>NW_027362772.1:217058035-218500535 GCF_046119375.1 Phyllobates terribilis
AGGGACTGTCGTGCCCATCTCAGGGGCATATTGGTCGCCCTGCCCCACGGCAATGTGGTGTAATGCATGCAGGTGTCGGGGTCCTGATCCACACTCCATCCTTACCTGAGAGTGAGATATCACACCTCTGGGTGAGGTGCAATACCTCTGTAGCAACCGAGCCCTCGGGGTGCTACAGTTCCATTTATCTTCAGCCTAGGTGACGTATTGCGATACAGGGCCGTGATTTTGGCTATAAAAGGGTCCCCTAGACCCCTACCCCAAGCTTTTTAAGAGAATAATATATGGCGTGCCAGGAGACTCTATGGAATGCTTTCTCAGCATCCAACGAGAGTATCTAATTACAAATTTTTAACATCTAGCCCAGGAAATACTTTTTGCCTAGTAGCAGTGTCTGCTAGTCAGCGGATTATCCCAGCTATTAAGCAAGCTACCTGTAGTTTGGACACTTAATGTTTTCAAAGGAAATGCTTCGGGACCCCTGGATACTCAGTGAAGAGCATCGGGAGGCACCCCAAGGCATAGTGGCTGGGACTGGCGGTAGGACGCCTTGCGGTGGGCCGCCAAGCTCGATCCTTATAAAAGCTTTTTAACTGCAGCAGCTTTAGTGGACGCTACTGGAGCTGGAATTACGCGGCTGCTGGCATGAGACTTGCCCTCCAATAGATCCTTGTAAAAGGATTTAAAGTGTATTCATTCAAATTAGAGAGACAATTTAAATTAAAAAGCTTAGAGCTGCCTCCACCACAGGGGTGCTCGCTCGACCCACCAGCGGACAGGCACCAGTATTGGGAGAGGGGGGCTGGCCGTCAGGGTCCACCGCGGCGCTGGCACAAACCCGGCGACACGGAGGTGGCACGGGCAGGAACGGACTGGCCGTGTCGGCTTCGCACTTCTTTGCTTTTAGAAGGGCATGGCATGCCTATATCTGTGTCTCCCCCTCCTTTTACTCCTCCACCTCTTTTCTTTTCGCATGACTATATGTACTTGTCACTTTTCCATGTGTTAGTTGTGTCTTCTGAGCAGTTTGTCAGGTTTTGGACACCTTTGAAGGTGTTTTCTATGTGTTTCTATGTGTTTTTGTTTGCCTGCCATTGGTTTTAACGGTGTTCGGAGGTGTTCGACGAACAGTTCGAACAGTTCGGCGAACACACGGGTGTTCGACGAACCGAACTGAACTCGAACACTACGGGGGTGGCTCAACACTAGTCAGGATCTCTTTCATCACCGCAAAGGACTCAGCCTGCTCTTTATCCCACTGGAAGGGGGGGTTCTTGCCTCTGTGGGACTGTCCCACTAGGAGATCTTGCAAATGTGCTGCCTTCTTGGTGTAGTCCTTCACAAATCTCCGGTAGTACCCGACCAGTAACAGGAACTGACGTACCTCCTTGAGATTCTTCGACTCCGGCCATTTCTGAATGGCAGTGACCTTCTCCGGGTCTGGTGCTACTCCTTCTGGACTGACGATGTGCCCCAGGTACTGAACCTTCCCTTTCAGCAGGTGGCACTTGGAAGGCTTCAATTTCCTCCCATACCGGGACAATGCTTCAAATACCTCCGCCAGGTGCTTCAAATGGTCCTCATACGTCTTGGAGTACACTATCACGTCATCCAGGTATAGCAGCACGGTCTCTAAGTTACCGTGTCCCAAACAGCACTCCATCAATCTCTGGAACGTTCCAGGGGCGTTGCAGAGTCTGAACGGCATACTGTTGAACTCGCAGAGTCCCATCGGGGTAGTGAAGGTCGTCTTCTCCCGGTCCTCCTCAGCAACTGCTCCTTGCCAGTACCCACTAGTGAGGTCAAGGGTAGAGAAATAATTTGCAGACTTTAATGCAGCCAGGGATTCCTCTATACGGGGCAAAGGGTATGCATCTTTATGTGTTATGCGATTTACCTGTCTGTAATCTACACACATCCTCATGCTTCCATCCTTTTTCCTGACCAGGACCAGGGGAGCTGCCCAGGGGCTACAGCTATCTCTTATTACCCCTGCCTTCCTCATGTCATGCAACATTTCCTTCACTTTCTGGTAGTGTGCTGGTGGGATTGGCCTGTAATGTTCTTTGATGGGTGGATGGTCACCTGCGGGTATATAGTGTTGTACCCCTTTAATCGTCCAGAAATCAAGTGGGTGTTTACTGAATACCTGCTCGTGTGGCACCCCAGGTCTGGTCGCCACAGCGGCAGCAATGTCATGTCTGAGAGCAGGTGGGAGGTTCCCTGGTTGGGGACAATTAGCATGAAGCACCTCCTGCCTCAGTCCAGGGAGGGGAGAAACCTGCCCTTTATAAACTGGATCTGGGGCTGGGTTAGAGAGAAGTGCCAGACAAGTTCCAGTGAAGTTGCAGATAGGGACAGGTCAGCAGCAGGCTGAGGAGTCCCTGTAGGCAGAGGAGGAACACGAGGCCAGGAGGGGAGCTAGCAGAGCTCATCCTGGCTAGAGACTTACAAAGCCGGACACTGGAGTCCGAGGCTGTGAGGGTTATAAGCCCAGCAGCAGAAAACCACCACACAGGGGACTTCAAGTCCTCTGGCCCAAGGAAGCCCGGAAGCCCAGCCACATGAGAGGGACCACTACTGCCCCGGAGGGGTGAGAAGTACGGAAGGCCAGAGTCGCCAGTCATACGGGTGAGAACAACACGGTACACTCAGAGACGTGGGCTACCACTACACTACAGCAGGATAGCCAAGAAAGAGTGAAGTCAGCACAGTAGGCCTACAAACTCCCCCTGACCAGCGGGATTTCCCAGTTGCTCTCAGACTGACCAGGCCTCCATTGTTAACCTGTATTCCGGACGGGTCCCTTAGTACCACCAACAGTAAAGACCCTGAATTGCATACAGACTCCGTGTGGTTACTACTGCTCCCGCGCACCATCACCACCAGCATCCCTATTTACTGCCCTGAGGCTATATGTGACGCCTCATTCTCGAAAAAGCCCTTTTAGTTTACCCTGGGTGATCGGGGACTCGGAGTCGGGTCCTATGATGGAGAGATGGGGTGCAGCCGTGGCCCGGACCCGACCCGTGCTCAGGGCCGTCACATTAAAAAGAGATGGTGTGGGCTCATCCGGGTTGAGTGGCTGATTTAACGACTACACCACCTGTGTTGCCTGGTGAAGGGACACCAGCGCCGCTGCAGTTCGCTGAGGCATGGTGCTATGGCGGCCAAAGTTATTACTACTCCCCACAGGCAGAGCAAGGCCTCAGGGCAGAGGGACAGGAGGATGGGGGTAGTAGTAGAGGGAGACGGGTGCCGCGTCTCGCGGTGTGGCGCAGAATAAACAGTCCGGAGGCCATAGGGGTGAACTTCCAAGGCTTTACTCACTTTAGAGATGGCAGAAGGAAGGCGACTCCCTGCTCCCCGCGGAGTCCTGCAGTCACCAGAGGCGGGGGTCCAACAACCAACGAGTAAGTCCAGCATTCAGTCGGGACCCTACTGCAGAGTGTTCCTGAACTACAGACCGAATCCTTTCCTGTCCGTGTGTGTGCAAATAGGCCGGGACTCCCTCTGAACTACTCTCAGAACAAGGGCTCGGGTGGCAGATCCGCTCCGTCCGATACCCAATGGGATCCTCTGGGCCTACCGGGCTTTCCCGACCAGGACTTGGAGTAGCAAGGTCGGTACCCCTTCTTGGTCCTGGTCCTTGGCCGGGTTGAGACATTCCTGGTCTACAACCTGCCCCTCGACCCAAGGCCAGGGTACGAGGGCTCTGTCCCTCACCGATGCAGGCCCACACAGGATCTGCGCTCCGGGAGGGAGGTCACATTACACACAGTATTTGACAGACAAAGGACCAAGATCAAAGATGGCTTTTTATTAAATATGAAATTTAAAGTGTAACTAACTTGTAAGTCCTCCACCCTCACCCACTAACTGGTTCCCCTAACTCTTGGTTCCCCAGTCTCCCTGTAACCAGGGGAGCAGCACCTAGTGCATTCTAGCTCCCTCTGATGGAGAAGTGTGGTGTTGGATGCAAAGGTTGGGTCACGACTATCACACTGGTCTTACCTCAGAGGAGGAACACTACACTCCATTAAAGAAGTGCAGTATCCCTGTGGCGGTCAAACCCTCAGGGGCGCCACATATACTCCTCCCGTGGGGAGCTATACTATCCTCTGCTGCACCCACAACACCAGCCTCAGCGGTCTGCCCTGCAGCGGCGGTTCACTCTGACCGCAATCCATAGGTGGCGTAGTCGGACATTCAGCGTATAGACTGCCATTTGGTTTGACCGCCCTGGGCACGGACCGGATCGCCGCCACGAGGACTACAATCCCCAGCATCCACAAAAGGTCCGGTTCCAGGTATCCCCACACACACGCGGCCCAGGGGGCGCGTGACTCGTATTCCTGGACCTCCCTGTATACACCTTGTTTTTGAAGGACTGGAGTGGTGTCAGTCCCAACATGGAGCTGTTGACACCAATCCTCCAACTGAGCTTCGGAGTCATTGTCCTCCATTGTATCTGGTGGGGTCAAGGATTCCACTGTGTGTATGGCGTTGTTATCCACAGTATACAACCTGGCGACAGTGGCATATCTTGGTAATTTAACCTCATCCTCCCCATAATTTAGGAGTCGTACGGGTACCCTCCCATTGCGTACATCAACCACCCCTCTGGCAGTTAAGAGTGTAAGTCTGTGCTCCGAACTAATGGGCTCCACTACCGCCTGATAGGTCTGTCCTTTAAGACCTATTGCTGCTCTACACCAAATCAGCATTTCACTCATTGGGGGAATCACAATGGGTATCGGGTCTGTCACCTGTACATTACCAATTTCACCACCTGATAGCTTTACCTGTTGCTGGTACATAAGGGCTCGGATCTCTTTCTGGAGCACCCTCCTCTGACCTGGTTTGGTGGTGTCAGCAATCTGTTTGGAGCAAAAACAACACTTCTCCCAAACAGTTACCAACAAAATTTGTACCAAGTATCATATACAAGTCTGTATCACCAGGATTAGACTCCACTACAATCAGTCCTTGGTCCTTTAGTTCCGCTCTCCCCACCTTCACTGTCACGTCCTTAACCCCTACTAGGTTAAGAAGAAGGCCGTTAGAGGCATACACGGAGAGGTTCGGGGCTGGCGGCTGGAGTTCGTCTATGGACCAGAACCTTTTGTAGAGGACATCAGGCATGATGGTTACCTGAGATCCATTGTCCAGCAGGGCAGGTGTCGCGATACCGTCCAGCACAATGGACAGGAAAGGCCTCCCTCCCACGAACCGATGGTACCAGTTTGATGGGCCTGCTTGATTTACTCCTTGGTGTCGGCCCTCTGCCCCAGGGTTTGCTCGTTTAAAGGGCAGTTCCGCGCTGTGTGGCCTGCCTTCTGGCAGCGGTAGCAGATGAATTCTCCTGGAGGGCGACGTTGGTCGTTGATCCTCCCACGGGGTGGCGTTGTCTTCCTCCGGGGTGGCGTTGTCCTCCTACGGGGTGGCGTTGTCCTCCTTCTTCTTCTCATCCAGGGGACATCCTCAGGGCTGTCGGCGAGTAGTATCCTTCCTTCCGGCTCAGGCTCCTCCTGTAGCTGCAGGGTGCTCAAGACAGTGGCCAGGGTTTTACTTAACTGGCGCACTTCAGAGCGTAGGCTGTCCAGCTCGCTAGGGGGCACTGTTTGCATCTTTGTTTCAGCCGTTAGTGAAGGAGCAGTGGGTGCTGCGGGCTCTGGGGTGGCCCCACCCTGGTAACGCTGGATAGCAGTATCTGATCTTTCCAGGGGTTGCAGACCCTTTATAGCCATGTCCTTAAGGGTGTCAAAGGTGGCATCTGGATGGTCTAAGGCCCACCACCGTACAGTTCTGCTCTCCTCCTGGGACCTCAACCCCCGGATGAACTGTTCGTCAGCATTTTATTTTCATTTTGTATGCTGGCTGGACTAACCTGTTTCAGGGCCCCCAGGGCTTCCTGTAAGCGCCAGGGGTAGTCCCGGACACTGTCCTCAGGTTTCTGGACACAATGGTAGAACCTCATCCGGAGATCTGTCTCAATGCGGTTTTCAAACACAGTTTGCAGTCTCTTAAAGATGATGGATACTGATTCCTGGTCTGCGGCTGGCCAGGTTTCAACTTCCCGCTCTGCGGCACCAGTCAATTGTCCCAGCACAACAGCGGCTCTCTGTTTACCGGTCATAGAATACATGTCTAGCACACCGCATATTTTTCTCTTGAATCCGGACAGGGTGTCCGGTTTGCCATTATACTGGGGGAGCCACTTCACTCCAGGGATATACGGCAGGGCCATGGGTATCAACGGGATCACGACCCCTGCTGGTGGAGCGGCCGCCCTGGCCTGTGCAGCGCCGGGCGCAGGTTGGGCATCTGGAGCGTTAACCGGAGCTCCGGCGGCTTGCTGGTCGTCAGCCATTGTTGCGCCCCCCTAGTAAACTGGAGCCTACCTTCTTACTTTCTTCCAGGACCTTGCGTCGCTCGCGTCTGACGTCAGAGCGTCCTCTGGGCTCCTTCCAGGACCTGACGCTTCCTGGTTCGACGTCAGGGGCGGGGCGTGTCCTCGACTTCGCGCGCTTCCAGCGGTTACGCCTCTCCGATTCCCGCGGTTACGCCCCTCTTCTTCCCATGCGGCGACAGGAAGATGTCGGACAATGGCGGGAAATCTCAGGAATGGCGGGAAAACTTCACCACAGTGAGTATTACAGTCTCTTAAGGTGCACAGTACCCGGTGGCAATGGGCACGGAATCATGTTCGTGACACCAAAGCTGATGCGTCCCCTGGGCCGTGGGGTACTTGGCAGCCGGGCCTCTGGTTGCCGGGGGATATCACGGTGGCTGGCCCGGTCCGTGACCCAGGGCGGTCAGTAAAAAGGGGAATATTTATAGGGGATTTGGGAAAGTGTTCGTGACCCCACCTGTGGATTGCCGCTAGAGGGAGCCGCCACTGCGGAGCAGTCTTCTGGAGCTGGTGTTACGGCAGCAGGGATGGTGTGGATCTCCACAGGTAGAGCTTGCTCCAGGGCAGCGTGGGGTGTAATGGATGGTGGCACAGGGGAGAGACAGCAGGAAGGTCCTGGAGGAAAGATGGACACTCACACGGGGGGTAAGCTTCAGTACCTTTACTGGTGATGTTGCAGGCACGGTCCAGGGTACTCCAGGCGAAGGGCACACTTTTAGACTCTCCCCAGTGAGCGGGTATAGGGCCTCCTGATCCGTTGCTTTATTCTCTAAGCTTCTGACCTGCCTGGAGCTAGGCCTAGCTTGCTTACTGTCTCTCTTTGCACCTGCTGACCTGGTGGTAGGGCCTTCTCTTTGGAGATCACTCTCCCTGGATGCTGGGACCTCCGTGACTCCTAGCCCTGGTACTGTAATCAGCGTTTGGTGAACCTGGGACCTGTAGTCCTCCAGGGGTTCCGGTGGTTCCTACTGGGTATAAAGGGTCCCTGTAGGCGCGGACCCAGTGTCCGGTATATATATCGGGGTGAGCCTGGTATGCTCCTCTGCCCCCTCGCTACTTCTTCCTTCTCCTCTCGCCTTCGGCCCACTCAAGGCCCTCACTAGGCCTTCACACGTGCTGTAGGCCTTGGCTCGCCTTAGCACAGCAGCCAGCTTGCTGCCTCTTCACTGCTCTCTGAGCATCAGCACGCTCTCTGCTCAACTCTGAGCTCTGTTCCTCTCTGTCTCTAAGCAGGAACTAATCTCTAACTCAGCTGCCTGGCTCCACCCTCCCTATATATATCCCTATCAGGGCTCCCTCTGGTGGTCTGAGGTGGTAGGGTGGAGGTGTGTGAATGTGTGAGGGCCTCTTGTGGAGAAGTCCATCCATGCACCCTTCTGGGTTCTGTGACACCAATGCACAGCAGGGTGCCACACAACCCTCTCAGCAAGGCCGGCGTCACCACCCGACGCATCTGGGCAAGTGCCGGGGCCCTGAGCAACCGGTGGGGCCACTCGCCATTGGAGACACTAGAATGCTATGGGGCCCATGGGTTGGGAGAACCCAGGGCCAGCGCCCATGAGTGGGCCCCCCGCTTGCTCAGGGCCTCCACTACTTGCAATACTTACCTCTTCCCATTTCTCTGCAGCTCTGGCATCTTCTGCATTTTCTGACTCTGTGACATCTCAGAGCAGAAGGCGTGATGACGTCACTACAGTGCGCCCTCTGTACTGAGCAGTCACAGGAGAGGTGAGTATTTGCCCATACTGTATGGAGCAATATATGGGGCCCATACTGTATGGAGCAATATATGGGGCCCATACTTTTTGGAACAATATATGGGGTCCATTCTGTATTGAGCACCATATGGGGCCCATACTGTATGGTGCAATATATGGGGCCCATACTGTATGGAGCAATATATGGGGCCCATACTGTATGGAACAATATATGGGATCCATTCTGTATGGAGCATCATATGGGGCTTATACTGTATGGAGCAATATATGGGGCCCATATTTTTTGGAGCAATATATGGGGTCCATTCTGTATGGAGCATCATATGGGGCCCATACTGTATGGAGCAATATATGAGGCCCATACTGTATGGAGCATTATATGGGGCCCATACTGTATGGAGCAATATATGGGGCCCATTCTGTATGGAGCATTATATGAGGCCCACTACTCTGTATGGAGCATTATATGGGTCCCATTCTGTATGGAGCACTATATGGGACCCATTATTCTGTATGGAGCATTATATAGGGCCCATACTGTATGGAGCATTATATAGGGCCCATTCTGTATGGAGCATTATATGGGACCGATTCTGTATGGAACACTATATGGGGCCCATTATTCTGAAGGGAGCATTATATGGGGCCCATTATTCCGTATGGAGCATTATATGGGGCCCATTATTCTGTATGGAGCATTATATGAGGCCCATTATTCTGTATGGAGCATTATATGGGGTCCATTATTCTGTATGGAACTTTATATGGGGTCTATTATTCTGTATGGAGCATTATATGGGGTCCATTATTCTGTATGGAGCATTATATGGGGTCCATTATTCTGTATGAACTTTATATGGGGTGCATTATTCTGTATGGAACTTTATATAGGGCTCATTATTTTGTATGGAGCATTATATGGGGCCCATTATTCTGTATGGAGCATTATATGGCACCCATTCTTCTGTATGGAACTTTATATGGGGTCCATTATCTGTATGAAGCATTATATGGGGCCCATTAATCTGTATGGAGCATTATATGAGGCCCATTATTCTGTATGGAGCATTATATGGGGTCCATTATTCTGTATTGAACTTTATATGGTGTCCATTATTCTGTATGGAACTTTATATGGGGTCTATTATTCTGTATGGAGCATTATATGGGGTCCATTATTCTGTATGGAGCATTATATGGGGTCCATTATTCTGTATAGAACTTTAAAGGGACTCATTATTTTGTATGGAGCATTATATGAAGCCCATTATTCTGTATGGAGCATTATATGGGGTCCATTTTTCTGTATTGAACTTTATATGGTGTCCATTATTCTGTATGGAACTTTATATGGGGTCTATTATTCTGTATGGAGCATTATATGGGGTCCATTATTCTGTATGGAACTTTATATAGGGCTCATTATTTTGTATGGAGCATTATATGGGGCCCATTATTCTGTATGGAGCATTATATGGCACCCATTCTTCTGTATGGAACTTTATATGGGGTCCATTATCTGTATGAAGCATTATATGGGGTCCATTAATCTGTATGGAGCATTATATGAGGCCCATTATTCTGTATGGAGCATTATATGGGGCCCATTATTCTGTATGGAGCATTATATGGGGCCCATTATTCTGTATGGAGCATTATATGGGGCCCATTAATCTGTATGGAGCATTATATGAGGTCCATTATCTGTATGGAGAATTATATGGGGCCCATTATTCTGTATGGAGCACTATATTGGGCCCATTATTCTGTATGGAGCATTATATAGGGCCCATACTGTATGGAGCATTATATAGGGCCCATTCTGTATGGAGCATTATATGGGACCGATTCTGTATGGAACACTATATGGGGCCCATTATTCTGTAGGGAGCATTATATGGGGCCCATTATTCTGTATGGATCATTATATGTGGCCCATTATTCTGTATGGAGCATTATATGAGGCCCATTATTCTGTATGAAGCATTATATGGGGTCCATTATTCTGTATGAACTTTATATGGGGTGCATTATTCTGTATGGAACTTTATAAGGGGCTCATTATTTTGTATGGAGCATTATATGAAGCCCATTATTCTGTATGGAGCATTATATGGGGTCCATTATTCTGTATTGAACTTTATATGGTGTCCATTATTCTGTATGGAACTTTATATGGGGTCTATTATTCTGTATGGAGCATTATATGGGGTCCATTATTCTGTATGGAGCATTATATGGGGTCCATTATTCTGTATGAACTTTATATGGGGTGCATTATTCTGTATGGAACTTTATATAGGCTCATTATTTTGTATGGAGCATTATATGGGGCCCATTATTCTGTATGGAGCATTATATGGCGCCCATTCTTCTGTATGGAACTTTATATGGGGTCCATTATCTGTTTTGGAGCATTATATGGGGCCCATTAATCTGTATGGAGCATTATATGAGGCCCATTATTCTGTATGGAGCATTATATGGGGCCCATTATTCTGTATGGAGCATTATATGGGGCCCATTATTCTGTATGGAGCATTATATGGGGCCCATTAATCTGTATGGAGCATTATATGAGGTCCATTATCTGTATGGAGCATTATATGGGGCCCATTAATCTGTATAGAGCATTATATGAGGCCCATTATTCTGTATGGAGCATTATATGGGGCCCATTATTCTGTATGGAGCATTATATGGGGACCATTATTCTTTATGGAGCATTATATGGGGACCATTATTCTGTATGGAACATTGTATTGGGCCCATTATTCTGTATGGAGTACTATATGGGGCTCATTGAACTGTATGGAGCACTATGTGGTGCCTATAATTCTGTATGGAGGACTATGTGGTGCCCATAATACTGTATGGAGGTCTATACTTTCCGGTCTAAAATGAAAATATTTGACTCCCCCCAGGTCATGCACTGTGCACTGTGAGGATTTACCGGTTTCTGAGCTATTGTAGAATTTACAATAGATATCACTCATGTAATGTAAGAAGTAAGTGAAATCTTCGGCATTGTACTATATATATATTTCTTATCTGTGCATCATGAATCATGATATGTGTTAAAGGGGCCCATTGAGACTCTTTTGCCCAGGGACAACGAAAACCTGGAGCCAGCCCTGCCTCTCAGCACCATATGTGCTGGAGCCTGCTTTTCCGGGTTTCACATCACTGAGGCTAAGCACCTCAGAGACACATATCTCCCATCCAGGACCTGTCCCTCTGCCACCTTACAATATTTACAAATGTCTCTAATCCTCAGACTATGACCTTAAGGGCTTTCAGAAGCCTCTCATGCTTTGAAACAAGCTCCAAAAATGTGACCTGATAACTTTCACAAAGCATCTACTCTCTACAATAAGCTATATCCCTGGTTTATTAAGTAAAAGCCTTGGTTCCCAGTGATTAGATTTCTTTAGAAGTGACCAGCAGTAAAATGTCAATGTCAAAGTGAAAACAAATCCCTACCGAAAAATTCCCTATTGTTAGTCACCATATTCATAACTACTGTATTTACTCTCAAATTGTTATTAAATAGCGGCCATGGTAGTAATGATCAGAACAAGTCTCTGATTACATACTGATTACATTCTGTATGGAAGTCCCAATCTTTTTACTATTGGGAAAAGATAATGGTATGTTCACACAGGATGTATATGGTGCGGATTTTCCATTCGGGTTAATGGAATAATAAAGTGCCAGCAAAGTAGATAACATTGAGACAAATCACATCCACATGATGCTAAAAAATATGAGCTGAAATAGATCCATGCTGGTGTGTTTAAATCTGCAATATATCAATTCTTTTCTGCTGATTTTCACCCCACAAAAAAAAACAAAAAATGCACTGAAAAAAAAACTAATTCAATGAGGATATAAAGTATGAATCTGACATAAGTCCATAGGAAAATTGAGGTGCTGTATATCGAGGTTCAGCAGAGCTTTATTCTAACTCCATCCGCCTCATATGGAGTCGTATTACAACTAGTGATGAGCGAGCACTAAAATGCTCGGGTGCTCTGCGTTTTCAGATGGAAATTTTTTAAATAATTCCGCAACAAGGGCCTTCTTGTGCTGCACCATTTAATTAGGCCTGTCCTGCAAGGGAATAAGAGACAGAAAGTTCTCCTAGTAGCGTGGGTCTAGAAGTGTCACCAACCAGTAATGACTGTCATCCAAAATTTGGACAACGCGATGGTCACGGGAAAGGCAGCGTAACATAAACTCAGCCATGTGTGCCAGACTGTAAAAAGGAAAGACTTCCGTGTTCTCACCAAGAGGATGACTGACCATTCTCTCCTCATCCTCCTCCTCTTCCTCCTCCTCCCTGTCCTCAGACCATCCACGCTGAACAGACAGTATGACAGTTGTGCAGGTAGTACCATCTATAGCGCAGGAAACTAGCTCCTGTTCTTCCTCCTCCTCCTCCTCGTTGCTACCCAATCCACATTGGGATGAGATGAGGCTGGGCTGTGTGTAATCACCCTGTATGGTTCCTTGCTCCATCTCGTCGTTCTCCGCCGGCAATGCATCCTCTTTAACCGAGAGCAGACAGCATTTCAGAAGACAGAGAAACGGGATGGTGACGCTAATTATGGCGTCATCGCCGCTCACCATCTTGGTGAAGTCCTCAAAGTTTTGGAGGATAGTACAGATGTCTGACATCCACATCCACTCCTGAGGTTGCTGGTAGTCAACAACTGCCCTCTTCTGCTCACAAATCCTTCCCAACATCTGCAGTGTAGAGTTCCCACGCGTGGGGACATCGCAGATCAGTCAGTGAGCTGGAAGCTGCAAATGCTGCTGAAACACGGCAAGGGCAACGGAAGCTGTAGCTGACTTTCTAAAATGGGCACACCGGTGCGTACTTTGACAAGCAGATCCAGCAGATCTGGGTAGGTTTTGAGAAACCACTGAACCACGAGGTTAAGCACATGGGCCAGGCATGGTACGTGTGTGAGCTCGCCTCGCCTCAGAGCCGCCACCAGATTCTGGCCATTGTCACACACGACCATGCCTGGCTGTAGGGTCAGCGGTGTCAGCCAGAGATCTGCCTGCTCTTTCAAAGCTGTCCACAACTCTTTAGCATTGTGTGGTTTGTCACCTAAGCATATTAGCTTCAGCACAGCCTGTTGCCGCTTGTCCGAGGCAGTGCTGCAGTGCTTTCAGCTTGCGACTGATGTGGTCATTTCGGAGATGGCTGCTGAAGAGGAGGAGGATGAGGTGCAGGAGCTGTAGGATGTGGTGTTCCGTCCCAAGGTCCGACTGGGTCCCGGCTTCCACTATATTAAAACAGTGTGCTGTCAGCGAGATGTACCGTCCCTGCCCACAAGCACTTGTCCACGTATCTGTGGTTAGGTGGACTTTCCCAGTAACTGTGTTGGTGAGGACAGGTCTAATATTTTGGGACACATGCTCATGTAATGGGGGACGGCACACCGGGAGAAATAGTGGCGACTGGGGACCGAGTTCCGAGGGACAGCCACCGCCATCAGGTTGCGGAAAGCTTCCATCTCCACAAGCCTAAAAGGCAACATTTTGAGCGCAAGCATTCGCGAATTGTTTGAATTTAATAGTGTGGCCTGTGGGGCTTTAGCTGCGTATTTGCGCTTGCGTTCCAAGGACTGGGGTAGGGACAACTGAACGCTGCGCTGGGACAAGGACGTGGACGTGCTTGCTCATGGTGCTGATTGAGAGTGTGCAACGACAGGTGCAGGGTGGGAGGCATCTTGGCATGCGCCATGGACAGGGGATTGGCGTGCATGCACAACAGCGGCAGAAGCAGTGGTGTCACCGGCAGACACTGTTACTGGACCTTGGGGTTCGGCCCACTTAGTCGGGTGCTTTGCTGCCATGTGCCGGATCATGCTGGTGGTGATCAGGCTGCTAGTTTTGCTACCCCTGCTGATGCTGGCCTGGTAGGTGGTGGAAATGGCCTTTTTGGGGATATCTGCAGTCTTTAAAAAATAACCAGACTCGTTAAGACCTAACAGTTATAATGGCAACTTCCGTTGTGTTGGCATTACGAGGAACGCTTTCCCGCCTTATCTCTGCGGCCACCACACTGCTTCTTCCTGCCTGTTGTGGTGCTACGCCTCCCTCCCCCTGCTGCTGTCCTCTCTCTGTGTGTCCCCTTGCCAGGTTGGATCAGTTACTATATCATCCACCACCTCGTCTTCCACGTCCGCATCGTGGTCCTCCTCCTGACTTTCTGGCAATTATGTCTCATCATCATCATCATCCACCTCTTGCGACAGTAATTGCACTTTACCATCGTCGCCGTGGCCGTGGCTGCTTCAATATTTGGGCATCGCTACACGCGTTCTCCTCTTGACTCACTTGAAGCTGGCTGCGTGATAGGCCCGAATCTACAAATGGAAAAGTGAATAGCTATTCTGAGTGTCCAAGTGTGGGATCAGTTGTCTCCGGGCACTCAGCATGGTGGGAGGAAGGAGGATCAGGGTGAGAAATATGTGGTCCAGACTCACGGCTACTGAGACTTAGTAGTAATTGAAACAGGAAGGTTGAGCGAGAAGATGTGGGTTTTGCTGTGGCACAATTTCACCTTGCTCCTCGGCCTCTGCATGCACCATCACCATCACGTCCACTTCCCCGTCACTTGCCACACACCTTGCCCATTTTAAATGGATGGCTCATTTTGGACTGCAGTTAAATGTGATATGTCTGACAGAGAACCACGATTTTAAATAGCAGGCCAGTAATTTACTAATATTATTCTACACGGAGACCTAGTGTGACTAGCATCACCGACATACTGCAACGGAATGAAAATGGAAGAAATGTATTGTTTTTTTTAAGTCTTTTCAGTGATATGTCTGACAGAGAACCACAGCTTTAATTTGTAGGCCTGTAATTTACTAATATTATTCTACACGTAGACCTAGTGTGAATAGCTTCACCGACACACTGCAACGGAATGAAAATGGAAGAAATGTAGGATTTTTGAAGTCTTTTCGGTGATATGTCTGACAGAGAACCACGGCTTTAAATTGTAGGCCTGAAATTTACTAATATTATTCTACACGAAGACCTAGTGTTCTCCTGTTCCTCTGGGGGACACTATACTCGAATTGGTTAGTGTGACGCTTTCTGTGTTTTTAACCCCTTCTTTAAAATTTGTTTTTAATTTTATTTTCATATTGGTTTATTTTCTTTTACAGAGTTTGTAGGATCGGTGTTAACCTGCCGTGTTATTTTTTCCTGACCTCGGGGGGTCTTATGTGGACTACACATGTACTTTGAACTTCCAGGCCTGGAGGCGATTTGAATCTTTGGTTGATTAATTCGTGAAAATCTGCATGAATTATATAACTGTGTACAGTGGTTAAATTATATGTGCTACTGTGATATAATGATTGTAAAGGGTCTGGGAGGTGGAACCTCTGAGCAACTATACAAGGGGTCAGTCCTTGTAAGGAAGCGGGTGGCACCCAGGGAAGACGGGCAGGTACTCACGGCAAGTGACAGGGACAGTCTCTGGGTAGAAGGGCAGGTAGTCACGGCAAGTGACAGGGACAGTCTCTGGGTAGAAGGGCAGGTAGTCACGGCAAGTGACAGGGACAGTCTCTGGGTAGAAGGGCAGCAGACAGGTGGCTGGTGAGCGCTCCCAGGTGAGCGGGCGAGAGTCTCTGGACAGGCAGGTGGTCACGGCAAGTGACGGCAGAACCTCCAGGTAGACTAGCAGACAGGTAGCAGGTGGACGCTCCCAGGTGAGCGGGCAAGAGTCTCTGGACAGGCAGGTGGTCACGGCAAGTGACGGCAGAGCCTCCAGGTAGGCTAGCAGGCAGGTAGCAGGTGAACGCTCCCAGGTGAGCGGGCAAGAGTCTCTGGACAGGCAGGTGGTCACGGCAAGTGATGGCAGAGCCTCCAGGTAGGCTAGCAGGCGGGTAGCAGGTGAACGCTCCCAGGTGAGTGGGCAAGAGTCTCTGGACAGGCAGGTGGTCACGGCAAGTGACGGCAGAGCCTCCAGGTAGGCTAGCAGGCAGGTAGCAGGTGAACGCTCCCAGGTGAGCGGGCAAGAGTCTCTGGACAGGCAGGTGGTCACGGCAAGTGACGGCAGAGCCTCCAGGTAGGCTAGCAGGCAGGTAGCAGGTGAGCGCTCCCAGGTGAGCGGGCAGGCTGGTCCATAGACAGACTGACAGGTGTCGGAAGGCAGACCGTCGGACCGCAGGCTTGCAAGCAGGTAAGCGGATAACAGGCAGGTATCAAGCAGGAAACTGGCAGGTGACTGGCAGGTAACAGGCAGGAATCTGGCAGGTGACTGGCAGGTAACAAGCAGGAATCTGGCAGGTGACTGGCAGGTAACAGGTAACGGGACCTGAGGGCTGAAGCAGAGTGAAGGCTTTGCAACAACATTGCTCGGGCACCTCCATTTTGGAGGAGGTGCCTTATATATGGAGAGGTCCTCCGGCCATTGGCCGGGGACTCCTTAGGACGGCGCACGCGGCCCCTTTAAGAGAGGGGGAGCGTGCGCGCGCACGCCCTAAGCACAGAGGCCGGGAAGCAGTGCGCGCTGCCAGCAGAGCGGGAGGAAGCCACCGGGCACGGAGCGGAGAGGTGAGGGGAACGGCGTCCCTACCTAGCAGGGGGCAGGGACGCTGACGCTACAGTACCCCCCCTTTAGCCCCCCCCTTTTTTAGGCCAGAGAGAAATTTAGCAAGGATGAGAGGGGCATGGATGTTCTCCCGGGGCTCCCATGTTCTCTCCTCAGGACCAAACCCCTTCCAATCTACCAAAAAAAAAGGTCTTTCCTCTTACCCTCTTAGTGGCCAGAATACTCTCTACCTCAAAGACGTCTTCAGCGGAAACCGGAGCAGGAGGAGTACCTGGATTGTTGGAAAAAGAGTTAAAGACAACGGGTTTGAGGAGAGATACGTGGAAGGAGTTGGGAATCCGTAAGGTGGCCGGAAGTTTTAATTTGTAGGCCACTGGATTAATTTGCCTGAGGATTTCGAAAGGACCGATGAAGCGAGGACCTAACTTGTAGGAGGGTATCTTGAGCCGTACATGTTTGGAAGAGAGCCAAACCTTGTCTCCCGGACGGAATTGAGGCGGATCCAGACGTCTCTTATCAGCATAACGCTTCATCCGCTCGGAGGACTGAAGAAGTGCAGACCTGGTACTCTCCCAAATGGTAGAAAACTCGCTGACAAGAGACTGCGCGGCAGGGTTGTCCACAGAGGCGGAGACGGGAAACGGAATCCGGGGGTGCTGGCCATAGACAATAAAGAATGGGGACTTGGAAGAGGATTCGCTCTTGTGGTTATTATAAGAGAACTCAGCCCAAGGAAGGAGGTCCATCCAATCAGAATGGTGGGCATTAACAAAGTGCCGGAGATAGCTGGTAAGGATCTGATTGATCCACTCCACTTGACCATTGGACTGAGGGTGGTAAGCGGAGGAGAAGTCCAGGGTGACGTCCAGCAGTTTACATGTGGCTCTCCAGATGCGTGAGGTAAACTGAACCCCTCGATCCGACACGATGTGGAGGGGTAGGCCATGGAGACGGAAGATATGGCGAATAAAGTCCTTAGCCAGCTCAGGTGCAGACGGAAGACCAGGCAGGGGAATGAAGTGGGCCATTTTAGAGAAGCGGTCTGCGACCACCCAAATGACAGTACACCCGGCAGAGACAGGAAGATCGGTAATGAAGTCCATAGCGATGTGTTGCCACGGGGCAACAGGTATGGGAAGCGGCAGGAGATGACCAGCTGGTAAGTGTCTGGGAACTTTGTTGCGGCCACAAGATGAACAGGCAGAGACGAAGTCTACCACATCCTTACGCAGGGTAGACCACCAGTAATGACGGGAAATGAGTAGGAAGGTCTTCTTTTGGCCGGCATGGCCAGCTAGTTTAGAAGAATGACCCCAGCGAAGAACCCTCTCACGGTCTGGAGGCGCCACGAACGTCTTGCCGGGTGGAAGATGAGTCAAATCCAAGGGGGCCACATTCATCACCTTGGAGGGGTCGATAATGTGCATAGGCTACTCCTCTTGGTCGGAGGAGAGGAAGGATCGGGACAAGGCATCAGCTTTGACATTTTTGTCCGCCGGGCGGAAATGAAGGATGATATCGAAGCGGGCAAAGAACAAAGACCACCGGGCCTGACGTGGATTAAGTCTCTGGGCATTTTGGAGATATGCCAGGTTCTTGTGATCCGTATAGATGATCACCGGGTATAGAGCCCCTTCAAGCAGGTAACGCCACTCCTCCAGCGCCAATTTAACGGCAAGCAGTTCTCGGTCTCCAATGGAGTAATTGCGCTCAGAGGAGGAGAAGATTTTAGAGAAAAAGCCGCAGGTTACCATTCTCCCGGAGGAAGACTTCTGGGTGAGCACCGCTCCGGCTCCAGAGGAGGAGGCATCAACCTCCAGGTAGAACTGTTTGTTGCAGTCCGGACGGTGCAGCACAGGGGCAGAGGAGAAGGCTTGTTTCAGGGAAAGGAAGGCCTCCTCAGCTTCGGATGACCATACCTTGGGATTTGCTCCCTTACGGGTGAGCGCAGATATGGGCGCAGTCCGTGACGAGAAGTGAGAAATGAAGAGACGATAGTAATTAGCGAAGCCCAGGAATCGCTGTATCGCCTTCAAGCCCTCCGGACGGGGCCACTTTAGGACAGCAGAGAGCTTCTCGGGATCCATTCGCAAGCCTGTCTGGGAGATAACATAGCCCAGGAAAGGAAGAGAGGTCTGCTCAAAAAGGCACTTCTCGTATTTAGCATAGAGGTGGTTCTGCATGAGCCTAAGCAGGACCTGACAAACATCCCTCCGGTGTGTGGGAAGATCCGGAGAGAAGACCAAGATGTCGTCCAGGTATACCACCACGCAGGAGTAAAGAAGGTCACGGAAGATGTCGTTGACCAGTTCTTGGAAGACAGCGGGAGCATTGCAGAGACCGAAGGGCATCACACGGTACTCATAGTGTCCGTCCCGGGTATTAAATGCTGTTTTCCACTCGTCTCCCTGACGGATACGGACCAGGTTATATGCTCCGCGTAGATCCAGCTTGGAGAAGATCATGGCGCCTTTAAGACGATCAAATAACTCAGAGATGAGCGGAAGGGGGTATTTATTTTTAACCGTGATCTGATTGAGTCCTCTATAGTCAATACAGGGGCAAAGCGAGCCATCTTTTTTTTTGACAAAGAAGAATCCGGCTCCAGCCGGGGAAGTAGACTTCCGGATGAATCCCCTGGCCAGATTCTCCTCTATGTACTCAGACATGGCCCGGGTTTCTGCTGCAGACAACGGATAAATACGCCCACGGGGTGGAGTGGCACCAGGTACCAGGTCGATCGGGCAATCATATGGCCTATGAGGAGGCAATGTCTCTGCTTCCTTCTTACCGAAGACGTCAGCATAGGGCCAGTAGGGAGCCGGAAGACCGGGTAAATTAGCTGGGATAGGTGGAGGACAAACCAGACGAACCGGAACCAGGCAGGTCTTATGGCAGGCCGGCCCCCACCGGAGTACTTCACCGGAATGCCAGTTCAACACGGGTTCATGTGTCTGGAGCCAAGGTAGACCTAGCAATAGGGAGTGGGAGAGTCCGGACAACACATGGAAGGAGATTACCTCAGAGTGCAGCATTCCCACCTGCAGGGTTATGGGTTCCGTGACGAGCAGGATGGTCACCGTAAGGAGTCTTCCATCCACGGAGGCGACTGACAAAGGTTCAGCCAGAGACTTGGTGGGAATACGGTATTTCTCAACCAGGGACTGAGAGATGAGGTTTCCAGCGGATCCAGAGTCCAGGTGGGCGAGTTCAAAGTGACGGTTCTCTCCCCAGGAGATAGATACAGACAAAGTCAGGGTTGGAGAGGACTTATTTTTGTCTAGGGCGACCTCTCCGAGCGGTCCTAGACACTGGAGTTTCCTGACCTCTCCGGGCAGGAACAAATCAGGTGCTCCTTACTGCCACAATAGAAGCAGCTCCCCTCGGCTCGGCGTGACTCTTGGCGAGATTTGACCAACTTGGTCTGGTCGATCTGCATGGACTCGGGTGAGTGCGCCCGGGGAGTGACAGAAGAGGAGACAGGTTTCTGGCAAGTAGGAGCTAGGCGGGGAAACCTTCTCTCACGGGTGGTCTCTTTGGTACGTTCTTGAAACCGGATGTCAATCCGGGTGGCCAGAGACACCAGGTCATTCAGGGTGGTAGGAATGTCCCGACCGGCGAGCTCATCTTTAATCCGACCGGAAAGACCCTCCCAGAAGACGGACACCAGGGCCTCATTATCCCAGGCAAGCTCAGAAGCGATAGTGCGGAACCGTATGGCATATTGACCCACGGTGAGACTCCCTTGGCGGAGACGTAGCAAAGAGGAGGCAGATGAGGTCTTTCGTCCCGGTTCATCGAAGACCCCTCGGAAAGCAGTGAGGAAAGACGACAGGTCGGACACCAGGGGATCCCCTCTCTCCCACAGAGGGTAAAGCCATGCCAGTGCCTCCCCAGTGAGATGGGACATGATGAATGCCACTTTGGCTCGGTCGGAGATAAACTGGTGGGCCAGGAGTTCAAAGTGCAGGGTGCACTGGTTTATGAAGCCCCGAGCTTGAGCGGGGTCGCCTCCGAAGCGAGGAGGTGCAGAAAGCCGGGGACCGGGGCAGGATGCCATGGTATTGGTGGGCAGCGGCGCTGCCGGGTTGCGAGTCATGACACTAGCAGTGGTTGCTGGTGGAGCAGTCAGAGTGTCCAGGCGAGAGTTGACATTCCGCAGGTGGCTCAGGATGGACTCCTGTTGGGACCTCTGACGGGACAGTTCATGGCATAGGTCCGAGAGCGAGGGAGATTGGGTGCCACCGGGTTCCATGGCCCGAGCAAACTGTAACGGGTCTGGGAGGTGGAACCTCTGAGCAACTATACAAGGGGGCAGTCCTTGTAAGGAAGCGGGTGGCTCCCAGGGAAGACGGGCAGGTACTCACGGCAAGTGACAGGGACAGTCTCTGGGTAGAAGGGCAGGTAGTCACGGCAAGTGACAGGGACAGTCTCTGGGTAGAAGGGCAGCAGACAGGTGGCTGGTGAGCGCTCCCAGGTGAGCGGGCGAGAGTCTCTGGACAGGCAGGTGGTCACGGCAAGTGACGGCAGAACCTCCAGGTAGACTAGCAGACAGGTAGCAGGTGGAAGCTCCCAGGTGAGCGGGCAAGAGTCTCTGGACAGGCAGGTGGTCACGGCAAGTGACAGCAGAGCCTCCAGGTAGGCTAGCAGGCAGGTAGCAGGTGAACGCTCCCAGGTGAGCGGGCAAGAGTCTCTGGACAGGCAGGTGGTCACGGCAAGTGACGGCAGAGCCTCCAGGTAGGCTAGCAGGCAGGTAGCAGGTGAACGCTCCCAGGTGAGCGGGCAGGCTGGTCCATAGACAGACTGACAGGTGTCGGAAGGCAGACCGTCGGACCGCAGGCTTGCAAGCAGGTAAGCGGATAACAGGCAGGTATCAAGCAGGAAACTGGCAGGTGACTGGCAGGTAACAGGCAGGAATCTGGCAGGTGACTGGCAGGTAACAAGCAGGAATCTGGCAGGTGACTGGCAGGTAACAGGTAACGGGACCTGAGGGCTGAAGCAGAGTGAAGGCTTTGCAACAACATTGCTCGGGCACCTCCATTTTGGAGGAGGTGCCTTATATATGGAGAGGTCCTCCGGCCATTGGCCGGGGACTCCTTACCTTAGGACGGCGCGCGCGGCCCCTATAAGAGAGGGGGAGCGCGCGCGCCCTAAGCACAGAGGCCGGGAAGCAGCGCACGCTGCCAGCAGAGCGGGAGGAAGCCGCCGGGCACGGAGCGGAGAGGTGAGGGGAACGGCGCCCCTGCCTAGCAGGGGGCAGGGACGCCGACGCTACAATGATGTTTTTGCATGTGTTGTCTCGTTATACCCTTAGGCGGTAGTGTTTAAATTGGCCCCCTTATCCTTAGTAGGATTAGGCTATATATATCTTAACATTAGTGAGCAGAGATGAGGCGCAGTGATCGCTGCGCGCATACGCCGCGGCTTCCCGGCCCCGGGTGTTGATCTGGCTATCAATACCCTCCTTGCGCTGACTCCAGGCACCTCTTGTGCCTTGGATGACGTGCTTGGGGGCATGACGGCCGGGATCCACATGCGGGGTGTATGCGCTGCCGCGCATGTGCCACCGCAGGTCCTGCTATCTTACATTTGATGCCTCCCGGTTACATGACCCGCCCATGTGATCAATATGGGGTTTATTTAAGAAGGTCCTGCAAACCTTTCTACACACCTCCTCCTGAGAAAGCTGCATTGTGACTGCGAAATGCGCGTCGAGGTGCGCCAGCTACCCTGTGGCCCCACCTCTGCATTCCCACTCAGTCTTGGCCTGTTAGTGTGGTAAGTACATTACTTTTTTGCCATATGGCAGTTGAGCCTTTTGCATCTACTCAGGTCACTACTTTAGTGGTGAGTGCGATCTAATGTTAGTAGGAGCACTCTGTATATTAACCCCTGACTAGCTATGTGGTTTTCTAACGGCCATAGTATCTCCACTCTATATGAATGGGACGCATTACATCTTGGGGGCTTTGTTTAGGCACTTTGCACTTTCTTGTCCCTTTTTGTTTACAAAATGTGAATAGCGTCACCGACACACTGCAACGGAATGAAAATGGAAGAAATGTATGATTTTTTAAGTCTTTTCGGTGATATGTCTGACAGAGAACCACAGCTTTAATTTGTAGGCCTGTAATTTACTAATATTATTCTACACAGAGACCTAGTGTGAATAGCTTCACCGACACACTGCATCCGAATGGAAAAGGAGGCCAATATTTTCCACGTTCAGTTCAAATTTCTGCATTTTTATCGCTGTAATATGGAACAGATCTGTCTTTATTCTGCAGTGAGCAGAGAAATGGTGTACTCTGGATTGCTTTAAGCAAATATCCAGGATTAAGATAAAAAAAAAATTGCCCTGGCCCCTGATATCTGGGGCTGTCTAGAAATATCTGTAATTATTACAGCAGCAGGCAGGACGTTCAATGGACTCTTTTGTGCTGTATTATACACTGCAGTCTGCCGCATACACTGCCTGCCTGCCTAGCTCTGATATATATATACTAGCTATTGAACCTGTTCTACGCCCGGGTGGCGAGCATTTTTTTTCGGTATATGGTTGCCCATCCTGGTATGTGCTGCCCCGCTCCTGCTATGTGCTGCCCCCTCCTGCTATGTGCTGCTCCCCTCCTGCTATGTGCTGCCCCCCTCCTGCTATGTGCTGCCCCCCTCCTGTTATGTGCTGCCTCCATTCTGTTGTGCGCTGCCCCCATCCAGCGCCCCCAACCTGGTATTTGTGCTGCCCCCATCCTGGCATTTGTGCTCCCCAATCCTGTTCCCCCATCCTGTTATGTGCTGCCAGCATCCTATCCTGGTATGCATGGCACTCCTCATCCCTATTGTGGTATGCATGGCACCCCTCATCCCTATCCTGGTATGCATGGCACCCTTCACCCCCAATCCTGGTATGCATGGCACTCCTCACCCCCAATACTGGTATGCATGGCACCCTTCACCCCCAATCCTGGTATGCATGGCACCCTTCACCCCCAATCCTGGTACGCATGGCACTCCTCACCCCCAATACTGGTATGCATGGCACCTCTCACCCCAATCCTGGTATGCATGGCACACCTCATCCCCAATCCTTGTATGCATGGCAGGCACCCTTTATCCCAATCCGGGTATGCATGGCACCCCTCATCCCTATCCTGGTATGCATGGCACCCTTCACTCCCAATCCTGGTATGCATGGCACTCCTCACCCCCAATCCTGGTATGCATGGCACCCCTCACCCCCAATCCTGGTATGCATGGCACACCTCATCCCCAATCCTGGTATGCATGGCACCCTTTAGCCCAATCCGGGTATGCATGGCACCCATCATCCCAATCCTGGTATGCATGGGCCCCTCATCCCTCATCCTGGTATGCTTGGCTCCCTCATACCTAATCCTGGTATGCATGGCCCCCTCAGCCTTATCCTGGTATACATGGGCCCCTCACCCCATCCAGGTATGCATGACACTCCTCATTCTTATACTGGTATGCATGGTACCTCATCCCTATCCTGGTATGTATGGTATCCATCATCCTGGTATGCATGGCACCCCATCCTTCATCCTGGTATGCATGGTACCCCTCATCCCTATCCTGGTATGCATGGTACCCCTCATCCCTATCCTGGTATACATGGCCCCTCATCCGAATCCTGGTATGCATGGCCTTCCCATCCGAATCCTGGTATGCATGGCCCCCCCACATCCCTATCCTGGTATACATGGTACCCCTCATCCCTATCCTGGTATGCATGGCACCTCTCATCCCCAATCCTGGTATGCATGGCACCCCTGATCCCCAATCCTGGTATGCATGGCACCCCTGATCCCCAATCCTGGTATGCATGGCACCCCTCATCCCCAATCCTGGTATGCATGGCACCCCTCATCCCCAATCCTGGTACGCATGGCACCCCTCATCCCCAATCCTAGTATACATGGCACCCCTAATCCCAATCCTGGTATACAGTACAGACCAAAAGTTTGGACACACCTTCTTATTTAAAGATTTTTCATGACTTTGAAAATTGTACATTCACACTGAAGGCATCAAAACTATGAATTAACACATGTGGAATTATATACTTAACAAAAAAGTGTGAAACAACTGAAAATATGTCTTATATTCTTGGTTCTTCAAAGTAGCCAACTTTTGCTTTGATGACTGCTTTGCACACTCTTGACATTCTCTTGAAAGGTGGCTACTTTGAAGAACCTAGAATATAAGACATATTTTCAGTTGTTTCACACTTTTTTGTTAAGTATATAATTCCACATGTGTTAATTCATAGTTTTGATGCCTTCAGTGTGAATATACAATTTTCATAGTCATGAAAATACAGAAAAATCTTTAAAGTGTCCAAGCTTTTGGTCTGTACTGTACATGGTACCCCTCATCCCAATCCTGGTATGCATGGCACCCCATCCCTCATCCTGGTATGTATGGCACCCCTCATACCCCAATCATGGTATGTATGGCCTTCTCATCCCCCAATCCTGGCATGCATGGCACCCAATCCCTAATCGTTGGATGAATGGCTCCCTCATCCCTAATCTTGGTATGCATGGCACTCCTCATTCCCCAATCCTGGTATGCATGGCACCCCATCACTTATTCTGGTATGCATAGTACCCCTCATCCCTATTCTGGTATGTATGGTACCCCTCATCCTGGTATGCATGCATGGCACCCCATCCCTCATCCTGGTATGCATGGTACCTCTCATCCCTATCTTGGTATGTATGGTACCCCTCATCCTTGTATGTATGGCACCCCATCCCTCATCCTAGTATGCATGATACCCCTCATCCCTATGTTATTATGTACTGTACCTGACGCGCCCCTGGGCCTGCTGTGTCGCGCAGCGTCTCGCGCACGGGGCTTACCCGGAACCGGATCAGATGAGGGTTGTAGTCTCCGAGTGGCGGGGACCCGGTCCGTGCCCAGGGAGTCAAACTCAGTGTGTGGCAGTCTTGATAGATGTTATTTGAGTGTCGACTACGCCACCCGTTGATTTGCAGCTATGGAGCTGCCGCTGCAGGGCAGACCGCTGAGGCCGGTGTAGAATTGTGCAGCGTGATAGTATAACCCCCAACGGGAGGGGTATGGCCTCAGGGCAGCCGACGTGGAAAATGGGGGTAGCAGGAACCACTCAGAGACGGTGCGGTGTAATTCAGGGTCTTTACTGGTAACAACGATAGACCCTCCCGGAGTACTTGCTAGCGAACGGGGCCTGGTCAGTCCTTGAGCAGATGGGATCTCCCCTGGCCAGGCGGAGTTGTAGGCCTCCCAAACTGACTGTACTCTTCTGGCTACCTTGCTAGAAGCGGATATAAGTAGCCCACGTCCCTGAGTGTACCGTGTGGTGCTCACCCGTATGGCCGGTGACTCGAGGCCTTCTAATGGCTTCCGCTCCACGATGGCGGTGCTGGTCCCACGCGTGTGACCGTGCCTTCGGGTTTCTGGGCCTGAGGACCTGAAATCCCCTGCCGGTCGGCTTCTGCTGCTGGGTAAGAGTTAGTCCCCACAGCCTCGGACGCCGGGTCCGGTAAGAAAGCTTCTCAGTCAGGGCGAGCTCTGCAGCTGCCAGCCCCTGACTCGTATTAGTATTGCTCCCACTGAGCTTCTGCTGTTTCTTCATATGACTGTTTCTTGTCTCTACTCTCCTTGACTGACTAACCCTGCTTCAGCCCCGGGTTTATATAGGGGAAGTTCTTCCCCTCCCAAGACTGGGCAGGAGGTGTGGCATGCACAGGATCCCTGACCAAAGGACCTCCCACCTGCTCTCAGACATAACATTACATTACTGTGGAAACCAGACCCCTGGGGTGCCACATTCCCCCCTAGTAAAATTTAGTACTCCGGGACTAAACACATTTTTGTAAACATAACAGAGTACAACCAAAACATTATAATAAAGAGACACATAACAATGGTCACGGCGTGTCCGCAACCGGGTGCAGTCTTTGAGGGAAAGCAAGGTGTCCATTTCACCAAAACAGGGAGACGTAACCAGGTAGGGGTCTGTCCTACCCCGAGTCCTTAACAGTCTCTAGTCCATCCTGGGTTACGCTCCAACTATGTACAAGGATTCCCGGTAAATCCACCAAGGACTCCTACAAATAACTAGAAACACAAAATTATACACAAGCAACAATACACAGGTAAACATAAATAAAACAATTTATACACTTCAAATCCTCCAACGTGCGGGTAACTGGCCTCTAGTGGCCCTAGTGGACCTACGGAGCTAACTGTCTAGCCCTGAACTACAGGGTGTAGGAGCTGTCAAGGGTAAACTGGGCAGCTGTCTACCGGCTCTTTGGCTCACTAGGGATATGGCAGGCTCACTGCAAGCAGAGGGTTGATCCTCCTGGTCTGCTGGTGTGGGGTCTTCTGCCTCCTGGACCGGCTGTTCTTCCAGCTCTACCTGTTGCTCCGTAGGTGCTTGGGATGCTGGTTGGAGGAAGGTGAGTACGGGTACCACAACTGCACCATTGACTTGAGTCCAAGACCGAGGGAAGTCCCCGAGCACAGTACTAACCATATCTTCCCTTTCCTCTACGGGTCGATGGTCTTCTTGTTCCTCTTCAGGGTTCCTCAGTTGTTCGGGACACTTTTTCAGGTGGTCCCGGGATACAATGGCTGTGGTTTCCCCTCCGTCTTTACTGATGGTACAAACCTTCGGGTTCTCGTGGCTTGAGGGCAGTACGGTGTACGGGTCCTTCTCCCACTGGTCGTCCAACTTGTGGAGCCGTCTCTTCCTCTTCAAGACCTGCTCTCCGGGTACCAGGGGAACAGCGGGAGCATACTGGTTGTAAGTTTTCTCTTGTCTTTCCCTAGCCTGACAGAGACTTCGCTCCACGCTCTCCTGTACTCTCCGGTACTGCTGCTGCTCTCTGTGTCCCAGTCTGCTTCTGGTGAAGTGTCCTCGGGTGTCAGGACTCCCATTTCCAGGTCAACAGGTAACTTACCAGGTCTTGCCCTCATTAGGTAAGCCGGGGTACAGTTGGTGGAACCTACCGGGATGTGGTTGTATAGGTCCACCAGATCGGGCAGCTTCTCAGGCCACAGACTGCGTTCTTCCAGGGGCAACGTTTTCAGAAGATCCATTACCACCTGGTTCATTTTCTCACAAAGTCCATTAGTTTGCGGATGATAGGGTGTCGTCCTTATCTTCCGGCAGCCATACAGAGCGCAGAATTCTTGGAAGACCTCCGCTTCAAAGGCAGGTCCCTGGTCTGTCAACACTTGGTCCGGGTACCCGTGTGGACGGCAGAAATGCTGCTGGAAGGCTCTCGCTGCTGTTCGAGCTGTTAAGTCCTTGACGGGGACGACAACCAAGAACCGGGAGTAGTGATCCACGATGGTTAGTGCGTAGACGTAGCCACTTCTGCTTGGGGTCAGTTTTACATGATCCAAGGCTACCAGTTCCAACGGCTGCCGGGTGACAATGGACTGCAGGGGAGTCTTCTGGCTGGCACGGTCCTTCCTTCTTAGGTTGCACGGGCCACAGTCTCTGCACCACTTCTCAATGGTTCTCCTCATGCCTACCCAGTGGAATCGCTCGCGCAGCAGGAACTCCAGCTTCTTCCACCCGAAGTGTCCAGCTCCGTCGTGGTATGCCTCCATCACCATGGCTGCGTCTCTTCGTGGCACCACTACTTGCCAGAGTAGTTCATGCGTCCGGGAGTTAACCATTCTGCGGCACAACTTCCCCTTGTAAAGGAACAGTCGACTCCTCTCTGCCCATAGTTGTTTGGCTTCCTCCGGAGCGTCTGGTTCAAGGCAAGCCTCCGGGCGAGTCAGCATCTCCTTCACCAGTCGGACGGCAGGGTCGCTGTCTTGCGTTTCCGCCCAGTTGTAGTGAGGTAAGGGGTTCAACGTAGCAGCCTGCTTACTCCTTACCCGGTGGGAATACTGGATAGTCCCATGACGGTGGAACGCAGGGAGTTCAACTTCTTCCAGTCCCTCCGGATCTTCTCCTTCGTCCGGCAGGTTGGGCATCCTGGACAGGGCGTCCGCGTTGGTATTGGAGCGTCCGGCCCGGTATTTGATTGTGAACTCGTAGTTGGACAAACGGGCCATCCACCTCTGCTCCAGGACACCGAGTCTTGCCGTGTCCAGGTGTGTCAACGGGTTGTTATCCGTGTACATGGTGAACCGGGAAGAAGCGAGGTAATGCTTAAAGCGCTCGGTGACTGCCCATACTACGGCCAGGAACTCTAGCTTAAATGAGCTGTAATTCTCGGGGTTCCTTTCGGTGGGTCGCAGCTTTCGGCTGGCGTAGGCGATTACTCGTTCCTTCCCCTGCTGGATCTGGGACAGTACGGCTCCTAGCCCGATGTTACTGGCGTCGGTGTAGAGGATAAAGGGCTGGCTATAATCCGGGTACGCCAGGATTTCGTCCCCCGTGAGGGCCATCTTCAGCTGGCGGAAGGACTCTTCTTCCAGCTCCTCCCATTTGAAGGGCGGCTTCTGGTTCTTGGCCTTCCGGGACTGGCCTATCAGGAGGTCCTGCATAGGTGCTGCCTTTTTGGTGAAACCGGGAATAAACCTTCGGTAGTAGCCTACCAACCCGAGGAACTGCCGCACTTCTTTTACGCTGGAGGGGCTTGGCCATTCCTTAATTGCGGTGATCTTATCAGGGTCGGGAGCCACTCCGTCAGCGCTCACCACGTGTCCCAGGTACTGCACCTTTGGTTTCAGGAGGTGACACTTGGAGGGTTTCACCTTTAGGCCGTAACTCGCCAGAGCTTCGAACACTTCCGCCAGGTGTTTCAGGTGGTCCTCATACGTCTTGGAATATACGATGACATCGTCCAGGTACAACAGGACCGTCTCGAAGTTTCTGTGGCCCAGACAACACTCCATTAGTCGTTGGAAGGTTCCTGGTGCGTTGCAGAGTCCGAACGGCATGCAGGTGAACTCGCTAAGTCCCATCGGGGTGGTGAATGCGGTCTTCTCCCGGTCCGCCTCTGCTACAGGAACCTGCCAGTACCCGCTAGTGAGATCCAAGGTAGAGAAGAAGTTAGCAGATCTTAAAGCAGCCAATGACTCCTCTATCCTTGGTAAGGGGTACGCATCCTTGTGTGTGATACGGTTGATTTTCCGGTAATCTACACACATCCTCATGGTGTTGTCTTTTTTTCTGACTAAGACTAGTGGAGCTGCCCAGGGGCTACAGCTATCCCTGATCACCCCAGCCTCCTTCATGTCTCTAAGCATCCCCTTGGCGTGTTGGTAGTGTGCAGGGGGTACGGGTCGATACCTCTCTTTTATGGGAGGATGGTCTCCCGTGGGGATGTGGTGTTCTACCCCCTTGACTCGCCCGAAGTCTAACGGGTGTTTACTAAACACTCTCTCGTACTCTTGAACCACCCGATAGACTCCCTGTTTCTGATGTGAGGGAGTGGAGTCAGTACCCAAATGTAGTTGCTGACACCAGTCCTCCATTGTTTTCTTAGAGCCGTTACCTTCCTCCGGGTGAGATGGAGGCAAGGGTTCCACAGATTGTATAGCATTTTGGTTAATGGTATATAATTTGGCTAGCGTGGCATACCGGGGCAGGTACACTTCCCTCTTCCCGATATTGATTATGCGAACGGGCACCCTCCCATGGCGTACATTAACCACCCCCCGTGCTGTCAAGATGGTGGGCCTACTGTCTGAGTAAACTGGTTCTACCATTGCCTGGTAATCTCTACCTCTCAGACCAATAGCTGCCCGGCACCAAATCATCATTTCACTTTTTGGGGGCATGGCAATAGGAAAAGGGTCACACATTCTTACGCTACCTATCTCACCGCCGGAGAGTTCCACTTGTTGCCGTCGCATCAGTGCCCGGATCTCTTTCTGGAGCACCCGCTGCTCGCCGGAGCTGGCGTTCTTGGCAACCTGCTGTAAAAGGAAAATCACCTCTGCAAGACAATTTTCAATTACATTAGTTCCTAGCGTTATCTTTGGGTGACTCTCGTGTTTGTCAATGTCTACAATAATCAGTCCCTGTGCTGCTAGTTCGACTCTACCAATTTTAATGGTCGCCTCTTTAAATCCAATCTGTGGCACGGGCTGACCATTGCTGGCGATGATACTCAAGTCGTCGTCAGGGTAGCGGGTTATATCCGAGTCATTCCAGTACTGCTTGAAGAGCACGTACGGGATGGTGGTGACCTGTGACCCGGTGTCCAGTAGGGCACTCATAGGGATGCCATCCAGTACCACAAGCAAGACTGGACGTCCTCCGACATATTTGTCGCGCCAGTTCGATGGGCCTGGTGATCTTTTTCCTGGGGGTTGGCCCTCTACCCCCAGGTTGTGCCAGTTTAAAGGACAGTACCTTGCCATATGTCCGGGTTGATTGCAGCGGCGGCAGATGGGTCGTCCGTCCTCGTTGTACCGGTCACTGGGTCTTCCTCTGGCCGGTGGGGTCCTCCTTGGTCGACGCCACGGGATGTTCTCCGGTCCGGATGCCAGCTGGATCTTCCCTGGAGTGGAAGCCTGTAAAGACTGCACAGTTCGGGTTAACGCAGCAACGCTTTTAGCTAGCTCTTGGACCTGATGGTGCAGGTCTGGAGCCGGGTCATTGTTCAAAGCCTGCGCATCAGCCCCTACAGGCCCTGCCGACAAGGGCGCCGCCTCCTGGTGGTAAGTGATAGCTGGGCGCCTGTGGGTCACAACGCCATCCGGTGCCGGTTCTCGGAGCACCCGGATGGCTCTGTCCTTGAACTGTGCAAATCCCAGATGAGGGTCCTGTAGGGCCATTGCCCGCAACTGGGTTCGGTGGGCATTGCAATATAAACCCTCTATAAATTGTTCAGTCAACAGCCTGTCCTCGTCTCCCACGCCGTCAGGGTCGGTCTGCTTAACGGCTCTCAGGGCCTCTTGTAGGCTCAGGGCATAGTCCCTTATACTCTCATGGGCCCGCTGTTTGCACCCGTAGAATCTAAGCTTGATCTCGGCTGAGGTGCGGGTATCAAAGGTGTCCCTCAGCCGGGTTAGTATCCCTGCGACAGTCCTCCCCCCAGGTGGCCAGGACTTTACCTCCCTTCGGGCTGCTCCGGTTAATTGGGCCACCAGGATGCTCACTTTTTGCTCCTCTGTGAGGGGGTACACCTGGAAGAGGCTATCCAGCCTTTCTCTAAAGTCCTGCAGGGTATGTGACTCCCCTGAGTACTGGGGTAGCCAGGCTGCCCCCGGGATATAGGGCATGGTGAAAGGCATGACCGCGACAGCGGTGGCGCTGGCGGGGGTTGAAGCGGCGAAGCTCTCCTCCGTATCCGACATCCTTCTCCCCCCTAGTGGACCGTGGCCTACCTTGCGATGATCCTCTTCCGTAGGCCGCGGCTCCGCAGTGGATCGTCAGGGTTGAGGACCTTCCGTCGCGCTCTGGTGACGTCGGCGTCTGCTGGGCTCCTTCCAGGACCTTACGCAACGTCCGGACGTGAGGCGGGGCTTCAGTTCTCGCGGGCTTTTCGGAGTCCACGCCCCTCTTCTTCCCGCGCGGCGTCCTCAAGATGGCGTCCAACGGCGGGAAAACTCCACGGATGGCGGGAAGAAGGCTGAAGATGGCGCCGGATGGCGAGAATCTTCACAGATGGCGGGAAGAAGGCTGAAAATGGCGCCGGATGGCGGGAATCTTCACCGATGGCGGGAAAACTTCACGGATGGTAAGTTTTAAAAGTCTCTTTTTCAGGCACGCAGTACCCGGTGGTTGCGGGCACGAAATCCTGCCGACTACGCCAAAGTTGACGCGCCCCTGGGCCTGCTGTGTCGCGCAGCGTCTCGCGCACGGGGCTTACCCGGAACCGGATCAGATGAGGGTTGTAGTCTCCGAGTGGCGGGGACCCGGTCCGTGCCCAGGGAGTCAAACTCAGTGTGTGGCAGTCTTGATAGATGTTATTTGAGTGTCGACTACGCCACCCGTTGATTTGCAGCTATGGAGCTGCCGCTGCAGGGCAGACCGCTGAGGCCGGTGTAGAATTGTGCAGCGTGATAGTATAACCCCCAACGGGAGGGGTATGGCCTCAGGGCAGCCGATGTGGAAAATGGGGGTAGCAGGAACCACTCAGAGACGGTGCGGTGTAATTCAGGGTCTTTACTGGTAACAACGATAGACCCTCCCGGAGTACTTGCTAGCGAACGGGGCCTGGTCAGTCCTTGAGCAGATGGGATCTCCCCTGGCCAGGCGGAGTTGTAGGCCTCCCAAACTGACTGTACTCTTCTGGCTACCTTGCTAGAAGCGGATATAAGTAGCCCACGTCCCTGAGTATACCGTGTGGTGCTCACCCGTATGTCCGGTGACTCGGGGCCTTCTAATGGCTTCCGCTCCACGATGGCGGTGCTGGTCCCACGCGTGTGACCGTGCCTTCGGGTTTCTGGGCCTGAGGACCTGAAATCCCCTGCCGGTCGGCTTCTGCTGCTGGGTAAGAGTTAGTCCCCACAGCCTCGGACGCCGGGTCCGGTAAGAAAGCTTCTCAGTCAGGGCGAGCTCTGCAGCTGCCAGCCCCTGACTCGTATTAGTATTGCTCCCACTGAGCTTCTGCTGTTTCTTCATATGACTGTTTCTTGTCTCTACTCTCCTTGACTGACTAACCCTGCTTCAGCCCCGGGTTTATATAGGGGAAGTTCTTCCCCTCCCAAGACTGGGCAGGAGGTGTGGCATGCACAGGATCCCTGACCAAAGGACCTCCCACCTGCTCTCAGACATAACATTACATTACTGTGGAAACCAGACCCCTGGGGTGCCACATACCCCTCATCCTGATATACGTGGCACCCCATCCCTCATCCTGGTATGCATGGTACCCCACATCTCTATTCTGGTATGCATGGCACCCCTCATCCCTATTCTGGTATGTATGGCACCCCTTATCCCTATCCTGGTATGCATGGTACCCCTCATCCCTACCCTGGTATGTATGGTACCACCTCACCCCCCAATTCTAGTATGTTTGGTACCCCATCCCTCATCCCTTGTATGCATGGTACCCCTCATCCCTATTCTGGTATGCATGGTACCCCTCATCAGTATCCTGGTATGTTTGATACCCCCTCATCCCCCAATCCTGGTATGTATGCCACCCCTCATCCCTATCTGGTATGCATGGCCCCTCATCCCTATCATGGTATGCATGGTACACCCTCATCCCTATCCTGGTATGCATGGCTTCCTCATCCCTATTCTGGTATGCATGGCACCCAATTCCTCATCCTGGTATGCATGGTCCCCTCGCCCCCCAATCCTGGTATGCATGGTCCCCTCACCCCCCAATCCTGGTATGCATGGTCCCCTCACCCCCCAATCCTGGTATGCATGGTCCCCTCACCCCTCAATCCTGGTATGCATGGTACCCCCTCATCCCCTAATTCTGGTATGTATGGCACCCCTCATCTCTATTACGCTGCACACATAAAAAAAAATAAACACTTATACTCACCTTTCTTCCCTGTACTCCAGCGCTGGGTCCTGTTCTGCCGGAGGCCAGGGGAGGAGTGCGGCGCCGGAGTACGTGTGTACCATGTAATATTTCAGTTTTTCTTTTTTAATAAATTTGAAAAAAATTTTACATTTCTGTTTTTTTTCAGTCAAAATGGGGTGCAGAGTGTACTTTAATGAGAAAAAAAATGAACTTTTTAGAATTTACCAAATGGCTGCAATGAAACAAAGAGTGAAAAATTTAAAGGGGTCTGAATACTTTCCGTACCCACTGTGTGTTTATATATATATATATATATATATATATATATATATATATATATATGTTGTGGAATACCTATACTAACAGGACGTTCAATGGACCCTCTTGTGCTGTATCATGCACTGCAAGTCTGTCACATACACTGCCTGCCTGCCTAACTCCTGCTATCACCACTGATTATATGCAGCTGGATTAGTCCTCAGAAGGACTATTGGTTCAGATGGATATAGATATACTAGATGGTGGCCTGATTCTAACGCATTGGGTATTCTAGAATATGTATGCGGCTGACCGGCCGCGACTAATCAGCGAAGCAGTGTTTAAATGGGTTGTGCAGTACTTTAAATTAACTCCCCAATGTATCCCCCCGGGGCCCCTAATGAATTTTGTAATTACGTCATGTTGTCAATACTGCTTGTGACAACATCGCTGACCTCGCACAGCCAGCACGCTGATTGGTTGCGGCCGGCGGCTAGCACCGGTCATCTCCCGGCTGCGTCGCCGCTGATCTCCCAACTGTGGCCTGCGTGTTTCAAATCCGGCGCCAATTCGCGGCCGGGCTGCGCCAGTCGCTGATTGGTCGCGTCAGGCTGCCCGCAACCAATCAAAGAAGCAGTGTTTTAAATTTCGCGCCAATATCGCTGATTGGTCGCGGCCGGGCGGGTGCGACCAATCAGCGAAGCGTGTTTCAAATCCGGCGCCAATATCACTGAACCGTGTTAGTGGGGAGCGGCGCTGCCTGTGCGGGTACTTCCGCTGTGAGCAGCTGGGAGATGACCGGCTAGGGCCGCTGATCTCCCGACGGCAAGTGTGAAGGGAGGACTGGGGAGCGGCGCCGGTCGGGGTACTTCTGCTGCGAGCGCCGGTCATCTCCCGACTGCATTGCCGCTGACCTCCATGCAGAAGATGAGCCACTAATGGCCGCCATCTTGTTCTGAAATCCCGTGTCCCTGATTGGCCGCGGCAGACAGACGGGATAAGCCGATTATATAGTAGATTTTGTGGAATACCTATACTAACTAACTATGAAGAAGCAAATCTCTCCCTAGCTCAGCAGCAGCTCTCCCTACTCTGCCTGATTTCGGGGTAGACTATGACGAGCATGGCGGCGCCCGGTCTTATATACACCTGATGATGCTGTGCGGCCAGCCAATCACTGTAATGCCCACAACTAACATGGTTACGGCATCACAGTGCGTGGCAAGCAATCCCTGCTTGTTGATTGGCGCTCTAAAGATTGACAAACATGTAGGGAGGGGACCCGAGTTCCCACCCGAGCAACCTGGAAATACTAGGCGAGTGCCGAGCTCGTCGAGCACAGTGATGCTCGAGTGAGTACCGAGCAGTGGCGAGCGCGTTCGCTCATCACTAATTACAACCAAATACATTATATCACAATGCTCTACTTAGAAAACAATCCTGATTTTGGCACAAAACAACAAACACACAGCACTTGCTCCAAATCTACACTACACCTAAATCCTGAATAAGCACCTTGTGTATTCTCGGCTCAGAAGAAATTGGGTTATCATTGTCATTGCTTAAAAATAAGTTTTGCTGTAACATTCCCAAATATTCCCTCTGGAGCAATATATCCCCAAATTTACTTCCAGCTTCAGCAAAAATAGGTCTATTGAAAGTGACACATTACCATAAGCACATGCAAGGTGACAAGCAGCTGAGGCTGGAGAATCAAGATCGTCTAGTCAGCAGGACAAATCAATAACTGCTGGATACATGGAAACCAAGACGTCCACAGACCAAGGAGTCACAAAAACAGACCAAGGAGTCACAAAGAGCGGGCAATGAGGCTTATCAGGGAGAAAGGGATTTGTACACACTGCTAGAAGTGACCTTATACGTTTCCCATGTACATTTGGACTGGACATTTTTTCCATAAGAAATCAGAGAGTTGCATTATCTGCTGTTTACTGACATATTGTTATCTATCGAATGGCTCCTTATTGTAGCAGAGATACAGTGTCCATATCATGTTAAATATCATAATAATGTGACTTTGAGACACCTAACGCCTAACACTGACACATGAATCTGAAAACTCTTTTATTTTCATGTAATAGAAATCACATAATTCTCCTTATTTTTGTACCTGATGTTGCTGCATTACATGGGGTTTTATTTGGAGCATGAAATGCATGGTACGTGCTGCTGCATACTCGAATGGTGTTTCACTCTCACTTTTAACTTCCTTTACTTGTCAAAGTCAGAACAAGTATTAGATACATTTATCTGCTAACTGGGTTTCAGATTGCTCAAAGAGAACCTTTCACGATATCTTTTTTTATTTTAAACTGTATGTATCAGAAAAAAGGCAGAGAGGCTGATTAAAACTTTTTCTACTCTACAGCATTGCAGAGGTATGAATGTTTGAAGCAATACTAAATCTAGTCAAGCAATCACAGGTGTATATAATAGGGGGAGGCTTATTAAAGATCTAAAAACATTTGTAAATATTTTATATAGTATTCTTATTTTTTTTAAAGGAAATAATGACCCCACCACCCTTTTCCATCAAAATGGTGGTGGGGTCATAATAAGTATTGAACACGTCATCAATTTTTAAGTATACCTATTTCTAAAGGTGCCATTGACATGAAGTTCTCTTCAGATGTCAGCAACAACCCATTCAATAAACACAGGAAAAGAAATCAAACCATAGATGTCCATAAAAGAAGTTGTGTAATAATGAGAAATTATACAAGGAAAATGTATTGAACACACGAAGAAAGAGAGGTTAGAAAGTAATCCTGCCACTTAGTGAAAAATAATATCAGCTGGTTCAACTGATGGCCAATAAAAAGGTGTCTCAATACCAAGGTGCCACACAAGCAACATCTCATGATGGGTAAAACCAGTGAGCTGTCTCAATACCTTCACAACCTTATTGTTGCAAAACATACTGATGACATTGGTTACAAAATAATTTCTAAACTACTGAAGGAACCAGTTAGCACTGCTGGGGCTATAATCAGGAAATACAAAGAACATAATTTCATCATAAACCAGCCACGACCAGATGCTCCCAGCAAGATTTCAGAGAGAGTAAAAAATAATTATCAGAAGAGTTGTCCAAGATCCAAAGACCACTCGTGGAGAGCTACAGAATACCTGGAATCAGCAGGTACAATTTAAAGAAAACTATACATACGTGGTCAAAATTGTTGGTACCCCTCGTTTAATGAAAGAAAAACCCACAATGGTCACAGAAATAACTTGAATCTGACAAAAGTAATAATAAATTAAAAATCTATGAAAATGAACAAATGAAAGTCAGACATTGCTATTCAACCCGGCTTCCACAGAATTTAAAAAAAAATTTAACTTATGAAATAGGCCTGGACAGAAATGATGGTACCCCTGAAAATAATGTGACAAAAGGGACATGTTAAATCAAGTTGTGTCAACTATTAGCATCACAGGTGTCTACAATCTTGTAATCAGTCAGTGGGCATGTATATAGGGCTACAGATACTCACTGTGCTGTTTGGTGACACGGTGTGTACCACACTCAACATGGACCAGAGGAAGCAAAGGAAAGAGTTGTCTCAGGAGATTAGAAAGAAAATTATAGACAAGCATGTTAAAGGTAAAGGTTATAAAGCTAAGTGCCCACGAAGCAGAAATGCTCCGGATTTTTTCTGCATCTCCCTGGCAGGAAAAACCCATGCGGATTTTACATGCGTTTTTCCTGCCAGGTAGAAGCGTTTGTGAAGTGTTTGTGCATGCGATTTTAGCATCACTTGGAAAAGTGCTTGACAACTTGGTCACACTATATAAATCCATGCAACCGGCATGGATTTATATAGTGTGACCAAGTATTGATGCTGCAAATGCAGCATTAATAGTAAAAAAAAAGAATAAAATGGTGAAAAATAAAAATAAAATATTATACTCACCTTCCGATGGTCCCCGGTCTCCTTCTCCGGTGTCTTCGAAGGCTCGCAGTGGTGTAAAAGGACCTTCGATGATATAATTTAGTCATGTGGCCGCTGACGTCAGCGGTCGAGTAACCTGTCACATGACTAAATGACATCATGCAATGTCCTTTTACACCATCGTGAGCCGCCGAAGATACCAGACGCACCGCACAGGAGACCGGACCAGGGGCCATCGGAAGGTGAGTATAATGTTTTTTTTTATTTTAATTCTTTTTTAACTACAGGTACTATGGTACCCGGGTCTGGAGGAGAGTTTCCTCTTCTCCAGACCCGGGTACCATCCGCGCATTGAATCGCTTAATATCCGCATGTGTACATGTACTCACGCGAATATTATGCGATTCAATGCATGTCAATGGCGGCAATTACGCCACGTTTCCGCAAAATTAGTGGACGTGCTACGGATTTTTCCGCAATGATAATCCGCAGCTGAAATATCGGCAGCATGTGCACAGCACATGCGGATTATCATTGGGGACCATGGGGCACATATTACCAAGCGTTTTTTAAGCGTTTTCGCTGCGGAAATTCCGCGGCGAAAACGCTTGAAAACGCATAGCGGTCACGCAGCCTTAGATAATCTCCAAGAAGCTTAATGCTCCTTTGACTACAGTTGCACATATTATTCAGAAATTTAAGATCCATGGGACTGTAGCTAACCTCCCTGGACGTGGCCGCAGGATGAAAATTGATGACAAAGCAAAGAGCTAGATAATATGAATGGTAACAAAAGAGCCCAGCATAACGTCTAAAGAGGTTAAAGGTGAACTTCAAGCTCAAGGAACATCAGTGTCAGATCGCACCATCCGTCGTTGTTTGATCCCAAGTGAACTTCATGGGAGACAACCAATGAGAACACCATTGTTGAAAAAAAATCATAAAAAAGCCAGACTGGAATTTGCCAAACTACATGTTGACAAGCCACAAAGCTTCTGGGAGAATGTCCTATGGACAGATGAGACAAAAATGGAAGTTTTAGCAAGGCACATCAGCTCTATGTTCACAGATGGAAAAATGAAGCATATCAAAAAAAGAACACTGTCCCTACTGTGAAACATGGAGGAGGCTCTGTTATGTCCTGGGGCTTCTTTGCTGCATCTGGCACAAGGTGTCTTGAATCTGTGTAGGGTACAATGAAATCTCAAGACTATCAAGGGATTCTAGAGAGAAATGTGTTGCCCAGTGTCAGAAAGCTTGGTCTCAGTCGCAGGTCATGAGTCTTGCAACAGGATAATGACCCAAAACCCACAGCTAAAAACACCCAAGAATGGCTAAGAGGAAAACATTGGACTATTCTGAAGTGGCCTTCTATGAGCCCTGACCTAAATCCTATTGAGCATCTTTGGAAAGAGCTGAAACATGCCGTCTGGAAAAGGCAACCTTCAAATACGAGACAACTGGAGCAGTTTGCTCATGAGGAGTGGGCCAAAATACCTGTCGAGAGGTGCAGAAGTCTCATTGACAGTTACAGGAATCGTTTGATTGCAGTGATTGCCTCAAAATGTTGTTCAACAAAATATTAAGTTAAGAGTACCATAATTTCTGTCCAGGCATATTTCATGAGTTTAATTTTTTTTTAAATTCTGTGGAAGCAGGGTTGAAAAGCAATGTCTGACTTTCATTTGTTCATTTTCATAGATTTTTAATTTATTATTACTTTTGTCAGATTCAAGTTATTTCTGTGACCATTGTGGGTTTTTCTTTCATTAAACGAGGGTGTGAGGCAGTGACCGGGATCGCATATGAGGGACGTTATATATCCCCCAGAATGTGTACAGAGACCTATTAAATCCATTGGAGTGCATTGCAGTCACCAACTCACCTGCGGCTGCAATGCAGGAATGAAGGTGAGCATTGACCTGGTCAGGCCATCTGGCTAAGGCAGATTAAGTAAAACCCGGCAGGGTCTTCATTTCTTGAAGGAGGCTACAGGAAGGTAGTGGGGCGGCCTCCTCCCTCCAACCCGGGTTTTCCAGTGGCTCTCGCCACAGGTTCTTTAAAAACCCTGCACTAAGGATTAGTGTTGTTCTATGTTGGAACCTGCTAGGAGCACAGCAGGAAAGCTCAGCAGGATTGAGTGTGGCTGAACCCACGCCTGGGAAGGCTCTGCGCCAGTCAGGCTCTGAGCGGCCCGGAGCGGCCGTTGCCCATGGCAACCGTTGTTTAGGGACTTGTGTTAACCCGGCTGCGAACCGGAGGACTTTTCTGTTTACTCGTGAGTTGCTGAATAAAGCTGTTTATGTTGGACTTGCTTGGGTCACTGCCTCAGTTACTGCACGGTGTGAACACCGCCGCCTGACAGCTTGGTGGAGAATGCGGACATTGTGACAGAGGCATACCCCACCGGCCACTGCAAGATCACAATCCGGCCTGCCACCTTTCAGCCCCATACCGTGGACAAAATGGAGGAGCTGTTAAAGCAGCTGGTACTCACCCTGCAGCAGCAGCTGCAGTCTCAGCGGCAACAGCAGGAGCGGGAGCAACAGCATAATCAGCAGCAGCTACTGTACCAGCAGCAAAAAAACAAATGAACTGTGGCTGCAACAGATTGCTGCCCTGCGGGAGACACCGACGGCACCAGCCCCAGAACGTTGAGAGGCCCGGGACAAGGTTCGCTCAGCGTTGAGGAAGATGGGACCGGAAAACGATGTGGAAGCCTTCCTAACCATTTATGAGTGTACAGCCGAGTGGGAAAACCTACCAGCCGGCCAGTGGGCAGAAATGGTGGCTCCGTTTCTGGTCGGCGACGCCTAAAAGGCCTACTTCGACCTCAGTCGGGAGGACGCCCAGGATTACCAGAGGCTCAAAGGTGAGATCCTTGCCCGACTGGGGGTCAATACATACGTGAGGGCTCAGCGTGTATTTTCATGGGCCTATGTGGAGACCCGACCCGCCCGGTCTCAGGCTTATGACCTCCTGCAGCTGGTAAAAAGGTGGCTTCAGCCTGAAACTTTGTCTCCAGCCCAGATGGTGGAGAGGGTGGTGGTTGACCGGCTGGTCAGGACTCTGCCAGCCGCTATCCAACGTTGGGTGGGGCAAGGGGACCCCGGCACACTCGACCAGGTGATCAGCCTGATCGAGCGCTACTCGACCACTCTGGACTTTTTCTGGGACTCTGCCCCCTTGCAGCTGTCACGCCGATCCCTGCCAACCCAGGAACCGGGAAAGTGGTCGCTTCCCTCTGCTGAGGACAGTCAGCACCGTACCCGTGCTGAAGGGGTACCCCGGAATGAGAGTGGCAGGAGACTGGTTTCCTCCCAAACAGTCATAAGACCTAACAGTACCTCCACTGTTAGGTGCTGGCGGTGTCAGGGTCCGGGACATGTGGTTGCTAACTGCCCCCTGACTACGGAACCCAAGGACTGCGGGTTTATCCGCCGGGTCTCAATGTCTGCACTGCGAGCGCCGACCCCTTACCCGGACAGTGAACCCCAACTGTGGCAGGTACTGGTTATTGGGTACCCCACGGAGGCCCTCCTAGATTCGGGGAGCCTAGTAACTTTGCTACATGGGTCGCTGGTGGCAGGAGACAACCCCAGTGGACGGACAGTCGGGGTTGTGTGTATCCATGGGGACCTCCGAGAGTACCCAACCGTGGAGGTAGTTTTTTCCACGCCATGTGGAGACATAAAACATGTGGTGGGGGTGGTATAAACTCTTCCCTATGGGACTGTGTTGGGAAGAGACTTGCCCCTGTTCTGGACTCTGTGGAAATACAAAATCCACTCTCCCCCGGTAAAATGTATTACAGGCGCTGTACCAGACGAACCTGAGTCAGGGGTACCTGCTGTAGGGGTGTCCAACCTAGGCACAAAGTGTGACCCTGATAGGTTTCCCCTAGAGGTGCTGGCAGGAGAGGCCGAGGAGACCCCATCGATCCCCGAGCTGGAAATGTCCCGGGGCACGTTTGGGACAGCTCAGCTACAGGATCCCACTCTGACTCATGCGCGGGAAAGGGTGTTAGAGGTAAATGGCGTAGCTCAACAGCACGGTGCAGATACTGTATTTCCACGCATGGTAGTCAACGGTGAGTTGCTCTATAGGGTACACAAAATCAGGGACGAGGTTGTGGAACAGTTAATGGTACCTCAGTCGTAACGTCGGGCAGTTCTGGAGTTGGCACACACACACCTGCTGGGTGGACACTTAGGGGTTAAAAGGATGCAAGAGGGTATCTTGCAGCGGTTCTTTTGGCCGGGGATTTACGCGGAGGTCCAAAAGTACTGCGATTACTGCCCTGAATGTCAGTTGACCACACCCACCGCAAGTTTCCGTAGCCTATTGGTACCCCTGCCAGTGATAGAGGTACCTTTTGAACGGATTGCAATGGACTTGGTAGGGCTCATTGTAAAATCCGCTCGTGGCCACCAACATATATTGGTGGTCGTCGACTATGCTACCCGGTACCCAGAGGCTATACCGCTACGCCACACCTCGGCAAAACTGATTGCACGGGAGCTGTTTGCCATGTTTTCTCGCCTTGGACTACCTAAGGAGATCCTGATGGATCAGGGGATCCCTTTTATGTCCAAAGTGACAAGGGAACTGTGCAAACTGCTACAAAATTAAACAATTGCGCACCTCGGTGTACCACCCTCAAACCGACGGGCTAGTAGAACAGTTCAATAAAACCCTCAAGCCATTGTTAAAAAAGGTGGTTTCTAAGGAAGGAAGGAATTGGGACATGTTGTTACCCTATTTGATGTTTGCCGTCCGTGGGGTACCCCAGGCTTCCACAGGGTTCTCTCCCTTTGAGTTATTGTACGGCAGACAGCCTAGGGGTCTGTTGGACGTAGCCAAAGAGACGCGGGAACAAGAGCCGATTCCACATAGGAGTATAATTGAACACGTGGCTAGTATGCAGGACCGGATCGGTCATGCCATCATGAAAGAACATCTGTTAGATGCCCAGGCAGCCCAGAGGCACACATATAATAAAAGAGCCAGAGTCAGGTCTTTTAACAAGGGCGATCGGGTGTTAGAACTGGCACAGCCGAGAGTAAGCTCATGGCCAAGTGGCAAGGGCCATATGAGGTTCGAGAAAAGGTGGGGGAGGTAAATTACCAGGTGTATTAGCCCAGAAGAAGGAAACCTGAGCAGCTTTATCATGTAAACCTGCTAAAACCTTGGAAAGATCGAGAGTGTTTAGTCACAGACGTCACTCTGGGCATATCACCAGAGAGTTCTCTACCTTCAGCCAGGGAAAAGTCCGGGGGAGAGGTCAGGATAAGTGATGCTCTCACTAAACAGCAGCGACGGGAGGCTTGCTCACTGGTGCAGCAGAATACCGACGTGTTCTCAGAGCTACGGGGTAGGACTACAGTTCTCCAACTTGACATTGTCACCGAACCTGGGGTAAAGGTGCGAATGAGACCGTACCGGGTACCCGAAGCCCGGAGGCAAGCCATCACGGCTGAGGTAAAACAGATGCTCCAGTTAGGCGCCATAGAGGAATCACGGAGTGAGTGGGCTAGCCGCATCGTACTGATTCCGAAACCAGACGGATCGTTACACTTCTGTAACGATTTCCGAAAACTAATTTAAGTGTCGAAGTTTGACCTTTATCCAATGCCCAGGGTGGATGAGCTGATTGAGTGACTGGGGCAGGCCCAGTATTTTATCACGCTCGATCTCACCAAGGGTTACTGGCAGGTACCCCTCACGAAATCGGTGAAGGAAAAGACCGCCTTCATAACTCCGGAGGGTCTATATCACTATGTGGTCTTACCTTTTGGGTTGCATGGGGCCCCGGCTACATTCCAGAGGTTGATGGACATAGTGCTCAAGCCTCATCAGGAGGACGCGTCCGCGTATCTAGATGATATTATCATCTTTAGCACCGACTGGCATACGCATCTATCCCAGGTACAAGCAGTGCTGGATTCTCTCAGAGATGCGGGGTTAACGGCAAACCCCAAAAAATGTGCGATAGGGCTAGAGGAAGCCCAATATTTGGGGTATGTGATTGGCCGAGGAGTTATCAAGCCCCAAATCAATAACGTTGAGGCCATAAAAAATTGGCCTAAACCGTCAAGTACAAAGCAGGTGAGGGCGTTCCTTGGGTATTACCACCGGTTTATACCTAATTTTGCTGGGAGAACGGCGGCCCTGACCGATCTCTTGAAAAGAAAAAAATCGGTAATGGTTCGGTGGAACCCTCAGGCAGAAGAAACCTTTCATGAAGTTGGTCCTGTGTGGACAGCTGGTCCTCATCAGCCCCAACTTCAAGGAAACCTTCATTGTACAGACAGATGCCTCAGAGGCAGGCCTAGGGGTGGTATTGTCACAAAAAGTGAATGGTGAAGAGCACCCGGTCACCTACTTGAGTAGAAAACTTGTCCTGGCAGAGAAAAACTATAGCGTGGTAGAGAAAGAGTGTTTGGCTATGAAGTGGGCCTTGGAATCGCTATGTTATTATTTACTCGGTCATCAGTTCCGCTTGGTGACAGACCACTCACCCTTGGTATGGATGAGAAATGTCAAGGAGTGGAATGCGCGAGTCACCAGGTGGTTCCTGTCACTGCAAAATTTCAGTTTCTCTGTAGAACATCGGACTGGGAAGTTGCCGGCAAACGCGGATGCCCTGTCCCGGGCACCCTGTATGGTGTCAAATGTTCAACCCCACAAGTTTGAACAGAGGGGGGTATGTCAGGCAGTGACCGGGATCGTATACGAGGGACGTTATATATCCCCCAGGATGTGTACAGAGACCTATTAAATCCATTGGAGTGCATTGCAGTCACAAACTCGCCTGTGGCTGCAATGCAGGAATGAAGGTGAGCATTGACCTGGTCAGGCTATCTGGCTAAGGCAGATTAAGTAAAACCTGGCAGGGCCTTCATTTCTTGGGGGAGGCTGCAGGAAGGCAGTGGGGCAGCCTCCTCCCTCCAACCCGTGTTTTCCAGTGGCACTCACTACAGGTTCTTTAAAAACCCTGCACTAAGGATTAGTGTTGTTCTATGTTGGAACCTGCTAGGAGCACAGCAGGGAAGCTCAGCAGGATTGAGTGTGGCTGAACCCACGCCTGGGAAGACTCTGCACCTGTCAGGCTCTGAGCGGCCCGGCGCGGCCATTGCTCACGGCAACCGTTGTTTAAGGACTCGTGTTAACCCGGCTGCGAACCAGAGGACTTTTCTGTTTACCCGTGAGTTGCTGAATAAAGCTGTTTATGTTGGACTTGCTTGGGTCACTGCCTCAGTTACTGCACGGGGTGAACACCGCCACCTTACAAGGGGTACCAACAATTTTGACCACGTGTGTAAGTAATGCATTCTGCCGCCATGGCCTATTGCTGAACAAAGAGCATGTTCAAGTCCATTTAAAGTTTGCTCAACAACATTTAGAAAAAGCCTGTGAAATACTGGGAGAATATAATCTGGTCAGATAAGACCAAAATTAAACTCTTTGGATGCCATAATGCTGTTCATCCTTCATAGTCGAAGATGACAGATGACTTCAGGATTTAGAGGAGGATCAGTGGCTATGGGTCTGGAAGTGACTGATGAGGCCAATTTGGGCCCTGAAGGCTTGCGTACGTACGTACGTACGTGACATAAGTAAGTAGATGTGGTCAGGACAGTAGATACCCGTGCGGTGTTTGGAGGCGGGAACATCATGGTGTGGCGCTATTTTTCAGCACTGGCAAACTTCATCCAATTGAAGGAAGGATAAATAGACAAATGTACCGATGTTAAGGCACACTCACATTGTGTGTTCTCCTCTTAATTGCCTGCTGCCAAATTGGATATAGGATATATGGCCGGAGAAATCACAGATGACAGCTCGGTAGTGTCAAATATGAATTCTAGTTTATTGATCAGGAAGCATAACATTTTATATTGAAGATTAGCGAGTTTGGAAATATCGCTTATCTCCATAACTATTGCTGACATCCGTTACCCACGTCCCATTATATTCATTACATTCATGATTCATAATTCCGGTCAAACTGACCCGAGCATTGCACGTCAAGTTCAAAGTTCAATCAATATGGTCAGTTAATTTTATAATTCTGTTATTACATCTAAAGCAATAGAATGTATTAGCAGAGTCCGTATAATCAGATAATTTGTTAGTAGAAGAAGAAGTATACATTTTCCATCTAGTTATTTCACGTAGCATAGGATTTATATAGTGTGACCCAAAAGAATGTCAAAAAATAAAAAAATAAATCTATACTTACCCTCTGATGGCCCGCGCAGTCTCGCCTCACCGTCCTGGCTGCGGGCAGATCGCATTACACTGAAGGACCTGCCGACGTCAGCGTCGCGTGACCCGTCACATGACTCTGACGTCAGCGCAGGTCCTTCAGTCTATCACGAACTGCCGGCAAGTGAAGAGAAGGAGAGCGGGGGCCGCCAGAAGGTAAGTATATATTTATTTTTTATTTTATTCTTTTTTTTTTACAGTTTTCTATGGTACCCAGGTCCGGAGGAGAGTCTCCTCTTCTCTAGACCCGGGTACCATCCGCACATTAGAACGCATGGAATGCACATCTACATATACAGTGATGCGTAATCCATGCGGTCTAATGCAAGTCAATGGCGGCGAAAACACAGCACTTCCGCAATATAATTGGTAGGGCTGCGTTTTTTTCCGCAATGATAATCTGCAGCGGAAATTTACGCAGAATGTGCACAGCACATGCGGATTACATTGGGGACATGGCAGGCCTTCTACCATGCGTTTTTTAAGCATTTCTGCAGCGTTTTTGCCGCTGCGGAAACGCTTAAAAAACGCATCGTGGGCACACAGCCTAATACTTATTTCACACGCTGTGTATATATATTGCAGTAGATCAGCTCATTCGGTTGCACATAGAGGTAGCCGAATGAATCTGTCTTAAATCTTCCAGTGGTCTATTAAGAGTACTAACAAGAAAAAGAAAACATAACGTATGGCACGGGTAACCTCCCACTTCAGGAACAAACAACACAAGATTTAGCTTTCCTTCACATGACAATACAGCTCCAGAGCTTTCATCTCCAGGCCCACCCCACACCTTTCTCTAGAAAGCTGGGTATTTATCCTCTGGACTACTCCCACTCTACAGCTGTTCAATCATCCATCAACACTAAACAATGCTGATTCACCCTTCTTACCAGTTTGTGTGCTGGATTATTTTTCCTAAGTTTATTGCTGAAACTAACAACCTTAGTGCTACACATCTCCCCTCTAGTACTTTGCCAGTGACTTTGTCACATATCTCCCCCTCTGCCCAAAGCCAGTGGTTTTTGCACCTTCAGTCACCAAACACGGAAGTATAGACAGGACATCTACATTGCCCTGCAGCTTCCCAGGCCTGTGTTTTACATGAATTGAAGTACTGAAGCCCTGAGTTTCAACTCTTGTAACACCATCTCTGCTTCAAAAGTAGAGATGAGTGAACTTGTTGGGAAACATTCGCCAGTCTCAAAGAACATTGCACATTTGGATTCGTGTTCGGATCCTCAAGCTTTTTCTTCAAAATCTGCAATTCGGCCAAAGTTCGGTAAATGATTGAGTTTCCACTAATGCTTTTGTTAGGACTTTGGCTAGAATAGTGGTGCTGTATGATGAGCGTGGGGGGGCGTGTTTGATGAGAGGAGGGGGTGGGGAGAGGTCAGAAGAGAGGCAGACTGTTTTTCCTTTTCTTAATTTAATGTGTGGAGATGCCGGCAGCCAATCAGGGCGCAGAAACCATCCACAACGTCCAGACACAAGGGCTTGTGTCATTGGCTGACGAAGTCACATGTCCCTCACCATATCAAGAGTGGACATGTTGTTTTGGCACCATATTGTCAGTGTAAGGCTGCGTTCACACATTGCGTATTTCCCTGCATTTTTTTACGCTGCGTATTTTCCAGCTTTTTTTACCTGCGTTTTTTTAAGCAGGTAAAAAAAGCACCTCCATTCACACACTGAGTAAAAAAGCGCAGCAAAAAACGCAGTGTGAAAATGAAGGGTGACATGTGTAATGTCACACTTCATTTCAGTGTGACGTGTACTGTCTGTGTCTGTGTGTCGTGTGTGTACTGTCTATGTCTATGTGTCCTGTGTGTCTATGTGTCGTGTGTGTGTCCCTAGCAGTGTATGCACAGACTATGGATACTCACCTACCCGATGGATGAGAGACGCGTCTGCTCCGTCCCGCGCTTGCAGCATCTGCCGTGAAGCAATCAGCAGACTGTCAGCTGACCGGCTTGTAATCAGCTGACCGGCTGGTTACAAGCCGGTTAGCTAACAGCTGATCGGCTCACCGGCAGATGCTGGAAGCGCGGGATTGGAGCGGACCGGACCGGACGCCTCTCCCCTGACATCGGGGTAGGTGAGTATTCATCCTGCGCCTCCGTAAAAAAGCGATGGAATTACGCAGTGTGTGAACACTGCTGTGTAATTCCATCGCTTATAATGGGCACAATAGAGAGAAAGCGCAGGACGCAGCTGCATAAAGAATTGACATGCCAATTCTTTACGCAGCTGCGCTTTCCCGCTGCGTAAAATTACACAGTGTCTGAACGGCAAAGTGAATTTCCCATTCACTTTGCTGGCAGACACAAAGCACATTGCGTATTTTAAAAAAGCGCATGCAAAAAAGCGCGCGAAAATACGCAATGTGTGAACGCAGCCTAACAGAGCAGAGAAGTTGCTTCTGCTAATGCAGGATAGTCAGATAATTAACTAGGGGGTTGATTGTCAGTCAGCTAGTTCAGATAGGTAGGTTCCAGTGTGAAATCAACCTTCCAGCATATCAATCCTTTGTGCTAATTGTGTGGTCCAGACACCAGGCCACATTTCAGCATATAAATCTTTTGTGCTAATATTGTGCTCCAGCCAGGAGTCCACATTTCAGAATCTAAATTCTTTGTGCTAATAGCATGGTCCAGCCAGGAGTCCACATTTCGGAATCAAATTTTTTTGTGCTAATAGCTTGGTCCAGACACCAGGCCACATTTCAGCATATAAATCTTTTGTGCTAATATTTTTGACAAGCCAGGAGTCCACATTTCAGAATCTAAATTCTTTGGGCTAATAGGGTCAGTGTGGTCCAGCCAGGAGCCCATCTAAAGCTTTTGTGCTAATAGTCCAGCCACACTATCTCAGCAAATAAATACTGATTGCTAATTTAGTGACAGGTGACTGACAAGTCTGGGTCTAGGGTTGTGAAACAGCTGGTTAAAATAGGGAAAGGGTACATTCAACATGAGTGGGAAAATGCAAGGTCATGGTGGAATGGAGAATAGGCTTGGTGCTCAAGGTCTACATGGGATAGGTGATAATGTTACTGAAAGCGCTACTGAACAAACACCGTCTTGTCCTATCCAAAGACTACTGGCTACTTCTGTTACTGGATGAGCTACTCCACTCCCTTTCTTTGGCAGTCACACAGCGGTACACCTGTAGATGAGAGCCAGAAAGAGCATGTGCTCTGATGCCCAAATTTTTTTTAGTTGGATCTGGGGCCAGACAAAATAGGGTCCGAGCAGAATCCAGACCCTCGTCACCAGACTTTAACCCCAGGGGGTGGAGGTGATTCTGATGAGACTCAGATACCTGAGGCGCACGTAGACTGTATTGTGCTGTCAGGGCAGGAAGAGGAGGAGGGTGACTCTCAGGGTGAGGAGTGGGAGAACAGAAAGGATGGTGATGAGGTTGCAGATCCCACTTGGTGTGAACCGAGAGGCATGCAGCTGAGTAGCTCAGCAGAGGAGGTGGACAAAGAATAAGATGAAGAGGTTACGTTGCGACCTCCCGCACAGACACGGAGTGATGCAACCACGACAAGCATTGAATCCTCAGCCCCTCAGCCACAACCCTGGCTGCAGCCAACAGCGGTCATGAGTCTGCAGTTCGCAGGGGCAACAAGGGTTGCCTAGCCTGGGCCTTTTTTGAGACCACAAAGGATGACCCAACTCACATTATCTGCCAACTTTGTAAAAAGTGACTCACTAGAGGCAAAAATTGCAATAATTTGACTGCTACATGCATGAACTGGCACATGCATGATCAACATAAGTTAGTCTGTGAATCTCACTGAGATAAAATGTGGACTAGTGGGCCTCGCCAACCATCGGCCGCCCCATCAACCACATCTTCTGCTTATTCCTTCTCTGTCACCGTGGCAAGTGTTCTCACACAGGTCTCTGGCCACAGAACCTCCACTTGTTTACCCGCTACAGTTGGGGTGAGTGACAGAACGTCAGCTGTTACGGAAGTGGACATGCCTGCTGTTTTTGTTTCAACGAGCACACCACATCTTTCTCAATCCACTATAACATCTCCACCTGCACCTCACTCACAGTCCACCAGTTTGTCGTGTTCACCCTACTCCACCCTCTTTCAGCACAGCAGCTAGCCCTCGGTCCTGCAGTTGTAGTCACGTAAAATATTGTTTCCTCCTACACATGCCAAAGCTAAGAGCTTGAGCTCCACCATTTCCAATCTGTTGGCCACTGAAATGCTGCCTTTCCGCCTGGTGGATACATACTTTTTCTGAAAGCTGATGGCCATCGCAGTCCCCCAGTACCAGTTGCCCAGTCACCCTTACTTCTCTAAGAAAGCTATGCCTGCGCTACACCAGCATGTCGCAGACAACATCACCTGTTTCTTGAAAAAATCTATGTCTGCCAGGGTGCATTTCACCACTGACACCTGGACGAACAAGCATGGTCAAGGGAATTACATCTGACTGACTGGGCACTGGGTGACTCTGGTGGCTGTGGGGGCAGGTGGGAAAGGGGCTGCTCCACAAGTTTTGGAATCCCCAAGGCTTGCGGGACAAACCTCTTTATCGAACACATCCTCCACTGTTTATGCCTCCTCCACCTTCTCTAGGGCCTCCACCTGCACCCTCAACCTCTGTCTTAATGAGACATGTGTTCCAGCAGTGCAGAGAGAATCCCCCCCACCTCCATACTGCCAGCCAGGGATCACCGTAATCAGGCAGTGTTTAAATGAATATGCCTTAGAGATTGCAGTCACACAGCTCAAGCGTTGTGGACAGCTATCCAGGCCTAGTTTGATCAATGGCTGTCTCCACTGAACTTGGAGCCAGAGAAGGCCGTGTGCAATAATGGTGTGAACCTGGTGGCAGCTCTACGCCGGGAAAACCTCACATATGTGCCTTGCGTGGCTCATGTCCTCAACCTGGTGGTACAGCAATTTTCCTGCCACTATCCCGCCCTTAATGCTCTGCTGCAGAAAGAATGGTCACTGTGTGCTCACTTCCGCTGTTCGCACCCTGTGGGTCATCGACTTGCATCGCTACAGAGGTCTTTCAGTCTATCGCTTAACTGGTTGATATGCAATGTGCTGACACAGTGGAATTGCACTCTGCATATGTTGCAGCAACTGTGGCAGGAGCAACGAGCCCTGGTGCAGGATGTAATTTTGCACAGCCTGGGCCAATGCAGTACGGACCTGGTGCACATCATGCTTGCAGAGTGGGCACAGATGGAGGACCTCTGCACCCTTCTGCGCAGTTTCAAAATTGCTACTAAAATGATTAGCGCTGACGATGCCATCATCAGCATCATAATTCTGGTCATCTATATGCTGGAGCATACTTTGAATAGTCTGGGGGAGGAGATGGTGGTCACAGAGGAAGAGGCAGAAGCAGAGGAGGATGTGGAAGGGATAACAATATCTATAAGTTCCAGACTGTCGTCGTACAGGCGGGTGCGAAGGGAGGGTGGATTACAGCGATTGAGGGGGGCTCATGGTACCAGACAAACTGTTAGTGAAGGTGCAGGAGCCAAGGAACAAAAGGAGGTGGATGAGGAGGAAGAGGTGCTGGGCGTGAAACAATCAGGAGAAGAAGAGGATAATGATCCCCTCTCTGTTGTCCGTGGTTGGTGAGAAGGGACAGAGAAAGCAAGCATCAGTGTTACCCCAGCAGCAACACACCATGGACTTGGACCTCATGGAAAAGCCAGACAGATGAGCTGAGTGCCTTCTTGCTGCACTATCTGCAACATGATGCCCGTATTTTTAGGATTAGAAATAGTGCTGACTACTGGGTTTCCACTCTGTTAGATCCACAGTACAAGAGTAAATTTTGCCAGATGCTTCCCCCTTGTAATGGGACGCGCGCATGCTGGAGTATCAAAACACGCTTGTAGACCAACTTGAAAGTGGTTTTCCCCAAGACAGCAGTGAGGTACACAGTGTGCATCGCAGTTCTAGACTTCCATCCCCGGGGACATCAAGTCGTCAACACAAAAACATTAGCAGCAGCAGCAGTGTGAGTGGCAGAAGCAATTTCTGTTAGTCGGTTCACACATTTATTAGACCAGCCCATGCACCAGCAGAACAGAGTACAAGTCTGACACGTAGTGAACGACTGGAAAGGATGGTGCAGGAGTATCTTGAGCTCAATATCAATGTCATATCAATGCCATCAGGGGTGGTTTGGACCCTTTTGCATTTTGGTCTTCAAGAATGGAAGAGTGGCCTGAGCTCACCTGTCACGTCTTGGAGGCTTTCTCATGTCCAGCAGCTAGCGTTCTCTCAGAACGTGTCTTCTGCACTGCTGGTGATGTCCTGACGGATAAGCGCATCCGGATGTCCCCTGAAAGTGTAGACCGCGCTTTTCTCTGCAATCAAACCTCTACTATGGGCCATACAGCCATGTATAGATTTACTTTATTATACCCTGTATGGCCATAATAGAGGTATGATAACTCCAAAGTGCTGACAGATTCCCTTTAACTTTTTCTAGCAATAGTAGTCTACAAAACTGATATTTCTGCCACCTGAGTGTGGCTGAGCAGAAAAGCAGTTTGAGCTGTTGCATGAGGTATCATGGCTCCCAGCACAGCAGGCCTACAACGGTCCCTCACCCAGCTTGTCTAAATTTGAGCCTAAATGTAAAGCTGTAAATGCTGGCCCAGACCCTGATACCTCATGCAGGGGGGTACATAGAAATCATGGGACCTCATAGCAGAAGCTCTAATTGGGACCCTCCACCACAAAAAAATAAATAAATATTTGTCTGTGTCACAGAAGAGCATATCTCACAACTTTCTATCCTTTACACTGTAATTTTCCTCCTGCCCCATAAAGTATAATGCCAATAAAAGTGCCCCCCAAACACAATATAATACCCCCATTCCTCCACATTAGCCTCCACATGCACAGTATAATGACCATATTGTACCCCACTTCAACTTCCAATGCAAAGTATGGTGACCCCAACACAGTATGATCCCCCAACTGTGACCCCCACAAAGCCCTCCATACAGTATAATGTGCCTACATAAAGTATAATGGCCCGCACTAGCCCTCCAAACAGTATGATGGGCCTACATACAGTATAATGGTCCGCACTAGCCCTCCAAACAGTATAATGGACCCCACACAACCCTTCACACTATATAATTGCTTTCATACAGTATAATGGCCCCCCACATAGCCCTCAAAATATTATAATGGCTCCACATAGCCTTCCATATAGTATAATACACCACCGATAATCCTCCATATAGTATAATGTGCCCCCCATAATCCTCCAAATAGTATAATGCGCCCCCCATAATCTTCCATATAGTAAAATGCGCCCCCCCATGATCCTCCATATAGTATAATGAACTTCCCATGGTCCTCCATAGAATATAACACCAGTATAAGCCGAGGCCCCTAATTTTACCACAAAAAACTGGGAAAACGTATTGACTTGAGTATAAGCCTAGGGTGGGAAATGCAGCAGCTACTGGTAAATTTCCCCATCCTGGTATGTATGGCACCCCTCATCCCGCAATCCTGGCATGTGTGGCCTCCTCAATCCCCCAATCCTAGTATGTATGGCCCCAATCACTGTACACATAAAAAAATAAACACTTATACTCACCTTCCTTCCTCACCTCTGCTCCAGCGCTGCTATGTCCTGTCTGCCAGCAGCTCATGTCAGCATCTGAGCAGCACGTGCTCTCAGATACTGAGGTGAGCTGCTGCCAGCATATTCACTCCTCCCCACAGTGGGACTATGTGTGTGGAGAAGCGTGAATATGCATTCTGTTTAGTAGCAGGCACTGTCAGCAGGAGCCGCGGCTCAGAGCTCCTCCGTGCCCGCTACTAAAGAGAATGAATATTCCCTCTTCTCCACACCCATGGGAATGGAGAAGAGGGAATATTCATGTCCCTTTAGCAGTGGGCACACATTGTAGCTGCAGCAGCAGCTACTGCATGTGCCCGCTCCTCCGCCGCCGCAACACGCCCTCTGCCGCAACCTCCCTCCCCCCAATGCTCACCTATCCTCCTGGTTCCCACTCTGTTTGAGGCCGTTCTGGCTCATGGCCCCCCTCAGGTCACGGGCCCCATAGCAGTGGCGTGGCCTGCCGCCATTGGCGGTATGCCACTAACCTCATGTACGGTTTATGCCTGACTGCTTCTATGCCATTATGAAATTTCTACTGTGGGTCAATTGATCAGACAACTACCTGTGTTACTATCTTTATATTTTTCTAGCAATAGTAGTCTACAAAACTGATATTTCTGCCACCTGAGTGTGGCTGAGCAGAAAAGCAGTTTGAGCTGTTGCATAAGGTATCAGGAATCCCAGCACAGCAGGTCTACCCCGGTCCCTCACCCACCTCTTAATTTGAACTTAAATTCAAAGCAGAAAATGCTAGCCCAGGCCCTGTCTCATGCATGGCCCATGCTGAATGCTGCTGTGCTATTATAAAATTTCTACTGTGGGTCAATTGATGCCACTTTTTCGGTGTCTGGCCCCTTTTTGGAAGTGTTTGGACTCCTAGTTGGGTCTCTTTCATATGTGTTGCCCGAATTTGGCTGGCCTCTCAGAGCACCAGGCCTACATTTATCACTCATCCACCTGTTACTGATCAATGTTTAAGCTACAAATGCTGGTCCAAGCCCTGTCCCATGCATCCATGCTGCGCAATTATACTATTTGTACTCTGGGTCTATTGATGCCACTTCTCCTGGTGTCTGCCCCTAATTTGAGCTGTTTTTTGTTATTATTATTATTTATTATTATAGCACCATTTATTGCATGGCGCTTTACATGTGAAAAAGGGGTATATATAGCAAACAACAAGTACAATAGTTTGAACAAAAACAAGTCACCAACTGGTACAGTAGGAGTGGGGACCCTGCTCGTGAGGGTTCACAATCTACAAGGAACGGATGAGGATACAGTAGGTGAGGGCACAGCTGGTCATGCAGCAGTATGCTGGAGTGAGGGATACTGGAGGTTGTAGGCTTGTCGGAATAGGTAGGTCTTCAGGTTCCTTTTAAAGGTTTCCATGGTAGGCGAGAGTCTGACGTGTTGGGGTAGAGAGTTCCAGAGTAGGGGGGATGCACGGGAGAAATCTTGTATGCGATTGCGGGAAGAGGAGATAAGAGGGGAGTAGAGAAGGAGATCTTGTGAGGATCAGAGGTTGCATGCAGGTAGATACCGGGAGACTAGGTCACAGATGTATGGAGGAGACAGGTTGTGGGTGGCTTTGTACGCCAAGGTTAGGGTCTTGAACCTGAGTCTCTGGGCAATGGGGAGCCAGTGCAGGGATTGACAGAGGGGAGAGGCAGGGGTATAGCGGGGGGACAGGTGGATTAGTCAGGCAGCAGAGTTTAGGATAGACTGGAGGGGTGTGAGAGTGGTAGAATGCCACAGAGCAGGAGGTTGCAGTAGTTGAGGCGAGAGATGATGAGGGCATGCACTAGTGTTTTTGCAGATTTGTGATTGAGGAATGTGCGGATCTGGGAAATATTTTTGAGTTGGAGTCGGCAGGAAGTGGGAGGGGCTTGGATATGAGGTTTGAAGGAAATGCCTGAACCTGCTTCTTGGCCAATTTTGGATTGCCTCCACCTTATTCACTTGCGGCTTTACTTCGCCTCTTCCGACGATGTAGCCCAAGTATTTTCCCTTCTTTTTCCCCATCGCACACTTCTTTGGGTTCATGGTAAACCCTCACTTCCTCAGCGCATCCAGTGCGGCCTGGACCTTCTGCAGATGACTTCCCCAATCAGGCTGAATATCACAACGTCGTCGAGGTAAGCTGCAGTGTACTTTTTGTGAGGGCCTAAGATCCGGTTCATGGCCCTCCGGAAGCCGAATGGAATTCTAGTATACTGGAAACAACCATTAGGTGTAGAAGAGGCTGTCTTCTCCTTGGCAATTTGAGAGATAAGTATTTGCCAGTAACCTTTCTTTAGGTCCAGGTTGGTGATGTATCTGGCTGACCTTAGCTTCTCTATGAGATCATCGATGCAGGACAGCGGATACACATCACATTTCGACACCACATTTAGTTTCCTGTGGTTGTTGCAGAAACGTGACTCTCCCCCAAGCTACCGCACAAGCACAGTGGGACTGGTCCCGCTGCTCTTTGACTCCTCGATGATGCCTAGGTTCAACTTTTTCCTCACCTCCTTCGAAATCACCTTGTGGCGGGCTTCGGGGATTCTATATGACTGTTGGTTCACCTGAACATGTGGTACCATCAGGATTTCATGTTCAACCACCTGCATACGTCCTGGCAACTCCGAAAATAGGCCCCGGCTCCGCTGAAGCAGTTCTCGGCACTGGGCTGATGACAGTGTCTCTGCCATTGTGACATCCTCATTGTCCCCTTCTGGCTTGTCAAACTCACATGGAGTTTCAACAGGGTTCCTCTGTTGCCCTGCCTTGATAGATATCGGCATGAGAGGATTTTGGAAGTGAGATGTGGAAGCGGTTAACTGGCAGTTGGGACAGGACTTGCAATATCTTAGGATTTCTCTGTGACATCTGGGCCAATGGAACCTCCGCATGACCTGTTCTTGAGTTTTGTCAACCCAGATGGCCAGCTAAGGCATGTGAATGGGCCCTGTCCAACACCCTTTGTTTATAGGATTCTGGTACCAACAATTGCTGCACTATCTCCTCCCTCCCCTTAGTAACTCGGTACAATAAGTCCCAACTCAACATGAAATGGAGAAACCTGGCGTCAGCCCCCGACTCCTGTGCTATGCCATTTATGACAGTTACCTTATTGAATGCTTTTTTTTAGAGATAGGTCCCTATGTTGGGTGAACCCCAAATTTTCTCTGGTCACTCCTATCTCAGGAATGTCTGCCTCTGAGGATACTACTTTCTCCTCTTCTCCCATTTTGTCAGACCGCTGTTCCATCCTGATAGCCACCTTCACCCAGAACATGCAGTCTCTCCACACTTGCTTCCTGTGGATCTTGCTCGCACTTCTAACACTAACTGTGGTAGATTGGCTCACTCGGCTGCGCATAGAGGTAGACACAGGAACACTGTCTCTTTAAATCTTCTGGTGGTTTATTAAGAGTACTGCATAAACCACAGTAATGTTAGCAAAACAAACACAGCCTTCCTGGCCTAACAGGGAAAACAAAACATAACGTATGGCCCAGTACTTGTTTCAACAGGTAACCGTCTGTTTCAGGAACAAACACAAGATTTAGCTTTCCTTTCACCTCCAGGCCCACCCCACACACACTGCTCTAGAAAACTGGGTATTTATCCTCTGGACTACTCCCACTCTACAGCTGTTCAATCATCCTTGCACTAAACATGGCTGATTAACCCCTCTCAACGGTTTGTGTGCTGGATCATTTTTCCTAGGTTTATTACTGAAGCTAACAACCTCAATGGTACACATCTCGCCTCTAGTACTTTGCCAGTAACTTTGTCACAATATATATATATATATATATATATATATATATTTATATTGTAAGATGGACGCCGGACAGTTCCTAGAGGGGAGATATGTATCGTCGAGGTTAGTAGCTTCAGTGATGTAAGCCCGGTAAAGCAGGCTCCAGCACACATGGTGCTGAGAGAGTTAATAGGGCATATCAGGGCCCGGTTTACGAGCAGTCGAAGAGACCAAAGAGATGGATGGGAATGATTGCTCACATATCCCCACCCTGGGGGCGTGGTATGGCAGATAAAATGGAGACCAGATATCTCATTCAGTGTGTGTGTCTGGAGGTGTGTAGATCTCCAGTGTGTTTTCAAAAGGACACTAACCGGTCGAACACGCACTACGGTAAGGGCTACTTATTTTCTGTTTTTCACTCTGTGCCGGAAAAGATGTGCTAGAAGTATGAGCCCCAACAGGCAGTGTGACTGACACAGAGATACTAGATGTCCTGGGGGAAAGCTACTGCAGGAGCGAGTGCCGATAACTTAGAGGAGTTGATAAAGCAACTGGTGCATGCTAATGACGCGCCCCTGGGCCTGTGTCGCGCTGTGTTGCGCACGTGGGAGCTTACCCGGAGCCGGATCTTTTGAGGGTTGTAGTCTCGTGGCGGTGACCCGGTCCGTGCCCAGGGAGTCAAACTAAGTGGCGGTCTATTAGCAGTGGATGTTGGATGACTACGCCACCCGTTGAATGCAGCTTTGGAGCTGCCGCTGCAGGGCAGACCGCTGAGGCCGGTGGAAGGATGGTGCAGCGGGGATGGTATAACCCCCAACGGGAGGGGTATGGCCTCAGGGCAGCCGACGTGGATGATGGGGGTAGCAGGAACCACTCGGAGACGGTACGGTGTAGTTCAGGGTCTTTACTGGTGACAACGATAGACCCTCCTGGAGTACTGGCTAGCGATCGGGGCCTGGTCAGTCCTTGAGCAGATGGGATCTCCTCTGGCCAGGCGGAGTTGTAGGCCTCCCAAACTAACGATACTCTTCTGGCTACCTTGCTAGAGGCGGGTATAAGTAGCCCACGTCCCTGAGTGTACCGTGTGGTGCTCACCCGTGTGGCCGGTGACTCGGGGCCTTCTAGTAGCTTCCGCTCCACGACGGCGGTGCTGGTCCCATGCGTGTGACCGTGCCTTCGGGTTTCTTGGCCAGAGGACCTGAAATCCCCTGCCTGACGGATTCTGCTGCTGGGTAGGAGTTAGTCCCCACAGCCTCGGACTCCGGGTCCGGTAAGAAATCTTCTCAGTCAGGGCGAGCTCTGCAGCTGCCAGCCCCTGACTCCTTGTAACACTGTTCCCACAGAGCTCCTGATGTTCTTTTCCTATATCTGCTTCTCTTCTCTGTCTCTACTTCTGGCATGGCCCAGGAGCTGGGCCCAGCCGGGGCCACAGCTCCCTGTCAGCCCTCCTGGCTGAACTCTCCCTCTGAACTCACTAACCCTGCCTCAGCCCCAGGTTTATCTAGGGGAAGTTCTTCCCCTCCCAGGACTGGGCAGGAGGTGTGGCATGCATAGGATTCCTGACCAAGAGACCTCCCACCTGCTCTCAGACATAACATTGCTGTTACTGTGGAAACCAGACCCCTGGGGTGCCACATTCCCCCTTAGTGAAATTTAGTACTCCGGGACTAAACATATTTTTAGAAAAACATAACAAGGTATAAACAATAATAATACAATAAGAAAAACACATAAAGATGGTCACGGCGTGTCCTCAACCGGGTGCAGTTTTTGAAGAAAAGCAAGGTGTCCATTTCACCAAAACAGGGAGACGTAACCAGGTAGGGGTCTGTCCTGCCCCGAGTCCTTAACAGTCTTTAGTCCATTCCTAGGTTACGCTCCAACCATGTACAAGGATTCCCGGTAAATCCACCAAGGACTCCTATAAATAACTAGAAACACATAATTATACACAAGCAACAAGAAAAACAGGTAACCACAAATAAAACAATTTATACACTTCAAATCCTCTAACAGCGGGTAACTGGCCTCTAGTGGCCCTAGTGGACCTACGGAGCTGACTGTCTAGCCCTGAACTACAGGGTGTAGGAGCTGTCAAGGGTAAACTGGGCAGCTGTCTACCGGCTCTTTGGCTCACTAGGGGTACGGCAGGCTCACTATAAGCAGAGGGTTGATCCTCCTGTTCTGCTTGTGTGGAGTCTTCTGCCTCCTGGACCGGCTACTCTTCCAGCTCTACCTGTTGCTCCGTAGGCACTTGGGATGCTGGTTGGAGGAACGTGAGGACGGGTACCACAACTGCACCATTGACTTGAGTCCAGGACCGAGGGAAGTCTCCGAGCACAGTACTAACCATATCTTCCCTTTCCTCTACGGGTCGATGGTCTTCTTGTTCCTCTTCAGGGTTCCGTAGCTGTTCAGGACACTTCTTCAGGTGATCCCGGGATACAATGGCTATGGTCTCCCCTCCGTCTTTACTGATGGTACAGACTTTCGGGTTCTCGTGGCTTGAGGGCAGTACGGTGTACGGGTCCTTCTCCCACTGGTCGTCCAACTTGTGGAGCCGTCTTTTCCTCTTCAAGACCTGCTCTCCGGGTACCAGGGGAACAGCGGGAGCATACTGGTTGTAAGTTTTCTCTTGTCTTTCCCTAGCCTGACAGAGACTTCGCTCCACGCTCTCCTGTACTTTCCGGTACTGCTGCTGCCTCTCTGTGTCCCAGTCTGCTTCTGGTGAAGTGTCCTCGGGTGTCAGGACTCCCATTTCCAGGTCAACAGGTAACTTACCAGGTCTCGCCCTCATTAGGTAAGCCGGGGTACACTTGGTGGAACCTACCGGGATGTGGTTGTATAGGTCCACTAGATCGGGCAGCTTCTCAGGCCACAGACTGCGTTCTTCCAGGGGCAACGTTTTCAGGAGATCCATTACCACCTGGTTCATTTTCTCACAAAGTCCATTAGTTTGCGGATGATAGGGTGTCATCCTTATCTTCCGGCAGCCATACAGATTGCAGAATTCCTGGAAGACCTCCGCTTCAAAGGCAGGTCCCTGGTCCGTCAGCACTTGGTCCGGGTACCCGTGTGGACGGCAGAAGTGCTGCTGGAAGGCTCTAGCTGCTGTTTGAGCCGTTAAGTCCTTAACGGGGACAACAACCAAGAACCGGGAGTAATGATCCACAATGGTTAACGCGTAGACGTAGCCACTTCTGCTTGGGGTCAGTTTTACATGATCCAAGGCTACCAGTTCCAACGGCTGCCTGGTGACGATGGACTGCAGGGGAGTCTTCTGGCTGGCACGGTCCTTCCTTTTTAGGTTGCACGGGCCACAGTCTCTGCACCACCTCTCGATGGTTCCCCTCATGCCTACCCAGTGGAACCGCCCAAGCAGCAGGAACTCCAGCTTCTTCCATCCGAAGTGTCCAGCCCCGTCGTGGTATGCCTCCATCACCATGGCTGCGTCTCTCCGTGGCACCACTACTTGCCAGATTAGTTCATGCGTCCGGGAGTTAACCATTCTGCGGCACAACTTCCCCTTGTAAAGGAACAGTCGACTCTTCTCAGCCCACAGTTGCTTGGCTTCCTCCGGAGCGTCTGGGTCAAGGCGAGCCTCTGGCCGAGTCAGCATCTCCTTTACCAGCCGGACGGCAGGGTCATTGTCTTGCGTTTCCTCCCAGTTGTAGTGAGGCAAGGGGTTAAACGTAGCGGCTTGCTTACTCCTTACTCGATGGGAATACTGGATAGTCCCATGACGGTGGAACGCGGGGAGTTCGACTTCTTCCAGTCCCTCTGGATCTTCTCCTACGTCCGGTAGGTTTGGCATCCTGGACAGGGCGTCCGCGTTGGTATTGGAGCGTCCTGCCCGGTATTTGATTGTGAACTCGTAGTTGGACAGACGGGCCATCCATCTCTGCTCTAGGGCACCGAGTCTTGCCGTGTCCAGGTGTGTCAACGGGTTGTTATCCGTGTACACGGTGAACCGGGAAGAAGCGAGGTAGTGCTTAAAGCGTTCGGTGACTGCCCACACTACTGCCAGGAACTCTAGCTTAAATGAGCTGTAATTCTCAGGGTTTCTTTCGGTGGGTCGCAGTTTTCGGCTAGCGTAAGCGATTACTCGTTCTTTCCCCTGCTGGATCTGGGACAGTAAGGCTCCTAGCCCGATGTTACTTGCGTCGGTGTAGAGGATAAAGGGCTGGCTGTAATCAGGGTACGCCAGGATTTCATCCCCCGTGAGGGCCATCTTCAGCTGGCGGAAGGACTCTTCTTCTAACTTCTCCCATTTGAAGGGCGGCTTCTGGTTCTTGGCCTTCCGGGACTGGCCTATCAGGAGGTCCTGCATAGGAGCTGCCTTTTTGGTGAAACCGGGGATGAATCTGCGGTAATAGCCTACCAACCCGAGGAACTGCCGCACTTCCTTTACACTGGAGGGACTTGGCCATTCCTTAATTGCAGTGATCTTATCAGGGTCGGGAGCCACTCCGTCAGCGCTCACCACGTGTCCCAGGTACTGCACCTTTGGTTTTAGGAGGTGACACTTGGAGGGTTTTACCTTTAGGCCGTAGTTTGCCAGAGCTTCGAACACTTCCGCCAGGTGTTTCAGGTGGTCCTCATAAGTCTTGGAATATACGATGACATCGTCCAGGTACAACAGGACCATCTCGAAGTTTCTGTGGCCCAGACAGCACTCCATTAATCGTTGAAAGGTTCCCGGTGCGTTGCAGAGTCCGAACGGCATGCAGGTAAACTCGCTAAGTCCCATCGGGGTGGTGAATGCGGTCTTCTCCCGGTCCGCCTCTGCTACAGGAACCTGCCAGTACCCGCTAGTGAGATCCAAGGTAGAGAAGAAGTTAGCAGATCTTAAAGCAGCCAAAGACTCCTCTATCCTTGGTAAGGGGTACGCATCCTTGTGTGTGATATGGTTAATTTTCCGGTAATCTACACACATCCTCATGGTGTTGTCTTTCTTTTTGACTAAGACTAGTGGAGCTGCCCAGGGGCTACAGCTATCCCTGATCACCCCAGCCTCCTTCATGTCCCTAAGCATCCCCTTGGCGTGTTGGTAGTGTGCAGGGGGTACGGGTCGATACCTCTCTTTTATGGGAAGATGGTCTCCCGTGGGGATGTGGTGTTCTACCCCTTTGACTCGCCCGAAGTCTAACGGGTGTTTACTAAACACTCTCTCGTACTCTTGAACCACCCGATAGACTCCCTGTTTCTGGTGTGAGGGAGTGGAGTCAGTACCCAAATGTAGTTGCTGACACCAGTCCTCCATTGTTTCCTTAGAGCCGTTACCTTCCTCCGGGGAAGATGGAGGCAAAGGTTCTACGGACTGTATGGAATTTTGATTGATGGTATACAATTTGGCTAGCGTGGCATACCGGGGCAGGTACACTTCCCTCTTCCCGATATTTATTATGCGAACGGGCACCCTCCCATGGCGTACATTGACCACCCCCCGTGCTGTCAAAATGGTGGGCCTACTGTCTGAGTAAACTGGTTCTACCATTGCCTGGTAATCTCTACCTCTCAGACCAATAGCTGCCCGGCACCAAATCATCATTTCACTTTTTGGGGGCATGGCAATAGGGAAAGGGTCACACATTCTTACGCTACCAATCTCACCACCAGAGAGTTCTATCTGTTGCCGTCGCATCAGTGCCCGGATCTCTTTCTGGAGCACTCGCTGCTGGCCGGAGCTGGCGTTCTTGGCAACCTGTTGTAAAAGGAAAATCACCTCTGCAAGACAATTTTCAATTACATTAGTTCCTAGAGTTATCTTTGGGTGACTCTCGTGTTTGTCAATGTCTACAATGATCAGTCCCTGTGCTGCCAGTTCGACTCTACCGATTTTAATAGTCACCTCTTTAAATCCAATCTGTGGCACGGGCTGACCATTGCTGGCGATGATACTCAAGTCATCGTCAGGGTAACGGGTGATATCCGAGTCATTCCAGTACTGCTTGAAGAGCACGTACGGGATAGTGGCGACCTGTGACCCGGTGTCCAATAGGGCACTCATAGGGATGCCATCCAGTACCACAGGCAAGACTGGACGTCCTCCCACATATCTGTCGCGCCAGTTCGATGGGCCTGATGATCTTTTTCCTGGGGGTTGGCCCTCTACCCCAGGTTGTGCCAGTTTAAAGCACAGTACCTTGCCATATGTACGGGTTGATTGCAGCGGCGGCAGATGGGTTGTCCGTCCTCGTTGTATCGGTCGCTGGGTCTTCCTCTGGCCGGTGGGGTCCTCCTTGGTCGACGCCACGGGATGTCCTCCGGTCCGGATGCCAGCTGGATCTTCCCTGGAGTGGAAACCTGTAAAGACTGCACAGTTCGGGTTAGCGCAGCAACGCTTTTAGCTAGCTCTTGGACCTGATGGTGCAGGTCTGGAGCCGGGTCATTGTTCAAAGCCTGCGCATCAGCTCCCACAGGCCCTGCCGACAAGGGCGCCGCCTCCTGGTGGCAAGTGGTAGTGGGGCGTCTGTGGGTCACAACGCCACCTGGTGCTGGTTCTCGGAGCACCCGGATGGCTCTGTCCTTGAACTGTGCAAATCCCAGATGAGGGTCCTGTAAGGCCATTGCCCGCAACTGGGTTCGGTGGGCATTGCAATATAAACCCTCTATAAATTGTTCAGTCAACAGCCTGTCCTCGTCTCCCACGCCGTCAGGGTCGGTCTGCTTAATGGCTCTCAGGGCCTCTTGTAGGTTCAGGGCATAGTCCCTTATACTCTCATGTGCCCGCTGTTTGCACCCGTAGAATCTAAGCTTGATCTCGGCTGAGGTGCGGGTATCAAAGGTGTCCCTCAGCCGGGTTAGTATCTCTGCGACAGTCCTCCTCCCAGGTGGCCAGGACTTTACCTCCCTTTGGGCTGCCCCGGTTAATTGGGCCACCAGGATGCTCACTTTTTGCTCCTCTGTGAGGGGATACACCTGGAAGAGGCTATCCAGCTTTTCTCTAAAGTCATGCAGGGTATGTGACTCCCCTGAGTACTGGGGTAGCCAGGCTGCCCCCGGGATATAGGGCATGATGAAAGGCATGACCGCAACAGCGGTGGCGCTGGCGGGGGTTGAAGCGGTGAAGCTCTCCTCCGTATCCGACATCCTTCTCCCCCCTAGTGGACCGTGGCCTACCTTGCGATGATCCTCTTCCGTAGGCCGCGGCTCCGCAGTGGATCGTCAGGGTTGAGGACCTTCCGTCGCGCTCCTGTGACGTCGGCGTCTGCTGGGCTCCTTCCAGGACCTTACGCAACGTCCGGACGTGAGGCGCGGCTTCAGTTCTCGCGCGCTTTCGGAGTCCACGCCCCTCTTCTTCCCGCGCGGCGTCCTCAAGATGGTGTCCAATGGTGGGAAAACTCCACGGCTGGCGGGAAGAAGGCCGAAGATGGCGCCGAATGGCGGGAAAACTCCACCGATGGCGGGAAGGAAGCGGAAGATGGCGCCGGATGGCGGGAATCTTCACCACAGGTAAGTTTGAACAGTCTTTTTCAGGCACGCAGTACCCGGTGGTTGCGGGCACGAGATCCTGCCGACTACGCCAAAAGTTGACGCGCCCCTGGGCCTGTGTCGCGCTGCGTTGCGCACGCGGGAGCTTACCCGGAGCCGGATCTTTTGAGGGTTGTAGTCTCGTGGCGGTGACCCGGTCCGTGCCCAGGGAGTCAAACTAAGTGGCGGTCTATTAGCAGTGGATGTTGGATGACTACGCCGCCCGTTGAATGCAGCTTTGGAGCTGCCGCTGCAGGGCAGACCGCTGAGGCCGGTGGAAGGATGGTGCAGCGGGGATGGTATAACCCCCAACGGGAGGGGTATGGCCTCAGGGCAGCCGACGTGGATGATGGGGGTAGCAGGAACCACTCGGAGACGGTACGGTGTAGTTCAGGGTCTTTACTGGTGACAACGATAGACCCTCCCCGAGTACTGGCTAGCGATCGGGGCCTGGTCAGTCCTTGAGCAGATGGGATCTCCCCTGGCCAGGCGGAGTTGTAGGCCTCCCAAACTAACGATACTCTTCTAGCTACCTTGCTAGAGGCGGGTATAAGTAGCCCACGTCCCTGAGTGTACCGTGTGGTGCTCACCCGTATGGCCGGTGACTCGAGGCCTTCTAGTAGCTTCCGCTCCACGACGGCGGTGCTGGTCCCATGCGTGTGACCGTGCCTTCGGGTTTCTTGGCCAGAGGACCTGAAATCCCCTGCCTGACGGATTCTGCTGCTGGGTAGGAGTTAGTCCCCACAGCCTCGGACTCCGGGTCCGGTAAGAAATCTTCTCAGTCAGGGCGAGCTCTGCAGCTGCCAGCCCCTGACTACTTGTAACACTGCTCCCACAGAGCTCCTGATGTTCTTTTCCTATATCTGCTTCTCTTCTCTGTCTCTACTTCTGGCATGGCCCAGGAGCTGGGCCCAGCCGGGGCCACAGCTCCCTGTCAGCCCTCCTGGCTGAACTCTCCCTCTGAACTCACTAACCCTGCCTCAGCCCCAGGTTTATCTAGGGGAAGTTCTTCCCCTCCCAGGACTGGGCAGGAGGTGTGGCATGCATAGGATTCCTGACCAAGAGACCTCCCACCTGCTCTCAGACATAACATTGCTGTTACTGTGGAAACCAGACCCCTGGGGTGCCACACTAATCTCCAGCAGCATCAGTGGCAACAGCAGCAGCAGATGCAGCAGCAGCACAGGCGGCAGATGGAACTCCTAACAGAGGCTATCCATGTCAGGGCAACCGCCCCACCCCCAAGTCAAGGTGATCACTCACACGCGAAGAAGACGGTAAGGAGCGCCTTGCAAAAGATGACCCCAGGTGATGTTGAGGCGTTCCTGACGGTTTTCGAATGGGTGGCGGAGCGGGAGAAATTTCCTCCAGAGCAGTGGGCAGAGGTTCTGGCGCCATGTCAAACAGGGGAACCGCAAAAGGCCTATTATGACTTCGCCTTGCAGAATGCAAAAGAGTACGCCAAGTGGAAAACTGAGATCTTGGCAGGCTTAGGAGTGACTCTGACTGTCAGGGCGCATTGGGTGCACCACTTGTCCTATTGCAGTGACAAACCTCCCTGGTCCCAAAAGATCAACCTCCTACACCTGGTCCACAAGTGGTTGCAACCTGAATCTTTCTCCCCAGCACAGATGGTGGAGAGGGTCGTCATGGACAGGTTTATACACTCCCTTCCAAGACCAGTGCAATCCTGGGTTGCCCAGGGAGATCCCAGGGAATGCCGATGACCTGGTGGGCCTGGTGTAAAGGTACCAGGCAGTCGAGAGTTCCTTGGGAAAGCAAGGTGTCTTAGCATCTCCTTAGTGGGATTCCCAAAGGGGGGCTGACAACCAAAAGGGGGGAACTAGAGACACTTCTGGGGGGCATCCAAGAGCCCAGGAGGTGTCTGAGCTGTTGCTAAAGGCCCCATCTTATTCCGTGATATATTGGAGGTGTCACACCCCAAGTCACATAGCTGCCCGTTGCCCCATGACCACCAAGACAATGGACTGGAGCATAGGACGGCGCTGCTCATATTTTGCATGCCCTGCCTTTAGTGGTGTCCCTCAACCAGGCAAGGGGCTGCCGTCATGTCCCATATCAGTGAACGGAATGCAAATGACTGGTCTGTTGGACTCAGGCAGTTTGATAACCTTAGTAAGGGCCACAATTCCTCATCGTCTGATTCCTGGGAAGATGGTGGGGGTCCTCTGTATCTATGGGGACACTAAAGACTACCCTGTGGCCCGAGTGGTCAAAGACACTAACTGTGACACCATGAGGCAGGTATCAAGGACCTATTACACCCTGTTATACTAGAGCGGGACTTTGCATTGTTTTGGGACTTGTGGGGGAAAGGAAGGATGCCTGGTAGTCCAAACAACAGCTAGGCCGCTTCTTAAAAAAACGCAGGCCGCAGCTGACGGAATTTCCCTTTTGTGTGCTTGTTGGTGATGAGGATAAAACAGCATGCCCAGAGGCCAACATCCATGACCTGGAGATGTCTATGGGGGATACTTTGGAACCGCCCAACTCAGAGACTTACATTTAAAAGGGGTATTTGATAATGTGACTATTCTTAATGGTGTTGCTCAAGAGCTGGGGGCTGACACCTGATACCCGTATTATGCCGAGAATGGGGAGTTACTATATCGGGTCACCAAGCTGACAGGGGGGGTAATCGAGCATTTACTAGTACCAGGCAGTGTATTAGATATGGCCCATACACAAGTGTTGGGTGGTCATCTGGAGGTAGAAAAAACTCAGGAACGGATCCTCCAGAGGTTCTACTGGCCCAGTTGTCACCGAGAAATCGTGAATTATTGTAGGCTCTGTCCCACCTGCCAGCTGACCTCACTTCCGTAGCCCTTTAATGCCGTTGCCCATCATTGAGGTTCCATTTGATCGCATAGCCATGGATCTAGTGGGAACCCTGGTCAAGTGTGCCAGAGGGCATCAGTATATCCTGGTGGTACTGGACTAATCTACACAGTATCCGAAGGCTGTACCACTATGAAACTCCTTCAGCAAGTGTATAGCCGGGAGTTGGTCAATATCTTTTCCTGAATGGGGTTGTCTAAGGAGAGCCTAACGAACCAAGGGACTGCATTTATGTCAAAGATGATGAGGGAGTTGTACAAAACCCTACAAATCACATAACTTAGGACCTCAGTCTACCATCCACAAAAGGATGGTTTGATGGAAAGGTTTAATAAAACCTTGAAGGCCATGTTAAAGAAGGTCAAAGACCAGAACGGCTGAGACTGGGACTGTCTACACCTGTATATTCTGTTCTCCATCAGAGAAGTCCCACAGGCCTCTACGGGGTTCTCCCCTTTTGAATTATTGCATGGCCGACACCCCCGTGGACTCCTGGATGAAGCGAAGGAAACTACAACCTACAGGAGTGTAATCAAACGTGATTTGAATGAGGTCAAGGTGGCAGAGTCGCTATAACGTGCCCAAAAGCAACAGTGCTGAGAGCTGCTACATCGGAATAGAGACATATCCTCAGAACTATCAGGTTGTACTGAGATCATAGGGCATGGCGTTCTTATGGAGCCTCATGTTCTGGTGAACTTGAAACGGTATCGGACAGAAGCCCACAAAGAGGTGAAAGAAAGAGGTGAAGCAGATGCTGAGCCTGGGAGTCATTGAAGAGTCCAAGAGTGGCTGGCCAGTCCCATAGTCTTAGTGAAGAAAGCAGATGGAGAATGGTGGTTTTGCAATGATTATAGGAAGCTGAATGAGGTCTCTAAGTTTGATACGTACCCAATGCCCCATGCCGATGAACTGATTGAAAGGCTAGGGCCGGCCCTGTACATTTTCACCCTTGACCTCACAAAAGGGTATTGGCAAATTCCCATGTCCCAAGACACCAAGGAGAAGACTACCTTCTCAATGCCAGACAGATGTTTCCTCTTTCCAAGAGTGTGCAAAGCAGTCATCAAAGCAAAAGGTGGCTACTTTGAAGAACCTAGACTATAAGACATATTTTCAGTTGTTTCACACTTTTTTGTTAAGTATATAATTCCACATGTGTTAATTCATAGTTTTGATGCCTTCAGTGTGAATGTACAATTTTCATAGTCATGAAAATACAGAAAAATCTTTAAATGAGAAGGTGTGTCCAAACGTTTGGTCTGTACTGTATATATATACTGTATATATAGATGGTGATAGGTCTCTTGTCCACTTGGATGTATATGACAATCTGATATAGATATTTTTATAACCTTGCTACGATACAATGTACTGTTTATACAATATATTCTAATGACAATACCATTTTATTAGACCCACTATTTGTATATGTTTCCGTGTGATTTTCCTGTGTTTAATCTATTCCCCTTTTTTTATGTACCGTAATTTTATTCCTCTGCCAATAGGCAGTTTTTATATTTATGCAGTAATAAAAATAGATTTTTTATTGATTATTTGGGAGTTCATTCTATTTTGTTGTCATTTATATATCTCAGGGATAAGCACCCACATATTGTAGTTGTAGTTTGTTATTGTAGTTGTTTTATAAATAAATTGTTTAAATAGCATTTTTTCCCTGGAAAAAACATGAATGCTTGCATACGCACACAGACACACGGACATATGGATATAGCACACAGATGTCATATGGATGTCACATACGGACATACGGATGGCACATGGACACGGACCATGGATCTCCCCAGTACTGTTTTTTCCTGTACAGGAATCACCAGTACGTGTGAAGGAGGCCTTAGGCAGGAAATTCAGGCTAGTGTCAGACAATGCCACACTGAGGTGGCAGAGGGAGAAGAAGGGGAAAAATGCCCGAGTGAACTGTTGATTCCCAACACTTCATGATTTTAGCTTCCATGTAGAGCATTGGCACGGGAAACTGCATGGCAATACTGACACTCTGTCAAGGGTCCACTGTTTGCTGGCAGTAGGTGCCAAGCCCCCTGGCTTTGGGCAGAGGAGGGGATATGCAAGATTACCTCCAGACAGGTCCTTGAGGGGAGATATGTATCATCGAGGTTGGTAGCTTTGGTGATGTAAGCCCGGGAAAGCAGGCTCCAGCACGCATAGTTCTGAGAGGGTTAATAGGGCGTATCAGGGCCGGGTTTACAAGCAGTCATAAGAGATGGGTGGGAGAGGCTGATAACATATCCCCACCCGAGGGGCATGGTATGGCAGATAAAATGGAGACCAGATGTCTCATTCAGTGTGTGTGTGGTTATGTGTAGATCTCCAATGTGTTTGCTAAAGGACACAAACCTGAGCGGGTGAACCCGCACTAGGTATGGACTATTTATTTTCTGTTTTTCACACTGTGCCGGAAAAGTCTGTTTTGTTTAGTTAGCTTATGCTGAGCGGTTTATGATGTTTTTTAAAATGTACACTGTAAAAACAAGTAAACAGTAAGGGAATGATGCCCTTTTCACCGAATTTGGATTTTTTTCTCCATTTTCCAGAATATTTTATGAATAAATTAATGTGTCATTCAAAGATACAACTAGTCCTGCAAAAATCAATCCCTCTGTAATGGGAGTAGTGGATCCACTGTGCTGTGATCCCTGGAGAGCCTGGAGGGGTGTGACTAGGTGAACACCTGACTTTTCTCTAGAGCCCCTGATGCTGGGGTTAGTCTTGGCTCCAGATGGGCGCCAGGTGCTACTCTAGGACAGCCCTCAGACGCACGGCAGCTGACACCCAAAGGGATGGGTAGATCGTACGGTGAAGACTAGATGGACTTAAAAAGTACAGGCAGGCATGACAGGAATACCGGGAGACACAGCAAGTGCAGGCGGATATGGCTGGTATACAGACTGACAAGGCAAGTGCAGACAGGAATGGCTGGTATACAGGCAGGCAAATGCTGGTGAGCACGGCTGATAGGCAGGCAGGAGCTGGCGGGCACGGCTGATGTGCAGGCAGGCAGGTGCTGGCAGGCTTGGCTGATGTGCAAACAGGCAGGTGCTGGCGGACTCGGCTGATGTGCAGGCACGGCTGATATGCAGACACTGCTGATATACAAGCAAGCAGGTGCTGACGAGCACGGCTGAAATACAGGAGCACAAGGCAAGTACGGACAGACAGGTGAACTGACTGACTGGTACTGGGGACCTGACAGATAGCAAGCATGCAAACTAATGAATTAACATGTTGCTGAGGCACCTCCCATAAGGTGGAGGTGCCTTAAATAATAAGTGTCCCCCAGCCATTGGTCGGGGACACTTTAGGATGGCGCGCCATCCCTTTAAGAAAGAGTGATCGCGCATGCACACATGCCCTAAGCACAGTGCCCGGGGATCTGTGAGCATTGCGCAGACCCTAGGCAGCAGTAGGAGGAGGAAGAGGTGTGGGACGGGGGCAGCGGCGGTGAGTGAGTCGGCGACTCTGCTTGGAGGGTGGAGGAGCATGCAGGGACACCGACGCTGCACCCTCATACAACTATGTTGATGGAAAAATAAAAAGTTTTGCCTCCTGGAAAAAGGGGAGGAATAAACAAAAGCCCAAAAGAGAAAATTTGGCTGAACATGAAGAGTTTAAGTATTTCAGTTAACTGATGTTTGCCAATTGCAATTCCAAGTTCCATATGGGGGAAATTACTGTGTCTAATGCAGCCAATCCCCAACCCTGAGTATGTCTGTACGTAAACCAGCATAAATCTCAGTAATGTAATTACTAGAACACGAGAAGACTGAACAATATGTAAATTGATGGATGCTCAGATATTTTTTCAGCAGCGTTGATCAATCTGATTAAAAATGTAATTATATTATTTTGCTAGTCAATTGTAAAAAAAAAAAGGGGGAGACAGTCAGGGTTTATGGTGCTAATGGCTAAATGACATGCCACTGAATGTAAACATGATTTGTAAAGTAGTTGGCAGCATATTTGCCTTTTTCTCAAATCATTTAACCCCCTTCCCCCCAGATGTTGGTTAAGCTTAATTAGTGAGGCAGTTCTGACAGACATGTCATATGTCATTCAGCTCTTTTCTTTGATTGCACCAACATCTACTTGACATAAAAAATAATTGAATTTGAATATTGATGATGGCGGCCTCGATATGATTGACAGGTAGAGATGAGCGGATCTGGCGAGATTAAAATTTGCTAATTCACATCGATTTTACCAGGAAATTTGATTTGTCAGGTCCTTTGGGATTCGTTTTTCTGCATACACACACCGATGTCTTCACCAAGCGTCGTGACGTAACAACATTATCGTGCGCCATGAGCATTGAGTCCTGGTCGTGGCTGGAAGTTTTGTTCTAGAGTGAAGACCCTGATGAATAACTGGAAAAAAGAGGTTCTGAAGACCACATGGTAGGCAACAGGAATGTTGCAAAGACAGGTGAGCAGTGAGGTGAGCATTATGGCTTTTTTAAAACCTTTTGCCGGCCCCACCACAGTTCAGCAAAATGCCTGTAGCTGGCCATCATTTTGCTGAATTTGTGAGGAGCAATTAACAAAAGAAAAAATCGACATTCTGGAGAATACCGATTTTTTGCAAAATTTAAGCACAATGCAATTCTACTCTATTGACAAGCTCTGGTTTGGTTGTTAACATTTTGGACAAGTATATTAAAATCTGATGACTTGAAAAGGTTCCAAATGGATGTGATGACTCAGAGGAGATTATTAAGAGAATTAAAATGTGCCAGCAAGTCATCTATGAAGCCCCCTTCAGCAAGGACAACTGATGAACTGATGAGCCTTGAGCACAGGTCGCACACCCCCTAACGCCAGCCCTGGGAAGTGTTCATAACAATACATACAATAACAAAACATAACAATACCATACAAAAGAATGCAGCAGCACGCTGTGTGCCAATAAGTATGCAAGCATTGAATATTGTATTACTGCCATATAGACTATACTCATAAAATTCATGTACGTAGCACACAAATTGGCCAATTTGTGTGCGACCACTAGTCAGGAAGTGTCAGATGTTTTTTTGCTGTACACCTATAGCCATCATGTCCTTACTTGTTGCTCTCCATCATTATAGCGTCAAGCATGCTGGGAGTTGTAGTAGCTCTGCTATAAAAGGCGGTAAACAATGATCTATGTAGCTATTTTATAGGATTGCACTGGTAATAGGTGAGATTTGGTTAATAATGATACAAGAGGAAATCGCTGTCTGTGCATTATCATTATAGTTCATACAAAGCACTTATAAAGCAGATTTATTCCTTAAAAGCTCGATCACTGGAAGCTTCGATGTTTAGTCCTATTTGGAAAAGCTGCTCAGAAAATAAATTGAATGTAATCTAGGATTCTTCTATGTTGTGTTCCTCAGCCTGCTATTGTCTAATCACAATCTGATCACAGAAACAAATCCCTTTTAGCAGAATTTGCTGTGACTTGCTTTGTGATGTAACAATTTGTCAGCGCTGATATGAATAGAGCAACAACAAAGCTCTTCACATTTTTAGACGACTACCATTGAGCATCTGTCGCCCTAGTAGCCCTGTCTGCAGACGCACTCGTCTCATTCACCGCAGTCGCACGGGCTAGCTCTGATTGGTAGAGCACCTATCAGTCACTTGGCAGCATAATGCACCCTGGGGACCAAGTCTGAGAGGTGCTGGGTGATTGACACAAGTGTCGGGGCTGTGGTGGGGGTGGTGCTCCTATACTGATATTCTATGATGCCGTGCTACGGTATAACCAGTGCAGGATTACTATTCCTGACACGCTCTGGCTGGTGCTTCCAATATAGTGAGGAGGAGCGGGAGGCTGATGCACAAGCTGTGATTACATTTTAAATTAAACTCATCTTGCTGATTTTTTTTTTTTTTTGGCTGAGTGCATGCTCCTGTGCACACAGATACAAGAAATCACTTATGAAAGTATCAGATGCTCACAGCTATAGATTGTTACTTTGCTGCTTATTGTTTCCCTTTTTTCTTGTGATTGTTATCTTGTAAAGCGAAGACTGCATGAGTCTGGACTTTAAGTAGGGAAAGAAAAACATTTCATGACAGGTTATAGGTTTTATGTTGTTGGAGGCTTTGTGGATTATATTGTTATATTCATCCCTTTATCTCCTCCTTTTCTTTGAAATCATGAAGTTTAACATTACAAATAAAACTTGAGAAATCTAAAAAGACATCTCCTCTGTGCGTCTCTAGGGCTAAGCCATGTCCCTCCTCTTCTTCCTCACTGTCCTGTGTCTGGCTGTATGATAACTGGCTGCAGCAGAAGCTTCTCCCCTGTCCTATTTATTATTAGTAGTATTATCGGCCTTTTGCTCGATCCTGAGCCATGGAGACTTGATGGATGAATGCTCTGTAGGAAGATTGATCTTGTGCAAGCCTAGATAGATCCACAAAGGTCTTCTCCACCTTTATCTTGATAGGATCACGCCATCGGGTTGCTGATCTTTCTCTTCACCTTGTTCCTTCTATTCTTCCAACCATGATGTCCTTCTCCAGTGATCGCTCTCTTCATATGATGTGTCCAAAGTAGACAAGTCATAGCTTGGTGATCCTCGCTTCTAGTGACATGTCTGGCTTGATTTGTTGCAAAATTGATTTGTTTGTTCTTCTTGCCATCCATGGTATTGATAACATCCTTCTCCAGCACCACATTTCGAAGGCATTGATTCTTCTTCTGTCTTGTTACGCTATGATAAAAGTTCACAAAGCTCAAAACACAAAGTGTCTAAGGGTGGGCTTCTGTGACCATCAGCCTACGATGAAATTGACTAGCAGGAGTTTAGCTCCTGTGTTCTCTGCAGGATTTATATATTTATTAATGATTTATTTTTTTTCGACAAGAGCGACTGTTACACAAACATGCTGGAAATTGGGAGGTCAAGTATATTTTTTATTTAATTTCATTATTCATTTTTAGGTTTAATTTTCTTAAGTTTTAGATAACTGACTATATTGTAGTATGATGACCATATTGGATTATTGTCGTTATATTAGTATAATAGTAGGACACAGATTTTTAACTATCCAGTTACAGCAGTCAAAAATTCAGCATAAATTTAAAGGAAATAAGAAAAAAATCATGGTTTTAGATTTGGCTCAGTTCCAGATGAAAATTAATTTATCAAAAAAGACAGAATTCTGGGAATTTCACTCAGCATAGTCCTGCTGCCCAGCCGGTTGCCCGTTCTGGTTTACCATTCACTCTTAAAACAGAGTCTGTTGGATGACTTATGCCTGCTAAATTATCTATAGTGCTGGGTAGGGGACTTTAAGGACAGTTCATACATATTAGTGTGGCCATAAATCACTTAATCAATGTAGGGAAAATAAAACTTGTATGAATATGTAAATGGACTAGCAGGCAGTCTGTCCCATTCTCAACAATTGCTTCAGCCCTCTATGCTAAACCCCTCTTCACTCCTTGATAGATGGTTGCACCACTGAGACAGTCACTGTCATCTGGACTAAAAGCTTGTGAATTTGTCAAGTTTTTCTGGTCCAAAACATATGCAGTCCTATTTCCCCTTTGTGCAACATCCTACTGAGCATTTGAAGAGCTGCAGCACTTGCCAAGGCTGGGACTACCGTCAGAGCACTTGTCAGGACTAGGAATACCCATGGGGCACTTGCCAGAACTAGGACCACCTTTTGGAGACTTTCCAGAACTGGAACTAGCCTTAGAGCATTTGCCAGGACTAGGACCACCTTTGGAGCACTTTCCAGGACTGCGACCACTGTCGGGGCATTTGCCAGCACCGGGACTACCCTTGGAAAATTTTCCATGACTGGGACTACCCTCGGAACACTTGCCAGCACTGGCACTAACCTTAGAGCATTTGCCAGCACGGAGACTACCCTTGCAGCACTGTTGACTGTGGCTACCCTCGGAGCACTTGACAGCTCATGTACATAATCATTAGTGATGGGCGAGCACTAGTGTTGAGCGAGTATGTTCTGTTAACCCTTTTGCCAAGTACGCTCGGGCCGAGCTCCGAGTATTTATAGCTGCTCGGTGATATGGTTGAATCGCCCCCGTGTGCATGATTTGCGACTGTTTGACAGTTTTATTACATGGGAGGAATGTCTATTTCTTACACATTCCTCACATGTAATAAAGCTGCCAAACAGTTGCAAATCATGCACACGGGAGCGATTCAACCATATCACCAAGCAGCTATAAATACTCGGAGCTCGGCCAGAGCATACTCGGACAGAACATACTCAGTCAACACTAGCGAGCACTAAAATGCTCGGGTGCTCGATGCTCGGGTCGAGCACATTGGAATACTCGGGTGCTCGACCCGAGCAACGAGCCCAATGTAAGTCTATGGGAAACTCGAGCATTTTTCAGGCAGCTCACCCCGGCGGTCTGCAGAGGGCCTAAATATTGCCCAAATCGATGGGAACAGTGCTTAAATACATGGGAACAGCATGAGGAAGACCCCTGGAAGCATATCTGACTCCCAGGTCTCTGCTGTCAACAACGTTGTCAGAGGCATTACGTCACTTTTATGGACTCCCAATAAAACATACCAAAACGAAACCAAAATGGATTTTCCTGGGAAATATGTTAAGGAACATCCTTTCCAAAGTAATGATTTGTATATAAAGCAAAATAAATAACCAAAAGCAAAAATGCTCCTCCACACCTTGGGCTATGTTCACACATAGCGTTTTTGATGCGTTTTTTCACTTTTGCAGTGCTTTCAACCATGACAAATGCATTCACCAGGAAATGTAATTTTAACATTTTACAACCTTATCTGGCCATGTGGTGTGTGAGATATCATCAGACACATCGTGTTTCATTTATGAAGGAGGGACTCTGAAAGTCACAAAGCCTATTTTTATAGGGCCATCAGGCGGCCTTTACTATTCTTAAAGGGACAGCAGTCGGCCATCACTATTCTTAGAGAGCCATCAGCCGGCTATGTTTTATTGTTCCCATTACTAAAGAGTGGGTCTTCTATACTGTTATTGTGTATGCAGTGAGTGGCAGGGCTGCCCAAAATTTGGACACACCCCAATACCACTTTGAAAATTTGGATGCACCCCAATACCCTTTTGAAGAGACTTAGAGGAGGGCTTCCTGAAAACAATGTTCCCATTATTAGGAAGTGGATCTCCCATTGTGTTTGCCTATGCAGTGAATGCAAGATTTGCCAAAAATTTGGAGGCACTCCAATGCCCCTTGGAAGAGACGTGGAGGAGGGCCTCATAAAAAAATGTTCCCATTAGAAAGGAGCGGGCCTCCTATACTTGTAATGCCCATGCACTAAGTGTATGGGCTGACAAACATTTACCCCTGGGGGGTATACATGAACATACTGTATAAAAATTTTTTTTATGGGCATCATAAACACCCTTTTAAAAAATTATGTGGGTGTTGCATCACGGACCACGGTCACCCTGGTGATATGGTGGTGGAGGAGAAGGAGGAGGATAAGAGCAAATAGCCAAAATCAGGAAGCGTATACCCATGTCTAGGTGTGAAAAGGTGCATGGGAATACACCTCCCAAGAAAAGACACTGGATTTGAGTTTATATTACGCTGCTATCATTCGGTGGTGTTGAGAAGTCTGGCCCAATCCAGCCCTTGTTCATTTTTATGAGTCAGCACTAAAAACCCACTCTGATAAAACGCTGGCGGCAGGGCAGGCCAGGACCTCCAAGGCATAGAGAGCCAGTTCATTCCACGTATCCAGCTTGGATACCCAATAATTATAAGGCACAGAGGAATCACAGAAGACGTTGGTACGGTCGGCAAGGTACTCCCTCAGCATCTTCCCAAATTTTGCACTCCTTGTGAGAGTACCCCGTGCCTCAGGTGCGATGGGAGGGCTGAGAAAATTCTCCCAGAACTTTGACAGTGTTCCCCTGCTGGATTGAAGTTGTGTCTCTCTCGCCTGTACGCCGTGGATGTCCAACGAAGTGTGCCCTCTGCCGCCAGCGTTTTCAGATGGGAATTTTTTTAATAGTTCCGCAACAAGGGCCTTCTGGTACAGCCCCATTTTTGTAGACCTGTCCGCCTCGGGAATAAGAGATATAAAGTTCTCCTTGTAGAGTGGGTCTAGAAGTGTCACCAACCAGTAATGACTGTCACCCAAAATTTTGAGAACGCTAGGGTCACGGGAAAGGCAGTGTAACATAAACTCAGCCATGCGTGCCAGACTACTAACAGGCAAGACTTCCGTGTCCTCACCAAGAGGATGACTGACCATGCTCTCCTCCTCCTCCTCCTCTCTGTCCTCTGCCTATCCACACTGAACAGACGGTATGACAGCTGTGCAGGTAGTACCATCTATAGCGCATGAAACTAGCTCCTGTTCTTCTTCCTCCTCCTCCTTCTCTTCCTCATTGTCACCCAATCCATGTTGGGATGGGATGAGGCTGGGCTGTGTGTAATCACCCTGTATGGTTCCTTGCTCCATCTCATCATGCTCCGCCTGCAATACATCCTCTTTGATTGTGAGCAGAGAGCGTTTCAGAAGACAGAGAAGCGGGATAGTGACGCTAATTATGGCGTCATCGCCGCTCACCATCTTTGTGGAGTCCTCAAAGTTTTGGAGGATGGTATAGTATATATGTCTGACATCCATATCCAGTCCTGAGGTCTTATGTGTGGAGTCTGAACTGAACACCGACGGCCTTGTTGATGCTGGTACTCAACAACTGCCCTCTTCTGCTCACAAATCCTTCCCAACATCTGCAGTGTAGAGTTCCAACGCGTGGGGACATCACACACCAGTCTGTGAGCCGGAAGCTGCAAACGCTGCTGAAACACGGCAATGGCGGCGGAAGCTGTAGGTGACTTTCTAAAATGGGCACACAGGCGGCGTACTTTAACAAACAAATCCGGCAGCTCTGGGTAGGATTTGAGAAACCGCTGAACCATGAGGATAAGTGTGACGCCTCGCTCCCGCTCGCTGGGCCTACCCTGAGAGATGGGGGATGGGGGTAGAGTGGATGCAGTCGAGGCCTAGGCCCGGCCCCTGCCCAGTGTCGTCACAGTAAAAATAAGGGCCAGGAGGGACGGTGGTAATTGAGTGGATGTAATGACTACGCCACCTGTGGTGTTCTGGTGATCCTCCACCAGCGCTGCGGCAGTCCTCTGAGGCGGGATGTCGTGGCAGCAGAAGATGGTACTACTCCCCACAGGCGGAGCAGTGCCTCAGGGCAGAGAAGACAGATCAGGGGGGTCGTAGTGGGTGGTGCGGTGTGGTGTCACGCTGAAATAAGGGACCGGAGGCAATGGATGCAGTCTTCCTAGCTTTACTCATGTTGTTAGGTGACAGCTGCAAGACTTCTCCTTGCTCCTCACGGCGCGCTGCGGCCACAGGAAGGGGTTCAGCACACTTCGGGTAGTCCAGGTGCATCAATCAGGACTCCCTGCACCAGAGTGTTCCTAGACTTTCCCACTAGGTCCTCTCCTGTCTGTATGTGGTGCGTGTTACAAGGCTGGGTCTCCCTCTGACTATACACAGAACAAGGGTACGGGTGGTGATTCCACTCCGTCCGTTACCCGGTGGGATCCTCTAAGCCTCCGGGCTTTTCTGACTAGGACATGGAGTAGCAAAGCTAGATATCGGGGGCCGGTACCCCTTTTGCAGCAGGAGTCCCTCTGACTAGGCCAGAATAGTGAGGACAGGTGGCATATGCCGCTCCATCTGCATCCCCTGGGACCCTTTTGCCTGTGGAGCTTGTCTCCTCTGCTCCCCTCCAGGCCTTCTTAGGTAGGGACCTTGACCGGGTAGAGACAGCCGTTAACTCTAGCCCGCTCCTCGCCTCAAGGCCGGAGATCGAGGACCGTGTATCTCCAATCAGCTGCAGGTTCCACCGGAAAGCCACGTTCAGTGATGAAGACCACAATCAAAGGACCTTGAACCTAAGATGGCCGTTGATTAAATATGATTGAATGAGTGTAACCTAAAGTGCGTCCTCCACCCTCACCCACTACATGGTTCCCCCTATCTTTTGGTTCCCCCCATCTCCTCTATCCCGGCTGGGGCAGCACTATGGTGGCTTAAAGCCCCCCTCAGGACAGGAGTGGTGTAGTGTTGAATGGATGGCTGAGTCCTGAGAGGTGCTCCACCCTTACCTCGGAGAGGAGATACCACACCTCGGTCTGAGGTGCAATACCCCTGTGGCGACTGAACCCTCAGGGGCGCCACATTAGCACATGGGCCAGGCATGGTACGTGTGTGAGCTCGCCTCGCCTCAGAGCCGCCACCAGGTTCCAGCCATTGTCACACACGACCATGTGTTAGAATCTATTTTGCTTTACTATCGGCCATCTTGTTGTGGTTTGCTGGCTTCTAGTCTTTTCCTCTTGTGCTGGGTTTCTTGGTCACGTGATCTCTGCAATCTTTATTACCCTGCACCTGGCCCCCATTCCCTACTGGACATCAGTGTTTTTACGCTTGTGCTCTGGCTAAGTAGGACTTCTTGTTCCACCAGTTTTGTTCCCTTTAATCTTCGTTTCTGCAACTAACTTTTCAGTTAGGAGGTCTCCTGCTTTTGCTCCCAATCCTTAGATCTTTTAGCGACCCCTTTCCCTTTCCTACAGGTCTTTGTTTGAGTTCAGTGCAGGAGTTTTGGTGGGGCTATTCATAAGGAATAGGGCACCCACCCCAGCGTAGGGGTAAGCTAAGTCTCAGTGCAGGGACAGCTTTTCCCTCCTATTCCTTAGTTCTAAGTTGCAGAACATAACACCATGCCTGGCTGTAGGTTCAGCGGTGTGAGCCACAGATCTGCATGCTCTTTCAGAGCTGTCCACAGCTCTTCAGCATTGTGCGGTTTGTCACCTAAGCATATTAGCTTCAGCACAGCCTGTTGCCGCTTGGCCGAGGAAGTGCGGCAGTGCTTCCAGCTTGTGACTGATGTGGTCATTTCGGAGATGGCGGCTGAAGAGGAGGCTGAGGAGCATGAGGTGCAGGAGCTGTAGACCGTGGAGGCAACCCTCATTGACCTAGGGCCCGCAATCCTTGGCGTCGGGAGGTCTGACTGGGTACCAGCTTCCACTATGTTAACCCAGTGTGCTATCAGCGAGATGTATCGTCCCTGTCCACAAGCACTTGTTCACTTGTCCGTGATTAGGTGGACTTTCCCGGTAACTGCGTTGTTGAGGGCACGGCTAATGTTTTTGGATACGTGCTTGTGTAATGCGGGGACGGCACACCGGGAGAAATAGTGGCGGCTGGGGACCGAGTACTGAGGGACGGCCACCGCCATCAGGTTGTGGAATGCTTCCATCTCCACGAGCCTAAATGGCAACATTTCGAGCACAAGCAGTCATGAAATGTGAGAATTTAGTAAAGTGACCTGTGGGGCGTTGGCTGTGTACTTGTGCTTGCGTTCCAAGGACTGGGGTATGGACAACTGAACGCTGCGCTGGGACAAGTATGTGCTTCCTGATGCTGCTACTTGAGAGTGAAACGACAGGAGCAGGGCAGGAGGCATCTTCGCATACACCATAGACAGGGGATTGACTTGCATGCACAACAGCGGAAGAAGCAATGGTGCCACCCGCAGACACTGTTCCTGGACCCTGGGGTTCGGCCCACAAAGTCGGGTGCTTTGTTGCCATGTGCCTGATCATGCTGGTGGTGGTCAGGCTGGTCGTTTTGCCACCCCTGCTGATGCTGGCCTGGCAGGTGGTGCAAATGGCCTTTTTGGGGTTATCGGCAGAGTCTTTAAAAAAACAACCAGACTCGGGAAGACCTAACAGTTGTACTGGCAACTTCCTTCATGTTGGTGTTACGGGGAACGGATGCCTGGTTTCTGTCTGCGGCCACCACACTGCTTCTTCCTGCCTGTTGGGGTGCTCTGCCTCCCTCCCCCTGTGTGCTGCTGTCCTCGCTCTGCATGTCCTCCTGCCAGGTTGGGTCAGTTACTATATCATCCACCACCTCGTCTTCCACTTCCGCACTATGGTCCTCCTCCTGACTTTCTGGCAATTGTGTCTCATCATCGTCCACCACTTGTGACACTTTCCCACCATCGCCTTCGTGTGACCGTGGCTGCTCAAATATTTGGGCATCGCTACATGCGATCTCCTCTTGCCCCGCTTCAAGTGGACCGGGCGAGAGGCCCGAATCTATAAATGGAAAAGTGAACAGCTCTTCAGAGTGTCCAAGTGTGGTATCAGTTGTCTCCGGGCACTCGGCATGGTGGAAGGATCAGGGTGAAGAATATGCGGTCCAGACTCACAGCTACTGAGACTTGACCGTGTGGAAGACAGGGTGGTGGTGGTGGTGGTGGTGGCTAAGTGACTGGAAGCATTATCCGCTATCCAACCAACAACCTTTTGACACTTCTCTGGGTCCAATAGTGATGTGCTGCGGTCCCCAAGGAATTGGGACAGGAAGGTCGGGTGGGAAGATGTGAGTGTTTGTTGTAGCACAATTTCAGCTTGCCCACTGCCTTGTCCTCGGCCTCTGCATGCACCATCACCTTCACGTCCAGTTCCCCGTCCCTTGCCACGTGCCTTGCCCATTTTAAATGGAGGACAGTATCTTCCACGCTTATTACAAATGACTGAATTTGGAGCAAACTTATATGTGATCCGTGTGACGGAGAAAACACAGTTTTAAATACCTGGCCTGTAGGTAACTATTTTGAACAGCAAACCGGTGTCAAAAACTTCGCTGACACAGTGAAAAAAAAATTAGAATGGAGGCCTAAAATTGCAGTATTTTCTGAAAACGTATATTTGATCCGTGTGACGGAGAAAACACAGTTTTAAATACCTGGCCTGTAGGTAACTATTTTGAACAGCAAACTGGTGTGAATTGCTTCACTGACACACTGAAACAAATTTTTAATGGAGGCCAGAAATGGCAGTATTTTCTGAAAACGTATATGTGATCCGTGTGACGGAGAAAACAGTTTTAAATAGCTGGATTTTTTGCACTGTAATATGGAACAGACCTGGCTGTATTCTGCAGTGCCAACAAGCAAATGGCGCAGAAAAACGGTGTTCTCTGGATTGCTTTTTAAGCAAATAATGAGGATTAAGATCCAAAGAAAAGTATTCCTGGCCCCTGAGACCTCAGCCTTTGTATAGAAATATCTAACAGAAGGCAGAATTGGAATGGAGCCTCTTGTGCTACAGTTATATGAAAAAGTTTGGGCACCCCTATTTATCTTAAGCTTAATGTTTTATAAAAATTGGTGTTTTTGCAACAGCTATTTCAGTTTGATATATGTAATAACTGTTGGACACAGTAATGTTTCTGCCTTGAAATGAGGTTTATTGTACTAACAGAAAATGTGCAATCTGCATTCAAACAAAATTTGACAGGTGCATAAGTATGGGCACCTCACCAGAAAAGTGACATTAATATTTAGTAGATCCTCCTTTTGCAAGAATAACAGCCTCTAGGCGCTTCCTGTAGCTTTTAATGATTTCCTGGATCCTGGATGAAGGTATTTTTGACCATTCCTCTTTACAAAACAATTCCAGTTCAGTTAAGTTTGATGGTCGCCGAGCATGGACAGCCCTCTTCAAATGATCCCACAGATGTTCAATGATATTCAGGTCTGGGGACTGGGATGGCCATTCCAGATCATTGTAATTGTTCCTCTGCATGAATGCCTGAGTAGATTTGGAGCGGTGCTTTGGATCATTGTCTTGCTGAAAGATCCATCCCCTGCGTAACTTCAACTTTGTCACTAATTCTTGAATATTATTGTCCAGAATCTGCTGATACTGAGTGGAATCCATGCGTCCCTCAACTTTAACAAGATTCCCGGTGCCGGCATTGGCCACACAGCCCCAAAGCATGATGGAACCTCCACCAAATTTTACTGTGGGTAGCAAGTGTTTTTCTTGGAATGCTGTGTTTTTTTGCCGCCATGCATAACGCCTTTTTGTATGACCAAACAACTCAATCTTGGTTTCATCAGTTCACAGGACCTTCTTCCAAAAAGAAATTAGCTTCTCCAAATGTGCTTTTGCATACCTCAGCCGACTCTGTTTGTGGCGTGCTTGGAGAAACGGCTTCTTTCGCATCACTCTCCCATACAGCTTCTCCATGTGCAAAGTGCGTTGTATAGTTGACCGATGCACAGTGACACCATCTGCAGCAAGTTGATGCTGCAGCTCTCTGGAGGTGGTCTGAGGATTGTCCTTGACTGATCTCACCATTCTTCTTCTCTGCCTTTCTGATGTTTTTCTTGGCCTGCCACTTCTGGCCTTAACAAGAACTGTCCCTGTGTTCTTCCATTTCCTTACTATGTTCCTCACAGTGGAAACTGACAGGTTAAATCTCTGAGACAGCTTTTTGTATCCTTCCCCTGAACAACTATGTTGAATAATCTTTGTTTTCAGATCATTTGACAGTTGTTTTGAGGAGCCCATGATGCCACTCTTCAGAGGAGATTCAAACAGGAGAACAACTTGCAAGTGGCCACTTTAAGTAGCTTTTCTCATGATTGCATACACCTGGCTATGAAGTTCAAAGCTCAATGAGGTTACAAGACCCAAAAAAGTGCTTTAGTAAGTCAGTAAAAAGTAGGTAGGAGTATTTAAAACAAGAAAATGATAAGGGTGCCCATACTTATGCACCTGTCAAATTTTGTTTGAATGCAGATTGCACGTTTTCTGTTAGTACAATAAACCTCATTTCAAGGCAGAAACATTATTGTGTCCAACAGTTATTACATATATCAAACTGAAATAGCTGTTGCAAAAACACCAATTTTTATAAAACATTAAGCTTAAGATTAATAGGGGTGCCCAAACTTTTTCATATCACTGTATATGCACTGCAGTCTGCTGTATACACTGCCTGCCTATATACACTGCCTGTCTGATATCTCTGCAGATGGATTAGTTAGTCCTCAGAAGGACTGTTTGTTAAGATGGATATGTGTAATGTACGGTTTTTCTCCCTACACTACCTAATATACAAGCAAATCTCTCCCTAGCTCAGCAGCACCTCTCCCTACTCTGCCTGATTCCGGAGTGACTGTGATGAGCATGGCGGCGCCAGGTCTGATATACACCTGATGAAGCTGTGCGGCCAGCTAATCACTGTAATGCCACAACCAACATGGCTGCGGCATTACAATGAGTGGCAAGCATTCACTGCATGATGATTGGCGCTATAAAGAGCACCAAACAATCAGGGAGGGCACCCGAGCATCCGCCCGAGCATCTCGCAAGTACTCGGCGAGTTCCAAGCATCTCGAGTACTGAGATGCTCGGGTGAGTACCGAGTACTTGCGAGTATGCCCGCTCATCATACAATCTTGATTTTCTCTACATTGATAAATCAATCTGCAACCACACAGGAATGTGAAATATGTCTATAAGTTCCCCAGTCAACGCTGTAGAAGGTTAAGTAGGTGTAAACCATCTCACATTATCTTTAACCCCTTAACAACATTTGCCGTACTAATACGCGTCTGTGCCCTGGGACTTAAGAGCCAGACCCATATTAGTACGTCATGGCGATCGCGCGCGCACACAGGCTGTGCGGGCGCGATCGCCGCCGGGTGTCAGCTGATTGTCACAGCTGACACCCGGTACTATGTGCAGGGAGCGGTCCTGCACCGCTCCCAGCACATTAACCCCCGCGATGCTGCGATCGAAGTCGATCGAAGTCGATCGCGGCATTGCGGGGGCAAGGGGAGGTGATCGCCGATACTCACCTCCTCTTCCGGCTTCCAGCGCAGTCTGCAAAGGCTTCCCGGGTGTTGCCATGACGACCCGATGTCGTCATGACAACATCCGGGTCACCAGACAGCAGGAAGATTGCTTGGACATGCGCAGTGCATCTCCAAGCAATCTTCACACTGTGCATTTCTGACAGCTTGCATGGCATAGGGATGGTGCTGCATTCCTGTGCCATGCAGGCGATCAGAGAAAAAAAAGTGAAAGTCCCAGAGTGGGACAAAGTAATAAAGTGTATAAACTGTGTGAAAGTGGAAAAAAAAATAAAAAAAAAATTTGCAAAAATATAAAAAAAAATAAAAAAAATAATCCACCAAAAATAAAAATATAATGTACCCATCAATAAATATTATTATAAAAAAAAAAAAAAAAACAATAAAAGTACACATATTTGGTATCGCCGCGTCCGGAACAACCTGACCTATAAAACTGTCCCACTAGTTAACCCTTTGAGTGAACACGGTAAAAAAAAAAAAAAAAAAACGAAGCAAAAAACAATGCTTTATCACCATACGGCCAAACAAAAAGTGGAATAACACGCGATCAAAAAGACGCATATAAATAAAAATGATACCGCTGAAAACATCATCTCGTCCCGCAAAAAACAAGCCACCATACAGCTCCATCAGCCGAAAAATAAAAAAGTTATAGCTCTCAGAATAAAGCGATGCTAAAAAATATTTTTTTCTATAAAATAGCTTTTATTGTGTATAAGCGCCAAAACATAGAAAAATGATACAAATGTGGTACCGCTGTAAACGTACTGACCCGAAGAATAAAGATACCTCATCAATTTTACCACACGCGGAACAGAATTAAAAAAAAAAAAAAAAAACAATTCCTGAATTGTTGGTTTTTGTTTATTCTGCCTCCCAAAAATCGGAATAGAAAGCGATCACAAAATGTCACGTGCCTGAAAATGGCACCAATAACAACGTCAAGTCATCCCGCAAAAAACGAGCCGTCACATGACTGTCTGCCAAAATCTGGAAAAATTATAGCTCTCAAAATATGGCGATGCAAAAACTAGATTTTACAAAAAATGCGTCTTTTAGTGTGTGACAGCTGTCAGTCATAAAAACCCCATATGATTCTGGCATTGCTGTAATCACACCGACCCGAAGAATAAAGTCGTCTAATCACTTATACCGCACAAGGAACAGCGTCAAAGATAAACTCTTGGGTTAGGATTGGGCTAGGGTTAGGGCTGGGTTTGGGGCTAGGGCTGTGCTGGGGCTAGGGTTGTGCTGGGGCTAGGGTTGTGCTGGGGCTAGGGTTGTGCTGGGGCTAGGGTTGTGCTAGGGCTAGGGTTGTGCTAGGGCTAGGGTTGTGCTAGGGTTAGGGCTGGGGTTAGGATTTTTTTCAAAAGTAAGAAAAAAAGATGACGATATGGCGACTAGTGTTGAGAGCAAGTGCTCGCTACTTGAGTTTGCATCGGGTGCTCTGGTATGCATTGAGTATCGTGGGTATTTGAGTGACATGCTCGAGTCTCTGCCCCATATGCTTCGCGGCCAAAAAACTTTACGGGGATTGCCTGCCATGCACGAGCGATCCCCGCATGTTTTTTTTTGGTTGTCTAATAACCGTGAAACATGCGGAGCAGGGACTCGAGCATGTCACTCGAGCACACGCTGTACATGGTACATACCTGAGTACCCGATGCAAACTCAAGTAGCGAGCACTTGCGCTCAAGAATAATGACAACTTATTCAATATGATGACCTAATGTAAGCAAATTCTGTGCCGTACCTCTGGGTTCAAAATGTTCACTATACACCTTAATAAAATCCTTGAGGGGTATAGTTTCCAAAATGGGGACACTTGTGGGGGAGCTCCACTGTTTAGGCACATCACGGGCTCTCCAAACGCGACATGGTGTCCGCTAACAAATTGAATGGAAAATCGGCTCAAATTGTTAGCGGACGCCATGTTGCGTTTGGAGAGCCCCTGTGTGCCCAAACATTGGAGCTCCCCCACAAGTGACCCCATTTTGGAAACTAGACCCCCCAAGGCACCTATCTAGATGCATAGTGAGCACTTGGAACCCCCAAGTGCTTCACAAATTGATTTGTAAAAATGAAAAAGTGAAAAAAAAAACACTTTTTCATTTTTATGAATCAATTTGTGAAGCACCTGGGGGTTCCAAGTGCTCACTATGAATCTAGATAGGTGCCTTGGGGGGTCTAGTTTCCAAAATGGGGTCACTTGTGGGGGAGCTCCAATGTTTTGGGCACACAGGGACTCTCCAAATGCAAAATGATATCCGCTAACAAATTGTCGGCTCAAATTGTTAGCGGACACCATGTTGCGTTTGGAAAGCCCCTGTGTGCCCAAACTTTGTAGCTCCCCCACAATTGACCCCATTTTGGAAACTAGATCCCCCAAGGCACCTATCTAGATGCATAGTGAGCACTTGGAACCCCTACGTGCTTCACAAATTGATTCGTAAAAATGAAAAAGTGTTTTTTTTTTTCACTTTTTCATTTTTACGAATCAATTTGTGAAGCACCTGGGGGTTCCAAGTGCTCACTATGCATCTATAAAGGTGCCTTGGGGGGTCTAGTTTCCAAAATGGGGTCACTTGTGGGGGAGCTCCAAAGTTTGGGCACACAGGGGCTCTCCAAACACAACATGGCGTCCGCTAATTATTCAAGCAAATTTTACAATCAAAAAGTCAAATGGCGCTCCTTCCCTTCCGAGCCCTGCCGTGCGCCCAAACAGTGTTTTTTCCCCAAATATTGGGTATCTGCGTGCCCAGGGGAAATTGCACAACAAATTTTGGGGTCCATTTTTTCTTGTTACCCCTGTGAAAATAAAAAAAATTGGGTCTAAAGTAACATTTTTGTGAAAAAAGTTAAATGTTCATTTTTTTCTTCCACATTCAAAAAATTCCTGTGAAGCACCTGAAGGGTTAATAAAGTTCTTGAATGTGGTTTTGAGCACCTTGAGGGGTGCAGTTTTTAGAATGGTGTCACTTTTGGGTATTTTATGTCATAAAGACCTCTCCAAGTGACTTCAAATGTGATGTGGTCCCTAAAAATAAGGTTTTGTAAATTTTGTTGGAAAAATGAGAAATCGCTGGTCAACTTTTAACCCTTATAGCTCCCTAACAAAAAAAAATTTTGGTTCCAAAATTGTGCTGATGTAAAGTAGACATGTGGGAAATGTTATTTATTAACTCTTTTGTGTGACATATCGCTCTGATTTCAGGGCTTAAAAATTCAAATTTTGAAAATTGCAAAATTTTCAAAATTTTCGCCAAATTTCCGTTTTTTTCACAAATAAACGCAAGTGATATCGAAGAAATTTTTCCACAATCATGAAGTACAATATGTCACGAAAAAACAATCTCAGAATCAGGGGGATCCGTTGAAGCGTTCCAGAGTAATTACCTCATAAAGTGACAGTGGTAAGAATTGTAAAAATTGGCCCGGTCATTAACGTGCAAACCACCCGCGGGGCTTAAGGGGTTAAATAGTAATTGAGCTATATTTCTGGCTGATTTTGCTCTGTACATCTTTTCCCCTTGTCCCAACATTTCTAATAGTATCTTTAAATATATCCTTCATACCCCAAAAGCTGTTGCATAGATGTAGCGTTGAATAATAAAGTTTAGCACTTGTACAATACCATTGTAAAGTGCAGGGTCTTCTACAGGATGGTCGTCTCCGTGAAGCTGGTCAGTATGCAAAATATAAGCTGGAACTGAAAATTTATTGCAAGACATCTGGTTTGTATAATAGGGTCGTACTCTTATAGAGAAGGTCTATTTATGAGGTTTCATAGTATTGTTGTGTTTAATGTATAAAGTATACAGAGAGCACCTACGCTCCCCCTAGTGGTGGTCACTGGTAGCCAAAATTTATAATTTACCATTTCTTATAGTTTCTATATTTATTCTGTCATTTGGAGTTCTGAAACAGAAAAACTAATCAGACTACTAGAAACATGAATCAAAAAATTATTTTCACTGAATTTTGGACCTATTTAAGTAGAAAAAATGGGTTCAAAGTGGAAATTCACTTTAAAGTCAAATACTGAGTGTAATTGAGCCCAAACATTTTTGGATAACATTGGTTACCTATTAAATCTACTGCACGGGTGATTTTTTCATCTCTTTCTTGGTGATTATCTCTTTTGATCACTCCATGCTCCAAATTAATAATGTAGACAAAGTTCAAGTAAATAATCTCCATGAAATATAATGGATAAGTATTTAATCACATAAAGGTAGATGATTTTTTTGCCATGAGATTAATAACATACAGTTAATTGCTTTAGGCAATATAAAGTGCCAAGAGATTAATAACAGTCAGTTAATTGCTTAAGGTGCTATAAAGTCATCTCTTAAGATTAATATTTGATTTTAACACATTAGCGACCAGGGTATTTATAGCTTTAATTACCTAACACTGTTAAGTGTTTTTACGAAGGTGCTCTTTAATGGCTATACAATGTCCAGTTGTTAGGCAATTCATCCATCGTTATTTGTGGTGCATACAGACACAAGCTCCTTCAACTCAACTTAATACAAGGTGTACTTTACTTGAAATCATAATGCACATACAAAACTATAATAATAATAATAATATATACATACATACTGTATATAAACACATGTGGCCATTACTTTTAATAAACCAGCTTTAAGAACTTTTTAGTTAATTTTCTTGAAATACAGCGAGTGGTGTACCTAGTTATTTAGCCCTATAGTAAAACTCAGGATAGACCCTTGCAAAAGTATTGTACAAAAGTTTGAGGCAGGTGTGGAAAAAATGCTGTATAATAAGAACACTGTCTGACACTGAATTCAGATTTCTTTTTTTCTGTAAAAATGATTGCGCTGCCTTGAATTTGCTTTTTAGTGCATTAATCTTCTATGACATCTTCTGCGATGTGTAAAATGGTGGCGGGTATTTTTTTGTCGATTCGCTCAAATCGAATCCCAAGTTGTTCTTGTTTGCTGGCCCTGTGAATTTCATAAAAGCTGATTTGTATCAAATAGATAATTTTATCTCTAGTCCAGAGCACCTGCTACCATTTTCAGCACCAAAGTTTTGGTTTTCATACATAGTTGAGTCACCTGACCTTGTTTCAAAGGTATGTGTTTTTGGCCACAGTTGGTCCATAAAGACTATTATGGTCAGACATCTCCGAATAATAGATGGGCATAGATGGCCCAACAGGTTGATGCCACTTCTGAGATGATGACACTTCTGGACATCTTTTGATTTCAAAGAGATGTAAGCATGATGTGTCTTTCTTCTTCTGCACTAAATTTTTGTGACCACTGCACCTATGATCCTCAACATTGCCAATTTCTTGATACTTCTTCAAGAGAGTTTGAACAGCACATCATGAAAGTCCAATTTGCCTTGAAATCTTTGCCTGGGAGAGGCCATGTTGATGCAGTATCTTTTGTCTTGTTGGCTCAATCTTGACATGGCACATTACCTGAAACATGACTCTGTCTTCCACACCATCACCTTTGTAGAAGAATTTAGCTATTTCTCATCCAGTGATTTAAGCCTCCTACACATCTGTTTCTGTTTCAGTTAATGACTTTTTCAACTTGAATAGGAAAATGATGATCATTATCGCTTGTTTGATATAATTGATTCTTGTACATCTGACTATAATCCTGCAATATCCCTTACTTTGTACAAGTGAACCAAGAAGAATTGATGCTGGCTTGAAATCTTGAAGGCAAAAAGGCAGTCACACCATACATTGATTTGATTTACAGTGGGTATGGAAAGTATTCAGACCCCTTTAACCCCTTTACCCCCGAGGGTGGCTTGCACGTTAATGACCAGGCCAATTTTTACAATTCTGACCAATGTCACTTTATGAGGTAATTACTCTGGAACGCTTCAACGGATCCCCCTGTTTCTGAGATCCCCCTATTTCTGAGATTGTTTTTTCATGACATATTGTACTTCATGATAGTGGTCAAATTTCTTCAAAACTCTTGCATTTATTTGTGAAAAATGGAAATTTGGAGAAAATTTTGAAAATTTTGCAATTTTCAAAATTTTAATTTTTATGCCCTTAAATCAGAGAGATATGTCACACAAAATACTTAATAAATAACATTTCCTACATGTCTACTTTACATCAGAATGATTTTGGAACCAAATGATAGGGAGTTATAATGGTTAAAAGTTGACCAGCGATTTCTAAATTTTCCAACAAAATTTACAAAACAATTTTTTAGGGACCACATCACATTTGAAGTGACTTTGAGGGGCCTTTATGACAGAAAATACACAAAAGTGACACCATTCTAAAAACCGCAACCGTCAAGGTGCTCAAAACCACATTCTAGAAGTTTATTAACCCTTCAGGTGCTTCACAAGAATTTTTGGAATGTGGAAGAAAAAAATGAACATTTAACTTTTTATACAAAAATGTTAATTAGACCCCAATTTTTTTAATTTTGCAAGTGTAACAGGAAAAAATGTACCCCAAAATTTGTTGTGTAATTTCTCCAGAGCACACCGATACCCCATATGTGGGGGCAAACTACTGTTTGGGCGCACGGCAGGACTCGGAAGGGAAGGAGCGCCATTTGACTTTTTGAATGTAAAATTTGCTGGAATAATTAGCGGACACCATGTTGCGTTTGGAGAGCCCCTGATGTGCCTAAACAGTGGAAACCCCCACAAGTGACACCATTTTGGAAACTAGACCCCTCAGGGAACTTATCTAGATGTGTGGTGAGCACCTTGACCCCACTGGTGCTTCACAGAAGTTTAGAACATTGAGGCGTAAAAATAAAATTTTCACATTTTTGCAACAAAAATGTTTTTCAGCCCCAATTTTGCATTTTCATAAGGGTAACAGGAGAAATTGCACCATGCAGTTTGTTGCGCAATTCCTCCTGAGCATGCTGATACCCCATATGTGGGGGAAAAACACTGTTTCAGCGCACGGCAGGGCTCGGAAGGAGCGCCATTTGACTTTTTGAATGTAAAATTTGCTTGAATAATTACCGGACGCCATGTTGCGTTTGGAGAGCCCCTGATGTGCCTAAACAGTAGAAACCCCCACAAATGACACCATTTTGGAAACTAGACCCCTCAGGGATCTTATCTAGATGTGTAGTGAGCACCTTGAACCCCCAGGTGCTTCACAGAAGTTTAGAACATTGAGGCGTAAAAATAACATTTTCACATTTTTCCCACAAAAATGTTTTTCAGCATCCAATTTTGAATTTTCTTAAGGGTAACAGGAGAAATAGCACCATGCATTTTGTTGTGCAATTCCTCCTGAGCACGCCGATACCCCATATGTGGGGGAAAACCACTGTTTGGACGCACGGCAGGGCTTGGAAGGGAAGGAGCGCCATTTGACTTTTTAAATGTAAAATTTGCTTGAATAATTAGTGGATGCCATGTTGCTTTTGGAGAGCCCCTGATGTGCCTAAACAGTGGAAACCCCCTACAAGTGACCCCATTTTGGAAACTAGCCCCCTCAAGGATTTTATCAAGGGGTATAGTGAACATTTTGTACCCAGAGGTACGACACACAATTTGATAACATTAGGTCATCATATTGAATAAGTTGTCATTAGTCTTGAGCGCAAGTGTTCGCTACTTGAGTTTGCATCGGGTACTCAGGTATGCACCATGTATCGTGGGTGCTCAAGTGACATGCTCGAGTTCATGCCCCACATGTTTCGCAGTTATTAGACACCCAAAAAAAAAACAATATGCAGGGATCGCTTGTGCATGGCTGGCAATCCCTGTGAGTTTTTTTTTTATGTATAACAGCTGCCAAACATATGGGGGGGAAACTCGAGCATGTCACTACAGCACCCGTGATACTCGGCGCATACCCGAGCACCCGATGCAAACTCAGGTAGCGAGAACTTGTGTAATAGTGGGGAAGGACGTAGCCTTCCCTAGGCACTGAAGTAGTTAAGGAAAATGTTCCCTTAATTAATCCTCTCTGAACTGTGGTAGGCCAAGCTAAGGGGTTAGCTTCAGTGGTCCAGTCAGTAGAGTAGAGGGGGAACTTAGTGCCTGGATCAAGCCTTGAGTGATATAGAGCTTGTTCCTGGCATCATTCATTGTGGGCTGCAGTACCTGTAAACAGCCACAAGATGCCACTGTCCTGGGTGCAGATGTCAGGTTGAGTCTGCTAGCAGTGTTACAGACAGGGATGAGTTAATGCTGTGTGATGACAGCTCACTGAGGATAGGCACATTAGGAAAATCTCTGTTTAGTTTCCAGAATCAGGAAGTGATTCTTCAGTAAGAGACAGTACGGGGAATCGTGCGGGCAGCCTGACTATAGTGGCTGCTAGGGTAGACGGGAGCTCTACACCCTCAGACAGTGGGATCACTACTGTGCAAGTCTCCTCACGCAAGAGCAAGAGTCCTGTTAGCTGGTCGGAGAAACTCATCAGAGCTAGTGAGGACCCGAGGCACTTCTAGTCTGCAGGAAGCAGAAGAAGATAAATAGGACTCCAGGCTAGGAAGTGGGGGAGATATTTGATCCAGGTCACTGTTAATGTTACAGAAGAGTCTCGTGGACTAGAGATAGAGTCACAAGAGATGCTTCACTTAAAGAGGGAACCAGGGCTGAAGATGTTGTCAGTGCCTGTGAGAGAGATGATAGCCTGTCGGGCCTTATCCATTATATCTGCCTGTAAATACTGTATATATCCCTCTTCCCTAAGTAAAGTTCAAGTTCTGGTTAAGAACCTTGTGTCCTCTGAAGTTCTTGCTGCCCTGGTCCCAGAAGAGAAATGCCTGGAGACAGCCGCGATCGGATGGCTTGAAGTAAGTGAAGAGCAACACATACTCAGCCACACTTCAGAGGGAGGACACGTATTGTCTGTAGGGTGCCATAGTGAGTGGGGACTACAGCTCGCCCACGACTACCTCGCTGGGGCCCCTTACATTTGGCGTAGTCGGCAGGATGCGAGCTCCTCGCATGAAGAAAGCGGGGAAGAACCGACGCAGAACACTGAGGAGAAGGTGTTGGAAGGCATGCGGCCCAAGATGGCGGCCCGAAGCATGGATTCCAAGATGGTGACAACGGCGGTAAAGTCTGAGAGAAGAACCGCCTATCGTGGGAGTGGACGGCGCCGGAGAGCGCGAAAAGATGTCCAGCCCCTAAGAGTTCCGGCCCAAAGAAGGATGGGCCCAGCGGTGAAGATGCATCCCAGGATGGGACGTCCAGTGAGGAAGAGGGCGCGGCGTAAAGTGAAGTCCGGCCCGGTGAGTATCAGCGCGCGCAGAAAAGAGGCGCGGCCAAAGGTGGAATGGCCGAGAGTGATGAGTGACGCGGCGGTCGCGTCAGAAGGCCGGCCCAGGAAGAGGCGGAGCTGGATGCGCAGGACGTGCTTCACTGGAGAGCGACTGGCGCCATTTTCGTCCCAGCCCATGAGAGGTAAGGAGCTGGGGAAGATATTAGTTGTGATGACACATCGTGATCACGAGGCAAGAGCCCAGCCTGTATTGAGAATGAGCATTGGCGGTGATGATCAAGAGATGGAAGACATGAGCGGTGAGAGTGAATATGGGGACCCGTATGCAGTGGACGCGTACTGGCGGAGACTTGGAGTCTTTTGTCTGCCCTGGGGACCTGATCACGGCGATCAAGTAGTTCCAGAGATACTACCATCCCCAGTTATTGTGGCTCAGCCTGAAGGGAGGCACTCAGTGTACACCGCTCCGGGGACTGGAGAGTCCGTGACTGCTCTAGAATACCAAGAAGAGGTGGAGCCCACTGCAGAAGTTATGCAAGCCTCAGCTCCATCCTGTTCAGTAAGGCCGGACGCAGGCCAGCAACTATTGCATGCTGCTCAGTTGCCAACCCAAAGAAGCTGCGGTGAATTCCTCAGAAGCATAGAGCTGTGGTATGCCGAGGGGAGGAAGATGGTAGAGGAGCTTCAAGAAGGACTTTGGGCCTTGACTTCACTCTGGGAGCCTGATGCAGATGTGCAGGTAGTTCCAGTGATAACTTCAGCTGGAAGTGGCTTGGTTCTGCCTGAGAGGAGTCTGGAAGAAGATGGAGAAATTCCAGGAGACACCTGAGCAGTGACCAAGGTGTCCTCTGGGCAGTTGCAGTTACTCAATTAGTCCAGCAGGCTATTCTGAGGGGTCGAGTTCCGAGGAACCCCTATTTAAAGGCTGGAGACCAGTCGAGTCTCAGGAAAGGAGGTTTAAGGCGCCTCGCCTTTGTTATTCTAGGAAGGACTGTTTATACCTTCATGGCCAGAAGGCCTGTGTGTTTTTTTTCTTCCTGAAAAAGAATATGAGGACTGTTCCCCTACCTCCCAGGCCAGGAAGGCCTTAAGCAGCACTAAGATGTGTGCCTAAGAGAGCTGCTCTTTTTGTTTTTACTCTTTATTTTTTCTTTTTGTTGCGCTTGTTGCGCCTTTTTCTGCGGGAATTTAAAACGCTGAGGCGCACCTTGAGGATGGATATCGTCCAAATCTGCGAGACTTGCAGCCTAGCGGGAAGAACCGGTGACCCCCGCTAGGGCCAAGAAGAAAGAGACTCATGGGTGTTACCTGTGACTGTGTGCCTCAGAATGCAGCCCTTGAAAGAGAATGGGGGCTATTGAGGTGTTGACCAGTCTTAAAAATATGGACATGGACACTGTGTTTCCAGGGTCCTTACCAAGAAGGACCGGTACCTCTGAGAAGTTTTGAAAAGTTGATAATGGACTGTCCTGAATTGCTGTTCCGGGGCCCTTAACCGAGAAGGGCCGGTCTCCCATCTAAGAAGACGACTTCAGGACCAGTCGTATACTAAAGTGTTTTAGTAACTATAGTAATGTGATATGATGTCATAGCTGCTGATTTTTGGTGATTGTTTAGTGTGTTCGGGGATGACCAACATTAAAGTGTTGGGGAATGTAATAGTGGGGAAGGACGTAGCCTTCCCTAGGCACTGAAGTAGTTAAGGAAAATTTTCCCTTAATTAATCCTCTCTGAACTGTGGTAGGCCAAGCTAAGGGGTTAGCTTCAGTGGTCCAGTCAGTAGAGTAGAGGGGGAACTTAGTGCCTGGATCAAGCCTTGAGTGATATAGAGCTTGTTCCTGGCATCATTCATTGTGGGCTGCAGTACCTGTAAACAGCCACAAGATGCCACTGTCCTGGGTGCAGATGTCAGGTTGAGTCTGCTAGCAGTGTTACAGACAGGGATGAGTTAATGCTGTGTGATGACAGCTCACTGAGGGTGGGCACATTAGGAAAATCTCTGTTTAGTTTCCAGAATCAGGAAGTGATTCTTCAGTAAGAGACAGTACAGGGAATCGTGCGGGCAGCCTGACTATAGTGGCTGCTAGGGTAGACGGGAGCTCTACACCCTCAGACAGTGGGATCACTACTGTGCAAGTCTCCTCACGCAAGAGCAAGAGTCCTGTTAGCTGGTCGGAGAAACTCATCAGAGCTAGTGAGGACCTGAGGCACTTCTAGTTTGCAGGAAGCAGAAGAAGATAAATAGGACTCCATGCTAGGACGTGGGGTAGATATTTGATCCAGGTCACTGTTAATGTTACAGAAGAGTCTCGTGGACTAGAGATAGAGTCACAAGAGATGCTTCACTTAAAGAGGGAACCAGGGCTGAAGATGTTGTCAGTGCCTGTGAGAGAGATGATAGCCTGTCGGGCCTTATCCATTATATATGCCTGTAATTACTGTATATATCCCTCTTCCCCAAGTAAAGTTCAAGTTCTGGTTAAGAACCTTGTGTCCTCTGAAATTCTTGCTGCCCTGGTCCCAGAAGAGAAATGCCTGGAGACAGCCGCGATCGGATGGCTTGAAGTAAGTGAAGAGCAACACATACACAGCCACACTTCAGAGGGAGGACACGTATTGTCTGTAGGGTGCCATAGCGAGTGGGGACTACAGCTCGCCCACGACTACCTCGCTGGGGCACCTTACACTTGCTCTCAACATAAGTCACCATATGGTCGTCATTTTTTTTCTTTACTTTTGAAAAAATCCCAATCCTAACCCTAGCACAACCCTAACCCTAACACAACCCTAACCCTAGAGTTTATTTTTTACGCCACTCCTTGTGTGGTATAAGTAATTAGATGATTTTATTCTCCGGGTCGGTGCGATTACAGTGATACCAGATAAATATCGGGTTTTTATGATTGACAGCTGTCACACACTAAAAGACGCTTTTTTTTTTAAAAGACTAGTTTTTGCATAGCCATATTTTGAGAGCTATAATTTTTCCTTATTTTGGCCGACAGAGTCATGTGACAGCTTGTTTTTTGCGGGACAAGTTGATGTTTTTATTGGTACCATTTTTGGTCACGTGAAATTTTTGGATCGCTTTCTATTCCAATTTTTGGGAGGAAGAATAAACAAAAACCAACAATTCCGGAATTGTTTTTTTTCTTTCATACCGTTCCGCTTGTGGTAAAATTGATAAGGCAGCGTTATTATTCAGGTCAGTATGATTACAGCGGTACTACATTCATATTGTTTTTTTATGTTTTGGCGCTTTTACACAATAAAAACTATTTTATAGAAAAAATATTTTTCGTATCGCTTTATTCTGAGAGCTATGACTTTTTTATTTTTCGGCTGATGGAGCTGTATAGCAGCTTGTTTTTTGCAGGACAAGATGATGTTTTCAACGGTACCATTTTTATTTGCATACATCTTTTTTATCGCGTTTTATTGCATTTTTTGTTTGGCGGTATGATGATAAAGCATGTTTTTTTGCTTTGTTTTTTTTTTATCGTGTTCACTAAAGGGGTTAACTAGTGGGACAGTTTTATAGGACAGGTCGTTCCGGACGCAGTGATGCCATATATGGGTACTTTTATTGTTTTGTTTTTTTTCACAATAATATTTATTTATGGGTACAATATATTTTATTTTTTTGGATTATTTTTTTTATTTTTTTTTCACATTCTGATTCTTTTTTTACTTTTACACCTTGTCCCACTGTGGGACTTTCACAATTTATTTTCAGATCGCCTGTATAGCATAGCTCCCTGTGCTATACAGGCTGTCACTGCTGCAGAGGGAGAAGATACTTTGGTCATGCACTGCGCATGACCAAAGTATCTTCCTGCTGTCTGGTGACCCGGATGTTGTCATGACGACATCGGGTCATCATGGCAACATCCGGGAGCCACTGCAGATAGCGTTGGACGCCGACAGGAGAGGTGAGTATCGGTGATCACCTCCCCTTGCCCCCGCAATGCTGTGATCGACTTCAATCACAGCATTGAGAGGGTTAATGTTCAGGAAGTGGTGTAGGACCACTCAATGCACATAATACCGGCTGTCAGCTGTGACAATCAGCTGACACCCGGCGGCTATCGCCCCGCACCGCTTGTGTGCGGGCGCGATAGCCATATGACCTAATAGTACTTCATTGGTCCAATCGACCCAGGTCACCATGACATACTATTAGGTCACAAGTCAGAAAGGGGTTAAATTGTTCACTCTTTGTTTCATTGCAGCCATTTGGTAAGTTCAATTTTTTTCTCATTAAAGTACACTCTGCACCCCATCTTGACTGAAAAAAACAGAAATGTAGAAATTTTTGCAAATTTATTAAAAAAGAAATACTGAAATATCACATGGTCATAAGTATTCAGACCCTTTGCTCAGACACTCATATTTAAGTCACATGCTGTCCATTTTCTTGTGATCTCCTTGAGATGGTTCTACTCCTTCATTGGAGTCCAGCTGTGTTTAATTAAACTGATAGGACTTGATTTGGAAAGGCACACACCTGTCTATATAAGACCTCACAGCTCACAGTGCATGTCAGACCAAATGAGAATCATGAGCTCAAAGGAACTGCCCAAGGAGCTCAGAGACAGAATTGTGGCAAGGCACAGATCTGGTCAAAGTTGCAAAAAAATTTCTGCATTACTCAAGGTTTCTAAGAGCACAGTGGCCTCCATAATCCTTAAATGGAAGAAGTTTGGGACCACCAGAAGTCTTCCAGCCGAACTGAGCAATCGCGGTAGAAGAGTCTTGGCGAGAGATGTAAAGAAGAACCCCAAGATCACTGTGGCTGAGCTCAAGGGATGCAGTAGGGAGATGGGAGAAAGTTCCACAAAGTCCAACTATCACTACAGCCCTCCAACAGTCAGGCCTTTATGGCAGAGTGGCCCCACTGTAGCCTCTCCTCAGTGCAAGACATATGAAAGCCCTCAAAGAGTTTGCTCAAAAACACATGAAGGACTCCCAAACAATGAGAAATAAGATTCTCTGGTCTGTTGAGACAAAGATAGAACTTTTTGGTGATAATTCTAAGCGGTATGTGTGGAGAAAACCAGGCACTGCTCATCACTTTCCCAAAAGAGTGCACTGGACCTCAGACTTGGCCGAATGTTCTCCTTCCAACAAGACAATGACCCTAAGCACACCGCTAAAATAACAAAGGAGTGGCTTCAGAACAACTCTGTGACTATTCTTGACTGGCCCAGCAAGAGCCCTGACCTAAACCCAATTGAGCATCTCTGGAGAGACCTGAAAATGGCTGTCCACCAACGTTCACCATCCAACCTGACGGAACTGGAGAGGATCGGCAAGGAAGAATGGCAGAGGAGCCCCAAAAAATCCAGGTGTGAAAAACTTGTTGCATCATTCACAAGAAGACTCATGGCTGTACTAGCTCAAAAGGGTGCTTCTACTCAATACTGAGCAAAGGGTCTGAATACTTATGACCATGTGATATTTTAGTTTTTCTTTTTTAACAAATTTGCAAAAATTTCTTCATTTCTGTTTTTTTCAGTCAAGATGGGGTGCAGAGTGTACTTTAATGAGAAAAAAATGAACTTTTTAGAATTTACCAAATGACTGCAATGAAACAAAGAGTGAAAAATTTAAAGGGGTCTGAATACTTTCCGTACCCACTGTATGTATGTAAATGCAATGAGGGTAAGATGACCCAAATTTTAGTAATAGTCCCGCCCAGCACTCACATATTCATCCAATGTTTTATACATATCCTTCTAATTATAAAAATATATCTTTAAGAAATGTCTCTGTGTTTGTAGATATAGCAGAAAAATCTTAAAACATGGACAATTTGGGTGAAATACTTTAGCTATATATATATATACATATATATACTAATCAAAAAAATAAAGGCAACACTCAAATAACACATCCTAGATCTGAATGAATGAAATATTCTCATTGAATACTTTGTTCTGTACAAAGTTGAATGTGCTGACAACAAAATCACACAAAAATCATCAATGGAAATCAAATTTATTAACCAATGGAGGCCTGGATTTGGAGTGACCCCCAAAATTAAAGTGGAAAAACACACTACAGGCTGATCCAACTTTGATGTAATGTCCTTAAAACAAGTCAAAATGAGGCTCAGTATTGTGTGTGGCCTCCACGTGCCTGTATGACCTCCCTACAACGCCTGGGCATGCTCCTGATGAGGTTGCAGATGGTCTCCTGTGGGATCTCCTCCCAGACCTGGACTAAAGCATCCACCAACTCCTGGACAGTCTGTGGTGCAACGTGACGTTGGTGGATGGAGTAAGACATGATGTCCTCAATCGGATTCAGGTTTGGGGAACGGGCGGGCCAGTCCATAGCTTCAATGCCTTCATCTTGCAGGAACTGCTGACAAACTCCAGCCACATGAGGTCTGGCATTGGCAGTGCTGTGCGGCCCTCCAAATAAATGCCACCCCACACCATTACTGACCCACTGCCAAACCGGTCATGCTGAAGGATGTTACAGGCAGCAGATCGCTCTCCACAGCGTCTCCAGACTCTGTCACATCTGTCACATGTGCTCAGTGTGAACCTGCTTTCATCTGTGAAGAGCACAGGGCGCCAGTGGCGACTTTGCCAATCCTGGTGATCTGTGGCAAATGCCAAGCATCCTGCACGGTGTTGGGCTGTGAGCACAACCCCCATCTGTGGAAGTTGGGCCCTCATACCACCCTTATGAAGTTGGTTTCTAACCGTTTGTGCAGACACATGAACATTTGTGGCTTGCTGGAGGTCATTTTGCAGGGCTCTGGCAGTGCTCCTCCTGTTCCTCCTTGCACAAAGGCAGAGGTAGCGGTCATGCTGCTGGGTTGTTGCCCTCCTATGGCCCCCACCACATCTCCTGGTGTACTGGCCTGTCTCCTGGTAGCGCCTCCAGCTTCTGGACACTACGCTGACAGACACAGCAAACCTTCTTGCCACAGCTTGCATTGATGTGCCATCCTGGATGAGTTGTACTACCTGAGCAACTTCTGTGGGTTGTAGAGTCCATCTCATGCTACCACGAGTGTGAAAGCACAACCAACATTCAAAAGTGACCGAAACATCAGCCAGAAAGCATTGGTACTGAGATGTGGTCTGTGGTCTCCACCTGCAGAACTACTCCTTTATTAAGGGTGTCTTGATAATTGCCAATAATTTCCATCTATTGTCTATTCCATTTGCACAACAGCATGTGAAATTGATTGTCAATCAGTGTTGCTCCCTAAGTGGACAGTTTGATTTCACAGAAGATTGATTTACTTGGAGTTATATTCTGTTGTTTAAGTGTTCCCTTTATTTTTTGAGCAGTGTGTAGTATATATATATATATATATATATATATATATATATATAACAGTATATATATATATATATATATATATATATATATAGTTTGGACACACATTCTCATTTAAAGATTTTTCTGTATTTTCATGACTATGAAAATTGTACATTCACACTGATGGCATCAAAACTATGAATTAACACATGTGGAATTATATACTTAACAAAAACGTGTGAAACAACTGAAAATATGTCTTATATTCTAGGTTCTTCAAAGTAGCCACCTTTTGTTTTGATGACTGGTTTGCACACTCTTGGCATTCTCTTGATGAGCTTCAAGTGGTAATCACCGGAAATGGTTTTCACTTCACAGGTGTGACCTGTCAGGTTTAATAAGTGGGATTTCTTGCCTTACAAATGGGGTTGGGACCATCTGTTGTGTTGTGCAGAAGTCTGGTGGATACACAGCTGATAGTCCTACTGAATAGACTGTTAGAATTTGTATTATGGCAAGAAAAAAGCAGCTAAGTAAAGAAAAACAAGTGGCCATCATTACTTTAAGAAATGAAGGTCAGTCAGTGCGAAAAATTGGGAAAACTTTGAAAGTGTCCCCAAGTGCAGTTGCAAAAACCATCAAGCGCTACAAAGAAACTGGCTCACATGAGGACCGCCCCAGGAAAGGAAGACCAAGAGTCACCTCTGCTTCTGAGGATAAGTTTATCCGAGTCACCAGCCTGAGAAATCGCAGGTTAACAGCAGCTCAGATTAGAGACCAGGTCAATGCCACACATTGCATCTAGCAGCAGACACATCTCTTCATCAACTGTTAAGAGGAGACTTTGTGCAGCAGGCCTTCATGGTAAAATTGCTGCTAGGAAACCACTGCTAAGGACAGGCAACAAGCAGAAGAGACTTGTTTGGGCTAAAGAACACAAGGAATGGACATTAGACCAGTGGAAATCTGTGCTTTGGTCTGATGAGTCCAAATTTGAGTTCTTTGGTTCCAACCACCGTGTCTTTGCGCGATGCAGAAAAGGTGAACGGATGGACTCTACATGCCTGGTTCCCACCGTGAAGCATGGAGGAGGAGGTGTGATGATGTGGGGGTGCTTTGCTGGTGACACTGTTGGGGATTTATTCAAAATTGAAGGTATACTGAACCAGCATGGCTACCACAGCATCATGCAGCGGCATGCTATTCCATCCGGTTTGCGTTTAGTTGGACCATCATTTATTTTTCAACAGGACAATGACTCCAAACACACCTCCAGGCTGTGTAAGGGCTATTTGACCAAGAAAGAGAGTGATGGGGTGCTACACCAGATGACCTGTCCTCCACAGTCACCAGACCTGAACCCAATCGAGATGGTTTGGGGTGCGTTGGACTGCAGAGTGAAGGCAAAAGGGCCAACAAGTGCTAAGCATCTCTGGGAACTCCTTCAAGATTGTTGGAAGACCATTTCCGGTGACTACCACTTGAAGCTCATCAAGAGAATGACAAGAATGTGCAAAGCAGTCATCAAAGCAAAAGGTGGCTACTTTGAAGAACCTAGAATATAAGACATATTTTCAGTTGTTTCACACTTTTTTGTTAAGTATATAATTCCACATGTGTTAATTCATAGTTTTGATGCCTTCAGTGTGAATGTACAATTTTCATAGTCATGAAAATACAGAAAAATCTTTAAATGAGAAGGTGTGTCCAAACTTTTGGTCTGTACTGTATATATATATAATCATAGTCATAAAAAAGACAATTTGCCTGCAATAAAAAAACACAATCTCCATAACTTAATGCCAGCTTTGAAGAAAGACCTCACCTAATCCTTATTGTGTGTCCACACAAAAATAATGACCCAAGAGACCCCTTATTTCCACTCAGTTTTATACACCTTTCATTTCTCCCACACAATATAATTCTACAATATACAGTATGAGACCCCTACAGTACACCCACGCACAGTATGATGCCCCCACAATGTATTCCTCTGCACAGTATTATCGACCTGCATTGCCCCCACAAGAGTATGATGACCCCACTGTGCTCCACCCACACATTGTGATTTGCACCACAGTGCCCCCCCACGTAGTATGATGTCCCCACAGGTCTCCCACACACTGTGATGTGTCCCAAAATTCCTCACACAGTATATATGTCTCCACAATGTATTCCCCCACACAGTGTTATGGACCTACAGGGTCCACACAAGGGTATGATGACCCCACAGTGCTCCCCCCACACATTATGATTTTCGTCATAGTGCCCCCTACCCACAGTTCCTCCACACACTATGACTATGATGTCCCACAATGCCCCACACACAAAGTAAGATCTTCTGCGTGATAACAGTGGGTCCTCTGACATACTCCATTATCTTGTCAATTGCTTTTGTTATAGTAACTTCCCCGTAATGTATAAGATCCATCACATTATCCTTCATACGCACTCGCAGATAACTTCTTATACAGACATGCTCCATCAAACTCTCAGTTATCCTTATGTAACCTAGAAAGTCTATGAATATTAGCAGCCCAGCCGTCTGAACACCCGCAACCACTAGCATAACCATGATCTATCTCCATAATCATAGCTGTCATTTTTAGCTGATGTTTTCTCTCATGTGACTTTTTTGCAGCATTTATAAAGTCTCAATTTATTTTTCGTGGTAATGTGTCACGATGAGGACAATGATCCCATTTGGTAATAAACCACATTCAACCATTTTGCTCTTCTTTTACATCCACGTAAGTGGCATCTGATCTAGATAGAAAAAGTTCTTGGAACTTTAAAGGGGTAGTCCACAAAGATTTTTTTTTACATGGTGCTCAGATGCAAAAAAAAGGTTTCCCAACTACTGATCCTTTGCCGTTATTTTGGTTCCTCTGCATGGTCCCATGCTGATCGCTTGGCTTACTCTTCCAGTTCATCCAGAATTTGATCACTGCAGCCAATCATTGGTTGTCGTGTGGACCAACATGTCATATATCTGTGTGACCTAAATAGGATAGGAAGTTGTTATCCCAGATTAAAAAAAAGCAGTTAGATTTCTTTCCAGACACAGTGTCAACCTTCTTCAGGGTTTTTTTTTGTGGTTTTGCTGCTCAGTTTTGTTCCCCTAAAAAGATCTGAACTGCAATACCAGACACAGCCTGCAGAAAAGAGTGGCACTGCATCTGGTTAAAATGCAGATTATGCCCAGGAATTGATGCTCTGTATCTTTCCATTCACTCTTTTTGAGTAGGCACTTCCCCATTACAAGCGTTCTGCCATCGTACTTTTCAAAAATTCCTGATTTTGCCAGGACAATACTACTAGCTGTAAATGGTGCAGGGTTTAGCAAAACCATGCCCAAAGTGTGTATTTTGTGGGTATTCCTGGGCATTACTAGGGTGGTAAGAACTATAAATGCACTATAGATCAGGGGTGGGCAATTAATTTTCCCGAGGGGCCACATGAGAGACCGTGACTGTTGGGGAGGGCCGAACCAATAGGCTGAAATTAATTCTGCTCAATATTAATATTAACATGAGCATGAGCACCACACAGCCTCCCCATGTCCAGCATGAGCCCCACAAAGCCCCCCATGTCCAGCATGAGCCCCACACAGCCCCCCCATGTCCAGCATGAGCCCCACACAGCCCCCCATGTCCAGCATGAGTCCCACACAGCCCCCAAGTCCAGCATGAGCCCCACACAGCCCCCCCATGTCCAGTATGAGCCACACACAGTCCTCCCGTGTCCAGCATGAGCACCACACAGCTCTCCTGTGTCCACCATGAGCTCCACACAGCCCCCCATGTCCAGCATGAGCCCCACACAGCCCTCCGGTGTCCAGCATGAGCCATACACAGCCCCCCATGTCTAGCATCAGCCCCACACAGCCTCCCATGTCCAGCATGAGCCCCACACAGCCCTCCCATGTCCAGTATGTGCCCCACAGAGTCCTCCCGTGTCCAGCATGAGCACCACACAGCTCTCCTGTGTCCACCATGAGACCCACACAGCCCCCTATGTCCAGCATGAGCCCCACACAGCCCTCCCGTGTCCAGCATGAGCCATACACAGCCCCCCATGTCCAGCATGAGCCCCACACAACCCTCCCAAGTTCAGCATGTGCACCACCCACCCCCCCATGTCCAGTATGAGAGCTCGAGAGCCTCCTCATGTCCAGCATGACAGCCCTTCCAAGTGTCCAGCATGACAGCCCCCCAGTGTCCAGCATTAAAGCCCCCCAGTGTCTAGCATTAAAGCCCCCCATGTCCAGCATGAGAGCCCCCCCTGTGTCCAGCCTGACAGCCCTCCCTAGTGTCCAGCATGAGAGCCCCCCCTGTGTCCAGCATGAGAGCCCCTCTGTGTCCAGCATGACAACCCTCCCTAGTGTCCAGCATGAGAGCCCCCCTATGTCCAGCATGAGAGCCCCCATGTGTCCAGCATGACAGCCCTCCCTAGTGTCCAGCATGAGAGCCCCCCCTGTGTCCAGCATGAGAGCCCCCCTGCGTCCAGCATGAGAGCCCCCCCTGTGTCCAGCATGAGAGCCCCCCCTGTGTCCAGCATGAGACCCCCCTGTGTCCAGCATGACAGCCCTCCCTGTGTCCAGCATGAGAGCCCCCCACTATGTCCAGCATGAGAGCCCCACTATGTACAGCATGAGAGCCCCCCTGTGTCCAGCATGAGAGCCCCCCCTGTGTCCAGCATTAAAGCATCTCTTGTGTCCAGCATTAAAGCCCCCCTGTGTCCAGCATCAAAGCAAAGCCGTCCCTGTGTCCAGCATTAAAGCCCCCCCTGTGTCTAGCATATACTTACTTCACTCCCCGTTTCCCTACGCTCCTGTCTCTGATGCACTGACTCTCCACAGTGTGCAGGCTGATGCCATTGTGTCAGCTGTTTCTAACGCTGATTGGTGGAAGAGGGAAGTGGCGGCCCCTCCTCCACCAATGCATTCACCGCGGATTGAGACCACGGATTGAGACAGCGGTGACGGTGTGCAGGCGGGCAGTGACGGCGAGCGGTGATGGCGTGCGGTGCAGTGCGGCCCGTGGGCCACTGTTATCAGCCCTTCGGCTGTCTCGGTCCGCGGGCCGGACTGGAACAGCCAGAGGGCCAGATGTGGCCCGCGGGCCGCACGTTGCCCAGCTCTGCTATAGATGTTGGAACTTCTTTTCCCCCCTCTTCCCAGCTTGCTCTGAGCATGTCATTTTGCAAAGCCTCTGTTATGCCAGCAGGCAGTTTAACAGACAGGAGAGCAGGAGCAGAAAGACAAATGCTCACTGTTGGCAGAAGTGACCATTAAATTCCGTGTGGATTTTGAAAAAAAAATAATACATTTCAGACTGGAATCACACAGGTAGTTTTGTGGCAGATTTGATGCAATGTCTAAAGGTAAAGTCAGAGGAGGATACAAAAGAGAAGAGATGTACAGGATTAGTCTTTCCTTCATGTGCTATATTCTCTTTAGAACCATTTCTGGTTTGACTCATAAAACTGATACAAAAACAGTCACAAATCTGTATCCTAGGGATGGTTTCATTTAAAAAACAAAAATTGAAGTATGTTTTAATGTATTTTTTCAAGCCACAGTCAATAGTGGATTTAAAAGGAATGTCAAATAAAAAGGACGGACTTCGACTTCTGGATTCATTTTTGGGAAAAATGCATCCAAAAGTGCAATGGCAATCGCACTCCCATCTCCCAATACCGAAAAAAAGCCTCTGTTTGACAAAGCACCCTAACAGTGATTATTAGCAGACATTAAGCATTATAGCGCTATTTGTATTTTTTGGCAGTAACAGTAAACTCTCCTATTAGAATTCTTCCATCTCTCCTCCCTCAGTCATCTGAATTGCTTATTTGACCTATTTACCTCATTATTCTGTAAATTATAGCTTCCCCCCGATCGCCTGGTTTTCAATATCTACACAGATTAGACTGAGAGAAATTGGAACTCATTAGACTGTGGGAAACACGCAATAGTTTCCTTAGCGCTTATTTCCTCGCTACTAATAATCAAAGTGTGTGCAGGTGAAGTGATTGTAGTGACATTAAAACTCAACTTTTATTATAGTCCATTAAGATAACCAAAAATAATACTAAAACCACGACGAGGCACAGAGCCAACTAATAATGCCTTCACTTATCAAGCTCCCTGTTCAGAGGCAGTAGGAACTTAGTAAGGTTCATGCCATGCAATACAGTACAGTCTGCATTTTGCAATCTTAATCAATTGATGAGCAGGCAAACTCTCTAATCAATTTTAAAAACATAGACGCTAGTCATCAAAACAGGTTTCGCCACAGAAATGGCACCCTCAGGAGTACTTATTGTGGTGGAATAGATGTGGAGTCTGGTATTATGTCTTGGACATCCAATCTGATCAGGAGATTATGGCTGGATTAGGGAGCCCCGAAGATGTATTACTGGAGATGCTGACAGACGTTGAAGAGATGCTGTAATACTGTACCGATACCCCTGAAGTACTATTACTATTGTGGCGCCCCTGAGGGTTCAGTCGCCACAGAGGTACTGCACCTCACCCAGAGGTGTGGTGTCTCCTTCTCTCAGGAAAGGAGGGAGTGCTGCCCGGAACCCCAACACCTGCATCCAACACTACACTACTCTAGGCCGGCTGGAAGGGCAAGATGCATGTGCACAGTGCTGAGCCCTGTCCCTGGCTGGAGTGGGGGGAACCAAAGGTAGGGGGAACCAGTAGTGGGTGTGGGTGGAGGAAGCAGAGTAGGGGAGCACAATAGAAGGCGGTATATAAAGGGAAGCCATCTTAGGTGGCAGTAGAGTTCAGAGGAGAAGACAGTGTTAGTCAGTCAGGGAGCAGAGTCTCCTTAGGAGCTCTGCCCCACAAGTGGGGCATAGTGCTAGAGGCCCAGGAGGGGAGCAGAGGAGGAAGGGAAGGGATCCCAGGGGGTACGGCGAGTGCAATACGGCACCCGTACACCCCGAATCTGTCAGAAGACAGAGGGATCAGGCCGCAAGAAGGGGACCGGCCCCTGGACCAGCCATGTCACTTCAGGTCTCGGCTGGAAAAACCTGAGGCTTCTGGCTTTTATAGTTCAGTTTCCAAAGCCTCATTCTAGTCACCGTGAGGGACAAGTAGGTCCGGGAACTCCAATTTGACAGGAGGGACTTCAGAGCACCCGAGCGGGACTGTGAGTGTGGAAGCGCAGGACAGGAGGGAGAAGACCCAGCGTGAAGTCGGTCTAAAGAGGAACACAAGAAAGCGGGGTTCCGTCAGGTGCTCCTAACCTACCTGAGGAAGAGCTGAACCCCCGGTCTGGTGAACACAGTGCGACGTGGGAGGCTGGCACCCGCGCAGTGTATCAATGGAACGTACATGAGAACTGTGAGTAGAGACTCGGATGACTGCACCGCATTGCCTCCGTCCATTATTTCAGCTGCGTCATCTTTTTCCCTGCACTACAACGCCCAGCACAACCAGCAACGTCATCTACACTGCCCTGGAGCTAGCTCTTCCTGTGGAGAGTCACACCATCCCTGCTGCAGTAACATCAGCTTCAGAGGACTGCTCCGCAGCGGCGGCTCCCTTTGGCCTCATTCCACAAGTGGCATCACGAACACTTCCTAAAACTACAAACCCCATACAAATAATATTTCCCCTTTTTGTTGACCGCCCTGGGCCACGGACCGGGCCACCAGCCACCGTGATATCCCCCACCGGCATCCATAGGCCCGGCTGCCGAGTAGCCCCCACGGCCCAGGGGGCGCGTCACTATGAAGCAGTGAATTATGTATTGTGGGTCTGTATAAGGACAGGCAACTGTGACATCTGTGTTATTTTCCAACTGGCTTTTCAAAATAAATAGGAAAAAAAGCAAACAGAAGACATGCATGTTACAAATGTAATACAATAAAAATGCAACCAAAATATGATATAAACATAAAAATAGTTAAGGCCCCATCCTGACCTATGCTGTTTCCAATGCCTCACATGAAATTTTCTTTCCTTAGCGTTGCTTTCAATGTCAATGCTTTTCAAAACCTAACAATTCAGATGCGGCTGCAGTGAACCTTAGTAACCTCTATGTGACGGGATTTCAAGTAGTTCACACTTGGGCCCTCATTCTATAGAGCTGCTTTTGCCATCTCTTCTCGCCATCTCTTTTCCTGCCTGTGTCTTACAGGGGGCAATGTAGTAAGTGATGATTTTCATATTGGAGCATACAATTCACCATGTTAGGTTACATTCACACACAGCGTTAATGTTTAATTTTTTTCTGCATACAAAACCTGCTCTCTTGGCAGTAAAAACTCTGTTCAAAGCTCCTCTTTTCTAACGTTTCTCGCTGCGTTTTGTCGCTGTTTTTGCAGCATTCTTCTGGGTGCGGATAACATGTGTGCTTTCTCTACAGTATATGTTTAATAAAGTTCGTTTTATTAATCAGAAACGCTTAAAAAACGCAGCAAAGAACACAGTTGCTCTCTATGGGTGAAAAAAACGCTGAAAAGATTGGCATGCTGCAGATTTAAAAAAAAACAATGCAGCTCTCAATTTCAGTTCAGGATAAAAAATAAGTGTGTGCATGAGATTTCTGAAATCTCATAGCTTTTGCTGGTGCCATAAAAAAGCAGCTTTTAGTTTGCATATAATAAGGCTGCATGTGAACATAGCCTTATGATGATGCAGATAATGGTTATGTCCTAACTAAAACTGTTATTTTTCCCACAATATCAATGATTCTGCTGAAAGCTGAAATCTGCAACATTTCATTTATTAACAGAATGGAGTTTCTGCAGGTTTAAAGTAAAAAATATATGTTTTTCATTTTATTAGTCAGGAAGAGAAGATCACCAGTGACCACATTTTATTTATTTATTTTACTCTTATATAGCGCCATTAATTCCACAGCGCTTCACAGACATCATCATCACTGTCCCCATTGGGGCTCACAATCTACATTCCCTATCAGTATGTGACGCGCCCCCTGGGCCATGTTGTTAGGGATACCCGGAGCCGGATCAGATGGGGGTTGTAGTCTCCGAGTGGCTGTGACCCGGTCCGTGCCCAGGGTGTCAAGCTCAGAGTGTGGCAGTCCTACAGATGTTATTAGTTCTTTGTGTCGACTACGCCACCCGTTGATTTGCGGTCAAAAGGCCGCCGCTGCAGCAGGGTCCGCTGAGGCTGTTGGTATGAGTGCAGCTTTGGTAGTATAACCCCCAACGGGAGGGGTATAGCCTCAGGGGGTCAGCCGTGGAGGATGGTGGTTGTGAAGGTGCAGCAAAGAGACTCAGAGGCATAAAATGCAGTTCCAGGGTTTTACTTACTGGTGTTGCTCGGGTCACTGTGTACAGCAGTGACCACCCGAGCCGTGCTGCATCCACCAGGTCCTGGACTCGGTCAACTCCCAGGCAACTCCGGAGTGTGGTCCTGAGCTCCTTTCTGACTCTCCCTTCTTCTGGCCGTTCCCACCAGGGATCCACCTAAGTCCGGCTCCCTCGGGCCTCTTGTTGGTCAAGCCTCCTCTGGGCTCCCTGACCCTATTCTTGGTCTGCCTTCCGGGTGGATTTAGTGGGTGGTCGTGGCAGATCCTGCCCACGACCTCCGGTCTCTGGCTGAGGATTAGTGCTGTAGCCTCCACCAGCTTGGGATCCGGTACCCTGTTGCCGACCCTTCACCCTTTTGTCCTTATTTTGGGATCTTGGGGTCCCCTCTGCGCCTCTGGGTCTCTCTTCCTTCTCCTCTGCTCTGCTTCTCAGGCTCTCAGACAGACTGACTGACCGACGTCTCACAGACTGACCGACGTCTCACAGACTGACCCTGATCTAAGATGGTGCCCACCTTATATACTCCCTCTATGTGTGAGCTCAGGTGACCAGCACCCAATGAGCTCCTAGCTTTACCCAGGCTGCTCCCCCTATCTGCCCCTACACTACTGGGATGTTCCACCCCCCTCCCACTCCAGCCAGGAACAGACACTGTCGTACCTGCACATTTCTCTAGTGGGAGTACCATCGGTCTGCTCCCCGGAAATGGGATGTGTGTAGTGCATGCAGCTAACTGAGCTCAGTTCCACACTCCATCCTTACCCGGGAGTGGAATATCACACCTCTGGCTGAGGTGCAATACCCCTGTAGCAGCCGAATCCTCAGGGTGCTACATATGTCTTTGGAGAACCTAGAGGAAACCCATGCAAATGTGGCACCCCAGGGGTCTGGTTTCCACAGTAACGGCAATGTTATGTCTGAGAGCAGGTGGGAGGTCTCTTGGTCAGGAATCCTATGCATGCCACACCTCCTGCCCAGTCCTGGGAGGGGAAGAACTTCCCCTATATAAACCTGGGGCTGAGGCAGGGTTAGAGAGTTCAGAGGGAGAGTTCAGCCAGGAGGGCTGACAGGGAGCTGTGGCTCCGGCTGGGCCCAGCTCCTGGGCCATGCCAGAAGTAGAGACAGAGAAGAGAAGCAGCTATGGGAAGAAACAACAGGAGCTCTGTGGGAGCAGTGTTACAAGGAGTCAGGGGCTGGCAGCTGCAGAGCTCGCCCTGACTGAGAAGATTTCTTACCGGACCCGGAGTCCGAGGCTGTGAGGACTAACTCCTACCCAGCAGCAGAATCCGTCAGGCAGGGGATTTCAGGTCCTCTGGCCAAGAAACCCGAAGGCACGGTCACACGCATGGGACCAGCACCGCCGTCGTGGAGCGGAAGCTACTAGAAGGCCCCGAGTCACCGGCCATACGGGTGAGCACCACACGGTACACTCAGGGACGTGGGCTACTTAAACCCGCCTCTAGCAAGGTAGCCAGAAGAGTACAGTTAGTTTGGGAGGCCTACAACTCCGCCTGGCCAGGGGAGATCCCATCTGCTCAAGGACTGACCAGGCCCCAATCGCTAGCCAGTACTCCGGGAGGGTCTATCTTTATCACCAGTAAAGACCCTGAACTACACCGCATCGTCTCTGAGTGGTTCCTACTACCCCCATCATCCACGTCGGCTGCCCTGAGGCCATACCCCTCCCGTTGGGGGTTTCACCATCTACGCTGCACAATCGTACCACCGGCCTCAGCGGTCTGCCCTGCAGCGGCAGCTCCATAGCTGCATTCAACGGGTGGCGTAGTCGTACAACATCTACCACTAATACAGCGCCACTTAGTCTGACTCCCTGGGCACGGACCGGGTCACCGCCACGAGACTACAACCCTCAACAAATCCGGCTCCGGGTAAGCTCCCGCGTGCGCAACGCTGCGCGACACAGGCCCAGGGGTGCGTCAACTTTTGGCGTAGTCGGCAGGATTTCGTGCCCGCAACCACCGGGTACTGCGTGCCTGAAAAAGACTGTTCAAACTTACCTGTGGTGAAGATTCCCGCCATCCGGCGCCATCTTCCGCTTCCTTCCCGCCATCGGTGGAGTTTTCCCGCCATCCGGCGCCATCTTCAGCCTTCTTCCCGCCATACGTGGAGTTTTCCCGCCATTGGACGCCATCTTGAGGACGCCGCGCGGGAAGAAGAGGGGCGTGGACTCCGAAAGCGCGCGAGAACTGAAGCCCCGCCTCACGTCCGGACGTTGCGTAAGGTCCTGGAAGGAGCCCAGCAGACGCCGACGTCACAGGAGCGCGACGGAAGGTCCTCAACCCTGACGATCCACTGCGGAGCCGCGGCCTACGGAAGAGGATCATCGCAAGGTAGGCCACGGTCCACTAGGGGGGAGAAGGATGCCGGATACGGAGGAGAGCTTCACCGCTTCAACCCCCGCCAGCGCCACCGCTGTTGCGGTCATGCCTTTCACCATGCCCTATATCCCGGGGGCAGCCTGGCTACCCCAGTACTCAGGGGAGTCACATACCCTGCATGACTTTAGAGAAAAGCTGGATAGCCTCTTCCAGGTGTATCCCCTCACAGAGGAGCAAAAAGTGAGCATCCTGGTGGCCCAATTAACCGGGGCAGCCCAAAGGGAGGTAAAGTCCTGGCCACCTGGGAGGACGACTGTCGCAGAGATACTAACCCAGCTAACCGAGGAGGAGCTGCAGTACTACCAATACGAGGAAAGCCAAGAGGACCCGGACGGGTCTGAGGACTACCCTCAGGAGGGAGCACAAAGAGGACATAGCTACTGAAGGGAAGTAGCGTGAATAAAGAGCTGTAAATAGTTACCCGTAAGGGTACAAGGACTGCTGCTAATTAAAATATGGTCCCCGTTGGGATTAGTGAATTGTTCCCCATGTGCCCCTATCTTAAACCAGGCTGAGGACTGTGAGCAGCCGTTCCTTATCCCCACTGGCCGAGGACTGAGAGCGGCCATATCCTGTAAATAATTATGTGTTTCTAGTAATTTATGGGAGTCTTTGGTGGATTTACCGGGAATCCTTTGTACATGGTTGGAGCGTAACCCAGGAATGGACTAAAGACTGTTAAGGACTCGGGGCAGGACAAACCCCTACCTGGTTATGTCTCCCTGTTTTGGTGAAATGGACACCTTGCTTTTCTTCAAAACTGCACCCGGTTGCGGACACGCCGTAACCATCTTTATGTGTTTTTCTTATTGTATTATTATTGTTTATACCTTGTTATGTTTTTCTAAAAATATGTTTAGTCCCGGAGTACTAAATTTCACTAGGGGGGAATGTGGCACCCCAGGGGTCTGGTTTCCACAGTAACGGCAATGTTATGTCTGAGAGCAGGTGGGAGGTCTCTTGGTCAGGAATCCTATGCATGCCACACCTCCTGCCCAGTCCTGGGAGGGGAAGAACTTCCCCTATATAAACCTGGGGCTGAGGCAGGGTTAGAGAGTTCAGAGGGAGAGTTCAGCCAGGAGGGCTGACAGGGAGCTGTGGCTCCGGCTGGGCCCAGCTCCTGGGCCATGCCAGAAGTAGAGACAGAGAAGAGAAGCAGCTATGGGAAGAAACAACAGGAGCTCTGTGGGAGCAGTGTTACAAGGAGTCAGGGGCTGGCAGCTGCAGAGCTCGCCCTGACTGAGAAGATTTCTTACCGGACCCAGAGTCCGAGGCTGTGGGGACTAACTCCTACCCAGCAGCAGAATCCGTCAGGCAGGGGATTTCAGGTCCTCTGGCCAAGAAACCCGAAGGCACGGTCACACGCATGGGACCAGCACCGCCGTCGTGGAGCGGAAGCTACTAGAAGGCCCCGAGTCACCGGCCATACGGGTGAGCACCACACGGTACACTCAGGGACGTGGGCTACTTATACCCGCCTCTAGCAAGGTAGCCAGAAGAGTACAGTTAGTTTGGGAGGCCTACAACTCCGCCTGGCCAGGGGAGATCCCATCTGCTCAAGGACTGACCAGGCCCCAATCGCTAGCCAGTACTCCGGGAGGGTCTATCTTTATCACCAGTAAAGACCCTGAACTACACCGCATCGTCTCTGAGTGGTTCCTACTACCCCCATCATCCACGTCGGCTGCCCTGAGGCCATACCCCTCCCGTTGGGGGTTTCACCATCTACGCTGCACAATCGTACCACCGGCCTCAGCGGTCTGCCCTGCAGCGGCAGCTCCATAGCTGCATTCAACGGGTGGCGTAGTCGTACAACATCTACCACTAATACAGCGCCACTTAGTCTGACTCCCTGGGCACGGACCGGGTCACCGCCACGAGACTACAACCCTCAAGAGATCCGGCTCCGGGTAAGCTCCCGCGTGCGCAATGCTGCGCGACACAGGCCCAGGGGTGCGTCACAAACACGGGGAGAACATACAAACTCCTTGCATACTGATCCTCCATGTGACTTTTGAAAGCATCAGGTAAGCTAAACAAGTTCCGCAGCAGCAAAATTCAGGCTAACTACTCTCAGTATCTCAGTTTCCAAGTTCTCTGCCCCCTGTCTGATACTCACCTTCCACCGCTTTCACCTGTTTTCGCCGCCGTTCCGGTCCGTCCGCGACAGTGTGTGACCTGCCGGCTGCTCCAGTGTTTCATGAGACCCTGGTTCTGGCCTCAGTTCTGGCTCTTATAGACTTGCATTGAGAGCTTGTAACGTAGTTTCTGAGTTTTGGCCAGTCAGAAGCTGCGCTCACAAGAAGCTGCCGCGGGACCAGAGAGACATCGAAAAACGGAGAATACGCCGGATGGTGAGTCTATGACCAGGAGAAGGGGACTTACATTGAAAGCACCACGCCAGTGGTGAAACAAAAACAAAAGCTGGAGTGATGCTTTAAGTATGACTATGTTCAGTTACAGTGACTTGCGAAAGTATTCACATTCCTTGGCTTTTTACTTATTTTGTTACAACATTACAAGCTGTGTTTAAATATTTTTGTAATCTGATTTGTGTGTGATGCATCAGCACTAAATAGTCTAAGTTAGTGAAGTGAAATGAGAAAAATAAATTACATTTATGGAATCAAATAACTGAAAATTGTCATGTGCATATGTGTTCACCCCTTCTCATATGAAGCCCCTAAAAATTTCTGATGCAAGCAATTACCTTCATAAGTCACATGCTTAGTGACAGGACGTCCCTGTGTGCAATCTAAGTGTCACATGCCTGTCAATATATACAGTATACTTTATATTTTCTGGAAGGTAACAGAGGCTGCAACACCATTAAGCAAGAAGCACCACTAACCAAACATCACCATGAATACCAAGGAGATCTCCAAACAAGTCAGGGATAAATTTGTTGAGAAGTCCAAGTCAGGGTTGGGTTATAAAAAAATATCCCAATCTCTGATGATCCCTGGAGCACCATCAAATCTATTATCATCAAATGCAAAGAGCATGGTACCATAACAAACCTGCCAAGAGAGCCGCTCACCAAAACTCTCAGCCCAGGCAAGGATGGCATTAATCAGAGTGGCAGCACAGAGACCAAAGGTAACCCTGAAGTAGCTGCAGAGTTCCCAAGACTGGAGTATTTGTCCATACGACCACAATAAGACGTACACTCCATAGAGGTGGCCTTTATGGAAGAGTGGGCAGAAAAAATACTTTACTTACACACAAAAATATATGGAGGAAGGTACTGTGGTCAGATGAGACAACAATTTTACTTTCTGGCCACCAAGAAAAACACTATGTATGGCTCAAAACCAACACAGTTCATCACCCCAAGAACACCATCCCCACAGTGAAACATGGTGGTGGCAGCATCATGCTGTGGGGATGTTCTTTGGCAGCAGGGAAAATGATCCGAGTCGAGGGGAAGATGGATGGTGCAAATTACAGGGATATTCTTGAACAAAACCTGTTTCAGTCTGTCAGTGATTTGAGACTGGGACGGAGGTCCACCTTCCAACAAGACAATGAGCCAAAGCATACTGCTAAAGCAACACTCGAGTGGATTAAGGGGAAACATGTAAATGTTTTAAAGTGGTCTAGTCAAAGCCCAGACTTTAATCCAATTGAAGATCTTTGGTCAGACTTGAAGATTGCGGTTCACCTGAGGAAACCAGCTAACTTGATGAAACTGGAGCAGTTTTGACGCGCCCCCGGAGCCGTGGGGTACTCGGCAGCCGGGTCTCTATGGATGCCAGTGGGGAATATCACGGTGGCTGGCGCGGTCCATGGCCCAGGGTGGTCAACCAAAAAGGGGAATATTTATAGGGGATCTGTAAAGTGTTCGTGACGCCACCTGTGGAATGCGGCTGTGGCACCCCAGGGGTCTGGTTCCCACAGTGATAGCAATATTACGTCTGTGAGCAGGTGGGAGGTTTCCTGGTCAGACATCCTATGCATGCCACACCTCCTGCCCAGTCCTGGGAGGGGAAGAACTTCCCCTATATAAAGCTGGGGCTGAGGCAGGGTTAGGGAGAAAGAGCAGAGAACACAGACAGAGACACAGTCTGGTCTGGAGAGGAGCAGCAATAGGAAAGAAAGATCAGGAGCTCAGTGGGAGCTGTGCTAAAAGAGGTCAGGGCTGGAAGCTGTAGAGCTCGCCCTGATTGAAGAATTCTTACCGGACCCGGAGTCCGAGGCTGTGGGGACTAATGCTTACCCAGCAGCAGAAACCGCCCGGCAGGGGATTTCAGGTCCTCTGGCCAAGAAACCCGAAGGCACGGTCACACGCAAGGGACCAGCACCGCGACGTGGAGCGGAAGCTACCAAAAGGCCCCGAGTCACCGGCCATACGGGTGAGCACCACACGGTACACTCAGGGACGTGGGCTACTTTTATCAGCCTCTAGCAAGGTAGCCAGAAGAGTACGATTAGTTGGGGAGGCCTACAACTCCGCCTGGCCAGGGGAGATCCCATCAGCTCACGGACTGACCAGGCCCCGATCGCTAGCCAGTACTCCGGGAGGGTCTACTTTGTCACCAGTAAAGACCCAGAACTACACCGCACCGTCTCTGAGTGGTTCCTGCTACCCCCTTCAAACACGTCGGTTGCCCTGAGGCCATACCCCTCCCGTTGGGGGTTCTACCAGCTACGCTGCACGACCTTACCACCGGCCTCAGCGGTCTGCCCTGCAGCGGCGGCTTCATAGCCGCATTCAACGGGTGGCGTAGTCGAACACCGTACCATCTTCTGCTAAACTCTGCCGCTCAGTTTGACTCCCTGGGCACGGACCGGGTCACCGCCACGAGACTACTACTCCTATCTGATCCGGCTCCGGGTAGGCTCCCGCGTGCGCAACGCTGCGCGACTCAGGCCCAGGGGCGCGTCACGGCCAAAGGGAGCCGCCGCTGCGGAGCAGTCCTCTGGAGATGGTGTTACGGCAGCAGGGATGGTGTGGCTCTCCACAGGCAGAGCTAGCTCCAGGGCAGTGTAGGTAGTGTGAGTTGTGCTGGGGGTTGTAGTGCCGGGAGGGAAAGATGGCGCAGATGAAAGAATGGACGGAGTCAGTACAGTGCAGTCATCCGAGTCTTTACTCACAGTTCTTTTGACGGTTCCACTAGTGCACTGCCTCCCACGTCGCGCTGTGTTCACCACTTCAGCACTTCCTCAGGCAGATTAGGAGCACCTGACAGAACCCTACTTTCTTGTGTTCCTAGCTAGACCGTCCTCACGCTGTGTCTTTCTCCCTCCTGCCCTGCACTTCCCACTCTCAATCCCGCTCGGGTGCTCTGAAGTCCCTCCTGTCTTGTTGGAGTTCCTGGACCAGCTTGACCCTCACGGGGATTAGAATGAGGCTTCGGCAACTGACTATATAAGCCAGAAGCCTCCGGTTTTCCCAGCCAAGACCTAGAGTAACACGGCTGGACCAGGGGCCAGTCCCCTTCTTGCGGCCTACGATCCCTCTGTCTTCTGACAGATTCGGGGCGTACAGGTGCCGTCCTGCACTCGCCGTACCCCCTAGGATCCCTTCTTTAGATCGGAGCCTACTCCTCTGCTCCCCTCCTGGGCCTCTAGGACTGGGCCCTGCTTGTGGAGCAGAGCTCCTAAAGAGACTCTGCTCCCAGACTGTTTTCCACTGACTAAACTCCTGCCACACTAAGATGGCCTCCCTTTTTATATCTCACTCTATAGTGCTCCCTCAAACTGCTTCCTCCACCCACACCCACTACTGGTTCCCCCTACCTTTGGGTTCCCCCCACTCCAGCCAGGGACAGGGCTCAGCAGGAAAACACATTGCTTCTTGCCCTTCCAGCCGGCCTGGAGCAGTGTAGTGTTGAATGTGGGTGTTGGGGTTCCGGGTAGCACTCCCTCCTTTCCTGAGAGAACGGGATACCACACCTCTGGGTGAGGTGCAGTACCTCTGTGGCGACTGAACCCTCAGGGGCGCCACAGTTTTACCTTGAGGAATGGGCAAATATCACAATGGCAAGATGTGGAAAGCTCATAGCGACTTATCCAAAGCGACTTGCAGTTGTTATTGCTGCAAAAGGATGCTCTACAAAGTACTGGCTTTAGGGGGGTGAATAGTTATGCACACTGAAGTTTTCAGTTATTTTGTCCTATTTGTTGTTTGCTTCACAATAAAAAGAAAACCAAATGTTCACAGTTGTAGGCATGTTCTTTACATGAACTGATGCAAACTCTCAAAAAAAAAGTGAAATTCTAGGTTGTGAGGTAGCAAAACATGGAAAATGCCAGGGGGTGAATACTCTCGCAAGCCACTGTTTATAAGGTCCAACCTCTTTTAGAGAAACGTCCAAAATTTGATGAAAAAAAGTGGTCTTCTTTGCATTATTTTCGGTGGAACTATAAAATTGGTCTCAGATAATCTGGTTTGGATAAAGCTTTGCCCTCACTGCTTTTCTGCAGTGTGTTCGGGGTTCTGCCTGAATCCCTCTAAAAGCTGGATTCAGATGAACCCCTGAAGGGGCAATAAAGAATAATGACACTAACACAGTTTCCTTTGCGTTGTTGTTTTGACAGTGTCTGTCTGTTCAAAGGGACAAAGAAATGTAGCAGACCATGAGCCCCGATTCAAGAGTGAGTTTTTTTCGCTCGGGTCTTGATGAGGGGGCAAGGTGGAGTGCGAGCTGCCTGATTTATTAGGAGACGTCTGACTGGCTAAGGTAGGATTTGTTGCATAAGGTACATCATCACTCATCATGAATTTGACAAGTGGGTCGTCATCCCCCATGTCACCCCAGCACCACCCACTTTATTGCAGCTGTGCAAAAATGGCGTAAGATTGGCAAAAATCACAACATTTTTGCATTTCACCAGAAAGTATGCCTTTTCAAAGTTTTTTTATGCTAATTTTCTGGAGTAAAGGCTTTAATGAATTGGAACTTAGGTTTCTTTGCCTGTCTGAACAGAACAAAACACAATCAGAGTCCATTTGAGCTCAGCTCGTGACATTGCAGCACATGGCCCTGTCGGGGGGGGTCAGTCTGAATCCAGCCTTTAAGCATTTCAGTTGGAACCTCTGAACACACTGCAGAAACACAGTGTGAACAGGGCCTAATAGGGATCACCTCTTAGGGTACGTGCACACGTTCAGTATTTGGTCAGTATTTTACCTCAGTATTTGTAAGCCAAAACCAGGAGTGGATGATAAATGCTGAAGTGGTGACGTGTTTCTATTATACTTTTCCACTCCTGGTTTTGGCTTACAAATACTGAGGTAAATACTGACCAAATACTGAATGTGTGATCATGGCCTTAAAGAGGTGGACAAAATATCACGTCACCAAATCTAATATTATTGGAATGACTTTTTAGCTTGGGGGAGCAGGTCCTATAAAAACAAACCGAACTGCTGGGAATGTTAATTTCCCTGTGGTCAGACCCTTTGTCTGCTCCTTATAACCTGCAGTCCCCTGACATTATATTGTGTAATTGCTTTTTATGCATTTATTAAATGTGGAGCTTCCCTCTCAGCCGGTATTGATTCCAGCTCAGTTTTGTACCTGTAGAGCTGCGTTTTATCCCTTATTTTTGTCTTACGTCATCTTTCCAGCCAATCATCCTGTTTCCATCAACTCCATTTCTTTCTACGACCCCACAGTCTCTCTAACTAGCCTTTACCCCTCCTTTTGCAATCCCTTCTTCCACGTAATCCCTCCTTCTCCACAGCTCCCTTTTCCACAGCCCCCTGTCCTCCTCTCCATCGCATCCTCCCTTCTTTTTTTTTTTTTCTTCATGTCTCTTCTTCTCAGCTCTGCCTCAGTGTTACTGGATAATCCTGAAGGAAGACGCAACTCTGCCTCATTGTCTCCTCTCGCCCTCTGCATTCCCCCCAGATGTGCTGCATTTAGGAGGCTACGTCTGTAACATGACACAAGGGGCAGAAGAATGAAGCATGGAAGAGAAAGAAAGAGAAGACACGGACTATCCCCCCGCTTCGTCACAAACCCCACTAATTATTAGACGAGGCTTCGTAGGAAATCCTAGGAACAAGTCAAAGCACTTAGCACCCGGGGAAGGAAACATGCACTGAGCTCTGAGCTCATATTCCTAAAGGTAAAGGTCCACCTTTCCTATTCCGCTATGTATCCTATGTGTTGGCTTCTTGCTGTATAGATCATTGATGGGCAGGAATTTCAGCACTCGGAGAGCTGTGTTCTCATCTTCTGTAGCATAAACTGCATAAAACAAAAGCTGTTTAAAGAAAAAAAAAATGGACCACAAAGCCAATCAGTCATTCTGTCCATGGCTCGAAAAACCTCACCGTTAACCCTTTCCACATCCGCTTTTCCAAACAGACACTTCCTAACTTCTCGTTACATGTGTAGCGGCCCCTCGCTCGCACAAACGTGTTATCAATATAATAGCAGGTACTCATAGAGTAGTGACGCTAAGCCCCTGTCACTTGTCAGTCAGACGGCGGAATAAGGGGCAATTCGGTCCAAGAGGGGTTAACGCGATCACATCCTCCATGTGATATCGATGGTGTGGATCATATTTATTATGGGAGGCTATTCGTGCATAATGCAATGCTGCATCATCCGGAGAAGCTGCGGAAATCTTCCCCGGGGAGTCCACATGTAACGTTACCTTACACACAGTGTGGTGAATGTATGGCGGGCTAGGAATCACTACAAGGTAGTGAACGACTTGCACTTTGCGGTGGTGGCGGCGGCTTGGGAATGAGTGTCCCCCTGAGCGGCATGTAATGAGGCTGAGTCTGGCCATGAATGTGTGTTCTCTGTGCTCTGCTGTGACATGAGCGGCAGGTGTACAGGCCGAGGAGAGCCGCACCAGCTGCAGAGCCGCCGAGGGGCTCCGCTCACCCACAACCCATCATGCTCATAGCATTAGTCACTGAGCAGAGCTGGACATGGGACGGACATGAGAGGAAAGCCTAATGACAGGACAGCACAGGCCGCCATCACCCGCCAGACACGGCTCTGACTAAACTAAAGAGACCAATTCTAATTATTGGATTGTGTTTCACAGCCGACAGGGTGGGCCAAGGGTTAACCTGCCTTGTGCCAGCTCTCCGGTGCCACAGACCCAAACGGGAGAAACTAGTGATATAGGAACGAGCCGCAAAAGAGAATTATCTATCTATTATCTATCTACCATCTATCTATTATCTATCTACCATCTATCTATTATCTATCTACCATCTATCTATTATCTATCTATTATCTATCTACCATCTATCTATTATCTATCTACCATCTATCTATTATCTATCTACCATCTATCTATTTATCTACCATCTATCTATTATCTATCTACCATCTATCTATTATCTATCTACCATCTATCTATTATCTATCTACCATCTATCTATTATCTATCTATTATCTATCTACCATCTATCTATTATCTATCTACCATCTATCTATTATCTATCTACCATCTATCTATTTATCTACCATCTATCTATTATCTATCTACCATCTATCTATTATCTATCTATTATCTATCTATTTATCTACCATCTATCTATTATCTATCTATCATCTATCTATTTATCTACCATCTATCTATTATCTATCTATTATCTATCTATTTATCTACCATCTATCTATTATCTATCTGTCATCTATCTATCGTGTATCTATTATCTATCTATTATCTATCTATTTATCTACCATCTATCTATTATCTATCTATTATCTATCTATTTATCTACCATCTATCTATTATCTATCTGTCATCTATCTACCGTGTATCTATTATCTATCTAGCTCATATATATCTATCCATATATCTATCTATCTATCATGTATCTATTATCTATCTAGCTCATATATATCTATCCATATATCTATCTATCCATAAATCTATCTATTATCTATCTATCTATCCATCTATTATCTATCATCTATTTATCATCTATCTATCTATCTCTCTATTTATTATCTATTATCTATCTATCCATCTATTATCTATCATCTATTTATCTATCATCTATCTATCATCTATCTATCTATCTATCTATCTATTTATCTATCTATTATCTATCTATCTATCCATCTATTATCTATCTATCATCTATTTATCTATCATCTATCTATCATCTATCTATCTATCTATCCATATATCTATTTATTATCTATTATCTGTCTATCCATCTATTATCTATTTATCTATCTATCTATCTATCTATCTATTATATATCTATCCATGTATCTATCTATATATCTGTATCTATATAATTATCTATCTATCCATATCTATCTATATCTGTATCTATATAATTATCTATCTATCTATCTATCTATCTATCTATCTATGTCATATATTTTATCCATCTATCTCCTAAAAAAAATGAAACAGCACCAAACAGGGAAAAAATACTGTGATTATACAAATCTGTAACACTGCTATATATATCTCTCACTTGTTTATATTCACTGCTTGAGAACGGTTCTGTGTAACCGAAACGTTGCTTCACCACATAGGCTAGTAAAGGTCTGTTTTTCTTTGCTAAATTGGAGTGCAACCTAATTTTTATTTTTATCTCATATCTATCTATCTATCTATCTATCTATCTATCTATCTATCTATCTATCTATCTATCTATCTATCTATCTATCTATCTATCTATCTATCTATCTATCTCTGTCTATCTATCTATCTATCAAAGGCCACAAACCAAAGTTGTCAATAATCAAATTCAGAAATGAGACCATATTCTAAACATTGTGCAAGAAAACCCAAACTTTTATTTGCATAATGTACAGCAATTATCCATGAAGATACTAGAACCCATGGGGAGCTTGAAAGATCCTGGTAATATAGACTGAGATGTTATTCAAGTTTTTAAGTTTTTTTTCTGGCACAATATTTGGATCTATCTATTTATCTCATATCTATATCTATCTATCTATGCTGTACACATGTATATAAATATATGTTTAGTCCTTAACCTCCTTCCATGTAGGGTGCATGTATATATTACATGTCTATAATTTCTTAAAAAGGGTTGAACCATAAACCATCTATTGGGCACCAGCCCCCTACGTATGGGTACTTATTGTACGGTGATAAGAGATCGCCCTCTCTTTTGGTGAAGGATCTTGTCCCTGGCGCCACAGCTCCTTTATGAAAAAAGTATGTGGATCCCCTGTTACTAATTAGTCCCAAAGCTCTTGTGTTCTTCTATGGTTCCTCCCCAGTTGTGACTTTGGGAGCTCTTCACATGGAGCCATGACACCCACCTGCTTAATGCAATTTGTGTCTTATAGTAGAGGTATCTGTCTGGTGACTGAGCGTCTGCCACTGTGCTAAATGGGTCTTGCCGTTTTAGGTTTTTCTGACATGTGAGATTACAGCAATGAAGGGAAGGTTGCTGGGATCACTATCAATGCCAATAACTGAGAGGACCTGGCATTTGGGAAAAGTTCCCCTTGGGCACTGTCCTCCATACACATGCACCTATCGCTCTTGAAATCAATGACCTTTCACGTGTGATTCTCTGAGCTACAAACATCTATGAGCCAGATCCAAAAGGATCCAGACATTTACTAAGACCTCCATCCCGGGCATACAGGGCGGCATCGCTACTGGCGCTCCTACAAATGCAATCTTACGCTTACTGATTTGATTTAACAAATTAATGAATAAGTAAATGTAGATGTGGGCACTAAAGTTTTTTTATATATAGCTACTTGCCACTTTTTATTTGTCCTGATTTGACAATATGACTGAGAAAATGCTGCAGACAAGGGCATCCTCATGTAGTATGTGTGTGGTGTTCACACCAGCTGCAGCTCAGAAGGTGGCACAGGCAAGAACACGCCGAGCAGTATGCAGGGTGGAAGCAATCCTATTCCCAGTCCTATACATGGCGGCATGCAGACACTTCGCGGTTGCAGTATTTCCCTTTGACCTTTGATTGGGCTGCCAGTGTCACCCATGTAAACAGCAGGTTGGTGCAGGCAGCAGCATCCGAGCTCCAGACTGCAATGTTTCCCTGGGAGGCTTGCTCGGGTTGACTTCCATTTGGGTTCAGTTGCAGCGTCCTGTCCCAGCTCTTCCTACACCAGGCAGGTTTCATTAGTGTCCATGCTTCCTCTCATTTGCACTTTCCAGCTGTGCAGATGGAGATACTGCGACCATGCAAATTACAGGCTGACATTTGGAAAGTCATTTGTGAAATGATAATTAGAAACGTGATTTTTGCGACTCTTCTTCTGTATCTCGACAGCACCGACTCTTCCTATTTTTTCTGCACATTTGGCTTTTTCTTCACGTTGTACGCGAGGGTCTGCACATGAATATTCATTCAATTCTATTATGGGACGTTAAATGGAAGAGAACTATAGATGTAGAGACGGAAGTTATCAATATGAACGTAGATTTTACTAGGACTATTTTTTTTATAAATATATTGCAGAAAATTAACAGCATATGTGAACTGTAACAATTCAAGCCTTACAATCCGTCACTGTTTTCCACCATCCTGCACAGTTAAAGGGGTTGTTCAGGATTAGAATTATATGTTTGCATTTTTTCAGAAACAGCACCACTCCGACCACAGGTTATGTTTGGTATTGCAGCTTATCTCTATTCACTTGCAACGCCAGACAACTTGTAATCGGGGGTGGAAATGTTCTTTAAAAAAAGCAGCCATGTTTTTTTTATAAAACTCTGCACAACCTCTTTAATGGGAATCTATCACCAGGTTTTTGATACCTCATCTGAGAGCAGCATAATGTAGGAAAAGAGACCCTGATTCCAACTATGTGTCACTTAGCTCACTGGGTGCGGTTGTGACACAATCAGACTTTTTAGATGTAGCAGAGCTCAGAAAGCTAACTCCACCCGCACTACTGATTTCTGTGTACATTGTATATTGATAGTGAGCTGCTAATCAGTGCTGAGGGCAGTGTTGGACCAGGATGCCTGAGAGCTGTAGTCCAGCAGTGATAATCTCCTGCTGATAAAACAGTCATTGTATTGAAACTACAGCACACAGCCTAATAAGTGATACATCACTGGAATCAGTGTCTCAGCCTATACCTCATGCTGTCCTCAGATTAAATAGCAAAACCTTGCTGTCAGATTCCATTTAAAGGGAGTGTAATAGTAGATCTCTCTGTGCTAAACCAATACCAGCAACCAATAGTAAACTAACAAGCATGTAAAAACATATATTTTTTGTCATTAATAGACTCATCATTGACAAAGTGAAGGGTTATTATTTATGTAAATTGGCTCATAAGTGCCAGTGGGTGTTCCCAAGCCAAGGCAGGTGCTTTTGTTTTGGCTCTCATCACTAAAATCTTCCCACCGCTTTGGTGTTGACTGATGAATCCAGCATTCCTTTGCCCTTTGAAGGTCAGTGGTAAAGGATAGAGTCTCCTTCCCCTTCTGGGAGTTTTCTGCAGAGGTGCTTGACCCCCACCAGCCTCCCAACACGCAGCTGAGGGTTTTTTTTTCTACAAAAGGTAACAAGGGACAAGTGCTGTAATGGAATTGAACATCTATAGCCGCACATGTATTCGACAAACACCCGTCCAGATTTGTGTTTCCTACAATAAATTGATAAGGACAATGCTGTAAGCACTGCAATTCAGTTAGAATACAATACTGCGTCTAATTTACTGGTATCCCAGGAATGGCTGTTTACAGCCGGCATCTCTCCATAGTATAGTAATCCAATCACCCCTAGGTTCACAAGCAGTCTGCTCTCTACAGAACCACAACTACCATGCTTTATAGCCTCGTGCTCTAGACATGAAATTCAATGGTTTGAGTAGGAAATTCATTTTTTGTAAAGACTCCTCTAGACTCAAGGACCGCCGTCTATTTCTTATGTGTTTTGCCAGTATTTCTCATTGATTTAAGTCCCTGTACAGTTCCCCTTTTTCTAAGCCCTTTCGGGAACCCCAGTGAATTTACCTGCGAGTGCTATTCTCATATTAGAAGGACGGTTAAGCTCTTGGTTTACCTAATGATTTCCTACATCAAAGATGAAGTCTGCTTCCTTGGAAGAACACGCTGGGCATTTCAGCTCAAACGTCTGGAGAATTGCAGTGTCCTGTAAATCCCGTGTCATTGTTCTTCACTTTGTGAGGGCAGCATAATGGCTCTTGGTCCTATTGGAAAGCATTCGTGAGCTGCAACGTGTGACATGAAGAACAAGGGATGGACCCGAGGTCCAGTGCCCAGTGCTGAATGCAGTTCACATGAACATCATACAACATAGCCTCTGCCGCTACGTCAGTGCGCTCTATAAAATATTCATGTGCTGTGAATTATTATGCTGTTTCTTATGCTAATCCACATAAAGAATGAACACACACCATAGTCTCCATGGGCAACTTGTAACATGATGCTGCGAACACTGACACCTCCGAGGTTTCTCCTTCCTTCAGTCTCTACGAGACCATCCAGTAGTTTCATGGATCACCATGGCATAGGCAGCATATTTTTGGAGGTGTGTAGCCAGGGACGTACATGCAAACCTAGGCACTCCATAGCAAAGGTACGAATTGAGTCCCTCACACAGGCCTCATTAAACTATTCATTGGGTTTCTGTGATCACAACGCAAGGGCCCAATGGATGCAAAAGAAGGCCACCCACCATGTCTAATCTCAAAGATGCCATGGTCACTGTTCAGTACGGCTGCGATCAGAGCTAATTACACAGTGACTGGTGTCTGCTGCGTAAAACAGCTGGCACCCTCTGGGTATGCTCCATACAGATATTTCCGACTTGTGCTGTACACATGATAAATTCCAGGAAAAGTTCCCATTTAGCATCAGCTTACCTTCCCCCAGCTCATGGGCCCCGTAGCATGGTCTGCTGCCACTGACGGTATGCCATTGGGTGCTAATTGCAATATTATGTTCTAACGGTAAATCTTTTGGCCAACAATTAACCTGAAAGTATTTTTCTATTAGAGACATACATTACTAAACTGCTCACACTTAGAGAAAAAAATTCTCAGCATTTTTCCACTGCCGTCTCAGATTTTTCTCAGATAATAAATGTGCTGCAGATTTCAATACTCGCAGCATGCTCTGATTCTTTATGTACCCCACTCACCTGTCCTGTATTGTAAATTGCTGCGGTATTGTGGTGCCGAATCCTCTCCCCAAATATATAGCAAATCCCGAATGTGTGAAACTTCGGGTATATTCACATTGCGTCTTTTTCCTCCATTTTTTTAAGCAGGTCCATTGAAAAAAATGCTGGAAAAAGCGCTAACAACACAATCAATTGAATGGTCCTAATAATTTGCATAGGAAACCGACTCACCGTTACATGTTCAAAGACACCAAACGTTTAAAAGAAGTGACCTCCTGATTACTTATATGTCCAAAGGTGGGACGGTGATACCCGCCCTGATTGGGCGCCAGGTTCACGTGGCACAACAACCTCATGTGAGCCACGGGAACACGTGTGCCGACACTGCTGGAACAGCGCCGGCACGGGAGGTGAGTATAGGTGTTTTTATTTTCACCTGGGCAAACATTCAGAGCAAGAAAGGGTTGTCCTAGTATTGGACAATCCCTTTAACCCTTAACAAACTGCTAATGTCCTAATGGCAGAACAGAATTAGGACCTCAGTTTGTGCATATATAAACCACTTCTATGTATTGAATTCTCATGTACATTATCTGCAAAGGGAAATATTAACAAAATGCAACCAGAATAAGTTAGGTGCCACCTTTGCTACATCTTAAAGGCACATACACTACAATGTTGGGGCATTACATGTACATAGTCTATTGACAGTGAGCTGCTTATCACAGGAGGGGTGGAGTCAGACTAGCAGTCAGTGAGCACATCAGACCTGGCAATGATAATCACCAGGTGATAAAATCTTCACTGTAAGTAAAACAACAGCACACAGCTTGATAAGTGACACATCGTTATATTCAGTGTTTTAACCCCCACCTCAGGCTGTCCTTAGATTACATAGCAAAACCTACTGACAGATTCCCTTTAATAGGAAGTACTAACAGCGCTTCCTCTCCGGACCCAGTGCTCATGTAATTGCTGAGTCTAGGGAGGGAGCAGGAGCTGCTGGGTATTAGGAGACCCAGTAAGCTATACTGAATCTCTCCTGTAATTGGGGTAAGCATAGCAGTCCTAATTACATAGGAAATCAGGTACAGAAAAAAGTATTTAAGTGTCAAAATGCTCCCAAAGGTCTTTTATAACCTTATGGGGGGGCACAATAATAAGTGATAAAAAATGAAAAATAAATACTTAAACAGAAGTTAAATATATAGATCAGAAAAAAAGTTGTTGCCAATCCACATTGCTGTTATAAGCCCTGCCCCCATCTGGAAAAAAAAGTGTCCAATGTATAAAAATAATTGTTATGGATAGGGGAACAAAATGCAAAATGTATTTCAGTGGTCCTTTGTGGTTATAAAAAAAATAAAAAATGTGAAGCACAGACACTTATTTGCTTTTCCTTTAGTGTATTACCAGCAAAATTTAAACAAGAGCGTATGAATATATCATATAAATTACACCTGATGTATCATGAAAAACGGATGTAAAAATTATTTGAATACCCGAATGAGAAATGTATTTTTATAGCTCTATAAACCACCTGTACGAAAAACAACAACAATGTGTCTGGTCTGGAACAGAGGTAAATGGACCAGTCTTGAACTGGTTAAGAAGGCTCAGTGCTGTGTATCAGAACGTGTTGTACAGTATATACTATGTGACCGTAGGAACCCAGAGCTACTGTATAGAGCAGTATGTCACTTTATTATTAGCAGCAACCTGGAGATGTCATCTCTGGATGTTTGGGTGCCTGATAAGCAAATGGCCTCTTATGTCACATAATCAGGGACAGAAGCTGATGAACATGATTGCTTGCAGTGATTTCTGCTCTAGAACCTCATATCTCACTGCTGCCCGCTGCTGCTATTTATCTATCACCTGTCATTCAGTCCTGACATTTCGGAGTCCTCACATCACCAGTTTACCTTCTGCAGTTTGCATTATCATTGTACAATAAAAGTAAATGGTTTGAGGGGTGAGCAGCTCTGCACAGTGGCAGCAATTCAGGTCCTCATTGTATGAACTAGCCCATAGCCATCTGTGTAGTATACATCCCAAAAAAGCTGCAGGAAATATAGCTAGCAAACCTCCAGGTGCACAGTTCTTTCATACAACCATCTCTATTAAACAACTTTCAGATACCCGTAATGCATTAAAACCTACACATCATGTTGGATGTTGGCCCCCAATCTCTGATATTGCACTATATCTATATATGCCGATTGTCTCTTCAGAGAGGAATAGGACTGGAACTCTAGCGCCACATAAAAGTCAATATCGACCCTCTAACAATCCTTTCTACATGACTTAGGATAAAAGTCAAATCAGATACTCTATTTGCAGAAACATGTTTCAGGGCATTTGCCCTTCATCAGTGCAAAGCAAAAGGTCTGATTTGGCGAAGGCTAAGTTCATATGTCCAGTAATCATCCTAGCAGGAATCCCTTGACAAAAAAGTTGGGCAGACAAAACTTTTTTGTCCACCTGAAAAAAACTGTTTTTAACTGGATACGTTTTTTTAACTTTGAAGTCTATGGAAAAAGTATCTGTCAATCAGCCATCAGTTTTCTCACATTTGAAAAGGATCCGTTGTTTACTTACTGGTGGTAGAAAAATAAATATTTAACATTTACTACTGGACATGTGAACTTTCAAGTAATCATCTATATAAAACTGATCTAGAAAGCAAAAAACGGATCCTTTTCAAATAGGAGAAAAACAGATAGCTAATTAACAAATCCTTTTTCCATAGGCTTCAATGTAAAAAAAATGGATCCAGTTGAAATCAGTTTTTGCATTCAGACAAAAAAGTTGTGTCTGCGGAACTGTTTTTTCAACGGATTGCTGCTGGATCTAACGGATCATTACTGGACATGTGAACACAGCCTAAGTGAGAGGCTTCTGATAGTGGTTTAAAACTATAGAGCATCCGTACAGACCACACATGTACACTCAAAAATAGTGTTGTATTGTAAGTCATTTCATTTTTATTAAAGAAAGACTAGAGAGCTCTCCAAATGGGCAAATAATAAGTGTTTTCATAGATTCCATGATAATCAGCAGATTTTAAATTGTACATTAGCATGGAAAGCCTTGGAAATATATACAATTATATGCACCAAAAAGCGGAGGAATTGCCCATCACTGATGATCTCTCACAGCTGCATACACTCTACATTACGCACAATACATAGCTTATAGAACATGGCGTATGGCATATTGCACTACTGGCTATATGGTGTCTTAATTTATTGGTCGCTCAGTCAGAAAGAAGGAAATAAGAAATGTTGGAGGAGTCTGAAGACTTGTCACCACTCCAGACATGGTGTATTCTCCATGAAATAACAATTCTGGAGCATCTTTTCCGATTACTCTGCGTTGTGCCATTCCTTCATTATTCTTTATGAACAGTTATGAATTAATTGGCAACTGGGTGTTAGCTCGTCCCTACACTGTCTGACACTGTGAGCACTGATTGGATAGTGCCAGTGTGTAGGGACACACCCACATCTGGTGACACCCAATTGTCACTTTATTCATAAATAATAAAGATAATACGAAAAAGTTGTAAAAATTTTCAGTTCATGAGAGATACAATTTTTTACTAAAACAGATGTGTCAGCAGGGCCGCTGGACACCAGAGATCTGGGCATAATCCCAATAATCCTTTAGGTGTTGGATTGGACTAGAATAAGTGTAATATTCTCGATACATTTGTGATATGTTTGACGTTTCCGTCACCCGTGGAGATATTATAAACCTGTAAATATAAATTGGCTTCAGCTTCTTAAATGTCCGCATTGTCATCCCAGCAGGCGACACATAACAGAAAAATTAGGAATAATTACTGGTTTCAGAACCCGCTCATAGGATCTCCGGTCACTAATGACTCTGGCTATGCGGAGAATAAGGCCCTTTGTTTGTGTTTGGTAAGAAACACTTTCCGCTGATAATAGGCTGCTGGTGAGTGGTGCGGCCTTTGATACACACTCACAATCGCCTTGTTAATGGAAGTCATAGATTACAGGCCTCGTCACTGAGAAGGAGCCTTTTTAGACAGAGTTTAAGTATTTATGCTCAGCTCTAGCCAAATGTGACTTTACAGACATTGATAAAAAATTGCGGCTAGCAGGGGAGCATCTCGGACTTGGAGGCGCTTTACATAAAACATTACTGAGCTCCATAAAAAGCAGTTGTCTAACATATTGTTAGCTATGAAGGGGATGCAACATTCCCTGCACAGCCCCAGTCATCGTAATGAGGGCCGTAATTTTACAGCAGTCTGGTGTCTGCAAATAGGATACTAATTAAATGGGAAAAAGCTGCTAATAGTAATGATGTGTCATTATTAAAGTGCTTGTCCAATGACAATCACTTTTTACTCTCATGACCTGTCAGACCAGTTATAAAACTATAAGTGGTTGTATACTTCAGACGGTTGTACAGGATTGGAAAGAGATGGCTGCTTTATTCCCAAAATACAGTAGTCCATCAATTGTCAATCGATTGTGTCTGGAATTATGGCTTTGCTTCATTGGAGTAATGGGGCTGCAATACCACACACAACCTGTGGACTGGTGATTTAGGAAGAAAACTGTCACGTTTTTCTAATCCTGAACAACTTCTTTAGGGTATCTGACCACTTACAGCTATTCTTCCTGACACCACCATAAACATGTGAAGGGGGGACCAGGTCGGTTTGCTGTGGGCCGGAACTGAGTTCTCTTTGCCCTGAAACCCCTCTTCTAAACAGGAATTTCAGTGGAGTGTGTTGTGCTGGGTTGGTTCTGTACTCTCTGTTGCTTCGGGAGTCCTTGTTACCTCCCCATCTATGGGACCTGATCCGACTACAAACAAGACAGGAGCCCTTGGGTTTGAGTTTACAGGTTCAGCTTTACTGTGCTATTCATTTACACTCGGCTGCAGCATACAGATTAAGGCAGAGTCTCTTTTTAGTGATGTTCCCTTGATTCTGTGTCCTAACAGTCCTTGTCCTGGTCCTGTCCTGAGACCCACCATCTTCCTCTCCCTCTGCGACCCGGCCGACATCTTCCTCATTAGGGAGACCGAGGTCTGCTTCTCAGTACCTCTTCGGGACCTTAGGCCGAAAACTGTCCTAGCTTCCAGATGGAGCTTTAGATGTGTCCTCATGCTATTAGAAAACTTGCACTTGTAGAACACTTCTCTCTCTGCTGCATCTGCTTTCTGGAACCTGTATGTTCAGCCTTCCTTCTCCCCACTCCACTCTCCTTCACTGAACTTGAATTTAAACTGTATGAGTCATGGACTCTATTGTAGACTAACTGACTGACCAAAACCAGAAAGTGCTTTTCCTATTAGCTCCTCTACCCCTCCCAACTGGTGCGCTAATCCCAAACTATTAAATATATACTAACCTGTGTAGTGCAAACTGTATCTCTATTACCTGCATTGTTCCCCTAGTGGACAGACCTTCCGCATACCCAGAGACGGCCTCAAGGCAAAGCCTAGAGGAGAACTGACACCGGCCATAGGGATAAAACATAATACACTTTAGCACACAAATAATAAAGTGTAACACAGCACACTTAATAAAACATAACATAGAAAACAATCTTAACCCCTTTGTTGCCACGGTGGCTTCTTCTGCCCTCCACCCTCCTACACATGCATGCTCAACTTAACAGAGTGTGCTTTTAAAGTGAACTTGTCTGCAGGTTTTTAGACCTTAAAGAGGTGGTCCACTACACTGTATAATGCCCCCATAAATTTACGTCTTTTAACTAAGTATTTTTGTAAATACCTTCTGCTGCCATATGTGCCTGTGAGCGGCGCTGTTGCTGCTCGCTCAGTCTGTATCATGTGATCCTGGCTGCAGCCGCTGCTGACATCCGCTGATGTCATGTCAACTTCCAGATTTCCTGGATTCCCCCAGGTGTGACCCAGTCTCACACACCACCCCTGATTGACTGGGCTGTGGGCGGCGCGCTTCACTGGGCTGTGGGTCGGTGTTTCACCGCACGTCACAGCCCAGTATCCAGTGAGGGTTGTCCCTCTCTCCTCTGCTTTCATTGGCCGCAAGCATGTGCTGGATACTGGGCTGTGACATGCGGTGAAACGCCGCCCACAGCCCATTTAATCAGGGGGCATATGTGAGTCACGTCTGGGGGAATCCAGGAAATCCCGAAGCTGATGTGACATCAGCGAATGTCAGCAGCAGCTGCAGTTGGGGGCAAGTGATGCGGACTGAGCGAGTGATAGGCAAAGAGAAAGCAGCTCACAGGCAAATATGACAGCAGAAGGTATTTGCAAAAATACTTAGTAAATCGATGGGGGCATTATACAATGTAGTGGACCGCCTCTTTAAACTAACGTCATCTATGTAAAGCATCTGTAATGCGGATGACGTCCATACTTTTGTATTATAAGTCCATTACTCAGTTTTCTCTAAATCCATTGGCGAATGTTTATCCAGATGAGCTTGCAAGTGCAGAAAGAGGGCTTTGCCTAGACTTACAGCCCTCGGGACTGTTACCCTCTTTCTTTCAACTCCTCTGGCCTCCTATCAGTGACTGACAGGTCACTCTTCTCAGTAACCTGCTCCCCTGCCCAAGATCTCATGCAGGCGCCGTTATTACTGGGGGCAGCACATGCACATCAAAGTCCTGGTGTAACTAGAGCCAGATAATCAATCTGCGCATGCACTTGGGGATGATGGCACCTGTACGAGATCTCAGGCCGGGAAGCAGGTCACAGAGAAGAGTGATCTGTCAATCACTGACAAGAGGCCAGCCGTGGTAGGAGAAAGAGGGAGAGAGGCCGAAGAGCTGTAAGCAGAAGCCAAACCCCTGCACTTGTGAGCTCATTTGCATAAACAGTTGTCGATATATTTCTAGAAACTGACTTATAATAGAAAGGTATAGCCATAATCAAAATTTTAGATTCCTAATATAGATGATGTTAGTTTAGGGTCTAAAACCCTGCTTACTGGTTTCCCTTAAGGGCAATAAGCGGTTGCCAGTCTCTTTCTCAGCAGCTTATCTCATTGAGGAAGAAAAGATTAAGCATATTGAAGTAAAAAATGCCCAATCCTTGTTTGTCCTGACATCTGACCCCATATATATGACAAAGACAGCTGAAGTAGACAGGTTCAGCTGAAATTTACCTAATATGTATGGCTACCTTGAGTTACATGTGGGTCCATCCTCTGAGATTTGCTCCATTGCTAGGAATAAGGCTCCCCGAATCATTAAGCACTGTCCTTTTTCATAGAGATGAATAAGAGCAGGAGAAACTGCCCAATGTAGAGGCTGCACATGTTCATGTACTGTAATTGGGGATATGGAATGCCTTATTCTTAAAAGTGGGAAGATATGTGTTACACGCACACCGCTTGGTTCAGATAGGGGCGAGAGAGGTTACATGAATTCTTTGGAATCCTGGGGGAACCGTTACTTAGGGCGACCATAGACCATGTGCTGCAGCTTCTCTCAGGCACACAGGGGTATTGACCTTCAGGCACAGACATGTAGGTTGTTTCACTTGCTGACCAGACACACTTGATAAGAATCCTCATTATCGGTAGAACAGTAGCATTTAATAAGAAGCCACACAGCCAGTGCAAGTTAAGTCTTATGAGCAACAAGCTCCAGTGACAAACAGTACAATATCCTTAGCAGCACAGAAGTTTACAGTCTTCCCAGTAGTACAGGACAGCACAGTTCTAATGCAAAAACACATTAATGAACACAGCATTCTTTACAGCACAGTGAGATGGAGGAGGGGGGAGGGTTTGCTGAGGGAGATGATCCCTGTGACACCATTTCTTCCAGTTCTTATCTTTCTGACGCGCCCCCTGGGACATATTCCTTTTTGAGGGGAATACCCGGCACCGGATCAGATGGGGGGGTTGTAGTCTCCGAGCGGCTGTGACCCGGTCCCGTGCCCAGGGCGTCAAGCTAAGTGTTATGTGGCAGCTTTACAGATGTTACTAAAGTTCTTTTGTGTCGACTACGCCACCCGTTGTGATGCGGTCACTGTGGCCGCCGCTGCTGCCGGGTCCGCTGAGGCTGATGGTGGGTGCGCAGCTTGGTGGGATAACCCCCAACGGGAGGGGTATAGCCTCAGGGGGTCAGGTGCAGAGGATGGGGGTTGTGGTGGTGCGGTGCAGCCGGCAATGAAGACAGACTCGGGTTGTGCAGTTAAGGGAGTTTACTTACTGCTGATGTTTCGGTCACTCCAGCTGCTAGTGACCACCCGAGCCGTGCTGCGTCCACCAGGTCCTGGATCCAGCCAACCCCCAAACAAGTCCGGAGCGTGGCCCTGAGCTCTCCCTCTGTCCTTTCTTCAGCCGTCCCCACCAGTGATTCACCTAGGTCCAGCTCCCTCGGGCCTTCTTTTGGGACACCCTTGGCCCTGGGTTCCCTGACCCTTCATGTGGTGTGCCTTCGGGGTGAATGTGGTGGGTGACCGTGACAGACACTGCCCACGGTCTCCGGTCTCTGGCTGGGGAATGTCTTTACCCCCACCAGCTTGGGTTCCGGTACCCTGATGCTGACTCCTCACCCGGTGTTCTAATTTGGGTTCTTGGGTCCCTTCAGTCTTCCCCCTCTGGGTCTTTCTCTGCTCCACTCTCTCTCTCTCCAGGGCTCTGCTCTGCTCCTCTTCCTGATTCTGACAGACTGACCCTGATCTCAGTTGGTGCCCACCTTATATACACCCTCTATGTGTGAGCTCAGGTGACCAGCACCCAATGAGCTCCTAACACTACCCAGACTGCTCCCCCTATCTGCCCCTACACTACATGGGATGTACCACCCCCCCCTCCCACTCCAGCCAGGAACAGGCTCGGTTGTACCTGCACATTTCTAAGTGGGAGTACCGTCGGCCTGCTCCTCTGGAATGGGATGTATGTAGTGCATGCAGTCTATCTGAGCTCAGTTCCACACTCCTTCCTTACCCGGGAGTGGAATATCACACCTCTGGGTTGAGGTGCAATACCCCTGTAGCAGCCGAATCCTCAGGGTGCTACATTTCTGCCTGACAATAATCTGCACTGCTAGTTCTGGAACTCTACCTGACCTGTGCTTAGCTTCACTCCTGACTTGAATCCTTTTCACTTGCAGGGGCACTTCTGTCAGATGCAGAACACACACACCACCTTTCTCTTCGGCTCCAGCCAGACAGTAAACAACTTCCCCACAATCCCCCTGGGGCTCTGCTAAAACACTCCCCTTCTCCTGTGACTGTGTTAACCCCTCTAGTTGCTGGATGCTTCTGGAGCTCAACACTTCTGTCTCCTGTGCTTATGTTACTTCTAATAGTTGCTGGATGCTTTTAAAGCAACATCACTACTTCTGCATGTTACATATGGATGGGACAAATGCGCCCAGTTAGGGCAATTCCTTAAGGAACAAGATGGGGGTGAAGGTGATGATGGCGCTCACCTGTAAGGATTGTGTAAGGACACAACACCTTTAGACGCCTAATGTGCCGTAGATGCTGCCCTATGACTGGAGGAGAGTATCGTCTAGATAGCAGTTTGTCAAAGCGGAGATTATCACGATGTGTAGGCTGTGCTCACGGAAAGGATGATATCTGGAGAGTATAAGCAAGGTTTTTTATTCACACCAACGCATTTTGGTGCTGGACCGGCGCCTTTCTTAAGTGAACAACTTGTTTTATTACCTTGAGAAAGGTGCCGGTCCAGTGCCGAGACACATAATGGTGAAAAGAATATCTTGCTTATACCCTCTGGATCTTATCCTTTCTGTGAGCGCAGCCGACACATCGTGTTATATTTAAAAGTAACCGAGAACAGGCATAACTTTAAGATCTGCCTGATTAATGGTGCGGTTGCAAATCCCTTATAATAATAATATTAACAATAATAAGACTCATCAACATCAAGAAAAGGAGTGGATCATCAGTATAACAATACTCGCAGATAGCAGGGTCAAGGAAAAAGAAATGGAAAAGACTGAAAAATATCAAGCCCTAAAATAAAAACTGAAAGACTTATGGCACAAAAACCTGCAGCTGTGGTATGAGTAGCCATCGGCACACAGGGTGCTATCCCCAAAAATCTCGGTAGGCACTTACAACTCAATATTGCCAAAATCACCACTAGTCAATTTTAGAAAGCAGCTCTACTTGGATTTGCACACATCCTTCATTGATAGATTACATTATCTGAGGTTCATGGGAAGGACTCAATGTATAATGAAGGCCAGAACCAACTTGTGATGTGACAATTGTGATTTAGAAACAACAATAATAATAATACAGTATATGCAGAAGCAGATCTAAGTTTTATGGCACCCAGAGCAAGAAGTTAGTTTCCCATCTTCCCCTCTCCCTTCCATTAATGTGCTCGCAAAAGTTTTCATAATTCTCTCATTCATGTTACGGTGAGGAGACTTTTAAAGCCGCACTGCTCCTCTGGGAAATATGCAAATTGTCTCTTCAGAGAGGAAGAGGACCAGAACTATAGTGCCACCTACAGGAAGCAGCAATCCTAAAAGTCAATAGTGACCCTTTAACGAGCCTTATCACATGACTTAGGATATAAGCCTGTGTTTCGGGATTCTGCCCCTTGGCACTAGAGTTCTGGTCCTATTCCTCTCTGAAGAGTCAATTTGCATATTTCCCAGAGGAGTATTGCAGCTTTAAAAGTCTCCTCACCGTGACATGCTTAACATTTCACTGTCCACAAGGAGAAATGTTACTCCTTGGATACCGGTCTAACGCCTCTCATCCAGCCAAACCAGAACTCACACTTTGCACTGACAAGGGGCAGTACCCTGAAACACAGTGTCTGCAAATTGAGTTTCTGGGTTTGGCTTATATCCTAGGTCATGTGATAAGGCTCGTTAAAGGGTCACTATTTACTTTTAGGATTGCGGCTTCCTGTAGGTGGCACTAGAGTTCTGGTCCTCTCATTCATGTTCAGTTAAACACTACAGCCCTGCTTCACTGAGAGAAACAGGAAGACAAGCTAGTTGTTACATGAACATAAGTATGAAAAACACAAATGAGTGAGGAAAGCTGGAACCAGCAAGCACAGCCCAATGCTGAGAGTGAGTACATTACACGCTGTTAGGATTCTGCATGCTATAATGATTAATATTATATTTAAAAGGATTTTCCAGGTTTGTGATGAGTCTTTAGTCATTCTGTGACTTCAGACTTCTGAATTCTCACAGTGCGCATACTGCACACTTTCGGGATTCTCCATTGCCGGCGACAAGAGTGGACGGCTATATGAGTGCAAGTATGTGATTTGCATACTTCTAGACACATTTTGACAAGACATATCCGTCCTCGCTTAATTCAACTGTATTGAGTGAGGCAGCACATGTCAGAATGAAAGACCTCTCACTGTCACCCCCAGCACCAGAGAATACTGACACAGTGCAAAGCGCACGCTGTGAGTATTCAGAAGTGTGCAGTCACATAGAATGACTGCAGACTTTTATCACAAACTTAGACAACCCCTTTAATGCCCCTAACATGAATAAACAGCGCAACATTTTATTAACATAGCCATGTATCACATTATCTCACAAGTTATGGATTAGGCTGTGTGCCCACGATGCGTTTTTCAAGTGTTTATGCTGCGCAATTTCCGCAGCATAAACGCTTCAAAAACACTTGGTAATCCGCCCCCCATAGTCCCCAATGACAAACCGCACTTTCAATGCCCATGCTGCGTTTTTTTCCGCAGCGTTTATGCTGCGCTCAAAAATCCGCAGCATGTCCATTAATTTTGCGGACACGCGGCGTAATCGCTGCCATTGACTTGCATTGAGACGCATATAATTGTGGTGCCCCTGAGGGTTCGGTCGCCACAAGGGGGGATACTGCAGCCTGTCAGCAGGTGTAGTGTCTCCTCATCCAAGTAAGGAAGGTGCACTGGTCAGGACCCTGAATCTACATTCAACACTACACACTCCTGACCTATGGGAGGCAAGTATGCACCATAGTGCTGCCTCAGCAGGATCACGAGTGGGGGAACCAAAAGTTAGGGGAACCATGTAGTGGGTGAAGGGTGGAACACACTTTTAGTTTGCACACATAATTTCATATTTAATACTCGGCCATTTTGGGCTGCTGGTCTTCTGATTGTGAACTTCAACACTGAACGTGGACCCTGTGTGGACCTGCAGTGGATGGGGACACGGCCCTCATGCCCTGGCCTTGGGGCGAGGGCCAGGTTGGAGTTAACCTATGTCTCTACCTGGTCAGGGACCATCACCAAAAAGGCCCGGAGTCCAGGAGTAGAGCTCCATAGCAAAAGGATCACAGGAGGATGCAGACTCCTGCTGCAAGAGGGGTACCGGCCCCCGATATCTGACTTTGTCACTATAAGGCTTTGTCAGAGAAGCCCGGTAGGCTACAGTGGATCCCGTCGGGTGACGGGCGGAAAGGAATTGCCGCCTTACCCTATATCTGTGCATAGTCCAGAGGGAGACCCAGCCTTTCCATGCACACGGACAGGAGAGGTTCAAAGGGGACTGTTAGGAACACTCGGAGGGTCCTGATCGAGGTACCTGAATACCTTGGGTGCGCTGAGCCCTCATCCCTGGTGGCCGCAGTGATCCGTGAGGAGCAGGGAGAAGCCTTGCCGCTGCTTACCTAACTGTGAGTAAAGACCTGGAAGACTATCCCTATGGCCTCCGGACTCTTTATTTCCACACTGCACCGCACAGCACCTGAGTGACCCAGGACAATTCTCCCCATCCTCCTGCCACATCTGCCCTGAGGCCCTGCTCAGCCTGTGGGGAGTTATAACACCTCAAGCTGCCATAGCATCCAGCCTCAGAGGACTGCTAGCGGCGCATCACCAGAAACCACAGGTGGCATAGTCGATAAATACCACTCAACCCTGAAAGCCCTTACATCCTTTTTAATGTGACGGCCCTGGTCACGGGACGGGTCCAGGCCACGGCTGCATCCCCTCAACATCTGACCCGGCTCCGAGTACCCCCATCTTCCCAGGGCAATGTTCACGTTGTTGTGAAGGACCTGCCATGACGTCACTAAGTCATGTGACCCATCACATGGCTCAATGACGTCACCGCAGGTCCTTCACATCACCGAGAGCAATGCAAGACACCGGACGGAGCAGACAAAACACCGGGAAGACGTCGGAAGGTGAGTATAAACTTTATTTTTTTTATTTTTCACCATTCTTATTCTTTTTTTTAACTAACTTGGTCACACTATATAAATCCATGCCGGTTGCATGGATTTATATAGTGTGAACAAGTTGTCAAGCACTTTTCCAAGTGATGCTAAAATCGCTTGGAAAAGAGCTTGATAACCCGCATGCAGAAATGCATGCAAAGACGCTTGACAAACGCTTCTACCTGGCGGGAAAACCGCATGTAAAAAACGCATGCGTTTTTCCTGCCAGGGAGAAGCATAAAAAATATGCAGCATTTCTGCATCGTGGGCACATAGCCTTATTACATGTATACAGAGTGAAAACCAATAACATCACAAGAATCCATCACCAGAACTCCAATAGTAGAGAAATACATCCCTAGAACCCAACGCATCCCAACATGTTGCCCTTTTAAATAGCAGCGTGATTATAATGCCCCTGAATAAAAATATCTGCCCTACACTGTGCCCCTGAATACATAATTGCTCCTCACTGTGTTCCCTGCACAAAATATGACCCATACACTGTCCCTCTTATTGTACATGCCCTCCACAATCTCCTCTTTTCCATACTGGGCCTTCTCTTCACACTGTCCTTTCACACTGTAGCCTCCCTATAATGCCCAATCTCTATACTGTGCCCGCACATCACACTCCCCCTTCTTGGAATACTGTACCCTTTTTGCTGTGCCCTCACACTGTACCCCCATGCTGCCTCCTCTCTATACCACCCGTTACACTACCCAGTCTCTATTCTGTGCCCACTCACACTTTTCTCCACCAAACTGTCTCCTCACACATTCCCCCCACTCACCATACTGTCTCCTCACATATTTACCCCCTCGCTCCCCATACAGTCTCCTCACACATCTCACTGCTCCCCATACTGTTTCCAAACTCCATTTCCCCCTGCTCCTCATACTGTTTCCTCACACATTCAACACTCCCCATACTGTCTCCTTACAGATCCCACGCCATGGTCCTCATGCTGACACCTCACACATTTCCCTCCCGCTCACCAACTGTCTCCTCACAAATTGCCCTCTCACTCTCCATACTGTCTACTAATACAGCCTCCCTCCCCCCTCACTCCTCATATTGGTTCCTCCTATACTGTCTACATAAAAAATTCCACTTCCCTTCCCAATTACAATAAATCTTCAGTTTCTTCAAGTCCACGGGAGTGCTTATCATACCAATGTACTTCGGAGAGTGACGTCGCCAGAGAGATCAGATGACCTGATCGCGCAGCTGACAACGTGCTGTCCCGGAAGCACCTGCTTCAATTGTACTTGCGCCTTTAAGGCGTGAGTAAAATTGATTGCTGGGAGACAGCATGTTACACCATCTCTGAGCCAGCTGTCAGCTTGACAGTCGGCTCAGAAGACGCCTGAATCCCACTACGGGAAACACCTCGGACTGCCTCATCAGGTGGCCCTTTGGCGCCCCCCCTGTTGCCGACTGATCCCGGGGTAAATGCTTTTTTGCCCCCCAGATACACCCCTGATATATGAAGGGAGAGTATTTTAGACAGTCCTCTTATATTTTATGTAAATTACCTCTAAACTGTAGGTAAATGTTGATACTAATTCCATATTTCTTAATAATCCAGTATTATGTCAGTGATGGATCACAATGGTTTTCTCAACTAATCATTTCTGATCACACTGCATGTGAAAGCTGAGGCAGACTGTCTTCTGCCTCTTTGGACGTAACTGTGACAGGAACAAGTATGACTCGCTGGAGCCAACAAGAAGTCATTTTTCAAAAAGGAAGAACATAGCAGTGCAATTATTAAATAAACCCGAGCACAAAAGTCTAAGGCTCCAACAAAACAAAGAAGATAAGTGACAGGGTAGCCAAGTAACCGGCCGCAGGAAGACTGTGTTCACCATAAAAATGAAATTTATATATTATAACTTATACTCCTGAACTGAACCAATCTTGTTGCAATATACACACATATATATACATACATATATGCATATAAATAAATGTATATATATATACACTGCTCAAAAAAATAAAGGGAACACTCAAATAACACATCCTAGATCTGAATGAATGAAATATTCTCATCGAATACTTTGTTCTGTACAAAGTTGAATGTGCTGACAACAAAATCACACAAAAATCATCAATGAAAATCAAATTTATTAACCAATGGAGGCCTGGATTTGGAGTCACCCCCAAAATTAAAGTGGAAAAACACACTACAGGCATTACTTTGATGTAATGTCCTTAAAACAAGTCAAAATGAGACTCAGTATTGTGTGTGGCCTCCACGTGCCTGTATGACCTCCCTACAACGCCTGGGCATGCTCCTGATGAGGTTGCGGATGGTCTCCTGTGGGATCTCCTCCCAGACCTGGACTAAAGCATCCACCAACTCCTGGACAGTCTGTGGTGCAAAGTGATGTTGGTGGATGGAGCAAGACATGATGTCCTAGATGTGCTCAATTGGATTCAGGTCTGGGGAACGGTCGGGCCAGTCCATAGCATCAATGTCTTCATCTTGCAGGAACTGCTGACACACTCCAGCCACATGAGGTCTGGCATTCTATTGCATTAGGAGGAACCCAGGGCCAACCGCACCAGCATATGGTCTCACAAGGGGTCTGAGGATCTTATCTTGGTACCTAATGGCAGTCAGGCTACCTCTGGCGAGCACATGGAGGGCTGTGCGGCCCTCCAAAGAAATACCACCCCACACCATTACTGACCCACTACCAAACCGGTCATGCTGAAGGATGTTGCAGGCAGCAGACCTCCTCTCCTCGGCGTCTCCAGACTCTGTCACGTCTGTCACATGTGCTCAGTGTGAACCTGCTTTCATCTGTGAAGAGCACAGGGCGCCAGTGGCGACTTGGCCAATCCTGGTGTTCTGTGGCAAATGCCAAGCGTCCTGCACGGTGTTGGGCTGTGAGCACAACCCCCATCTGTGGACGTCGGGCCCTCATACCACCCACATAGAGTCAGTTTCTAACTGTTTGTGCAGACACATGCACATTTGTGGCCTGTTGGAGGTCATTTTGCAGGGCTCTGGCAGTGCTCCTCTTGTTCCTCCTTGCATAAAGGCGGAGGTAGCGGTCCTGCTGCTGGGTTGTTGTCCTCCTATGGCCCCCTCCACATCTCCTAGTATACTGGCCTGTATCCTGGTAGCGCCTCCAGCCTCTGGACACTACGCTGACAGACACAGCAAACCTTCTTGCCACAGCTCGCATTGATGTGCCATCCTGGATGAGCTGCACTACCTGAGCAACTTCTGTGGGGTGTAGAGTCCGTCTCATGCTACCACAAGTGTGAAAGCACAACCAACATTCAAAAGTGACCAAAACATGAGCCAGAAAGCATTGGTACTGAGATGTGGTCTGTGGTCCCCACCTGCAGAACCACTCCTTTATGGAGGGTGTCTTGATAATTGTCAATAATTTCCATCTATTGTCTATTCCATTTGCACAACAGCATATGAAATTGATTGTCAATCAGTGTTGCCTCCTAAGTGTTCCCTTTATTTTTTTGAGCAGTGTATATATATATATATATATATATATATATATATATATATATTGTGACAGTGTCACTGGTTTTATATGTGAGGGGAGGTATGTGTCACTCAGGATGCTCTCCTGTGTGAACTAAGACCTACTTTATTTCTCCGCCAGCGTGTTATATGCTGGTAGGCTTACTCTGTTAGGCTATGTGCCCACGATGCAGAAATTAAGCAGAAAATTTCTGCAGCATTTCTGCATCTCCCTGGCAGAAAAAACGCATGCAGATTGTGCATGCGTTTTTCCTGCAGAATACATGCGGATTCACATGCGTTTCCGCATGCAGATTGAAAAGCGCTTTCCAGGCGATAGCATCACTTGGAAAGTGCTTGACAACTAGGTCACACTATATAAATCCATGCAAACGGCATGGATTTATACAGTGTGAACCGTAAAAATTAAAACAAATAAAGCTATACTCACCCCCGAGGCCCCGGTGTGTGCAGCAGCGCTCGTTCCTGTCTGGCTCCCGGCTGCCGGCATATCGCGAGACAGAGCGGTGAAGGGCCTGCGGTCACATGACTGTGACGTCACCGCAGGTCCTCAAGCGATGTCGGCATTCAGAGAAAAGCCTTCGGAAAGGTGAGTATAAACTTTATTTGTTATTTTATTCTTTTTTTACAGGTACAATGGTACCCAGGTCTGGATGAGAGTCTCCTCTCCTCCAGAACTGGGTACCATCCGCACATAGAGACGCATTGAAGCCGCTTGTACAAATGTACAGTCGCGGTTTCTATGCGTTTCAATGCAAGTCAATGGCGGGAGTTCCGCTGCACTTCCGCAAAATTAAATGACATGCTGCGGATTTTTGGATGCAACATAAACGCTGCGGAAAAATCCGCAGCATGTGCATAGAACATGCGGAATCCCCTTGGGGACCATGGGGTGCGGATTACCTAGCGTTTCACAAGCGTTTCCGCTGCGGAAATTCCGCAGCATAAACACTTGAAAAACGCTACGTGGGCACCCAGCCTTAAAGGGTGTGCGGTTTTATGGGAATGGCAAAGAGGGCGGGACACCATACCCCTACCTCCCCTCAGGGTAAGGCTGAGCAATGTGTAAAGGCTCAGTCCTGTTTTTTTTTCTCTGGAGTGTGGTCTGGAGAGGGAAGTCTCCAGACCGTATTGTGGAAGCTGCAGAGCTTGTGACCTGTGCAGTTTATGCTATTGAGAGCGGGCGGAACCCGCTCACCTATGGACTGAGCTATACTTTGTTTTGTTTTCCCGTTTAACCCAGAGGGGTCTTGTTTATTTTTCCTGCGGAACCCTGCATGAGTTTATGCCAGATAATAAACCAGCAGAAAGGTAACCTGAGAACGTGTGTCCTGAGTCTGCCTCCAGGAGAGCCGAGCGAGCCGTCTTGCCACAATATATATGGCAAAAAAATAAAAGCAATACTTTCCATGCAATAATGGGTGCAAAGGACCCAAAGTTATCACCAAAACTTTAAATATCTCGTATATCCTCGCTGCCTTGGTCCAATATTCAGTCCAATCCTCCGTGACAGCCGAACTAGGTCAGTCTTCTCTTTTGCACCCAGCCTGGCACCCTGGGCACCTTTTGTACTTACTAGGCTCTTAGATTTTATGATCTGGTAGGAAACCTACTGGCGTCATCACATTGCAGAGCCTGGTAAGAGCAAGATGGGCCCAGAATGCTGAGCATGGAATTAAAGACATCCATGGCGGTTAGATTGCATATAGGATCGGATTGGATGTCGGACTAGCGCACTGAAAATCTTATTTGCACAACTCTAATATATTTATATATATATGTACACATATATAATAATGTGTTCCAAATTATTATGCAAATAATATTTTCTCAGATTTTCCCAAATAACCTATATGAATTGCAGTCATTGTAATTTTCCAGTCAAATAACTATTAGAGTACAATTGAAAGGTTTTTGTACAAACTGCCTATGATAACAGTATATGTTTAAAAAAAATAAAAAACTCAAACTGCACTCAGAATGCATGTTCCAAATTATTATGCACAGCAGAGTTTTCAACCTTTTCATTTTAATAAAGAAAAAAAAACTTGGTAATTTTGAAATTATAAGCATTAGCAGGTTATTACAAACTGAAATCAAACAGTTTTCAACTCAAAACTTTATTCTAGGTGATGTTACATTTGCACATAGGACCCCTTGTTCGGAAGGAGCTTCTGAACTCTCTCGTCCATTGAATTTGTCAGGTTTTGGATGGTTTCTGCTTTAATTGTTTTGCATGAGGACAGAATACCCTCCCAGAGCTGTTGCTTAGATGTGAACTGCCTCCCGCCATCATAGACACTCCTTTTGATGATGCTCCAGAGGTTCTCAATAGGGTTGAGGTCAGGGGAGCATGGGGGTCACACCATAAGTTTGTCCCCTTTTATGCCCATATCAGCCAGAGATGCAGATGTGTTATGTGCAGCATGAGACGGGGCATTATCATGCATGAAAATGATCTTGCTGCGGAATGCACGGTTCTTCTTCTGCAGTTTGAGTTTTTTATTTTTTTTAAAATATACTGTTATCATAGGCAGTTTGTACAAAAACCTTTCAATTGTACTCTAATAGTTATTTGACTGGAAAATTACAATGACTGCAATTCATATAGGTAATTTGGGAAAATCTGAGAAAATATTATTTGCATAATAATTTGGAACACAGTGTATACATAAATATATATATATATATATATATATATATATATATATAGTAAATATATATATATTCTGGACCTTTTTCCCTTTAAGGCTACATTGAAGTTGTGGTAATTCATAGATTGTGTTTATGGGTGATCAACAATAACCATGATGCCCTTCCAAAAACTCATAATTTTTTCTTCTAAATGATTATGGCATCATTTCATTAATTTGTTTCACCTGTTGTCTGACATTGCTCTTTTTTCTCTTGATCTTTCCTGTAAATGCAGTAAATGAGAAAATAATAGTGCAACATTGTGCTAAAACTGCTCTGAAGCTTTCGCATATATATTTATGTCCCTTTTTCGTATTGTAGTTTATGCACCAGATCGAGGATTTATTAGGAGCACTGGAAACAATTACTAGAAATGTGTAGATTAGCACAAATTGCCTTTTTGAATGTATCGTTGTGAAAGCTGCTGTAATTGTAGTGTGGGTGGGGGGTACTTTTTGGATAAATAAAGAAGCTTTTAAAATGAATCTATAATATAATTCCACTTAATAAACAGGCAGGAACCGCTCAGCTTCTAGTAACTGAAATGTCTCCATTGCAGCTTCAGTAGACTGCGAGGCCTGAAGGTCATACTTTTCCTCTAATTATTCCCAGTGGACCTTTATTAAAGCAGAGATCATATTCCTTCTCACTCAGCCTTTAATAGGTAAAATTAGATATGGCAATGGTTAAAGACAATAAAAAACCTACACATATTAAAAAGCTGTTCTACTACCATACGTGAAATTATAAGTCCTTTGTTTAATTTTTCATTATTCATTTTAAGTATAGTCAGTTTCTATGGGTAGATACAATTGACAGTAAATGTCAGCAAACAGCCAGAAAATAATTTATTCAGGCTTTCTACATTATTCAGTCCCAGGGAAAGAACATTATAACGTTCTGTAAAACATATAAACTGCAAAAGACTGAAAGAACTGAGATTTATATAATGCGAGCACAAAGTGCAGAGATCAATCAATCTTTTGGTCTAGAGATGCAAAAAAATCATTGGCTTTCTTAAAGGAAATTTCCATTTATCCATATTGTCTGAACTGCAATTTAGAGATGTCACTTGGACATGAGAAACCTTTCATTAGAGCCACAAGTACATGAGAAACCTCAATCTACAAACAAGCTAGCATACGGGAAACTGCAGGGGCATGCTATGTGCAGAGGTCACTGTACAGGAGGAGCAGGAGCTAAGCTGCCGCCGTCGCCTGTTGTCACTGCCGAATCCTGTGTTTACTGCTGTAGCTTTATATTAGAGGTAGAGATGAGCAAATCAATTCAAAACTAATCAGATTCGCTGTGAATTGATATCAAATTCAAATTTACAAAGCTCCAAGTCTCAAGATTTATAACAGTAACTTTAATTCTAGCAAATCCAAATTTTGGGGAATTTGATTTTCATCAACACATAAAAAGGAAGTGATTTTGCTGGATTCTGAGGATCTGGGAAGGGGTTAAAAGAACCAATAAACTCTTCTAAGTCCTTCTCAGCTCTCTTCATACCTCTAGCACTGTTGTCTTGCCTTCTCCTACTTCCAATAAGCTACGCTTCCTTCTTCTTGTCCCTCTAGTCTTCCAGCTGGGGCTTCCATTAACTAGGGACCACACGGCCCAAAGAAGGCAGAGGAGGCCTACTGGAAGAAGGAAAGGGGAGCGGCGGCAACGGGACAGGTATGAGCTGGGCTCAGAAGAGATTAGTGTTAGAATTTAAATTTTTTTTTACTTTTTCACTGCAGATTTAAATTTATTCAATGCAAATCAGATATTCCTCATGAATTGATCGAGTCTTCTCAAATTGAATTTTGGGAGATTTGCTCAATTACAGTCAGATGTGTTACATTTCATTGTAATGCTGCCAGATTTCTACAGCTTATTATGAGGCTCGGGAACCTCAAATCCACCGGTGTTTGTACATTCGTGTATCGTTCATAATTTTCCATATTTCTGCATACATTTGACCTAAAGCTACATCAAGTCCAAAAAGTAGATAAAGAGAGCCAAATCAATCAGGTGAGGAAAAAATATGACTCATTTTTTGTTGAAAAAATGATCAAATATCAAATGGCTGTGAGTGCAAAAAGTGTGTGAACCTTTAGGATTAGCAGATATGTTGAAGGAGAAATTAGAGTCTATTGATTTCAATCAATGGGATGACAATCAGGTGTGAGTGGACGACCTGTTTTATTTAAAGAACAGGGATCTACGAAAGTCTAAACTTCACAATACGTTTGTGGAAGTGTGTCATCATGACTTAAAACAAAGGAGATTTCTGAAGACCTCAGAAGAGTTGTTGATGCACATCTTAAAAGATAAATTCCTAATGAAAAATGCATAAGTGAAGAAATATATTAGGGTGTAATACAGTACATATAACTTGCCAATATAGAGCTTAAATAATCCCAACCATAATAAAAAATTAGTATGTATACCAACTACTACATATCACACATCTATGCTTGATGTACGTTTCGCCACATTGCTTCATCAAAGAGCGAATCTAACAAATAAAATATAATAGAACATAATGTACTGTATGTGAAGGCATGACATGCCCACAGAGAATTTACAAAAAATATGTTAATAATAATGTATGAATTCTAGCATATTATTATTTTAAACATATTATTACAAGATTTTATACCAAAACACAAGTGTATAATTATCTATTTACAGCATCACATTTTAACACCAAGAAAAAAATGAGAAAAAGCTATGCATCATAAATCATTGTGTTCCTTTTATTCTTTTCACAAATGCTTGCAAATAAAAGTAAACCCATCCTGAAAAAGTCAACACAGTGTAGTGCGGTCATGATAGCGTTAAGTGTCCGTCTTGTGCAAAAAAAATATATTTTCCCCATCCCCTCCAAAGCAAGGCAAATGTTTTAGTGTTAGTTCACACATTAGATTCAATGTGCGCTTTTGCATACTTTGACAAATTTGTTGAATTTCTAGGGTCTATGATGCCAAATCATTCTGACATGATCAATTTTTTGCAGAAGTTTTTTATATTATTAAGGTGAAAAAGTGACAGAATGAATAAGGTTGATGGAAACTGATACAAACTAACATCAGTTAGTCATTAATTTCCCAGAGGTTTAGATCAGTTGCAGAGTAATATGTGAGACTTGTCTTAAACTCAGATTTTTGTGGTTTGTTTTCATTGTTTTTGTCCTTTGTGATGGTTTTGTTTAAACAGCAAATAATTATAGAGTGAAAGGTGATAGCACAATACATAGTTACATAGTATGGTGGAAATGGGACACACATGGATGTCTCAAAGAAGGTAGGGTGGGAAAAACCCTTTGGATTGTAAGGGAAAAAAACATGAGGCTGATTTTGCACACAACGTTCATTACATTTTTTATGGCTTTTTTTTTATAGCTTTTAGTCTCCTACACAATATGAGAATCACAACTATAAATATAACTCATCTGGTTTTGTGGCTCTTTGACAATGTTTTTTAAGTCAGTAGAGGTTTATTTTCTATCAAACAACATGCTCTAGTTATGGTCCTTTTTCTGTCATTTTTCATATTGGTTTATTCCAGAGTTTGCTCCACCAGATCCATGCTTGATATCCAAACCAACAGAAAGGCAACTGCTTAGGTTTATGGCTGCATTCCCTACTTTATTGACTCGGCAGGGTTTGATTATGTGACTTGTGTGATTGTATTATTTGGCCACTGTGTGGCCCGTCTGTAAGGATGGTGGACTGTGCTGTCGCGTTCCTGCCCCTGAAGACTCCAATCGCGTCATCTGTAATGTGAATTATGTCATGCGTCTTTGCATATATTGTGCATGTGAATTGTGTTGTAATGTATAATGTAAGATAAGTAATGTACAATATAGGGTGTATACGGTAGGACAAAGTGCATAAGATAGGTAGTATATGGATAGATAGTTGATTGTAGTTTAGGTAGTGACATTATGGTAAGATAGAGTTAATGTTTGGGAGTAGCCTTAGTGGGAGGGACTTAGTGCTAGGGAAAGTGACGGAGTTCCTGTTGGTTGTCAGATAGGGTTTGGAGAGTGAAGCAAGCAGAACTGCATAGAAGGGTGACCCTAAGTGAGAGGACACCCAGGACGAGGGATAGTGCGATCAAGAAGAAAAGTGACTGATGCGACAGAGTGGCCTTCTGGAGAAGGGTCCATGTAGAGGACACCGAGTCATGAACCCCTGAGCTTGCAACGCCAAAGATAACGGGCCTAAACAGAACTGAGTTTGTTGGACTAGTGGTCTCGAGTGGTAGATCCAGGGCAACGGTACTGGAAGAAATAGGACGCAGAACTGCTGAGAGAGTAGAGAGACTTGCTGATCAGGACTATAGTGTTCAGGCTGGGTTGTCGCAACGTAGGACGAAAGAGTGTGTGTACAAAGTCCTGGAGAAGAACTACAGATGAAGGATACAGATTGAGAGAAAATGCTGTAGACGCAATAACCATAAGACTTTGTACCCACTATCCCTTGTATATAACCATTACTAAGTTACCACCCAGTAAAGAAGTTGGAACGGTAGTCTCCCTCATTGAACTGTAAAACACACGGCCGTGTCCAGCCTACACCACCGGCTACATGCAGCCTGCACACGTGTGATATCCTCACAGTACAAGTCTACACACCCAGCCAGGACCCACACTTACATGTAGCGCCCCGCTCTGCGTTCCATTAGGGGGCACTGCACAAGACACTAACTAATCTAAGGCTAGTCCTGATGGATTGATAGTCTGGGATAAAAGGCCATTGCCCACACACCTGAGATAGCTGTTGGCTGCAACATGATTCAGCTGAAAGCTATCCATCCTGACTCCTATAAATATAAGAACACTTGTCTCAGCCGAATACTTATATGACCTCAGTGGGGAGACACGAGTAAGCCATTCATCTCCTAAGAGAGCAAAAGAATTGGGATTTTGATTTCAAACTGCTTGAACCTTGTCTTCCCCAACATAATTTATCAGAGTTTGGAGGCATTGATAGTCTGCCGATCTTGCCAACATCGAAGAAATCTACATAGAGACAAAAGTGCACAAGATAGGTAGAAGAGGGGGTAAAAACAATGGTAGCGCTCACCTGGAGGTGAAAGAAGCACAGAAAATAGCTGCTGTTGCCCTGTGGCTGGAGAGAAGCAATCCATGGGATATATATTTGCCAGTGTAGGAAGTGACACGTTCGGCAGGCTGCGCTCTGGTAATGAAGGAGCCTTGACATATAGAACAAAGTTTTTAATAATAACCAATGCATTTCGGCACCTTTTTCAAGATAAAAAAGAACTTTATTCCTGCAAAGGTGACTCTTCCTACTCTGGCAGACCTTGCCAACATAGGCATATTGGTCCAATTTTAATGTATACCTTAAAATTCTAATTTTTGCAGTTAGATCACAGATGTAACTTGGATATGCCAAAAAATTTACCGTATTTGTCTATTTTTTTCTCATAAAAACAATATACAGAACTGAATAATAAGAAAAATAGGATTGTCTTCCTTACTTTCAGCTTGTCTACTCCTCTTGTAGAAACAATTTTTGTTTGCAGGAAGGAAATGTCTAAAAAAAAACAAGCTAAATATTACCTCTCTTGGGCATTACAGAATGACATATGCTAGCCATCGCTGTCTATAGAAGTTTTACAAAATCTCGGCCTGCTGGCTTAACTGTATTCATACAAATGTTTCTGCTAATTAACAAGTCATTTGTGAGATTTTGTGTGGGTGTATGTGTTCTATTCTCCAGATTGTTTGCTTGTATACTGAACATTGCAAAAGAAAATCATCATGAAATAGCCCAACAAAAGAAAAAGTATTTACACCGTTGGAGTTTTTCAAGTTTTATTGTGTAACAACATTGAAGCACTGCAGATTTATTTACAATGACAAATATAGAATAAATCCTCTGATGGACTTGTGCACATGGGGTGTACCCCACACTTGTGCAACATTGGTTTGATTGCATTTCAGGATTCAAACCACTGGCGATCACGTAGTGGGCGTCACATGTGCAAGGAAAAGTCCTTCAATGTAGTATAACAAATCTTAGTGCAACTCTTCTTTCGTTTCTGTTTTGCATTTGCGCCTATTTTGTCTGTTTTTGTTGTTTTTCGCCTATTTTTTATTTGTGTCCAATTCTTATTTTAATCTGAGTATTTTTTAACCCCTTCACAACCAATGACATATAGGTACGACATCGTTCGTGTCCCTGCCTTTGATGCGGGTCCACATCTTTCCCTGCACATGACAGCTGATCTGATCAGCTGTCATGTGATTCTAACATTATTATTATTTATTATTATAGCGCCATTAATTCTATGGCGCTTTACATGTTTAAAAGGGGTATACATACAATAATTTGAACAAAAACGAGTCAACGACTGGTACAGGAGGAGAGAGGACCCTGCCCGCGAGGGCTCACAACCTACAAGGAATGGGTGAGGATTCAGTAGGTGAGGATAGAGCTGGTTGTGCAGCGGTATGGTGGAGCGGTGGTTACTGCAGGTTGTAGGCTTGTCGGAAGAGGTGGGTCTCCAGGTTCCTTTTGAAGGTTTCCACGGTAGGCGAGAGTCTGACGTGTTGGGGTAGAGAGTTCCAGAGTAGGGGGGATGCACAGGAGAAATCTTGTATGCGATTGTGGGAAGAGGAGAGAAGAGGGGAGTAGAGAAGGAGATCTTGTGAGGATCGGAGGTTGCCTGCAGGTAAGTACTGGGAGACTAGGTCACAGATGTATGGAGGAGACAGGGTGTAGATGGCTTTATATGCCATGGTTAGGGTTTTGAGCTGGAGTCTCTGGGCAATGGGGAGCCAGTGAAGGGATTGACAGAGAGGAGAGGCAGGGGAATAGCAGGGGGACAGGTGGATTAGTCGGCCAGCAGAGTTTAGGATAGATTGGAGGGGTGCGAGAGTGGTATAAGGGAGGCCATAGAGCAGGAGGTTGCAGTAGTCGAGGTGGGAGATGATGAGGGCATGCACTAGTGTTTTTGCAGATTCGTGGTGGAGGAATGTGCGGATCTGGGAAATATTTTTGAGCTGGAATCAGCAGAAAGTGGAAAGGGCTTGGTTATGAGGTTTGAAGGAGAGATCAGAGTCAAGGGTTACCCCAAGGCAGCGAGCTTGTGGGACTGGGGAGAGTGGACAGCCATTGACTTTGATAGATAGGTCAAATGGAGGGGTTGAGCGAGATGGTGGAAAGATGATGAATTCAGTTTTATCCATGTTAAGTTTTAGAAATCTAGCAGAGAAGAAGGATGAGATAGCAGACAGACATTGTGAGATTTTGGATAGTAGGGAGGAGATATCGGGTCCAGAGAGGTAGATCTGTGTGTCATCAGCATAGAGGTTATACTGAAAGCCGTGAGACTCTATGAGCTGTCCCAAGCCGAAGGTGTAGATAGAAAAGAGCAGGGGTCCTAGAACTGAGCCTTGGGGAACACCGACAGATAGGGGGCGATGTGAGGAGGTGGTGTGTGTGTGGGAGACGCTGAATGTCCGGTATGTTAGGTATAAGGAGATCCAACATAGGGCCAAGTCTGTGATGCCGAGAGATGAGAGAGTCTGTAGTAGGAGGGAATGGTCTACTGTGTCAAAGGCAGATGACAGGTCCATAAGGAGAAGGACAGAGTATTGTCGTATGGATTTGGCGGTCAGCAGGTTGTTGGTGACTTTAGTCAGGGCAGTTTCAGTAGAATGGTACAGTGGGAAGCCAGATTGGAGGCGGTCAAAGAAGGAGCAGGAGGAGAGGTGGGACGACAGCTTAAGATGGACGTGTTGTTCCAGTAGTTTTGAAGCATAGGGGAGAAGTGATATGGGGCGATAGCTAGACAGAGAGGATGAGTCAAGGGATGGCTTTTTGAGGATGGGTGTGATCGAGGCATGTTTGAAGCATGAGGGGAAGACACCAGTTGCTAGTGACAGGTTGAAGAGGTAGGTTAGGGTTGGGATGAAGACTCCGGTAACATTTGGGATGAGGTAGGACGGGATTGGATCAAGTTCACAGGTGGTGAGATGTGACTTGGAGAGTAAGGAGGAAAGTTGATCTTCCGTGATGGTGGAGAAGCTGGTTTTGGAGGAGAGTTGAGTAGATATGAGGAGGGACTGTGGGGATTTATGGCAAAAGCTTTGTCTGATGGTGTCAATCTTCTGCTTGAAGAATGAGGCAAAGTCTTCAGCTGAGATGATTGGAGAGGGAGGATGTGCTAGGGGATGGAGGAGAGAAATTAAAGTACTGAATAGCTGTTTAGGGTTGTGAGACAGGGAGGATATGAGAGATGAGAAGTATGTTTGTTTTGCTGCAGTGAGTGTGGACCTGAAAGTAGTGAGGGCTTGTTTGAATGCGATGAAGTGCTCATTGGAGTGGGACCTTTTCCATCTCTGCTCAGCAACCCTGGAAGCCCGTCTCAGTTCTTTAGTCTAACATGTTAAATGCCTCTGTAAATCTCCGATAGCCACAATTAACACACGCTAACCGGAAGCGCATCACAAGATAAGCCCACTGGCATCCCTGTCATGTGATCGCGGGACACTGATGGATTGTCATGACAGCCGGGGATCTGTGGAAAACCCCCATGCCTGTCATTGTAAATGTCCTATGATTTATGCTACACATAGCAGGATTGAAGTCCTGCTATGTGTAGCACAAGCGAGCGGACGATCGCAGCTTCTAGTCTCCTAAGGAGACTATTGAAGCATGTAAAAAGTAAAAAAGAAAGTGTTTTAAAAAGAATAAAAAACACAAAAGCTCAAATCACCCCCCTTTGCCCCATTCAAAATAAAACAATTAAAAATACACATATTTTGTATCGCTGGGTTCAGAAATGTCTGATCTATCAAAATATAAAGTAAACTAATCCAAATGGTAAACGGCGTAACGAGAAAAGAATCGAAACACCAGAATTACGTTTTTTTGGCTGCCGTAACATTGGAGTAAAATGCAATAACAGGCATTCAAAACGTCATATTTACTCCAAAATAATATAACTGAAAACATCAGCTCGGCGCACAAAAAATAAGCCCTCACCTGGCCCTACATCCCAAAAAATGAAGATGCTACAGGTCTCGGAAAATGGAGACATTTTTTTTTCTTACAAATTTTGGATTTTTTTTCACCACTTAAATAAAAAGGAACCTATACATGTTTGGTATCTGCATACCCATTCTGACCTGGAGAATCATAATGGCAGGTCAGTTTTAACATTTAGTGAACATGTTAAATAAAAAAATCCAAAAAACAATTGTGGAATTGAACTGTTTTGCAATTTCACTGCATTTGGAATTTTTTCCCGTTTTCCAGTACACAATATGGTAAAACCAATGGTGTCATTCAACAGTACAACTCGTCCCGCAAAAAATAAGCCCTTACATGGCCATATTGATGGAAAAATAAAAAAGTTATGGCTCTGGGAAGAAGGGGGGCAAAAAAAACAAAAATGTAAAATCTCCCTGGAATGAAGGGGTTAAAATCTATTTTATATGTGTTTGTGTTCACCTGTTTGTTTTTACTTTGCCATGGTTTGGGGTTTCTGGATCTTTTTGGCTGATTCATCAATTGGGACTTTTAAAAATAAAAGTTGCATCATTTGGTGTAAATGTATTTCAGTACTCACCCCCTGGAGAGACTTTATGGTCATCATTTTGTGAAATGAAAGAAGTCAAAAATAAAGGGAATTTTTGACTTTGCATAAAATTTATGAATCGCAAGGAAAATTTTGAAAAATTTGGGGCAAAAAATGTCAACAAATATTACAAGATAAAAAAGAAAAGTTATGAATCAAGGCTAAAGACTATTAGTCTCTTTCTGAGAATTTCTAAACAGGTAGAAATTATTTTTACTAAATAAAATCAGACACGGAAAGATTCTTTTTTTTCTAATTTGTTTATATTTACTGATCATATATTATTATATTGTTTTGTACAAGATTATGATGGAAGCCACATGGACATCAGAAACTGTAGAGCGGCTCGGAGATAAAGCATTGACTCATATGACGTAGCTTTACGTAAATGCTTTGCAGAGGTCACGGTATGAGGAGGTGGAGGAGGCGAGCTGTGACCATCAACTAATGTCAAAGGCGGATCCATCTCTGCCTCCTGGTATATAAATGTGGCCTTTTATTGCAATGCTACCTGTAATGATAATGAGATGACTGACCAGAAGGGATCCGTAGAGAAGCTGAAGTATCTCAGTATTGTGAGGATCAGTGGCTAGAGGGGTAATTGCAAGATTTGGCACAATCTATTTGTAGATCTGATATCTCTGTCATTCCAGCTCTATTCCTCGCCCAGCGCCGCCTCCTCCTGCTTGACCTTCAGCTACTTTGCCTGAATTCACACAGCATAGAGGCCATTAGGCAAACAGGAAGAGGCAACACTGGGTGGGGAATAGAGAAGGAGTGACAAAGGCTTCAGATCTTCAAATTGCTTTTCAGCTTCATTTGCATATCAATTCTAATGCTGATTTCTCAGTAACAGAGGGATAGATTGGCCATGTAAAAGTATTGCTGGACTTGTCTTTAAAAGAGCTACTTGCACATATAAATAACTTTGGGGGTAACATCTTTGTGATAGTTTTGCTTTAAAGGAAAAATCACCACTTTTTCCCATACAACAAAATACAGCAACAATTTCTGCATATGTAGGCAAAAAAAAATTAATAGGTAATTTAAACATCAGCATATGAAACAGTGTTTACTAATGATCGGCAAAGGGAAAGACAACATTTGACTTTCATACCTTACATGCTGTCCAGTTTTTGAAGCAGGTGAATGTCTTCTAGTAGTATTGGTATACACATACCATGGATTGAAGTGAGGAGAAGTAATGAAAGTTTTGGTAACTGCAGTCATCACTTTTGAGATTACAGGTCAATGCTCTTCTTGAATGAGGTCAAATTCCTCTTAGAACAGAAATGACTATCTGAGCTGTCCTTATTGTTGAGCACTCTCCACAAGGAGAAATCTTACCCCTTTTAGAATCCCTGTCAGAGGCTTCACATTAAGCCAAATCAGATTTCCTGTTTTGCACTGATGAGAGGCAAACACACCGAAACATGTCTTCTGTTTTGGCTTTTGATTCTAAGTCATGTGGCAAGGCTCGATATTGATTTTTATGATTGCTATATCCAATATGTGGCACTAGAGTTCAAGTCTTCTTATCCGAAGAGACAATTTTCATATTATTTTGTATGTATACTAGATTAGTCTAAGTAAAGAAATCTTATGTTGTGGCTGGATAACATTGGTTAACTCAAAGGGGTTTTCTCATGTTTGTTTCTCAGCGATGCACCACTCCTCTACCTCCCAGTTTCCTGTTTGCCTGGGGGGCGGTGAAGTTCTTAAGATTGACAGTTCAGGCCATTGGCATGGCTGAGCCGTTGGCCCAAACTGCGCGCTCCCCAATTGTTGCTAGCAGAGCCAACTTTGCCTCTGAAGCATCGGTGTAGTACCGGGGCACTGAAGCTGGCCGGATCAGACCAATGCCTGCACTCGCTCCTTGCCTAGGAAACCAGTCACTGAAGGAGTAACTTATGATAAGAGCAGAAAACTATAAGATGGAAAATCCCTCCATTCGTGAAACAAGAGAGGATTTTTAATAAGAAAATTAGAAGGTTTCTTGTTTTTGCAATAACTTTGCAATTTTAACCATTTAGGAACATGAGAACACCCTTTTAAAGAGGATACAGGCAGCATTCACAATCTCCAGATTTTTTTTTGTACTCATTTCAGTAGTATAACCCCTTTTAAGAAGTAATTTACCCTCATCTGTCTTCTAATATGTGGTTGAGTACTCAAATGGCTGCCCCCATCAAATACTTGATCCCTGAATGTTACGCACAAGAGCGGAAAATAAGGTATCTGTGCATCAAGGGCTTTGACAAACTACATAAACGACTTCATTGTTACATCAAATTTCTCCAAATGTATCAGGAATTCTGAATGATGGAGCCGTAAAGCTGCATCCATAAGCAGGCTTTGTCTGATCTGTGCTGATAGTGTAACTAAGTGAAGTATACAAGGAGAGATGCTGACCTAAAGGACATATAGTATTCTATGATTTCTTAGTATTTTCATGTAAAAATCTGTTTTATATTGCCAGGACTCTGAAAGAACCTGTAAGTCCTCTTATCGCCACCTACAAGCTCATAGAGGAAAAGCTGTCAGTCTGTGTAGGAGGACTTTCCTATGATTCATGACAACATTTGCAAAACTTTTTACAAGAAAATGCTAAATTATGTAATATAAGACTACATATCCCTTAGGCCAGCGTCTCCCACTCTATCCTAGGCTGATATTAGATTATTATGCTGACTTACTTTAAAGATATAAAGATTTTTTAAGCGCTTTACATTAAAGGAGTTATCAGATCTCAGCAATCCATTTCTGTTAGAAAAGTCCCTTGAAAATAACCAAATTATACAACTTACTGGAACCTCGGGCTATCTGCTTGCCTGCTGTCTTCCATTCCTCTACAGTGCCACCACACTGTTAATGGTGCATTTATGGTGCCCATTGAAATCAGTTGGCTGTCCAAGTAATGAAGGTTTTGGCTGCTTCTCTTTGTAGGTACTTTCTTCTTTGTCTAATAAATGATGGGCTCGAATTGGGGATCTCCATCTGTAAACCCCCTTAGAGTATGTTCACACCTTGCATTTTTGCCATGTTTGCCCTCGCATGTTTTTTCCATGCAGTGTTTTACTGTACCAGCAAAGTGAATGTGATTTCTGATATCTCTTGCACCTGCTGCCTATGTTTTCCTGGTAGATTAGAAGCCATTTCAGATCTACAGCACATCAATTCTTTCAGTGTTTTTGCAGCATTTTTCACACATTCAAATGAATGGGAAATGAACGCACCAAAAAAATGCCTAAAAACACATGCAAAAACATGGCACAATGTACAATGTTTTTGCTGACAGCACTCCAGATATTTCAGCTGGAAATACTGAATACTCTGAGGGTATGTGCACACAGTTTTCTGAAGAGCAGAAACTGAGCGAAAACTCTCCAAATCCTCCTCAAAAATGTAAAACTCCTCAAAAACATAGAATTTCTGCCGAGTTTCTGCTTCGAAAACTCAGCAAAAAGACTTTTTGTGCATGTAATCTAGGGGTATGGGCACACAGAGGTTTTTTAGGTGTTTTTTTGAGCAGAAATTGAGAAGAAACTCTCCAAATCCTCCTTCAAATGTCAGTTTCTACTCTGAAAACTCAGCAAAAATACTGTGCACGTAACCAAATATTTCAACAATGGTTTTCATGCAGTTTTTGCAACCCAAGCATATTCTTCAATCTCAGGATAATGGAAGGAATGGGATCTTAAGTAAAAAATATCTACATTAGAATGTCATGGTTAGCAAAAAAGCTTCTTATGCTTGCCAAAAAACTGCACCACCCCTGAGCATCAGCTCTGCCTGGTATTGCTGCTCAGCCACATTTCAATAGGCTACAATATCATATACCGCTCACAGATAAGGTTTGTGTTTCTGGGGGGGATAAAGCAAGCCTTTTTTCCTAATTCTATAAAAACCCCTATAATTAATTCCTATCTTTCTTATCTTTTCACTGAAGAGCAATAGACCTTTATGTTACCCAGCCGCGGGATGTAAAAATAACATACGTAACAAAATAGGAGAAAATTCAATTTATACCTGTACAGAGAGCTGCATATTTATGTAATGCTCACTACTGCGGATGCAAATCAGAAAAATCACAGATGTTATCCGAGAATAATTACTTCTTGTTTTCATGTTGAAACCCAAATAAAAAACAATAACAAAAATGAAATGATTCCAAGCTATCCATATGGATAATGTTAATGTTATATCAGTAAAGTAAATTGTGTTTCGCTTAATTCATTCTGATACATAAATCCGGAACCAAAAATGTGAACATCTGATGGAAAAAGAGAATTAAACCTTAAAATATGCATTGCGTTAGCAATTTGTAGAGAACAAGAACCAAACGATAGTATGAACCAGCTTTTGCCTTTCTTACAATCCTGAAGTTTTACAGCATGAATTTTAGACATGTAATGGAGGCACTGCCCCAACGACATTGTGCAAACGATTTTATATCAATGCCAAATCAAACGCCACCACTTTCTCATCCATCCAAAATATGGCACTGTGGGGGCCACTGATACTGTCTGCTTCTTGGGACTCAAACAAGGTGACACAGTCATTTTTACTGTAACGTCCCGCTGAAAGTTAGTTAAATATATCTATCCATAGTGAAAAAGCTGATCGTTGGTAATGGGGGATTTTAAAGAGAATTTATCAATAGGTTTTTGCTACCCCCTCTGAAAGCAGCTGAATGTAGAGGCAGAGGCCATGATTCTGGCGATGTGTCACTTACTGGGCTGCTTGCTGCAGTTTTGATAAAATCACTATTTTCTCTGCTGCAAATCTAGCAGTATTCTGAATGCTGAACTGTATATAACCCCACCCACTCCACTGATTGGAGCTTTCTGTGTACACTGTGCATAGGCAGAAAGTAGTCAATCAGCGTTGGGGGCGTGCTTATTCAGAGCTCATGAACATAAACTACTACATGGCATCAGGTTTACTAGTCCTCTTGTAAGCAGCCCAGTAAGTGGCACATTACCGGAATCAGGGTTTTTGTCTTTTCATTATGCTGCTCTCAGATTAAGTGGCAAAAACCTGGTGACAGATTTTAAGGGGTAATGTCCATTCACCACAAGGAGAAACATTTCCCCTTAGACTTCAAGTCATATGCCGCTCAGCTAGCCAAATCAGATCTCATGCCTTGCACTGGGGAGGTGCAAATACCCCAAAACACGTCTGCAAATGGAGTTTCTAGTTTGGCTTCTTTTCTTAAGTAATGTGGCAAGGCTCATTAAAGGGTCAATATTGACTTTTAGGATTGTTACTTCCAATAGGTGGCACAAGAGTTCAATTTTCTTCCTCTCTGAAGAGGCTATTTGCATATTTAAATTCCCAGAGGAGCATTGCATGGCCTATAATTTTCCTTACGCCAAATTGCCGTTCACCACAAGTAGAAACATTCACCTTTAGGGCCCCAGTCAGCGGTCCCTCACCCAGCCAAATCAAATCTCCTGTGTTCCACTGAGGAGGAGCAAACTCTCCGAAACATACATCTGCAAATGGAGTTTCTGGTATGGCTACTTATCTTAAGTCATGTGGCAAGGCTCGTTAAATGGTCGATATTAACTTATAGGATTGTTACATCTGATTGAACTATTTGAATATTTAGATACCCTTTAAGGCATGTGACCCAAGTGAGGAGATATAAAATCTTGGACATTATAATTAGATACATTGTGGAACTAAGCCTTTGGCCCTGATGCAGAAAAACCTGTCTACGGCTCTGGTAGCAGTCATTCGGTAGTTCACACTTATTGACATGCAGGATGCTACTTTCAATCAAAACATTAATTCCAATCATAATACAAATCAATGACTGACAAGTCGAGCTTATGTTCACGGTATATTATTTCATTATATGGATAATCACTTCATGAACAGTACATAATTCCACAATAAATCCAAACAAACATACTCAATTTATCAGATAGACAATTCATTACATTCATCAAAACAGAAGAAAATAATAAATGGAGGGTTCTTTGATGTATTCCAAAACTGTATTATGACGAATGCCGTCCTTACCAAGTAGCAGTGATTCACGTAATATTTATTTCAGGATAGTAAATGTGCTTTGGTGGATTTAATTTTGAAATTAGTCGTCACTATTGCAATTCGAAGCTGATCTCCAACAATATCAGTGTTAAATGTGAGGTCGAGGTCAGAATGGAATGTTCTACCAGAATACCAGAAGATCCACCAGTGAGACCATTCTGCGGCACAATAATAGACACGGTTCAGCAGAAAACAACCCTACTTGGAGATGATGTAGGAGGCAGTGACTTGCCATTTGTATCTACTGGGACTCATCGATGATATGTTGGGATTGCACAATACTAAGAAAGTACACCAACCACCATAGTGAGTGTCATCACTGCATTCTGGGTCTTCTATCCTTTGGATTACGATATCGGAGAGAATGAGACACAGGACAAGGATGTATGTGTCTAAACATGCTCTAAACTTTATTACAAAACACAGGGTTGATATACACCCTGAAGGCAGGAAACGGATTTGCCATATATGGTTCGATTATACAGTTTAGCTGAACAAGCGAAAAAGCTAGTTTCTGTATGCTTTAAAATATTTAATTAGACGTATCTGGCTAGCAAGGCCACGTTATCTTCTTGCGAGAACACATTATTGCTACAAGAAGAAACATCTGGCCAGGGAGGACACGTTATTTTCTTAGCAAGGACACGCTATTGATACAAGAAGGAACATTTCAGCTTGCTGTTGTTTTCACCTAAAATAACTGTCAGACTTATATAGCATAGATGGGGTCCTTAAACTTAAGGGACTCCATCTTCTGCTATAACATTCCATCCTTTTGTTCCTTCATTTATCAATACGAATCTCTATGTTTTCTTTTAGTACAACGCTGAATACACATTAGAAAAAGCTTAAAAACCAAATAAACCGCAAGGCACATTAGTAAAACCTGAAAAATCGCTTGCACTATACCAGCCAACCACCCACCGACACCTTTAAACCAATTTGTGGAATTTAGAAAGGAAAAGGTGTTTGCCCACCAGGAATCCTGATTCTTGAGGTTGGCCTCATCATAAAGTCTCCTTAATTTTACCATGTCTTCCAACTTATGCTTCAGCGTCAGTACACTAGAATTGTCTATGTAATGGCAGCATGCGGGCCCTATTATCTGGCACATCCCTCCTTGTGCTGCTGTTAAATAATCTAGTACAAGGGTATGTTGGTTCGTGACAATAATCAATTGATTCTGTACTGCAAGAGATCCGTTAACTACTTCTAAAATATCCCAAATCTGATCATCAAGATAGTCTGTAGCTTCTACTAATTTATCCCACATTTGTGTCAACATAGGGTATATAAACAATGCACTGAAAAATTTGTTTACCCCTCCCATTTGAACTATATGGGGTCTCCCACTTGGTCTTTCTTTATTGTCTGCTGATCACTTATGCAGTGTATGTTTTGGGATAGACAAAGGATCTAGCTGGTCTGGAGTAACAATATAAGTTGCGGGTGTCAATCTGGCTAAAGTACAAGTTCCTGTTACTCCTACTGGGAACCACTTGAAAGCCTTGTCTCCACATACCCAATACATGGATAAGGGGAGATTCCATAATGCTGAATGTTGCAGTATTAAACGGTGAACTAAATCAACAAACTTAGAAACATTTGACATCATACACCACCCAGGCTGCTGACCTAAGTGAGAACAATAGCCAGCATCAGGATTGCCACACGTAGGTGCACCTTTCTGATAACTTGAACTTTCATTACACTGTAGATTGCCAGGTATTTTGGCACAGGTATCACTTATCCCGTTTTTAAAATAGACATTATTCACCCAATTAAAAGTGTGTAGATATCTTTCCAACAGGGAAGGTTTAAAGGCATCACTACTGTCTGAGGTGGGCTTGAAACTTACTTTTAACCCTTGTTGTGGTATCTTACCAAAATCAGTAATTTTTGTTTTGTTTAGGGGTACCCACTCCCCTCCTTTAAATGCTAAATACAACCTGGGAATTATTTGACCCGTCAGGTTCCCTTGCCACCACAGAAATTCTGTCCATCCTACTACGGGAATCCCAACAGTGGTATTCCACAGTCTCTGTGTGGCATTATTGGCCCAAGTATCTGAACAGTTCACCCAAAAGTTTATCTCTTCCCATGAGACTGGGACAGCGAGAAAGGGTATGCTAGTGGATGTCACAGGGGCATGTGTACATATCCAACACTTAGCAATGGTCTGGTTTTGCTCCTTTAGTCCATCGATTAGAGCAAGATGGTGTTTAATGAATCTATTGTCGTCTCCATCTGTGGTGCTCAACCTAGTCCATGCACCTGTGGTCGCAAGGATGCAGGTAAGTATAAACAATGTCTTCATTCTTTGTCCGCTGGTTCTCCTAGTATCTTTTTGCAATGGGATGCGTGGATCCAGGTGTCTTTTCCCTCTAGCTTAACGGCTGTACTTGTGGTCAGCAGAACTTGAAAGGGTCCGTCAAACCGTGGATCTAGGCTTTTCCTCACGTGTCTTTTTATAACCACCCAGTCTCCAGGTTGCAGCGTATGGCTGCTAGAGTCTTGATCTGGATCTGGAAGAGAACTGAAGACATTATCATGTACTTGCTTAATCTTTTTGTGTAAAGCCCTCACGTAGGAACTTAGCACATGGTTGTTCATTTCTAATGCTTGCGGATAGAAAACACCCTAGGCTGGGTACGTTGCCAAACAATATCTCATATGGAGAGAGTCCAGTCTTTTTATTAGGTGTGTATCTTACTGAAAACAGAGCAAGCGGTAAACAGTCCGGCCATGGTTTTCCTGTCTCAGCCATGGCTTTCTGAATTTTTAATTTCAATGTCCCATTCAGTCTTTCCACTTTACCACTACTTTGCGGGTGATATGGGGTGTGGAATGCTTGTTGAATTCCTAGAGCTGACATGACTTCATTCATTATTTCACCTGTGAAGTGTGTATCTCTGTCACTCTCAATTACCTCTGGTATCCCATACATGCAGACCACCTCCGCAAGCACTTTCTTTGCGGTTGCCACAGCCGTGGCTTTGGCAATCGGGAAAGCCTCTGGCCATCCTGAGAACAAATCAATACAGACCAATACATATTCCCATGATCCTGACTTTGGCAGCTGAATATAATCAATTTGCAGTCTCTGGAATGGATAGAGGGGCCAGGGGGTGTGTTTGAGTGGTGTTTTAACTACTCTACCCTGATTATGTGTAGCACATATCATGCACCCTTGTATCAGGCTTTCTATACAGGTGGAGAATCCTGGTGCCACCCAATGTTTCTGCATCACACTCATCACAGCCGTTTTTGATTGGTGTGTCGGCCCATGTAGTATCTGGGCAGCTGCTGGGTACAGTGCCCTTGGAAGGCATCGTCGTGTCCCTTTCCCCCATACCCCATTTGCTTCATTCAGGCACGCACCTTCCTTTAACCACTTATCAACCTCCTCCTTTTGGGCCTGAGCCTGCATTTGGGATAAGATGTCCTCCGACACAAAGGGGTTTTTAGGGGCACTTATCTGACGTACTGTTGACCCTTGTTGCGGCTTACAGGCTGCTGTTTTTGCCGCTGCATCTGCCATTGCATTACCTCTACTCACCTGGTCGGTGCGTCTGGTATGTGCTCTTACCTTTATGACAGCTACTTTTTTGGGTAGTTGTAGTGCATCAATTAACTGCTGGACCGCATCAGCATTCTTTATGGGGTGTCCTGCTGCCGTCAGGAAACCTCTTGACTTCCATATGGGACCAAAATCATGCGCTATACCGAATGCGTACCTAGAATCTGTGTAAATGTTAACAATACTACCTTCTGCTAGTTTACAGGCCTCGGTTAGGGCCCTAAGTTCGGCCTCTTGAGCCGATTGGTGTGGGAGCATTCGTTCTGCCTTGATTACTGCATTGAGGGAGACAACTGCATATCCAGTATGGAAGGTACCTGAATTGTCCGGTTGACGGGATCCATCTACAAAAAATTCAAAATCTGCATTTTCTAATTCATGTTCAAATACAGTAGGTAAACCTGCCGTTTCTTGTGCCATCATTTGTACACAGTCATGAGGAACATCCTCTCTTGGATCTTCCTTAAATAGCACAGTACCTGACCCCTCCTTTAGATCCGAGAGCGGTAACAAAGTTGCTGGATTCAGGGTAGTACACCTCTGTAAAGAAACATTGGGAGGCATTAACAGTGCACATTGTAACCTGAGATGACGTGCTGCTGAGAGGTGAGCGGGTTGCACTTGGTTCAATATAGTGTAGACATCATGAGGTGTTAGAACGGTGAGCGGGTGGTCAAGAACAATGTCTGCGGATTTATAGAGTAATAGTCCAACAGCATGCAGAGCACGTACGCAGGATGGCGCACCTCTGGCTACCGCATCCAATCTGCCACTAAAGTAGGCAACAGGTCTCTGATTAGCACCGTGTGTTTGAGTTAAAACTCCTGCTGCATGTCCAGCTTGTTCATGAAGGTACAAAGTAAATGGGAGCTCATAGTTAGGGGTACCCAAAGCTGGAGCGGCCAAAATACGGTTCTTGAGAGACTAAAAACAGTCTATTGCCTCTGGTGTTAGTATGAAAGGTGTTGGAGTAAGACAGTCATAGAGGGGCTGCATCAAAATAGAGACGGCATGAATCCACTGTCTGCAATAGGAAACAAGTCCAAGAAAAGTTCTGAGGGCTGCAACATTAATGGGGACGGTGAATGCCTGTACTGCTTGTTTGCGTGCATTTGTTAAATGACGAGCTCCTGGTGTAATGCAATGTCCCAAAAAGGTGACTGAAGATTTACAAAACTGAAGCTTATCTTTCGATGCCTTGCAGCCAGCGTGATAGAGAAACAACATAAGCGATATAGTTGCACTATGACATTGTTTCCTAGAAGGGGCACAAATGAGCAGGTCATCGACATATTGCAAAACAACGATATGTGGTTCAGACCATCCCTCCAGTATTTCCTGCAGACTTGCAGTGTACATTGTGGGTGAATTCTGGGCACCCTGTGGCAACACTGTCCATGTATATTGACTACCCTGGAATGTGAAAGCAAACAGGTACTGGCAGTCAGGATGTAATGGTACACTGAAAAATGCATTTGCCAAATCGATCACTGAAAAGCAAAGAGAGTTAGAAGGTATCTGTGACAGAAGAGTATGCGGGTTGGGCACAACTGGTGTTAGAAGTTCTGTGGCTTTGTTAACCAACCGAAGGTCATGGACCATTCTATATGCGGCTGGTTGTCCTGGCACACTCTTTTTCTTTACTGGGAACAGGGGAGTATTGCAAGGGGACTGGGTTTTGACTAGGACTCCCCTGTGTAGTAATTTTTGGACTTGCTGGGCTATGGCATTCTCCTGAGCCGAGCTAAGGGGATACTGCTTCTGTTGAGGCGAGATTGCTCCTGGTTTTAATTTTACCATTACTGGTTGAACTCTTAACCTACCAACATCTGTTTTTTCTGAGGCCCAAAAATCATGTGGCACAGCCTGCTCTAATATTGGGGGAAACTCATTTGTCTCTTCTATGCTGGCAATATCTAGTGACATAATTTTGCAAAGGGTACTTGGTTTTAAACCTGGGGTCATGGTGACAGTGCCATTGGGATGATATTCAATATGTGCTTGTAATTGGAACAACACATCATTTCCCAATAGATTACATTGGCCTCGGGGCGATACCATGAGCTGGCTATGTACAGTAGCTCCTTGAATTTGCAGGGGAATTGAAGGGGGTGGCAATGACATGATGTGAAAAATTAGTGTCAGTATATGGCCAATCACCTTGCGTAATTACTGAATTGTCGTCCCCCTTATCTACTTGGAAATCGATTTCATGTCCCCCTGGTAGGTTCACCTGCACTATACAACTGGGAGTTGGGGGTAAGGAGATGAGGGGGTTCATGTGCAAGCTACCCTCATCCTATGGGGGCGTTGTTTGGTTGGCTGAAGGACCCGTACTCTGAGCATTTGGATACGGGTTGGTCCTACAGTCCTTTCTAAAATGTCCTGGCTTTTTACAACCGTAACACAGTTTCTGTCCACCTCCTGCAGTCCGTCCTTTGTCTCTGTTGTTTCTAGGGGTAGTCTCTACTATGTGTACTCTGGCAAAAAAGAAGCAAGACAAAAATATATCTCATACCCTACCATAATTATATATAAATGTAAAGCAAAGTTGCATAATAAATATAGGGTACTTAGTGAACTATTTTTGATCAAAAAAAGTATACAAGCCGTCCCACCAGCGGCAAGGTGACCCTAAATTGGGATGGTACCTATACTGCCTATATTAAAAACCTTACTGTATATCAAAGTTGAAGTAATGCATATAAAAGGGTAGACAAATAGGACCGGGTCCCAACTCCAGACCACCTAGGCCCGTGGTAAGCTACATATATACCAATCAGCTCAACAAAGGGCATGCCACACCCTTAAATTGCACAGAATGCAAACAAGTCAAAAAACCAGACAATGTGAACTGAGGTCTAAGATGGCAGACATACAAGAAACAGAGGCATGTTCACACTAGCAAAAAAGAAGCAAGACAAAAATATATCTCATACCCTACCATAATTATATATAAATGTAAAGCAAAGTTGCATAATAAATATAGGGTACTTAGTGAACTATTTTTGATCAAAAAAAGTATACAAGCCGTCCCACCAGCGGCAAGGTGACCCTAAATTGGGACGGTACCTATACTGCCTATATTAAAAACCTTACTGTATATCAAAGTTGAAGTAATGCATATAAAAGGGTAGACAAATAGGACCGGGTCCCAACTCCAGACCACCTAGGCCCGTGGTAAGCTACATATATACCAATCAGCTCAACAAAGGGCATGCCACACCCTTAAATTGCACAGAATGCAAACAAGTCAAAAAACCAGACAATGTGAACTGAGGTCTAAGATGGCAGACATACAAGAAATAGAGGCATGTTCACACTAGCAAAAAAGAAGCAAGACAAAAATATATCTCATACCCTACCATAATTATATATAAATGTAAAGCAAAGTTGCATAATAAATATAGGGTACTTAGTGAACTATTTTTGATCAAAAAAAGTATACAAGCCGTCCCACCAGCGGCAAGGTGACCCTAAATTGGGACGGTACCTATACTGCCTATATTAAAAACCTTACTGTATATCAAAGTTGAAGTAATGCATATAAAAGGGTAGACAAATAGGACCGGGTCCCAACTCCAGACCACCTAGGCCCGTGGTAAGCTACATATATACCAATCAGCTCAACAAAGGGCATGCCACACCCTTAAATTGCACAGAATGCAAACAAGTCAAAAAACCAGACAATGTGAACTGAGGTCTAAGATGGCAGACATACAAGAAACAGAGGCATGTTCACACTAGCAAAAAAGAAGCAAGACAAAAATATATCTCATACCCTACCATAATTATATATAAATGTAAAGCAAAGTTGCATAATAAATATAGGGTACTTAGTGAACTATTTTTGATCAAAAAAAGTATACAAGCCGTCCCACCAGCGGCAAGGTGACCCTAAATTGGGACGGTACCTATACTGCCTATATTAAAAACCTTACTGTATATCAAAGTTGAAGTAATGCATATAAAAGGGTAGACAAATAGGACCGGGTCCCAACTCCAGACCACCTAGGCCCGTGGTAAGCTACATAATACCAATCAGCTCAACAAAGGGCATGCCACACCCTTAAATTGCACAGAATGCAAACAAGTCAAAAAACCAGACAATGTGAACTGAGGTCTAAGATGGCAGACATACAAGAAACAGAGGCATGTTCACACTAGCAAAAAAGAAGCAAGACAAAAATATATCTCATACCCTACCATAATTATATATAAATGTAAAGCAAAGTTGCATAATAAATATAGGGTACTTAGTGAACTATTTTTGATCAAAAAAAGTATACAAGCCGTCCCACCAGCGGCAAGGTGACCCTAAATTGGGACGGTACCTATACTGCCTATATTAAAAACCTTACTGTATATCAAAGTTGAAGTAATGCATATAAAAGGGTAGACAAATAGGACCGGGTCCCAACTCCAGACCACCTAGGCCCGTGGTAAGCTACATATATACCAATCAGCTCAACAAAGGGCATGCCACACCCTTAAATTGCACAGAATGCAAACAAGTCAAAAAACCAGACAATGTGAACTGAGGTCTAAGATGGCAGACATACAAGAAACAGAGGCATGTTCACACTAGCAAAAAAGAAGCAAGACAAAAATATATCTCATACCCTACCATAATTATATATAAATGTAAAGCAAAGTTGCATAATAAATATAGGGTACTTAGTGAACTATTTTTGATCAAAAAAAGTATACAAGCCTCTGTTTCTTGTATGTCTGCCATCTTAGACCTCAGTTCACATTGTCTGGTTTTTTGACTTGTTTGCATTCTGTGCAATTTAAGGGTGTGGCATGCCCTTTGTTGAGCTGATTGGTATATATGTAGCTTACCACGGGCCTAGGTGGTCTGGAGTTGGGACCCGGTCCTATTTGTCTACCCTTTTATATGCATTACTTCAACTTTGATATACAGTAAGGTTTTTAATATAGGCAGTATAGGTACCGTCCCAATTTAGGGTCACCTTGCCGCTGGTGGGACGGCTTGTATACTTTTTTTGATCAAAAATAGTTCACTAAGTACCCTATATTTATTATGCAACTTTGCTTTACATTTATATATAATTATGGTAGGGTATGAGATATATTTTTGTCTTGCTTCTTTTTTGCTAGTGTGAACATGCCTCTGTTTCTTGTATGTCTGCCATCTTAGACCTCAGTTCACATTGTCTGGTTATGTGTACTCTGGTAGCTCTCTTTGCCTGCGCTATGTCATGCTGTGCCCCCTGGGCTATTCTAGCCAAATCCTCTGCCTTCACTGATCTCCAGTCTGGTCTACTTGCTTTTACCTTCTCTGCAATCTCCTTCTTTAGTCCATTCATGAAAGCACTTGCTAATACCCTCTCACTAGTCTTATTTTCGGGAATAAATCCCATTTCTGACCAAGTTCTCCTTAGTGCCCAAAAGTAATCTTTGGGGTCTTCTTCCTTACCTTGAACCCGGTCTTCTAGTGTAACCTGCCTCTCTGCCTGTGTGTCTTTACATGCCTTTTCCAACGCTTTTACGTACAGAACCCCGGATGCTGCATCATTAGCCTCCGCTACATCAGGGCCCGTTCTACTGTCATATTGTTTATAAGTTTCGTCCGTCAGTCTGTCATACCGAGCTTCATCTGCCAATTTCCCCTTAATTACCCCTTGCAGATCTATTCTAGTGGCATGGTATGTATCCTGTATGGTGGTGATCATTCTGGCAAAACCCATAGGGGACTGGGATGGGTCTGGCAGCTGGGAGATCAACGCCAACTGCTCTGAGGGACTCCATGGTCTATACATTAACATTGTACGAGCTTCCTGACCTGGAACCACTGCATCCCCCCTGCTGCTGCTGCTGCTACTGATCCCGGTGCTCCTGGCACAACTACCATCCTCATTGGGAATAGTCTAGCTGGGTGGGGTCTCGGTCCTCCACATGCCACACAGATGTCTACTGTCAAGGGATTCTGCTGTCCACATCTGGGGCAAACCCAACATTTAGGTTCCTGGGAATTCTGGTACTGGGGTGGGGGTGACGTCGGGAGCTGACAGGGAGGAAAATCTGTCATTCCAGTTTTTGTCAGTCTGTAACATCCGTCTCCTAGTTCTTCAATCTTTCCTTCAAAATAAGCGCATGCATTCATCCATACATCCACTGTCTTCAACAGACCCTTATCTTTCAGCCATCCATGATAGGAGTTAAAGAAGGATTTCCATTTCTCTCCATTCATCTCTCCATTCTCATTCATTCCCGCTTTACACAATATTTGTCAATTCCAATCAGTGCCTGTTTCCCTTCTCTGCGTACTACTAAGTCTTTGGCTATAATGCCTTCCTTGGCATTTTGGTTCCCCATTTTTTTGGTTCTCCTTACCTAGAAGAGACTCCTCAGTCACTTAGACAATGGTCACTTAGACAATGGGCCACAAAGGTTTCTGAACCATTCCACTACTAGCCTTCCAGGACTTATACGCCAGCCAGAAAAACAGACTAAAAACACCAATTCCGAGACACACCCACAACACAATCATTGGATCCATACTTTCATTCTTAAGTTTTCCAAAGGATAGAAGGCAGGACTGTCAATTTATCTAAGGGATTCTACTGGTTCAAAGGGACCTGAGCCAGACAACAATCTGTGAATTACCTGGGGAGCCAACCGCTCGGGGGCGAGGGAGTCTCTTCTATGCAGTGATATAATTAGGTAGAATATAACAGTTATTCTTACCTCAGCGCTGTATATATCACCAACAGAGAGCTTCACTCGTCCCACGTCTCGGACCGGTCGAGCATCCCTGGGTAGATTAACTCAAGGTCCCTGTTCGAGGCGCCAGCTGTCGTCACTGCATTCTGGGTTTTCTATCCTTTGGATTACGATATCGGAGAGAATGAGACACAGGACAAGGATGTATGTGTCTAAACGTGCTCTAAACTTTATTACAAAACACAGGGTTGATATACACCCTGAAGGCAGGAAACGGATTTGCCATATATGGTTTGATTATACAGTTTAGCTGAACAAGTGAAAAAGCTAGTTTCTGTATGCTTTAAAATATTTAATTAGACGTATCTGGTTAGCAAGGCCACTTTATCTTCTTGCAAGAACACATTATTGCTACAAGAAGAAACATCTGGCCAGGGAGGACACGTTATCTTCTTAGCAAGGACACGCTATTGATACAAGAAGGAACATTTCAGCTTGCTGTTGTTTTCACCTAAAATAACTGTCAGACTTATATAGCATAGATGGGGTCCTTAAACTTAAGGAACTCCATCTTCTGCTATAACATGAGTTTCATGGGTTTATCGCGACAGAGAGGAGCCAGAAGACCGCAGTGTCTCATTCCTTCAACTCCTGCTCTCATTAGAAGCCTTTCGCCTTCATATTAAATGGTGCAGGTTTCTTTTAGCAGTGCAGGGATTAATCTGCTCAGTTGTGAGCTCCTGGAAGCTTACCTTCATGTATGTTCTCAGCTGTCCAGTGTTAGTCACTCCCCACTCCTATATATTCTGGGCTTTGGCAGGCTATTATTGTCAGAGCTAGCTTATGCTGCACGGTTCTAGGAGTGTGGTGGAGAGTGGTTATTTGAAAAGGCGTTTGGTGCATTTCAGCTTAGACTGTTGTGTGGGTTAGGTTGGTGTTAATCCTATTTGTTCCTATTTTGGTTTGTTTCCCATCCTCCACTTCCCGGCGTTAACCTCTGTTGCTTCTGTGCATATATTTGCATGATTGGTATTTTCCTTTAGCCCTGTTTGTATTACCTTGTTAGTCTGGTTTGTCTACTGGCATACACTACTACTCTCCTCTTCCCTGGGGGGGGGGGGTGGGACAGACTAAGCTCAGATTGAGGAGCTCAGACAAGGTATGAGGCCCCAGCATCTTTACCTTCAGAGGTAATCCGGGGAACAGGGCCAGCTAGGGCGCCCCTAGCATTAGGGATAGGCTAGGAGCCCCTGGCCCCGGGATACCCGACAACAGAGTCATGACCATGGACATTCGAGTTTTAATGGATTAAAAATAAAGATGAACATTTTTTATACATTACCGGATGGATGTGCTGAATTCCTTTTCCTCCTACACCAACTCTGGTTATACCAAGCTCATGTTCCTTCATGCCATGTTCCTCTTGTTATTTGTTTTGTGGGGGGGTACTCTGGTCCTCGTCTATTGATAGGACAGTTTTACTTAATGAATTGCTCACTTTGAAGTCATTTTTTTAATTTAAAGCGTAAAATAAGCCCTCATGTCTTATGTCTGTGTACATAGCACTAACACATTAAGTTGTAAGTGCATAGTATGTATTGTAATACATGTGTCATAGATAATGTGGACACTGTTCAATGTTTGGGACTTGATAGTTTTACATTCTTAACGTGTTTTCTTGCTGCTCTCAGTAAATGCGAAGCATGCTTTTAGATCATGGGATGTAGCCAAAAAACCCAATGAAACCTATATGAAAATTGGAAAAACATTTAAAGGTTATGCTGTTTGGACTGTAAGCTATGGCCCAGGAAAAACAGATGAATGATGAGATACAATTAAAAAGCTGTTAGTTCCATTTGCTTTATTCCTCTGTTGTGCTCTATAAATATCGTTCTCTTTTTATTGCATTTAGTCACTGTTGCATAAGAGCTAATGCAAATGTAAATGACTCTTGTATCCCATCAGAGATATATGTTTCCATAAGGAAGTATTCTTTGGCTTTAATATGTTACAATTATAACTTGTTAAGTTTCATAGTTTTTAAGGTTGTATGAAAATTTGCAGTAAATCCATCAAGTTTTAATTATACCCTAATATTTTGATCCAGAGGAAGACAAAAACCTCATAAGACAATTCCATCTCCATACGGCAATCAGACCACATCCCTGGATCAATCCTTCACCGGTAATATAATATTTATCAAGAAAGCCATGCAGGCCATCCTTGAACTTTTTTATTGCTTTGAACATAACATCATGTTACAGAGACTTCCATAATCTCACTGCTCTTACAGTAAAGAATCCATAATCTTACCGCTCTTACAGTAAAGAATCCATAATCTTACTGCTCTTATAGTAAAGAATCCATAATCTCACTGCTCTTACAGTAAAGAATAGCTGCTTGTCTTGTGATTATAAAAAAACCTTCTTTCTTCTAGATGTAGATGATGCCGCCTTGTTACCATTCCAGGCCTAGATGTAAAATGATTATTAGAAAGGTCTCTGCATTGTCCCCTCATATAGTTGAACATTGTAATAACATTGCCTTTAAGCCTTTGTTTTTCAAAACAGCAACTTTGAGTTTAATAACCTGTCTTGGTATTGCAACCCACCCATTCCCTTACTACCCTTGGTCGCTCTTCTCTGCACCCACTGCAGTTAAGCTATGTCCTTCTTATGCACTGGAGCCCAAAATTGTACACAGCATCTAATTGTGGCTGCATTCATGACTTGTATAGAGGCAAAAATAAGTTCTAGTCATGAGCATCTATGCCTTTTTTAAACCATTGCATAATTGTATTTGCCTTGGCAGCAGCTGCCTGACACTGTTTACTAAAGAAGAGATTGCTGCCCATCAATACATCCAAGTATTTTTCAGTTATTGTTCTAACCAAGGTTTTACTATTAAGTACATAACTATACATTTTGTTTCCTCTGCTTTAGTGCATGACCTTACATTTATCAACCTTAAACTTGAATATCCAAAGCTCAGCTCAACCCTCCAACTTCTCCAAATCCCTCTGTAGCATTACATTATCCTCCTCTGTGTTGATTACCATGCAGAACGTATTATCATCTGCAAATATTGAAATTCTACTCTGCATACTCTCTACAAGGTCATTAATAAAGCATGTTAAAAGAAGAGGACCCAATACTGAGTCCTGTGATACCCCATTGTTAACTGTGATCCAAAGAGTACATACATAACAAACCTCTGTTTTCTATCGCTGAGCCAGTTGTAAACCCAATTACACATATTTTCCCCTAGTTCCATTGATCTCATGTTAAGGACCAACCTTTAATGTGGCAATGTATCAAATACTAAGTCCAAACAGGCAACATCCACTGTGTTACCTTGGCCCAGTTCGGAACTTACCTCCACCTAAAAACTGTTCAGATTAGTTTGACAGGAACAATCCCACATAAACCCCTGTTTATGCTGGATCGTGAGTTTTGTTTTAATGAGATTAAGAATAACATCTCTTAGGAAACTCTCAAAGATTTTGTGCACAATCCGGGTTACACTTACCAGCGTATACAGCCCTTGGCAAAAATTCTGGAATCACCGGGCTCGGATTATGTTCATTCAGTTGTTTAATGTTGTTGAAAAAAAGCAGATCACAGACATGGCACATAACTAAAGTCATTTCAAATGGCAACTTTAGGGCTTTAAGAAACACTAAAAGAAATCAAGATTAAAAATGTGGTACTCAGTAAGGGTAATTTTTTTCAGACCAAGCAGAGGGAAAAATTATGAAATCACTCAATTCTGAGGAAAAAATTATGGAATCATGAAAAACAAATACACAAAAGAACACTCCAATACATCACTAGTATTTTGTTGCACCACCTCTGGCTTTAATAACAGCTTGCAGTCTCTGAGGCATGGACTTAATGAGTGACAAACAGTACTCTTCATCAATCTGGCTCCAACTTTCTCTGATTGCTGTTGCCAGATCAGCTTTGCAGGTTGGAGCCTTGTCATGGACCATTTTCTTCAACTTCCACCAAAGATTTTCAATTGGATTGAGATCCGGACTATTTGCAGGCCATGACATTGACCTTATGTGTCTTCTTTCAAGGAATGTTTTCACAGTTTTTGCTCTATGGTAGGATGCATTATCATCTTGAAAATGTTGTCATCATCCCCAAACATCCTTTCAATTGATGGGATAAGAAAACTGTCCAATATATCAATGTAAACTTGGGCATTTATTGAAGATGTAATGACAGCCATCTCCCCAGTGCCTTTACCTGACATGCAGCCCCATATCATCAATGACTTTGGAAATTTGCATGTTCTCTTCATGCAGTCATCTTTATAAATCTCATTGGAACGGCACCAAACAAAAGTTCCAGCATCATCACCTTGCCCAATGCAGATTCCCGATTCATCACTGAATATGACTTTCATCCAGTCATCCACAGTCTACGATTGCTTTTCCTTAGCCCATTGTAACCTTGTTTTTTCTGTTTAGGTGTTAATGATGGCTTATGTTTAGCTTTTCTGCATGTAAATCCCATTTCCTTTAGGCGGTTTCTTACAGTTTAGTCACAGTCATTGACTCCAGTTTCCTCCCATTCATTTCTCATTTGTTTTGTTGTGCATTTCCTGTTTTGGAGACATATTGCTTTAAGTTTCCGGTCTTGACGCTTTGATGTCTTCCTTGGTCTACCAGTATGTTTGCCTTTAACAACCTTCCCATGTTGTTTGTATTTGGTCCAGATTTTAGACACAGCTGACTGTTAACAACCAACATCTTTTGTAACATTGCATGATGATTTACCTTCTTTGAAGAGTTTGATAATCCTCTCCTTTGTTTCAATTGACATCTCTCATGTTGGAGCCATGATTCATGTCAGTCTACTTGGTGCGACAGCTCTCCAAGGTGTGATCACTCCTTTTTAGATGCAGACTAACGAGCAGATCTAATTTGATGCAGGTGTTAGTTTTGGAAATGAAAATTTACAGGGTGATTCCATATTTTTTTCCTCAGAATTGAGTGATTCCATAATTTTTTTCCTCTTCTTGGTCTGAAAAATATTACCCTTGCTGAGTACCACATTTTTAATCTTGATTTCTTTTAGTGTTTCTTAAAGCCCTAAAGTTGCCATTTGCAATGACTTTAGTTTTGTGCCATGTCTGTGATCTGCTTTTTTTCAACAACATTAAACAACTGAATGAACATCCTCCTAACCCGGTGATTCCATAATTTTTTCCAGGAGTTGTAGTTTCCTCAGATTTTGTCCCTTTTTTGAATAGTAGCACCACATTTGCTATGCACCAGTTCGGTGGTACAGACCCTGTTATTATGAAATAATTAAATGTTAGAAATAACAATATGTGTATCACAGTACTTAATTCCTACAGAACTCTGAGGTGTATGCCACCCGGGCCCGGTAATTTGTCTATTTTAGTGTTTTTGAGACACTTCTTGCTTAATTAAGCAGGTGACATTTAACCCCTTCATGATCGCATGATTTTTTTTAATTTTTTTTTTTCATTTTTGTGCTTCCATTTTTTTCCTCATTTTCTTCTAAGAGCTTTAACTATTATTTTTCCACCAACATAGCTACAGTGGTGGCCAAAAGTATTGGAAGACCATTTAATTGACATTGTCTTCAATGACATTTAATTTGTCATTGAAGACAAATTAAATGAAGATAATAATAGCAAAGAATTTGTGATTGCAATCATTTTCAGGAAGAAACTGAGTATTATCTGACAGAATTGCAGGGGTGCCAATACTTTTGGCCACCACTGTATATCAAGGCTTGTTTTTTGTGAGTATAGTTGTAGTTTTTAATGACACTATTTATTGTACTGTACTATTCAATGTGCTAAAAAAACGGAAAAAAGATTCAAAGTCCGTTAAAATTGCAAAAAAAAAAAAGTGATTCAGCCATAGCTTTTTGGGTTTTGTTTTTACAGTGTTTATTTTACGATAGAAACAACTTTGCAGTTCAATCATGGTGATGTCAAACATGTATAGATTTTTTTTTTATATTTTTTACTTAAGTAGAAAAAAATATATTTGAATTTGAAAAAAAAATTGCTTTGATGCCTGTTACTTTTAGATTTTTCCAGCAATGGAGTAGTGTGAGGGTTTGTTTTTAGCATGGGAAGCTGACATTTTAATTGATACCTTTTTTGGATAGGTATGCCTTTGCTTTTTTTTATTGCAATTTTGTAGGGACGGTGTTTACTGTTTATGTTAAATAATTTTATATTTTTATACTGCAGACTTTTACGGATGTGGCAATATCAAATATTCTTATTTCTTTATTTTTCTATTGAAATGGGGGAAAAACGTGTGATTCGATTTTTTTTTATACTTATTTTTTACTTTATTTTTTAGCCCCTTTAGGGAACTTGAACCTGCTTTCATCTAATCACTTATACTATGTACTGCAATACAACCGTATATCAGTATACAGACAAAATAAAGTTCTCCTATGAAGTTCAGCCACAGCTATTAATGATTATTTTTTTTCCCCACAATTTATTTTTTTCTCTATAATTATTTAAAGCCTCGTCAACCCTCTTACTTTAGTTCTCTAAACGCTTGTTTTGTCATTTTTCCATTTATTGCGCTCCTTACAGTTTTATTTAGCCATTGTGGTTTCTTCCTATTTCTCACTTGTTTATTCCCATGGGGTATATATTGTGCACAGGTCCTATTTAAGATGCCTATAAAAGTGTTTAAGGACATTGTCCCAGTTTATGGCACTAAGATCATCACTCAGCCATTGAAAATTTGCCTTCCTGAAGTTTAGTGTCTTTTAGCCCTTCTATTATACATCTTATTACTTTGTGATCACTATTACTCAAGTGACTCCCAAAGCCGTATATTTGATATACGGTTCAGCCTATTGGTCAGGATTAGGTCTAGAAGTGCCCCCCCCCCCCCTCCTTTGGTTCTGCACCAGTTGTGAAAGGTAATTGTCTTGTATTATTGTCGGTTTCCTTTGCTGGACCTTCAGGTTTCTGCTCCCCAATTTATATTAGGGTAATTGAAGTACCCCATAATAATTACTTGTCCCTGATTTGCTGCCTCATTTATTTGCTTTATGGGGATATTTTCTGCCACTTCAATCATATTTGGAGACTTATTACAAACTCCTATCAGTATTTTATTATTTTCTCCCTCCCCTTATCTCCCCCCACAGGGACTCTACACTTTACATGGCCTCACATACAGTACAGACCAAAAGTTTGGACACCTTCTCATTAAAAGATTTTTCTGTATTTTCATGACTATGAAAATTGTACATTTCACTGAAGGCATAAAAACTATCAATTAACACATGTGGAATTATATACTTAACAAAAAAGTGTGAAACAACTGAAAATATGTCTTATATTCTAGGTTCTTCAAAGTAGCCACCTTTTGCTTTGATGACTGCTTTGCACACTCTTGGCATTCTCTTGATGAGCTTCAAGAGGTAGTCACCGGAAATGGTCTTCCAACAATCTTGAAGGAGTTCCCAGAGATGCTTAGCACTTGTTGGCCCTTTTGCCTTCACTCTGCGGTCCAGCTCACCCCAAACCATCTCGATTGGGTTCAGGTCTGGTGATTGTGGAGGCCAGGTCATCTGGCGTAGCACCCCATCACTCTCCTTCTTGGTCAAATAGCCCTTACACAGCCTGGAGGTGTGTTTTGGGGTCATTGTCCTGTTGAAAAATAAATGATGGTTCAACTAAACGCAAACCGGATGGAATAGCATGCCGCTGCAAGATGCTGTGGTAGCCATGCTGGTTCAGTATGCCTTCAATTTTGAATAAATCCCCAACAGTGTCACCAGCAAAGCACCCCCACACCATCACACCTCCTCCTCCATGCTTCACGGTGGGAACCAGACATGTAGAGTCCATCCGTTCACCTTTTCTGCGTCGCACAAAGACACGGTGGTTGGAACCAAAGATCTCAAATTTGGACTCATCAGACCAAAGCACAGATTTCCACTGGTCTAATGTCCATTCCTTGTGTTCTTTAGCCCAAACAAGTCTCTTCTGCTTGTTGCCTGTGCTTAGCAGTGGTTTCCTAGCAGCTATTTACCAAGAAGGCCTGCTGCACAAAGTCTCCTCTTAACAGTTGTTGAAGATATGTGTCTGCTGCTAGAACTTTGTGTGGCATTGACCTGGTCTCTAATCTGAGCTGCTGTTAACCTGCGATTTCTGAGGCTGGTGACTCGGATAAACTTATCCTCAGAAGCAGAGGTGACTCTTGGTCTTCCTTTCCTGGGGCGGTCCTCATGTGAGCCAGTTTCTTTGTAGCGCTTGATGGTTTTTGCAACTGCACTTGGGGACACTTTCAAAGTTTGCCCAATTTTTCGCACTGACTGACCTTCATTTCTTAAAGTAATGATGGCCACTCGTTTTTCTTTACTTAGCTGCTTTTTTCTTGCCATAATACAAATTCTAACAGTCTATTCAGTATGACTATCAGCTGTGTATCCACCAGACTTCTGCACAACACAACTGATGGTCCCAATCCCATTTACAAGGCAAGAAATCCCACTTATTAAACCTGACAGGGCACACCTGTGAAGTGAAAACCATTTCCGGTGACTACCTCTTGAAGCTCATCAAGAGAATGCCAAGAGTGTGCAAAGCAGTCATCAAAACAAAAGGTGGCTACTTTGAAGAATCTAGAATATAAGACATATTTTCAGTTGTTTCACACTTTTTTGTTAAGTATATAATTCCACATGTGTTAATTCATAGTTTGATGCCTTCAGTGTCAATGTACAATTTTCATAGTCATGAAAATACAGAAAAATTTTTAAATGAGAAGGTGTGTCCAAACTTTTGGTCTGTACTGTATATTATCGCGTAGGATGGTTTCTAGGGACAATTTTACATATAAGCAATGCCCTCTCCCTCACCTATTTGTACGGTCATTCCTGAACAGACTATAGCTGTCACGCAAGGTGTGGGAAAGACTTAGGGCAACACAAAGGGAAGAGGGAAAGTAAGCCCAGACTCTAGGGAAAGGGGGCAGTGGAGACCTCCTAGGCTGGTCTAGTGCCACCCTGTCTCCTCTAATGACCCTATATTGTCTCTTCAGCAATCGCCGCACGCGTGCCTCGCCCTATCTTTCCCTGGCGTATGGCTAAGGCTAGGGAAGGGAGGAGATGAGCACTAGTCAATCCCCACTGAACACCAAAGACAACAAGGGAGCACAAACAGGGGGAAATTGCTTAGCTTTAGATGACTCCAGATAAATGCACACACGTTCTCAAACTCCAGAGAGGAAGAAATACTGCTCTTGCTAAAGCCTTCACAAGGAGTAAAGAATATCTCTGGCACCTCCCTCTGGAACACAGCAGGTATTTATACACCCAGGTCAGGGTGTTAATTATCCTGAGGAAGGTAGCGGCTGGGTGCTAGAGGCAGCCTCTAAGAAGATGTCTGTAATGCCAAATGTAGATGTAGCGCCCCGAGGGTTCGGTTGCTACAGGGGTATTGCACCTCAACCAGAGGTGTGATATTCCACTCCCAGGTAAGGATGGAGTGTGGACCAGGGCTCAGTTAGCTGCACACACATACACTCCCCATTTCCGGGGGACAGCTCGACGGTGCTCCCATATTGCAGGCACAACTGACCATGTCCCTGGCTGGAGTGGGGAGGGGGGAGAGAACCCAGTGGTGTAGGAGCAGAAAGGGGACGGTTTCTGGAGCATAGCAAGGAGCTCATTGGGTGCAGGTCACCTGAACTTAGACACAGAGAAGCAGATAAAAGGTGAGAGCCATCTTAAGTCAGAGCAGAAGCAGAAGCAGAGCAGAGTAAAGAAGTAGTTCAGTCAGAACTGACAGGGAGCCGTGGCTCAGCCTGAGCTCAGCTCCACGAGGCAGGCCTAGAGAGAAGGCCGGGGCCAGAGAGGAAAAGAGGAGAAGGAGAAGGAAGGAAGGAGAAGAGACAGAGGAGTGGAAGGGCTCCAGAAACAAGAAAGCAGAAGGGACCCTAAGAGAGCAGAACGGAAAGCAACCGTTGCAAACCCGCGTTATATCGGGTGAAGGGTCAGGCTGTGGAAGGGTACCGGATTCCCAAGTTGGTGGAGGTAAATTATCCCTCAGCCAAGAATCGGAGGTCGTGATAATTTATTAGTGCGACCCCCTGCCAAATCTGCTAGGAAGGCGCCATATAGGATAGTGGGAAGTGGAGGCCAACGCTTACCCGACACGGTCCGCGGTAGCTGGACAGAAGTTTGGTCACTGGTGGGGCACGAGAGGCCAGAGAAAGGACAGAAGGGAGTCCTGTGCCATGCTCCTGAGTTGCCTGGGGGTTGACCGAGCCCCTCACCTGGTGGACGCAGCATGGCTTGGGCAGTCATTGCTGACAGAAGTGACTTGGATAACAACTGTGAGTAAAAGACCCTGGACTGCATCATTGGACTCTGTGTGATTTCTGCTGCGCCGGCACCATCACCCCCAGCATCCACCTACACTGCCCTGAGGCTACACTCTTCCCGTGGGGAGTTATCCTACCCCTGTGCTGCACACCAACACCAGCCTCAGCGGTCTGCCTCGCAGCGGCGGTTATCTCTGACTGCAATCCACGGGTGGCGTAGTCGGACATTCAAAACACTGATAAATAGACTGCCACAATTTGGTCTGACCACCCTGAGCCACGGGATCGGGTTGCCACTACTACCCCCATCAGCACCGTACACCAGAAGGCCCGGTTCCGGGTACCCCACGGCCCAGGGGGCGAGTCATAGAGATCTCCTGCAACCCACTGCAGGGCGACTGTCTGTCACTTCTGACACACTCGTGACAATAGCCCTGTAAATTAACAACCCACTCATAGCTCTTGTCCAGCCATGTCTCCGTTAACCAATGATACTAGATTTTTTTCCAACAATATTAATTCTATTTCCTCCATCTTGTTGGTGAGGCCTTTGGCATTATTATACATGCACTTTATGTATTTTCTGTACCTGCTCTCTGTAATAACTGTCCTAACCCCTCTCTCATGCCACCCCCATGTTCATTATTAAGGCTCAGGTCACTATCTACACTATCTCCCACTCCTGTACAGTAATTACCTCCCATCAATCCCTAGTTTAATGCTAATTTGTCATCAGGATGTTATATAATTGTAAGTGTGTAAAGGTGCTTTAATGTTGATTATATCCTTACTTTGCTTGTAGAATTTTGTTTTTCCATTTTAGAGAAATCCAGGGTATTATTTTATGCTGAGTACAAGCACAGATGGGTCGGACACTTACAGCTTTCTTGGCTCTTTCCTATTCCACACCCGCCACCTACCTCTGGTCCCTGACTGTCAGGTTACTCTTGCTTCAATGAACTTCCTCCTCTGCCCAAGATTTCACTCAAGCATAGTCATTTCCTCTGATTGTCTCCTCAGAGGGGGCGGCACATGCACAGATCGATAGTCGGGCACTTGCAACATCGTCAGGACCATACCGCACATGCATTGACCCTGGCAATGACGGACCAAGCACAAAATCTTGGGCAGAGGAGGCAGATTACAGAAACAAGAGTGACCTATCAGGCAAACACCACAGGAAGAGCAGGGAGTGGAGAGCAGGAGAGCTGTAAGTGCATTGTCTCGCCCCGCTCTACTATTACAACTCATTCTGTGGCACAGCCAGTTGCCTCATTGTCCTGTACCTCCATGCCACCATGGTCACCCACATCTACCACCTACTCATTAGCAGCAAACTCCTTTGCATATTGTCAGTGGATCTTAGTGTTACAAGCTGCTCACTTAAATCCATTATCTGGCCTTCCAAATTTTCAATTTGCACACATTTAGAACAAGAGTATACATCCGCAAACAGCTGATCATGGACTGCGTACATGCGACAAAATGTCCACTGAATGTAGGGCCAGCTCCAAGTTTTCATGGGCCCCTGGCAAAAGAGTTTCAGTGGCCCCTTTAACACATACCACCATTCATAATGCACAGATACGGCAAAGAAATATAGGTATACAACACAGGGCCCAGGCTGTCCCTTATCCTTCACATTTGCATATGCACGTACACACAGTACGCAGACATGCGCACACACACACAGTACGCATACATGCACACACACAGTACGCAGACATGCACACGCACACAGTACACAGACATGCACACGCACACAGTATGCAGACATGCACACGCACACAGTATGCAGACATGCACACGCACACAGAATGCAGACATGCACACAGTACGCAGACATGCACACATTATGCAGACATGCGCATGCACACAGTACGCAGACATGCAGGCACACAGTACGCAGACAAGCATGCACACAGTACGCAGACAAGCATGCACACAGTATGCAGACATGCACGCACACAATATGCAGACATGCACGCACACAGTACGCAGACATGCACACACACAGTACACAGACATGCACACGCACACAGTATGCAGACATGCACACGCACACAGTATGCAGACATGCACACGCACACAGTATGCAGACATGCACACGCACACAGAATGCAGACATGCACACAGTACGCAGACATGCACACATTATGCAGACATGCGCATGCACACAGTACGCAGACATGCAGGCACACAGTACGCAGACAAGCATGCACACAGTACGCAGACATGCAGGCACACAGTACGCAGACAAGCATGCACACAGTATGAAGACAAGCACGCACACAGTATGCAGACATGCACGCACACAGTACGCAGACATGCACACACAATACGCAGACATGCATGCACACAATACGCAGACATGTACGCACACAGTACGCAGACATGTACGCACACAGTACGCAGACATGTAGGCACACAGTACGCAGACAAGCATGCACACAGTACGCAGACAAGCATGCACACAGTACGCAGACATGCACGCACACAGTACGCAGACATGCACACACAATACGCAGACATGCACGCACACAATACGCAGACATGTACGCACACAGTACGCAGACATGTACGCACACAGTACGCAGACAAGCACGCACACAGTACGCAGACAAGCACGCACACAGTACGCAGACATGCACGCACACAGTACGCAGACATGCACACATATACAGTACACAGACATCCATGCACACAGTACGCAGACATGCACGCACACACTCACACAGTACGCAGACATGCACGCACACACTCACACAGTACGCAGACATGCGCACAAATGCAGGCATGCACACACATGCACACATACAATACGCAGACACGCACATACACAGATACGTACACATACAGACATACGTACATATTTGAACACAAATTCTTAAAAACACATAAAACAGATATAAATATATATATACACAGTCATACACACTGACATACACAGATATTCACATCATACACACACACAAAGACAGACACATTAGAAATATTTTTAATATGGGGATTGAGGAAGCTGGTGACAAGCCTCGCTCACCTGCCCCCGGCCTGTGTCCAGTCCAACTCCTTAGGTATGTGGCAGTGCAGGGCTGCCGGCATGTATTTGCCATCACAGACATGGCCATGGACCATTAGGGGGGCCCTCTCACCGTCGGGGCCCATGCCGCTCCCCCAGCATCTGTGCAGGGCCGCTGGCGGTGTTTGATTGCCGGCACTTCACCAGACATGGCCACATGCAGTGCACTGTGCGGCTGTGTCTGCTAGTAATGACGCAGCCTGGGCGACACACAAGCACAATTAAAGGCGCAACATCGCCCCTGCCATGTCATTACTACCAGACACAGCCGCACAGAGCACGGCCATGTTTGGTGAAGTGCCGGCAATCAAACACCGCCAGCGGCCCTGCACAGATACTGGGGGAGAAGCCCGGGCCCCGTCAGTGAATGGGCCCCTCTGATGGTCCACGTGTAGATCTACGCGTCAGATGAGAACCATTCTTAATCATGAGTAAGGATGTTCTCATCTAAAACGCGTAGATCTACATTGTTTTTTGTGGATTTTTGTACATGACATTTGATGGCTGAATTTTAACCCTTGGATTCTCTATTAGATATTTTTTTCTGCAGACCGTAGAGCTTTTGCCTTGTTTGCTAACTACCTACTCATACAAATACCCTTAGCAACAGAACCAGAAAAATAAATGTGAGGACAGAACATTGATTTATAAAAATATACAGCAAGCTACTTTACTTTAAATAAAGTATGTGTTCGGGCCGCTTGCACAAATTGCCAGATATATGCTCCTAAAATAGAACGCATAAAACACAAGCCCACGGGTAAGGACACACAAGAGTACTAAAATATTTCTGAGCCTGAAACAAAGATCTAATAACCATTGTCCATTGTCTCTCATTTAAGGTGTAAAGTACATCCAGATATTAAACCCATTGTCCCATATATTCTCCCATAACAAAGATCAGACAGGAAGTCCAAAAGGGACAAGGTCAAAACCCAATGGTCCACCACTAGATTATTCCTTAAACCCGCAATAAATAATGGATAGTATACAAGTACTTGAAATTAATCAATTATCCCAGATAATCCATATACTGCAATAGACAAGTAGATAGTTAGTTGTAGTCCATTGTCCTGACGCGTTCCTCTCAAGGCTTTGAAGTTCATCAAGGGACTTGTTGGAGACAAGAGGAGAGAATGCGGTAACAGTAAGTGCTAGGTCGCTCCCATGTCCGCGAGGTACTGTAGGAAGGAGAAGCGCGGCGTGCATTTAGCATCTGCACACGGTCTTAAAGCGGCTACAAGAGATGATGGCACCTCATTAGTGATAGAGGCGGTGTATAGTAACGCGTTACTGCTGTGTAATGCAGAGAGATAACAGGAGAAGACATATACATCTAGTGTTTATGTGTACACCTATTCATATTTAATGACAAATGGAAGATATGAATTAATCTAATAACAACATATTCCTATAAATAGCATGAATCCATGAAAATAATATATATTTAATAGATATTTCATAATGGAGAGCCTATCATGCATTACATATCAAGTAATTGTCTGATGGACCTAAAGCTTCCTAATATCATATAATACAAGTACAGAGATAGAAAATATAATGAAAAACAATATAAGTATGGCATTATAAATCCATTGTACTGTACAGTACTAGGCGTAGTAAACACAGATAACATTCTTAAAAGGTAATTAGCAATTTGAATCTTCCCATTTAAATATGCTGACTTAGTGCAAAAGATAGAACAAAAAAAATGGTAATTATACTGATAATTTAACCAGTCCTAGTAGCTGAGATAAAATAAGGACGTGGCTCAATTAATTCCTATACAGTACATCAATGTTGATTTCCCCCATTTCTCATATAGGATAATGAACAATAGAAGGGGTAGTGGAGAAGATTGTCAGATAGTGGGATACTGTGCTGTTACACCCCAAAAGGCCTATCTTCAAAACTACAACCGCCTCTTGGCAAGCAGGAAGCCAGGAGACAAAGGAGCGGTCTACATCGGAAGAAACAAACATAAGACTACCCCTTTAAGGATTTTATGTAATTCCCATAGTATGAAGAAGCAAAAAAGGAAAAAGAAAAATCAAGTTTATTTGAGATATTATTCCTTTAGACTTGTAACTAGACATCACATGCTATCTGGATATGGATCTCGAGAAGTCCAATTCCAGGACAAGAGAGCCTACTTTTCCAGTGGGTCACTAAACTACTTTATTATGGAAAGTTAGATCTATCCCTTGAAATGATGCGGTTTATCATCTCTACAAAGGGAAACTGTACACCAACAACTAAAAAATACAAAAAATGTACTGTAAAATTCAAAATCACCATCTTATTTTTAGTTTAAAAATCTACATATCCTTTGAGAGTCTTAAGGTGCCCATTTACATTGGATTAATATTGATGAAGATATTACAATTTCCACTATACCAAAGGTTTGTTAGATAAAATTGAATAATGAACGATTATTTTAGCCGCTTGATGACACTCCATCATTGTCTGGAACAAAGTCAGTCATGTTTGAAATTTTCATCCAATAGTCAGACGAAAGTTATGCAAAAGATCTCTCATCCATGAATGATTTTACTTTGAAAGATATTTTCCAGAAATATAGTTATACCTTGCTTGTGTCATTGATCATTTGGTCATGGAAAATTTGAATAACTTTATTTTGCTTTATGATGGCATATCGATCGCTTACAAAACAACCCTTTGATCAACAGTTGTTCAACCATGAAACTAATTTTAATATATATGGTGACTTTCGGGTATCTATACACATTGGCTGAAAGTAAGTGAAACACTCTGATTTTGTCAGGTTCAGCAGGAATGATGGAGTACATAGAGATTGGACCATCTAACTTAAAAGGTTTTTCTCAAGTTGTGTCTAGAGCAGGACCAAGTTTTAAAGCCTCCTTCAGTTGTTTCTTGCTGGAGGGGGGTGAAATGGACAATCATCTTTCAGTGACAGTTCTGATCCTACTGCTGAGTTTCTGTGAGACAATGATGCTCTGTTAGTGCTTGTCCTGAAGTATATACTGTTATCACTATTTTTGCATATAGAGATAATAGGGTGTTTGTACAGGCACATGATTGGGAAAGTGAGAGCAGTCATTAGAACTGCTCTGGAAAATGCCAATGCTGGGAGCTAGTGATTTTGAAGGACTGATAACAGCAGCTGGGTCATTTGCTGAGAGGGGAGAGAAGCTATCTGACGGTATCTCAGGAGGTAACTCCTGATCCTTGGGTTTAACTACATTCGGCCAGGCTCTGGTGGTCAGTCTCCTTGACAACAAACTGTAAAGTATGTAAGAATAATGCTCTCATAGCAGGAGAATGACAACGGATAGAAAATGCAAGTCAGTTGCAAATAGAGATGAGCGTTGTTCTACTCGAACTGTTCGCCAATCTCAAATTCGAGCTGTTTTGGGCGGTGTTCGAGCCGTTCGGCGAACACGAACAATTTGAGAAAAATTCGGCTGTTCGAGGTTATATTCGATAACTGTTCGTGCACCAAAATCATAACTGGATTTTTTCTCAGTAATGATGAAAATTAATGTTAATACGCAGTTTGAGTGTACAGCGGGGTGGGGGGAGGGGCAGGGGATGGATCTCTGCAGGAACAATGAAGATCTCCATTTTTTTTTCTCTTTCCCGCATTTGCAGTGGGGAGGTGCAATCTGTCAGCCTATCAGCAGCGCACACACGGAGCGAAGTGCTTTTTTTCACACAAGCAAGGGCATGTGTCATTGGCAGTGTATGTCACATGTCCTTGCCCTATAAGACCAAGCCATTTTCCCCGTCGCCACCATTTTCTCACTGCTGCAGCTGCGTGTTAGACGGCACCGCTGTTGCTGTGTGCGCTATACCTTGTTAATTTCAAGCCAATTTTCGCACAAATCTCCCTATAGCTTGGGAGTAGGGAATAGTTGTGATTGCAGTCCTTTTAAGGACTAGGTTACAGCATTTCCTATGACTTTTATCAGGCAGGTCTGTGCTCTTAAATAGATAGATTGTGGGAGTAAAGACTAATTGTAATTGGAGTCCTTTTCAGGACTAGGTTACATCAGATCCTATCAGTTTTTGCCAGGCAGGTCTGTGCCAGTGCTGTGCAAGTTTTTTTCACAGCATTTGGCTGAATCTAGCAAAGCTAATCCTTTTTGGCCTATTGCAGAGTGTGTTAGTCAGTGGAGTAGCCTATCTGTGTTGCAAGATATACCACCTGTGTATAGAATACCAATTTTTTTACTGCACCTAGTGAAGTAAAATCTTTTGGGCATAGCATCATTCTATTAGTCCATCTATACTGACCTCCATCAGGTTGCAAATTGAATATAATTTTTTTCTGCATCTAGCTCTGAAAAAATATTGGGCTTCTAGCTGTGTGTGGGACTTGTTCTATTAATCCATCTATACAGACCTCCATCAGGTTGCAAACTGAATATATTTTTTTCTGCATCTACCTCTGAAAAAATATTTGGCCTTCTAGCTGTGTGTGGGACTTGTTCTATTAGTCCATCTATACTGACCTCCATAAGGTTGCAAACTGAATATAATTTTTTTCTGCATCTACCTCTGAAAAAATATTTGGCCTTCTAGCTGTGTGTGGGACTTGTTCTATTAGTCCATCTATACTGACCTCCATAAGGTTGCAAACTGAATATAATTTTTTTCTGCATCTACCTCTGAAAAAATATTTGGCCTTCTAGCTGTGTGTGGGACTTGTTCTATTAGTCCATCTATACTGACCTCCATAAGGTTGCAAACTGAATATAATTTTTTTCTGCATCTACCTCTGAAAAAATATTTGGCCTTCTAGCTGTGTGTGGGACTTGTTCTATTAGTCCATCTATACTGACCTCCATAAGGTTGCAAACTGAATATAATTTTTTTCTGCATCTACCTCTGAAAAAATATTTGGACTTCTAGCTGTGTGTGGGACTTGTTCTATTAGTCCATCTATACTGACCTCCATAAGGTTGCAAACTGAATATAATTTTTTTCTGCATCTACCTCTGAAAAAATATTTGGCCTTCTAGCTGTGTGTGGGACTTGTTCTATTAGTCCATCTATACTGACCTCCATCAGGTTGCAAATTGAATATAATTTTTTTCTGCATCTAGCTCTGAAAAAATATTGGTCTTCTAGCTGTGTGTGGGACTTGTTGTACTAGTCCATCTATACTGACCTCCATCAGGTTGCAAACTGCATATATTTTTTTCTTCATCTACCTCTGAAAAAATATTGGGCTTCTAGCTGTGTGTGAGACTTGTTCTATTAATCCATCTATACAGACCTCCATCAGGTTGCAAACTGAATATATTTTTTTCTGCATCTACCTCTGAAAAAATATTGGGCTTCTAGCTGTGTGTGGGACTTGTTCTATTAATCCATCTATACAGACCTCCATCAGGTTGCAAACTGAATATATTTTTTTCTGCATCTACCTCTGAAAAAATATTGGGCTTCTAGCTGTGTGTGGGACTTGTTGTATTAGTCCATCTATACTGACCTCCATAAGGTTGCAAACTGAATATAATTTTTTTCTGCATCTACCTCTGAAAAAATATTTGGCCTTCTAGCTGTGTGTGGGACATGTTCTATTAGTCCATCTATACTGACCTCCATAAGGTTGCAAACTGAATATAATTTTTTCTGCATCTACCTCTGAAAAAATATTTGGCCTTCTAGCTGTGTGTAGGACTTGTTCTATTAGTCCATCTATACTGACCTCCATAAGGTTGCAAACTGAATATAATTTTTTTCTGCATCTACCTCTGAAAAAATATTGGGCTTCTAGCTGTGTGTGGGACTTGTTCTATTAATCCATCTATACAGACCTCCATCAGGTTGCAAACTGAATATATTTTTTTCTGCATCTACCTCTGAAAAAATATTGGGCTTCTAGCTGTGTGTGGGACTTGTTGTATTAGTCCATCTATACTGACCTCCATAAGGTTGCAAACTGAATATAATTTTTTTCTGCATCTACCTCTGACAAAATATTTGGCCTTCTAGCTGTGTGTGGGACTTGTTCTATTAGTCCATCTATACTGACCTCCATAAGGTTGCAAACGGAATATAATTTTTTTCTGCATCTACCTCTGAAAAGATATTTGGCCTTCTAGCTGTGTGTGGGACTTGTTCTATTAGTCCATCTATACTGACCTCCATAAGGTTGCAAACTGAATATAATTTTTTTCTGCATCTACCTCTGAAAAAATATTTGGCCTTCTAGCTGTGTGTGGGACTTGTTCTATTAGTCCATCTATACAGACCTCCATCAGGTTGCAAATTGAATATAATTTTTTTCTGCATCTAACCCAGCCAAAAGTTTTGGCCTAATACCACAGTTTGGCCACTCAGCTCTGCTCGGTTCCCATCCATTGTTTTTTTGTGCAAACAACTCCAGAGTTGTGAATTAGTTAACCACCAAAATGAGTGGAAAAAGGCCTGCTGCTGGTGGAAAGGGGAATAGGCGTGTTGGGAAGGGGAAAAAAGGTTGTGTCCGTGGGGTAGGTGTTAAAGCAACAGTAACATCTGCAGAAGAAAGACCATCTTCCAGCCAAACTAAAATGTCTACTTCTTTTAGCGGACAATGTGATAAGATCCCTTTCTTACGGCCACGCCAATCGCTACAAATTCCAGATGAGGCACAAAAACAGCAGGTGCTTCAACGGATATCAAGTGCTCCTTTAAGTGGGCTCTCCTCCACATCAACTTCAACATCACAAATACTCCAGTCCTCAAAGGTGTCACCCCAATCGCACTTGCTTCCTCACAGCTCCCAAATCTCCAGCTGCCCGTCTGAGTATGAGGTAGAACAGATGGTTGAGTCTGCAGAGCTGTTTACTCATACTATAGCCTGGGAATCAGAGGTCGACTCCAGCGCTTGACCATAATGTAGACCCTCATTCCCAAACTGTAACTCCTGTTGGTGGAGACAATGAGGAAGACGATGATAAGACTCAAATACCTGATTGGAGCGACAACTTTAGTTTTTTGTCAGGGCAGGAACAGGTTGGCTCTGAGGACGACGGGTGTGATAACGCACAGGGTGATGATGATGAGGTTGGAGATCCCACTTACTGTCAACCCACAGTCAGCCAAGAGATGAGGTCAGCAGAGGAGGTGGAGGAAGATGCTAATGACGACGAGGTCATGTTGCGCTTTCCTGGACAGAGACGTAGTACTGGAAGCACGTCAACAACTGCATCCTCAAACACAACTCTGCCTCTCACCACAAGTCGTGGTGGCTCTTCAGGTCGCATGGGTGCTAAGCCTTGCATAGCCTGGGCATTTTTTCAGATCGATAAAGATGACCCAACTCGTGTTATCTGTAACATTTGTCAGCAAAAGCTAAGTAGAGGCCAAAAAATACATAGTTTGAGTACTTCATGCATGAACCGGCACATGGACATGAAGCATAAGTTGCAGTGGGAAGCTCAGTGTGCTACAATGCGGCCTAGCCGGCCGGGCCAACCACCGTCTGCCATATCTTGTGCATCCGCGGCCTCTTCATCCTCTGTGACTGGGGGGATAGCAGTCACACCTGTTTTGGGGCGCAGACCTGCCACCTCTTTACCCGCAACAGCCAGCGTGATTGGCAGGTCATCATTTTCTTTGGAGGTGGTAACACCAGCTGATGTTGAGCGCTGTCCGACATCGATAGCACCACCTTTGGATCAAGGCAACCTAACATGTCCGCCTGCATCTTCCTCACAGACCGGCAGTTTGCCGGGGACACCCTTATCAGCCCCGTCTAAGCACAATAGCCAGCCCTCGGTCCCTCAGATGTGGACAAGTAAAAGACCATTTCCTCCTAGCCATGAGAAAGCTAAGAGGTTGAATTTCACCATCTGCAAGCTCTTGGCTACAGAAATGCTGCCTTTCCGCCTGGTGGACACAGAGGATTTTCGAGACCTTATGTCCGTCGCAGTGCCCCAGTACCAGATGCCCAGTCGGCACTACTTCTCAAAGAAAGGTGTGCCTGCGCTCCACCAGCATGTCGCACACAACATCACCGCTTCTTTGAGAAACTCTGTGTGTGACAGGGTGCATTTCACCACAGACACTTGGACGAGTAGGCATGGACAGGGGAGTTACATGTCGCTGACTGGGCACTGGGTAACTATGGTGACAGCAGGACAAGGTGCTGCTGTCCAAGTCTTGCCGTCCCCACGAGTTGTGCGTCAATCCTCTTTATGTCAAAGTTCCTCCACTGCTTCTGCCTCCTCAACCTCCTCTCGGTCCTCCACCTGCACCCAAAGCCTGTCTGGTCATGCCACAAGCTTTCTAACTGTGCAGAAGGGATCCTGCACACCTCCTTACTATGCTGGCAGTAGGGCTCAACGTCATCAGGCGGTTTTTACATTGAAATGTCTGGGAAATGTGAGTCACACAGCTGAGGAGTTGTGGTCAGCTCTGGAGAACCAATTTCATGAATGGTTGTCTCCACTGGACCTGAAACCAGGGAAGGCCGTGTGCGACAATGCTGCAAACCTGGGTGCGGCCCTTCGCCGGGGCAATGTCACACACGTGCCTTGTATGGCTCACGTGTTGAACCTGGTTGTCCAGCAATTTTTAGCCCACTATCCCAGACTAGATGGCCTTCTGCAGAGGGCACGGTCGCTGTGTGCTCACTTCCGCCGTTCGCATCCCGCAGCTCAGCGACTTACATCTCTACAGAAGTCGTTGGGCCTGCCACTTCACCGGCTAAAATGCGATGTGCCTACCCGGTGGAATTCAACTCTGCACATGTTGCAGCGACTGTGGCAGCACCGACAAGCCCTGGTGCAATACGTTCTGACGTATAGCCTGGGCCAACGAGATTCAGAGGTGGGGCAAATCACGCTGGAGGAGTGGTCTCAGATCAGGGACCTGTGCACCCTTCTGCACAGTTTTGAAATGGCGACGAAGATGTTTAGTGCTGACGATGCCATTATCAGCATGACTATTCCGGTGATTTACATGCTGGAGCACATGTTAAACAGAATTTGGAGTCAGGTGGTGGCACAAGAGGAGGTGGAGGAAGTAGAGGAGGAGGAGTTGTATGTGGAAGGGCTAACATCTGCAAGGTCCAGACGGTCGGCAGCACCAAGGCGGCAGGCATGTGAGGGTGGGGGAGATGGTTTTACCAGGGCGCATGGTAGCAGCCAAACTAGTGAGGAAGGTGCAGGAGCCCAGGAAGAAGTGGAGGACGAACTGATGGAAGACTCATCAGATGAGGGAGACCTTGATCACATTTCTGTTGTGCGAGGTTGGGGGGAGAGGACAGAGGAAGGAAGCATGATTGTTACCTCGCCACCAACACAACAGGGACTTGGTGCTCCTGGATGCGCAACACACATGAGTGCCTTCTTGCTGCACTACCTGCAACATGACCCTCGAATTGTGAGAATTAGAAATAATCCTGACTACTGGGTTGCCACACTGTTAGATCCCCGGTACAAAAGTAAATTTGCAGAAATTATTCCTGCCATAGAAAGGGATGCACGCATGCAGGAGTATCAGCAGAGACTGTTGCAGAATCTTACATGTGCTTTCCCACAAAATACCAGTGGTGCACGTAGTGAATCTCACAGTTCCAACTTGCCAACCGTGGGACCGTCAAGTGTTCAGCACTCAAACCGTAACAGAACCACAGTATCTGCTGGTAACATCAATTTTGCGGAATCATTTCACCACTTTTTTAGCCCATCCTTTGCAAGGCCACAGGAGACAAGAAGTCTGACACATAGTCAACGCCTAGAGACGATAGTACAGGAGTATCTCCAAGTAAACATTGAAGCCACGACTGTGTCACTGGACCCTTGCTCTTTTTGGGCTTCCAATCTGGATAAATGGCCGGAGCTAGCCACTTACGCCTTGGAGATCTTGTCATGCCCCGCAGCCAGCGTTCTGTCTGAACATGTGTTCAGTGCTGCTGGTGGTGTGCTGACAGATAAGCGCACGCGGCTCTCCACTGATAATGTAGCCAGACTCACGTTCATAAAGATGAACAAATCATGGATCCGAAACGACTTTTCTACCCCTGTGTCATCCTGGGGAGAGTAAAAGCTTGATGATTGGTTAAAATCACCCTACCAACCGTTTTAAGCTTTCAAATTACTAATCATGTTTATCTGTATCTTGGCTGGAAAATAATTTGGGCTTTGTAGCAGTGTGCAGCACTGATTCTATTAGGCCATCTATAATAAGCTCCACCAGATTTAAAATTACTAATCATGTTTATCTGTATCTTGACTGGAAAATAATTTGGGCTTTGTAGCAGTGTGCAGCACTGATCCTATTAGGCCATCTATACTAAAGCTTCACCAGATTTAAAATTAATAATAATTTTTAGCTGCATCTAGCCCGGAAAATAATTTTGGGGCTCCGAGATGCGCAAGACACATAAGTGCCTTCTTGCTGCACTACCTGCAGCATGACCCTCATATTGTCAGAATTCGAAGTAATCATGACTACTGGGTTGCCACACTCTTAGATCCCCCAAACTTTTCGATCAACCTTTTCATTTTAATAAAGACCAAAAAAATGGTCATTTTTGAAATTATAAGCATTAGCAGGTTGTTAGAAACTGAAATCAAACAGTTTTCAACTCAAAACTTTATTCTAGGTGATGTTACATTTTCACATAGGACCCCTTGTTCGAAAGGAGCTTCTGAACTCTTTCGTCCATTGAATTTGTCAGGTTTTGGATGGTTTCTGCTTCAATTGTTTTGCATGAGGACAGAATACCCTCCCAGAGCTGTTGCTTAGATGTGAACTGCCTCCCGCCATCATAGACACTCCTTTTAATGATGCTCCAAAGGTTCTGAATGGGGTAGAGGTCAGGGGAGCATGGGGGTCACACCATAAGTTTGTCCCCTTTTATGCCCATATCAGCCAGAGATGCAGATGTTTTATGTGCAGCATGAGAAGGTGCATTATCATGCAGAAAAATGATCTTGCTGTGAAATACACGGTTCTTCTTCTTGAACCATGGCAGGAAGTGCTGTTTGAGAAAATCCACATACATTATGGAGTTCATCTTTAGCGCCTTCAGGGATCCTAAAGGGGCCGACAATCTCTCTCCCCATGATTCCAGCCCAAAATATTACTCCACCTCCTCCTTGTTGGCGCTGTAGCCGTGTTTGCGTGGGGTGTCCATCAACCAGCCATCCTCCACTCCATCCATCTGGACCATCGAGCGCTGCACGGCACTCATCCGTGAACAAAACAGTTTTGAAATCAGTCTTCATGTAATGTTTGGCCCACTGGAGCCGTTTCTGCTTGTGTGAAGTGGATAGAGGAGGTCGGCAGGATGGCGTATGCACAGCTGCAAACCTCTGAAGGACCCTGCATCTTGTTGTTCGGGGGACGTTGGAGGCACAAGCAGCTTCAAAAACTTGTCTGCTGCTATGACAAGGCTTTTTTGCCGCTGCTCTTTCAACCTGACGTAATTGCCTGTAGGAAAGAGTCCTCAATTTGCCCTTATCAGCACGCACACGTGTGTACTGTGAATCAGCTACATACTTCTTGATTGCTAAGACACTTCATCCTGATCATCGCACAATGTTGATTGTAGTCATGCCTTGACCTAAACACTCCACAATTTGTTGCTTCTCAGCAGCCGACACATCCTTTTTCTTTCCCATTTTGGCAGAAAATGTAGGCTGCTTAATAATGTGAGAGAGCCTTCTTAAGTAGTCTTGCCTTTCATTGGACACACCTGCCAAACTAATTAGCACAGGTGTCTGCAATTGCTTACAGTGATATAAAGAGCCCTGACACACATCACCATCAATGAGTTTAACTGACAAACAAACAAATTCTTCCCTTATCACTCCTAAACACTTTTTGCATAATAATTTGGAATGCAGTGTACATGTGCTTTTCCACAAAACACCAGTGGTTCACGTAGTGAATCTTACAGTTCTAACTTGCCAACCGTGGTCTGTATGGAGTTGTTCAATAAAGGGCCCAAAATTAAGATAACATAGATGGGAGAGGTCTCTATGAATAGGAATTCCTAAGTATTTGATACCCTGTGAGGGCCAGGCAAAGGGAAAGTTGGACTGGATGGAATCCTATATGGATTTGGGGAGGGAGACATCGAGGGCCTCAGACTTCGCTGCATTGATTTTAAAATTTGACCATGTAACAAAGTGATCTATTTCAGCCATAACAGCATGGATGGATATATGTGATTGAGTGATATATACTAGGACATCATCAGCAAATAGAGAGCACTTGTACTCGGTGCCTCCCACCTCAATCCACCTAATATTGGGGTTATGGCGAATTGATGAGAGCAGGTGCTCCGTCACTAGGATGTATAAGAGAGGGGACAGAGGACATCCCTGCCTTGTCCCATTGGTGATTGTGAAAGGTGATGAAAATGTTCTGACGCACCCCCTGGGCCTTGGGACACCCGGAGCCGGACCCTTTTTGGTGGATGCTGGTGGTTGTAGTCTTCGTGGCGGCGACCCGGTTCCGTGGCTCAGGGTGGTCAAACCAGTGGCGGAACTATTTATGTGGTTTTGATGTTTAAATGTCCGACTACGCCACCCGTGGATTGCGGTCAGAGTGAACCGCCGCTACAGGGCAGACCGCTGAGGCTGGTGTTGTGTGTGCAGCAGAGCGTAGCATAACTCCCCACGGGAGGAGTATAGCCTCAGGCCAGTGTATGCGGAGGATGGGGGTGATGGTGCAGGGCAGCAGCAGTAACGACACGGAGTCAGTGATGCAGTTCAGGGCCTTTACTCACAGTTCTTATTATCCAGACCACGTCTGCAGGTAACGGCTGCCCACGTCGTACTGTGCTCACCAGGTGAGGGGCTCAGACAACTCCCAGATAACTTTGGAGCGCTTCACAGGACCCCCTTTGTGTGTCCTTTGGCTGGCCTTTCTTACCAACACTTCTGTCCGGCTGCCTCGGGCCTCCTCTTGGTAAACTTGGCGCCAGTTTCCCTGACCCTATGTGGTGCCTTCCTAGCGGGTGTAGCGAGGGGCTGCGCCACATAAAATGTCAGAGCCTCCGGTTTCTAGCTGAGGGTCGTTTCCTGCCTCCACTAGTTCGGGGACCGGTCTCCCCCTTTGGCCTGACCCCTCCACGCAGGTGGATTCGGGCGTGCGGTGGCGACTCGCCCGTCCGCACCCCTGGGATCCCTTCATTCCTCGTTTCTGGAGCCTTCTCCGCTCCTCTTCCTTCCTTCTCCCTCTTGCAGGCCTGGGCCTCTGTTACTAGGCCCGCCTCCGGAGCAGAGCTCATGCAGAGCCCCTGCTCCCTGCCACTTGTGCTCAGACTTCTCTGCACTGAACTAAGATGGTGCCCACCTTTTATACTCCCTTCTCAATGCACCCAGGAACTGCTTCCTCCCTGCTCCTGCACTACAGGGTTCCCCTTCCTCAGTGTTCCCTCCCCCCACTCCAGCCAGGGACAGGGACTGTCGTGCCCATCTCAGGGGCATATTGGTCGCCCTGCCCCACGGCAATGTGGTGTAATGCATGCAGGTGTCGGGTCCTGATCCACACTCCATCCTTACCTGAGAGTGAGATATCACACCTCTGGGTGAGGTGCAATACGTCTGTAGCAACCGAGCCCTCAGGATGCTACAGTTCCATTTATCTTCAGCCTAGGTGACGTATTGTGATACAGGGCCGTGATTTTGGCTATAAAAGGGTCCCCTAGACCCCTACCCCAAGCTTTTTAAGAGAATCATATATGGCGTGCCAGGAGACTCTATGGAATGCTTTCTCAGCATCCAACGAGAGTATCTACTTACAAATTTTTAACTGCATCTAGCCCAGGAAATACTTTGTGCCTAGTAGCAGTGTCTGCTAGTCAGCGGATTATCCCGGCTGTTAAGCAAGCTACACCACCTGTAGTTTGGACACTTAATTTTTTCAAAGGAAATGCTTCGGGACCACGGGATACTCAGTGAAGAGCATCAGGAGGCACCCCAAGGCATAGGGGCTGGGACTGGCAGTAGGATGCCTTGCGGTGGACAGCCGAGCTCGATCCTTATAAAAGCTTTTTAACTGCAGCAGCTTTAGTGGACGCTACTGGAGCTGGAATTACGCGGCTGCTGGCATGAGACTTGCCCTCCAATAGATCCTTGTAAATGGATTTAAAGTGTATTCATTCAAATTAGAGAGACAATTTAAATTAAAAAGCTTAGAGCTGCCTCCACCACAGGGGGACTCGCTCGACCCACCAGCGGACAGGCACCAGTATTGGGAGAGGGGGGCTGGCCGTCAGGGTTCACCGCGGCTCTGGCACAAACCCGGCGACATGGAGGTGGCACGGGCAGGAGCGGACTGAACGTGTCGGCTTCTCACTTTTTGGATTTTAGAAGGGCATGACATGCCTATATCTGTGTCTCCCCCTCCTTTTACTCCTCCACCTCTTTTCTTTTCTCATGACTATATGTACTTGTCACTTTTCCATGTGTTAGTTGTGTCTTCTGAGCAGTTTGTCAGCTTTTGGACACCTTTGAAGGTGTTTTCTATGTGTTTCTATGTGTTTTTGTTTGCCTGCCATTGGTTTTAACGGTGTTCGAAGGTGTTCGACGAACAGTTCGGCGAACACACGGGTGTTCGACGAACCGAACCGAACTCGAACACTACGGGGGTGGCTCAACACTAGTTGCAAACTTGCTTAGTTTCATACTGTCTAACTAAGTAATACCGCAAGAAGACCCCTTTAAGTCGGCAATATTTGACAAATGTATTCTGAGCCTGTCTATTTCGGCAGGATATGTTTGAAATTATTCTGATCCTCCTCAACAGCAAAGAACTCATTGGGCAAGTTGGATTTCCACTTGCCTAAACCTTTTTTTCTGCAGGGGATACGCCAGTGCCAGAAGTGTAAGACAGTGACATATTCCCCTCTCTCCTTTAAAAATGCATTTTTCATTTTTTTGTTGCTATGGAAATCAATTTATTAGTCCATAAATAGGCCTTGGGGTCCTTTTACATGAGCAGATAAATTGCCCGTAACGAGCGCCAATCGTTGATAAAGCAATCTTTATTTACTAACATTTGCATATTCCAATTATTAGGAATGTTTTGTATGAACGATCATTCTTACAATCCTTTATTTCCCCCTTCTGTTATTATTCAATTGACTTTTATGTCTGAATAAAAGATGCCATGAATCGATAAATGAGAAAATTATCTCTTTTTGGTTTGATCGCTTGGCATGTTCAAACTGGGCAATGATTGGGAACAAACAATTGTTCAGGTGATCATCTCCCTGGTAAAAGGCCTTTAACATAAGTATCATAAGAAAGGAATCAATTTTAATGTCCTCGTACAAAAAGAAAAGAAAACAACACAAGAGAGTAATTGTTATTAGAAAATGAGGCTGGAATTTTACAGAGCTCGTGTCCTTTTACAGGCTTTGCAATAAAATCACGTAAACTCTTCCTTTTCCGGAGTGTTTGCCAATAGAGAACCATTTGTCAGTTTGGTAGAAAAGCATTTAAGGCAAATAAAACATAAGAGAAGACAATGGAATTCTAATGTGACAGAAAATGAAAATGCGCCTCTAAAGTAATTGAAAGAAAATGATGATTATTGTCAAACCCTATGATAAGAGTGTGAAAATGTCATTCAAGACTGATTAGTGTAATCCAAGATGTTGACAGACAATCTGAATGACAAGAAAACATATTAAGTCCTGAAAAGAAATCTGACATCTAACTACTCGAGGGAGCTGGATACAGGGACATAGCAAGGGGAAGCTGGTGGAGCACTTGTCTCGGAGCTATTAAGTAGGAATGTGGAAGGGGCACATGATAAAACACTCTCCCCCCTTCAGTTCCTAAGTTGCCCTGGGTTAAGAAATGCCCACATACAGTACAGACCAAAAGTTTGGATACACCTTCTCATTTAAAGATTTTTCTGTATTTTCTTGGCTATGAAAATTGTACATTCATACTGAAGGCATCAAAACTATGAATTAACACATGTGGAATTATATACTTAACAAAAAAGTGTGAAACAACTGAAAATATGTCTTATATTCTAGGTTCTTCAAAGTAGCCACCTTTTGCTTTGATGACTGCTTTGCACACTCTTGGCATTCTCTTGATGAGCTTCAAGAAGTAGTTACTGGAAATGGTCTTCCAACAATCTTGAAGGAGTTCCCAGACATGCTTAGCATTTGTTGGCCCTTTTGTCTTCACTCTGCGGTCCAGCTCACCCAAAACCATCTCGATTGGGTTCAGGTCTAGTGACTGTGGAGGCCAGGTCATCTGGCGTAGCACCCCATCACTCTCCTTCTTGGTCAAATAACCCTTACACAGCCTGGAGGTGTGTTTGGGGTCATTGTCCTGTTGAAAAATAAATGATGGTCCAACTAAACGCAAACCTGATGGAATAGCATGCCGCTGCAAGATGCTGTGGTAGCCATGCTGGTTCAGTATGCCTTCAATTTTGAATAAATCCCCAACAGTGTCACCAGCAAAGCACCCCCACACCATCACACCTCCTCCTCCATGCTTCATGGTGGGAACCAGGCATGTAGAGTCCATCCGTTCACCTTTTCTGCGTCGCACAAAGACACGGTGGTTGGAACCAAAGATCTCAAATTTGGACTCATCAGACCAAAGCACAGATTTCCACTGGTCTAATGTCTATTCCTTGTGTTCTTTAGCCAAAACAAGTCTCTTCTGCTTGTTGCCTGTCCTTAGCAGTGGTTTCCTAGCAGCTATTTTACCATGAAGGCCTGCTGCACAAAGTCTCCTCTTAACAGTTGTTGAAGAGATGTGTCTGCTGCTAGAACTCTGTGTGGCATTGACCTAGTCTCTAATCTGAGCTGCTGTTAACCTGCGATTTCTGAGGCTGGTGACTCGGATAAACTTATCCTCAGAAACTGAGGTGACTCTTGGTCTTCCTTTCCTGGGGTGGTCCTCATGTGAGCCAGTTTCTTTGCAGCGCTTGATGATTTTTGCAACTGCACTTGGGGACACTTTAAAAGTTTTCCCAATTTTTCGCACAGACTGACCTTCATTTCTTAAAGTAATGATGGCCACTCGTTTTTCTTTACTTAGAATTTGTATTATGGCAAGAAAAAAGCAGCTAACAGTCTATTCAGTACGACTATCGGCTGTGTATCCACCAGACTTCTGCACAATACAACTGATGGTCCCAACCCCATTTATAAGGCAATAAATCCCACTTATTAAACCTGACAGGCCACACCTGTGAAATGAAAACCATTTCCGGTGACTACCTCTTGAATCTCATCAAGAGAATGCCAAGAGTGTGCAAAGCAGTCATCAAAGCAAAAGGTGGCTACTTTGAAGAACCTAGAATATAAGACATATTTTCAGTTGTTTCACACTTTTTTGTTAAGTATATAATTCCACATGTGTTAATTCATAGTTTTGATGCCTTCAGTGTGAATGTACAATTTTCATAGTCATGAAAATACAGAAAAATCTTTAAATGAGAAGGTGTATCCAAACTTTTGGTCTGTACTGTATGTGAGGCCATGTAAAGTGTAGAGTCCCTGTGGGGGGAGATAAGGGGAGGGATAAACACTGTAGGGAAACATAGAGCACCAAACCATAGTGTGATATATTAGATCCAGGTAATGTGCTCACTTGAGTGAGTTGTGTAGGCACAACTCCTGAAAAAGCTCAAGAACGATTGCTACTGCCACATGGCTGGAGGATGATGAACTCCACCAGGATGATTGAAGGAAAAGACAACAATTTGGGCTGTGTTAACCGAAATGAAGATCCTTGATCTAAAAATCTAGGGAAGTGGTTTTTATTCTGCAATACATTTTCACACCGGACTTTTGGTTTTTACACTTGAGAAAGATACCAGTAAAATAAAAAACGAGTCTCTAGATTTTTGGATCAAGGATCTTCATTTCGGTTGGTGCAGACCAAACCGTGAATTGTCTTTTTCTTCATATACTGTATATAGTTCTAAAAATATTACAAAAAAAAGAAGCAAAGTGTAGGTCTGTTATCTAAAGACAAAAAAAAATATTTGTACAACGAACTTCTATTCATTTGGAAAGGTGCACAAGAATACAAAGCAGCCACCTGGAAAACCAAAGCCTCGGAGTAAGAATTGATAATTTTGGTAAACAAATCATGTGAACATTTGTGTGCACCTTTACCTTCCTATTTACAGTTCACCAGTACACCAAGGAGCGCTTAATGGTTTCTGGGGAGACATTTGTCACCAAGGAGGACATGGAAATACTGTTATAAAGTATCACCCATTTTTGGGTTACATACAATCACCTACTTCTAAAGTATACAAGGTTTCTATGTGCCAGAGCAGATATATTTTTCATTTTTTTGCTCTAATTTGCTTTAAAATACATTTGCTTTTTTATAATTGTGACCTAACACCTGCTGACATGTTAATCTCTTCCTGGATTTGCCTTTAATGGAAAATTTGAGCTATGTCTTATCATATATTATTTTCGGGATTAAGGTTTTGGAGAAAATGCCTAAATTAGGTCTAATGAACCGTCTTTTTTATAATGAGGCACATGACTCATCCTTGTGTTATATGTCCAAGACTGATCAGGTAAACCTCATCCATGCGATGTAGAAATGTCCAAAATTATTCTGGTACTTGAAAGAGTTTCTTGACCTTACTATTCAATCTAGTACAGTGGAGAAAATAAGTATTTGATACGCTGCCGATTTGGTAAGTTTTCCCACCTACAAAGAATGGAGAGGTCTGTAATTTTTATCGTAGGTACCATGGTTCCCACTTTATGGCAATTTTTTTATGTTAAGGAGGTTGAGGAGCGCCTTTCATTTCTGTATCGGGCATTGACATTTGCAGTACGCCAGGCAGTACAGCTGCTGAACCAAATGTTTGACGCCTGACAAGTATTGTGCTCCTATCCTGATAATTAGGTTAGGATGTGACACCTTATGGATTTCCGAAGGTTGTCTTGGCAGATTGAGATATTTTTCTTGCCATAAACTGCGACCAGTTCCTGAAAATAAAAGTACACAAAGGACACTGGACACTTTTATGAATATTCTGAATAGGTTCGGTGTCCAATATATTGCCTATGGCAATAGAATAAATAAGCTAGAAATAGGAGAAAACCACTATGGCTAAGGAGATCTGTAAGGGGCACAATAAGTGTAAAAATGAAAGTGTTTAAAGAATTAAAGCAAGAGGTTAGTGACAAGTGTGAGACAGTGAGGGAAATCATATGCGAGGGACGTTATGTATCCCCCAGAATGTGGTTAGAAGCATACTGAACCTCTGATTTGCATTGTAATCACAGTCACGGCTGTGGTTACCATGCAAAATAAAAGTAAGTGTGTACTGGGTCAAATTATTTGACAAAGTCAGTTTAGGAACACCTGTTTTGTGATTTTATTTTCAGAGAGATCTGTAGGATGGTAGTGGGACGGATCTCTCCCTCCAGTCCGAGCCTTACAAGTGGCCCATGGCCACGGTTTTCATTTAATCCTGCAGTTAAGGATTGGGTGTGTCAGTTTCTGTTTGGATTTCATATGTAGCACAGCTGAAGGTGCTGTGGACGTTTGCCTGGGTGTGTGAAGTTAACACAGACCAGAACCAGCAACGTGCTCAAACGCGATAGCATCCGAGAACCTTACGGGGGTGCAAGTAAGTGCAACAGGACTTTATTTATGGGGTCTCGGCAGCAATCCAAAGGTGAGCAATTCTCATGTGTGCAGTATTTGGACAATAAAGGAAGTTTTATTTAACTTGCTTGGGTCACTGTCTCCCTGAGTTTACTGGCGGAAACGCTGCCTTACAAAAGGAATGAAATAATTATAGAGGAAAAAAATAAGTTGTATAAAACAAATATAGGCAGTGAAGAGTCAGATAGAGAGACTCATTGTCAAAAAGGTAAAAATAATCCAAAAATATTCTTCAATTTAGAAACTAAAAAATAATAGTGTTGGCCACCTCAAAAATAATCTGGAAGAAATGGTGCAAGAGGATAAGGAAAAGGCCAATCTATTTATTGCTTTCTTCTCTACAGTATTTATGCAAGAAAATCCCATGGAAGATGGCATGATCAGAGATACCATAAATTCTCCATTAAATGTCAAATGCTTAATCCAGGAGGAAGTACGGCGTTGTCTCAAAAACATTAAAGTACTGGAGAATAATCACCGGACCAGGATGACATACAAGTACTGCAGGAATTAAGTACAGTGATAGACAGACCGTTATTTCTAATATTTAAGGATTCTATAATGACAGTCTGTACGACACGACTGGTGCACAGCAAATGTGCTACCTATATTCAAAAAGGGGTCAAAATCCTGAGGCTGGAAACTATTGTACTGTAAATTAATCTCTACAGTGGGAAAAATATTTGAAGGTTTTCTTAGAGATGCTATCATCGAGTACCTTCTTAAAAATTACCTCATCTTCCAGCATTAACATGGGTTTATTGTGGATTTGTCCTGTCAAACTAAACTGATAACCTTCTATGAGAAGGTAAGTTTCAGACCGGACCTGGGTAAGGCTATGGATGACTTTTCAATGGGTTTTCATACAGTGCCATATAAAAAATTGGTAGATAAAATGAGAATAATGGGACTAGGGGAAAATATACAGTACAGACCAAAAGTTTGGACACACCTTCTCATTTAAAGATTTTTCTGTATTTTCATGACAATGAAAATTGTACATTCACACTGAAGGCATCAAAACTATGAATTAACACATGTGGAATTATATACTTAACAAAAAAGTGTGAAACAACTGAAAATATGTCTTATATTCTAGGTTCTTCAAAGTAGCCACCTTTTGCTTTGATGACTGCTTTGCACACTCTTGGCATTCTCTTGATGAGCTTCAAGAGGTAGTCACCGGAAATGGTTTTCATTTCACAGGTGTGGCCTGTCAGGTTTAATAAGTGGGATTTATTGCCTTATAAATGGGGTTGGGACCATCAGTTGTGTTGTGCAGAAGTCTGGTGGATACACAGCTGATAGTCCTACTGAATAGACTGTCAGAATTTGTATTATGGCAAGAAAAAAGCAGCTAAGTAAAGAAAAACGAGTGGCCATCATTACTTTAAGAAATGAAGGTCAGTCAGTGCGAAAAATTGGGCAAACTTTGAAAGTGTCCCCAAGTGCAGTTGCAAAAACCATCAAGCGCTACAAAAAAACTAGCTCACATGAGGACCACCCCAGGAAAGGAAGACCAAGAGTCACCTCTGCTTCTGAGGATAAGTTTATCCAAGTCACCAGCCTCAGAAATCGCAGGTTAACAGCAGCTCAGATTAAAGACCAGGTCAATGCCACACAGAGTTCTAGGAGCAGACACATCTCTTCAACAGCTGTTAAGAGGAGGCTTTGTGCAGCAGACCTTCATGGTAATATAGCTGCTAGGAAACCACTGCTAAGGACAGGCAACAAGCAGAAGAGACTTGTTTTGGCTAAAGAACACAAAGAATGGACATTAGACCAGTGGAAATCTGTGCTTTGGTCTGATGAGTCCAAATTTGAGATCTTTGGTTCCAACCACCGTGTCTTTGTGCGACGCAGAAAAGGTGAACGGATGGACTCTACATGCCTGGTTCCCACCGTGAAGCATGGAGGAGGAGGTGTGATGGTGTTGGGGTGCTTTGTTGGTGACACTGTTGGGGATTTATTCAAAATTGAAGGCATACTGAACCAGCATGTCTACCACAGCATCTTGCAGCGGCATGCTATTCCGTCCGGTTTGCGTTTAGTTGGACCATCATTTATTTTTCAACAGGACAATGACCCCAAACATACCTCCAGGCTGTGTAAGGGCTATTTGACAAAGAGGGAGAGTGATGGGGTGCTACGCCAGATGACCTGGCCTCCACAGTCACCAGACCTGAACCCAATTGAGATGGTTTGGGGTGAGCTGGACCGCAGAGTGAAGGCAAAAGGGCCAACAAGTGCTAAGCATCTCTGGGAACTCCTTCAAGATTGTTGAAAGACCATTTCCGGTGACTACCTCTTGAAGCTCATCAAGAGAATGCCAAGAGTGTTCAAAGCAGTCATCAAAGCAAAAGGTGGCTACTTTGAAGAACCTAGAATATAAGACATATTTTCAGTTGTTTCACACTTTTTTGTTAAGTATATAATTCCACATGTGTTAATTCATAGTTTTTATGCCTTCAGTGTGAATGTACAATTTTCATAGTCATGAAAATACAGAAAAATCTTTAAATGAGAAGGTGTGTCCAAACTTTAGGTCTGTACTGTATGTAATTGGGTAAACAGATTGGTCAGTGGTAATAAACCAAAAGTGGTTATTAATGGTGTTCCACTGTGACTGGGTCACAGGTAACAGTGGTGTACCACAGGGGTCAATATTGGGCCCTCTTCTTTTTGAAATATTTATTAATGACCTTCTAGGGAAACTACAGAGTAGAATTTCAATATTTGCAGATGATACTAAAGTCTGCAAGGTAATAAACACAGAGGAAGATAATTTAATAATTATGTCACACTGATGGGTGTGGACTCAATGCACCACAGGCCGGGCTTACCTTGGAGGGGCACAACTAAGTGTTTATCTGGTCTTCACTAGAGCCTCCAATGGTGTGGTTAGGCTTGAGCCGCAGGTAGCTAACAGGTACCACTCCAGGGCAGTCCCTGGCACTGCAGCAGCTGATCCCCAGGGTCAGGAATGCAGGTATGGAGTTGGTGTGTCTGGTGTGACAGGAACTGGAATACTGGCAGAAAGGATACTGGTGCTGATTTAGACAGGACAGAATCAGGATCACAGATACTGGTTCAGACAGAATGGCTGGTTTAGACAGGATGGGTTCAGATTTAAACACAGACAAGATGGTTTCAGGTTCAGGTACAGACAGGACGGATTACGGAACAGGGACCTAACAACTAAGTAGCAAGTGCAAGACTAACTAACGCTATAGTTGTTCAGGCAACTCCCTGTGTGCCTTAGATACTTGATGTCTCTCAGCAATAGGTTGAGGACACTTCCAGAGTACGAGCGCTGCCCCATTAAGAAGCGGGGAGTATGTGTCCTAAGCATGTTGCCAGGAGATCTGTGCAGTATGCGCCGGCTCTGGGACATGGGAGTTGCGGCAGGAGCCGGGGCAGGGGAAAGAACAGAGCAGCCGTGGCTGTGAGTTTGTCGGCGTCCCTGCTGGGGGGAGGTAAAGAACAATGCAGGGATATCGGCGCTACATATTACAAAGGGATTTATGTAAGTTGAAGGCTTGGGCGGAGATAAGGTAATTGAAGTTTAATGTAGATAGATGTAAAGTCATGTACTTGTGCCAAGCAAATAAATACTATTTAAAACTATCATTGAAAAAGACGGGTGCGAGGATGATCAGCAAACTCAACTTTAGTGATCAGTGCCAGGCAACTGCAATCAAGGCAAATATAATCATGAGATATATTAGAGGCATAGATGCTCATGACAAGGATATATAGTAGTTTTGCCTCTATACAAGTCACTAGTGTGGCCACTACAATTTTGGGCTCCAATGTATGGACATAGCTGAACTTGAGCGGGGGCAGAGAAGAGTGACCAAGATTATTAACCCCCTAAGTGACCGAGCCACTTTTAACCTTAATGACCAGGCCAAATTTTCTAAATCTGACCAGAGTCACTTTAAGTGGTAATAACTCTGGAATGCTTCAACATATCCCAGTGATTCTGAGAATCTTTTCTTATGACACATTGTACTTTATGTTAGTGGTAAATTTAGGTTGATATATTTTGCGTTTATTTGTAAAAATATCAGAAATTTGGCAAAAATTTGGATAAGGCTGTGTGCCCACGATGCGTTTTTTATGCGTTTCTGCAGCGTTTTTGCAGCTGCGGAAACGCATTAAAAACGCATGGTAGAAGGGCAGCAATGTTCCCCAATGATAATCCGCATGTGCTGTGCATATGCTGCGGAAATTTCCGCTGCGGATTATCATTGCGGAAAAAAACGCAGCACTACCAATTATTTTGCGGAAGTGCTGCGTTTTCGCCACCATTGACTTGCATTAGAACGCACCAATTCCGCAAGACTGCATCTGTACTTGCGTAATTGGCGCGTTCTAATGTGCGGATGGTACCCGGGTGTAGAGGACAGGAGAGTCTCATCCACACCCAGGTACCATTAAAAATTCTGTAAAAAAAGAATAAAATAAAAAATAAATGTATACTTACTTCCTGGCGGCCCGCGGTGCGCTCCTCCTTGCTTCTCGGCACTTCGCGGTGGATTGAAGGACCTGCGCTGATGTCAGAGTCATGTGACGGGTCACGCGACGCTGACGTCGGCAGGTCTTTCAATCCACCGCTGCCGGCAGCCGGTACCGAGCGGAGCAAGACAGCGCGGGCCATCGGAGGGTAAGTATATATTTATTTTTTTATTTTTAACCACTCTCTCGGGTCACACTATATAAATCCATGCTGTTTGCATGGATTTATATAGTGTGACCTAGTTGTCACAAGCACTTTCCAAGTGATGCTAATCGCTTGGAAAGCGCTTGTCAATCCGCATGCGGAAATGCCAGTGAATAACGCTTCATTTAGCATGTCCCTGGCAGGAAAAACGCATGTACAATCCGCATGTGTTTTTTTCTGCCAGGGAGATGTAGAAACGCTCAGGAAAAATCCAGAGCATTTCTGCATCGTGGACACATAGCCTTAATGTGCAATTTTCAAACTTTCAATTCTTATATCCTTAAAGCAGTTAGCTATGCTGTACAAGATAATAAGTAAATAACATTTCCCATATGTCTACTTTACATCTACAGAATTTCTCAAATGTCATTCCATTTTGTTAGGATTTTAAAAGGGTTAAAAGTTGAGCAGCAATTTCTCATTATGTCAAGACATTTACAAAACCTCTTTCTTTAGGGACCTATTAAGATTTAATTGGACTTTGACGGGCCTATGTATTGGAAACTACCCAAAAGTGATACCATCTTAAGAACCGCACCCCTCAAATACTTAAAAACTGTTGTCAGGAAATGTTTTAACCCTTCAGGGGCTACACAGGAATTAATGCAAAGTGGAATGAAAAAAAATTATAACTTTTCCTCTAAAATGTTGCTTTTGCCCCAATTTTTTCATTTTTTATAAGGAATAGTGACTCGCCCCCTGGGCCGTGGGGCACCCGGGACCAGGCAATCGGGAGACGATGGGGGTAGTAGAGGCGACCCGGTCCCGTGGCTCAGGGTGGTCAGACCAGTGGCAGCCTTTTAGATGTTTTAAGTGATGTCCGACTACGCCACCCGTGGATTGCGGTTATTAGGAACCGCCGCTGCAAGGCAGACCGCTGGGGCTGATGATGTATGCAGCTGGGATGGTGTGACTCCCCACGGGAAGAGTGCGGCCCCAGGGCAGTGTAGTGGATTGTGGGAGTGATGGTGGTGAGAGTCCCGGTACCTATAGTGCTGGAGGCGCAAAGGAGCACGCAGACAACAAGTTACAGTCCAGGGTCTTTACTCACAGTTCATTTGTTCCGGGTCACTTCTGTCAGCAGTGACCGCCCGAGCCGTGCTGCGTCCACCAGGTGTGGGGCTCGGTCAACTCCCAGACAGTTCAAGAGCATGGCCCAAGACCCCCTTCAATCCTTTCTCTGGCCTGCCTCACCAGTGACCCACTTTTGTCCAGCTGCCGCGAACTTGTGCAGGTAAACGTGGATCCCGTTCCCCACTGTTCTATATGGTGCCTTCCTAGCAGGTTTGATGAGGTGTCGCACCAATAAATGATCACGACCTCCGGTCTTTGGCTGAGGGTAGTTTCTCCTCCACCAACTTGGGATCCGGTACCCTTAATCTGACTGACCCTTCACCCGGTATTCTCATGGGTTCTTAGGGTCCCTTCCACCTTCTTGTTCCTGAGCCCTTCTGTTTCTCTCTCTCTTCTCCTTCTTTCCTGTTCCTTCTTCTTCTCCTTTCTCGCGGAGCTGGGCTGAGAAGGAACCACAGCTCCCCTTCACCTCCTCTCTCTCTCCACTCCACTCTCTTCCTCTGCCTCTCCCTAGGCCCACTTTGGAGTAGAGCTCCTACAGAGCTTCTACTCCCTGTCTTCTCCTCTCACTGAACAGACTCTCTGTCCTAAGATGGTGCCCACCTTTTATACCTCCCTCTAGCCATGAGCCCAGGTGACCAGCAACCAATGGGCTCCTACCTATGCTCAGGAACCGTCCCCTATCTGCTCCTACATCACTGGGTATTCCTCCCCCCTCCCCACTCCAGCCAGGGACATGGTCTGTCGTACCTGCATTTCTGTCTAATGGGAGTACCGTTGAGCTGTCCCTCGGAAATGGGGTGAGTGTGCTTTATGCAGCTAACTGAGCCCTGGTCCATACTCCATCCGTACCCGGGAGTGGAATACCACACCTCTGGCAGAGGTGCAATACCCCTGTAGCGGCCGAGCCCTCGGGGCGCTACATTCCCCCCCCTGGTAAACCACAGCACGTCCTCGGGCTGTAAAAGAGCAACAACAGTTAAGTACAGGACATGCAAAACCTTTTTCAATAACCTTTTACATTTGAAAAAGGAACGACACAGTTCAATTCCCTTTATGGGACACACTTTTCTTTCACTAGGCATTATAAAATATTTTCAACACTACTGGAACTCTTTTGTCACTTGTCATATAAAACGGTTTCAAGATCATGTAAAACATTTTCTAGCAGCATATTAAACTCTTCATATAAAACAATTTTAGGCAAAACACATTCTGGTATTCTTGGATCACGGCCGCGGTGCAACTTGCGACCAGGTGTGCATTCTTCTTGTAAGTGCAGGAACTTTGGCAAACTTGTAAACATGAGGGACTTGCTGTCCCGAGGTAGACGTGGTAGTCTTTTTATAAAACCAGTAGGGGGCGCTTTAGGAAGCGCAACTATTTACAGGGGATTGGCCGTTCTCAGTCCTCGGACAGTTTTGGGAAGGGGAATAGCTGCTCACAGTCCTCAGCCTGGTAGGGGATATAGGGGATAACTTTCACACAGTCAACAGTTCCATAACAGTCCCAACGGGGACCACACTTTACTCTGGAAACAGTTCCAAAACAGCTCTCTGTACCCAGACGGGTAACTATGTACACTGGTATGCCACTGTTCACTGGTAGCAATACCCTCCAGCTGCTCCTTGCTCCTCATAATCTTCACGCCCGTCCGGGCCCTCTCGGTACTCGGGTTCTGAGTGGTACTGCTCCTCCTCTTCTACCACTCTGTGGACGTGGAGGGCGTACCATCCCTTCATGCCTTGGTGTCGGGTGTAAGACACCACATCCCCTGGATATAGATCCCGCCCTCGATGACCTTCTGGCAGGTGGCTTTCTACATCCCTCCGGGTCACAAATACGTCACTGATGGTGTCCGGATTAGTGTTGAGCCACCCCCGTAGTGTTCGAGTTCGGTTCGGTTCGTCGAACACCCGTGTGTTCGCCGAACTGTTCGTCGAACTGTTCGTCGAACACCTTCGAACACCGTTAAAACCAATGGCAGGCAAACAAAAACACATAGAAACACATAGAAAACACCTTCAAAGGTGTCCAAAAGCTGACAAACTGCTCAGAAGACACAACTAACACATGGAAAAGTGACAAGTACATATAGTCATGCGAAAAGAAAAGAGGTGGAGGAGTAAAAGGAGGGGGAGACACAGATATAGGCATGTCATGCCCTTCTAAAATCCAAAAAGTGAGAAGCCGAGACGGCCAGTCCGCTCCTGCCCGTGCCACCTCCGTGTCGCCGGGTTTGTGCCAGAGCCGCGGTGAACCCTGACGGCCAGCCCCCCTCTCCCAATACTGGTGCCTGTCCGCTGGTGGGTCGAGAGAGCCCCCCTGTGGTGGAGGCAGCTCTAAGCTTTTTAATTTAAATTGTCCCTCTAATTTGAATGAATACACTTTAAATCCATTTACAAGGATCTAATGGAGGGCAAGTCTCATGCCAGCAGCCGCGTAATTCCAGCTCCAGTAGCGTCCACTAAAGCTGCTGCAGTTAAAAAGCTTTTATAAGGATCGAGCTCGGCTGTCCACCGCAAGGCATCCTAGTGCCAGTCCCAGCCCCTATGCCTTGGGGTGCCTCCTGATGCTCTTCACTGAGTATCCCGTGGTCCCGAAGCATTTCCTTTGAAAAAATTAAGTGTCTAAACTACAGGTGGTGTAGCTTGCTTAACAGCCGGGATAATCCGCTGACTAGCAGACACTGCTACTAGGCACAAAGTATTTCCTGGGCTAGATGCAGTTAAAAATTTGTAAGTAGATACTCTCGTTGGATGCTGAGAAAGCATTCCATAGAGTCTCCTGGCACGCCATATATGATTCTCTTAAAAAGCTTGGGGTAGGGGTCTAGGGGACCCTTTTATAGCCAAAATCACGGCCCTGTATCACAATACGTCACCTAGGCTGAAGATAAATGGAACTGTAGCACCGAGGGCTCGGTTGCTACAGACGTATTGCACCTCACCCAGAGGTGTGATATCTCACTCTCAGATAAGGATGGAGTGTGGATCAGGACCCGACACCTGCATGCATTACACCACATTGCCGTGGGGCAGGGCGACCAATATGCCCCTGAGATGGGCACGACAGTCCCTGTCCCTGGCTGGAGTGGGGGGAGGGAACACTGAGGAAGGGGAACCCTGCAGTGCAGGAGCAGGGAGGAAGCAGTTCCTGGGTGCATTGAGAAGGGAGTATAAAAGGTGGGCACCATCTTAGTTCAGTGCAGAGAAGTCTGAGCAGAAGTGGCAGGGAGCAGGGGCTCTGCATGAGCTCTGCTCCGGAGGCGGGCCTAGTAACAGAGGCCCAGGCCTGCAAGAGGGAGAAGGAAGGAAGAGGAGCGGAGAAGGCTCCAGGAACGAGGAATGAAGGGATCCCAGGGGTGCGGACGGGCGAGTCGCCACCGCACGCCCGAATCCACCTGCGTGGAGGGGTCAGGCCAAAGGGGGAGACCGGTCCCCGAACTAGTGGAGGCAGGAAACGACCCTCAGCTAGAAACCGGAGGCTCTGACATTTTATGTGGCGCAGCCCCTTGCTCCACCCGCTAGGAAGGCACCACATAGGGTCAGGGAAATTGGCGCCAAGTTTACCAAGAGGAGGCCCGAGGCAGCCGGACAGAAGTGTTGGTAAGAAAGGCCAGACAAAGGACACACAAAGGGGGTCCTGTGAAGCGCTCCAAAGTTATCTGGGAGTTGTCTGAGCCCCTCACCTGGTGAGCACAGTACGACGTGGGCAGCCGTTACCTGCAGACATGGTCTGGATAATAAGAACTGTGAGTAAAGGCCCTGAACTGCATCACTGACTCCGTGTCGTTACTGCTGCTGCCCTGCACCATCACCCCCATCCTCCGCATACACTGCCCTGAGGCTATACTCCTCCCGTGGGGAGTTATGCTACGCTCTGCTGCACCCACAACACCAGCCTTAGCGGTCTGCCCTGTAGCGGCGGTTCACTCTGACCGCAATCCACGGGTGACGTAGTCGGACATTTAAACATCAAAACCACATAAATAGTTCCGCCACTGGTTTGACCGCCCTGAGCCACGGAACCGGATCGCCGCCACGAAGACTACAACCACCAGCATCCACCAAAAAGGGTCCGGCTCCGGGTGTCCCAAGGCCCAGGGGGTGCGTCAGAACATTTTCATCACCTTTCACAATCACCAATGGGACAAGGCAGGGATGTCCTCTGTCCCCTCTCTTATACATCCTAGTGACGGAGCACCTGCTCTCATCAATTCGCCATAACCCCAATATTAGGTGGATTGAGGTGGGAGGCACCGAGTACAAGTGCTCTCTATTTGCTGATGATGTCCTAGTATATATCACTCAATCACATATATCCATCCCTGCTGTTATGGCTGAAATAGATCACTTTGTTACATGGTAAAATTTTAAAATCAATGCAGCGAAGTCTGAGGCCCTCGATGTCTCCCTCCCTAAATCCATATAGGATTCCATCCAGTCCAACTTTCCCTTTGCCTGGCCCTCACAGGGTATCAAATACTTAGGAATTCCTATTCATAGAGACCTCTCCCATCTATGTTATCTTAATTTTGGGCCCTTTATTGAACAATTCCATACAGACCATGGTTGGCAAGTTAGAACTGTAAGATTCACTACGTGAACCACTGGTGTTTTGTGGAAAAGCACATGTACACCGCGTTCCAAATTATTATGCAAAAAGTGTTTAGGAGTGATAAGGGAAGAATTTGTTTGTTTGTCAGTTAAACTCATTGATGGTGATGTGTGTCAGGGCTCTTTATATCACTGTAAGCAATTGCAGACACCTGTGCTAATTAGTTTGGCAGGTGTGTCCAATGAAAGGCAAGACTACTTAAGAAGGCTCTCTCACATTATTAAGCAGCCTACATTTTCTGCCAAAATGGGAAAGAAAAAGGATGTGTCGGCTGCTGAGAAGCAACAAATTGTGGAGTGTTTAGGTCAAGGCATGACTACAATCAACATTGTGCGATGATCAGGATGAAGTGTCTTGGCAATCAAGAAGTATGTAGCTGATTCACAGTACACACGTGTGCGTGCTGATAAGGGCAAATTGAGGACTCTTTCCTACAGGCAATTACGTCAGGTTGAAAGAGCAGCGGCAAAAAAGCCTTGTCATAGCAGCAGACAAGTTTTTGAAGCTGCTTGTGCCTCCAACGTCCCCCGAACAACAAGATGCAGGGTCCTTCAGAGGTTTGCAGCTGTGCATACGCCATCCTGTCGACCTCCTCTATCCACTTCACACAAGCAGAAACGGCTCCAGTGGGCCAAACATTACATGAAGACTGATTTCAAAACTGTTTTGTTCACGGATGAGTGCCGTGCAGCGCTCGATGGTCCAGATGAATGGAGTGGAGGATGGCTGGTTGATGGACACCCCACGCAAACACGGCTACAGCGCCAACAAGGAGGAGGTGGAGTAATGTTTTGGGCTGGAATCATGGGGAGAGAGATTGTCGGCCCCTTTAGGATCCCTGAAGGCGCTAAAGATGAACTCCATAATGTATGTAGATTTTCTCAAACAGCACTTCCTGCCATGGTTCAAGAAGAAGAACCGTGTATTTCACAGCAAGATCATTTTTCTGCATGATAATGCACCATCTCATGCTGCACATAAAACATCTGCATCTCTGGCTGATATGGGCATAAAAGGGGACAAACTTATGGTGTGACCCCCATGCTCCCCTGACCTCTACCCCATTCAGAACCTTTGGAGCATCATTAAAAGGAGTGTCTATGATGGCGGGAGGCAGTTCACATCTAAGCAACAGCTCTGGGAGGGTATTCTGTCCTCATGCAAAACAATTGAAGCAGAAACCATCCAAAACCTGACAAATTCAATGGACGAGAGAGTTCAGAAGCTCCTTTCGAACAAGGGGTCCTATGTGAAAATGTAACATCACCTAGAATAAAGTTTTGAGTTGAAAACTGTTTGATTTCAGTTTCTAACAACCTGCTAATGCTTATAATTTCAAAAATGACCATTTTTTTGGTCTTTATTAAAATGAAAAGGTTGATCGAAAAGTTTGGGGGATCTAAGAGTGTGGCAACCCAGTAGTCATGATTACTTCGAATTCTGACAATATGAGGGTCATGCTGCAGGTAGTGCAGCAAGAAGGCACTTATGTGTCTTGCGCATCTCGGAGCCCCAAAATTATTTTCCGGGCTAGATGCAGCTAAAAATTATTTTTAATTTTAAATCTGGTGAAGCTTATTATAGATGGCCTAATAGGATCAGTGCTGCACACTTAAAACGGTTGGTAGGGTGATTTTAACCAATCATCAAGCTTTTACTCTCCCCAGGATGACACAGGGGTAGAAAAGTCGTTTCGGATCCATGATTTGTTCATCTTTATGAACGTGAGTCTGTCTACATTATCAGTGGAGAGCCGCGTGCGCTTATCTGTCAGCACACCACCAGCAGCGCTGAACACACGTTCAGACAGAACGCTGGCTGCGGGGCATGACAAGATCTCCAAGGCGTAAGTGGCTAGCTCCGGCCATTTATCCAGATTGGAAGCCCAAAAAGAGCAAGGGTCCAGTGACACAGTCGTGGCTTCAATGTTTACTTGGAGATACTCCTGTACCATCGTCTCTAGGCGTTGACTATGTGTCAGACTTCTTGTCTCCTGTGGCCTTGCAAAGGATGGGCTAAAAAAGTGGTGAAATGATTCCGCAAAATTGATGTTACTAGCAGATATTGTGGTTCTGTTACAGTTTGAGTGCTGAACACTTGACGGTCCCACGGTTGGCAAGTTGGAACTGTGAGATTCACTACGTGCACCACTGGTATTTTGTGGAAAAGCACATGTAAGATTCTGCAACAGTCTCTGCTGATACTCCTGCATGCGTGCATCCCTTTCTATGGCAGGAATAATTTCTGCAAATTTACTTTTGTATCGGGGATCTAACAGTGTGGCAACCCAGTAGTCAGGATTATTTCTAATTCTCACAATTCGAGGGTCATGTTGCAGGTAGTGCAGCAAGAAGGCACTCATGTGTGTTGCGCATCCAGGAGCACCAAGTCCCTGTTGTGTTGGTGGCGAGGTAACAATCATGCTTCCTTCCTCTGTCCTCTCCCCCCAACCTCGCACAACAGAAATGTGATCAAGGTCTCCCTCATCTGATGAGTCTTCCATCAGTTCGTCCTCCACTTCTTCCTGGGCTCCTGCACCTTCCTCACTAGTTTGGCTGCTACCATGCGCCCTGGTAAAATCATCTCCCCCACCCTCACATGCCTGCCGCCTTGGTGCTGCCGACCGTCTGGACCTTGCAGATGTTAGCCCTTCCGCATACAACTCCTCCTCCTCTACTTCCTCCACCTCCTCTTGTGCCACCACCTGACTCCGAATTCTGTTTAACATGTGCTCCAGCATGTAAATCACCGGAATAGTCATGCTGATAATGGCATCGTCAGCACTAAACATCTTCGTCGCCATTTCAAAACTGTGCAGAAGGGTGCATAGGTCCCTGATCTGAGACCACTCCTCCAGCGTGATTTGCCCCACCTCTGAATCTCGTTGGCCCAGGCTATACGTCAGAACGTATTGCACCAGGGCTTGTCGGTGCTGACAAAGTCGCTGCAACATGTGCAGAGTTGAATTCCACCGGGTAGGCACATCGCATTTTAGCCGGTGAAGTGGCAGGCCCAACGACTTCTGTAGAGATGTAAGTCGCTGAGCTGCGGGATGCGAACGGCGGAAGTGAGCACACAGCGACCGTGCCCTCTGCAGAAGGCCATCTAGTCTGGGATAGTGGGCTAAAAATTGCTGGACAACCAGGTTCAACACGTGAGCCATACAAGGCACGTGTGTGACATTGCCCCGGCGAAGGGCCGCACCCAGGTTTGCAGCATTGTCGCACACGGCCTTCCCTGGTTTCAGGTCCAGTGGAGACAACCATTCATGAAATTGGTTCTCCAGAGCTGACCACAACTCCTCAGCTGTGTGACTCACATTTCCCAGACATTTCAATGTAAAAACCGCCTGATGACGTTGAGCCCTACTGCCAGCATAGTAAGGAGGTGTGCAGGATCCCTTCTGCGCAGTTAGAAAGCTTGTGGCATGACCAGACAGGCTTTGGGTGCAGGTGGAAGACCGAGAGGAGGTTGAGGAGGCAGAAGCAGTGGAGGAACTTTGACATAAAGAGGATTGACGCACAACTCGTGGGGACGGCAAGACTTGGACAGCAGCCCCTTGTCCTGCTGTCACCATAGTTACCCAGTGCCCAGTCAGCGACATGTAACGCCCCTGTCCATGCCTACTCGTCCAAGTGTCTGTGGTGAAATGCACCCTGTCACACACAGAGTTTCTCAAAGAAGCGGTGATGTTGTGTGCGACATGCTGGTGGAGCGCAGGCACACCTTTCTTTGAGAAGTAGTGCCGACTGGGCATCTGGTACTGGGGCACTGCGACGGACATAAGGTCTCGAAAATCCTCTGTGTCCACCAGGCGGAAAGGCAGCATTTCTGTAGCCAAGAGCTTGCAGATGGTGAAATTCAACCTCTTAGCTTTCTCATGGCTAGGAGGAAATGGTCTTTTACTTGTCCACATCTGAGGGACCGAGGGCTGGCTATTGTGCTTAGACGGGGTTGATAAGGGTGTCCCCGGCAAACTGCCGGTCTGTGAGGGAGATGCAGGCGGACATGTTTGGTTGCCTTGATCCAAAGGTGGTGCTATCGATGTCGGACAGCGCTCAAGACCAGCTGGTGTTACCACCTCCAAAGAAAATGATGACCTGCCAATCACGCTGGCTGTTGCGGGTAAAGAGGTGGCAGGTCTGCGCCCCAAAACAGGTGTGACTGCTGTCCCCCCAGTCACAGAGGATGAAGAGGCCGCGGATGCACAAGATATGGCAGACGGTGGTTGGCCCGGCCGGCTAGGCCGCATTGTAGCACACTGAGCTTCCCACTGCAACTTATGCTTCATGTCCATGTGCCGGTTCATGCATGAAGTACTCAAACTATGTATTTTTTGGCCTCTACTTAGCTTTTGCTGACAAATGTTACAGATAACACGAGTTGGGTCATCTTTATCGATCTGAAAAAATGCCCAGGCTATGCAAGGCTTAGCACCCATGCGACCTGAAGAGCCACCACGACTTGTGGTGAGAGGCAGAGTTGTGTTTGAGGATGCAGTTGTTGACGTGCTTCCAGTACTACGTCTCTGTCCAGGAAGGCGCAACCTGACCTCGTCGTCACTAGCATCTTCCTCCACCTCCTCTGCTGACCTCATCTCTTGGCTGACTGTGGGTTGACAGTAAGTGGGATCTCCGACCTCATCATCATCACCCTGTGCGTTATCACACCCGTCGTCCTCAGAGCCAACCTGTTCCTGCCCTGACAAAAAACTAAAGTTGTCGCTCCAATCAGGTATTTGAGTCTTATCATCGTCTTCCTCATTGTCTCCACCATCAGGAGTTACAGTTTGGGAATGAGGGTCTACATTATGGTCAGAACCTTCTGCGTCTGGTCCTGGATCCGACTCATAAAGATTCTGGGCATCAGTGCAGATCATTTCCTCGTCTGGATTCACAGAAGCGCTGGAGTCGACCTCTGATTCCCAGGCTATAGTATGAGTAAACAGCTCTGCAGACTCAACCATCTGTTCTACCTCATACTCAGACGGGCAGCTGGAGATTTGGGAGCTGTGAGGAAGCAAGTGCGATTTGGGTGACACCTTTGAGGACTGGAGTATTTGTGATGTTGAAGTTGATGTGGAGGAGAGCCCACTTAAAGGAGCACTTGATATCCGTTGAAGCACCTGCTGTTTTTGTGCCTCATCTGGAATTTGTAGCGATTGGCGTGGCCGTAAGAAAGGGATCTTATCACATTGTCCGCTAAAAGAAGTAGACATTTTAGTTTGGCTGGAAGATGGTCTTTCTTCTGCACCTACCCCACGGACACAACCTTTTTTCCCCTTCCCAACACGCCTATTCCCCTTTCCACCAGCAGCAGGCCTTTTTCCACTCATTTTGGTGGTTAACTAATTCACAACTCTGGAGTTGTTTGCACAAAAAAACAATGGATGGTAACCGAGCAGAGCTGAGTGGCCAAACTGTGGTATTAGGCCAAAACTATTGGCTGGGTTAGATGCAGGAAAAAATTATTTTTAATTTGCAACCTGATGGAGGTCAGTATAGATGGACTAATAGACCAAGTCCCACACACCGCTAGAAGCCCAAATATTTTTTCAGAGCTAGATGCAGAAAAAAATTATTTTTAATTTGCAACCTGATGGAGGTCAGTATAGATGGACTAATAGACCAAGTCCCACACACCGCTAGAAGCCCAAATATTTTTTCAGAGCTAGATGCAGAAAAAAATTATATTCAATTTGCAACCTGCTGGAGGTCAGTATAGAAGGACTAATAGAACAAGTCCCACACACTGCTAGAAGCCCAAATATTTTTTCAGAGCTAAATGAAGAAAAAAATTATTTTTAATTTGCAACCTGATGGAGGTCAGTATAGATGGACTAATAGACCAAGTCCCACACACTGCTAGAAGCCCAAATATTTTTTCAGAGCTAGATGCAGAAAAAAAATATTTTTAATTTGCAACCTGATGAAGGTCAGTATAGATGGACTAATAGACCAAGTCCCACACACCGCTAGAAGCCCAAATATTTTTTCAGAGCTAGATGCAGAAATTTTTTTTATTCAATTTGCAACCTGATGGAGGTCAGTATAGATGGACTAATAGACCAAGTCCCACACACTGCTAGAAGCCCAAATATTTTTTCAGAGCTAGATGCAGAAAAAAATTATTTTTAATTTGCAACCTGATGGAGGTCAGTATAGATGGACTAATAGACCAAGTCCCACACACTGCTAGAAGCCCAAATATTTTTTCAGAGCTAGATGCAGAAAAAAATTATTTTTAATTTGCAACCTGATGGAGGTCAGTATAGATGGACTAATAGACCAAGTCCCACACACCGCTAGAAGCCCAAATATTTTTTCAGAGCTAGATGCAGAAAAAAATTATATTCAATTTGCAACCTGCTGGAGGTCAGTATAGAAGGACTAATAGAACAAGTCCCACACACTGCTAGAAGCCCAAATATTTTTTCAGAGCTAAATGAAGAAAAAAATTATTTTTAATTTGCAACCTGATGGAGGTCAGTATAGATGGACTAATAGACCAAGTCCCACACACTGCTAGAAGCCCAAATATTTTTTCAGAGCTAGATGCAGAAAAAAATTATTTTTAATTTGCAACCTGATGGAGGTCAGTATAGATGGACTAATAGACCAAGTCCCACACACTGCTAGAAGCCCAAATATTTTTTCAGAGCTAGATGCAGAAAAAAATTATTTTTAATTTGCAACCTGATGGAGGTCAGTATAGATGGACTAATAGACCAAGTCCCACACACCGCTAGAAGCCCAAATATTTTTTCAGAGCTAGATGCAGAAAAAAATTATATTCAATTTGCAACCTGCTGGAGGTCAGTATAGAAGGACTAATAGAACAAGTCCCACACACTGCTAGAAGCCCAAATATTTTTTCAGAGCTAAATGAAGAAAAAAATTATTTTTAATTTGCAACCTGATGGAGGTCAGTATAGATGGACTAATAGACCAAGTCCCACACACTGCTAGAAGCCCAAATATTTTTTCAGAGCTAGATGCAGAAAAAAATTATTTTTAATTTGCAACCTGATGGAGGTCAGTATAGATGGACTAATAGACCAAGTCCCACACACCGCTAGAAGCCCAAATATTTTTTCAGAGCTAGATGCAGAAAAAAATTATATTCAATTTGCAACCTGCTGGAGGTCAGTATAGAAGGACTAATAGAACAAGTCCCACACACTGCTAGAAGCCCAAATATTTTTTCAGAGCTAAATGAAGAAAAAAATTATTTTTAATTTGCAACCTGATGGAGGTCAGTATAGATGGACTAATAGACCAAGTCCCACACACTGCTAGAAGCCCAAATATTTTTTCAGAGCTAGATGCAGAAAAAAATTATATTCAGTTTGCAACCTGATGGAGGTCAGTATAGATGGGCTAATAGAATGATGCTATGCCCAAAAGATTTTACTTCACTAGGTGCAGTAAAAAAATTGGTATTCTATACACAGGTGGTATATCTTGCAACACAGATAGGCTACTCCACTGACTAACACACTCTGCAATAGGCCAAAAAGGATTAGCTTTGCTAGATTCAGCCAAATGCTGTGAAAAAAACTTGCACAGCACTGGCACAGACCTGCCTGGCAAAAACTGATAGGAACTGATGTAACCTAGTCCTGAAAAGGACTCCAATTACAATTAGTCTTTACTCCCACAATCTATCTATTTAAGAGCACAGACCTGCTTGATAAAAGTCGTAGGAAATGCTGTAACCTAGTCCTTAAAAGGACTGCAATCACAACTATTCCCTACTCCCAAGCTATCTGTATATTTGTGCGAAAATTGGCTTGAAATTAACAAGGTATAGCGCACACAGCAACAGCGGTGCCGTCTAACATGCAGCTGCAGCAGTGAGAAAATGGTGGCGACGGGGAAAATGGCTTGGTCTTATAGGGCAAGGACATGTGACATACACTGCCAATCACACATGCCCTTGCTTGTGTGAAAAAAAGCACTTCGCTCCGTGTGTGCGCTGCTGATAGGCTGACAGATTGCACCTCCCCACTGCAAATGCGGGAAAGAGAAAAAAAAATGGAGATCTTCATTGTTCCTGCAGAGATCCATCCCCTGCCCCTCCCCCCGCCCCGCTGTACACTCAAACTGCGTATTAACATTAATTTTCATCATTACTGAGAAAAAATCCAGTTATGATTTTGGTGCATGAACAGTTATCGAACATAACCTCGAACAGCCGAATTTTTCTCAAATTGTTCGTGTTCGCCGACCGGCTCGAACACCGCCCAAAACAGCTCGAATTTGAGATTGGCGAACAGTTCGAGTAGAACAACGCTCATCTCTAGTCCGGATCTCTGATGAAACCCAAGCCATGCTCCATCTGAAATTTTACGACAGTCCCGGTGACTCGGGGACCGCGGGCAGTTCGGGGATATCGCCGGGCCTTCATTTTCTGCTCCGCACTTCGGGCCTGCAACTTCTCCTGTTTCACGTGCCGCTCTCGCTGCTCCCTCTCGAACATCTCTAGCTGTTGGCGGCAGGCCTCCCGTCGGCTGGCTGCGTCTGCCCGTGTTTCTTGCGTGAACCCCATCAGGTCCTCTCCGGTCGGATTCCACTCGTACTGAGCATCCTCCAACGGAAGCTGGGAGACTTCCAGAGGCTCCGGAGTGGGTATGAGGGGCTCAGATGGTACTCCAGCCTCCGCGGACGGGCTTCTCCGAAGGCGGGGGTTAACATACTCGGCGGGCCAGCTGAAAGGGAGCCCATCCGGACCGGTATGTTGGGCGAAAAGATCCGCGCCCAGAGGTGGTATTGCAGGAGCAGGGGGAGCGAGCGAGTCGGCGGCGCCCGGTGGTACTCGGCCTTGTGACCAGGCCCGCTGTGGTCGTTTCCTGGTTGCACCCGGGGGTGGCACAGCGGAAGCAGGGGGCTCTGGCGGGGCAGCGGCGCCCGGGGGCGCTAGGCCTTGCGACCAGGCCTGCGATGGTGGTCTCTTGATCACGCTCGGGGTCAGAGGGCACGGCGTGGGGCGAGGCTCGCTGGCGGCGTCGACGGCCTGGGAACCGGTTGGTAGCGGTGGAGACACGGCGTCCGCAGTGGTTTCAGGTATGCCGGGCTCCGCAACGGGGCGCAGGGGCAGGTCGGCGGCCCTAGGGCTTGGGGTAAGGGCGTCTCCGTTACCTGCCTCTGCTGTCGCGGCCTACCCCGCGGCATCGTCCTCAGCCTCCGCTCTGTCCTCACTGTCCTAGGACGCAGGCGTGCTGCTGGCGGCGCCTCCTGCTGTGGGACCACGACCCGCCGGGCCATCTCCTCCTTCCACCCGGCAATCACGTCCCGCTGCGCCCGGACCATCCTCCGGTCCAGCTCCTCCAGCGCAGCGCGCGCATACTCGGGGTCTTCCTTGGGGAGGTGTTCTAGCAGCTCCGTGAAGCTGCATGGTGGTTCGGCCTGCAGCAGGCCCCTCGCCAAGGTGTTGGAGCTGGCTCCTCTCTCCATCTCCGGGTGTGGTCTGGCCAGACTGATCCAGACCACCCCCTGCCCCACAGTTTTCTTCTCTTTCCGCCCCCATGGGGGGTGGCCCTGGGGCATTCTGCTGACAATCACTCTCAGGGGCAGTCCCCCACGTTGACGGACATTTCCACAGCCGTACTCATGGCTGTTAGGGGTGGACTCCTTCTTTGGCGCCATTCTGGGACCTGGCCCACGATGGGAGGTGGCTTCCTGTTGTCTTTCCGCATGCACATTATGGCGCTCGTTCTTCTGGGGCGGGCGCCATCTTTAGTAAAGTGAAACAGTCTCTTCTCAGGCGCGCAGTACCCGTTGTTAGCGGGCACGAGATCCTGCCGACTACGCCAAAGCTGACTCGCCCCCTGGGCCGTGGGGCACCCGGGACCGGGCAATCGGGAGACGATGGTGGTAGTAGTGGTGACCCGGTCCCGTGGCTCAGGGTGGTCAGACCAGTGGCAGCCTTTTAGATGTTTTAAGTGATGTCCGACTACGCCACCCGTGGATTGCGGTTATTAGGAACCGCCGCTGCAAGGCAGACCGCTGGGGCTGATGATGTATGCAGCTGGGATGGTGTGACTCCCCACGGGAAGAGTGCGGCCCCAGGGCAGTGTAGTGGATGGTGGGAGTGATGGTGGTGAGAGTCCCGGTACCAATAGTGCTGGAGGCGCAAAGGAGCACACAGACAACAAGTTACAGTCCAGGGTCTTTACTCACAGTTCATTTGTTCCGGGTCACTTCTGTCAGCAGTGACCGCCCGAGCCGTGCTGCGTCCACCAGGTGTGGGGCTCGGTCAACTCCCAGACAGTTCAAGAGCATGGCCCAGGACCCCCTTCAATCCTTTCTCTGGCCTACCTCACCAGTGACCCACTTTTGTCCAGTTGCCGCGAACTTGTGCAGGTAAACGTGGATCCCGTTCCCCACTGTTCTATATGGTGCCTTCCTAGCAGGTTTGATGAGGTGTCGCACCAATAAATGATCACGACCTCCGGTCTTTGGCTGAGGGTAGTTTCTCCTCCACCAACTTGGGATCCGGTACCCTTAATCTGCCTGACCCTTCACCCGGTATTCTCATGGGTTCTTAGGGTCCCTTCCACCTTCTTGTTCCTGAGCCCTTCTGTTTCTCTCTCTCTCTTCTCCTTCTTTCCTGTTCCCTCTTCTTCTCCTTTCTCGTGGAGCTGGGCTGAGAAGGAACCACAGCTCCCCTTCACCTCCTCTCTCTCTCCACTCCACTCTCTTCCTCGGCCTCTCCCTAGGCCCACTTAGGGAGTAGAGGCTCTGTAGGAGCTCTACTCCAGTCTTCTCCTCTCACTGAACAGACTCTCTGTCCTAAGATGGTGCCCACCTTTTATACCTCCCTCTAGCCATGAGCCCAGGTGACCAGCAACCAATGGGCTCCTACCTATGCTCAGGAGCCATCCCCTATCTGCTCCTACATCACTGGGTATTCTTCCCCCCTCCCCACTCCAGCCAGGGACATGGTCTGTCGTACCTGCATTTCTGTCTAATGGGAGTACCGTTGAGCTGTCCCTCGGAAATGGGGTGAGTGTGCTGTATGCAGCTAACTGAGCCCTGGTCCATACTCCATCCTTACCCGGGAGTGGAATACCACACCTCTGGTAGAGGTGCAATACCCCTGTAGCGGCCGAGCCCTCGGGGCGCTACAATAGCACAAGAAAAGTAATCCCAAAATGTATTACTCAGTTTATTCTGAGCGCACTGATACTCCACATGTGGTTAAAAACAGCTATTTGGGCAAACGGCATTGCTCGGAAGAGAAAGAGCACCATTTGAATTTTGGAGCACAAATTTGGCTGAAATAGATTGTGGGCACCATGTTTCATTTGCAGGGCCTCTAGGGTGCCTAAACAGCAGAAACCCCCAATAAGTGACCACTAGTGATGAGCGAGCATGTTCGCTACTGCTCGGTGCTCGCCCGAGCATCTCACTGCTCGACAATTTCCGGGATTGCTTGGCGGGAGCTCGGGTCTCCTCCCTGCATGTTTGGCGCTCGGGATTGCCTGCCAATCACTGTAATGGCGTAGCCATGTTGGTTGTGGGCATTACAGTGATTGGCTGGCCGCACAGCGTCATCAGGTCTTTATCAGACCTGGCGCCACCATACTCGTCACAGTCACTCCAGAATCAGACAGTGTAGGGAGAGCTGCTGCTGAGTTAGGGAGAGATTTCCTTGTTTCTAGTTAGTGTAGGTGTACCAAACTATACTGTGTGCAGAATTATTAGGCAAATGAGTATTTTGATCATATGATACATTTTATACATGTTGTCCTACTCCAAGCTGCATAGGCTTGAGAGCCAACTACCAATTAAGTAAATCTGGTGATGTGCATCTCTATAATGAGGAGGGGTGTTGACTAATGACATCAACACCCTATATAAGGTGTGCTTAATTATTAGGCAACTTCCTTTCCTTTGGCAAAATGGGTCAGAAGAGAGATTTGACAAGCTCTGAAAAGTCCAAAATTGTGAGATGTGTTGCAGAGGGATGCAGCAGTCTTGAAATTTCCAAACTTTTGAATCGTGATCACCGAACAATCAAGCGTTTCATGGCAAATAGCCAACAGGGTCGCAAGAAACGTGTTGGCCAAAAAAGGCGCAAAAAAACTGCCCATGAATTGAGGAAAATCAAGCGTGAAGTTGCCAAGATGCCATTCACCACCAGTTTTGCCATATTTCAGAGATGCAACGTTACTGGAGTATCAAAAAGCACAAGGTGTGCGATACTCAGGGACTTGGCCAAGGTAAGGAAGGCTGAAAAAAGACCACCTTTGAACAAGAAACATAAGATAAAACGTCAAGAATGGGCCAAGAAATATCTTAAGACTGATTTTTCAAAGGTTTTATGGACTGATGAAATGAGAGTGACTCTTGATGGGCCAGAGGCTGGATCAGTAAAGGGTAGAGAGCTCCACTCCGACTCAGATGCCAGCAAGGTGGAGGTGGGGTACTGGTATGGGCTGGTATCATCAAAGATGAACTTGTTGGACCTTTTCGGGTTGAGGATGGAGTGAAGCTCAACTACCAGACCTACTGCCAGTTTCTGGAAGACAACTTCTTCAAGCAGTGGTACAGGAAGAAGTCGGTATTGTTGAAGAAAAACATGATTTTCATGCAGGACCATGCTCCATCACGTGCATCCAAATATTCCACAGCGTGGCAGGCCAGTAAAGGTCTAAAAGAAGAAAAAATAATGATATGGCCCCCTTGTTCACCTGATCTGAACCCCATAGAGAACCTGTGGTCCATAATAAAATGTGAGATCTACAGGGAGGGAAAACAGTACACCTCTTGGAACAGTGTCTGGGAGGCTGAGGTGGGTGCTGCATGCAATGTTGATCGAAAACTGATCAAGCAACTGACAGAATCTATGGATGGAAGGCTGTTGAGTGTCATCATAAAGAAAGGTGGCTATATTGATTACTAATTTTTTTGGTTTTTGTTTTTGCATGTCAGAAATGTTTATTTCTAAATTTTGTGCACTGATATTGGTTTACCTGGTGAAAATAAACAAGTGAGATGGGATTATATTTGGTTTTTATTAAGTTGCCTAATAATTCTGCACAGTAATAGTTACCGTCACAAACAGATATCCTCCTAAGATAGCCAAATCTAAAAAAAACGCACTCCAACTTCCAAAAATATTAAGCTTGGATATTTTGGGTTGATTGAGAACATAGATGTTGATCAGTAATAAAAATAATCCTCTAAAATACAACTTGCCTAAAAATTCAGCACACAGTGTATATTAGAGACTCATATCCATCTCAACAAACAGTCCTTCTGAGGACTAATCTGTCTGCAGAGATATCAGGCAGGCAGTGTATATAGGCAGGCAGGCAGTGTATATAGGCAGGCAGGCAGGGTATATAGCAAACTGCAGTGCATATAGCACAAGAGGCTCCATTCCAGTTCTGTCTTCTGCTGCTGCAATATTTCTAGAAATAGGCCCAGGTCTCAGGAATAATTTTTTTTGGATCTTAATCCTCATTATTTGCTTAAAAAGCAATCCAGAGAACACAGTTTTTCTGCGCCATTTGCTTCTTGGCACTGCAGAACACAGCCAGGTCCTTTCCATATTACAGCGCTAAAAATCCAGCTATTTAAAACTGTGTTTTCTCCATCACACGGATCACATATACGTTTTCAGAAAATAATGACATTTTGGACCTTCATTAAAAATTTGTTGCAGTGTGTCAGTGAAGCATTTGACACCAGATTCCTGTTCAAAATAGTTACCTACAGGCTAGGTATTTAAAACTGTGGTTTGTCCGTCACACGGATCACATATAAGTTCGCTCCAAATTAAGTCATTTGTTGTGAGCGTGGAAGATAATGTCCTCCATTTAAAATGAGAAAGGCATGTGGCAAGGGACGCGGAACTGGACGTGCTGGTGATGATGGTGCATGCACAGGCTGAGGCTGTGGGCAAGCTGAAATTGTGCCACAACAAACACCCACATCTTCTCGCTCGACCTTCCTGTCCCAATTAATAAGGGACCGCAGAACACCACTATTGAACACAGAGAAGTGTGAAAAGGTTATTGGTTGGATAGCAGATAATGCTTCCAGTCACTTGGCCACCACCACCTCCACCCTGTCTTCCACACGGTCAAGTCTCAGTAGCTGTGAGTCTGGACCGCATATTCCTCACCCTGAACCTCCTTCCTCCCACCATGCCGAGTGCCCAGAGACAACTGATCCCACACTTGGACACTCCGAAGAGCTGTTCACTTTCCCATTTATACATTCGGGCCTCTCGCCCGTTCCACTTGAAGCGGGGCAAGAGGAGATCACATGTAGCAATGCCCAAATATTTGAGCAGCCACGGTCACACGAAGGCGACGGTGGGAATGTGTCCAAAGAGTTGGACGATGATGAGACACAATTGCCAGAAAGTCAGGAGGAGGACCATAGTGCGGAACTGGAAGACGAGGTGGGGGATGATAGAGTAACTGACCCAACCTGGCAGGAGGACATGCAGAGCGAGGACAGCAGCACACAGGGGGAGGGAGGCAGAGCACACCAACAGGCAGGAAGAAGCAGTGTGGTGGCCGCAGAAAGAAGACAGGCAATCGTTCCCCGTAACACCAACAAGAAGTAAGTTGCCAGTACAATTGTTAGGTCTTCCCGAGTCTGGTTGTTTTTTAAAGACTCTGCCAATAACCCCAAAAAGGCCATTTGCACCACCTGCCAGGCCAGCATCAGCAGGGGTGGCAAAACGACCAGCCTGACCACCACCAGCATGATCAGGCACTTGGCAGCAAAGCACCCGACTTTGAGGGCCGAACTACAGGGTCCAGGAACAGTGTCTGCGGGTGGCACCATTGCTTCTTCCACTGTTGTGCATGTAAGCCAATTCCCTGTCCATAGTGCATGCGAAGATGCTTCATGCCCTGCACCTGTCGTTGCACACTCTCAAGTAGCAGCATCAGGAAGCACGTCCACATCCTTGTCCCAGCGCAGCGTTCAGTTGTCCATACCCCAGTCCTTGGAACGCAAGCGCAAATACGCAGCCAACGCCCACAGGCCACAGTACTGAATTACCACATTTCACGACTGCTTGCACTCGAAATGTTGCCTTTTAGGCTCATGAAGACGGAAGCATTCCGCAACATGATGGCGGCGGCCGTCCCTTGGTACTCGGTTCCCAGCCGCCACTATTTCTCCCGGTGTGCCGTCCCCGCATTACACAAGCACGTGTCCCAAAACATTAGCCGTGCTGTCAACAACACAGTTACCGGGAAAGTCCACCTAACCACGGACACGTGGACAAGTGCTTCTGGGCAGGGAAGGTACATCTCACTGACGGCACACTGGGTTAACATAGTGGAAGCCGGGACCCAGTCGGACCTTGGCATGGAACACGTCCTCCCGGCGCTTAGGACTGCAGGCCCTAGGTCAATCAGGGTTTCCCCACAGTCTACAGCTCCTGCACCTCATCCTCCTCAGCCTACTCCTCCTCCTCTTCAGCCTCCATCTCCGAAATGACCACATCAGTCACAAGCTGGAAGCACTACAGCACTGCCTCGGCCAAGCAGCAACAGGCTGTGCTGAAGCTAATATGCTTAGGCGACAAACCGCTCAATGCTGAAGAGTTGTGGACAGCTCTGAAAGAGCAGGCAGATCTGTGGCTCACACCGCTGAACCTACAGCCAGGCATGGTCGTGTGTATGGCCGGAACCTGTTAGCGGCTCTGAGGCGAGGCGAGCTCACAAACGTACCATGCCTGGCCCATGTGCTTAACCTCGTGGTTCAGAGGTTTCTCAAATCCTACCCGGAGCTGCCGGATCTGCTTGTTAAAGTACACCACCTGTGTGCCCAGTTTAGATAGTCACCTACAGCTTCCACCGCCCTTGCCGTGTTTCAGCAGCATTTGCAGCTTCCGGCTCACAGACTGGTATGTGATGTCCCCACACATTGGAACTCTACACTGCAGATGTTGGGAAGGATTTGTGAGCAGAAGAGGGCAGTTGTTGAGTACCAGCATCAACAAGGCCATCGGTATTCAGTTCAGACTCCACATATAAGACCTTAGGAGTGGACATGGATGTTAGACATATGTACCATCCTCCAAAACTTTGAGGACTCCACCGAGATGGTGAGCGGCGATGATGCCATAATTAGCATCACCATCCCACTTCTCTGTCTTCTGAAACGCTCTCTGCTCACAATCAAAGAGGATGTATTGCAAGCAGAGCACAATGAGATGGAGTAAGGAACCATACAGGGTGATTACACACAGCCCAGCCTCATCTCATCCCAACGTGGATTGGGTGACAATGAGGAAGAGGAGGAGGAGGAAGAACAGGAGCTAGTTTCATGCGCTATAGACGGTACTACCTGCACAACTATCATACCGTCTGTTCAGCGTGGATGGCCAGAGGACAGAGAGGAGGAGGAGGAGGAGGAGAGCATGGTCAGTCATCCTCTTGGTGAGGACACAGAAGTCTTGCCTGTTAGCAGTCTGGCACGCATGCCTGAGTTTATGTTACGCTGCCTTTCCCATGACCCTCGCATTCACAAAATTTTGGGTGACAGTCATTACTGGTTGGTGACACTTCTAGACCCACGCTACAAGGAGAACTTTATATCTCTTATTAGTGAGGCGGACAGGTCTACAAAAATGGGGCAGTACCAGAAGGCTCTTGTTGGGGAACTATTAAAAAAATTCTCATCTGAAAACGCTGGCGGCAGAGATCACAGTTCGTAGGACAACCAAGAAGTACAGGCGAGAGAGACACAAATGCAATCCAGCAGAGGCAGGGGAACACTGTCAAAGTTCTGGGACAGTTTTCTCAGACCCTCCCATCGCACAGGCCCTGAGGTGCGGGGTACTCTCATAAGGAGTGCAAAGTTTGGGAAGATGCTGAGAGAGTACCTTGCCGACCGTACCAACGTCCTCTGTGATTCCTCTGTGCCTTATAATTATTGGGTATCCAAGCAGGATACGTGGAATGAACTGTCTCTCTACGCCTTGGAGGTCCTGGGCTGCCCTGTCGCTAGCGTTTTATCAGAGCTAGTTTTTAGTGCGGCTGGTGGAATTATAACTGATAAGCACATCCGCCTGTTAACTGAAAATTCTGACAGGCTGACTCTTATAAAAATGAACAAGGGCTGGATTGGGCCTGACTTCTCAACACCACCGAATGATAGCAGCGTAACAAACTCAAATGCAGTGTTTTTTTGGGAGGTGTATTCCCATGCACCTCTTCACTCCCACACATGGGTATACGCTTCCTGATTTTGGCTATTTGCTCTTGTCCTCCTCCTTCTCCTCATCCTCCACCACCATATCACCAGGGTGACCGTGGTCCGTCCTGCAACACCCACATAATTTTTTTAAAGGGTCTTTATGATGCCCGTAAAAAATGTATTTTATACAGTATGTTCATGTATACCCTCCAGGGGTAAATGTTTGTCAGCCCATACACTTAGTTCATGGGCATTACAAGTATAGGAAACCCGCTCCTTTCTAATGGGAACATTTATTTATGAGGCCTTCCTCTACGTCTCTTCCAAAGGGCACTGGAGTGCCTCCCAATTTTTGGCAGCCCTTGCATTCACTTCATAGGCCAACACTATGGGAGACCCTCTCCTTTCTAATGAGAATTTGTCGCTACTATTGCCCTGCTCTATGTGTCTTTAAATTCTTAGTGGGGTTTTTCCTAAAATTGGTCAGCCGTTGGACTCACTGCCGACCCTATAACTGTATAGCAGACTCTCTCCTTTCTAATGGGAATTTGTCGTTACTGTGGCCCTGCTCTATGTGTCTTTAAATTCTTAGTGGGGTTTTTCCTAAAATTGGTCAGCCGTTGGACTCACTGCATACCCTATAACTATATAGCAGACTCTCTCCTTTCTAATGGGAATTTGTCGTTACTGTGGCCCTGCTCTATGTGTCTTTAAATTCTTAGTGGGGTTTTTCCTAAATTTGGTCAGCCGTTGGACTCACTGCATACCCTATAACTGTATAGCAGACTCTCTCCTTTCTAATGGGAATTTGTCGTTACTGTGGCCCTGCTCTATGTGTCTTTAAATTCTTAGTGGGGTTTTTCCCAAATTTTGGCAGCCCTTGCAGTCACAGCATGGGCATTACCACTATAGGAGACCTGCTCCTTTATAATGGGAACATTTTTTTACTGAGACCCTCCTCTATGTCTCTTCAAAGGGATATTGGGTTGCGTCCAAATTTTTGGCAGCCCTTGCATGCGCAACAACAGTATAGGAGACCCACTTGTCAATAATGGGATCAACAAAGCATAGCCGCCTGATGGTTCTCTAACAATAGAGAGGGCTGACTGCTGGCCTTTTAAGAATAGTAAGGGCTGTCTGATGGCCCTATAAAAATAGGCTTTATGACTTTCAGAGTCCCTCCATCATAAATAAAACAGGATGTGTCTGATGATGTGTCACACAACACATTGCCAGATAAGGTTGTAAAATGTTAAAATGACATTTCCCGGTGAATGCATTTGTCTTAAAAAATATAGTAAAAAAACCTCAAAACAATAGGATCTTTCTTTAGTATAAAAAACAGTGTCACCAATTGAACCTCAATGTAATCACATTGTTCAGCTCCTGCACCTCCTCCTTCATCTCCGATATGACTACATCAGTCACAAGCTGACAGCACTGCAGCACTGCCTTGGCCAAGCGGCAACAGGCTGTGCTGAAGATAACTTGCTTAATGCTTAGGTGACAAACCGCCCAACGCTGCAGAGTTGTTGAAAGCTGTAACACAGCAGCCTGATCTGTGGCTCTCACCGCTGAACATACAGCCAGGCAAGGTCGTGTGTGACAATGGACGGAACCTGGTGACGGAAAAAATGACAGCCCTCTATGCCAGTCCTTTCACCGAGCTAAAGAATATGGATGTGGTGAAATACAACTCCCACTGAGAAGCTGTTTCAGATTGAAAAACATTGTGCCCACCAGAGGATTTGATTATGAGGGCTCACCTTTCTCCCCCGCTCAAGAGCCCCATAGCAGCTGCAAAGTTAGCTCTATCATGAACTCTCCTGAGGTAGAAGCCAGGGCCCACCAGAGGATTCTCTGGTGGGACCGTCCAACCCTGCCGAGAAGCAGTCCTGGCTAAGAAAAGTGTGGGGGAAGGTTCCCGGACACTCTATGGCTGCTTTTTTAATGTGGATCGGATGTGCTTATGCATGTTATTTCTCAAATCGCATTGCAGATCAGGCCATTGCCCAACTCTGTAGTCATGAAATTAAATGCGCAAAGAAAGATGTCTGTCTGTCAAAGCACTACCAACAAGTGCGAGTTGATGTTGGACAGGCTGCCATTGCTTCTGCAACAAGCTGCATTAGAGGATTTCCTGGGAGAAATGACACCCAGAGTAGATACGCTTTCCCTTTATGCCAGTCCTTTCACCGAGCTAAATACAACTCAGCAAAAAAAAGCTGTGGACTGACTCCGTACCGTCCCTGGCCACATTCACCTGTCCACGTGTTTGTGGTTAGGCTTTCCTTCCCAGTAAGTGCACTGGGGAGGGCACGGGTAATGTTGTAGGACCCATTCTTGTGGAAGGCAGAGACGATACCGGGAAAAATAGTGGCGGCTGGGGACCGAGTATGGATACCTGGTCGCCGCCGCCATAAGATTGTGGACAGCTTCCGTCTCCATGAGCCTAAAAGGCCACATTTCAAGTGCAAGCAGCTGTCAAAAATTTGGCAGTATAGTATTGCAGCCTGTGGGAGGGTGGGTGGATGGCTGCATACTTGCGCTTGCATTCCATGGAATGTGGTAGGGACAACTGAACGCTGCTCTGGGACAAGGACGTGGACGGGGATTGTAGAAAGTCTGCAATGACTGGTGCATGGCGGGAGGCATCTTCACATGTTCCAAGGATCACTTATGATGGGCACACTTTTACGCAGTGACCTGGGAGTCAGAAATGCTTCCAGAGGTCTTCCCCATGCTGTTCCCATGTCTTTTCAGCACTGTATACATGTGTCTGATGATGTGTCACACACCACATGGCTAGATAAGGTTGTAAAATGTTAAAATGACATTTCCTGGTAAATGCATTTGTCTTGGTTGAAAGCAATGCAAAAGTGCAAAAATGTATCAAAAACTCTTTGTGTGAACATAGCCCAAGGTGTGGAGGAGTATTTTTGGTTTTGGTTATTTATTTTGCCTTATATACAAGTCATTACCCTGGAAAGGATGTTCCTTAACATATTTCCCAGGAAAATCCATTTTGGTTTCATTTTTGTATGTTTTACTGTGAGTCCGTAAAAGTGGCGTAATACTCTGACAACATTGTTGACAGCAGTGACCTGGGAGTCAGAAATGCTTCCAGGGGTCTTCCCCATGCTGTTCCCATGTCATTTGAGCACTGTTCCCATCGATTTGGGCGGATTTGGGCAATTTTTAGGCCCTCTGCAGACCGCCGGGGGGAGTCGCCTGAAAAATGCTCGAGTTTCCCATAGACTTACATTGGGCTCGCTGCTCGGGACGAGCACCCGAGTATTCCAATTTGCTCGACCCGAGCAACGAGTACCCGAGCATTTTAGTGCTCGCTCATCACTAGTGACCACATTTTGGAAACTACACACCTAAAGGATTTTATCCAGGGGTATAGTGAGCATTTTGAACCCATAGCCACTACACAGAATTTGTTAACATTAGGTCGTCTTATTGAAAATTTACATTATTTTTCATGAAAATGTTGCTTTATTCCCAAATTTTCCATTTTTGCAAGAGGAAAAACGAAAAAGTGGACCCCACAGTTTGTTTCCCACTTTCTTCTGATTGTGACGATACCTCACATGTAGTCAAAAAGTACTGTTTGGACACACGGCAAGGCTCGAAAGGGAAGAAGTGACATTTGGTATTTGTAATGTAAATTTGGCTGGAATAGATTGCAGACACCATGTCTCATTTGAAGAGCCTTTGAGGTATTAATACAGCAGAAACCCCCACAAGAGACCCCATTTTGGAAACTAAACCCATCAAGGAATTCATCTAGGACTGTGTTGAGCATGTTGAACCCATATGTGCTTCATTGAACTTTTTAAAATGTAGATATGAAAATGAAAATTAAATTTTTTCCGCTAAAATGCTGTTTAAGCCCCAAATTTGTAATTTTCACACTGGATAACAGAAGAAAACAAACCCATGATTTGCTATGCAGTTTCTACCGAATGTAATATGAACTGCTGTTTTTGGCACATGGCAGGGCTCAGAAAGGCAAGAGCGCTATTTGACGTAAATTTGTCTAGAATAGATTGTACATGCCATGTTGCATTTGCAGAGCCCCTGATATGCCAAAACAGCAGAAACCCCCCTAATGTGACCCTATTTTGGAAACTAGACTCCTCAAGGAATTCATCTAGCGGTGTACTGGGCATTTTTAACATATGGGGAATACACAAAACTTTATAACATTTAGATGTGAAAACAAAAAAAAATTATAATTTTTCCATTGAAATACTATTTTAGCATCAAATTTATAATTTACACAAAGGGTAAGAGGGGGAAAATGAAAAATTTTGCTGAACGTGGCAGTACCCCATATGTGGTTGTAGGTCTTTTTTATTTTATAGAAGAATACACTACATGACACAACAATAATACATTACAGGATACAAAACATAAGAACAAAACTCCAGAACAGAACAAACGACAAAAACCCGACACAAATCACAGAAAATAGAAGCAAAATAAATCAACCCAAAAGAAAGGGAGAAGATTCGACCATATGTGGTTGTACACTACTGTTTGAAACCACGACAGGGATCGGATGGGAAGGAGCACTACTTGGCTTTTAAAATGCAGATTCCATTTGAATAGATTGTGGCTCCATTAGCTGAGACCCTGAGGTGCCAGATCAGCAGAAACCCCCCAGGTGACCCCATATTAGAAATTTCACTGCTTATGGATTTTATCTAGGGGTGTAGTGAGTATTTTGAACCCACAGGTGCCTCAGAAAATTTTATAACATTGGGATGTGGAAATATAACATTTTAATGGTAAAAATTAAATTTTTTTATTTGCTGCAAATCTGTCAGTTACACAAGGTTTAATAAGTGAAACTGGACCCCACAATTTATTGTGCAATTTCTCCCGAATGCGGTGATGTCCCATATGACCCATATGTCCCATATGACATGTTAGGCCACACGTCAGGGCTGTGAAGACAGGAGCGCTGTTTTGGTTTTTGGAGCCCTGGAATAGTTTGTGGTCAACATTTTGGGAGCCCCTAAAGTGCCAGAACAGCAGAAAACCCCCAAAAGTGACCCCATTGTAGAAATTGCACCTCACAATGAATTCATCTACGCCTGCAGTGACTATTTTGTAACATCCACTCCAGGCTTTATTCTGGTGAATTGTAAATATGCCAGTTTGGTGCCCATACATTGTGCCCCCATACAGTGTAGTGCCCCCATATATTGTAGCGCGCCCATACATTGTGCCCAGCTTGTGCTTCTAGAGCCACCGCCCCATAAATTATTAATTGGGCTCTTGCCACTACAATAATGCCAAACATTTGGCTGCTTACTGCGGTTAAGGCACAGTTGGGATATTGCTTTGGTCTAGGTGGGAGTGGAGATATTGTCTGTTACTAGTTTTAGCGAAAAGAAAATAGGTATAAAACCCAATAAAATTTTTATTGTTAAAAAATATATAATTTTCGGGTCTTTATATAGATGAAAGATTTATAATCAAAAAATAGGGATTATTTTTTACATTATTGTCTATTTGGATGGATAATAATAAGAGTTGATAATGTTTCAGCGTACTTGAGCTCTAAGATCTTAAGAAGACTTACCTTTACACGCAATTCTTTGTCATAGCAATGGCTTAATCTACTTCAACCATGGTAATCCAATTGGTTAAGGCTCCCACACACATTAGATAGCTGTTGGCTGAACGATCGGTTGGCCGACAGTTATTGCTCTTGACTTCCTCATACACAGGAGTACTTAGCTTGACCAAGCATTTATGGGTTCTCCATGAGAAAGGCATTCTAGCAGAAGAGTCTGGCAGAGTCTCTCTGGTGAGAACAAAAGGATTGGCCTTTGGAAATACAGCAGTTTGGATCCTTTTCTCACTGACATTATCTGTAGGGAGGGGAGTTGGGAGGTCCCTATACACCAGGGGTGGGCAATTAATTTTCCCGAGGGGCCACATGAGAGACTGTGACTGTTGGGGAGGGCCGAACCAATAGGCTGAAATTAATTCTGCTCAATATTAATATTAACATATTAATTCTAATTATTATTATTAATGATTACATAAATATGAATTGTGTAACTTAATATTGAGCAGAATTAAGTGTGCTGACATCCCCCTATATACAGCTTGAGCCCCCACACAGCCTCTCTATATACAGCATGAGCCCTACACAGCCCCCCATGTCCATTATGAGTCCCACACAGCCCCACAAGGCCAGCATGAGCCCCACACAGCCCCCCCATGTTCAGCATGAGCCCCACACAGCCCCGCCCGTGTTCAGCATGAGCCCCACACAGCCAACCCGTGTCCAGCATGATCCCCACACAGCCCCACTGTGTCCAGCATGAGCCCCACACAGCCCTCCCATGTCCAGCATGAGCCCCACACAGCCCCCCCGTGGCCAGCATGAGCCCCACACATCCCTCCCGTGTCCAGCATGAGCCCCACACAGCCCCCCCATGGCCAGCATGAGCCCCACACATCCCTCCCGTGTCCAGCATGAGCCCCACACAGCCCCCTCATGTCCAGCATGAGCCTCACACAGCCCCCTCATGTCCAGTATGAGAGCCCAAGATCCTCCCCAGTGTCCAGCATGACAGCCCTCCCCAGTGTCCAGCATGACAGCCCTCCCTAGTTTCCAGTATGACAGCCCTCCTTAGTGTCCAGCATTAAAGCCTCCCAGTGCCCAGCATTAAAGCCCCCCAGTTTCCAGTATGAGAGCACCCCTGTGTCCAGCATGACAGCCCTCCTTATTGTCCAGCATGAGAGCCCCCCAGTGTCTCCAGCATGACAGCCCTCCCCAGTGTCCAGCCTGACAGCCCTCCCCAGTGTCCAGCATGACAGCCCCTCCTGTGTCCAGCATGACAGCCCCTCCTGTGTCCAGCATGAGAGCCCCTCTGTGTCCAGCATGAGAGAGCCCCCCTGTGTCCAGCATGAGAGCCCCCCCCGTGTCCAGCATGAGAGCCCCCCCCTGTGTCCAGCATGAGAGCCCCCCCCTGTGTCCAGCATGAGAGCCTCCCTGTGTCCAGCATGAGAGCCCCCCTGTGTTCAGCCTGAGAGTACCCCCCCTGTGTCCAGCATTAAAACCCCCCCTTCGTCCAGCATGAGAGTGCCCCCCCTGTGTCCATCATTAAAGCCCCCCGTATGTCCAGCATATACTTACCTCACTCCCTGTTCCCCTGGCGCTCCTGTCTGAGAAGCACTGACTCTCCGCAGTGCACAGGCTGACGCCATCGCGTCAGCTGTTTCTAATGCTGATTGATGGACGAGCGAGGTAGCGGCCCCTCCTCCACCAATGCATTCACAGCGGATTGAGACCGCGGATTGAGACAGCGGTGACGGCGTGTGGGCGGGCAGTGACGGCGGGCAGTGACGGCATGTGTGTGAGCTGGGAAGGGCATAGTGCGGCCCGAGGGCCACTGTTATCAGCCCCTTGGCAGTCTTGGTCCATGGGCCGGACTGGAACAGCCAGAGGGCCGAATGTGGCCCGCGGGCCGCACTTTGCCCAAGTCTGCTATACACATTAGACTGTCATCTGATATCACTGATATTGGCAGGATTGACTACTTTGGTTAATGTGTATGGGACCCTTTAATATTTACAGTCAAAGAGGAATCATTTTTGTAAGTGATATGTAACGTGGCACAGGGTGGTAGCCGTGGGTGAGGTACTCGTGTTTTACACCCCAGCGCGCTACATGAAAATGGGGGTCCTGGCTGTAAGTGTGCTCTTGTTACCTGGGCAAAACGTCTCTGCAGGCTGCATGATGCCGATAAATAGGGCAGGCCAGGACCAGATGTTAGGGAACTAATTGAGGGAGACCAAAGTTCAAACATTAAACTTGTTTTTACTGAACATGAACTTGATAAGAACTATGTACATCGGAGAATAGGCCAATTTTTCACAAAGGTTTCCCTTACAATAAGCAGGCATGGGCACTTCTCAGTTACATTTAATAACACTTCATTTTTCTTGCTTTTCACACTTGCATCTCATGACAATCCAGCAAATGATTATGGGAGACTTTATCTTCCCCTGAAAGGGATGCACTGATCGAGGTGTAACGCTACAGCCACTTCCAGCTACTCTTAGTTCCCAACCTACTAATGAGGACACCACTGCTTGAGTGCACAAGTCCGACTCCTCACTACAACCTTGGAAGTCCACTGTGCTCCGTAGGAGAGTTTAAATCCCAATATGGTGACCATTGCTTCCTATAAATACACACAATTGAGTTCCCTTTCACTGTAGATAACTGTTCACTAAAGTCCTTCTGATACAATTCCTTCTTATTCAATCCCGTTTAAGAGGGCCTTCTACACTGTGTTCCAAATTATTATGCAAATAATATTTTCTCAGATTTTCCCAAATTACCTATATGAATTGCAGTCATTGCAATTTTCCAGTCAAATAACTATTAGACTACAATTGAAAGGTTTTTGTACAAACTGCCTATGATAACAGTATATTTTTAAAAAAATAAAAAACTCAAACTGCACTCAAAATGCATGTTCCAAATTATTATGCACAGCAGAGTTTTCAACCTTTTCATTTTAATAAAGAACAAAAAAATGGTCATTTTTGAAATTATAAGCATTAGCAGGTTATTACATACTGAAATCAAACAGTTTTCAACTCAAAACTTTATTCTAGGTGATGTTACATTTTCACATAGGACCGCTTGTTCGAAAGGAGCTTCTGAACTCTCTCGTCCATTGAATTTGTCAGGTTTTGGATGGTTTCGGCTTCAATTTTTTTGCATGAGGACAGAATACCCTCCCAGAGCTGTTGCTTAGATGTGAACTGCCTCCCGCCATCATAGACACTCCTTTTGATGATGCTCCAGAGGTTCTTAATGGGGTTGAGGTCAGGGGAGCATGGGGGCCACACCATAAGTTTGTCCCCTTTTATGCCCATAGCAGCCAGAGATGCAGATGTGTTATGTGCAGCATGAGAGTGTCCGGGAACCTTCCCACACACTTTTCTTAGCCAGGACTGCTTCTCGACAGGGTTGGATGGTCCCACCAGAGAATCCTCTGGTGTGCCTTGGCTTCTACCTCAGGAGAGTTCATGATAGCGTTAACTTTGCAGTTGCCATGGGGCTCTTGAGCGGGTGAGAAAGGTTAGCCCTCAGAATCAAATCCTCTGGTGGGCACAATGTTTTTCAATCTGAAACAGCTTCTCAGTGGGAGTTGTATTTCACCACAGCCATATTCTTTAGCTCGGTGAAAGGACCGGCATAGAGGGAAACTGTATCTACCCCGGCTGTCATTTCTCCATCACCAGGTTCTGCTCATTGTCACACACGACCATGCCTGGCTGTATGTTCAGCGGTGAGAGCCACAGATCAGGCTGCTGTGTTACAGCTTTCAATAACTCTGCAGCGCTGTGCGGTTTGTCAATTAAGCATGTTGTTATCTTCAGCACAACCTGTTGCCGCTTGGCCAAGGCAGTGCTGCAGTGCTGTCAGCTTGTGACTGATGTGGTCATTTCGGAGATGGAGGAGGAGGTGCAGGAGCTGAACAATGTGATTACATTGAGGTTAAATTGGTGACGCTGTTTTTTATACTAAAGAAATATCCTATTGTTTTGTTTTTTTACATTATTTTTTAAGACAAATGAATTCACCGGGAAATATCATTTTAACATTTTACAACCTTATTTGGCATTGTGGTGTGTGACACATCATCAGACACATCCTTTTTTATTTATGATGGAGGGACTCTGAAAGTCATAAAGCCTATTTTTATAGGGACATCAGACGGCCCTTACTATTCTTAAAAGGCCAGCAGTCGGCCCTAGCTATTCTTAGAGAGCCATCAGCAGGCTATGCTTTGTTGTTCCCATTATTAACAAGTGGGTCTCCTATACTGTTATTGCGCATCCAGTGACTGCAAGGGCTGCCAAAAATTTATACGCAACCCAATACCCCTTTGAAGAGACATAGAGGAGGGTCTCAGTAAAAAAAATGTTCCCATTATAAAGGAGCGGGTCTCCTATAGTGGTGATGCCCATGCTGTGACTGCAAGGGCTGCCAAAATTTGGGAAAAACCCCACTAAGAATTTAAAGACACATGGAGTAGGGCCATAGTGACAAGGTACGACATGTTTCCATTAGAAAGGAGAGGGTCTGCTATACAGTTATAGGGTATGCAGTGAGTCCAACGGCTGACCAATTTTAGGAAAAACCCCACTAAGAATTTAAAGACACGCAGAGCAGGGCCACAGTAATGACAAATTCACATTAGAAAGGAGAGAGTCTCCCATAGTGTTGGCCTATGCAGTGAATGCAAGGGCTGCCAAAAATTTGGAGGCACTCCAATGCCCCTTGGAAGAGACGTGGAGGAGGGCCTCATAAAAATGTTCCCATTAGAAAGGAGCGTGCCTCCTATACTTGTAATGCCCATGAACTAAGTGTATGGGCTGACAAACATTTACCCCTGGGGGGTATACATGAACATACTGTATAAAAAAATTTACGGGCATCATAAACACCCTTTAAAAAAATTATGCGGGTGTTGCATCATGGACCACGGTCACCCTGGTGATATGGTGGTGGAGGATGAGCAGAAGGAGGAGGACAAGAGCAAATAGACAAAATCAGGAAGCGTATACCCATGTGTGGGTGTGAAAAGGTGCATGGGAATACACCTCCCAAGAAAAGACACTGGATTTGAGTTAATGTTACACTGCTATCATTCGGTGGTGTTCAGAAGTCTGGCCCAATTCAGCCCTTGTTCATTTTTATAAGAGTCAGCCTGTCAGCATTTTCAGTTGACAGGCGGATGCGCTTATCAGTTATAATTCCACCAGCGGCACTAAAAACCCTCTCTGATAAAACGCTGGCGGCAGGGCAGGCCAGGACCTCCAAGGCATAGAGAGCCAGTTCATTCCACGTATCCAGCTTGGATACCCAATAATTATAAGGCACAGAGGAATCACAGAGGATGTTGGTATGGTCGGCAAGGTACTCCCTCAGCATCTTCCCAAACTTTGCACTCCTTGTGAGAGTACCCCGCGCCTCAGGGCCTGTGCGATGGGAGGGTCTGAGAAAACTGTCCCAGAACTTTGACAGTGTTCCCCTGCCCATGCTGGATTGAAGTTGTGTCTCTCTCGCCTGTACTTCTTGGTTGTCCAACGAAGTGTGCCCTCTGCCGCCAGCGTTTTCAGATGGTATTTTTTTTAATAGTTCCGCAACAAGGGCCTTCTGGTACTGCCCCATTTTTGTAGACCTGTCCGCCTCGGGAATAAGAGATATAAAGTTCTCCTTGTAGCGTGGGTCTAGAAGTGTCACCAACCAGTAATGACTGTCACCCAAAATTTTGAGAAAGCGAGGGTCATGGGAAAGGCAACATAACATAAACTCAGCCATGCGTGCCAGACTACTAACAGGCAAAACTTCCGTTTCCTCACCAAGAGGATGACTGACCATGCTCTTCTTCTCCTCCTCTCTGTCCTCTGGCCATCCACGCTGAACAGACGGTATGACAGCTGTGCAGGTAGTACCATTTATAGCGCATGAAACTAGCTCCTGTCCTTCCTCTTCCTCTTCCTCATTGTCACCCAATCCACGTTGGGATGAGATGAGGCTGGGCTGTGTGTAGTCACCCTGTATGGTTCCTTGCTCCATCTCATCGTGCTCCGCCTGCAATGCATCCTCTTTGATTGTGAGCAGAGAGCTTTTCAGAAGACAGAGAAGTGGGATGGTGACGCTAATTATGGCATCATCGCGGTGGAGTCCTCAAAGTTTTGGAGGATGGTACATATGTCTGACATCCATGTCCACTCCTGAGGTCTTATGTGTGGAGTCTGAACTGAATACCGACGGCCTTGTTGATGCTGGTACTCAACAACTGCCCTCTTCTGCTCACAAATCCTTCCCAGCATCTGCAGTGTAGAGTTCCAACATCACACACCAGTCTGTGAGCCGGAAGCTGCAAACGCTGCTGAAACACTGCAAAGGCGTCAGAAGCTGTAGCTGACTTTCTAAAATGGGCACACAGGTAGCGTACTTTAACAAGCAGATCCGGCAGCTCCGGGTAGGATTTGAGAAACCGCTGAACCACGAGGTTAAGCACATGGGCCAGGCATGGCACGTGTGTGAGCTCGCCTCGCCTCAGAGCAGCCACCAGGTTGCGGCCAATGTCACAAAAGACCATGCCTGGCTGTAGGTTCAGCAGTGTGAGCCACAGATCTGCCTGCTCTTTCAGAGCTGTCCACAACTCTTCAGCATTGTGCGGTTTTTCACCTAAGCATATTAGCTTCAGCACAGCCTGTTGCCGCTTGGCCGAAGCAGTTCTGCAGTACTTCCAGCTTGTGACTGATGTGGTCATTTCGGAGATGGATGCTGAAAAGGAGGAGGAGGCTGAAGAGGATGAGGTCCAGGAGCTGTAGACCATGGGGGAAACCCTGATTGACCTAGGGTCCGCAATGCTTGGCGTCAGGAGGACGTTTTCCGTCCCAAGGTCCGACTGGGTCTCAGCTTCCACTATGTTAACCCAGTGTGCCTTCAGCGAGATGTACCATACCTACGCACAAGCACTTGTCCACGTGTCCGTGGTTAGGTGGACTTTACCGGTAACTGCGTTGTTGAGAGCACGGCTAATGTTTTGGGTCACGTGCTTATGTAATGCGGGGACAGCACACCGGGAGAAATAGTGGTGGCTGGGGACCGAGTACCGAGGGATGACCGCCGCCATCAGGTTGCGGAATGCTTCCGTCTCCATGAGCCTAAAAGACAACATTAGTGCAGTAGTGAAATGTTTAGTAGTGTGGCCTGTGGGGCGTTGGCTGCATATTTGCGCTTGCATTCCAAGGACTGGGGTATGGACAACTGAACGCTGCGCTGGGACAAGGACATGGACGTGCTTCCTGATGCTGCTACTTGAGAGTGTGCAACGACAGGTGCAGGGCAGGAAGCATCTTCGCATGCACCATGGACAGAGGATTGGTTTGCATGCACAACAGCGGAAGAAGCAATTGTGCCACCCGCAGACACTGTTCCTGGACCCTGGGGTTCAGCCCACAAAGTCGGGTGCTTTGCTGCCATGTGCCTGATTATGCTGGTGGTGGTCAGGCTGGTCCAGTTCCCCGTCCCTTGCCACGTGCCTTGCCCATTTTAAATGGAGGACAGTATCTTCCACGCTCACTACAAATGACTAAGTTTGGAGCAAACTTATGTGATCCGTGTGATAGAGAAAACAGAGTTTTAAATAACTGGCCTGTAGGTAAGTAGTTTGAACAGCAAACTGCGGTGAATTGCTTCAATGACACACTAAAGCTAATTTTTAATGGAGGCCAGAAATGGCAGTATTTTCTGACAACGTATATGTGATCTCTTTGACGGAGAAAACACGGTTTTAAGTAGCTGGATTTCCTTCGCGCTAATATGGAAAGGACCTGGCTGTATTCTGCAGTGCCAACAAGCAAATGGCGCAGAAAAAATGGTGTTCTCTGGATTGCTTTTTAAGCAAATAATGAGGATTAAGATCCAAAGAAAAGTATTCCTGGCCCCTGAGACCTGGGCCTTTGTATAGAAATATCTAACAGCAGCAGAAGTCAGAATTGGAATGGAGCCTCTTGTGCTATATGCACTGCAGTCTGCTACATACACCACCTGCCTATACACCCTGCCTGCCTGATATCTCTGCAGATGGATTAGTTCTCAGAAGGACTGTTTGTTAAGATGGATATGTGTAATGTACGGTTTTTCTCCCTACACTACCTAATACACGATCAAATCTCTCCCTAGCTCAGCAGCAGCTCTCCCTACACTGTCTGATCCAGAGTGACTGACAAGCATGGTGGCGTTAGGTCTTATATAGACCTGATGACGCTGTGTGGCCAGCCAATCACTGTAATGCCCACAACCAACATGGCTACGGCATTGTGGCACCCCTGAGGGTTCAGTCGCCACAGAGATACTGCACCTCACCCCGAGGTGTGGTGCTTCCCTTCTCTCAGGTAAGGAGGGAGTGCTGCACGGAACCCCAAAACACCTGCATCCATCACTACACTGCTCCAGGCTGGCTGGAGGGGCAACATGCAGAGCGCAGCTGCTGAGCCCTGTCCCTGGCTGGAGTGGGGGGAACCCAAAGGTAGGGGGAACCAATAGTGGGTGTGGGTGGAGGAATCAGATACAGTAAGCACTTATACAGTAGATATGAAAGAGAAGCCATTAGTTGTCTAGTCAGTTAGTTTTAGTGAGGGCTTTTCAGAGGAACAGTCCAGGAGCAGAGGCTCATCAGGAGCTCTGCTCCACAGGTTAGGGCCCAGGATAGAGGCCCCGGAGGGGAGCAGGGAGTAGGCTCCATTCTAAGGAAAGGATCCCAGGGGGTATGGCGCGTGCAGGACGGCACCCGTATGCCCCGCTCCTGCCAGGTGTCAGGAGGGATCAGTTGCTTCATTCTAATCTCCAGGGGGTCAGGTTGGTCCCGGATCCGACGTACAAGAAGAACTTCAGCATATCCGAGCGGGATGGAGAGTGGGCAGCGTAGGGCAGAGGCGAGAAGGACAAAGTGTAAAGACGGTCAAAGTAGGAACACAAGAAAGTGGGGTTCCGCCAGGCATTCCTAAGCTGCTTGAGGAGGGATTGGACCCCTGTCCGGTGAACGCGGCACGACGAGGGAGGCCTTCACCTGTAAAGTGCACTTGTGAATTGCCTAAGAACTGTAAGTAAAATCTTGGACGACTGCATCGAACAGCCTCTGACTGTTTCTTCACTGGCGCCATTCTTCCTCCCTCGCACTACAACACCCAGCACACCATTCATCGATTTTACACTGCCCTGAGGCCCGCTCCGCCTGTGGGGAGCCGCACTATCTTTAGCTGCCCTGACATCTGCCTCAGTGGACTGTTGCAGCGCTGGTGATCCTCACCAGACACCACAGGTGGCGTCACGAGCTCTCCGAACTTTTTACTAATAAGTGATACCCCCTTTGTGCACTGACCGCCCTGGGCCAGCCACCGTGATTGCTCTCAAAGAGTACCCCACGGCCCTGGGGGCGAGTCAGCATTACAGTGCATGGCAGGCAATACCTGCATGTTCATTGGCTCTCTAAAGAGCACCAAACATGCAGGGAGGGGACCCGAGTTCCTGCCCGTGCAACTTGGAAGTACTCGGCGAGCGCCGAGCATCTCGAGCAGCGAGATGCTCGGGTGAGCACTGAGCAGTAGTGAACATGCTCGCTCATCACTAGTGTTCTCCTAATTGCATCCATTTTTTTCTGATCTTTTTTTTTTTTTTTTTACACTGAAGCAGGTAGACCATGAGATCTCTTTCATAGACTGACTCTTAGTAAATTTATCACTTAGGCTGTATGCCCACTACGCGTTTAAGTGTTTCTGCAGCGGCAATTCTGCAGCAGAAACGCTTAAAAAATGCTTGTTAGTAGGTCTGCAGTGTTCGCCAATGATAATCCGCATGTGCTGTGCACATGCTGCGGAAATTTCCGCTGCTTATTATCATTGCGGAAAAATCTGCAGCACTACCAATTATTTTGCGGAATCGCGGCGATTTTGCCGCCATTGACTTGCATTGAATCGCTTAATATCCGCATGGCTACATGTGCACATGCGGATATTATGCGATTCTGTGTGCGGATGGTACCCAGGTCTGGAGAAGAGGAGACTCTTCTCCAGACTCGGGTACCATAGTACCTGTAAAAAAAGAATTTAAAATAAAAAAAATATTATACTTACCTTCTGATGGTCCCCGGTCTTCTATCCGTACGTCTTGGCTCCCTGGTGGCTCATGATGGAGTAAAAGGACCTTCCATGACGTCATTCAGTCAAGGACATGTCGCATGACTAAATGACGTTATGGAAGGTCCTTTTACACCACCGCGAGACACCGGGGAGACCAGACGCATCAGAGAAGGAGACCAGGGGCCATCGGAAGGTGAGTATAATATTTTGTGTTTTTTTTTTACCATTTTTATTCTTTTTTTTAACTAACTTGGTCACACTATATAAAATCCATGCTGGTTGCATGGATTTATATAGTGTAACCAAGTTGTCAAGCACTTTCCAAGTGATGCTAAAATCGCTTGGAAAGCGCTTGACAACCCGCATGCGAAATCGCATGTGCAAAACACGTGATAAACACTTGTCCCAGGCTGAAAAAACTCATGTACAATCCACATGCGTTTTTTCTGCCAGGGAGATGCAGAAACGCTCAGGAAAAATCCGGAGCATTTCTGCATCGTGGGCACATAGCCGTAAAGGGCTCGCTTACACTAGCGTCAATTCTTTCATGCGAGAGAATCAGGCCACTTATGCTAGTGACACTCGGCTCTCTCTCAAGAGTTTGAGACGAGTGTCATGTTAGCGTCACCTGATTCTCTTGCATGAGAGAATCGCAGGACAGGTGCAGAGAGGACGGAGATGACATCCGAGTGCAGTCCGATGTTTTACATGCACCTGTATGGGTGTGCGAGATCCAGTTTAGGCTACATTCTTGTATTTGGTCAGTATTTTCCATTATTTTCAATTATTATTATTATTATTCCAGTATGTGTAAGCCAAAACCAGGAGTGGAACAATCAGAGGAAAAGTATAATAGAAACACGTCACCACTTCTGTATCCATCACCCACTCCTGGTTTTGGCTTACAAATACTGAGGTAAAATACTGACCAAATACTGAATGTGTGAACATTGGCATATTCTGATTCTTCTAGACCAAAGACACAAATCCGTTTTTTAAACTGATGTGTATGCCTCAATGAAACGTATGGGTTCGTGTCCTGCTGAGGAAAAAACAGATAGCGTGCAGATGAGTAATAAATAATAATTTTATTTCTATAGCGCCAACATATTCTGCAGCACTTTACAAATCAGAGGGAACTTGTACAGACAATAAAGACATTAAACAGCAATACATTATTCAACAATCAGAGAGGAGGAGTGAGGGCCCTGCTCACAAGCTTACAATCTTTGAGCAAATAGAGGAGACACAAAATGTAAAAAGCACTCGCCTTTTATAGACCAGCCATCAATATAATATATAGGGGCATTCAAATAATGGTGCATGAAACAGTCACCAGCCAGTAGCTGTACAAGTACAGATACCAAGTGCTACTGATTGCATGGAGTGTGTGGGAAGAGATGATAGGAGGGAACAGATTCTGAGGAAAAGTTAGGAAGGGAGAACAAGGAATAGTTATTTTAGTGATTTTAGGTGATAATAAGCCAGTCTTAAGAGATGGTTTTTTTAGAGCACACTTAAAACTATGGATATTAGGAATTAACCGGATTGTCTGGTGTAGTTCATTCCAGAGAACTTCTGCAGCACAAGAAAAGTCTTAGAGACGGGAGTGGGAAGTTTGGATAATAGAGAGTGTCAGTCATTAGTTTAGTGGAGAGCTTGAGTAGGGTTGTAGACAGAGATGAGGGAGGAGAGGTAGGGCAGTGTAGAACTGTGGAGAGTTTTGTGAGAGAGATAAGTTTATATTGTACTCTGCAGCAGATGGACAACCAGTGCAATGACTGATACAGGGTGGAGGCATTGGTGCAGTGGCTGGACAGAAATATAACCCTAGCTAAAATATTCAGAATAGATTTGAGAGAGGACAGTTTAGTAAGAGGGAGGCCGATAAATAGAGAGTTGCAGTAGTCCAGATGAGAATGAATCAAAGCAGCAGTAAGAGTTTTTGCAGTTTCAAAGGTAATAAAAAGTTGAATTTTTGAAAAGTATTTGAGGTTCAGGTGACATGGGTGAGGAATTGATTGGCTATAAGAAGTAAAGAAAAGGTCTGAGTCAAATCTAACCCAAATACCTGCTTTCAAGGTATGGTAGAACCACTCACAGAAATAGAAATTCCAGGTGTAGGTAGGTTAGTAGAGGGGGTAAACACAAGAAGTTAAGTTTTAGACAAATTCAATTTTAAAGATACAGGGAGGACATAATGTTACTGACAGTGGACAGACTATCATTGGTATTTTGTAGTAATGCAATGGTGATGTCAGGAGAAGTGTATAATTGGGTGTTAACAGCATAAAGATAGGACTGAAAACCAACTCTGCTGATGATTGTCCAATAGGGGCTGTGTATACAGAGGAGGGGGCCTAGGACAGAACTTGAAGGAACCCCAACATAAAGGGGAAGAAGAGGGTAAGAAGAGCCACCAATTGATACACTGAAGGAGTGGTCTGAGAGGTAGGAGGAGAACCAGGAGAGAACAGTGTCCTTGAGGCAAATAGAATCGAGCATAGTGAGGAGGAGCATAGTGAGGAGGAGCTGGTGATCCACAGTGTTAAAAGCAGCAGAGAGATCCAGGAGAATCAGCAGGGAGTAGTGACCATTAGATTTAGCTGTTAGTAGATCATTAGAGACTTTAGTAAGGGCAGTTAAAGAAGAGTGTAAAGAGCAAAAAACAGATTGTAAAAGATCAAGAAGAAATTTATCTGAAAAATAGCAGATTAGGTGAGGTTAAACCAAGCGTGCCACACGAATGTGTGAATGCAGCCTTAATTTTGTGGATTTGGGTGGCTTTAATAATTATAACGTTAGGGATCTTTTATGTGGATGTATCGAGTTTTAGCGGCAAAACTTTTCCACTCATTGGTTTACTAGTACAGAACCTTCTACATTAATCTTTGACTCGTGTACGGAAGCTGGTGCTTATTTCTGCATGTATTTTCTTCCCTGAAGCATTTTAGTCTTTTGTTCTTGAAGTAAATGCTTTGTGTGAATGTTTTAGTTTTACAGCTACATTCTGTCTTCATAAGACTTGTTACTCCTGTTCGCAGACAGAGCTTGTTTGACAGGTGGAGGGAGAATTGTTCTTGCAGTTAAATCCCTTTCTTGCTCTGTCACTGAAGAAAGCAGCATATATTATTGACTCACCCCCTGGGCCAGTGCTGTAGTGCGGCGCGCGTGCGCGCGGGGGATACCCGGAGCCGGATCCGATGGGGGTAGTAGTCTTCGTGTGGCGGTGACCCGGTCCGCGCCCAGGGTGGTCAAACTAAGTGGCAGTTATTGGTATGATGGTATTAGTGTCCGACTACGCCACCCGTTGAATGCGGTTATGAAACCACCGCTGCAGGGCAGACCGCTGAGGCCGGTGGTATAGGTGTGCAGCAATGTTGATATAACCCCCAACGGGAGAGGTATGGCCTCAGGGCAGCGGATGTGGGTGATGTTGGGAGTGATGGTGTGGATGTCCCAGCACTAACGGTGCGACAAGGAAGCACGGAGACGCGAGGGTACAGTTCAGGGCCTTTACTGATGGTACAAGGCAAATTCCCCCGGGAGTACTGGCTAGTAGTTGGGGCCTGGTTAGTCTGCGAGTAAGCCGGAGTTCCCCTGGCCAGGTGGAGTTGTAGGCCTTCCCGTTAGTCTGTACCCTTCCTGGCTACCCTGCTTTCGGCGGTTACAAGTAGCCCACGTCCCTGGGTATACCGTGTGGTGCTCACCCGTATGGCTGGTGACCTGGGGCCTCCTGTTAGCCTCCGCTCCGGGATGGCGGTGCTGGTCCCTTCGTTGTGACTGAGCCTCCGGGCTTTTATGGCCAGAGGACCTGGAATCCCCTGCCGGATGGATTCTGCTGCTGGGTATATCTTAGTCCCCACAGCCTCGGACTCCTGTGTCCGGTTTTAGTACCTTCTCCCAGGGCGAGCTCTGCACAGCTCCAGCCCCTGGCGCTTCTCCTTGGCTCCTACAGAGCTCCTGATGTCTATCTGTCCCTGTTTCTGCGTGTCCAGACCAGACTCTGTCTCTGTCTGGAACTCCTCTCTCTAAACCTGCCTCAGCCCCAGTTTATGTAGGGGAAGTTCTTCCCCTCCCAGGACTGGGCAGGAGGTGTGGCATGCTTAGGATTCCTGCCCAGGAGACCTCCCACCTGCTCACAGACGTAATACTGCTATTACTGTGGAAACCAGACCCCTGGGGTGCCACATTCCCCCCTAGTGAAATTTAGTACTCCCGGACTAAACATATTTTTTTTTTCAAAACATAACAGGGTATAAACAATAACAATTAAATACATGAGATGGTCACGGCGTGTCCGTAACCGGGAAGCAATAAGGGTGTCCATTTCACCAAAGAACAGGGAGCCGTAACCAGGTAGGGGTCTGTCCTGCCCCGAGTCTTCAACAGTCTTTAGTCCATTCCTGGGTTACGCTCCAAACATATTTACAACAGAGTTCCGGTTACTCACTGTCCATAACCTGTCAGTCCATATAAAGAAATCTGTAACTGAAAAACATAATTAGCAACGGCTACAACAAAACAGGTAAACATAAAATAGTTAAAGCAACTAGCCAACTTAGATTCTCCAACGTACGGGCATCTGGCCTCTGGTAACCCTAGTAGACCTACGGAGCTCACTAACTGGTCCTGCACTACAGGGTGTAGGAGGTGTTATGGGCAGGCTGGGCAGCTTTCTGCGCACTCTTTGGCTCACTAGAGGCACGGCAGGCTCACTACTAGCAGAGGGTTGATCCTCCTGTACTGCTGGTGTGGACTCTTCTGCCTCTTGGGCCGGCTGCTTTTCCAGCTCTACTGGTTCCTCTGTAGGCACTTGCGGGGCTGGCTGGAGAAAGGTGAGGACGGGTACCACGACAGCACCGTTTACTTGTGTCCAAGACCGGGGGAAGTCTCCGAGTACAGTCCTGATCATTTCTTCCCTTTCCTCTGCGGGTCGAGGGTTTTCTTGATCTTTTTCTTCAGGGTTTTGCAGCTGCTCGGGACACTTCTTCAGGTGGTCTCTGGAGACAACGGCTGTGGTTTCTCCTCCATCCTTACTGATCACGCAAATCTTTGGGTTCTCATGGCTTGATGGCAGTACGGTGTACGGGTCCTTCTCCCACTGGTCGTCCAACTTGTGGAGCTGTCTTTTCCTCTTCAAGACCTGCTCTCCAGGTACCAGGGGAACAGCGGGAGCATACTGATTATAAGCCCTCTCTTGCCTTTCTCTAGCTTGAGACAGACTTCGCTCCACGCTCTCCTGCACTTTCCGATACTGCTGCTGCCATCCTGTATCCCAGTCTGCCTCTGGCGAGGTGTCCTCGGGCGTCAGGACTCCCATATCCAGGTCGATAGGCAGCTTACCAGGCCTCGCTCTCATTAGGTAAGCCGGGGTACAGTTGGTAGAACCTACAGGGATGTGGTTGTATAGGTCCACCAGATCAGGCAGCTTCTCAGGCCACAGACTGCGTTCTTCCAGGGGCAATGTTTTCAGGAGGTCTATCACCACCTGGTTCATCTTCTCGCAGAGTCCATTAGTTTGTGGGTGATAGGGCGTTGTTCTTATCTTCGTGCAGCCATACAGGTTGCAGAACTCCTGGAAGACTTCCGCTTCGAAGGCTGGCCCTTGGTCTGTCAGCACTTGGTCCGGGTACCCGTGTGGACGGCAGAAGTGCTGCTGGAAGGCTCTAGCTGCTGTTTGAGCCATTAAGTCCTTGACCGGGACCACCACCAGGAACCGGGAGTAATGATCTACGATTGTGAGGGCGTAGACATACCCAGATCTGCTTGGAGCCAGTTTCACATGGTCCAGGGCTACCAGTTCCAGTGGCTGTCGGGTGATGATGGGCTGCAAGGGAGTCTTCTGGCTGGCACGGTCCTTCCTTCTTAGGTGGCACGGTCCACAGTCTCTGCACCACCTCTCGATGGCTCCTCTCATGCCTACCCAGTAGAACCGTTCACGCAATAAGAACTCCAGCTTCTTCCACCCGAAATGTCCTGCTCCGTTGTGGTACGCCTCCAGAATCATAGCCGCGTCTCGTCTGGGGACCACTACCTGCCAGGTCAACTCATGTGTTCGAGAGTTAACCATTCTCCGGCACAACTTCTCCCTGTAGAGGAACAGCCTACTTTTCTTCTTCCACAGTTGCTTAGTCTCCTCTGGGGCGTCTGGGTCCAGACTGGCATCGGCTTGGGTCAGCATTTCCTTCACCAGACGGACTGCAGGATCACTATCTTGCGTCTCCGCCCAGTTGTAGTGGGGCAAGGGATTGAACGTCGCGGAGCGTTTGTCCTTCACACGGTGGGAATACAGGGTAATCCCATGACGGTGGAACGCAGGGAGCTCAACTTCTTCCAGATCTTCTGGATCTTCCCCTACGTCCGGTAAGTTCGGCATTCTAGACAGGGCATCCGCGTTGGCATTTGAGCGTCCTGCCCGGTATTTGATGGTGAATTCAAAGTTGGACAGGCGAGCCATCCATCTCTGTTCCAGAGCACCGAGCCTTGCAGTGTCCAGGTGTGTCAACGGGTTGTTATCCGTGTACACAATGAATTTGGAGGAGGCAAGGTAATGCTTGAAACGTTCGGTCACTGCCCACACTACTGCCAGGAACTCCAGCTTGAATGAGCTATAATTCTCAGGGTTCCTCTCGGTGGGTCGTAGCTTTCGGCTAGCGTAAGCGATTACTCGTTCTTTTCCTTGCTGGATCTGGGACAGCACGGCTCCTAGCCCGATGTTACTTGCGTCCGTGTGGAGGATAAAGGGCTGGCTGTAGTCTGGATATGCCAGGATTTCATCCCCCGTGAGGGCCATCTTCAGCTGGCAAAAGGACTCCTCTTCCAGCTTTTCCCACCTGAAGGGCGGCTTCTGGTTTTTGGCTTTTCGAGATTGACCTATCAGGAGGTCCTGCATAGGGGCTGCCATTTTGGTGAAACCGGGAATGAATCTTCGGTAGTAGCCTACCAACCCGAGGAACTGCCGCACTTCCTTTATGCTGGAGGGTCTTGGCCAGTCCTTAATCACGGTGATCTTATCAGGGTCAGGAGCCACTCCGTCAGCACTCACCACGTGTCCCAGGTATTGCACCTTTGGTTTCAGGAGGTGACACTTGGAGGGTTTCACCTTTAGGCCGTAGTTTGCCAGAGCTTCGAACACTTCTGCCAGGTGTTTCAGGTGGTCCTCGTAGGTCTTGGAATAGACGATGACATCGTCCAGGTATAACAGGACCGTCTCGAAGTTCCGGTGTCCCAGACAGCATTCCATCAACCGTTGGAAGGTTCCTGGTGCGTTGCAGAGCCCGAACGGCATACAGTTAAATTCGCTGAGACCCATCGGGGTGGTGAATGCGGTCTTCTCTCGGTCTGCCTCTGCTACAGGAACCTGCCAGTACCCGCTAGTGAGATCCAAAGTAGAGAAGAAATTAGCAGATTTTAATGCAGCTAAGGACTCTTCTATCCTTGGTAACGGGTACGCATCTTTGTGTGTGATACGGTTGACCTTCCTGTAGTCTACACACATTCTCATAGTGTTGTCCTTCTTTTTCACTAAGACTAGTGGAGCTGCCCAGGGGCTACAGCTGTCCCTGATTACCCCAGCCTCCTTCATGTCTCTAAGCATCCCCTTGGCGTGTTGGTAGTGTGCAGGGGGTACGGGTCGGTATCTCTCCTTTATGGGAGGATGGTCTCCCGTGGGGATGTGGTGTTCTACCCCCTTTACTTGCCCGAAGTCTAACGGGTGTTTACTAAACACTCTCTCGTACTCTTGAACCACCCGATAGACTCCTTGTTTCTGGTGTGAGGGAGTGGAGTCAGTACCCAGATGTAGTTGCTGACACCAGTCCTCCACTGGTTTCTTAGAGCCGTTACCTTCCTCTGGTTGAGATGGAGGCAAGGGTTCCACGGCCTGTACAAAATTCTGGTTTATGGTGAACAATTTAGCTAGCGTGGCATACCGGGGCAGGTGTACTTCTCTCTCACTGATATTTATGATGCGAACGGGCACCCTCCCATGGCGTACATCGACCACCCCCCGTGCTGTCAAAATGGTGGGCCTACTGTCTGAGTAGACGGGTTCTACCATTGCTTGGTAGTCTCTACCTCTTAGACCAATAGCTGCCCGGCACCAAATCATCATCTCACTTTTTGGGGGCATGGCAATAGGGAACGGGTCACACATTCTCACGCTACCTATCTCACCACCAGATAGTTCCACCTGTTGCCGCTTCATCAGTGCCCGGATCTCTTTTTGGAGCACACGCTGCTGGCCGGAACTGGCGTTCTTGGCAACCTGCTGTAAAATGAGAATCACCTCTGCAAGACAATTTTCAATTACATTGGTTCCCAGGGTGATTCTAGGGTGACTCTCATGACGGTCTATGTCCACTATAATCAGTCCTTGTGCCACCAGTTCGACTTTACCGATTTTAATGGTCACCTCCTTGAATCCCACCTGCGGCACGGGCTGACCATTGCTGGCGATGATACTCAGGTCGTCGTCTGGGTAGCGGGTTATGTCCGAATCATTCCAGTACTGCTTGAAGAGCACGTACGGGATGGTGGTGACCTGTGACCCAGTGTCTAGTAGGGCACTCATAGGAATGCCATCCAGTACCACAGGCAAGATTGGACGTCCCCCTACGTATTTATCACGCCAGTTTGATGGGCCTGATGGTCTTATGCCTGGGGGTTGGCCCTCTACCCCAGGTTGTGCCCGTTTAAATGACAGTACCTTGCCACATGTCCGGGTTGATTGCAGCGGCGGCAAATAGGTCGTCCGTCCTCGTTGTATCGATCGCTGGGTCTTCCTCTGGCCGGTGGGGTCCTCCTTGGTCGGCGCCACGGGATGTCCTCCGGTCCGGATGCCAGCTCGATCTTCCCTGCAGTAGAAACCTGTAAAGACTGCACAGTTCGGGTTAGCGCGGCAATGCTTTTAGTTAGCTCTTGGACCTGATGGTGCAGGTCTGTAGCCGGGTCACTGTTTAAAGCCTGCGCATCAGCTCCCACAGGCCCTGCAGACAAGGGCGCCGTCTCCTGGTGATAAGTGATAGCAGGGCGCCTGTGGGTCACAGCGCCACCTGGTGCCGGTTCTTGGAGCACCCGGATGGCTCTGTCCTTGAACTGTGCAAAGTCCAGGTCAGGGTCCTGTAAGGCCATTGCCCGCAACTGGGTCCGGTGGGCATTGCACAGTAGACCCTCAATGAATTGTTCAGTCAACAGCTTATCTTCATTTCCCACGCTGTCAGGGTCTGCCTGCTTAATGGCTCTCAGGGCCTCTTGTAGGTTTAGAGCATAGTCTCTTATACTCTCATGTGCCCGTTGTTTGCACCCATAAAATCTTAGTTTTATTTCGGCTGAGGTGCGGGTGTCAAATGTGTCTTTCAGCCGGGTTAGTATGTCTCTGACAGTCCTCTTCCTCCCAGGTGGCCAGGACTTTACCTCCCTTTGGGCTGCCCCGATTAATTGGGCCACCAGGATGCTCACTTTTTGCGCCTCCGTGAGGGGATACACCTGGAAGAGGCTATCCAGCCTTTCTCTGAAGTCATTTAGGGTATGTGACTCCCCTGAGTACTGGGGTAGCCAGGCTGCCCCCGGGATATAGGGCATGGTGAAAGGCATGACCGCAGCAGCGGTGGCGCTGGCGGCGGCTGTGGCGGTGAAGCTCTCCTCCGTATCCGACATCCTCCTCCCCCCTAGTGGACCGTGGCCTACCTTGCGATGATCCTCTTCCGTAGGCCGCGGCTCCGCAGTGGATCGTCAGGGTTGAGGACCTTCCGTCGCGCTCCTGTGACGTCGGCGTCTGCTGGGCTCCTTCCAGGACCTTACTCAACGTCCGGACGTGAGGCGGGGCTTCAGTTCTCGCGGGCTTTCGGAGTCCACGCCCCTCTTCTTCCCGCGCGGCGCCCTCAGGATGGCGTCCAATGGCGGGAAAACTCCACGGATGGCGGGAAGAAGGCAGAAGATGGCGTCGGATGGCGGGAATCAGCTCCAGATGGCGGGAAACGACTCCGGACGGCGGGAAACTTCACCACAGGTAAGTATAAAAGTCTCTTTTTTCAGGCACGCAGTACCCGGTGGTTGCGGTCACGTAATCCTGCCGACTACGCCAAAGTTGACTCACCCCCTGGGCCAGTGCTGTAGTGCGGCGCGCGTGCGCGCGGGGGATACCCGGAGCCGGATCCGATGGGGGTAGTAGTCTTCGTGTGGCGGTGACCCGGTCCGCGCCCAGGGTGGTCAAACTAAGTGGCAGTTATTGGTATGATGGTATTAGTGTCCGACTACGCCACCCGTTGAATGCGGTTATGAAACCGCCGCTGCAGGGCAGACCGCTGAGGCCGGTGGTATAGGTGTGCAGCAATGTTGATATAACCCCCAACGGGAGAGGTATGGCCTCAGGGCAGCGGATGTGGGTGATGTTGGGAGTGATGGTGTGGATGTCCCAGCACTAACGGTGCGACAAGGAAGCACGGAGACGCGAGGGTACAGTTCAGGGCCTTTACTGATGGTACAAGGCAAATTCCCCCGGGAGTACTGGCTAGTAGTTGGGGCCTGGTTAGTCTGCGAGTAAGCCGGAGTTCCCCTGGCCAGGTGGAGTTGTAGGCCTTCCCGTTAGTCTGTACCCTTCCTGGCTACCCTGCTTTCGGCGGTTACAAGTAGCCCACGTCCCTGGGTATACCGTGTGGTGCTCACCCGTATGGCTGGTGACCTGGGGCCTCCTGTTAGCCTCCGCTCCGGGATGGCGGTGCTGGTCCCTTCGTTGTGACTGAGCCTCCGGGCTTTTATGGCCAGAGGACCTGGAATCCCCTGCCGGATGGATTCTGCTGCTGGGAATATCTTAGTCCCCACAGCCTCGGACTCCTGTGTCCGGTTTTAGTACCTTCTCCCAGGGCGAGCTCTGCACAGCTCCAGCCCCTGGCGCTTCTCCTTGGCTCCTACAGAGCTCCTGATGTCTATCTGTCCCTGTTTCTGCGTGTCCAGACCAGACTCTGTCTCTGTCTGGAACTCCTCTCTCTAACCCTGCCTCAGCCCCAGTTTATGTAGGGGAAGTTCTTCCCCTCCCAGGACTGGGCAGGAGGTGTGGCATGCTTAGGATTCCTGCCCAGGAGACCTCCCACCTGCTCACAGACGTAATACTGCTATTACTGTGGAAACCAGACCCCTGGGGTGCCACATTATACACTTGGAATCTTTTTTTTTTTTGCTTCCTACACATTTCTTCTGTTTCATTAATAGTTGAATCTCAACAGATTTTTTTAATATTGAGGCTACAGCTGTATTTGTGCTCTGCTTATTTGAATAAGATCTAGTTGTAAGAACCAGCCATCCTCTACATTGATTCCAGTGGTCACCAGTCATCATTTTTTCCTGCGTTTGTTTGCTAGGGCAATCTCTTGTGGTGTTTCCTGGCAGTGTACTCTGCGGCCACCCTCTTCTCTACGGGTGCACATTGGTAGCTTATTATGGGGAGAATATACAGAAGGTCAAAAATGCATCAACTGATAAATTGCTGAATGTCTAATATATTTGTGCTCATGCCTAATTATTAGATTCTCGGAATTCCTCTTTGTGTACTTGTATACTTTTTACTGATCTGGCTAACCTTTACATTATTTTGCTATCTGCTGTGTTTCTGCTTTTCCCTCATCTATTGCAAATGTAGAATATTCTGGAAATTGGGATCTAGGGATTTCCTCAAACAATATCCAGCTCTTATTGAGAAAGTTAGTTACATTTAGATAGGCTGATAATCAGGGATAAATGTTCATAGGAACACTCATTCCCGATTATCAGCCCATCTAACACAGGGTTCCCCAACTCCAGTCCTCAAGGCCCACCAACAGGTCATGTTTTCAGGATTTCCTTAGTATTACACAGGTGATAATTACATCACCTGCACATCACCTGTGCAATACTAAGGAAATCCTGAAAACATGACCTGTTGGTGGGCCTTGAGGACTGGAGTTGGGGAACCCTGATCTAACAGGCCGAACAAAAAGCTCATTCATCATGTGCGATGATTTTTAGGTAGGCTTAAAAATAATCTTAGCAGCACATCATGCTTTATTTAACAGCGGATGTGCTGCTGATAACATAATGTTCTTCATGCACAGAGCGATCGTACTAACTAGAGATGATAAAACTTTTTGAATTTCAAATTTGCCAGGTTCGGTTATTTTTTCCTGAAAAATTCTATTTGTAGCAAAATTATTTGCAACAAATCTCAAGTAGTTCAATTACTATGGAAAGGTGTTTGTTGTTCCTGAATACTGTATCCAATCTGCTTCATTATTAATATAACCTTAGGGCGGATGGTGGTGGAGGGTAAGGAGAACAAGAGGAAGAGGAGGGAGAGAGATTCCAAACTTTTGTGCTGCAAGGTGGATTAAAATGTGTGTACAGTAGAATAGACACCGGACGCACCATGTCATTTATCAAGAACACTACTACTTCTGCTGCAACCTGCCCTGTCTTTCTCCCTATTAATTGCATCACAATGTTTTACACTAGTACAGTCATACTACACAATCCAATTTTGCCGTTTTTCTGTCCCTACATGGAATGAGCTGTGCGCTCGGACCTCTATCCCTACATTGTACAAGCATAAAATGACGCTGCTTGGCCCGCCTCATCTTTTATACTAACTATGATAGTCCCCCCTGATTTGCTGCATTAGACCATGTGATGTGGGAAAGCCCACCAGGCAGTACCTGACATCATTAGCCCGCTTTGTGACTCTTCAGCAGAATGTGAAATGGCACCGGGCATAGAATTGCAAATTGTTTGAATTCATTTGGACCTGTGGATTTCAGGAAATACTACTCAAATTCAATTTTCCATGGATCGTTCAGATTATCTCTAGACTAATAATGATCATTCAGTGCAGATAGAATTTTGATCGGCCTGTTTAAACAAGCCATTAAAAGACCATTGATCGTTTTTCATGTAATCCTTCAGAGGACATTCAGCTGTAACAATGGTTCCATGTAAACCTGGCCTAGGGGTGAAGAACAGATAACCTTATAAACTATGGTAAACTATTGCAGCAGTGCTCCTGGTGTGGAAAGCGTCAGTGGAGAAAATCCTTTTTGGCTGAAGATTTCATCCATTATAAGTTTATGTTAAAAATGTATAACTGTGCCCTTCACCTCTCCAAACAAACCTACTTCACAGCCCTTATCACCACATTTTCCAATATTCCTAAACGACTCACACTTTTCACTCCTCCTCAGTCCAAAAGTGCAGACCCCAACAACCAACCTCAGAGCTGACTATCTGACCAATTATTTAAAAGACAAAATTGACAGTATCTGACAGGAAATTTTCTCATAATCCCTTAATATTATGGATCCTCTTGCCTCCTGCACGTCATCAAGCTCACTTTCTGTTTCTGAACTGGTGACAGAAGAGGTTATCAGGCTCCTTGTTTCTTCTTGCCCTACTACCTGCACCACTGACCCTATTCCCTCTCACCTTCTTCAGTTCCTCTCTCCAGTTGTCACTACTTACCAAACTAAAATATTCAACCTCTCACTTTCTTCCTGTATCTTTTTCTCCTCCTTCAATCACACCATCATATGCCCATTACTAAAAAAAATCATCCCACAAACAGAACATCGCTGCTAACTATGTTGGTCCACTCTTGTCTAATCCGCTATCTCTCAGATAACGCTCTGCTTGATCCTTTACATTCCGGATTCAACTCCTTAGGCTGTGTGCCCACTATGCGTTTTTTAAGCATTTCCGCAGCGGCAATTCCGCCGCAGAAAAGCTTAAAAAACGCTTGGTAGAAGGTCTGCTATGTTCCCCAATGATAATCCGCATGTGCTGTGCACATGCTGCGGAAATTTCTGCTGCGGATTATCATTGCGGAAAAATCCGCAGCACTACCAATTATTTTGCGGAATTGCGGCGATTTTGCCGCCATTGACTTGCATTGAATCGCTTAATATCCGCATGACTACATGTACACATGCGGATATTAAGCGATTCAATGTGCGGATGGTACCCGGGTCTGGAGAAGAGGAGACTCTCCTCCAGATCCGGGTACCATAGTACCTGTAAAAAAAAGAATTTAAAATAAAAAAACACATTATACTCACCTTCTGATGGCCCCCGGTCTACATAGCGATGCATCCTGGCTACCCGGCAGCTCGCGATGGTCTAAAAGGACCTTCCATGACGTCATTTAGTCATGTGACGGGTCACGCGACCGCTGACGTTGGCGGTCGCGTGACCTTGTCACATGACTAAATGACGTCATGGAAGGTCCTTTTAGACCACCGCGAGACACCGGGGAGATCGGACGCATCGGATAAGGAAACCGGGGGCATCAGAAGGTGAGTATATGTTTTTGTTTCTTTTTACCCTTTTTATTCTTTATTTTAACTAACTTGGTCACACTATATAAAATCCATGCCGTTTGCATGGATTTATATAGTGTGACCAAGTTGTCAAGCACTTTTCCAAGTGATGCTAAAATCGCTCGGAAAGAGCTTGACAATCCGCATGCAAAATCGCATGCTAAAAACGCTTCACAAATGCTTGTCCCTGGCTGAAAAAACGCATGTAAAATAAGCATTCGTTTTTTCTGCCAGGGAGATGCAGAAATGCTCAGGAAAAATCCAGAGCATTTCTGCATTGTGGAGCGTAAACGCTAGGGAAATGCTTGGTAATCCGTCCCCCATGGTCCCCAATGACAAGCCGCAATGTCAAAGCCCATGCTGTGGATTTTTCGCAGCATTTATGCTGCGCTCAAAAATCCACAGCATGTCCATTAATTTTGCGGACACGCAGCGCAATCGCCGCCATTGACTTGCATTTGACCGCGTGACGTCCGCATCAGTACATGTGCACAAGCGGGTATCACAAGGTTCAATGTGCGGATGGTATCTAGGTCTGGAGAAGAGACTCTCATCCAGACCTGGGTACCATAGAAACTGTAAAAAAAGAATTTAAAATAAAAAATAAAGATTATACTTACCTTCCAATGTCCTTCCGGTGTTTTCTCCGCTCCGTCTGGTCTGCTCTATGGGTTGCGGTGTTGTGAAGGACCTGCCATGACGTCATTGAGTCATGTGACCTGTCACATGACTCAATGACGTCACCACAGGCCCTTCACACCACCGCGAGCAGTGCAAGAGACCGGAGGCAGCAGAGAAAACACCGGGAGGACATCGAAAGGTGAGTATAATGTTTTTTTATGTTTTTTTTTTACCATTCTTATTCTTTTTTTTTAACTAACTTCGTCACACTACTATAAATCCATGCCGGTTGCATGGATTTATATAGTGTGACCAAGTTGTCAAGCACTTTTCCAAGTGATGCTAAAATCGCTTGGAAAAGCGCTTGATAACCCGCATGCAGAAATGCATGCAAAAACGCTTGACAAACGCTTCTACCTGGAGAGAAATACACATGTAAAAACCGCATGTGTTTTTCCTGCCAGGGAGAAGCGAAAAAAATATGCAGCATTTCTGCATCGTGGGCACATAGCCTAACACTCTACAAAAACTGCCCTCACTAAAGTCTCTAACGATCTACTAACAGCCAAATCTAATGGCCACTACTCCCTGCTGATTCTCCTGCATCTCTCTGCAGCATTCGACACTGTACACTCCCTGACAGAAGTTATGTCGCTTATCCATGTTATGTAAATAAAAGCTTACAACCTGACGTTAAATTCATCCATTGGTTTTATAAATTACTCTTTTGAAAGCTGAAACCCTCCCAAATTTGGTTTAGGTTAAGAAAATAAATTGGCATCAATGCTGAAATATTGATCATTTAATGAACACAGAATGGTCAGATTTTGGCAAGACAAAAGTTTTGTTGCCTGGTCACATAATGCACCCAATCCTAGTTTACATCCTCACCAGTGCTCAGTAAATGATCGGTTAATTAGAGGGTGTGTATATAAAGAAACCCAGCACCCCAGACCTTCACTTGAACTGCAACTCGAGCTCTGACAACATGCCAAAAATCCATCCTGCGACCAAAGCCTTGATTATCAAGAGGCTGAAGACCAGATCCACTGCAGAGGTGGCTGGCACCTTTATTGTGTCTCAGCGTCAAGTACAAAGAATTAAAAAAAGATTTGAAGAGACTGGAGATGTGTTTGACAAGCCCAGGTTCGGCAGACCCCGCAAGACAACTGCTCAGGAGGAATGTTTGTTGGTTAGAAAATCCAAAACAAGCCCCTCTTCCACTGCAGCAGAGCTCCAACAGGCCTGGTCACCTCAAGTCCCTGTGTCAACTAGAACAGTTTGTAGGATTCTGTCTCGAAATGGCCTCCATGGTCGAATCAGTGCCCAGAAGCCAGCACTAAACAAAAGGCAAATAAAAAACCGTGTGGCATTTGCAAAGTCCCACAGCCTGCTAAACAGATGGACGCTGGAAAAGTGGCAGAAGGTGGATTTCTCTGATGAATCTTCAGTAGAATTACACCACAGCCACCGCAAATACTGCAGGAGACCTACTGGAGCCCGAATGGATCCAAAATACACCCAGTAAACAGTTAAATTTGGTGGTGGAAAGATCATGGTCTGGGGTTACATTCAGTATAGGGTGTGCGAAACATTTGCAAGGTGGAAGGCGATATCAATAGCCTAAAATATCAAGAAGTAAGAGCTACCTCTTACATTCCAAATCATAAAAGGGGTCAAATTCTGCAGCAGGATGGTGCTCCATCTCATACATCCATCTCTACAACAAAGTTCCTCCAGGCAAAAAAGACCAAGGTGCTCAAGGACTCACCAGACATGAACATCATTGAGCATGTTTGGGGTAGGATGAAAGCGGAAGCTTGGAAGACAAAACCAAAGAATCTAGATGAACTCTGGGAGGCATGGAAGACTGCATTCTCTGTTATTTCTGATGACTCCATTAATAAATTGTATGAATCATTCTTGAACCGCATGGATGCAGTCCTTCAAGCTCATGGAAGTCACACAAAATATTAAACATGACTCTAATAGCATCACAACTTCATTCACCAATGTTATGCAACATATATTTGTATTTTAAGATAATTATTTGTTTGAATATCACATTACTTTCTGTGGGCGACAAAACTTTTGTTTTGCCAAAATCTGACCATTCTGTGTTCATTAAATGATCAATATTTCAGCATTTATGCCGATTTATTTTCTTAACCTAAACTCTTAGCTGAAGGGCTGGAACTCCTAAACATAAGTCCAACTAGAGGTATAGTTAGCAAGGAAGTGCAGTGAAGGCTGAATATATAAAACCCAACCCAGAATGTAATAGGGCAGATCAATACGGGAGAATGGAGAACACCTGGAGAGGAGCAAGCCAATAAGGGGGAACAAAGACAATTGGAACCATCAACATTTGGAAAGGGAAGAAAAGGCAATAGCTCTGCAGACAGTGGAACCGACTACAAAGCAACAGGTCAGAAGATCGAATCCTAAAACCAAGCCATGACACTAGGCTTCCTCCTCTTTTCTCTCCACCACCCGTATTAGACAAACCATTAGTAAATCTGGTTTTCAGTACGATTTCTATGCTAATGACACCCAATTATACACTTCTTCTCCTGACATCAGCCCCACATTACTTCAAAATACCAGTGATTGCCTACCTGCTGTCTCTAACATCATGTCCTCCATCTATCTAAAACTGGATCTGGTAAAAACTGAACCCCTTGTATTTCGGTAATGCTGGGTGATGGTGAAAAGACCCACTGTTAGCCAGCAAGAGCAGTGTGTTGGTCACATTTGGCGCTAGCCATTGCACGGCTGCGCACCCTTGAGGGCTTGGTATACTCTTCACCCACCTCCTGGTCCTGGTAAGGGGGAACTTAAGCAGAGCCTTTCCCAGGCGCAGAGCAGTAGGGCGGCTCGTGACCACACACAAACAGCAGACAGGGCAATGACATCAGAACCAAAAGCCACAGAGCAACTGCATTAACTAAGGTGAACAATAATAAGCCAAGCCAGGCCCGGACTGCTAATCTGCCTTATCGGGCAGATGCCCGGTGGTCTCGTCTGTTAGGTCATAAAATGGGCTGTCTGGCTACTGCTGTCAGTGTACCATTGTGTATCAGTGAGTCATGCATTCTGTGTAGAATCTGAGGTTATCTGCTTATCTTTATGGTAGGTAAATAAACAAATGACTGGACAACTCAGTTCTAAGGTCCCGTCACACTTGGCGACGCAGCAACGATCCCGACAACGATACGACCTGTCAGGGATCGTTGCTGCGTCGCTATGTGGTCGCTGGTGAGCTGTCAAACAGGCAGGCTCACCAACGATCAGAGGAGCAGCAACATCGTGGAAAGAATCTTTCCACGATGTCCTGCTCCTGGTTACGAGCCTGCTGAAGCAGGAGCAGGCTGGTAACTATGGTAAACATCGGGTTACTATGGGCACACGCGCACCTAGTAACCCACTGTTTATCATGGTTACCACTCTGCTACAGTAAGCAGGAGGTTACCGCTCACTTTAGCAGGCTCGTAACCATGATAAACAACGGGTTACTAGGTGCGTGTGTGCCCCTAGTAACCCGATGTTTATCATGGTTACCAGCCTGATCGCTGCTCCCACTGGTCACACACAGCGATGTGTGCTGACCAGCGGGAGAGCAACGACCAAAAAATGGTCCAGGACACTTTGCAGCGATCAGCGACCTCACAGCAGGGGCCTGATCGTTGCAAAGTGTCACACATAGCGACATCGCTGGTGAGGTCGCTGTTGCGTCACCAAAACCGTGACACAGCAGCGATCTCGCTAGCGATCTCGCTATGTGAGACGGGGGCTTAAGAGTTTAGGATGGGCAATCCAGACACAGATTTGACTTTGAAAAGCTGATCTTGTATATTGTGCACTAATTAATAGCTTCTAATGCCTCTAACTGCAGAGTTTGCTCTGAAGAGTTTGTCATTGTCAGAACAGTCATTCACACAGGTACCATTCCTCCAGCATTCACTGGGAAAATACTAATGTGGTTACAAAATGTCAGTGTTCATGAAGCAGAGCTGGGCTGAGACCATGCAAATCTAAGTATCTGTATATACACACACTGCACAGTACCACTTCTCCTGCCCTGTATAAATACACTGCACAGTACCACTTCTCCTGTCCTATTTATATATACTGCACAGTGCTACTTCTCCTGTCCTGTTTATATATACTGCACAGTACCACTTCTCCTGTCCTGTATATACACACTGCACAGGACCACTTCTCCTGCCTTGTATATATACACTGCACAGTACTACTTCTCCTGCCTTGACTATATACACTGCACAGTAGCACTTCTTCTGTTCTGTGTATATACACTGCACAGTACCACTTCTCCTGTCCTATATATAAACAATGCACAGTACCACTTCTCCTGTCCTGTATATATATACTGCACAGTACAACTTCTCCTGTTCTGTATATATACACACTGCACAGTACTACTCCTCCTGTCCTGTATATATATACTGCACAGTACCACTTCTTCTGTTCTGTATATATACACTGCACAGTACCACTCCTCCTGTCCTGTATATATACACTGCACAGTACCACTCCTCCTGTCCTGTATATATACACTGCAGGTCTTTTTTTTATTTATAGAATAAGTACAGTACATGACAGAACAATAGTACATTACAGGACACCAAACATATGAACAAAACATGACGACAAATCACAGAAAATAAATCACCCCAGGAATATATACATATACAAGAAATAATATTATAAAACCTATAAAACCTCCGGCCCAGCTTCATTCATACTACTATATACAATCTCACACAACGCTCACACTGTCCTATATACACATAAAACACCGTCCTATATACAAGATTATATACAACAAAACACTAAACCTAATATAACGTATATACAACTGGAAACTAATATTAACCTACTGGTCCCACTGCCTGACCTTAGTCACACCCTTACCACACCTCATTCACACCACAGAAAACCAAAAATAACAATATATACAATAGTGACATGAACAATTTTAAACCTTTTTTTTTTTTATATATTTTTTGTATATATATTTTTTTTTGTATATATTTTCTTGTAATTTTTAATATATATATAAAACACACACCTACACTAACTATCCAGCCACCCCTGATCCAGCTCTGGTCACAAAGTTCAGGATTACTCCGAGCTAGGATCAGGCCCCAAAGTTTTTCCCCAGGCGGGGCCTGGACCAGGCCAGATCAGTCCTCTTATCACCGCTGATGAATAGTGTTGAGCCACCCCCGTAGTGTTCGAGTTCGGTTCGGTTCGTCGAACACCCGTGTGTTCGTCGAACTGTTCCTCGAACTGTTCGTCGAACACCTTCGAACACCGTTAAAACCAATGGCAGGCAAACAAAAACACATAGAAACACATAGAAAACACCTTCAAAGGTGTCCAAAAGCTGACAAACTGCTCAGAAGACACAACTAACATATGGAAAAGTGACAAGTACATATAGTCATGCGAAAATAAAAGAGGTGGAGGAGTAAAAGGAGGGGGAGACACAGATATAGGCATGTCATGCCCTTCTAAAATCCAAAAAGTGAGAAGCCGACACGTTCAGTCCGCTCCTGCCCGTGCCACCTCCGTGTCGCCGGGTTTGTGCCAGAGCCGCGGTGAACCCTGACGGCCAGCCCCCCTCTCCCAATACTGGTGCCTGTCCGCTGGTGGGTCGAGCGAGCCCCCCTGTGGTGGAGGCAGCTCTAAGCTTTTTAATTTAAATTGTCTCTCTAATTTGAATAAATACACTTTAAATCCATTTACAAGGATCTATTGGAGGGCAAGTCTCATGCCAGCAGCCGCGTAATTCCAGCTCCAGTAGCGTCCACTAAAGCTGCTGCAGTTAAAAAGCTTTTATAAGGATCGAGCTCGGCTGTCCATCGCAAGGCATCCTACTGCCAGTCCGAGCCCCTATGCCTTGGGGTGCCTCCTGATGCTCTTCACTGAGTATCCCGTGGTCCCGAAGCATTTCCTTTGAAAAAATGAAGTGTCCAAACTACAGGTGGTGTAGCTTGCTTAACAGCCGGGATAATCCGCTGACTAGCAGACCCTGCTACTAGGCACAAAGTATTTCCTGGGCTAGATGCAGTTAAAAATTTGTAATTAGATACTCTCGTTGGATGCTGAGAAAGCATTCCATAGAGTCTCCTGGCACGCCATATATGATTCTCTTAAAAAGCTTGGGGTAGGGGTCTAGGGGACCCTTTTATAGCCAAAATCACGGCCCTGTATCGCAATACGTCACCTAGGCTGAAGATAAATGGAACTGTAGCACTCTGAGGGCTCGGTTGCTACAGAGGTATTGCACCTCACCCAGAGGTGTGATATCTCACTCTCAGGTAAGGATGTAGTGTGGATCAGGACCCGACACCTGCATGCATTACACCACATTGCCGTGGGGCAGGGCGACCAATATGCCCCTGAGATGGGCACGACAGTCCCTGTCCCTGGCTGGAGTGGGGGGAGGGAACACTGAGGAAGGGGAACCCTGTAGTGCAGGAGCAGGGAGGAAGCAGTTCCTGGTTGCATTGAAAAGGGAGTATAAAAGGTGGGCACCATCTTAGTTCAGTGCAGAGAAGTCTGAGCAGAAGTGGCAGGGAGCAGGGGCTCTGCATGAGCTCTGCTCCGGAGGCGGGCCTAGTAACAGAGGCCCAGGCCTGGAAGAGGGAGAAGGAAGGAAGAGGAGCGGAGAAGGCTCCAGAAACGAGGAACGAAGGGATCTCAGGGGTGCGGACGGGCGAGTCGCCACCGCACGCCCGAATCCACCTGCGTGGAGGGGTCAGGCCAAAGGGGGAGACCGGTCCCCGAAACTAGTGGAGGCAGGAAACGACCCTCAGCTAGAAACAGGAGGCTGTGACATTTTATGTGGCGCAGCCCCTCGCTACACCCGCTAGGAAGGCACCACATAGGGTCAGGGAAACTGGCGCCAAGTTTACCAAGAGGAGGCCCGAGGCAGCCGGACAGAAGGGTTGGTAAGAAAGGCCAGACAAAGGACACACAAAGGGGGTCCTGTGAAGCACTCCAAAGTTATCTGGGAGTTGTCTGAGCCCCTCACCTGGTGAGCACAGTACGACGTGGGCAGCCGTTACCTGCAGACGTGGTCTGGATAATAAGAACTGTGAGTAAAGGCCCTGGACTGCATCACTGACTCCGTGTCATTACTGCTGCTGCCCTGCACCATCACCCCCATCCTCCGCATACACTGCCCTGAGGCTATACTCCTCCCGTGGGGAGTTATGCTACGCTCTGCTGCACCCACAACACCAGCCTCAGCGGTCTGCCCTGGAGCGGCGGTTCACTCTGACCGCAATCCACGGGTGGCGTAGTCGGACATTTAAACATCAAAACCACATAAATAGTTCCGCCACTGGTTTGACCGCCCTGAGCCACGGAACCGGGTTGCCGCCACGGAGACTACAACCACCAGCATCCACCAAAAAGGGTCCGGCTCCGGGTGTCCCAAGGCCCAGGGGGCGCGTCAGAACATTTTCATCACCTTTCACAATCACCAATGGGACAAGGCAGGGATGTTCTCTGTCCCCTCTCTTATACATCCTAGTGACGGAGCACCTGCTCTCATCAATTCGCCATAACCCCAATATTAGGTGGATTGAGGTGGGAGGCACCGAGTACAAGTGCTCTCTATTTGCTGATGATGTCCTAGTATATATCACTCAATCACATATATCCATCCATGCTGTTATGGCTGAAATAGATCACTTTGTTACATGGTCAAATTTTAAAATCAATGCAGCGAAGTTTGAGGCCCTCGATGTCTCCCTCCCCAAATCCATATAGGATTCCATCCAGTCCAACTTTCCCTTTGCCTGGCCCTCACAGGGTATCAAATACTTAGGAATTCCTATTCATAGAGACCTCTCCCATCTATGTTATCTTAATTTTGGGCCCTTTATTGAACAACTCCATACAGACCACGGTTGGCAAGTTAGAACTGTAAGATTCACTACGTGAACCACTGGTGTTTTGTGGAAAAGCACATGTACACTGTGTTCCAAATTATTATGCAAAAAGTGTTTAGGAGTGATAAGGGAAGAATTTGTTTGTTTGTCAGTTAAACTCATTGATGGTGATGTGTGTCAGGGCTCTTTATATCACTGTAAGCAATTGCAGACACCTGTGCTAATTAGTTTGGCAGGTGTGTCCAATGAAAGGCAAGACTACTTAAGAAGGCTGTCTCACATTATTAAGCAGCCTACATTTTCTGCCAAAATGGGAAAGAAAAAGGATGTGTCGGCTGCTGAGAAGCAACAAATTGTGGAGTGTTTAGGTCAAGGCATGACTACAATCAACATTGTGCGATGATCAGGATGAAGTGTCTTGGCAATCAAGAAGTATGTAGCTGATTCACAGTACACACGTGTGCGTGCTGATAAGGGCAAATTGAGGACTCTTTCCTACAGGCAATTACGTCAGGTTGAAAGAGCAGCGGCAAAAAAGCCTTGTCATAGCAGCAGACAAGTTTTTGAAGCTGCTTGTGCCTCCAACGTCCCCCGAACAACAAGATGCAGGGTCCTTCAGAGGTTTGCAGCTGTGCATACGCCATCCTGTCGACCTCCTCTATCCACTTCACACAAGCAGAAACGGCTCCAGTGGGCCAAACATTACATGAAGACTGATTTCAAAACTGTTTTGTTCACGGATGAGTGCCGTGCAGCGCTCGATGGTCCAGATGGATGGAGTGGAGGATGGCTGGTTGATGGACACCCCACGCAAACACGGCTACAGCGCCAACAAGGAGGAGGTGGAGTAATGTTTTGGGCTGGAATCATGGGGAGAGAGATTGTCGGCCCCTTTAGGATCCCTGAAGGCGCTAAAGATGAACTCCATAATGTATGTGGATTTTCTCAAACAGCACTTCCTGCCATGGTTCAAGAAGAAGAACCGTGTATTTCACAGCAAGATAATTTTTCTGCATGATAATGCACCATCTCATGCTGCACATAAAACATCTGCATCTCTGGCTGATATGGGCATAAAAGGGGACAAACTTATGGTGTGTCCCTCATGCTCCCCTGACCTCTACCCCATTCAGAACCTTTGGAGCATCATTAAAAGGAGTGTCTATGATGGCGGGAGGCAGTTCACATCTAAGCAACAGCTCTGGGAGGGTATTCTGTCCTCATGCAAAACAATTGAAGCAGAAACCATCCAAAACCTGACAAATTCAATGGACGAGAGAGTTCAGAAGCTCCTTTCGAACAAGGGGTCCTATGTGAAAATGTAACATCACCTAGAATAAAGTTTTGAGTTGAAAACTGTTTGATTTCAGTTTCTAACAACCTGCTAATGCTTATAATTTCAAAAATGACCATTTTTTTGGTCTTTATTAAAATGAAAAGGTTGATCGAAAAGTTTGGGGGATCTAAGAGTGTGGCAACCCAGTAGTCATGATTACTTCGAATTCTGACAATATGAGGGTCATGCTGCAGGTAGTGCAGCAAGAAGGCACTTATGTGTCTTGCGCATCTCGGAGCCCCAAAATTATTTTCCGGGCTAGATGCAGCTAAAAATTATTATTAATTTTAAATCTGGTGAAGCTTTAGTATAGATGGCCTAATAGGATCAGTGCTGCACACTGCTACAAAGCCCAAATTATTTTCCAGTCAAGATACAGATAAACATGATTAGTAATTTTAAATCTGGTGGAGCTTATTATAGATGGCCTAATAGAATCAGTGCTGCACACTGCTACAAAGCCCAAATTATTTTCCAGCCAAGATACAGATAAACATGATTAGTAATTTGAAAGCTTAAAACGGTTGGTAGGGTGATTTTAACCAATCATCAAGCTTTTACTCTCCCCAGGATGACACAGGGGTAGAAAAGTCATTTCGGATCCATGATTTGTTCATCTTTATGAACGTGAGTCTGTCTACATTATCAGTGGAGAGCCGCGTGCGCTTATCTGTCAGCACACCACCAGCAGCGCTGAACACACGTTCAGACAGAACGCTGGCTGCGGGGCATGACAAGATCTCCAAGGCGTAAGTGGCTAGCTCCGGCCATTTATCCAGATTGGAAGCCCAAAAAGAGCAAGGGTCCAGTGACACAGTCGTGGCTTCAATGTTTACTTGGAGATACTCCTGTACCATCGTCTCTAGGCGTTGACTATGTGTCAGACTTCTTGTCTCCTGTGGCCTTGCAAAGGATGGGCTAAAAAAGTGGTTCTGTTACGGTTTGAGTGCTGAACACTTGACGGTCCCACGGTTGGCAAGTTGGAACTGTGAGATTCACTACGCGCACCACTGGTATTTTGTGGAAAAGCACATGTAAGATTCTGCAACAGTCTCTGCTGATACTCCTGCATGCGTGCATCCCTTTCTATGGCAGGAATAATTTCTGCAAATTTACTTTTGTACCGGGGATCTAACAGTGTGGCAACCCAGTAGTCAGGTTTATTTCTAATTCTCACAATTCGAGGGTCATGTTGCAGAAATGTGATCAAGGTCTCCCTCATCTGATGAGTCTTCCATCAGTTCGTCCTCCACTTCTTCCTGGGCTCCTGCACCTTCCTCACTAGTTTGGCTGCTACCATGCGCCCTGGTAAAACCATCTCCCCCACCCTCACATGCCTTCCGCCTTGGTGCTGCCGACTGTCTGGACCTTGCAGATGTTAGCCCTTCCGCATACAACTCCTCCTCCTCTACTTCCTCCACCTCCTCTTGTGCCACCACCTGACTCCGAATTCTGTTTAACATGTGCTCCAGCATGTAAATCACCGGAATAGTCATGCTGATAATGGCATCGTCAGCACTAAACATCTTCGTCGCCATTTCAAAACTGTGCAGAAGGGTGCATAGGTCCCTGATCTGAGACCACTCCTCCAGCGTGATTTGCCCCACCTCTGGATCTCGTTGGCCCAGGCTATACGTCAGAACGTATTGCACCAGGGCTTGTCGGTGCTGCCACAGTCGCTGCAACATGTGCAGAGTTGAATTCCACCGTGTAGGCACATCGCATTTTAGCCGGTGAAGTGGCAGGCCCAACGACTTCTGTAGAGATGTAAGTCGCTGAGCTGCGGGATGCGAACGGCGAAAGTGAGCACACAGCGACCGTGCCCTCTGCAGAAGGCCATCTAGTCTGGGATAGTGGGCTAAAAATTGCTGGACAACCAGGTTCAACACGTGAGCCATACAAGGCACGTGTGTGACATTGCCCCGGCGAAGGGCCGCACCCAGGTTTGCAGCATTGTCGCACACGGCCTTCCCTGGTTTCAGGTCCAGTGGAGACAACCATTCATGAAATTGGTTCTCCAGAGCTGACCACAACTCCTCAGCTGTGTGACTCACATTTCCCAGACATTTCAATGTAAAAACCGCCTGATGACGTTGAGCCCTACTGCCAGCATAGTAAGGAGGTGTGCAGGATCCCTTCTGCGCAGTTAGAAAGCTTGTGGCATGACCAGACAGGCTTTGGGTGCAGGTGGAAGACCGAGAGGAGGTTGAGGAGGCAGAAGCAGTGGAGGAACTTTGACATAAAGAGGATTGACGCACAACTCGTGGGGACGGCAAGACTTGGACAGCAGCCGCTTGTCCTGCTGTCACCATAGTTACCCAGTGCCCAGTCAGCGACATGTAACGCCCCTGTCCATGCCTACTCGTCCAAGTGTCTGTGGTGAAATGCACCCTGTCACACACAGAGTTTCTCAAAGAAGCGGTGATGTTGTGTGCGACATGCTGGTGGAGCGCAGGCACACCTTTCTTTGAGAAGTAGTGCCGACTGGGCATCTGGTACTGGGGCACTGCGACGGACATAAGGTCTCGAAAATCCTCTGTGTCCACCATGCGGAAAGGCAGCATTTCTGTAGCCAAGAACTTGCAGATGGTGAAATTCAACCTCTTAGCTTTCTCATGGCTAGGAGGAAATGGTCTTTTACTTGTCCACATCTGAGGGACCGAGGGCTGGCTATTGTGCTTAGACGGGGTTGATAAGGGTGTCCCCGGCAAACTGCCGGTCTGTGAGGAAGATGCAGGCGGATATGTTAGGTTGCCTTGATCCAAAGGTGGTGCTATCGATGTCGGACAGCGCTCAACACCAGCTGGTGTTACCACCTCCAAAGAAAATGATGACCTGCCAATCACGCTGGCTGTTGCGGGTAAAGAGGTGGCAGGTCTGCGCCCCAAAACAGGTGTGACTGCTGTCCCCCCAGTCACAGAGGATGAAGAGGCCGCGGATGCACAAGATATGGCAGACGGTGGTTGGCCCGGCCGGCTAGGCCGCATTGTAGCACACTGAGCTTCCCACTGCAACTTATGCTTCATGTCCATGTGCCGGTTCATGCATGAAGTACTCAAACTATGTATTTTTTGGCCTCTACTTAGCTTTTGCTGACAAATGTTACAGATAACACGAGTTGGGTCATCTTTATCGATCTGAAAAAATGCCCAGGCTATGCAAGGCTTAGCACCCATGCGACCTGAAGAGCCACCACGACTTGTGGTGAGAGGCAGAGTTGTGTTTGAGGATGCAGTTGTTGACGTGCTTCCAGTACTACGTCTCTGTCCAGGAAGGCGCAACCTGACCTCGCCGTCACTAGCATCTTCCTCCACCTCCTCTGCTGACCTCATCTCTTGACTGACTGTGGGTTGACAGTAAGTGGGATCTCCAACCTCATCATCATCACCCTGTGCGTTATCACACCCGTCGTCCTCAGAGCCAACCTGTTCCTGCCCTGACAAAAAACTAAAGTTGTCGCTCCAATCAGGTATTTGAGTCTTATCATCGTCTTCCTCATTGTCTCCACCAACAGGAGTTACAGTTTGGGAATGAGGGTCTACATTATGGTCAGAACCTTCTGCGTCTGGTCCTGGATCCGACTCATAAAGATTCTGGGCATCAGTGCAGATCATTTCCTCGTCTGGATTCACAGAAGCGCTGGAGTCGACCTCTGATTCCCAGGCTATAGTATGAGTAAACAGCTCTGCAGACTCAACCATCTGTTCTACCTCATACTCAGACGGGCAGCTGGAGATTTGGGAGCTGTGAGGAAGCAAGTGCGATTGGGGTGACACCTTTGAGGACTGGAGTATTTCTGATGTTGAAGTTGATGTGGAGGAGAGCCCACTTAAAGGAGCACTTGATATCCGTTGAAGCACCTGCTGTTTTTGTGCCTCATCTGGAATTTGTAGCGATTGGCGTGGCCGTAAGAAAGGGATCTTATCACATTGTCCGCTAAAAGAAGTAGACATTTTAGTTTGGCTGGAAGATGGTCTTTCTTCTGCAGATGTTACTGTTGTTTTAACACCTACCCCACGGACACAACCTTTTTTCCCCTTCCCAACACGCCTATTCCCCTTTCCACCAGCAGCAGGCCTTTTTCCACTCATTTTGGTGGTTAACTAATTAACAACTCTGGAGTTGTTTGCACAAAAAAACAATGGATGGGAACCGAGCAGAGCTGAGTGGCCAAACTGTGGTATTAGGCCAAAACTATTGGCTGGGTTAGATGCAGAAAAAAATTATATTCAATTTGCAACCTGATGGAGGTCAGTATAGATGGACTAATAGAGAAAGTCCCACACACTGCTAGAAGGCCAAATATTTTTTCAGAGCTAGATGCAGAAAAAAATATATTCAGTTTGCAACCTGATGGAGGTCTGTATAGATGGATTAATAGAACAAGTCCCACACACAGCTAGAAGCCCAATATTTTTTCAGAGGTAGATGCAGAAAAAAATATATTCAGTTTGCAACCTGATGGAGGTCAGTATAGATGGACTAATACAACAAGTCCCACACACAGCTAGAAGCCCAATATTTTTTCAGAGGTAGATGCAGAAAAAAATATATTCAGTTTGCAACCTGATGGAGGTCTGTATAGATGGATTAATAGAACAAGTCCCACACACAGCTAGAAGCCCAATATTTTTTCAGAGGTAGATGCAGAAAAAAATATATTCAGTTTGCAACCTGATGGAGGTCTGTATAGATGGATTAATAGAACAAGTCCCACACACAGCTAGAAGCCCAATATTTTTTCAGAGGTAGATGCAGAAAAAAATATATTCAGTTTGCAACCTGATGGAGGTCAGTATAGATGGACTAATACAACAAGTCCCACACACAGCTAGAAGCCCAATATTTTTTCAGAGGTAGATGCAGAAAAAAATATATTCAGTTTGCAACCTGATGGAGGTCTGTATAGATGGACTAATACAACAAGTCCCACACACAGCTAGAAGCCCAATATTTTTTCAGAGGTAGATGCAGAAAAAAATATATTCAGTTTGCAACCTGATGGAGGTCAGTATAGATGGACTAATACAACAAGTCCCACACACAGCTAGAAGCCCAATATTTTTTCAGAGGTAGATGCAGAAAAAAATATATTCAGTTTGCAACCTGATGGAGGTCAGTATAGATGGACTAATACAACAAGTCCCACACACAGCTAGAAGCCCAATATTTTTTCAGAGGTAGATGCAGAAAAAAATATATTCAGTTTGCAACCTGATGGAGGTCAGTATAGATGGACTAATACAACAAGTCCCACACACAGCTAGAAGCCCAATATTTTTTCAGAGGTAGATGCAGAAAAAATTATATTCAGTTTGCAACCTGATGGAGGTCTGTATAGATGGACTAATACAACAAGTCCCACACACAGCTAGAAGCCCAATATTTTTTCAGAGGTAGATGCAGAAAAAAATATATTCAGTTTGCAACCTGATGGAGGTCAGTATAGATGGACTAATACAACAAGTCCCACACACAGCTAGAAGCCCAATATTTTTTCAGAGGTAGATGCAGAAAAAAATATATTCAGTTTGCAACCTGATGGAGGTCTGTATAGATGGATTAATAGAACAAGTCCCACACACAGCTAGAAGCCCAATATTTTTTCAGAGGTAGATGAAGAAAAAAATATATGCAGTTTGCAACCTGATGGAGGTCAGTATAGATGGACTAATACAACAAGTCCCACACACAGCTAGAAGCCCAATATTTTTTCAGAGCTAGATGCAGAAAAAAATTATATTCAATTTGCAACCTGATGGAGGTCAGTATAGATGGACTAATAGAATGATGCTATGCCCAAAAGATTTTACTTCACTAGGTGCAGTAAAAAAATTGGTATTCTATACACAGGTGGTATATCTTGCAACACAGATAGGCTACTCCACTGACTAACACACTCTGCAATAGGCCAAAAAGGATTAGCTTTGCTAGATTCAGCCAAATGCTGTGAAAAAAACTTGCACAGCACTGGCACAGACCTGCCTGGCAAAAACTGATAGGAACTGATGTAACCTAGTCCTGAAAAGGACTCCAATTACAATTAGTCTTTACTCCCACAATCTATCTATTTGAGAGCACAGACCTGCCTGATAAAAGTCGTAGGTAATGCTGTAACCTAGTCCTTAAAAGGACTGCAATCACAACTATTCCCTACTCCCAAGCTATCTGTATATTTGTGCGAAAATTGGCTTGAAATTAACAAGGTATAGCGCACACAGCAACAGCGGTGCCGTCTAACACGCAGCTGCAGCAGTGAGAAAATGGTGGCGACGGGGAAAATGGCTTGGTCTTATAGGGCAAGGACATGTGACATACACTGCCAATGACACATGCCCTTGCTTGTGTGAAAAAAAGCACTTCGCTCCGTATGTGCGCTGCTGATAGGCTGACAGATTGCACCTCCCCACTGTAAATGCGGGAAAGAGAAAAAAAAAATGGAGATCTTCATTGTTCCTGCAGAGATCCATCCCCTGCCCCTCCCCCCACCCCGCTGTAAACTCAAACTGCGTATTAACATTAATTTTCATCATTACTGAGAAAAAATCCAGTTATGATTTTGGTGCACGAACAGTTATCGAACATAACCTCGAACAGCCGAATTTTTCTCAAATTGTTCGTGTTCGCCGAACGGCTCGAACACCGCCCAAAACAGCTCGAATTTGAGATTGGCGAACAGTTCGAGTAGAACAACGCTCATCTCTACTGATGAAGAACTCCCCCAAATCCCCCACCCAACCTAACTAAAACCCCCTATTATACATTATATACAATATAAACAGAACACAACCTACACACTCACCATCCAAGGCTCAAGTTCGATGCCGGCAAACCTTCTATTCAGGAGATAGAAATACAAAACAAAAATCTAGGGTGGAAAGACGTCAGCCAGCCACCAGGATATAGGAGTACTACCGGACTAAGGCACCCTGAAGGAAAAGCCCCTCCAGAGACGGGCCGCCCTCCGGGCACCCAGTCTTTCATACTCCAGAGAACGTACCTTCACCAGGTCACCTAGGATGTTCCTACAGACTTCATCTACATGGAGGATTTTACTCTGCGTCGAGACTAAAACTCGTGCGTTCCACGTGAAATACCTCACCACTGCGCTGACTATGAATAAAGTGTCTCGGTCCCTTCTCCCAAGGTCTCCGAACGCTCCATAGGCCCACCCGGTGTAGGACAGAGTAGCCAGCCGCGGCCAACCAATGGAAGCCCCCACCCTGTTGTACACCTCTGTATTAAAAGGACAATGAAGCAGGAAGTGCTCCATGCTTTCCAGCACGTTAGCACAAGCCTCACGGGGACAATTCCTGTCCTTGGAGCTCCTGAACTTCAAATTGTCCCTCACATACAGCTTACCATGGATGCAGCGCCAAGTCAAGTCCCAGTACTTCTTGGGGATCCTGCTAGAATTTAACAAACTCAACCCAACCTCCAGATCCCGACTTGGGCAGTCTTTGAGGGCCAATGGACTCTGAAAATGAGAAAGCAAGACCCTCATATCGAGGAGTTTCCTCGGGAGGGACCTCACCTCCCACATTCCCAGACCCCACCGGCGGATCATTTTCAGAACCGGGGTAACATAAGCCGGGAGATACCCGTGTGGTGTGCGAAGATCCTTCAATCTTCCCCCTGTCTCCCATTCCTGGAAGAAAGGCTGAAACCATCCCTTGCAGGAGAATACCCACGGAGGAGCCCTCTCTTTCCAGAGGTTTGCCACGTTCACTTTCAAGAAGGTGTTCACTAGGAACACCACGGGGTTCACCATATTCAAACCCCCTAGTCTCCTCGTGCGGTAAGTGACCTCCCGCTTGACTAGGTTCAGTCTGTTCCCCCATAACATCTGGAAGAACAGACTGTAGACCCGTGTCCAGAGAGGCTCTGGCAAGATTCAGACGCTGCACAGCTAGATTAGCAAGGGGAGCAGGAGAGCTTTGCACAGGCCAACCCTTTCCCTCAGGGTCAAAGATCAACCCCTCCATTGTTCCACTCTTTGGGTGACACCTTTGATTCTGCCTTCCCAGTTTTTCGTGGGGTAATCACCCTGGCCGAATTCGATGCCCAGGACTTTGGCATGTTCTTGGGGTTCGGGGAGGGTGTCCGGAAGATCAAACCCGGGATCTCCGCCTCCCAGCCAGAGACTCTCACACTTATCCTGGTTGACCTTGGACCCGGATGCCTCCGAGTAGCGCTCCACTTCTGACATCACCGCCGCTGCCTCCCCTTGCGAAGAAACAAAGACGGTGACATCGTCCGCATAGGCCACCACCCTCAGGATAGCCTCCGGCGCCGCCCCGCCCATCCGCACCCCCGCCAACGGTCCACAATCGATCCTTCTGAGGAAGGGATCAATCGCAAACGCGTAAAGCAAAGGGCTAAGAGGACAGCCCTGACGGACACCGGATCCTACCCTGAAAGGTCGTCCAATCCACCCATTCACCAGAGGGAAAGTCTCAGCCCCTGCATACAAGGTCTTAAGCCAGTCCACAAACCCTCCAGGCAGACCATACCTCAAAAGAGTGGACCAGAGGTACTCGTGGTTAACCCGATCAAAGGCTTTTGCCTGATCCAGGGTCAGCAAGAACCCCTTCCAGAGGCCCGCCCTGCCTTGCTCCACGGCCTCTCGGACACCTAGAACAGCACTAAAAGTGCTACGGCCAGGAACGCAACAGTGCTGAACCTCCGAAAGGAGCCGGGGTGCAAACTTCACCAGCCTGTTGAAAAGTATCTTAGCCAAAATCTTCCTGTCCACATTGAGAAGTGCTATGGGATGCCAGTTCTCAATGCGTGACGGATCCTTACCCTTTGACAAAATGATCAAAGCTGATCTCCTTAATGATCTTGGCAGAGTGCCCGAGGAGAGACACTCGTTAAACACCTGAGTCAAGAGGGGAACCAAAGAGTCCCTAAAGGTCCTAAAGAACTCGGATGTTAAGCCATCCGGACCTGGCGACTTTTTGGGCCTAAGCCCATCGATCGCCAGTCTCACTTCCTCTTCTTTGATCACTTCTGCCAAATCGCCCAGCGAGAGGTCAGCCCCTGGCTCAGGAACGGATTCAGCCAGGAAAGCCGACATGCCGTCACGATCAAGCTCCCTCCTTCCCAAGAGGTGCGAGTAGTAGGAACTGACGACCTCCAAGATCCCTGATCTGGACCTTCTCAGGGACCCCGTACTGTCCCCCAGCCCCGTCACTATCTTACTATTCACTGACATCTTACAGTTTCTGTAAGGGTCGGGCGAGCAGTACTTCCCGTAGTCCCTCTCGAAAACCAAAGATGCGTGCCTATCGTACTGACACCTCTTCAGAAAGGACTTCACTCTGGAGATCTCCTCGCGGCTACCTCCAGTCGAGACAAGGTGCTCGAGTTTCCTCCTCAGGCTCTGATACAGGCGATCCCTGTTCAGGCTTCTGAGGTTCGAGAGCTGCCGGAAGAATCTCGCCACCCAATGTTTGAACATCTCCCACCACTCTGACTTAGTGTTACTTAGGCCCAGCAATGGTACCTGGCTCTGAAAGAATTCCTCAAAAGACCGTCTTACAGCTTCTTCCTCAAGGAGTGACGAATTCAGCTTCCAATAGCCTCTTCCCATCCGAGGAGTCTCTGTAACGTTCAGAGAAAACATAATCAAACAGTGATCGGAGAACTCCACCTCCACAACCGACAACGGTGAAGAGACGGCCTCCTCCTTCAAATAAAACCTGTCTAGCCTAGACCTGCACTGACTACCTCTAAAAAAGGTGAATCCCGTGTCGCCCGGGTTGTGCCGGATGTGGACATCCACCAGGCGAGCCTCACTCACTATCCTGTTTAACGCGACGCAGTCATAAGCCAGCCGGTCTCCGGAACCTCCTCTATCACAGGATCTCATGACATTATTGAAATCCCCTCCGAAGACCACCTGCCGACTCGAAAATAAAAATGATTTGATCTTCAGGAAGAGACATTTGCAGTCCCACTTGGACTGGGGACCATAGATGTTAATGAGCCGAAGCTCTTGTCCCCCCATGGAGACATCTAGGATCAAGCATCTCCCCATTTCTAATTCGATCACTCGTCTGCATTCAACCGCTGCGGTCTTAAAAAGGACCGCCACCCCGCTATACGGCTCGGCCGCAAGAGACCAGTAGGAGGGCCCATGCCTCCACTCCCGCCTTGCTTTATGCAAGGTTGATATATCGGTCAACCTGGTCTCCTGCAAAAACAAAATGTCGGCGTCAAGTTGGTCGATAAAATGAAAGGCCGTGTACCTTGCCGCATCTGACTTTATGCTGCAAACATTAATAGTTGCCAGCGTCAACGGGGTGGGTGCCGCCATCATGATTGATTGAATTAGATAGCCTTTTTCTTCCCACCACTGACAGTCCCAACCTCTTCCTCCGATAATGACGGGTTTTTAGTGCGCTTAAGACAAACAGACTCGTCCATTCTCTCCTTACATACATTCTTGCCCTCGTCTGGTGGTCCTGGGTTAGTCGTCCCCCCAGAGGGCTTTGTATTTGCCCCCCGAGAGGAAGACCCAGCCATCTCCTGAGCCCCAACCACCTTGTCCGCAACCTCCGGCCCCGGGTCCCCACTTCCCCCCTCCAGAGGGAGGTCCTGGAGAGCCCCGAACCGGTTGGAGAGATCCACCAGAGGGGGGGCGGCTGAACCCTCCAATGGCGCTTGGATCACGGCCAGAGAGTCAGAGGGGTCGCACTCCAAAGAGGCAGCTCGAGACCTGGTCCCCCTCCTACCTCTGGCCGTTTTCTGTTACCCTTTTTCTGTGACCACTCCCCCTCTCCCTCTTCTAGACTGTCACCAGAAGAGGGTTCCTGGGAAGACGTGGCGTCCTCTCGCTCTTCCCTTTCAAGTCTCTTGACTTCCTCGTTCAATTCACTGTCTTTAGGATCCTCAGCTGCAAGTGAAGTACCTGGGTCAGAGTTTAGGGACATTACTCCCTGCCCCCTGTCCCCACGGCGCTTCTCCTGCCGCCTGATGGTGGATGGCGGCAGCTTGCTCCTCACCGGTTCCCTGCCTCCCCCGCCCCTACTGGTCCCTTCACTGGCAAGATTAGTTCCAGCTTTCGCCTGTCCCGCACTCGCCGCTTTCAGGACCGCATTGGCGAAGGAACGCGGACAGCGACTGAACGGGTGACCGAGGTCACCACACAAGTTACACCTAATCCTGCGACAGGCAGCAGCAAGATGACCAAGGTCCCCACACAGTGCGCATTTCTGGGTGGTACACTGCGCACTGAAGTGTGTGGGGCTACCGCACCTGTGACAGACCTTAGGCTGCCCCGGGTAGAAAATCCAGATCCTATCCCTCCCCAAAAAGGTTGAGGAGGGGATATGGGTAACAGTGTTTCCCGAAACCTTCAATCTCACCATGAAGGTCCAGGCCCCTGACCAGATACCATGGTCATCCAGATTCTTTTCGGGAATATTGGTGACCTCTCCGTATCGACTCACCCAGGTGGTAATGTCCATACAGGAAAGCGACTTGTTACTAGTCAAAACGGTCACTTTCCTGACTGAATCTTGGCGGGTTATTGCCAGGGGAAAGAGACCATGCCATTCGGGGCGACTCCGAGCCAGCTCATGGCGAGACCAGAAAAGCTCAAGGCCCTCCGGTCTCACGAAGCTGACATCGAAGTAGGAGGTCCCGTAGGGATGGATCAAGGCAAAGATGTCATATGCCGCAAAGCCCATCCCCAGCAGGAGCTCAACCACCTTCGACCTATCAGGACAGGCATCCTTGCTTACGCACTGGAGACGGACCACGTTCCTACGGTTACTCCTCTGCCCCGTTGTCGGCAGAGACCAGACAGTCTCTGCCCCTCTATCTCGGAAGGCTGAAAGACCATGTCTCTCTATCCAGAAAGACAGATCAACCTCCCTCCCCTCTACAGTGATGGAGCTCTCCCCTCTCCTCAGGGCGTCCAGGAGCTGCTGTTGCAAGTCACCATCCCCAGGGCCACCAGACGAGGGCGCACTACTACCCCCAGCACTGACAGCTCCTGAATAGCTTTGGGCTGAAGCCCCCGCCAATGCTGGGGGGGCAGCGGGACCAGCGCCTACTTTCCCCCCAAAAAAACAGTGCTGCTCCCACCATTCACTCCAGTACTATTCACACCATTCGCAGGACCATTACTCCTATCGTTCACTCCACTACTACTCACACCATTCGCAGGACCATTACTCCCACCATTCATTACACCACTACCCCCAACATTTGCTACACCACTACTCCCAGCATTCATTCCACCACTACCCCCACCATTTGCTGCATCATCATTCACTGCACCACTACCCCCACCATTTGCTGCATCATCATTCACTGTACCACTACCCCCACCATTTGCTACATCATCATTCACTGCACCACTACCCCCACCATTTGCTGCATCATCATTCACTGTACCACTACCCCCACCATTTGCTACATCATCATTCACTGCACCACTACCCCCACCATTTGCTGCATCATCATTCACTGTACCACTAATTCCACCATTCCTACTACTCTCATCATTTGCTCCACCATTACTCTCACCATCTGCTCCACCATTACTCCCATCATTCACTGCACCACTATTTCCATTCCCTTTACTTGTCACCCCATTACCTCTGCTGTTCTCTGCACCTTCCACAGTCACCTCCATTCCTTCCTCCCTTGTGTCTGGTGTCTCTGCACTCACACCTGCTGGGCCGGGGGAGGGGAGCACTCCCAGAGACTCCTTTCCCTGCAGCACCACACCCGTTTCCCTTTGGTTGCTGCTGGCTTTCTGCAGGTCGTCTCCTGGAGCGCCCCGCCCCCCTACTGCAGTATTTTGGTCCTTTTGCTGGGCAGACTGTTTTCTCGGCACCTCTGCCCGCCCTGCACCCACAGACTTTGGGGTCTTAGTGTCCTTTTTGGCTGCTGGGGCACACTGCCCCCCTGTCGCAGCAGTGTGTCCAGTGTTCTTTGCAGATGTGTTTTTCACATCCTTCCCTGCCCCCCCAGCCCCGGTGATAACCGGCTTAGCCGCAGAGGGCAGGGAGGGAAACTCCACAGAACTCCCTATGTCCGGCGCTGTGAGTACCTCCGCAGCCTCGCCCCCTGCACTGTTCTCCGCACAGATGGCAGCATCGCCGGACGTCCTTCTCCTCTCCCCACCTTGCCTCTGCCTCGAGCCCACTGCAGAGCCCGTGCCTTTAGGTTTGGTGGGGTTTAAACAGAAGGTGGCAGGCGCAACATCAGACATTGGTACATACTTATAACTCACCACCTCCTGTGCGGCTCCTCCGGTCTTCCTCTTCCTCCTCTTGGTCTCCTCCACTGGTTTGTCCTCACCGAAAGAAAATTTTGTCAGGTCCACTGGAGACTCCAGCAGTCGGATCTCCCTCAGCAGTCCTCCTTCCTCCTCCTCCCCCGACACTCCAGCCTCTGCTGTCGGAGTCCTCTGCCCTGCCGGGAGACCACTTGAGCTCCGGCTTTGCCCCTCACTGGCTCTAGCACCTGGCACTCCAGTCACCTCTTCATCCTCCCCCTCCTCTTCACTAAGGACGCTGGCTGGCGGTTCTCCTGAGGTGTTTAACCCCTTCATTTCTGAGAACCGCCGCTGGTTCTTAAACCTCTCCAGGAAGGGACCTGCGCTTTTCTCAATCCCCTCCCGGAGGAGCACTAACCTGACCACCTCGTCTCTGAGGGCTTTAAACCTCTGGGAGGTCGCGGGTCTTTCCTTGTTGGACGCTCGGGTGTTCAGGATCCGGGCCTCCCTCAGCTCCTCTTTCAGCTGGGTTAGTGCTTTGCCGGCGTCCTCGTACTCTCGCAACGTGGCGACCACTCGGGAGGAGAAGGAACTTGTGCACTCGCTGGAGCTCATCTCCCCCCAGGATCTTGCTGGGCTCTTGTTCCTGGGGCCTGGGGTGCCCCGGTCTCCCTCTCTGGGCTGGCGGTGAACAGTCTTGGGGTTGGAGCAGGTGGATGTATTCTTCCTCACCCTTCCCGATCTCCTCTCTCCCTCCTGGGCCGGTTGTTGAGGCTCCTTCTCCCCCGCCGGCATAGAACGGGGGATAGGAGGCTGGGAAGCCATGCCGGCCTCCCAGTAGGCCTGCCTCTCCCTGGGGAGAAGAGAGGCAGACTACGACCCTCCTCCTGGAAGTGCTTGAGCTCTGGAGGCAGGTGCTACTCTCAGCACCACTCCTCCTGTCCTGTGTGTATACACTGCACAGTACCACTTCTCCTCTCTTGTATATATACACTGCACAGTACCAAGTCTCCTGTCCTGTAAATCTACACTGCACAGTACCACTCTTCCTGTCTTGTATATATGCACTGCACAGTACCACTCCTCCTGTCTTGTATATATACACTGCATAGTACCACTCCTCCTGTCTTGTATATATACACTGCACAGTACCACTTCTCCTGTCCTGTATATATACACTGCACAGTACTACTTTTCCTTTCCTGTATATATACACTGCACAGTACCACTTCTCCTGTCCTGTATATATACTGCACAGTACCACTTCTCCTCTCTTGTATATATACACTGCACAGTACCACTTCTCTTGTCCTGTATATACACTGCACAGTACAACTTCTCCTGTCCTGTATATATACACTGCACAGCACTTCTCTTGTCTTGTATATACACTGCACAGTACCACTTCTCCTGTCCTGTATATATACACTGCACAGTACCACTTCTCCTGTCCTGTATATATACACTGCACAGTACCACTTCTCCTGTCCTGTATATACACTGCACGGCACCACTTCTCTTGTCCTGTATATGCACTGCACAGTACCACTTCTTTTGTTCTGTATATACACTGCACAGTACCACTTCCCTTGTCCTGTATATACACTGCACAGTACCACTTCTTTTGTTCTGTATATACACTGCACAGTACCACTTCTCATGTCCTGTATATACACTGCACAGTACCACTTCTTTTGTTCTGTATACACACTGCACAGTACCATTCCTCCTGTCCTTTGTACTGTTTATACACTGCACAGTACCACTTCTCATGTCCTGTATATACACTGCACAGTACCACTTCTTTTGTTCTGTATATACACTGCACAGTACCACTTCTTTTGTTCTGTATATACACTGCAGGTCTTTTTTTTATTGATAGAATAAGTACAGTACATGACAGAACAATAATACATTACAGGACACCAAACATATGAACAAAACAAGATGACAAATCACAGAAAATAAATCCCCCCCAGGAATATATACATATACAAGAAATAACTATTATAAAACCTATAAAACCCCCGGCCCAGCTTCATTCATACTACTATATACAATCCCACACAACGCTCACACCGTCCTATATACACATAAAACACCATCCTATATACAAGATTATATGCAATAAAACACTAAACCTAATATAACATATATACAACCGGAAACTAACACTAACCTACTGGTCCCACTGCCTGACCTTACAGTCACCCCCTTACCGCACCTCATTCACACCACAGAAAACCAAAAATAACAATATATACAATAGTGACATGAACAATTTTAAACATTTTTTTTTTGTTTGTTTTGGATTTTTTTTTTTTGTATATTTTTTGTATATATATATATATATATATATTATATTTTTTTGTAATTTTTAATATATATATAAAACACAGACCTACACTAACTATCCCGCCACCCCTGATCCAGCTCTGGCCACAAAGTTCAGGATTACTCCGAGCTAGGATCAGGCCCCAAAGTTTTTCCCCAGGCGGGGCCTGGACCAGGCCAGATCAGTCCTCTTATCACCGCTGATGAAGAACTCCCCCAAATCCCCCACCCAACCTAACTAAAACCCCCTATTATACATTATATACAATATAAACAGAACACAACCTACACACTCACCATCCAAGGCTCAAGTTCGATGCCGGCAAACCTTCTATTCAGGAGACAGAAATACAAAACAAAAATCTAGGGTGAAAAGACATCAGCCCACCACCAGGATATAGGAGTACTTCCGGACTAAGGCACCCTGAAGGAAAAGCCCCTCCAGAGACGGGCCGCCCTCCGGGCACCCAGTCTTTCATACTCCAGAGAACGTACCTTCACCAGGTCACCTAGGATGTTCCTACAGACTTCATCTACATGGAGGATTTTACTCTGCGTCGAGACTAAAACTCGTGCGTTCCACGTGAAATACCTCACCACTGCGCTGACTATGAATAAAGTGTCTCGGTCCCTTCTCCCAAGGTCTCCGAATGCTCCATAGGCCCACCAGGCGTAGGACAGAGTAGCCAGCCGCGGCCAACCAATGGAAGACCCCACCCTGTTGTACACCTCTGTATTAAAGGGACAATGAAGCAGGAAGTGCTCCATGCTTTCCAGCACGTTGGCACAAGCCTCACGGGGGCAATTCCTGTCCTCGGAGCTCCTGAACTTCAAATTGTCCCTCACATACAGCTTACCATGGAAGCAGCGCCAAGTCAAGTCCCAGTACTTCTCGGGGATCCTGCTAGAATTTAACAAACTCAACCCAACCTCCAGATCCCGACTTGGGCAGTCTTTGAGGGCTAATGGACTCTGAAAATGAGAAAGCAAGACCCTCATATCGAGGAGTTTCCTCGGGAGGGACCTCAACTCCCACATTCCCAGACCCCACCGGCGGATCATTTTCAGAACCGGGGTAACATAAGCCGGGAGATGCCCGTGTGGTGTGCGAAGATCCTTCAATCTTCCCCCTGTCTCCCATTCCTGGAAGAAAGGCTGAAACCATCCCTTGCAGGAGAATACCCACGGAGGAGCCCTCTCTTTCCAGAAGTTTGCCACGTTCACTTTCAAGAAGGTGTTCACTAGGAACACCACGGGGTTCACCATATTCAAACCCCCTAGTCTCCTCGTGCGGTAAGTGACCTCCCGCTTGACTAGGTTCAGTCTGTTCCCCCATAACATCTGGAAGAACAGACTGTAGACCCGTGTCCAGAGAGGCTCTGGCAAGACACAGACGCTGCCCAGGTAGGTTAGCAAGGGGAGCAGGAAAGCTTTGCACAGGCCAACCCTTTCCCTCAGGGTCAAAGACCAACCCCTCCATTGGTCCACTCTTTGGGCGACACCTTTTATTCTGCCTTCCCAGTTTTTCGTGGGGTAATCACCCTGGCCGAATTCGATGCCCAGGACTTTGGCATGTTCTTGGGGTTCGGGGAGGGTGTCCGGAAGATCAAACCCGGGATCTCCGCCTCCCAGCCAGAGACTCTCACACTTATCCTGGCTGACCTTGGACCCGGATGCCTCCAAGTAGCGCTCCACTTCTGACATCACCACCACTGCCTCCTCTTGTGAAGAAACAAAGACGGTGACATCGTCCGCGTAGGCCACCACCCTCAGGATAGCCTCCGGCGCCGCCCCGCCCATCCGCACCCCCGCCAACGGTCCACAATCGATCCTTCTGAGGAAGGGATCAATCGCAAACGCGTAAAGCAAAGGGCTAAGAGGACAGCCCTGACGGACACCGGATCCTACCCCGAAAGGTCGTCCAATCCACCCATTCACCAGAGGGAAAGTCTCAGCCCCTGCATACAAGGTCTTAAGCCAGTCCACAAACCCTCCAGGCAGACCATACCTCAAAAGAGTGGACCAGAGGTACTCGTGGTTAACCCGATCAAAGGCTTTTGCCTGATCCAGGGTCAGCAAGAACCCCTTCCAGAGGCCCACCCTGCCTTGCTCCACGGCCTCTCGGACACCTAGAACAGCACTAAAAGTGCTGCGGCCAGGAACGCAACAGTGCTGAACCTCCGAAAGGAGCCGGGGTGCAAACTTCACCAGCCTGTTGAAAAGTATCTTAGCCAAAATCTTCCTGTCCACATTGAGAAGTGCTATGGGATGCCAGTTCTCAATGCGTGACGGATCCTTACCCTTTGACAAAATGATCAAAGCTGACCTCCTTAATGATCTCGGCAGAGTGCCCGAGGAGAGACACTCGTTAAACACCTGACTCAAGAGGGGGACCAAAGAGTCCCTAAAGGTCCTAAAGAACTCGGATGTTAAGCCATCCGGACCTGGCGACTTTTTGGGCCTAAGCCCATCGATCGCCAGTCTCACTTCCTCTTCTTTGATCGCTTCTGCCAAATCGCCCAGCGAGAGGTCAGCCCCTGGCTCAGGAACAGATTCAGCCAGGAAAGCCGACATCCCGTCACGATCAAGCTCCCTCCTTCCCAAGAGGTGCGAGTAGTAGGAACTGACGACCTCCAAGATCCCTGATCTGGACCTTCTCAGGGACCCCGTACTGTCCACCAGCCCCGTCACTATCTTACTATTCACTGACATCTTACAGTTTCTGTAAGGGTCGGGCGAGCAGTACTTCCCGTAGTCCCTCTCGAAAACCAAAGATGCGTGCCTATCGTACTGACACCTCTTCAGCAAGGACTTCACTCTGGAGATCTCCTCGCGGCTACCTCCAGTCGAGACAAGATGCTCGAGTTTCCTCCTCAGGCTCTGATACAGGCGATCCCTGTTCAGGCTTCTGAGGTTCGAGAGCTGCCGGAAGAATCTCGCCACCCGATGTTTGAACATCTCCCACCACTCTGACTTAGTGTTACTTAGGCCCAGCAATGGTACCTGGCTCTGAAAGAATTCCTCAAAAGACCGTCTTACAGCTTCTTCCTCAAGGAGTGATGAATTCAGCTTCCAATAGCCTCTTCCCATCCGAGGAGTCTCTGTAACGTTCAGAGAAAACATAATCAAACAGTGATCGGAGAACTCCACCTCCACAACCGACAACGGTGAAGAGACGGCCTCCTCCTTCAAATAAAACCTGTCTAGCCTAGACCTGCACTGACTACCTCTAAAAAAGGTTAATCCCGTGTCGCCCGGGTTGTGCCGGATGTGGACATCCACCAGGCGAGCCTCACTCACTATCCTGTTTAACGCGACGCAGTCATAAGCCAGCCGGTCTCCGGAACCTCCTCTATCACAGGATCTCGTGAGATTGTTGAAATCCCCTCCGAAGACCACCTGCCGACTAGAAAATAAAAAAGGTTTGATCTTCAGGAAGAGACATTTGCGGTCCCACTTGGACTGGGAACCATAGATGTTAATGAGCCGAAGCTCTTGTCCCCCCATGGAGACATCTAGGATCAAGCATCTCCCCATTTCTAATTCGATCACTCGTCTGCATTCAGCCGATGCGGTCTTAAAAAGGACCGCCACCCCGCTATACGGCTCGGCCGCAAGAGACCAGTAGGAGGGCCCATGCCTCCACTTCCGCCTTGCTTTATGCAAGGTTGATATATCGGTCAACCTGGTCTCCTGCAAAAACAAAATGTCGGCGTCAAGTTGGCCGAGAAAATGAAAGGCCGTGTACCTTGCCGCATCTGACTTTATGCTGCAAACATTAATAGTTGCCAGCGTCAACGGGGTGGGTGCCGCCATCATGATTGATTGAATTAGATAGCCTTTTTCTTCCCACCACTGACAGTCCCAACCTCTTCCTCCGATAATGACGGGTTTTTAGTGCGCTTAAGACAAACAGACTCGTCCATTCTCTCCTTACATACATTCTTGCCCTCGTCTGGTGGTCCTGGGTTAGTCGTCCCCCCAGAGGGCTTTGTATTTGCCCCCCGAGAGGAAGACCCAGCCATCTCCTGAGCCCCAACCACCTTGTCTGCAACCTCCGGCCCCGGGTCCCCACTTCCCCCCTCCAGAAGGAGGTCCTGGAGAGCCCCGAACCGGTTGGAGAGATCCACCAGAGGGGGGGCGGCTGAACCCTCCAATGGCGCTTGGATCACGGCCAGAGAGTCAGAGGGGTCGCACTCCAAAGAAGCAGCTCGAGACCTGGTCCGCCTCCTACCTCTGGCCGTTTTCCTGTTACCCTTTTTCTTTTTCTGTGACCACTCCCCCTCTCCCTCATCTAGACTGTCACCAGAAGAGGGTTCCTGGGAAGACGTGGCGTCCTCTCGCTCTTCCCTTTCAAGTCTCTTGACTTCCTCGCTCAATTCGCTGTCTTTAAGATCCTCAGCTGCAAGTGAAGTGCCTGGGTCAGAGTTTAGGGATATTACTCCCTGCCCCCTGTCCCCACGGCGCTGCTCCTGCCGCCTGATGCTGGATGGCGGCAGCTTGCTCCTCACTGGTTCCCTGCCTCCCCCGCCCCTACTGGTCCCTTCACCGGCAAGATTAGTCCCGGCTTTCGCCTGTCCCGCACTCGCCGCTTTCAGGACCGCATTGGCGAAGGAACGCGGATAGCGACTGAACGGGTGACCGAGGTCACCACACAAGTTACACCTAATCCTGCGACAGGCAGCAGCAAGATGACCGAGGTCCCCACACAGTGCGCATTTCTGTGTGGTACACTGCGCACTGAAGTGTGTGGGGCTACCGCACCTGTGACAGACCTTAGGCTGCCCCCGGTAGAAAATCCAGATCCTATCCCTCCCCAAAAAGGTTGAGGAGGGAATATGGGTAACAGTGTTTCCCGAAACCTTCAATCTCACCATGAAGGTCCAGGCCCCTGACCAGATACCATGGTCATCCAGATTCTTTTCGGGAATATTGGTGACCTCTCCGTATCGACTCACCCAGGTGGTAATGTCCATACAGGAAAGCGACTCGTTACTAGTCAAAACGGTCACTTTCCTGACTGAATCTTGGCGGGTTATTGCCAGGGGAAAGAGACCATGGCATTCGGGGCGACTCCGAGCCAGCTCATGGCGAGACCAGAAAAGCTCAAGGCCCTCCGGTCTCACGAAGCTGACATCGAAGTAGGAGGTCCCGTAGGGATGGATCAAGGCAAAGATGTCATATGCCGCAAAGCCCATCCCCAGCAGGAGCTCAACCACCTTTGAACTATCAGGACAGGCATCCTTGCTCACCCACTGGAGACGGACCACGTTCCTACGGTTACTCCTTTGCCCCGTTGTTGGCAGAGACCAGACAGTCTCTGCCCCTCTATCTCGGAAGGCTGAAAGACCATGTCTCTCTATCCAGAAAGACAGATCAACCTCCCTCCCCTCTACAGTGATGGAGCTCTCCCCTCTCCTCAGGGCGTCCAGGAGCTGCTGTTGCAAGTCACCATCCCCAGGGCCACCAGACGAGGGCACACTACTACCCCCAGCATTGACAGCTCCTGAATAGCTTTGGGCTGAAGCCCCTGCCAATGCTGGGGGGGCAGCGGGACCAGCGCCTACTTCACCCCCACCAACACCAGTGCTGCACCCACCATTCACTCCACTACTACTCACACCATTCGCAGGACCATTACTCCCATCATTCACTCCACTACTTCTCCCATTTGCTGCATCACTACTCCCACCATTCATTACACCACTACCCCCACCATTTGCTACACCACTACTCCCAGCATTCATTCCACCACTACCCCCACCATTTGCTGCATCATCATTCACTGCACCACTACCCCCACCATTTGCTGCATCTTCATTCACTGTACCACTATTTCCACCATTCCTACTACTCTCACCATCTGCTCCACCATTACTCCCACCATCTGCTCCACCATTACTCCCATCATTCACTGCACCACTACTTCCATTCCCTTTACTTGTCACCCCATTACCTCTGCTGTTCTCTGCACCTTCCACAGTCACCTCCATTCCTTCCTCCTTTGTGTCTGGTGTCTCTGCACTCACACCTGCTGGGCCGGGGGAGGGGGAGGGGAGCACTCCCAGAGACTCCTTTCCTTGCAGCACCACACCCGTTTCCCTTTGGTTGGTGCTGGCTTTCTGCAGGTCGTCTGCTGGAGCGCCCCGCCCCTCTACTGCAGCATTTTGGTCCTTGTTCTGGCCAGACTGTTTTCTCGGCACCTCTGCCCGCCCTGCACCCACAGACTTTGGGGTCTTAGTGTCCTTTTTGGGCGCTGGGGCACACTGCCCCCCTGTCGCAGCAGTGCGCCCAGTGTTCTTTGCAGATGTGTTTTTCACATCCTTCCCTGCCCCCCCAGCCCCGGTGATAACCGGCTCAGCCGCAGAGGGCAGGGTGGGAAACTCCACAGAACTCCCTATGTCCGGCGCTGTGAGTACCTCCACAGCCTCACCCCCTGCACTGTTACCCGCACAGATAGCAGCATCGCCGGACGTCCTTCTCCTCTCCCCACCTTGCCTCTGCCTCGAGCCCACTGCAGAGCCCGTGCCTTTAGGTTTGGTGGGGTTTAAACAGAAGGTGGCAGGCGCAACATCAGACATTGGTACATACTTGTAACTCACCACCTCCTGTGCAGCTCCTCCAGTCTTCCTCTTCCTCCTCTTGGTCTCCTCCACTGGTTTGTCCTCACCGAAGGAAAACCGCGTCAGGTCCACTGGAGACTCCAGCAGTCGGATCTCCCTCAGCAGTCCTCCTTCCTCCTCCTCCCCCGACACTCCAGCCTCTGCTGTCGGAGTCCTCTGCCCTGCAGGGAGACACCTTGAGCTCCGGCTCTGCCCCTCACTGGCTCCAGCAACTGAGACTCCAGACACCTCTTCATCCTCCTCCTCCTCTTCACTAAGGACGCCGGCTGGCGGTTCTCCTGAGGTGTTTAACCCCTTCATTTCTGAGAACCGCCGCTGGTTCTTAAACCTCTCCAGGAAGGGACCTGCGCTTTTCTCAATCCCCTCCCGGAGGAGCACTAACCTGACCACCTCGTCTCTGAGGGCTTTAAACCTCTGGGAGGTCGCGGGTCTTTCCTTGTTGGACGTCCGGGTGTTCAGGACCCGGGCATCCCTCAGCTCCTCTTTCAGCTGGGTTAGTGCTTTGCCGGCGTCCTCGTACTCTCGCAACGTGGCGACCACTCGGGAGGAGAAGGAACTTGTGGACTCACTGGAGCTCATCTCCCCCCAGGATCTTGCTGGGCTCTTGTTCCTGGGGCCTGGGGTGCCCCGGTCTCCCTCTCTGGGCTGGCGGTGAACAGTCTCGGGGTTGGAGCAGGTGGATGTATTCTTCCGCCGGCATAGACCGGGGGATAGGAGGCTGGGAAGCCATGCTGGCCTCCCAGTAAGCCTGCCTCTCCCTGGGGAGAAGAGAGGCAGACGACGACCCTCCTCCTGGAAGTGCTTGAGCTCAGGAGGTGCTACTCTCAGCACCACTCCTCCTGTCCTGTGTGTATACACTGCACAGTACCACTTCTCTTGTCCTGTATGTACACTGCACAGTACCACTTCTTTTGTTCTGTATATACACTGCACAGTACCACTTCTCATGTCCTGTATATACACTGCACCGTACCACTTCTTTTGTTCTGTATATACACTGCACAGTACCACTTCTCATGTCCTGTATATACACTGCACAGTACCACTTCTTTTGTTCTGTATATACACTGCACAGTACCACTTCTCCTGTCCAGTTGTCAGAGGCGTCAATATTGGTTTAGTATTTTCAATATTACCATGGCCAAATAAAAATAAATGTTGGAAAACCTGTTTAAATTGATTATCCCAAGTAATCCTCTATTCCCCGGGATAGGGGATAACTGTCCAATCGTTGGAGAGCCGACTGTTGGGACCCCATGATCCCGAGAATCGGAGCTGTGTAGAGCACCATGCAAATGGAGCTGTAGCTGATCATACGCACTGTGGCGCCAGTCACATGCAGCTCTTCAACTAACTCCTTTTAGGAGAGTGAGATGCACGACAAAGTAAAGCAAAATTCACTGATCTGTGGTAATGAGTGTTAGGCTGCGTGCCCACAATGCGTTTTTCAAGCGTTTCTGCCGCAGAATTTCCACAGCGAAAACACTTAAAAAACGCTTGGTAATGCGTGCCCCATGGTCCCCAATGATAATCCGCATGTGCTGTGCACATGCTGCAGAAGTTTCCGCTGCAGATTATCATTGCGGAACAATCGGCAGCATGTCCATTAATTTTGCGGACACGCAGCGTAATCGCCGCCATTGACTTGCATTGGACCGCGTGACATCCGCATCACTGCATCTGCATATGCGGATATCACACGGTTCAATGTACGAATGATACCCAGGTCTGGAGGAGAGGAGACTCTCATCCAGACCTGGGTACCATAGAAACTGTAAAAAAAAGAATTTAAAATAAAAAATAAAAGATTATACTTACCTTCCGATGTCCCCCGGCCTCCTCAGCGATGCGTGCGATGTGTTGGGCGGCTCACGGTGGTGTGAGGACCTGACATAACGTCATTGAGTCAAGTGACAGGTCACGCGACCGCTGACGTTGGCGGTCGCGTGACCTGTCACATGACTCTGACGTCATCGCAGGTCCTTCACACCACCACAAGACATCGGGGAGACCGAACGGAGCGGAGAAGGAGACTGGGGGCCATCGGAAGGTAAGTATAATCTTTATTTTTTACCATTCTCATTCTTTTTCTTAAACTATTACTTGGTCACACTATATAAATCCATGCTGGTTGCATGGATTTATATAGTGTGACCAAGTTGTCAAGCACTTTTCCAAGTGATGCTAAAATCGCTTGGAAAAGCGCTTGATAACTCGCATGCAGAAATGCATGCAAAAACGCTTGACAAACGCTTCTACCTGGCGGGACAACCGCATGTAAAAACCGCATGCGTTTTTCCTGCCAGGGAGAAGCGGAAAAAATATGCAGTATTTCTGCATTGTGGGCACATAGTCTTAGGGTCCGTGCACACGATCAGTATTTGCTGCGGATTGGACCCAGCGCACTTGGCACTGCGGGCAATCCGCAGAGGCCAGATGTTAGGGCATAGTGGATGGGATTTGTAGAAATCTCATGCCCACTATGCGTCTCTGTGCACCTGCGGATCACCTGCAGGCACGGATATATGGCGCGTCTTTTCAAACCGCAGGGTGCCACCCCGGCCGGCCCACTGCAGTCACGGTACTGGTGCACGGCGGTTCGAGTGCTGGTATGGTCCGACCGGGGGAGCGCGACAGTCTTTATCAATTGTGGTGGTTAATAATAAAATAATAAAAAAGGTTTGTGATGCCAGTTGGGATGTTCGGCCTGGTATGGCCGGGCACTGATGAGGGCCCCTGGAAGTTAGGTGGTGATGACTGAGCAGTGCCAGATGATTAACCCTTCCCAATCAGGGCTGGCTTCCAGGGGAGATGGAGCAAGAATGATGCAGCAGGGAATAATCAGATTGAGACAGAGTGATAACCAGTGTGTACCCTTTACTGTAGTTCTGCAAACAGTTCCAGAAGCTTCTGTACAATTCACATACAGGGTTTTGGTCAGACCTGCATGGTGAGGGTTCAGATTCTCTGCTGTGAGATTGTGTAGCCTTCCTGCTGCTAATTATATCTCTGGTAGATGGTTCCTTGGATCCCCAGGGATTCAAGGTGAACAGTTACTTGATCAGTGATCACTTCCAGTGAGCAGGCAAAATGAATCGTGTCAGAACACTCACTTTCTCTTGCAGCAGTGTCTTTGACTCCATGCTGTTGCTGAACTCCCAGGAAAACACTTCACTGCTCGTTATATAAAGACCGAGCAGGCTCACAGTTTAGCACAGACTGTAGAAGTCTCTGTGCTCTTGGGACTGGACCCTGCCTCATGCATCTTGTACATGCAGAGAGCACACATCTCTCCCTTGCACCAAGACCCTCCATGATGCTGCTTTCTTCCTCACACTACAACTACTAAAGCATCTCCTCCCTTCTCTGAGGGATCCTGCATGACTTCCTGGTTTGGCAAAAGTGCACAATCCTCCAGTAAGGGATCTGGTAACAATATGTGTATGTAATGAAAACAGCAGAGAACTTACCCTCACCATTGCTGGCAATAAATATGAATTTTATCACATATGCAGGCATTTTGTGGCGCTATAGACACGGGCGCCACAGCAGCATGCCAGTTTCTCTTGCGGAGACGCTAGTCTCCTCAAGAGAAATTATATCAGTGCAATGTATAGGATGCGGTGAAACCGCATGGTTCAATGAACACGTGCGGATTCACCTGCGTGCAGCGCTTTGGACGCAGTATAATGTATGCTGCGTTCAAAACGCTGGCAATACCGACTGTGTGCACATACCCTTATAGTATGTGGGCTGGTGGGGTTTGTTTGGCAGGGCTGCTTTTTTGACCCAGTCTGGCCCTGAGCCAATCCCAGGCAGCAAAGCATGAACCACTTCAGAAGCACAGAAATGCTGACCTTAACCATCCACCAGAACTGAAATAATCAGCAATGAAAGGGAGGAAATGGCAGGTTTAAATCTCCCTCCCAGCAGTCACCCGTCCACGCTGGGGCAACACCCAATCTCCACCCGCAGACCACAATGACACCGGAGGAGGGGAGAGAAGACTGGAGGGAACCTCCCACCATCTGATTGCCCCAGCAGGTAAAGCGCCCCGCACCCGCTGGCAGCAGCTAACACCTGGAGACCCGGAGTCCCCGCACAGCATAATTGCTGGGAGCAGCGGCTTCCCGCCTCCCAGCAATGCTAGGAGTGTATCTCTTAGAATGCAATATCCAGATTGAGCGAGCAACCCTACAAGCTCTGCCCCCCAGAGGTGATACCCCGTCCCCCATGGCTAGTGCAGGGTGATGGGTGACCCGCCAGAGAGCTGGAGACTGCCCAGAAGTGTGAGGGGCCTGCTCAGGTACAGAGCAACCATTTCTGACAATTCCCTCCCTCTACTAACCTTCCTAAACCTGAAATTGCAATTTCCATGTGGGATTCTACCATAACTTCCAAGAAGCACGCCCGCTGTCTAGCGGTTTTATTTGACTCAGATCTTTCCTTCACTCCCTACATCCGATCAATCACTCACTCATGCCATTTGCATCTCAAAAACATCTCTAGAATTTGACCTTTCCTTATCTTTGACTCTGCAAAATCTCTGTTGCTCATATCCGTTCTCATCAAGGACTATTGCAAGTCTCTACTAATCAGTCTATCTTTTTCTAAACTCTAAACCCTCTCAAATCCATCCTGAATGCAGCAGCCAGGGTCATATTCCCATCCAACCACTAGACTGATACCTCTACCCTGTGCCAGTCGCTGCACTGATTGCTCATCTGTTACAGAATACAAGATAATCTTATCACTCGCACTCACAAAGCTCTACACAGTTCTGCACTGCCCTATATCTCCTCCCTCATCTTTTTCTACCACCCTACTCGCACTCTCCATTTTAATAATCATCTAAGACTAATATCCTCAATAAGCCAAACCTCCCACTCCTGTTTCCAAAACTTCTCTTGTGCTACACCAGTTCTCTGGAATGCACTACCCTGGACAATTCAATTAATTCCCAGTATCCACAGTCCTAAGCATGCTCTAAAAACGCATTTCTTTAGACAAGGCTATCACCTCACCTCGCTAATATAACTATTCTCTTATTGTCCTTCCTAAATTTTCCTTAGAATCTTGTCCTTCCTATCATCTGTTTACACACCCTCCATGCACTAAATAGCACTTTATGTCTGTAATTATACAGATATTGTCTGGTGACCGGTTCGTGCAGCGTTATTTGAGTACACTATTTATTATATTGATTGCTTGGCCATACAACGCAAGCACTTTTATCACTTACCTTTTGTGCCTCCCCCAGTTCCTCATAGATTGTAAGCTGCGAGCAGGGCCCTCATCTCTTGGCATGTGTTGAATTATATGTAATGCTGTAATGTCTGATATTGTTTGTACACGTCCCCTCTGAATTGTAAAATGCTGCAGGATATGTTGGCGCTATAGAAATAAAATTATTATTATTTATTACCTATTGGATTGTAAGTGGCTCATATACTATTCTTGCACTGGGGCCCTCTTATGTTGGTGTCCGCCTCTGCAATATCCATTGTGCAACACTACCAAACACAAGGAATTTATGATATAATAGTACGAATTTAAGAAAGTTTATAACTCTAGATGGAACAATAATTAGATGAAAACACAGACACAAGTATAACACAAGACTAAAATAAACATAGGTCATAAACAAGGATATTAATTATAATTAATTATACTATATAAAATGTTTTTTTTGTCAAGGAAAAGCAATGCAGATGACAAATACAAAAAAAGATATCCCAGCAAATAGCACACACATGTCAAAAACCTTTATCAATATAATAAAGGAAAAGGTTATTGGGACAATTTTTGCAGATAAAAGCACATAAATATGTTATCAAGAGCACAACCTAAGTGATGCACTAGCTTCAAAAACCTGAAAAAAAGGAAAAATATAGTCCAGGAGGAGAGAAGGCTATAGCCTCAATATATGATTCAACCAAAAACATAATTCAGCATTACTATGTGTGAAAAATTGAAAAAATAAATGTCTACCTGACATAACAAGAAGATGTAAAAAGCACATTAGTAAGCAGAAGGGGGCAGGAAGAGACGACTGCAGCTTTCTCCCCATAAATGATCTTATAGTAAAGTTCAGCCTTAGGATATTTGCACACAGAGTTTTTTTCGAGGCTGTCAAAAATTACAATTTTTCTAATGGAAACCACTTCAGAATATCCTGCTTCTTTGAGGTGTTTTTGGAAGAGTTTTTTTTGCGAAAGCAGTTTTGAAAAGCTTTTAAGTGCTTTGGAAGAGATTTTTTTCCTTGAAGCATGTGTTGGAGACTTCTGATTGGAAAATGTCGAATTTGGAGGATTTTCCAGGAGTCATTTCGAAGAATGGATGTACGTGCATTTTTTTCCCATTAGGTATTTTTAAAATCCTAAAGAAAAATACAAATGCTCAAAAGGTTGAATATATGAAGAGCAAATGATTTTTCAATAAACTGAATAGGAAGAGTCTTTCAATACATTTTTAAGCCATTTTCAGGGCCATTTTTTGGACATTCCTCAAATAACTAGTGTGTGCATACTCTTAGGTTGAAATACAAAAGGAAAATTTAAGCAGAATGTGTCATCACGAAAATTACATACTGTTTGAATCCGATTTTTATGTTAACTGTATTTTATTTATTTTTTTGGCAGTGGATTTTTTTTCCTTTTTTTTACATTTCACAATCTGTATTAGGAATAAAAACTAGAAACCTTGCAATTTTCACATTGGCCACTGAGACCTATTGTTTCAGGAAATTTCACATGGACATTACCCACAATAATCAAATCCTTACCCTATATTTTGTATTGAAGTGTCTAATGAGCCAGTGGCAGAGATTATCATGATTGTGGAAGAAGTAGGATCAGCTGAAACATCACCTATTGCGATTGGTGGATTCTTTGTTCTCAGCTGTTTACAGAGGTTTAGCATAGATTTTTAATCTTGCCTCTGATGATAAGGAGTCTGCTGTAAACTCTTCTAAAGGACAGGAAGTATGAGTCTAAAAGGGCTCCAGTGGCAAGTGTAAAAATTGCAAATTTACAATTTTTTTCTTATTTTTTTTAAATAAAGATAGTATAATGAAAAAAACATAACATTGCCATTTCTTTAAAAAATACATGTTTTTAAATGATGATACACTCCATTTAAAACCAATAGGTCACTGACAAAGTTATGATTACTAGATGTGGTTATTCATTAAAAATAGTTTAGAATATCAACTTTTCTTAGGATGAATCAACAAACTATTTAGATAAGAACAAGCACTTAACTAACTTTTAAAAGTAAGGCCATGTGCCCACGTAGCGTTCTTGTAGCTTTTTTACCGCCGTGAAAACGCTTGTAAAACCGTCTGCCATGCAAAGCACATGATGCGCTAACTAGCGCGCCGAATTCGCATTGCGCTGCAAAATGCAGCATGACCATTTCTACCGCGATTACGCTGCAAATTTGCGGCCATTGAGGAACATTGAAACACAGCAAACCCGCAGGTATATGTGGATTTGCTGCGTTTCAATTAAATTCAATAGCCACGAATTTTCAGCGTAATCGTGGTGCGTGTGGTACCCGGGATGAAGAGGAGACTACAACTCCTCTTCATCCCGGCTACCACGCGGTGAAAAAAATAAATAAATAAGTTAAAAATTAAAAAACCCTGTATACTCACCTCTTCGGTCTTCTCCCGGACGCGTCCTCTCTCCTCGGCATCCCGCGTTGTACTTGCAGGACCTGCGGTGATGTCATTTATTCAGCTGATGGTCACACGACCGCTGACGTCAGCGGTCAGGTGATGGTCGCGTGACCATCAGCTGACACCGCAGGTCCTGCAAGTACACCGCGGGACACCGAGGAGAGAGGATCGCCGCCGGGAGGAGACCGGAGAGGTGAGTATACAGTTTTTTTTTATTTTTAACTTTTTAATTCTTTTTTTTTTTACTATAGATGCAGCATTTAAAGCATCTAAGTTGGTCACACAATGTAAATCCATGCCAGTTACATGGATTTATATTGTGTGACCAACTTGTCAAGCCCTTTTCCAAGTGATGCTCAAAATTGTTTGGAAAAGTGCTTGAAAAAACACATGCGAAAACGCATGTAAAAAATGCTGAAAAAACGCTTCTCTCTGGCAGAAAAAACGCATGTAAATCTGCATGCGTTTTTTTCTGCCAGAGAGAGGCAAAAACGCTCTGCATCAAATCTGCTACGTGGGCACATAGCCTAAGGAACCATCTTGGTTTGTGCCTGTTTAGCTTGGACTTTAATCAGATTATCTTAAAAACTAAACCCCTATGTCAGGATTCTGTTGTTTCCCCCCTCTCATTTCTACTTTGAATGTGACCTTCATGCTGGTTTCATTAGGATATTTATCCAGTTCTTTTGTGCCCTTTGTTCATTTCTTTCAGGCTATTTGTTTTCAGCAATTTCAGAAGTATTTGACTGGTTTCATAACACCAAGTCCTTATTCCCTATTGAGGATATGTCATTGAGGAGGGATCCCCCGTTCAAGCTCCCCTATTTGAGATAGAACAGAAGTCTGCCTTGTGATAGTGAATATTGCACTGATGGATTGGATCCATTCAGTCACCTGAATAGCTTTCCAATTAGTACTTCATAAAGCCTGGGGAATGAAGGTTTATTCTGGAAAAATTTGTTGTTTTGGAGGAAGCCAGCAGCTCTATGCCGGCCACTGCACTTTGGAAATCGTTCTCTCTGATGAGACCATGCTCAGATGGGGAATAAAATATTATCTAAATATTAGATAGAGATTTTGACTCATTGTGCCAAGTAGTGTACAGGCTTGGACTGGCCCACAGAAGGACAGGTGAATCCCCCGGTAGGCCCCCATCTCCCTTTATGAGCAGTAGTTGGCACAATAGACTTGATTCATTTGGTACAGAAACAAGCCGTATTTCATTCATCTAACAAACAACCCAATCCAGGGGCGGACATACCATTGGTGCTACCTGTGCAGCCATATAGGGGCCCAAGAGGTAAAGGACCCTTTTTCACCTCCAAATCAGTAAACAGCTTTTTTACAAACACAAAGAGGGGCCTATTGTTATGCAGGGTGTGGGAAAGACTAAGTGCAACACGAAGGGAAGAGGGGGAGGAAGCCCAAACACTAGGGAAAGGGGGAGTGGAGAGCCCTAGGCAGATCAAATAACATCATGCCTACCCTACCGTCCCTATATAGGTTCCATACCTATCGCCGAGCAGGACCCTAAACCCTGTATGTCCCTAGAGCTTGGCCCTAGATAGGGAGGGGGAGGGGTGAGCACTAGTCAGGCCCCACTACAAACTAAAGACAACAAGGTAGACAAACAACGGAGATTAACTTAGCTTGAGCAGACACCAGAGGAGAAACGCCAATTGTCCTCTGAGGGCACCAGAGAAGAAGCCAGCCAACAGTTAGTGCTCCAAGCATGCACAAAAGAACATAGAAGTATCACCAGCGATTGCCTGGAGCAAACTGAGGGTTTTTAACACCCATGCAAGGGTGTGTCAATCAGCAGCAGCAGGAGGGAGGTCGCCGCTGGGTCTTAAAGGAAGAAGGATTAAGGTGGTGTCTGCAATGGCAAGTGCAGTGATCTTCTATAGCCAGATCCAGAGCGACTGTCTATTACACCTGACACACCGTAACACCTATATACTGTTATATCAGTATTTTGTTCTGTCTGTGTCCAATGATTTATTATATAGAAGCATAGGTAAAGTTTTGATTGAGAGTAATGTAGTGTTTGCAGTGGGCCCACAGATACAATGTTACTGGTGGTCCCTGTCATTCCAGTCTGTGTAAGTTCTATCTTTAAACCAGTATTTTGCACTTTTGGAGGAGGGCGATTTGCACTTTCTAATTTTGGTAACTTGTGCACATAATACATTGGATTATTTATTGTACTGCCAAATTACCTTCTGTCTTCTGACTTAACATTTGTTTTATAGGTTTGCAAAGCTCCATCAATCCATAGGAATAGCTGAAATAATGATTAGCCTCGCTCTTTTCCTGTTGACCTTTTCATTTTTCCATACATGTTTGTACAGTCTGCCACATGTTAGCTCAGTCTTTGTATAGATTCCACCTTCCATCTGCTTGTAGTAGCTTTAGTTCATTATTTTCCAATATGCTGGATATTTACACACATTTATTAATTAATTTCAAATGACAGCACATAAGCAACAGATAGGCGATAGGCAGAATTTATTGCAACTGGAATTTAGCGTGAAAGACTTCAGAAGCAAAGTTTTATTTCTTAATGGCGCTGATGATTAAATAGGAACATTGATATTGTAGCTAAATGTTTATTAGATTATCTACAATTTTCAGCTCTTGCAAATAAATAAGCACAAAACAATTATTTTTAACTGTACAATAGGATTTCCTGTAAATGAGACACAAATTCTCCCATATATCTTCCTAGACGTAGTTTTATTACTTAGTAATGAGTCATTTAAAACAGTCATTTAAAATTACTTTTTCATCCTTTTCAAAATGTTTGTAATACCTTATGGAATGATGATGGAGATGCATAGGGCAAACAATGCAGCCAAAAATAGTGGGTTGGAGTTACTTTTCCACACAAGTTAATCTTTATCAGCGCACATGACATAGAAGTAACCTATTCAGATGTTTTTTATTGATTTATTTTACTCCATTACATACCGCCATTAATTCCTCAGCGCTTCACAGACATTATCGACACTGTCCCCATTGGTGCTCACAATCTAGATTCCCTATCCGTATGTTTTTCTTTGGAGTGTGGGAGAAAACTGGAGAACCCGGAGGAAACCTACGCAAACATGGGGAGAACAGACAAACACCTTGCAGATGTTGTCCTTGGTGAACCCAGGACCCCAGCTTTGCAAGGCTGCAGTGCTAACCACTGAGCCACTGTGCTGCCCTTTTTGGCCCTTAAAGACAAAGAATCTCAGATTTTTTTTTGTTTTGCAATCAATAAACTGGTATTACCCCCCAAAAAACAAATAAAAGAAATGGAAATGGCCTTTTGAACATTTTCAAAAAATTATGGACTAACCAGATGTTTTGATCGGCACGGGTCCTTATGCTGGTCCAATTGCAAAAAACAAATAGAATCAGAATTGCTGAGCCCAAGATGTCTAATCTATCCTTATTGGATGACTGACTCATAGTCTTTCTATCGAAGCTGTCTTTAGTCTCTGAGGAAAGCAGGGCTTGACTGAGCGATTCTGTCTCTTCATTTTATTTCAAGTCCGGTGCCTCGTAGTAACCCTCGACTCTGCCCAAGCTCCTACCACTTCCTGCATCCAACAACTCAAAAAAATCTCCAGAATCTGTCCTTTCCAGAACCCTGAATCTACTAAAATGGTAGTGCATGCCCTCATCATCTCCCACCTTGACTACTGTAATATCTTCCTCTATGGCCTCCCTGCTAACACTCTCCCACCTCTCCAGTCCATTCTTAAAGGGGTATTCCCATCTCCAAGATCCTATCCTATTATGTAGTAGGTGTAATAATTATAATATTAGCAAATACCTCCAATTAGAAATGTAGTATAGTATTTTTGATTCGCTATCTCTCTTTCCTCGTGTGCAGGTGTAGCACCCTGAGGATTCGGCTGCTACAGGGGTATTGCACCTCAACCCAGAGGTGTGATATTCCACTCCCGGGTAAGGATGGAGTGTGGATCTGGGCTCGGTAGGCTGCATGCACTACACACATCCCATTTCCGGGGAGCAGACCGACGGTACTCCCACTTAGAAATGTGCAGGTACGACCGAGTCTGTTCCTGGCTGGAGTGGGAGGGGGGTGGTACATCCCAGTAGTGTAGGGGCAGATAGGGGGAGCAGCCTGGGTAAAGATAGGAGCTCATTGGGTGCTGGTCACCTGAGCTCACACATAGAGGGTGTATATAAGGTGGGCACCATCAGAGAACAGGGTCAGTTTGCCACAGTCGGTCAGTCTGTGAGAAGTCAGAGGAAGAGGAGCAGAGCAGCCCCAGAGAGAGAGAGAGGAGAAAGCCAGAAAGACCCAGAGGGGGAAACAGAAAAGGAACTCTGAGAACCCAAAGTCCATCAGCGGGTGAAGAGTTGGCAAAAGGGTACCGGATCCCAAGCTGGTGGGGGCAAAAGCACACCCTAGCCAGAGACCGGAGGCCGTGGGCAGTGTCTGCCACGGCCACCCACCACATCCACCCCGAAGGCATACCACGTGGAGGGTCAGGGAACCCAAGGCCAAGGGTCTCCCAACAGAAGGCCCGAGGGAGCTGGACCTAGGTGGATCACTAGTGGGGACGGCCAGAGGAAAGGACAGAAGGAGAGCTCAGGGTCACGCTCCGGACTTGTTTGGGGGTTGGCTGGATCCAGGACCTGGTGGACGCAGCACGGCTCGGGTGGTCACTTGAAGCTGGAGTGACCGGAACATCAGCAGTGAGTAAATACCCTAAAGTGCACAACCCGACTCTGTCTTCATTTTACATCTACGCTGCACCACCACAACCCCCATCCTCTGCACCTGACCCCCTGAGGCTATACCCCACCCGTTGGGGGTTATACCATCACAAGCTGCACCTACACCATCAGCCTCAGCGGACCCTGCTGCAGCGGCGGCCATAGTGACCGCAATACAACGGGTGGCGTAGTCGACATAAAGAACTTTAGTAACATCAGTAAGGACTGCCACATACAACTGAGTTTGACACCCTGGGCACGGACCGGGTCACAGCCACTCGGAAGACTACAACCCCCATCTGATCCGGCTCCGGATATTCCCACTAAAGAATATGGCCCAGGGGGCGCGTCACAGGCATCACAGGACCTTAGGTATCCATGGTTACATCCACTGATAAAGTCACAGTTAGTTAGCTAGCTGCTAGTGGTCATAACCATGGATACCTAAGGTCCTGTATTGCCTGCACATGAGGTAAGAGAGATAGCGAATGAAAAATACTATACTACATTTCTAATTGGAGATATTTGCTAATATTATTATTATTACACCTACTACATATTGGGATAGGATCTTGGAGATGGGAATACCCCTTTAATTCTGCTGCCCAACAAATCCACCTATGTCCTCGCTACTCCTCCGCTTCTCCCCTCTGCAAATCCCTTCATTGGCTCCCAATTCCCCAAGTATCCAGTTCAAACTAACATTGGCCTACAAAGCTGTCCATAAGCTGTCTCCTCCAGAGATCTCCAAACTAATCTCCTGAAATCTTCCAACGCGTAACCTCCAGTCCTCTCAAGACCTCCTTCTCTCCTCCACACTTTTACATTCCTAACCCAATCGCCTCCAAGACTTCTCGCGAGTATCCTCCATCCTCTGCAATTCTGTGCCCCAACACTTCTGATTATCCATTACATTCAGAACTTTCAGACAGAACTTGAAAACCCATCTCTTCCAGAAAGCTTACAGCTTGTAATAAGCCGGCTGCCTCCTCACCCCTACTGGAGATGCCGAAAACCTCCCCCCTAACCTACTGTCTCATTCCCCATTATCCTGTAGACTGTAAGCTCGCAAGGGCAGGTCCCTCTCCTTTCTGTACTAGTCTATCATTGTTAGTTTTGTTCATTGTAATTTATATCTGTATTTTTATGTAACCCCTCCTCATATACAGCACCATGGAATCAATGGTGCTCTAAAAATAAATAATAATATTTTTTTTCATCAATGGAGTTCCCACTAATAAAAAAACTTCTGAAATGTCTCTTTGATGCAAGTTTTGGGATTCCATAAGATCTCAACATCTTATTTGGAATTTTTTTTATTCTGGCACCAGATATACTGCTATAATAACACTAATGCACTTGGCACTGAATGAGGAAATTTTATATCTGGCACTTGGCATCACTTGTAGAACTAATATACACTGTTACATGGCTAATAAAGCAGAACAAAGACATTAGGTTGACTATACTACATTAGATCAAAACCATTATTATAATATACCGTCGATGTTTAATGTCACTGGATGTGGAGTATACATCTGTCATTCATATGGTTTGGGGCATTGTTGGAACAGTCCTGTCCGTCTCCGGTCCGTGTGCTGTGACATATGACAAACAGGTGTATGACCATTTTTCTGCCATGCTTACATTATGGGACACATTTACACATGTGGATCATTGGAATTTTAAATTGCAGAGTAAAGAATGAATCAATGTCAAATATAATGTCGACGTTCTCAGTATTACAGTATATGTTACAAATAAACAGCTAGAAATCTCCAGCTACCACTTATTCATCATATTATTCCTGATTCCTCCTGTTGTTTATATTCAAACTACTGCAAAACATTGTGTAAGAGCCGGTCACATTCTGTGGTTATAATGGTAACCTTCAGCTTTATTACATTAATTAGCTATCTACATAATTTTACCAATAGGCAATGGTACTTGATGGTACGATTTGGAAAAAAAAATCCTTTATAGTATCAAAAAAATGATAACTATCTCATTCTTGCCTTGGACAATCATAAATTACAGTTGCAGACACCCCGAAATAATAAAGTCTATGCCTTATTCCCTAAGTCAACACAATTTGTCCCTGCAATTTGGCAGCTCAGTGGACACTAGACCCCGAAAATACTTTCCTACAATCTTTAAAAAGTAAAATGCTTAAAATTCATGGTAGAACATGAACATACCCTTATGTATCACAGAAACATAGGCATACTATGTGCTGCCATTCTCTCCAAGAAAAAATACCTCTAGGGTAGAATGTCTCTATAACTCAGCTGGTGATGGAGCATGACACAATCATTTATTCACAGAATCTCAGGGGATCGATAAGTAAAAGTTTTATGTGCATCATATAAAATAAGAAGTACAAACAAATAGAAAACAGTGATGTGACCGTGTGAAAGGGATCTAATATAAAGGGTATTCCAGTAGGAAGAATTTACCACCTATACACAGAAGTCTGGTACCCCCACCTACTGTTGGGACCCCAATGATCGCCAGAAGAGGTCACTTTTATCTTACAGGATCAGCTCGCATGCTCGATTGCCTTTCCATTAATTTCTTGTTTGATTTTCGGTGCTGTACTCGATTTCTCTGACAGTCACATAGAGAATGAATGGAGCAGCAGTTGAGCGCATTCTAACAGGGATAAAAGTGCCCCATTCTGGTAATCGGTGAGGTTCCTAGCTGTCAGGTTCACACTGATTCAGAAGTTATCACCTATCCTTGGATAGATGATATCAAGAAATGACAGGATTAATTCACAGAACTCCAGGTCAGTGATACATGACAGCTAGATGGGAGGCCATCGTATCTCTTATTTTCCGGCATCCCTGGACGGCTTTTTTACTATTCAGGGCTTGCCAACATCATCTGTGTGTCACATTGCACAGATAACATTGCGGTGGTTTGACAAATCAAATGCCATGCTGGGGACACCGGAAGCTAAGATGTTCCTAGCAGCATCCAGGAGCGCCGGCATCTAAGAGAGTCTAGCCTCCAGGTACTACTGACCTGAACGCTGAATCAGAGTCCCACAAGTCGATCCTCTCATCTCTAGTGATTACTTCTATGTACACGATTATCCATTTAAAGCTTGATGAACCAATTTTGATGGGTTCTACCGACCATCTAACAAGTATGGGGGCATCCCAGATGAACAAGCATTTGGCTCACAGCTGTCTAAGGTGTATGGACAACCCAGAACCCAGGATTACCTAATACCAGCCCTGAACAGTGATAACTTTGACTGACCCTATTGCTTGTTGAGAGATGGCATTAACCTTGTTGTACCTGTCTTCTCCTATCACATCTGCCAGGAATATATGATCTTTCACAAAGCAGCATCACCGGAAAACACTTTTAACAGAAACCATGTAGCTAATACAATTAAAGCCGACAACAAAATGAAATGTGGCATTTATTAAAGAGATTTAATTAGTGATGAGACAACCATAACATCTTTCTTGACAATATCTAATAGAGGAGACACAAAATCTTAACATTTCAAGAAGGCTAAACAAAACCAGACAATAGAAGTATTAAAGCTCATAGACTGGGACAAAAGCCAAAAATAGACATTAAAAACAAATTTTGAATAATTCTTGTTGCACATAAAAATGGCTAAAATTCAATCAGTTACATCAAGATAAAACATTTTTCTTTAAATAAAAAGTAATGGCGGCCAAATCTAAGAAAAAGACCTTTTCATCCACTTGATTCAGAACAAAGAGGGGGATGCATTAAAGAACTACAAGGGAAATAATGTGACCCATAAAAATGAATATAAAGTAAAGCTGGAAATGGAAAGACAAATTGCCAAATAAAGTAAAATGTTCTTGGAATATACAAAGAGCAAGAAGATTAAAGCTGAAAGAATTGGAACATTTCAAGAATATTCTAGGTAGACTGATTGGGGAGATGTGGAGAAAGCTTACTTCTTGACAGCAAAAACATCCTTCAGATGCCATCTACAATCAAATCACTACAGATCATATCCAATTATTCTTAAAGAAACACTTTACTGATTTTTTTTTTGAGGGGGTGGGGTTAGCCAGTAAAAACCAATTGTAACGGGTCTGGGAGGCGGAACCTCTGAGCTACTATACAAGGGGGCGGTCCTTGTAAGGAAGCGGGTGGTGACCAGGGAAGACGGGCAGGTAGTCACAGCAGGTGACCGGGACAGTCTCTGGGTAAACGGGCAGGTGGTCACGGCAAGTGACCGGGACAGTCTCTGGGTAAACGGGCAGGAGGTCACAGCAAGTGACCGGGGCAGTCTCTGGGTGAACGGGCAGGAGGTCACAGCAAGTGACCGGGGCAGTCTCTGGGTGAACGGGCAGGAGGTCACAGCAAGTGACCGGGACAGTCTCTGGGTCTAGGGTAGGTACGACCTGTGACGGCTGAGCCTCCAGGTAGGCTAGCAGGCGGATGACAGATGAGTGCTCCCAGGTGAGCAGGCGAGAGTCTCTGGAAAAGCAGGTGGTCACAGCATGTGACGGTGGAGCCTCCAGGTAGGCTAACAGGCGGATGTAGATGAGTGCTCCCAGGTGAGCAGGCGAGAGTCTCTGGATAAGCAGGTGGTCACAGCATGTGACGGCGGAGCCTCCAGGTAGGCAAACAGACAGGTAGCAGATGAGCGCTCCCAGGTGAGCGGGCAAGCTGGTCCATAGACAGACTGACCGGGGTAGGAAGGCAGACCGTCGGACCTCAGGCTAGCAAGCAGGTAGGAGGAATGTCAGGCAGGAAACAGACAGCAAACTGGCAGGTTTCTGGCAGGTAACTGGCTACGGGACCTGAGGGCTGAAGCAGAGTAGTGAACAGTGCAACAACATTGCTCGGGCACCTCCATTTTGGAGGAGGTGCCTTATATATGGTGAAGTCCTCCGGCCATTGGCCGGGGACTCCTTAGGACGGCGCGCGCGGCCCCTTTAAGAGGGAGGGAGCGCGCGCGCGCCCTATGCACAGTGGCCGGGAAGGAGCGCGCGCTGCCAGCAGAGCGGGAGGAGGACGCCGGGCTCGGAGCAGAGGGGTGAGGGGAACAGCGTCCCTGCCTAGCAGAGGGCAGGGACGCCGGCGCTACAGTACCCCCCGTTTAGGCCCCCCCTTTTTTAGGTCAGAGAGAAATTTAGCTAGGATGAGAGGGGCATGGATGTTCTCCCGGGGCTCCCACGTTCTCTCTTCAGGACCAAACCCCTTCCAATCTACCAGAAAAAAGGTCTTCCCTCTTACCCTTTTGGTGGCCAGAATGTTCTCTACCTCAAATTCGTTTTCAGCGGAAACCGGAGCAGGAGGCGTACCTGTAGACTTGGAAAAAGAGTTAAGTACCACAAGTTTGAGGAGAGATACATGGAAGGAGTTAGGGATCCGCAAGTTGGCCGGGAGTTTCAATTTATAGGCCACCGGGTTGATCTGACTGATGACCTCCAGAGGACCGATGAACCGAGGCCCTAACTTATAGGAAGGAATCTTGAGCCGGACATACTTGGACGAGAGCCAGACCTTATCCCCTGGACGGAATTGAGGAGGATCCAGACGTTTTTTGTCAGCATGTCTTTTCATACGCTCGGATGACAGAAGGAGTGCGGACCGGGTGCTCTCCCATATGGAGGAAAATTTGTTAACAAGAGATTCCGCAGCCGGATTGTCCACCGAGGTGGAGACGGGAAATGGGATCCGAGGATGCTGACCGAAGACAACAAAAAACGGGGATTTGGAGGAAGATTCGCTCTCGTGATTGTTGTAAGAAAATTCGGCCCATGGCAGGAGATCCACCCAGTCTGAATGGTGGACATTAACGAAGTGCCGGAGGTAACTGGTCAGGTTCTGATTGATCCGCTCCACTTGACCATTAGACTGTGGGTGGTAAGCGGAGGAGAAGTCCAGGGTGACATCTAGCAATTTACAAGTGGCTCTCCAGAAGCGTGAGGTGAACTGTACCCCACGATCCGACACTATGTGGAGGGGCAGTCCATGAAGACGGAAGATGTGGCGGATAAAGTCTTTAGCCAGCTCGGGTGCAGACGGGAGGCCTGGCAGGGGAACGAAATGAGCCATCTTGGAAAAGCGGTCAGCGACCACCCAAATGACCGTACAACCGGCAGAGACGGGGAGATCAGTTATAAAATCCATTGCTATATGCTGCCAGGGGGCAGCAGGTACTGGGAGCGGAAGGAGGCGATCGGCTGGCAGATGTCTCGGAACCTTGTTGCGGGCGCAGGACACACAGGCAGAAACAAAGTCTATTACGTCCTTGTGCAGGGTAGGCCACCAGTAGTGCCGGGTAATAAGCTGGAGGGTCTTTTTCTGACAGGCGTGGCCAGCTAGTTTAGACGAGTGACCCCAGTGTAGGATCTTCTCCCGATCAGGTACTGATACGAACGTCTTACCGGGAGGGAGACGATTTAGACTCACGGGAGCCACCTGCATTACTCTGGCGGGATCGATGATGTGTTTCGGTTCTTCCTCGAGATCAGACACCATAAAGGATCGGGATAAGGCGTCCGCCTTGATGTTTTTGTCAGCCGGGCGAAAATGAAGAACAAAATCAAAGCGAGCTAAAAACAAGGACCACCGGGCTTGGCGCGGGTTAAGTCTCTGGGCATGCTGGAGGTAAGCCAAGTTCTTGTGGTCAGTGTAAATTATTACCGGGTGAAGAGCCCCTTCGAGCAGGTAACGCCACTCCTCCAATGCCAGCTTGATGGCCAATAACTCTCGATCTCCTATGGAATAGTTGCGCTCAGAAGAGGAGAAGAGTTTGGAGAAGAAGCCACAAGTTACCATTCTCCCGGAAGACGATTTTTGGGTAAGTACCGCTCCGGCTCCAGAGGAGGAGGCGTCAACCTCCAGGAAGAACTGCTTGTTGCCATCAGGGCGATGCAGCACCGGGGCGGAAGAGAAGGCCTGTTTTAAGGAAAGAAAGGCCTCCTCTGCTTCGGGCGGCCACTCTCTGGGATTAGTGCCCTTACGGGTGAGCGCGGAAATTGGGGCAGTCCGGGAAGAGAAGTGCGGTATGAAGAGGCGGTAGTAGTTGGCAAAGCCCAGGAACCGCTGAATGGCCTTCAACCCCTCCGGTCGAGGCCACTTCTCGATGGCAGACAGTTTCTCAGGATCCATTCGTAGGCCGGTCTGAGAAATTATGTAGCCCAAAAACGGAAGCGAGGTCTGCTCAAAGAGGCACTTCTCATATTTAGCGAAGAGGTGGTTCTGCCTGAGCCTGAGCAGGACCTGACGAACATCCCTCCGGTGAGTCTGGAGATCCGGAGAGAAGACCAAGATGTCGTCCAGGTACACCACCACGCAGGAGTAGAGAAGGTCCCGGAAGATGTCATTGACCAACTCTTGAAAGACAGCGGGAGCGTTACAGAGACCGAAGGGCATTACCAGATATTCTTAGTGGCCGTCCCGGGTGTTGAATGCCGTCTTCCATTCATCCCCCTGACGGATACGGACCAGGTTGTACGCCCCACGAAGGTCCAGTTTGGTGAAGATTCTAGCCCCCCTCAGACGATCAAATAATTCCGGAATGAGCGGAAGGGGGTACTTATTCTTCACCGTGATCTGGTTTAGGCCTCTATAGTCTATGCAGGGACGGAGAGAGCCGTCCTTCTTTTTAACAAAGAAGAAGCCTGCTCCCGCCGGGGAGGTAGCTTTCTTGATAAATCCCCGGGCCAGATTCTCCTCAATATACTCGGACATAGACCGGGTCTCAGCAGCGGACAATGGGTAAATACGCCCACGGGGAGGAGTAGTACCGGGTAACAGGTCGATAGGGCAGTCGTATGGTCTATGAGGGGGTAGTGTCTCTGCCTCCTTTTTATTAAAGACATTAGCATATGACCAATAAGGAATCGGAAGTCCAGGTAGATTAGCTGGGGTAGGAGAAGGACGGACGGGATGGACGGGAACCAGACAAGACTTATGACAGTCCTGTCCCCAGCGAAGGACTTCTCCGGTCTGCCAGTCAAGCACGGGTGCATGTCTCTGGAGCCAAGGTAGGCCTAGCAAGAGGGCGTGAGAGAGTCCAGGCAGAACATGAAAGGAGATACTCTCAGAATGCAGCATTCCCACCTGTAGAGTAATGGATTCGGTGATGAGTTGGATGGGACGTGGTAAGAGGCCCCCATCCACGGCAGCAACAGACAAGGGTACAGCCAGAGGTTTGGTGGGGATGCGGTATTTCTCTACCAGGGACTGTGAAATAAGATTCCCGGCTGCTCCAGAGTCAAGTTGGGCTAGTTCGAAATAACGGTTCTCCCCGCAGACGATTGAGACTGACAGCAGCAGAGATGGAGAGGATTTATTCTTGTCTAGGTCGACCTCTCTGAGCGAACCTAGACACAGGCGTTTCCCGACCTCTCCGGGCAGGTACGGATCCGGTGCTCCTTACTGCCACAGTAGAAGCAGCTCCCCTCGGCACGGCGTAAGTCCTGACGGGTTTTGACCATCTTGGTCTGGTCGACCAGCATAGGCTCTGGAGGGTATACCTGGGAATAAACGGAGGGAGTGACGGGTTTCTGGAAGGAAGGAGCTAGACGTGGAAACCTCCTCTCACGGGTGACCTCTTTGGCACGCTCCTGGAACCGTAGGTCAATCCGGGTGGCAAGAGTTATTAAATCATCGAGAGTGGTAGGAATGTCCCGACCGGCGAGTTCATCTTTAATACGGCCGGACAGACCCTCCCAGAAGACAGATACCAGAGCGTCGTTATCCCAGGCCAGCTCCGAGGCAAGGGTACGGAACCGTATGGCATATTGGCCCACGGTGAGACTTCCCTGACGGAGGCGTAGCAGAGACGATGCGGATGAGGTCTTCCGTCCAGGTTCGTCGAAGACTTTCCGGAAAGCCGTGAGAAAGGCAGGCAAGTCGGACACCAGGGGGTCTCCTCTCTCCCATAGAGGATTCAGCCAAGCCAGTGCCTCCCCCGTGAGATGGGACATGATGAAGGCTACTTTGGCCCGGTCGGAATTAAACTGGTGGGACAGGAGTTCAAAGTGCAGGGTGCACTGGTTTATGAAGCCCCGAGCCTGAGCGGAGTCGCCTCCGAAGCGAGGAGGTGCAGAAAGCCGGGGTCCGGAGCAGGATACCATGGTATTGGTGGGCAGCGGCGCTGCCGGGTTGCGAGTCATGACTCTAGCGGTGGTTGCTGGTGGAGCAGTCAGAGTGTCCAGGCGTGAATTGACATTCCGCAGGTGACCCAGGATGGACTCCTGTTGGGACCTCTGACGGGACAGTTCATGACATAGGTCCGAGAGCGAGGGAGCTTGGGTACCACCGGGTTCCATGGCCCGAGCAAACTGTAACGGGTCTGGGAGGCGGAACCTCTGAGCTACTATACAAGGGGGCGGTCCTTGTAAGGAAGCGGGTGGTGACCAGGGAAGACGGGCAGGTAGTCACAGCAGGTGACCGGGACAGTCTCTGGGTAAACGGGCAGGTGGTCACGGCAAGTGACCGGGACAGTCTCTGGGTAAACGGGCAGGAGGTCACAGCAAGTGACCGGGGCAGTCTCTGGGTGAACGGGCAGGAGGTCACAGCAAGTGACCGGGGCAGTCTCTGGGTGAACGGGCAGGAGGTCACAGCAAGTGACCGGGACAGTCTCTGGGTATAGGGTAGGTACGACCTGTGACGGCTGAGCCTCCAGGTAGGGTAGCAGGCGGATGACAGATGAGTGCTCCCAGGTGAGCAGGCGAGAGTCTCTGGAAAAGCAGGTGGTCACAGCATGTGACGGCGGAGCCTCCAGGTAGGCTAACAGGCGGATGCAGATGAGTGCTCCCAGGTGAGCAGGCGAGAGTCTATGGATAAGCAGGTGGTCACAGCATGTGACGGCGGAGCCTCCAGGTAGGCAAACAGACAGGTAGCAGATGAGCGCTCCCAGGTGAGCGGGCAAGCTGGTCCATAGACAGACTGACCGGGGTAGGAAGGCAGACCGTCGGACCTCAGGCTAGCAAGCAGGTAGGAGGAATGTCAGGCAGGAAACAGACAGCAAACTGGCAGGTTTCTGGCAGGTAACTGGCAGGTAACTGGCTACGGGACCTGAGGGCTGAAGCAGAGTAGTGAACAGTGCAACAACATTGCTCGGGCACCTCCATTTTGGAGAAGGTGCCTTATATATGGTGAAGTCCTCCGGCCATTGGCCGGGGACTCCTTAGGACGGCGCGCGCGGCCCCTTTAAGAGGGAGGGAGCGCGCGCGCGCGTGCCCTAAGCACAGTGGCCGGGAAGGAGCACGCGCTGCCAGCAGAGCGGGAGGAGGACGCCGGGCTCGGAGCAGAGGGGTGAGGGGAACAGCGTCCCTGCCTAGCAGAGGGCAGGGACGCCGGCGCTACACCAATCATACAATTTCTTCTTTGGTTGAAATTGGTTAACTGTGAGCTTTATTGAAACCATTATTCTTTGAGTCTCTTGTACTGTTAGCTCCCGTGGGCCAATTCTGATGAGTGATCTAAAGTAGCTGTGAAAGGAGCTGGATGACAATCAATAGGAGATGATCTTTTTGAAAACTCAGGTGCTTTTTATGGAAACAAAGTGCTGCCTGAGTGCAGATTAGACAGCACTCGGACTGAATACTTACCAATCAGGCCGGTGTCAGATGAGCATATGAAAAATTGTCCAATTTTCATCCAGAAAATAAGGACTAGTCTCATCCATATTTTATATCCGTGTGAGATCCGTGCACCTTCCGTGTGTACATATTTTACATCTCTGTGGCATCCATATTTATACATCAAAATTTTAAAATGTTAAACTCTTTAACCCCTTTCCGATGTGGTGCACATTCAAATATTTTTTTATTAAATTTTCAAGTAGAATGAAAAAATATATATATATATAGATATCATACAAACAGTACATATATAGTGAATTAGAGGTACACAAGTAAACAAGGTGAATACCATCGTAAACCTGAAATTATTCGGTTGGTGATATGATTCATAGCTTTAGATACGTAAGCTATATCTTATAGGTGCATTTTATAGACGGGTAACTTGGTTGATTCGTTCATAACATAAGTTGCCAAGGTATAGAAAGATAACTATATACATATTTGGAAGTACACAGAAATGTTTCAGGAAAACAAGGGGCAAGGGAAAATCGGATGGTGATATTAAGACACGATATGCCCGCTATGACTATCCTGTAAGTTAGATACAATTAGATGAATGAGGATGATGAGTCGAGTTAGATTGAGAAGACTAATATAGTCTTAAACAACGCTAAGGTCTCTACGGTGAATGTTTTGGAATCATAATAGAGTTCCAATCCTCCCATTTTCTGAAGTATTTTTTTAAAGATTGCTAAGGGCGTATGTATATTCATACGTGTTGTGGCATGCTAATTTTTCTATAGTTTTTTCCACAGCTCAAATTGTTAGCGGACATCATGTTGCGTTTGGAGAGCCCCTGTGTGCCCAAACATTGGAGCTCCCCCACAAGTGACCCCATTTTGGAAACTAGACCCCCCAAGGCACCTATCTAGATTCATAGTGAGCACTTGGAACCCCCAGGTGTTTCACAAATTGATTCATAAATATGAAAAAGTGTTTTTTTTTTACTTTTTCATTTTTACGAATCAATTTGTGAAGCACCTGGGGGTTCCAAGTGCTCACTATGCATCTAGATAGGTGCCTTGGGGTGTCTAGTTTCCAAAATGGGGTCACTTATGGGGGAGCTCCAATGTTTGGGCACACAGGGGCTCTCCAAACGCAACATGATGTCCGCTAACAATTTGAGCCGACAATTTGCTAGCGGATACCATGTTGCATTTGGAGAGTCCCTGTGTGCCCAAACATTGGAGCTCCCCCACAAGTGACCCCATTTTGGAAACTAGACCCCCCAAGGCACCTATCTAGATGCATAGTGAGCACTTGGAACCCCCATGTGTTTCACAAATTGATTCATAAATATGAAAAAGTGTTTTTTTTTTAACTTTTTCATTTTTACGAATCAATTTGTGAAGCACCTGGGGGTTCCAAGTGCTCACTATGCATCTAGATAGGTGCCTTGGGGTGTCTAGTTTCCAAAATGGGGTCACTTGTGGGGGAGCTCCAAAGTTTGGGCACACAGGGGCTCTCCAAACGCGACATGGTGTCCGCTAGCAAATTGAATGGAAAATCGGCTCAAATTGTTAGCGGACGCCATGTTGCGTTTGGAGAGCTACTGCATGCACAAACATTGGAGCTCCACCACATGTGACCGCATTTTGGAAACTAGACCCCCCAAGGCACCTATCTAGATGCATAGTGAGCACTTGGAACCCCCAGGTGCTTCACAAATTGATTTGTAAAAATGAAAAAGTGAAAAAAAAAAAAACATTTTTTCATATTTATTAATCAATTTGTGAAACACCTGGGGGTTCCAAGTGCTCACTATGCATCTAGATAGGTGCCTTGGGGGGTCTAGTTTCCAAAATGGGGTCACTTGTGGGGGAGCTCCAATGTTTGGGCACACAGGGACTCTCCAAATGCAACATGGTATCCGCTAACAAATTGAATGGAAAATCGGCTCAAATTGTTAGTGGACACCATGTTGCATTTGGAGAGCCCCTGTGTGCCCAAACTTTGGAGCTCCCCCACAAGTGACCCCATTTTGGAAACTAGACACCCCAAGGCACCTATATAGATGCATAGTGAGCACTTGGAACCCCCAGGTGTTTCACAAATTGATTCGTAAAAATGAAAAAGTAAAAAAAAAACCCTTTTTCATTTTTATGAATCAATTTGTGAAGCACCTGGGGGTTCCAAGTGCTCACTATGCATCTAGATAGGTGCCTTGGGGGGTCTAGTTTCCAAAATGGGGTCACTTATGGGGGAGCTCCAATGTTTGGGCACACAGGGGCTCTCCAAACGCAACATGATGTCCGCTAACAATTTGAGCCGACAATTTGCTAGCGGATACCATGTTGCATTTGGAGAGTCCCTGTGTGCCCAAACATTGGAGCTCCCCCACAAGTAACCCCATTTTGGAAACTAGACCCCCCAAGGCACCTATCTAGATGCATAGTGAGCACTTGGAACCCCCATGTGTTTCACAAATTGATTCATAAATATGAAAAAGTGTTTTTTTTTTCACTTTTTCATTTTTACGAATCAATTTGTGAAGCACCTGGGGGTTCCAAGTGCTCACTATGCATCTAGATAGGTGCCTTGGGGTGAATGGAAATCCAAAATGGAATCCAAATTGAATGGAAAATCGGCTCAAATTGTTAGCGGACGCCATGTTGCGTTTGGAGAGCTACTGCGTGCACAAACATTGGAGCTCCCCCACAAGTGAGGTCCCTGCACTCATGTGTAGAATAAACCATTTTTAATCCAGCACACAGATGGAAATCCAATTATAGACGTTTCAGCCCATCCCAGACTTTCATCAATAATCATAATAAAGTTTATTGATGAAAGCCTGGGATGGGCTGAAACGTCTATAATTGGATTTCCATCTGTGTGCTGGATTAAAAATGGTTTAGTCTACACATGAGTGCAGGGACCTCCATTATTCAGCCTTCTGTTTCCCACGAGCACTTTATACAGAGTGCCGACCTACCCTCTTTCCATCAAATGCCTGTACAGGGGTTAAAGGATGAAGTCAGGGTAACCCCTGGGTTCTGGGAAATGGAGTGGTTTACATTAAGTCTGTCTGTAGTAGACGTTACAGTGTCTCCCCCCCATTCAAAGTCAATGGGTTTGTGAAAAATTAAACAGTTTTGGAAAGAAAACTGATTCAACTTCAAAAACACACAAGTTTATCAGAATCAGCAGGATTGAATTATTCAACATTAGTACCAAAAGTATAGCTTTCTTCCAGAAGACACTTCAGGGTTCTTTGCTTCATGTGCAAAACACAATGCCTTGCATATAAAGCAAATAATGTAGGCAGATTCCCCTTTAAGCAAAAAAACAGCTGGATGTACTGACATAAAAAGGAAATATTTAAAGACTAAAATAAATTGCAGCAACTGATGCCAGGCAGCTGCTGTCCGAGCACATAAGATCATGGAATACACTGAGAAATTCACAAATGCACATAAGGAACACCTCATTTAAACTCCTCATGTAGACTAGAGGCTTATGCTCATATTGAAATGGGAAGGAAAAGGACATTAGGTTTTCCAGAGATTTTAATATCATAGTTAAAATAATAATTTACAGATTTGGTTGCTTAGAATGTTTTACGTTATGGACATCCAAATTACACAGACTGTACGATGACGATCAGAGCCAGTAAAACCTGCTGATTTTGGCAGGACCAGACGACTATCATTGGTGTATTTGGTTCTCCTGATCTTTCCCTGATCTTAGGGGAAATAAGGATTGGTAATGTCGAATTTCAATGGCCAATTCCTTTGTTCTCGGAGAAGATAAGCCACCACTAAAGGTGTCCAGCAGTGGCTTATTCCCTCTATTCTGCGCTCTCCATTGAAAGCAGATGCATGAGCAAAGCACGTGTATGGTAGATCCGGAGGGCGGATGTCGGCTGAAGGTGTATGGGCACGGTTAGGCATTTGGTCCTATGAAAGCTGTAGGTTTACTCTGCCTGCTTGTGCATAATGCATTAAAAGCCGCTTCAGTACCAGCATGCTGTTTGTATATTAAATACAATCCATCACGATCAACAAGCCACAAGCTCACATGCGCTTCTCTGCCTCTTAATGTCGTCTTTACTCACGGATGCCTTACAGAATAAGGTCTTGCCAGTGTGTGGTCTATGTCTTGGTCACGACTAATAGTTTTACATCCAGACTCCTGGATCATCCAGGATCTGAAACTTTTATCTTCCTAATTGAGCGTGATTGGTGACTTGTGTCACCGTCGGAGAAAATATAGTAGAATAATGTGAGGAGGGAAGAGAAAACGTCGTGGGAGGGTAAAGACATGTCGTAAAAGGTTGGATGGAGATGAGGATAAGTTGGGCAGAAAGAAGAGAGAATAATGAAAGTAAGACCACAGCCCCACTATCAGTATTCGGTCAGTATTTTTTCTCAGGAGTGGGAGACAAAACCAGGAGTGGGTGATAAATGCAGAATTGGCGACTTGTTTCTATTATACCTTTTCTCTGATTGTTCCTCACCTGGTTTTATCTCTCACTGCTGAGAAAAAATACTGACCGAACACTGACCAAATACTGATAGTGGGACCGTGGCCTTAGGCTGTAACCGGTCCTATAATGTTGGATATGGCTCCGCAGTCTCTTCAGTATGTCCTGTTGTCATCCATCTGTAATGGATCCATTATAAAAGCAAAAAAAATGGATCTGCTACAAATACTACAAGAACGGATATGAACTGGAAACCAAAGTTTCTGGGTTTGAAGGGATTCATTCTTGAACAATTTAATAATGGACACTGGTTTCCATTCTGTATGTGCTTTCTTCCGTTTGTAGATAATCTATTTTTAATAGAGGTGTCTGTGAACCCCTATACTATGCTATATATGTGCACTGCTGAAAAAGGATCCACAAACAGCTGACCATACTGGAGAACGATCCATTATCATTCGTTTCCTATAGACTTCACTGTAAAAATAAAACTATTCCAAAAAAAGTTGTGTAAGTGCAGACCATGGGCACAATTAATCAAACAGTTTACACTATTTTTCTCTCCTGAAACTATTTCAGATGTTGCAAAAATTTAGTAACTTTGGCATTTTTACACCCATGCCAGCAAATCTGCAACCAGTTTGAGACTGGAGCGAGCACACCTGACAATTTCATCATCATTTACGGCACAAAAGTGGCATCAATTGCGAAAGAAGTATATGACATTCTCTGCCATGGTGCATAGTGGCTGAATGATGAGCCAAATTCATTAAGAGGTGCAGCGTTCATTAACACTGGCATACAAAATGTCAGTCTTAAAGGGAACCTGCCAGCAGATCTTTGCTCTCTAATCTAGCAGCAGCATGATGTAGGGACAGAGACCCTGATTCCAGAAATGTCTCCCTTAGTTTACTGGCTGCAGCAGTCACAGTTTTTTCTGCTGCGGATCTTTCGGAGCTCGGAAAGCTGAGCTGTGTATAACCCCGCCCACCCCACTGATTGGCCGATTTCTGTGTACGCTGTATATTAACAGAAAGCTCCCAATCAGAGAGGAGTGGGGGAGGGGTTACATAGAACAAGTTGACTATGTAGCACAAGGCAACTAGTCCTGTATTGATAATCTCTTACTAATAAAGCAATGAGATTATTGAAACAGCAAAACACAGCCTAATAAGTAACACATCCCTGGAATCAGGGTCTCTGCCCCTGCATCATCCTACTCTCAGATTACATAGCAAAACCTTTTGACAGATTAAATTTATTGAATCCTATGTTTTTTATTCCGGCTGAAAAATGGATAGCAGCTGGAAAGGAAGCAAATGATAGATAATGTAGGACCCTTACATTCCCATGCAAATGAATGGGTCCTGTATTGGGATACTTTACTTCTGTTTTTACGATTCTAAAATGGATCCAGAAAACAGAAATAACTACTGGACATGTTATATTGTAGCTTGGCTATTGTTTGGTTAATGATAAAGTAACACAATGCAGAGATATATGCATATACTGTTAGGTAATTAGGCAATTTGGTTCTGCATAAAGATATTGAAGCACCAAAGTACAGTGTCCTGAGTAATGGCCACGGTATAAGGCTTATATCCTCTCTGTATGGGTCCTTGCAGCACAGCTTCTATTACAATCAATAGCATCATTACGGCATTACAGAATATGGGAACCTTAGTAACAGAGCAATCAGCCGTGTGAAGATTCCCTCCGTTTTTGCACAGCATGCAGCACGGCCAACAGGTGGTCAGGGCAGCAATATCTGGAATATCTTTACATAACACACCACAGGATTAAAATCATTGAGAATAAGTTCAACTATGTAATCATTTTATTAATTAAATTTAGGGTGCAGCCTACAAAGGCAAAAATACCTCCAGGTGTCTGAATAAAAAAATAGCAATGGCAGGATCATCTTGTAATAACAAAAAGTACATAGAAGGTAATTATCATCAGTAATGTATCTCCCCTATCCTATAATGAGATTTACAGATCATCTATTTAGTATTGTGCATGGGAAACCACCTGATCAGATACACATGCAGTAGTAGTCATCTTAGACTGGTTTCTAAGGTTCTTGGACAATATCTCATTTTCGGAGCTGGTGAGGCAATGTAATAAATTCTAATTGTTCATTAGTTGAACTTTCCATGTCGATATCCATTCATTTGCCTTATTTTCCATACACGTAATTTAGTTTTGACATTTTGGTTTGAAGGCTTTTAACATAATGGAGCAATTTTCACTTAGAGGTGTTGAGTTTGCTGGTCCTGGACCTCACTTGTTGAGTAGAAACTTCGGCCACCTTTACGGTAGCATCAACCACATCCGTAGCATCTGCTTTTTTATCTCATAAAGGCTCTTTGTGATTCTTTGCTATCATTTTTTACTTTTTTGGCTTATGACGCGCCCCCTGGGCCATGGGGTACCTGGTGCCGGACCGGTAGATACTGGGGGATGTCACAGTGGCGGTGACCCGGTCGGTGACCCAGGGCGGTCAATTAAAAGGGGTTATTGATTGGGGATTTATAGTGTTTTTATAGTTCGTGACGCCTCCTGTGGAGTGCGGATAAAGGGAGCTGCCGCTGCGGAGCAGTCCTCTAAAGCTGATGTTACTGCAGTAGGGATGGTGTGGCTCTCCACAGGAAGAGCTAGCTCCAGGGCAGTGTAGATGTTGTAAGTTGTGCTGGGCGTTGTAGTGCAGGGCTTGATGGCGCAGCAAGAAACACAGAGACAAGGAAGTGAAGTCCCAGGGTATTTACTCACAGTTGTTGCAGTCCAGATTACAGGGATCCATGTAACAGCCCTCGTCGTCCTGTGTTTACTCAGGGAGGGGTTCGGTCTACCCCCAGGTAACTCTGGAGTACTTAGCAGGACCCCCTTCTGTGTCCTCTCTCTGGCCTTTTCCCTGCACCTCACACCTAGTATCTCCAATCCGGTACCCGCGGGCCTTGGCGGGCGACGTCTGTTCCGTCCCCTGGGTCCTATGTGGCTACCTTCTCGGTGAGACTGGCGTGGACTTGTAGCTACAGGACATAAAGTTCTGCAGCCTCCGGTTTCTAGTTGGGCATAAAGTCCTCAGCTAGTTGAGGGACCGGTTCCCTTTAGATGGCCTGACCCCTCCACCGCCTGGCAGATGCGGGCATACGGGTGGCCTTCTGCACGGCCCGTACCCCTGGGGTCCTTTCCTGATCCTGGAGCCTTTCGCCTGCTCCCTCTCCTCTCTTCTCTCCTTCTCTTCAGACTTGGGCCTCACTGGCTAGACCCGCATCTGGAGCAGAGCTCCTGCAGAGCCTCTGCTCCTCCACTTCTCCTCCTCTGACTGAACTCACTCACTAAAATGGCTTCCCAATTTATACCTTCCTCTCATGTGCTCCCCTAAGCTACTTCCTCCACCCACACCCACTACGTGGTTCCCCCCTCTCTGGGTTCCCCCCACTCCAGCAAGGAAAGGGGCTCAGCAAGAACCAGAGACATCTTGCCCCTCCTGCTGGCCTGGAGTGGTGTGTTGGATGCAGGTGTTAGGGTCCTGAGCTGTACTCCTTCCTTAGCTGAGAGTGAGATGCCACATCTCTGGCTGAGATGCAACACCTCTGTGGCAACCGAACCCTCAGGGGCGCCACACTTACATCAGTAAGGGATTGACATTGCAGAAGGAAAGATGTATCTTCTATGAAGAAGACAGAACTCTCGATAAGGGTTTCTATATGGATATAGCACAGGTATGCAGCAGTCTAAAAATATGCTGCTTGAGTGCTTATTATTTCAGCTATGGGCCCCTGATTCATCAGGGCAATTTCGCTAGAATTCTGGCTTAAATTGCTTTGAAAATGTACAAAATTTATGCCAATTCGGAGTTGTGCAAAAATTTTGCAATTCTTCACTTTTTTCACACATTTCTCCCAGATCTGCCAGAATGAGAGGAGATGGTGTGGGATGTACAGTGCTGGCCAAAAGTATTGGCACCCCTGCAATTCTGTCAGATAATACTCAGTTTCTTCCTGAAAATGATTGCAATCACAAATTCTTTGGTATTATTCTCTTCATTTAATTTGTCTTCAATGAAAAAAACACAAAAAGAATTGTCCTAAAGCCAAATTGGATATAATTCCACACCAAACCCAAAAAAAGGGGATGGACAAAAGTATTGGCACCCTTTGAAAAATCATGTGATGCTTCTCTAATTCGTGTAATTAACAGCACCTGTAACTTACCTGTGGCACCTAACAGGTGTTGGCAATAACTAAATCACACTTGAAGCCAGTTAACATGGATTAAAGTTGACTCAACCTCTGTCCTGTGTCCTTGTGTGTACCACATTGAGCATGGAGAAAAGAAAGAAGACCAAAGAACTGTCTGAGGACTTGAGAAACCAAATTGTGAGGAAGCATGAGCAATCTCAAGGCTACAAGTCCATCTCCAAAGACCTGAATATTCCTTTGTCTTCCGTGCGCAGTGTCATCAAGAAGTTTAAAGCCCATGGCAAAGTGGCTAACCTCCCTAGATGTGGACGGAAAAGAAAAATTGATGAGAGATTTCAACGCAAGATTGTGTAGATGGTGGATAAAGAACCTCGACTAACATCCAAACAAGTTTAAGCTGCCCTGCAGTCCGAGGGTACAACAGTGTCAACCCGTACTATCCGTCGACGTCTGAATGAAAAGGGACTGTATGGTAGGATACCCAGGAAGACCCCACTTCTTACCCCGAGACATAAAAAAGCCAGGCTGGAGTTTGCCAACACTTACCTGAGAAAGCCTAAAACATTTTGGAAGAATGTTCTCTGGTCAGATGAGACAAAAGTAGAGCTTTTTGGGAAAAAGCATCAACATAGAGTGTACAGGAAAAAAAAAGAGGCATTCAAAGAAAAGAACACGGTCCCTACAGTCAAACATGGCGGAGGTTCCTTGATGTTTTGGGGTTGCTTTGCTGCCTCTGGCACTGGACTGCTTGACCGTGTGCATGGCATTATGAAGTCTGAAGACTACCAACAAATTTTGCAGCATAATGTAGGGCCCAGTGTGAGAAAGCTGGGTCTCCCTCAGAGGTCATGGGTCTTCCAGCAGGACAATGGCCCAAAACACACTTCCAAAAGCACTATAAAATGGTTTTAGAGAAAGCACTGGAGACTTCTAAGGTGGCCAGCAATGAGTCCAGACCTAAATCCCATAGAACACCTGTGGAGAGATCTCAAAATGGCAGTTTGGAGAAGGCACCCTTCAAATATCAGGGACCTGGAGCAGTTTGCCAAAGAAGAATGGTCTACAATTCCAGCAGAGCATTGTAAGAAACTCATTGATGGTTACCGGAAGTGGTTGTTCGCAGTTATTTTGGCTAAAGGTTGTGCAACCAAGTATTAGGCTGAGGGTGCCAATACTTTTGTCCGGCCCTTTTTTGGAGTTTTGTGTGAAATGATCAATGATTTGATTTTTGCTTCATTCTCTTTTGTGTTTTTCCTTGCAAGCAAATTAAATGAGGAGAATAATACCAAAGAATTTGTGATTGCAATCATTTTCAGGAAGAAACTGAGTATTATCTGACAGAATTGCAGGGGTGCCAATACTTTTGGCCAGCACTGTAGGTGTAATCGAGGGATAGACACCACAGTTCAGCTAATTCATGATGAGGCGTTTCCTGCTCAAGAAATCTTACTCCAGGCTGTTACTGGAGCAAGATTTCTGCTCCTAAATCATTAAACGGCATGCACCTCCTAATGAATCAGAAGCTTCTGACTCCAACACGCCCCCTCATCAAGACTGAAGAGAAAATTGCCTGTCATGGCGAATCAGAGGCTTGGAGTCTGGTATGAAGTTATGAGATTCTGTAGTGGAAGTCAGGGATGACTTGTTGGGGTTCGCGCTGTTTGGTAGCCGCTGAAGTCCACACAAGTATGAATTTCCATATCAAACAGGTTAAAGTTTATTTTCTTGCATAAACTTTCAAGATAACATAAACAGCTTTTCATTCAAAACATTCAATAACAAAAACACATTCCTTAATCATGGTAGGCACAATAAAGTAGCACGGTCTCATTCATGTAGCAATTCGGGCACTGCTTCGCTCTCAGTTTGGACAGCAATAATGAACACACTGCAGTTCCCAGACATTAGACATACCTGAGCCACTTTAGCTGACCCGCAAAGCTGGGACTAGAGCTGTGGGAGCGACCATTCCCACCCAGACTCTTTTGGTTAAAAACCTTCTCAGCATCCTTCCATTGCTAGACCCTTCAATTCCTCGATTTACATATCCGAGGTCAGCCATCTCAGTGACACATACCTACAGTATCATACAGGAATTTTCCTCCTGCTCCTTAACAGACTATGCAATAAAAACACAGCACAATATCACAGCTGACACCCGGTGATATGTGCCAGGAGAGGTGCCGCACCGCTCCCGGCACATTGACCCCTGAAATGCTGCAATCGAAGTCGATCACAGCATTCCGAGAGCAAGGGGAGGTAAGCGCAACCTACTTACCTCCTCTCCTGCGTCCCTCGCTGTCTGTGCCGGGTCCTGGTAGTTGTCATGGTGACCCGGATGTCGTCATGATGACATCCAGGTCACCAGACAGCAGGAAGTTACTTTGATCATGCGCAGTGCACGATCAAAGTAACTTCTGCCTGTGCAGCACTGACAGGCTGCATAGCATAGAGATGCTGCTGCATCTCTCCGCTATGCAAGTGATCAGCCTGCAAGAAATGAAAGTCCCATGGGACAAAGTGTAAAAGTCTAAAAAAGTGTCAGAAAGTGAAAAAAAAAATAAAAACAATTGTAAAAATATATAAAAAAAAAATCAAAAAGTAATCCAAAAAAATAAAAATATACTGTACCCATAAGTAAATATTATTGTGAAAAAAAAGAAAGAAAACCAATAAACGTACACATACTTGGTATCGCCGCATCTGGAAAGACCTGACCTATAAAACCGTCCCACTAGTTAACCCCTTTAGTGAACACGGTAAAAAAAAAAGCAAAAAACGATGCATTATCATCATACCGCCAAACAAAAAATGGAGTAAAACGTGATCAAAATAACGAATGTAAATAAAAATGGTACCACTGAAAATGTCATCTTGTCCTACAAAAAACAACCCACCATACAGCTCCATCAGTCAAAAAATAAAAAAGTTATAGCTCTCAGAATAAAATGATACAGAAAAATTATTTTTTCTATAAAATAGTTTTTATTGTGTAAAAGTGCCAAAACATAAAAAAACTATATAAATGTGGTACCACTGTAAACGTACTGACCCAAAGAATAATGCTGCCTTATCAATTTTACCACATGCGGAATGGCATAAAAAAAAAAAAAAACACAATTCCTGAATTGTTGTTTTTTGTTTATTTTGCCTCCAAAAAATCAGAATAGAAAGCGATCAAAAAATGTCACGTACCTGAAAATGGTACCCAAAAACTACAAAAAAACAAGCCCTTACATGACTGTCGGCCGAAATATGGAAAAATGACTGCAAAAACTAGTCTTTGCAAAAAAAAGTGTCTTTTAGTGACATGCTCGAGTCTCCGCCATATGCTTTGCTGCCAAAAAAAACTTGCGGGGATTGCCTGCCATGCACGAGCGATCCCCACATGTTTTTTTTTGGGTGTCTAACAACTGTGAAACATGCGGGGCGGGGACTCAAGCATGTCACTCGAGCACCCGCGATACATGGTACATACCCGAGTACCCAATGCAAACTCAAGTAGCGAGCACTTGTGCTCAAGACTAATGACAACTTATTCAATATGAAGACCTAATGTTATCAAATTCTATGTCGTACCCCTGGGTTCAAAATGTTCACCATATCCCTTGATAAAATCCTTGAGGGGTCTAGTTTCCAAAATAGTGTCACTTGTGGGGGGTTTCCACTGTTTAGGCACCTCAGGGGCTCTCCAAACGCAACATGGCATGCGCTAATTATTCAAGCAAATTTTACATTCAAAAAGTCAAATGGCGCTCCTTCCCTTCCGAGCTCTTCCGTGCTCTCAAACAGTGTTTTCCCCCACATATGGGGTATCAGCATGCTCAGGAGGAATTACGCAACAAATTGCTTGGTGCAATTTCTCCTGTTACCCTTATGAAAATGCAAAATTGGGGACTGAAAAACATTTTTGTGGGAAAAATGTGAACATTTTATTTTTACTGCTCAATGTTATAAACTTCTGTGAAGCACCTGGGGGTTCAAGGTGCTCACCACACATCTAGATACGTTCCCTCAGGGGTCTAGTTTCTAAAATGGTGTCATTTGTGGGGGGTTTCCACTGTTTAGGTACATCAGGGGCTCCCCAAATGCAACATGGCATCCGCTAATTATTCAAGCTAATTTTACATTCAAAAAGTCAAATGGCGCTCCTTTCCTTCCGAGCCCTTCCGTGCGTCAAAACAGTTGTTTTCCCCCACATATGGGGTATTGACGTGCTCAAGAGAAATTGTACAACAAATTTTGGGGTCCATTTTTTCCCGTTACCCTTGCAAAAATAAAAAAATTGGGGTCTAAAGTAAGATTTTTGTGAAAAAGTTAAATGTTAATTTTTTTCTTCCACATTCCAAAAATTCCAGTGAAGCACCTGAAGGGTTAATAAACTTCTTAATTGTGCTTTTGAGCACCTTGAGGGGTGCAGTTTTTAGAATGGTGTCACTTTTGGGTGTTTTCTGTCATAAAGGCCCCTCAAAGTCACAGCAAATGTGATGTGGTCCCTAAAAAAATGGTTTTGTAAATTTTGTTGGAAAAATTAGAAATTGCTGGTCAACTTTTTACCTTTAGAATTTCCTAACAAAAAAAATTTGGTTCCAATATTGTGCTGATGTAAAGTAGACATGTGGGAAATGTTATTTATTAACTATTTTGTGTGACATTTGTCTCTAATAAAATTTTCAAAATTTTCGCCCATTTTCCAATTTTTTTCACAAATAAACGCAAGTGATATCGAAGAAATTTTACCACTATCATGAAGTGTAATATGTCACGGAAAAATATCTCAGAATCAGTGGGATCTGTTAAAGTGTTTCAGAGTTATTACCTCATAAAGTGTCAGTGGTCAGAATTGTAAAAATTGGTCTGGTCATTGATGTGCAAACCACCTGCGGCAGTAGAGGGGTTAATACAGAGAAATACAGTGGTGTGCAAAAATGTTTGCCCCCTTCCTGATTTCTTATTCTTTTTCATGTCACACTTAAATGTGTCACACAGAGCCCTGCAGGTTTGGATTTCTTTTTCCCTTAATAATAAAGGCCTTCATTTAAAAACTGCATTTTGTGTTATCTGTGTCTAATATTTAAATTTGTTTTGTGATCTGAAACATTAAGTGTGACAAACATGCAAAAGAATAAGAAATCAGGAAGGGGCAAACACTTTTTCACACCACTGTATAGCAAACATTCCAATGAATAAATGTTATACAGTGGGTGAAATAAGTATTGAACACGTCACTAATTTTCTAAGTATATATTTCTAAAGGTGCTATTGATATGAAATTCTCACCAGATGTTGGTAACAACCCATCCAATCCACACAGGCAAAGAATTCAAACCATAGATGTCCATAAATTAAGTTGTGTAATAATGAGAAATGAAACACGGAAAAAGTCTTGAACACATGAAGAAAGAGAGGTGTAAAAAGCCATGGAAAGTCAGGACACCAGCTGAAATCTATCAGTAATTACAAAGCAATCCTGGCACTTGATGAAAAATAATATCAGCTAGTTCAACTGATGGCCTATAAAAAGGTGTCTCATTACCAAGGTGCCACATAGGAAAAATCTCATGATGGGTAAAACCAGTGAGCTGTCTCAAGACCTTCACAACCTTATTGTTGCAAAACATACTGATGCCATTGGTTACAGAAGAATTAAACTACTGAAGTGTCCAGTGAGCCCTGTTGGGGCCATAATCAGGAAGTGGAAAGAACATAATTTCACCATAAACCCGTCACGACCATGTGCTCCCTGCAAGATTTCAGACAGACAAATGAAAAGAATTATCAGAAGAGTTGTCCAAGAGCCAAGGACCACCTGTGGAGAGACACAGAAAGACCTGGAATCAGCAGGTACAATTGTTTCAAAGAAATCTGTAAGTAATGCACTCACCCTCCATGGCCTGTATGCATGCTCACCACGCAAGACTCCATTACTGAGCAAAAACCATGATCAAGAGTGTTTAAAGTTTACTCAACAACATTTAGACAAGCCTGTGAAATACTGGGAGAAAATAGTCTGGTCAGATGAGACCAAAATTGAAGTCTTTGGATGCCATATATACACCATGTTTGTAGGTCAAATGGCACTGCATATCACAATAAAAAATACCTTATGAACAGTGAAGTTTGGTGGGAAAATCATGGTGTGGGGCTGTTCATCAACATACAGCTCTGGCAAACCACATTCAATTGAAGGAAGGATGAACAGACAAATGTACTGAGACATTCTTGGAAAAAATCTGCTGCCATCTACCAGGATGATAAAAATGAAATGAGGGTGAACAGTTCAGCAAGACAATGATCCCAAAAACACAGCCAAAGAAACTGTGAAATTGGTTTCAGAGAAAGAAAATAAAGCTGCTAGAATAGCCGAGCCAATCATCTAACTTGAATCCAATAGAAAATGTATGCAAGGAACTAAAGCTCAGAGTTCATAGAAGGAGCCCACGGGACCTTCAGGATGTGAAGAGTGTTTGTGTGGAAGAATTGGTCAAAATCACACCTGAGCAATGCCTGTGACTAGTTTCTCCGTACAGGAGGTGGCTTGAAGCTGTCGTCACCAACAAAGGTTTTTGTACAAAGCAATAATTAAATATTAGTAAGCGTTTTCAATTATTTTTCACTGTGTCATTTCTCATTACACATAACTTAATCCATGGACATCTATGGTATGATTTCTTTGCCTGCATGGATTGCATGGGTTGTTACCAACATCTGGTGAGAATTTCATGTAAATAGCACCTTTAGAGATATATTTACATAGAAAATTAGAGACATGTTCAATACTTATTTCACCCACAGTATGTACTTGGCAATAATATAATGTCAATTCAGAAATGATAAAAGATATTCTGAATTCATACCGCATGGCTGTCTTACATCCAACTTCAGAATTCAAATTGCTTCTCTTAGCAGCAGCTGCCTCCGCCACTCTCCTCCCCTTGGTGGTTAATTGACTCTTTTAATGCTATAGAAAACCAAGGAATCTATATTAGACATATGTGTTTCAACAAAATGTTTCGCTGCTCCCGAATATGTTGCATTTTTTTATAAATATCAGCAATATCACTCTATGTAATATACCACATGGTGAGTATTGCAGTTAATAAATTGGTTTCTTTTATTGTCCGCGCCCTGAGTCATCACTATTGCTTTTTTCTTCTTTGCTTTGACACATAGAGTTCACCTACTGTTTCCAACCCTTTGGAAGAGAGCCATGTCGCATTAGCATTTTTTTTTCAACATGTAAACTAGGAGATTACATACTTCCTTTTGTTTTGCTACAAAATAACTTGCATTAATAATATTTTTTAGAATGGGATCTTGGTTAATTATCGGTAAATATTTGGATATTATATTTGTTTATGTTATTATATTGCCGACTGAACAAAGTGCAGAATTCCAGATTTTTTTTCAACGGTTTAATAGATTTATTTTTGTATAATAATTATTGTCTGGATCTGGTGTGTGTTTTATTTACTGCAATTTCAATTAATCTGTGATTGTATTCTCTAGATAGGAGTCTTTCTGTAATAACATGTGTTTCGTTATTAAAGCTATCGTTTGAACATTTCCATTTTGCTCTTATAATTTCTCCATAAGGAACAGATTTGATGGTATGAGCTGAATGGCAGCTAGTTGCATGAAGTGTAGTATTACCAGAAACTGTTCATAAATCTTAAATTTAGGCCATTATTGTTGTAGCGTCGGCGTCTCTACCTCCTGCCCGGCAGAGACACCGCTCCACTTACCACAACGGCCCTAGTCCGGCATCTCCTGCTCCTTCCTCCTGCTCCCATGCCGTGTCTGCCTGGGGTGCAGGCACCCTGGGCATCAGTGGAAGGGAGGCCCCTTTCCGAGTCTATCATGTTTGTCACCGAGCCCATAGTTCTCCAGTTTGGTATGCTACACACACAGAAGATCTCCCTCTACGTGCTGTCCGGCATCTCTCATCCTTTGCTGCTGGGACTGCCTTGGCTTCAGAGACATGAGGCAGTTTTGAATTGCAGGTCGGGAGAGGTACTCCGCTGGGGACAGGAGTGCCACAAGACCTGCTTGGTTCCTGTTTGTCCTGCCCGACCTTCGTCCACTCCAGCTAATTTGCCCAGCTTGCCAGCACCCTACTGGTCATATGCTGACATCTTCGACAAGAAGGAGGCGGAGACACTTCCTCCTCATAGGCCGTGTGACTGTCCTATGAATCTCATTCCTGGTGCCTCGCCATCCCGAGGTCGAATTTACACCCTGTTGTTGTCCGAGACCTGTGCCATGTCCGAGGAGAATCTTTCTAGGGGATTTATTCAGAAATCCACCTCTCCCGATGGAGCAGGATTCTTTTTCGTCAAGAAGAAGGATGGCTCTCTTCACCCTTGTATCGACTATAGGGGTCTAAATCAGATTACCATCAAAAACAAGTATCCTCTGCCTCTCATCTCCAAGTTGTTTGATTGCGTCAAGGGCGCCAAGGTCTTTACTAAGCTCGATCTCCATGGCGCATACAATCTGATCCGGATTCACCAAGGTGACGAGTGGAAGACGGCATTCAACACTCGGGATGGCCACTACAAGTACTGTGTGATGCCCTTCAGACTCTGCAACGTACCAGTAGTCTTCCAGGAACTGGTGAATGACATCTTCCAAGATCTTCTATATTCATGCGTGGTAGTGTACCTGGACGATATCCTGGTTTTCTCTTCGGATCTGCCCTCATATCGAAGAGACGTTCGACAGGTATTGCAAATGCTCAGGAGGAATCGTCTGTATGCCAAATTCGAGAAATGAGTTTTCGAACAGACATCCCTTTCCTTCCTGGGGTACATAATCTCAGAGACCGGGCTCATGATGGATCCCGAGAAGGTGTCTGCTGTCCTAAAGTGGCCCCAACCTGAGGGGTTGAAGGCTATACTGCGGTTTCTGAAATTTGCTAATTATTATCGCCTGTTCATTCCTCATTTTTCCTCCCGGACTGCTCCCATCTCTGCCCTGACCGGCAAAGGGGTCAATCCCAAGGAATGGACTCTAGAGGCGGAAGAAGCCTTCATGTCCTTGAAACAAGCCTTCTCTGCTGCTCCGGTGCTTCATCGTCCTGACTGTAACAAGCAGTTCTTCCTGGAGGCTGATGCCTCTTCCTCTGGGGCCGGGGCAGTTCTCACAAAGAAATCCTCGTCTGGACGAATGATGACCTGCGGCTTCTTTTCCAAGCTCTTCTTGCCATCGGAACGCAGCTATTCCATTGGAGATCGGGAACTGCAGGCCATCAAACTGGTGCTGGTAGAGTGGCGGTTCCTACTAGAGGAGGCCCTGCATCCAGTGGTCATCTACACGGACCACCAGAATCTTGCCTACTTGCAGTCCGCTCAATGACTAAATCCTCGTCAGGCCAGATGGTCCCTGTATTTTGCCTGCTTCAATTTCATTCTCCACTTCCGGCCGGGAGATAAGAATATCAAGGCAGATGCGCTCTCCAGATCGTTTCTGTCGAATGACCAAGAGGAGGAGCCTTAACATATCATTGAGTCCTCCAAAATAACTACTGTTGTTCTGTTTGATCTGTCTCATCTTCACCCTGGTAAAACTTTCGTGGCAGCTCCGGATAGGAAGAGGGTCCTGCTCTGAGGTCATTCGTCTAAATCGGCAGGCCACGCTGGACAGAGGAAAACATCCCTGCTTATTTCCCGACATTATTGGTGGCCGGCCCTATGCAAGGATGTTGCGGATTTCGTCTCTGCCTTCTCTTCCTGCGCCCGGAACAAGATACCTAGGCAACTTACGAAGGGATGACTGCTTCCTTTACCCGTGCCTTCCGCTCCGTGGCAGCATATCGCAATGGATTTCATCACGGATCTCCCTGTATCGGCCAGATGTACTGTCTCCAAGATGGCTCACTTCATTCCTCTACCTGGTCTACCCTCTGCACCAGAGCTTGCTAAAGTGTTCTTTCTGCACATCTTCCGTCTCCACGGCCTACTTCTTCATATTGTCTCGGATAGAGGGGTCCAGTTTACTTTTCGATTCTGTAGAGCCATGTGCAAGCTGCTAAAAGTTACATTAGACTTCTCTTCGGCTTATCATCCTCAATCTAAAGGCCAGGTTGAGCGTATCAATCAGATCCTCACTAGCTTCCTTCGGCACTTCGTCAACGCCCACCATGGCAACTGGATGGAACTCCTGCCTTGGGCCGAATTTTCTACAATAATCATGTGAGTGAGTCCTCTGCCAAGTCTCCGTTTTTTGTGGTATATGGTCAGCATCCCAATATTCCGTTTCCTGTTTCCACTTCTGTTGATAATCCCGCCGCGGAGTCTCTTGTTCTTTAACAAGAACAAGTCTTTACTTTTCTGTGATCTGGGAGGTCACAAAGTCTTCATTGCTACAGTCCTCTGAGCGGATGAAGAGACATGCAGACAAGAGACGTCTTGATCCGTTGGTACTTCATCCAGGGGACAAGGTTTGGTTATCATCCAAGTATGTTTACCTCAAGATACTCTCATACAAGTTGGGTCCGCGGTTCATCGGTTCTTTCGAAATTTTGAGTCAAATCAATCTGGTGGCGTACAAGTTGAAACTCCCTGCCTCATTACGGATCCCTAATTCCTTTCATGTGTCTCTCCTCAAGCCTGTAGTCCTCAATTCCTTCTCTGATGATTCGGGTATCACTCCTGCTCCAGTCTCCGCTGAGGACGTTTTTGAGTTCGAGAACATTCTGGCTACCAAGAGGGTAAGATGAAAGACTTTCTTTCTTGTGTACTGGAGGGGTTTGGTCCTGATGAGAGATCTTGGGAGCCCAGGGAGAACATTCATGCTCCCCTTTCTTTTGAAAAAATTTCTTGTGCGCTTGAAGAAGAGGGGGCATAAAGCCCGGCAGAGACGCCTCTCCCCTTACCGTCACGGCCCTGGTCTGGCATCTCCTGCTCCTTCCTCCTGCTCCCACGCAGTGCCTGCCCGGGGTGCGTGCACCGTGTGCAGATCCCCGGGCACTGCTCTTAGGGCACATGCACACGTGCTCCCTGTTTCTTAAAGGGGCCGCACGCGCCGTCTTATAATGTCCCCGGCCAATTGCCGGAGGACATCTGCTATATAAGGCACATCCTCCAAAATGGAGGTGCCAGCGCAATATTGTAGTTTGTTTTCTAAACACTCTCTCCAGCCCTCAGGTCCCAGTGCTTGCTCGCCAGCCTGTCTATCAGCCGTGCCCGCCAGCCTGTTTGTCATCCGTGCCCGCCTGCCTATCAGCCATGCTGATAGGCAGGCAGAATCTCAATTTGCAGACACGGTGTTTCGGGCTGTTGGCACTCATCAGTGCAAAGTATGAGAACTGATTTGGCTAGGTGAGAGGCTCTGGACTGAGGTCTAAGGGGTAGCGTTTCTCCTTATGGAGAGTGACACACCAGCTCTGGCACGTCAAGCCTCCTTACCTTGACGTGCCAGAGCTGGTGCGTCACTCTCCATAAGGAGAAACGCTACCCCTTAGACCTCAGTCCAGAGCCTCTCACCTAGCCAAATCAGTTCTCATACTTTGCACTGACGAGGGCCAACAGCCCGAAACACCGTGTCTGCAAATTGAGATTCTGATTTGGCTTTTATCCTAAGTCATATTGCACGACTCGTTAAAGGGTTGGTTGTGACTTGTAGGATTGCTACTTCCAATAGGTGGCGCTATAGAGTACAAGTCCTCTTTTCTTCTGAAGAGGCAATTTGCACATATTATTCAGAAATTTAAGATCCATGGGACTGTAGCCAACCTCCCTGAACGTGGCCGCAGGAGGAAAATTTATGACAAATCAAAGAGACGGATAATGCGAATGGTAACAAAAGAGCCCAGGATAACTTCTAAAGAGATTAAAGGGGAACTTCAAGCTAAAGGAACATCAGTGTCAGATCGCACCATCCGTCGTTGTTTGATCCAAAGTTGACTTCATGGGAGACGACCAAGGAGAACACCATTGTTGAAAAAAAATCATAAAAAAGCCAGACTGGAATTTGCCAAACTACGTGTTGACAAGCCACAAAGCTTCTGGGAGAATGTCCTATGGACAGATGAGACAAAAATGGAAGTTTTTGGCAAGGCACATCAGCTTTATGTTCACAGACATAAAAATTAAGCATATCAAGAAAAGAACACTGTCCCTACTGTGAAACATGGAGGAGGCTCTGTTATGTTCTGCAGCTGTTTTGCTGCATCTGGCACAGGGGGGTCTTAAATCTGTGCGGGGTACAATGAAATCTCAAGACTATCAAGGGATTCTAGAGAGAAATGTGCTGCCCAGTGTCAGAAAGCTTGGTCTCAGTCACAGGTCATGGGTCTTGCAACAGGATAATGACCCAAAACACAAAGCTAAAAACACCCAAGAATGGCTAAGAGGAAAACATTGGACTATTCTGAAGTGGCCTTCTATGAGCCCTGACCTAAATCCTATTGAGCATCTTTGGAAAGAGCTGAAACATGCCGTCTGGAAAAGGCAACCTTCAAACACGAGACAACTGGAGCAGTTTGTTCATGAGGAGTGGGCCAAAATACCTGTCGAGAGGTGCAGAAGTCTCATTGACAGTTACAGGAATCGTTTGATTGCAGTGATTGCCTCAAAAGGTTGTTCAACAAAATATTAAGTTAAGAGCACATAATTTCTGTCCAGACCTATTTCATGAGTTTAATTTTTTTTTAAATTCTGTGGAAGCTGGGTTGAAAAGCAATGTCTGACTTTCATTTGTTCATTTTCATAGATTTTTAATTTATTATTACTTTTGCCAGATTCAAGTTATTTCTGTGACCATTGTTGGTTTTTCTTTCATTAAATGAGGGGTACCAACAATTTTGACCACGTGTGTACATTAATAATTCCCTACCCTTCCCTAACTACACTATATAAGTGGTTTTCTATTTTTTTCCCTACTTCCTTTTTGATGGCGCTTCATTTGAGAATCCCCATTGCATGCTGGGATACTCAAAGCGTCATTAGTGGACAGAGACTGTGGTCACTACCACAGCCTCTGCCCCCTCCCTGAAATGATGCGTCATCAGTGACACTCATTTCAGGTGCTGGGCTAGTCCTTGTGCGATGTGCACCATGGCAGCGTGCTCTCTGTTACCAGCTTACATCAACAGTAATGAGCCGACATCAGAGCCGTCACTTGCGAGGGCGGTGTTAGTCTCCTGCATGATGATTATTCTGACACCGCTCTGTTGCCGGATCGTTACTGCTGATCTGAGCCAGCGAGAGAGTGCGCTGCCATTGTGCACTTTACACAGTGCACACTGTGCTGGGACTAGCCCAGCCCCTGAAACGTGTGTCACTGATGACGATTCCTTTCAGAAAGGAGGCAGAGGCTGCAGCAGTGACCGCAGCCTCTGCCCCCTGATGACGCTTCTTTTGAGCATCCCCCACCATGCACTGGGGGTTCTCAAATGAAGCGTCATAAACAATGAAGTAGGGAAAAAACATAGAAAAGCAGTTAGTGTAGTAAGGGAAGGGTAGGGCATTTTTAATACAAGTATATTAGAAAATAGTTTAGATTATGGCATCAAATAGATAGGGATTTAGAATGAAAGTTACTTTGCCTTCGAACCACCCCTTTAAGTTCAGAGGTGGTATCCTTTAAAAAGTCAGGTATTCTATAGATTAATGGTTGTAAATGGTTATCAACCCAGGCACTGAGCCCCTCATTGAAGGATCCAATGCCTGTGATGTCCGGCCGCAGTTGTGGGGGAAAAAATCTTTATGGGTTTTTGACAAACCATGGTAGATAGTTAGACGAGAATGTTTTTTTTTTTTTTTTAGAATGACCTGAATTTATGCGTTATCTTAATAATAATCCCCTAAATTTAACATTTATACACAGTTATCCTGATACAAAGATGGACTTTCTTGAACTTTTTCTGACAGTAGATGCACTGTCTGAATGAGCTACATTGTTTCGGAAAAAAAATTTCAGGTTATACTACACTTCATACAACTAGCTGCCATCCAGCTCATACCGTCAAACCTGTTTCTTAAGGGGAAATGATAAGAGCAAAATGGAAATGTTCAGGCAATGAAGAAACACATGTTATTACAGAAAGACTCCTATCTAGAGGATACAATCACAGATTAATTGAAATTGCAGAAAATAAAACACACATCAGATCCAGACAATTATTATTATACAAAAATAAATCGTTGGAAAAAAATCTGGTATTCAGCACTTGGTTCAGTCGTCAATATAATAACATAAAAAAATATAATATCTAAATATTTATTGATAATTTACTTAACCAAAATCTAATTTTAAAAAAAATATTATCAATACATGTTGTCATTTTATTGAAGGTAAATGAAAAGCGCTTGATAATATGTTACTGTGTCTCTTATTTTATATATTAAAAAAAATGCCAACACGACATGGCTGTGTTCCAAAGGGATTCACAAATGTGGAAACTGTAGATGAACTCTATGTGTCAAAACAGAAAAGCAATAGCAATGTCTCAGGGTGCGGACCATAAAATAAACCAATTTATTAACTGCGATACTCACCATGTGGTATACTACATAAAGTGCAAATCATGCAACGTTAAATATATAGGTTGCACCATTTGTAATTAAAAGAAAAAAAAATTGTGAATATTTTGCTGATATTTCTTAAAAAATGAGCAGAGATACATTTTGTTGAAACACATAAGTCTAATATAGATACCTTGGTTCTCTATGGCATTAAAAGCATCAATTGACCACCAAGGAGATGAGAGTGGCGGAGGCAGCTGCTGCTACGAGAAACATTTTGGATTGTTGGATGTAAGACAGCCATGCGGAATGAATTCAAAATGTAATTTATAATTTATTTATTGACATTATATTATTGCCAAGTACATATATCATTCATTCAATGGAATATTTGCTGTATTTCTATCTATTAATCATATTCCCACATGATTGGTTCCTTATGATTCTAAATATTTTTCCAATTATACTCCAATTCACACTATGAATAAGGTGAATAGGATTTCTAGGTTTGAGGTTCAAGTCTGCAGTCACTCTACGTGGCTGCAGACTTGTGACTCCTCACAGAGCGCAGAGTGCGTTCTGTCATGATTCTCTGGTGCCAGGAGCAGGTGATGCGATTTGCATACTTCCAGCCACATTCCACTTATATTAAGCAAGACCGCGCACGTCTAGTTGGCATGTGACCCTCATGTATGCAAATCGCGTACTTGTGGTCCGTTTTCCAGACACCAGCATCGGAGAATCCTAATAGTGTGCAGTATGCATGCTGTGAGGATTTACAAGTCTGCAGTCACATATCTTGACTGCAGACTGTAAGTCAAACCCTGGACAACCCCTATAATCCATTATAAAATGGTTGGGATTTCCTGGCAAAGAAAACTTTTTACTCTCAATACATAAGTGTATGAATCTGACGCGCCCCCTGGGACATATTCCTTTTTGAGGGGAATACCCGGCACCGGATCAGATGGGGGGTTGTAGTCTCCGAGCGGCTGTGACCCGGTCCCGTGCCCAGGGCGTCAAGCTAAGTGTTATGTGGCAGTCCTTACTGATGTTATAAGAGTTCTTTTGTGTCGACTACGCCACCCGTTGTAATGCGGTCACTGTGGCCGCCGCTGCAGCAGGGTCCGCTGAGGCTGATGGTGGATGTGCAGCTTGGTGGGATAACCCCCAACGGGAGGGGTATAGCCTCAGAGGGGACAGGCGCAGAGGATGGGGGTTGTGGTGGTGCGGTGCAGCCGGCAATGAAGACAGACTCGGGTTGTGCAGTTAAGGGAGTTTACTTACTGCTGATGTTTCGGTCACTCCAGCTGTTAGTGACCACCCGAGCCGTGCTGCGTCCACCAGGTCCTGGATCCGGCCAACCCCCAAACAAGTCCGGAGCGTGGCCCTGAGCTCTCCCTCTGTCCTTTCTTCAGCCGTCCCCACCAGTGATCCACCTAGGTCCAGCTCCCTCGGGCCTTCTGTTGGGCAACCCTTGGCCTTAGGTTCCCTGACCCTCCATGTGGTATGCCTTCAGGGTGGATGTAGTGGGTGGCCGTGGCAGATGCTGCCCACAGCCTCCGGTCTCTGGCTAGGGATGTTTTTGCCCCCACCAGCTTGGGTTCCGGTACCCTTGTGCTGACTCCTCACCCGGTGCTCTAATTTGGGTTCTTGGGTCCCTTCAGTCTTCCCCCTCTGGGTCTTTCTCTTTCTTTCTCCTCTCTCTCTCTCCAGGGCTGCTGTTTCCTGCTCTCTGCATCAGACTTGTCCTCTGCAGCTTCTGACCCTGATCTAAGTTGGTGCCCTCCTTATATATCCCTCTATGTGTGAGCTCAGGTGACCAGCACCCAATGAGCTCCTATCACTACCCAGACTGCTCCCCCTATCTGCCCCTACACTACATGGGATGTACCACCCCCCTCCCACTCCAGCCAGGAACAGGCTCGGTTGTACCTGCACATTTCTAAGTGGGAGTACCGTCGGCCTGCTCCTCTGGAATGGGATGTATGTAGTGCATGCAGTCTATCTGAGCTCAGTTCCACACTCCTTCCTTACCCGGGAGTGGAATATCACACCTCTGGGTTGAGGTGCAATACCCCTGTAGCAGCCGAATCCTCAGGGTGCTACATTCCCCCCTGGTAAATCACAGCACGTCCTCGGGCTGTAAGACATAAACATCACATCACATACAAAATTTTTCATAAACATATAAAATATATAAAACATTATATATATATAAAACTTTTTCATATAAACATTCTCGTAGACTTCTCTTGTCTCTGGTTCCTCCTCCGGACACTGTGCAACGTGTGTCCGGGAAAAGTGCGACAGTCTTTCTAGAAAAATGGTTTCTCCTATAAAACCGGTAGGGGGCGCTTTAGGACGCGCAACTATATACAGGGGAAATTTGGCCGTTCTCAGTCCCCGGCCAAGTAAAGGGAAAGGGATGGCTGCTCACAGTCCTCAGCCTGGTTTGGGTAGGGGACACACGGGTTAAACTGTTCACTGGTCCCAACGGGGACTAAACTTTAAAGCAGCCACGGTTACTTGGGTACCCCGACAGGTAACTATATACAGTCCTTTGTACTATCTCAGTCATAGTACCTTCTAGCCTTGAACCCGTTTGGGTCTTCTGGCTCCTCCTCCCTACACCGCAACTCCTCCTCTGTCAGGCGATGCACGTGGAGGGCGTAAGGTCCCTTGGCACACTTGTGCCGGGTGAACGTTACCTCGTCACCGACGTAGAGGTCACGGCCTTTGTGACCCTCTGGCAGGTGGGACTCGACGTCCCGTCGGGTAACGAAGACGTCACCCATGGTGTTCCGGTCCTTTATGAAGCCCCACCCATGCTGCGCATTAAACTTTATTACCGTCCCGATGGTACGGGGACGATTTGCTGCACAGGGGTCCCTTCTGGTCCGACTCTTTTGCTCCGCGCTGCGGGTCTGGGCCCATTGCTCTCTGACCCGCCTCTCCTCCCGTTCTCTCTTAAACTCTGCCAGCTGTTGACGGCAACACTCTGTGCGTTCAGCTGCAGCTGCCCGAGTCTCTCCGGTGAACCCCATCAAATCTTCTCCCGTGGGGTCCCACACGAATTGGGCTTCTTCCAGTGGAGGCGAGACCCGAGTCACGGGCTTTGGAGCCGGAATCAGGGGCTCACACAGGGGACCTAACTTCTTTTGTCGCTCCAGTTCCAAGAATTCTTCGGGCCAGATGAAAGGCCGCCCGTCCGGCCACGCTAGCTGGCTGAAGGGGTCCTCTCCCAGATATGGCACCCTTGGTGTTTCGGGTGCGGGCGCGATGGTGGGGGCGCCCAGGTTACCCAGGCCTTGCGGCCAGGCCGGGGGCATCTGGAAGGTAAATGGAACTGTTAACACGGCGGCGCCCTGGGCTACCTGGCCTTGCGACCAGGCCGGAGGCTCCGCGGAGGTAGATGGCTCTGCTGGGGATGCGGCGCCCGGAAACGCTAGGCCCTGCGACCAGGCCGGAGGCTCCTCTTCCTTCGCCACGCTCCGGGTCACGACGCGTGACGTCACCGGGGTCGCGACGGCGGCTTCCGGTCGGGGCCTAGTCGGTGGCGGTGTCATGGCGGTCTCGGGTACGGCCGGGGGACCTTCGGGCTCTGCGACGGGGAGCTGGGGCAGATAAGCGGTCTTCCGGTATGGGGTATAGGCGTCCCCCTTACCTGCTGCCATGCGTCTCGCTCCCTCTTCTGCGCCGTCTCCGGCCTTGGGTCCTCCCGCGTCATCCGCAGAGGCAGTCGGTGTCTTCTTCCAAGGGAGCGGGTTCCGTGGACGGGTTCCAGCTTGCTGGGCCATCTCCCGGCCCCACTCCGCCAGGATCTCCCTCTGCACTCGGGCCATCCTTCCCGCGAGGCCCTCCAGGGCACTCCGCGCGCACTCCCGATCTCGGGGAAGCTGCGCCAGGATCTCCGCTAAGCCTAGCGGGGTTGTTGACTCCAGCAGGCTCCTGACCATCGGGTCGGTGCTGCTCTGCTCTCCTCTTTCTTCCTTTTGCAGGCTCCTGGCCAGCGGGCCGGTGCTGCGCTGCTGCCGCTCCATTCCCGGGTCTATTCTTCCTCTCCTCGACTCCGGGTGCTCTCGATCTGGACACCTTGCCTCCGGGTGCGCTCGTTCTAGACTGCTCCAAGCGACACCCATCTTTTCTCTTCTCTTTCGTCTCCTCCCACTTCGAGGGCGGTCCCGGGGCAACTCGGTGACTGTCAGCTCCAGGGGGAGTTCTTTCACGCTGACAGACACCTCCAGCATCACAGTCTCCGTTGGTGGGGGCGGTTTCCACTTTTGGCGCCATTTTCTGTCCCGGCCCACGATGGGATGTGGCCTCTTGCCCTCCTTTGGCACGCCCATAATGGCGTCCGCTGCTCTTCCAAGGCGGGAAATCTGCGGTTTTGGCGGGAAGCGTCGCCCAGTGGCGGGAAACTCTGCAGATGGCGGGAACAAGCTGGAAATGGCGGACAATCGGCGGGAAACGACTGGTGATGGAGTCCGATGGCGTGGACCCTCCGGAACCGGCGGGAGACTTCTTTCTGAGGTAAACTTGCACTTTTCTTCAGGCACGCAGTACCCGGGTGTTGCGGGCACGTAATCCTGCCGACTACGCCAAAGTTGACGCGCCCCCTGGGACATATTCCTTTTTGAGGGGAATACCCGGCACCGGATCAGATGGGGGGTTGTAGTCTCCGAGCGGCTGTGACCCGGTCCCGTGCCCAGGGCGTCAAGCTAAGTGTTATGTGGCAGTCCTTACTGATGTTATAAGAGTTCTTTTGTGTCGACTACGCCACCCGTTGTAATGCGGTCACTGTGGCCGCCGCTGCAGCAGGGTCCGCTGAGGCTGATGGTGGATGTGCAGCTTGGTGGGATAACCCCCAACGGGAGGGGTATAGCCTCAGAGGGGACAGGCGCAGAGGATGGGGGTTGTGGTGGTGCGGTGCAGCCGGCAATGAAGACAGACTCGGGTTGTGCAGTTAAGGGAGTTTACTTACTGCTGATGTTTCGGTCACTCCAGCTGTTAGTGACCACCCGAGCCGTGCTGCGTCCACCAGGTCCTGGATCCGGCCAACCCCCAAACAAGTCCGGAGCGTGGCCCTGAGCTCTCCCTCTGTCCTTTCTTCAGCCGTCCCCACCAGTGATCCACCTAGGTCCAGCTCCCTCGGGCCTTCTGTTGGGCAACCCTTGGCCTTAGGTTCCCTGACCCTCCATGTGGTATGCCTTCAGGGTGGATGTAGTGGGTGGCCGTGGCAGATGCTGCCCACAGCCTCCGGTCTCTGGCTAGGGATGTTTTTGCCCCCACCAGCTTGGGTTCCGGTACCCTTGTGCTGACTCCTCACCCGGTGCTCTAATTTGGGTTCTTGGGTCCCTTCAGTCTTCCCCCTCTGGGTCTTTCTCTTTCTTTCTCCTCTCTCTCTCTCCAGGGCTGCTGTTACCTGCTCTCTGCATCAGACTTGTCCTCTGCAGCTTCTGACCCTGATCTAAGTTGGTGCCCTCCTTATATATCCCTCTATGTGTGAGCTCAGGTGACCAGCACCCAATGAGCTCCTATCACTACCCAGACTGCTCCCCCTATCTGCCCCTACACTACATGGGATGTACCACCCCCCTCCCACTCCAGCCAGGAACAGGCTCGGTTGTACCTGCACATTTCTAAGTGGGAGTACCGTCGGCCTGCTCCTCTGGAATGGGATGTATGTAGTGCATGCAGTCTATCTGAGCTCAGTTCCACACTCCTTCCTTACCCGGGAGTGGAATATCACACCTCTGGGTTGAGGTGCAATACCCCTGTAGCAGCCGAATCCTCAGGGTGCTACAAATCACTGATACACTGCTTACATATGACATGACCACATGACTGACTTATATTGGCAGCTTCTCTCGGTTTTGAAACGATCCAAAAGATCTCCGTCCCCCCCAGAAACCTTGACAAACAGCTTCCCCCTTATATCTCTCTCATGCACACCTATCACAATGTAAAATACTTTTAATGGTGTGGAAAGGATTACTTTTATTATTCAGTGTCATTAGAGCGTATCCTGAGGACGTGTAGCTTTTTTGGCAGCAGTTATTCGTTTTCTTGGCTTGCTCATCAACTTTATGTTCTGGTGAGGAAAGTGGTTAATAACATTTTTTTCCTGTTAGTTAAAGAACTCCTCAAATCTACAGTATTTCTCTCTGGATATACATGTAGAGTTTGCTATCTATCTATCTATCTATCTATCTATCTATTTATCTATCTATCATCTATTATCTACAGTATCTATCTATCTATCTATCCATATTTCTATCATCTATCTATCTATCTATCATCTATTATCTACAGTATCTATCTATCTATCTATCGATCTATCTATCGATCTATCTATCTATCTATCTATCTACTGTATCATCTACAGTGGTGTGAAAAAGTGTTTGCCCCCTTCCTGTTTTCTTATTCTTTTGCATGTTTGTCACACTTAAATGTTTTCACGAAACAAATGTAAAAATTAGACAAAGATAACACAAGTAACCACAAAATGCAGTTTTTAAATAAAGATTTTTATTAATAAGGAAAAAATAAACCCAAACCTACAGGACCCTGTGTGAAAAAAAGTGCCCCCTAAACCTAATAACTAGGTGGGCCACCCTTAGCAGCAACAACTGCCATCAAGCGTATTTTAAGTGTAAGGAATTTTGGCCATTTATCTTTGCAAAATTGTTGTAATTCAGCCACTTTGGAGGATTTCCGAGCATGAACCGCCTATTTAGAGTCATGCCACAGCATCTCAATCGGAATAAGGTCAGGACTTTGACTAGGCCAGTCCAAAGTCTTAATTTTGTTTTTCTTAAGCCACTCAGAGCTGGTCTTGCGGGTGTGTTTTGGATCATTGTCCTGCTGCATAACCCAAGTGCGCTTCAGCTTAAGGTCATGAACAGATGGCCGGACATTCTCCTTCAGGATTTTTTGGTAGACAGCAGAATTCATGATTCCATATACCGCAGCAAGTCTTCCAGGTCCTGAAGCAGCAAAACAGCCCCAGACTATCACACTACCACCACCATATTTTACTGTTTGCATGATGATCCTTTTCTGAAATGCTGTGTTACTTCTAGACCAGATGTAATGGGACATAAACCTTCCAAAAAGTTAAACTTTTGTCTTGTCAGTCTACAGAGTATTCTCCCAAATGACTTGGCAAGCATCAAGATGTTTTCTGGCAAAACTGAGACGAGACTTTATGTTCTTTTTGCTCAGCAGTGGTTTCGACTTGGAACTCTGCCATGCATGCCATTTTTGCACAGTCTCTTTCTTATGGTGGAGTCATGAACACTGACCTTAACTGAGGCAAGTGAGGCCTGCAGTTCTTTGGATGTTGTTGTGGAATCTTTTGCGACCTCTTGGATGAGTCATCACTGCACTCTTGGGGTAATTTCGGTCAGCCGGTCACTCCTGGGAAGGTTCACCACTGTTCCATGTTTTCGTCATTTGTGGATAATGACTCTCACTGTGGTTCACTGGAGTCTCAAAGCTTTAGAAATGGCTTCATAATCTTTTCCAGACTGATAGATCTCAATTACTTTGTTACTCATTTGTTCCTGAAATTCTTTGGATCGCAGCATGATGTCTAGCTTTTGTGGAACTTTTAGTCTGCTTAACTTTGGCAGGCAGGTCCTATTTAAGAGATTGCTTGATTGAGAACAGGCGTGGCAGTAATCAGGCCTGTGTGCGGCTAGGGAAATTGAACTCAGCTTCCCAAAGATTTGATAAACCACAGTTAATTTATGTTTTAATGGTGGGGGGGGCAGTCACTTTTTCACACAGTGCCCTGTAGGATTGGATTTCTTTTTCCTTTAATAATTAAGACCTTCATTTAAAAACTGCATAACCGGTTGGGCCACCCTTAGCAGCAACAAAAGCATTTGCAATAACTGGCAATGAGTCTTTTACAACGCTCTGGATGAATTTTGCCCCACTCATCTTTGCAAAAGTGTTGTAATTCAGCCACATTGGAGGGTTTCCGAGCATGAACCGCCCTTTTAAAGGTCACCTGTCAGCAGGATTGTGCTTAGTAAACCACATATACTATCAGGTAGGTGCCATTACATTGAGTAAAATGATACTTTTGTTGATGAAATCTGTGCTGTGGTTCGTTTATAATCTTTATTTTAATTTCTGCCATAATGATATGCTCATGCTCTGGGGCAGGACTTTAAGGAGGGGCTGTAGCATTATGTATTCCTATGTGTGCCTTCTGACAGGTCACTGTGCTTTCAGTGACCTGCCTACTATGTTACATACTGCCTTTGTAATGTCTGTGCCAAAGGAAAATTTACATGCCCCAAAATGGCCACCGCCGCCCGTGCATGCGCAGTAACATCTTTCGGTTGGCGAGAGATGCTACTGCGCACGCGCAGGCGCCATTTTGCTAGAGAAAAAATAAATTTGTCTGCAGCAATATGGCTCTTACCGCCCGCGCTTGCGCAGTAGCATTTCTCGGTCACCGAGAGATGCTACTGTGCATGTGCAGCGCCATATTGCTGCACCCAAATTCTTTTTTCAAAAGCAAAATGGCGCCCACGCGTGCGCAGTGACATCTCTTGGCAACCGAAAGATGCTACTGCACATGCCATTTTGGAGGATGTAAATTTCACTTTGGCACAGACATTACAAAGGCAATATTTAAAATAGTAGGCAGGTCACTGAAAGCACAGTGACCTGTCAGAGGCCAGACATAGGAATACATAATGAGAGCACCAGCTACAGCCCCTCCCTAAAGTCCCACCCCAGAGCACGAGCATATCATTATGGCAGAACTGAAAATAAAGATTATAAAAGAACCACAGCACGGATTTAATCAACAAAGGTATCATTTTAATCAATGTAACGGCACCCACCTGACAGTGTATGTGATGCGCTTTAAGGTCATGCCACAGCATCTCAATCGGATTAAGGTCAGGACTTTGACTAGGCCAGTCCAAAGTCTTAATTTTGTTTTTTTTAAGCCATTCAGAGGTGGACTTGCTGGTGTGTTTTGGATCATTGTTCTGCTGCATAACCCAAGTGCACTTCAGCTTGAGGTTACAAACAGATTGCAGGACATACCTTTTCTTTATTTATTCTCTATATAATATTGAGTACAGTATATATTAGCCATGTATTGTGAGATCACTGTGCTTAAAGGGGTTTTCTGGTACTTTTATATTGATGACCTACCCTTAGGATTGGCGGGAGTGCGACACTCAGACCCTCGCCGATCAGTTGCTTTCGGTGTCAAGCGCTTGCCGGATGTGATCAGTTGCGGAGCTGCACAGCTCCATTAACTGTATAATGGCTGCAGTCGAGTACCCTCTGTGGCAACTTAACAGTTGACAGAGTTGTGCTATTCCACTCCGCAACTCATCACATCCTGCAGCTGATGGCTGATGGCATCAGCTGATGAGTGGGGGTAGCAGATGTCGTCGTAATATCTACAGATATCATTGGATACTGTCCCTGTACTTTGATATCAGTGAGTACATTATGTCTGCATGGTTCCTTACTGTAATTTTATAGCTGTGCTGGGTTTATCACCTCTGCTGCAGAATAATCTGTCTTCACTGCAGGTTCTGTACATTATTCTTGTGCAGCGGCATAGCTGTAATATATCAGGTACAGAAGGTAAAATTCTACCTGGGCACTGGTGCCTAAGGGAATCCTGTGGATATGCAATAAATGCTTAAAGGGGTTGTCCAGACTTACACTATTGATGAGCTATTCAAAGATAGATCATCAGTTTCCAACCATCCGTCATCCCCACCGGTAAGTTATTGGTAGCTCGGACGGCTGCCGAATGTAAATAGTGTGCAAAGTCAAAACAACACAGCTCCATACACTGTAGGGGCCATTCTTGGGTTGCCCTTTAAGATAGAAATATCTCTTTAAAAATAACATTCAATGTTATTAGAACATAATACCCTCACTGATTTCATGTAGCTTTACTTCCCATTTATTAACCATAACCCAGGAAAAGTGCAAAATAAAATCCCATTGTCTATGTTATCGGCACCAGCCCTTAAAATCGACGCCATTATTCAATATTTTAATTAGCCATTCATTAATATTTTAGCATTTTCCAGACAGAGACGCTTAGTAAATGATGCAATGGTGTGAAAATAAGACTTGCCCTTTATGGAACGACCTTGATTTGTACCATATTTTGTTTGTTCCATATTTGTACCCAAATTACTATATTTATTTTGACTGTACTACATTATTCTGGATCCCATTGGGCAATTTTTTTTTCCAATCCTCTAATTAGCACTGACTGCAGGTTATTTATGTTCTTGTGCAGTCTTGGAAGTTAAAGACCAAATAGCATATTAAGAAACGCTGCGGGGCTTGGTTCCTTTTTTAGAGTTTTGGAAAGAAATTGTTCATAAAATGACATCAACATCACATTGACGGAGGAAAGATTTACTCTCTGCGGAATATAAATAGCAAAAAATGAGAATCTGCTGAATAATTCCTTGCAGTAGAATCAACCCTGCCTTCTGCCTATTATTGTTAATGTCAAACTGCTGCAGATTTAGGCTATGTGCCCACGTTGCATAAATGAAGCAGAAAATTTCTGCTTCATTTCTGCAAGTCCTCTCCCGGAAAAACGCATGCGGAATTCCGCACGCGTTTATCGCGCATTTTTCGCGCGTTTATCACGCATTTTCCACATGCGGAATTGCCTTGCGTTTTTTATGCATTGGACAAAGGCAATTCTGCTTGCGGAAACGCAAAATTAATTGACATGCTGCGGATTTTTGAACGCAGCATAAACGCTGCGGAAAAATCCGTAGCATGTGCATAGAACATGCGGAATCCCCTTGGGGACCATGGGGTGCGGATTACCTAGCGTTTTACAATCGTTTCCGCTGCGGAAATTCCGCATCAAAAACGCTTGAAAAACGCTACGTGGGCACACAGCCTTAGGGTTTGATGCCTTTTTATTGTAACTTGGCTTTGGCTCCAGCAGTTTGGTGACATTAACTGTCTGTGCTTTAGCTTTATAATGTGGAGACCGATTACAGAGCAGAAAATATTTAACAAAGTTCATGCAAAAATCAAAGTTGTACAATATTTCACAAATTTATAATTTTTCAGAAGGTGATAGCTATCTCTCATGACTCCACCATACACATTAAAGGGAATCTGTCACCAGACTTTTTTCCACTTAATTCTAGAATGGCATAAAAGAGACAAAGACCGTGATTCCAGCGGTGTCACTTACTGGGTTGTTTGCTGTAGTTTTGATTAAATATCAGTTTTATCAGCAGGAGATTATCATTAGAGGACTAGTAACACTGCTGCTATGTAGTCCTCCATATTCATAAGTTCTGTATAACCCCGCCCCCACCACTGACCAGCAGCTTTCTGCCTATGCACAGTGTTCACAGAAAACTAATAAATGATTGTGTGTTTAAATTCAAACTGTCTGATCCTCGTCTCTCCTGACTTTAGCTGTCTTGGGAGAATCAGGTGGCCCCCATAAATATCAGGTGGTCAGCCAATACTGTCAAAATCGGAAGATTTAATCATCTTTAATCAAAAAGCATGGGTGTCCAATGAGATCCTAAGATCCTAGTGATATTTTTTTTTCATATTGAACTGGTCACACAGACAGGTAATAGTGTCTGCAAAGCAGAATAAAATGTGTTTTGTTTTTTTTCGCCTTGCTATTGCAGAGATAAGAAATCAAAGTATTTGTTACCTAATGAGTTATTGATTTTCACTGGGGGCGTGTACTTCCTCTCCCTCTAAAATGTTGACCAATCATAAGCAGCTTGCAACACAGCAGAAAAAGAACATGCCCCCAGCATAGCTTAGGTTTGTTAGTGTGTGAAATGTAATGATACAGCACTGGTCTTCTGGTCTAACCTCCTGCATGATTAGAAAGTGCAGCAGATTTACTGCTCCTCACCCATACTGTCTGTCCTGAGATGAGTCATATTTATGTCTAATTTACTCACAGCATCTTGTAATCCCACTGCAGTGAGAAAAGAGCAGAGTTTAATTGCATCTCACACAGGAGTAGCTGGTTGTGCTTTCACTGCAGAATGATTACAAGTTGCACTTAGTACAGCAGACATTAGTGTGACTCATTTATGGCCAGGCAGTATGGGAGAGAGACAGTGCAGCAGATCTGATATTGCACAAAGAGGAGGAGAGCTGATAGAAGGGTTTTTAACATGTCACAGCTCAGCTCAGATCTTATCTGAAAAGTTTTAGTCATCTGCACTTTCTAATCATGCAGGCGGTGAGACCATGAGATCAGGGCTGTATCCTTACATCTGAGACCCCAAAGCTATTGTGGGGCATGTTCGTATTTTCTTTGAGTGTTGCTGCCTGCTTATGGTTGGTCTGCTCCCCCAGTGAAAAATGCTTAATAAGAACCACTTGGACTGAACAAAAGTTAACTCATTAGGTGTCAAATAATTTGATTGCTAACATCTTCGCAATGGAGAGGCGAGATAAAAAAAAAAAAAACATTTTATACATTATGTGTTCCATTCCAAATAATTTTGGTTGTAATTTATGGACCTTTATTGGAAGTACAGAAATACGTCGTAGGGGGCTTCACATGAACCTGTGTCAGCAACAAAACAGCAGGCTTTTGGTAGTGGATTTATGCTGGATATTAACTTATTTTGAGGTGTCTTGCAAATTGGAACTTGATTTGGAGTTATGAAAAAAAAACTTAAAGGGAACTTGTCACCAGATTCATGCTGCTCAAACTGTGAACAGCATGAATTAGAGGTTTCATTTTGCACCGAGGCTCTGATTCATCATGGCTGCGGATTGGGCAGCTTGAATTAGGTGACAGGTTCCCTTTAAGGGACCTGTTCTCCAGTGACATCAAAACTCACACGCTTATCCCAGGTAGAGGCATTGCATAATGATGTTATATGAGAGTCTGCCTTTTCTACACTCCTCTGAAAATTTAATTTCAAAATCCTGTATTCCCTATGCTATAAGAAACTCCATCATTCTGGTAATCATTATTGCTCACTCGCCTTCTACTGCAAATACAAAAAATAGGAATTATTTCCAAATCTTTCCCTTCACACAATGTTCAGTATGAAGATAGTAATATAATTATCACTTAGAATACTGTGTTAGGAATCCAACAATGTAGTTATTATCCACATACCTGCCCAAGTATTGACCCCTGCAATCTTACATCTACAATTTTTGTCCTATTGGTACAAAGAGAGAAGTAATTACAGTGTGTATATATATATATATATATACATATATATATATATATATATATATACAGTGCATTGTGAATTTTTTAAGGCCCCCTTGAACTTTTCTACCTTTTGCCACATTTCTGGCTTGAAACATAAAGATATAAAATTCTATTTTTTGGGGAAGAATCAACGAGTGGGACACAATCGTGAAGTGGAACGAAATTTATAAGATATTGTAAACTTTTTTAACAAATTCTAAACTGAAAAGTGGGGCGTGCAATATTATGCGGCCCCTTTACTTTCAGTGCAGCAAACTCACTCCAGAAGTTCAGTGCGGATCTCTGAATGATCCAATGTTGTCCTAAATGACTGGTAATGATAAATAGAATCCACCTGTGTGTAATCAAGTCTCCATATAAATGCACCTGCTCTGTGATAGTCTCAGGGTTCTGTTTCAAGTGCAGAGAGCATCATGAAGACCAAGGAACACACCAGGCCGGTCCAAGATACTGTTGTGGCGAAGTTTAAAGCCGGATTTGGATACAAAAAGATTTTGCAAGTTTTAAACATCTCAAGGAGCACTATGCAACCGATCATATTGAAATGGAAGGAATATCAGACCACTGCAAATCTACTAAGACCCGGCCGTCCCTCTAAACTTTCATCTCGAACAAGGAGAAGACTGATCAGAGATGCAGGCAAAAGGCCCATGATCACTCTGGATGAACTGCAGAGATCTACAGCTGAGGTGGGAGAGTCAGTCCATAGGGCAACAATCAGTCGTACACTGCACAAATCTGGCCTTTATGGAAGAGTGGCAAGAAGAAAGCCATTTCTCAAAGATATCCATAAAAAGTCTCGTTTGAAATTTGCCATAAGCCACCTGGGAGACACACCAAACATGTGGAATAAGGTGCTCTGGTCAGATGAAACCAAAATCAAACTTTTTGGCCACAATGCAAAACGATATGTTTGGCGTAAAAGCAACACAGCTCATCACCCTCAAAACACCATCCCCACTGTCAAACATGGTGGTGGCAGCATCATGGTTTGGGCCTGCTTTTCTTCAGCAGGGACAGGGAAGATGATTAAAATTGATGGGAAGATGGACGGAGCCAAATACAGGACCATTCTGGGGGAAAACCTGTTGGAGTCTGCAAAAGACCTGAGACTGGGACGGAGATTTATCTTCCAACAAGACAATGATCCCAAACATAAAGCAAAATCTACAATGGAATGGTTCAAAAATAAACTTATCCAGGTGTTAGAATGGCCAAGTCAAAGTCCAGACCTGAATCCAATCGAGAATCTGTGGAAAGAGCTGAAAACTGCTGTTCACAAACGCCCTCCATCCAACCTCAATGAGCTCGAGCTGTTTTGCAAGGAAAAATGGGCAAGAATTTCAGCCTCTCGATGTGCAAAACTGATAGAGACATACCCCAAGCGACTTGCAGCTGTAATCGCAGCAAAAGGTGGCGCTACAAAGTAATAACTCAAGGGGGCTGAATAATATTGCACGCCCCACTTTTCAGTTTTTAATTTGTTAAAAAAGTTTACAATATCCTATAAATTTCATCCCACTTCACGATTGTGTCCCACTTGTTGTTGATATTTCCCCCAAAAATTTGAATTTTATATCTTTATGTTTGAAGCCAGAAATGTGGCAAAAGGTAGAAAAGTTCAGGGGGGCCAAATACTTTCACAATGCACTGTGTGTGTATATATATATATATATATATATATATATATACATACATATATATATATATATATATACAGGGTGGTCCAAAAGTAGGTGGACAGAAAGTGTAATAAGGTTATGAAGGGGGAGATTTATCAAACATGGTGTAAAGTGAAAATGGCTCAGTTGCCCTTAGCAACCAATCAGATTCCACTTTTCATTCCTCACAGACTCTTTGGAAAATGAAAGGTGGAATCTGATCGGTTGCTAAGGGCAACTGAGCCAGTTTCACAGATCTAGTTTTCACAGATAGATCTCCCCCAAATCTGTTTTCTTTTCAGATAATTCAGATAACACATAATGGCAAATAATTTAAATACAGATCAAAGAAAATGGATTTTAACAGAGTATTGGAAATCTCAAAATGCTGAAACCGTTAGAGCAAATTGGGTTTAAACATTTGGTACTCAAGCCCCAAAGAGACAAACCATTTACCTAATTCGTGACAAATTCAATGCCACTGGCTCAATCCTTAATGCTCCAAAAATTGGTCGACCCAAAACAGTCTGTACAGAAGATAATAAACAACTTGTTGCTGAACATTTGTTCAGAGTCCTAAAAAGTCCACCAGAAGAGCCTCTTTGGAATTGGGAATTTGACGAGCTTCTATCATGTGAATCCTGAAATCTATTGGGTGAAAGCTTATCGTCCACGTCTAATTCATGGTTTATTGGAGGATGATCCCGACAGGCGGCTGCAATTTAGTGAGATTATGCTTAACGAAATTGAAGAAAATCCAGTAATTTTAGATAACATTATGTGGAGTGATGAAGCTTCTTTCAAATTATCCGGCCATATTAACAGACATAATTGTATTTACTGGTATAATGAGAACATGCATTTAACATTAGAACAACAACTAAATGAGCCTGGTGTCAATGTTCGGGGTGGTATTTCAAGTTTTGGCGTTTTAGGACCAATATTTTTTGATGGAACAGTCACAGGAGATAAGTATCTCGAAATTCTAATGGATCAAGTTGTTCCCCAGTTACAGCAACAGCCTAAGGCTGCGTGCCCACGTTGTGGATTACAAGCGTTTTTGATGCGGATTTTCCGCAGCGGAAACGCTTGTAAAACACTTGGTAATCCGCACCCCATGGTCCCCAATGGGATTCCGCAAGTTCTATGCACATGCTGCGGATTTTTCCGCAGCGTTTATGCTGCGTTCAAAAATCCGCAGCATGTCAATTAATCTTGCGTTTCCGCAAGCGGAATTGCCTTTGTCCAATGCATAAAAAACGCAAAGCAATTCCGCATGTGGAAAACGCGCGATAAACGCGAGAAAAATGCGCGATAAACGCGTGCGGAATTCCGCATGCGTTTTTCCGGGAGAGGACTTGCAGAAATGAAGCAGAAATTTTCTGCTTCATTTCTGCAACGTGGGCACATAGCCTTATTCAAATGACCTTTATTTCCAACAAGATGGGGCCCCTCCACATTATTCAAGAGTAGTCCGCGAGTATCTTGATGAAACATTTCCTAATAAATGGATTGGCCGAAGAGGCCCACGTGATTGGCCGGCACGTTCACCAGACTTGACCCCAATGGATTTTTTCTTTTCGGGAGTACTCAAGGACAAAGTTTATAGTCGAAAACCAAAAAGTGTCAGTGATTTGAAAAATTACATAAGAGATGCATTTCAAGAAATTAATACCCAAAGAGACTTGTGCAAAAAAGTTTGTTGAAGCGTAAGAGGCAGACTTCAAAGCTGTGCAAATTGTAATGGAAAACAGTTTGAGCACATGCGCTGATAAAATTTAAAGGCTTTTGTATTATTGTTCAGAATAAAATGTAATTGTCAATGTTATGCTTGTGTTAGTAAATATAATTTTATATATAAATCAAAATAAATGTTATTATTTTCTGGCTAGAATATGTACAGAGACCTAACCTATTAAATCCATTGGAGTGCATTGCAGTCACAAACTCACCTGTGGCTGCAATGCAGGAATGAAGGTGAGCATTGACCTGGTCAGGCTATCTGACTTAGGCAGATTAAGTAAAACCCGGCAGGGCCTTCATTTCTTGGAGGAGGCTACAGGAAGGCAGTGGTGTCGGCCTCCTCCCTCCAACCCGGGTTTTCCAGTGGCTCTTGCCACAGGTTCTTTAAAACCCCTGCACTAAGGATTAGTGGTGTTCTGTATTGGACCCTGCTAGGAGGATAGCAGGAAAGCTTGGCGGGCCTGTGTGTAGCTGAACTCACGCCTGGGAAGGCTCTGCACCTGTCAGGCTCTGAGCGGCCCGGCGCGGCCGTTGCCCACGGCAAACATTGTTTAAGGACTTATGTTAACCCGGCTGCGAACCGGAGGACTTTGCTTTTTACCCGTGAGTTGCTGAATAAAAGCTGTTTATGTTGGACTTGCTTGGGTCACTGCCTCAGTTACTGCACGGTGTGAACACTGCCGCCTTACAAAAGATACATGAATTAGTGGCTGATTACACATATGGAGCCACGTAATGTTCTCACATAAACATAGGATAATTCATGATAAAACTGTATTTTAATGATTAAAAAAATCTGCCAAATTTAGCCTTAGACCTCATTCAGACGTCAGCGATTTTTCTTATTCATGAAAATATAAAAGGACCGATTTTCATCAGAGTTTTGGATGAGATTTTCGTCATTGTTTGGTCAACGTGTCAGTTTTTTACCATCAGTGCTTCATCAGTGATTTTCTCATGCAAAAAAAAAAATTGAAACCGTTCTCCTGCCCATTGCAATGTTAAAAACGGGAAGCAGATAAGACACTAATGGCAATGTGTGCTGTCCGTGAGTTTTATGGACCCATAGACTTGTATGGATGATTTTGATTAGTGATTTGGATCAAAAAAGGACTTGTCAGCTTGATTTTTTGGGAATAAACTGTCTGCAAAAAATAGATATGTAAACAGATACAGTACAGACCAAAAGTTTGGACACACCTTCTCATTTAAAGATTTTTCTGTATTTTCCTGACTATGAAAATTGTACATTCACACTGAATGTACAATTTTCATGGTCAGGAAAATACAGAAAAATCTTTAAATCAGATGTGTCCAAACTTTTGGTCTGTACTGTACATTATAATGGGTACGTGTTCTATCTATGAAAATTATGTGTAGAACTCGTACATGAAAAATGGATTTCTGTATGAAGCCTTAAGCTTATTCACTCACCAGTATTCTAATCAGCATTTGTAAGCCAACAGCAGAAATTGAGCCTGTGTAAAGGTGGAGAAGTTGTCCTCACACCCTCTCTGAAGATTTATTCTATTAATCCATTTTTATATGCAATTTTACATGCTGTATATATTGTGTTTTAGTTAGCCTGTGGATAGGTTAACATTTAGAAGCCAGCCCAGGCGTGGAGGAGCTACATGGGCACATAGGAAGCTAGTTCCTGCTTGTTAGGCAGCTAGAAAGAAGAGATTGAAGAGATAAGAACTATTGTTGTTTAAAAGGCCACAAGTTGGAGAGTGTGCACAACAGAAGAAGTAAAGAGTTAACAAGTTCAGGACAAGTTTTATACCAACTGCTGTAATTACCTAGACAGGAGACCTGGAGAAGTAACAAGAAAGTTCCCGTCCACCATTAGTAAGTTACTGCCGTAGCAATAAACAGTGCTGAGAGAGGCGTAACCCGCTAGGCAGCTAGTAAAGAGTGAGCTATGGAACAACTTGTAAAATGGTCCTGGAGGTTTAGAAAGTGCTATTCCAACCAGGAAGGCACATGGAGTAACCACTGCAGTGGAGGATAATCAGTCTGAAGGCCAGGGCAGAAAGCTTAAAAGTACTCCGTCACTCTTGAATTGCAACTATACCATCAGAAATGCAGTATGAAACTAGAAATAAGTATGAGCCTAATCCACAAGAAATGTATAAGAAGTATTGTGCATGTTATCAAGTGTTGAAGCACTGTTTGAAGTGTTCCAGTAAAGAGGTTTTTTTAACTTTTTAAATCAGATCTTGGTCTCATTGATTTGTCCCTTATCATCAAGGTCCCTGTGTTAAAGATAAGATTCTAAAATCTACTAAAAAACATTATATGAAACTCTGATGTATACTAAATATCTATACTTATATTCTGTTATATGTTATGAATCTTGTTTTGCATATATCTGTTATATTGGATATCATTTAGTCATATATACCCTCACTTTAATATATATTATGAAAACCTTGATATATATATATCAGATATCTGTACTCGTGTGTCACTATATATATATATATATATATATATACCCTGAAAGGTTTAGTTGGAACTGGTTATAGAAGTGGACTTTCAAATTGTTTACAAGAAGGAGACGAGACAAAGGATTCAACATGACACCTCCCAAGAGAATATCCTGAGGAATGAGGAGAATATCTGGGGAGGAAACACTTAACCCCATAGGACAACATAATGAGACTTATCTATACCATGGGCCAGAGACTACTGTGATTGCTCAATTGCCTCAGGGCAACACCCTATTGGGACTTTCCTCCATACTGAACATATATATGTTATGCTGGAATAATAAACACATCTTTCCTGCGCCATTTCTCTTCAAGAGAAGTTCAGTATCTGACTCTGTCTGTCCGATATCAAAGCTTCACGTATACACTTGAATAAGTTAATTTGGCAAGGGATAAGCAAAGGGTTGGGGTCCTTTGAACCTCACTTCCACACCTGCACCTTTAAATCACTTGTGGCCCATATAGGGATAGTCAGCAACTACCTACATCACATACACACACTCAGGGGTACCGTAAATGGGTGTTTAGGGACTATGAAGCAAACGTCGCTGCCGGAGGTCCCTTACATCTATACCGAGATAGCTTGGCACCTGTGTTTTGGATCCACTCTTGGTTTTGGCTTGCAAGTACTGATGCAAAATACCAACCATAATATTCCAAGGGGAATAGATTTTAGGCTGCATTTACATCAGTGTCAGAGGCTTTATTAAGTGCTTTTGTTTCAAATTCCATCATGAAGCATGTTCACATCAAAACGGTGGACATCACATCAAATGTCTCTATAGTAGTGGGATATTTGTAAATGGAAACATGATACAGATGTAGTACTTTCCAAAAAGAATACCACTCGACTGGCAGGGTAAGAACACAAACACCGGAGCAGCAGCAGAACACAGTGCTGGACCAGGGGAGGGTGAGTACTACACATATTTCTTTTTTAGCTAGTGTTAAACCCTTTTGAAGAGGATTTGTTACTAGGTCAAAAGTAGGCAGTTTTACTCTTATTTTATTCCTGCTGCTCCACTAAGTATTGTTTTTTTATTTTTTAAATGTGCCTTATAGTCGCAGAGATAAGGGCCTTTTGATTTAGTGATAATTTTTAGGGTCTTTTCCAAAGGCGCATGCTTCATAGGATTCTTTGGGGGCATGTCTGTGGGCAACTTTGCATAATTACCCTGAGAGCAACGACCCCTTGTAACGGTCATAAAATGAGCACTAATTAAAAAGGCCCATGTCTCTGGAACTGGATGGTGTGGATTTAAAATAAAAAAAACCTGAATATTTAGGGGAGCAGCGTGAATAAAATAGAGAAAAAAAAGCAAATACTGGCCACTTTTGACCTGTTGACAGGTCCTCGTTAAGTGTCTCAAATATGTTCTTCTGTCTGAATGATAATACATGATGGAAGCAAAATGACAGTATGCTGCGAGCCACGAGCTGAGAACTCACTAGTGGGTAAATCATGCTAAATAGAGGGTAATGTAGAGCGTCCAACTGTAGAGCTGTAATGTAAAGCTGCTACGTGTAAGGATGCTAAATGCTTTACTATATAAAATGGAGCCCGTACCTCCAGCTTGTCTTCCTCTGGTGTTGCAGCTGCAAATTGCTCCAACCAATCTTCCCAGTTATGGTCAGAATGAAGCCTATAATATGCTTATGCATCACTTCCAAAACAGCAATTTTGTGTGCGACTGCCAGTGAGATAACATACAATAAAACAGGAGATAAATGTCAGACAGCACGGAGATGGCGATAGAAAACTACTCACGTTGGCTCATACGTCTGCAAGTGCTGAATCTCTAGTTCTTCCAATCTCTAGCAGATATCGTTCTGATTCTAAGACCTCATTCATATGTTCATCCACTTGTAATGTGTGCTCTACGTTTATATGGATAGCATATAGACAAATCATTGTTTAAGGGTCTTTTTATGAGTCCTTTGCGGAAACCTGTCTGAGTCTGGTCCCATTTGTGGACCAAACTCACTCATTCAAGGAAATGCACCTGCAGAAAAAAAAAAATCAGACAAATGGATCAAAAACTGTCCCAGCTTTGATAGGGCGTATCAATTCTGTGAGATGAACACTTTACCTAAAATACTTTCTTTTTAACCTCTTTATTAATGATCTTGTGGATGGGATTGAGAGTAAAGTGTCCGTTTTTGCTGATGATACCAAACTATGTAGGATGTTAAAATCTGATCTTGACGTTACAATATTGCAGAACGATCTGGATAAGATGACTGAATGGGCAAACATGTGGCAGATGAGATTTAATGTAGATAAATGTAGAGTAATGCACCTAGGATGGAGTAATCCTATTGCTGCATATACATTAAATGGGAGTATACTCGGGACTACAGAACAGGAGAAGGACTTGGGTATTCTGGTTACAAGTAAGCTGAGCAGCAGTACTCAATGTCAAGCAGCAGCCGCAGAAGCAAACAAGATTTTAGGATGTATAAAAAGAGAGATAAAATCCCACAATCCCAATGTACTGTTACCCCTTTATAAATCACTGATGAGACCACATCTGGAATATGGGATCCAGTTTTGGGCTCCACATTTTAAAAAGGATATTCAGAAGTTAGAGTCAGTTCAAAGGCGGCAGCTAGATTATTACAAGGGATGGAGGCCTCTCATATGATGAGAGGTTGGAAAAGTTGAGCTTGTTTAGCTTAGAAAAATGACGCCTCAGAGGGGATCTCATTTATATGTATAAATATATGTGTGGTCAGTACAAAGGACTAGCACATGACTTATTCCTTCCAAAGACCAGACTAAGGACCAGGGGTCACTCATTACGGATGGAAGAAAGGCAATTCCGGCACCTAAACAGGAAAGGGTTCTTTACAGTCAGAGCAGTCAGAATGTGGAATGCCGATCACAAGAGGTAGTAATGGCCGACACTATAACAGCTTTCACAAAAGGGCTGGACGATTTCCTTGATTCACATAACATTGTGGGTTACAGTTAAATTAGATAAAATGTTACAACTATAGTAGTACATTTAGTACGATAATAGTAATTACATAACTAGTAATATAGTTAGGTTTGATCCAGGGTTCTAGGACTGATCGCCTTTTCCCGGGGTCAAGAAGGAAATTTTCCCCTGTGACACAAATTGGCTGAAGGTGTCCTGGGGTTTGTGCCTTCTTCCTGATCAACAGTGTAGGCATATGGTAGTATTAGTAGTGATAGCTAAGTTAGAATAATACTGTAATAAGATAGCAGGCTGTTATTAATAATAATAATAATAATAATAATAATAATAATGATATCAAATAGTTACATTTATAAAAATAAAAACAAACTAAAATAATAGTGGCAGTAGTACAATAAGTAGTGTAATATTAAATATATAACTAGTAATAACATAATTAGGTTTGATCCAGGGTTCTAGGACTGATCGCCTTTTCTTGGGTTCAAGAAGATATTTTTCCCCTGTGACACAAATTGGCTGAATGTGTCCTGGGGTTTTTGCCTTCTTCTGGATCAACAGATTTAGGCATAAGGATTTTAGTAATACCATTATTAGAATCACAAGAGTAATACAAAATTTAAAACTGATTAAAAAAATTAAATTATAAACGGGTCCATTTTTAATTGTAATAGTGCTGCAATAATAAAAATGGAAATAATAACAATACATTTGTGAGGCCAAGTCCCAGTTAGTTAGTAAGTTAGTGTAGTGTTAGTGTAGGGAGCACAATTGGGGGAGGAACGTTGAACTTCATGTACTTAGGTCTTTATTCAACCTACGTTACTATTAAATTAAATTCCCTGCTTCCCTATTAAATTAATACCCCAGATATTAAGACTAGAGATGAGCAAACTCGAACTTAAAAGTTCGGGGTTCGTAGTGGACAGTTAGTGTCCGGGGCTAAACTCCGAACACAGACTTCAACCGGAAGTCCGTGTTAATGTTCTGCGTTCTGGGGGAAGTCCGCAGATGAGAGAGAGAGAGATTTTTTTTCCAGATTTCCAGGTTCAAAGTTTTGGTCTCCATTGTTTTCAATGGGGTTCGGGTTCAAGTTCGGGTACAGTTCTGGTGCCCAAACGGAACTTTGAAATAAAGTTTGGGTCAGGGACCAGAACTTGAACTTCTACAGGTCCACTCATGCCTAATTAAGAGCTTACAAGTTGCTGTCTATAAATTATTTGGGCTAAATAAGACCTGACATCAAAGAGAAACTAATGCACTACCACAAAAGACTGGATGGATTATCAGTTCCACATGTCTCACTATTATAAGACAACTCTGTTGTTTCAGCTCATGATTATACAGTGCTGGCCAAAAGTTTTGGCACCCCTGCAATTCTGTCAGATAATACTCAGTTTCTTCCTGAAAATGATTGCAATCACAAATTCTTTCGTATTATTATCTTCATTTAATTTGCTTGCAAGGAAAAAACACAAAAGAGAATGAAGCAAAAATCAAATCATTGATCATTTCACACAAAACTCCAAAAAAGGGCCGGACAAAAGTATTGGCACCCTCAGCCTAATACTTGGTTGCACAACCTTTAGCCAAAATAACTGCGAACAACCGCTTCCGGTAACCATCAATGAGTTTCTTACAATGCTTTGCTGGAATTGTAGACCATTCTTCTTTGGCAAACTGCTCCAGGTCCCTGATATTTGAAGGGTGCCTTCTCCAAACTGCCATTTTGAGATCTCTCCATAGGTGTTCTATGGGATTTAGGTCTGGACTCATTGCTGGCCACCTTAGAAGTCTCCAGTGCTTTCTCTAAAACCATTTTATAGTGCTTTTGGAAGTGTGTTTTGGGTCATTGTCCTGCTGGAAGACCCATGATCTCTGAGAGAGACCCAGCTTTCTCACACTGGGCCCTACATTATGCTGCAGAATTTGTTGGTAGTCTTCAGACTTCATAATGCCATGCACACGGTCAAGCAGTCCAGTGCTAGAGGCAGCAAAGCAACCCCAAAACATCAGGGAACCTCCGCCATGCTTGACTGTACGGACCGTGTTCTTTTCTTTGAGTGCCTCTTTTTTTTTCCTGTACACTCTATGTTGATGCTTTTTAACAAAAAGCTCTACTTTTGTCTCATCTGACCAGAGAACATTCTTCCAAAACGTTTTAGGCTTTCTCAGGTAAGTTTTGGCAAACTCCAGCCTGGCTTTTTTATATCTCGGGGTAAGAAGTGGGGTCTTCCTGGGTATCCTACCATACAGTCCCTTTTCATTCAGACGTCGACGGATAGTACGGGTTGACACTGTTGCACCCTCGGACTGCAGGGCAGCTTGAACTTGTTTGGATGTTAGTCGAGGTTCTTTATCCACCATCCGCACAATCTTGCGTTGAAATCTCTCATCAATTTTTCTTTTCCGTCCACATCTAGGGAGGTTAGCCGCAGTGCCATGGGCTTTAAACTTCTTGATGACACTGCGCACGGAAGACACAGGAACATTCAGGTCTTTGGAGATGGACTTGTAGCCTTGAGATTGCTCATGCTTCCTCACAATTTGGTTTCTCAAGTCATCAGACAGTTCTTTAGTTTTCTTTCTTTTCTTCATGCTCAATGTGGTACACACAAGGACACAGGACAGAGGTTGAGTCAACTTTAATCCATATTAACTGGCTGCAAGTGTGATTTAGTTATTGCCAACACCTGTTAGGTGCCACAGGTAAGTTACAGGTGCTGTTAATTACATGAATTAGAGAAGCATCACATGATTTTTCAAAGGGTGCCAATACTTTTGTCCACCCCTTTTTTAGGTTTGGTGTGGAATTATATCCAATTTGGCTTTAGGACAATTCTTTTTGTGTTTTTTTCATTGAAGACAAATTAAATGAAGAGAATAATACCAAAGAATTTGTGATTGCAATCATTTTCAGGAAGAAACTGAGTATTATCTGACAGAATTGCAGGGGTGCCAATACTTTTGGCCAGCACTGTAAATGTCACACCAGAGGACCCCTTGTGGGTAAATATAGAGTCCTCCCTGCATAAAATGGTTGGCCAACATATGTGATGCTGGTTTGAAGACCAAATATTGATTTGATTTCTCTTTTGTTCATTCACTTTGCATTTTGTTAATTGCTAAAAATAAACTAATAACTTTTCTATTTTTGAAAACATTCTTACTTTGCAGCATTTTTTCCACAACCACCTACATTTTTTGTACAGTACTGAATGAGGCTCAGTTTTTTTTGACTGATGCAACTCAAAATGGATCACAACTGGTGCCAAAACTGATGCAAAAATGCATCAATTGCGATCAGGCTTTTCACCCTTTTCTCCCAGGTGTTGGTCCAAGGTCAGATTAATATGGTGCATCAAATGTTGTGTTTGGCACACAGACCGTCACCTGCATCTGTCCGACGCAAGAACTGATAGGCCCTAACCATCCCATAGCGAACAATGGGATCAGTTTCTCGTTTTCCAATGACGGATGGAATCGACAAGGCAATGCCAGATATATGTGTAGGGCGCCAGGCTCATGGTCCATAATGTAATTTGTATTCAAGGTCTTGAACATTTGTTCCATCTCTTTTGGTGTATCCTCTGTTACATTATAGACTTGACATTGTGTTATCTTAAATTGTAAACTTACATTTGTCGATCTCGGTAAATCATAAGATTCGAAACACTATAATATCCATCTAGTATCTGTTCACTTGCTCTACAAGTGGGAACAATTTACTTAAAGGGAACCTGTCACTTCAAGAAACAATATTTACCTGCAAATATAGGGGTAATCTGCAGGTAAATAGCATGAATACCCTGTGTAGCCAACTTACTGGAGCATCGGATTCAGGGAAAAAATGAAGTTATATTCTCCTTGCAGCCACTCACTTCAGCCATTGAGTGGTTACAGTCCAGTGAACGTGCTGTAATTACTCCCCGGCACACTGATTGACAGGCAGCTCTGCGGCGTGCGTGTGTGTGCGTCTGTGCAGAGTGAATTGTGAATCAAAGTGCTGGACCACCCTGATGGAAGCAAGCGGCTGCAGAGAGAACATAAGGTCATTTTCTCCCAGTCACTTCCTATAAACCGGCTACACAGGGTTTAAACACTGTTTAAAAGTATATCTGCAGGTAAATAGTGTTTCTGGTGACAGGTGGAGCAATAGGGGGCCTTTAATTCACTGTATCTGCAATATAGTGGAATTTGGTTGCCCTTATTTTTGGGACAAAGGTGGAGCTTTACTTTAATAGCCTTATCTTTCTAATAAAGTTCTGTAAACTGTTGAAGTTTACGCGGCTCCGAAGATGTAACAGTAATGAGCTGACTGTTCTCCCACACCATTAAAAAACAATTCTGGAGCCTCAAATTGTGCATATTAACAATTTGCATGCATTGCAGACCCTAAGGCAAGCATAAATCTTCTTAAATTATAGGTTTTGTAATAATAAGAGCTGGTGGACACTTAATTTTGTCTACAATTACCATCCAGCGTCTTGGTTATGGGATCGGTGTAGCTGAGGCTGTGTCTAATAACTTCATCTTTCTCCATCCACTCAAACAAGGTATTTCCCACTGGATCTTCTAAATCTTCCAATTGCTTATTTATTTTAGATTACAGTTACTTTGTGACTAATTTCTTCCCACTTTAATAGCTACAGAGCTGATGTGACATTAATGATTTCATGGTACCAGATATGGCTATTGAGTTTCTTACACCCAGGGATAATAACATTAGGGATGTTTTTATGAAGCCTGCACCACTGGTGGACGTTTTGGATGGCGTCTACCCCTTGTGTATTACAGCTTAGCTCACTTTTGTTAATGAGGTTTTACAGAAATTTATTTAGATCACATGATGCTGAGAAATGCTCACAATTTTGTCTGTAACAGTGCTGTAAGTGCACATTCATTGAGGCTTGTAGACATTAGGTCGTGGATGTAACTTTCCCATATTATGCTCAGATTTTTTCATTGGGCATACCTATATCTTTCCTTAGGAAAGCAAATGAGATGTCTATAAGTGCCTGAGATTACACAGAAAATCTGTTACAGGACTCATTGATTTTACATGTAATATGGTAATCTCTCAAATGTTAGAACTACTTCTGGGCAATGGCGTAACTAGAGTCTCATGGGCCCCGGTGCAAAATTTGGACCTGGGTCCCCACCTCCATTTTGGTCAGATGTATGAGCCTTTGTATTGTTGTGCATCTTATAAAGACATATGTGTTCTCCCTACCAGGTAATGGTGTCCCCATCCTGGCACCTTCCTGTAATAATGTCTACCGTCCTGGCCCCTTCTTGTAATAATATTCTCCTGTCCTGGCCCCTTTCTGTAGTAATGTCCCCCATCCTGTGCCCCCTTCCTGTAATAATGTCTCCCACCCTAGGCCTCTTCTTGGTATAATGTCCCCCATTCTGTGCCTCTTCCTAATATAATGTTCCCCTTTCTGGTATAATGTCCACCATCCTGAGTCCCTAACAATAATAATATCCACCATCCTGGGCTTTGTCCTCGTATAATGTCCCCTGTCCTGGACTCTTACTTTAATAATGTCCTCCATCTTTTCCCCTTCCTGTAACAATGTCCCCATCTTGGTATAATGTATCCCATCATAGGCCCCTTTCAGGTATAATGTCCACTATGCTGGAAAACTGTCCCACATCCTGGGCCCCTTCCTAGTATAATGACCCCCATCCTAGGTCCCATCCTGGAATAATGCCTCCCATCATGAGCTCCTTCCTTATATAATGTCCTTCATCCTGGGTCCCTTCCTGGTATAATGTTGGTTCTGCTGCTCTTTTCCAACATATTACCACTCATGACGCGCACTCCAACGTCAACTGCCGGCCTGTGATTGACTGGCAGCTTGTATTGCAGGAGAGGGAGCCTGAATATGTGTCCTTAGTAGTGTTGAGCCACCCCCGTAGTGTTCGAGTTCGGTTCGGTTCGTCGAACACCCGTGTGTTCGCCGAACTGTTCGTCGAACTGTTCGTCGAACACCTTCGAACACCGTTAAAACCAATGGCAGGCAAACAAAAACACATAGAAACACATAGAAAACACCTTCAAAGGTGTCCAAAAGCTGACAAACTGCTCAGAAGACATAACTAACACATGGAAAAGTGACAAGTACATATAGTCATGCGAAAATAAAAGAGGTGGAGGAGTAAAAGGAGGGGGAGACACAGATATAGGCATGTCATGCCCTTCTAAAATCCAAAAAGTGAGAAGCCGACACGGCCAGTCCGCTCCTGCCCGTGCCACCTCCGTGTCGCCGGGTTTGTGCCAGAGCCGCGGTGAACCCTGACGGCCAGCCCCCCTCTCCCAATACTGGTGCCTGTCCGCTGGTGGGTCGAGCGAGCCCCCTTGTGGTGGAGGCAGCTCTAAGCTTTTTAATTTAAATTGTCTCTCTAATTTGAATGAATACACTTTAAATCCATTTACAAGGATCTATTGGAGGGCAAGTCTCATGCCAGCAGCCGCGGTAATTCCAGCTCCAGTAGCGTCCACTAAAGCTGCTGCAGTTAAAAAGCTTTTATAAGGATCGAGCTCGGCTGTCCACCGCAAGGCATCCTACTGCCAGTCCCAGCCCCTATGCCTTGGGGTGCCTCCTGATGCTCTTCACTAAGTATCCCATGGTCCCGAAGCATTTCCTTTGAAAAAATTAAGTGTCTAAACTACAGGTGGTGCAGCTTGCTTAACAGCTGGGATAATCCGCTTACTAGCAGACACTGCTACTAGGCACAAAGTATTTCCTGGGCTAGATGCAGTTAAAAATTTGTAATTAGATACTCTCGTTGGATGCTGAGAAAGCATTCCATAGAGTCTCCTGGCACGCCATATATGATTCTCTTAAAAAGCTTGGGGTAGGGGTCTAGGGGACCCTTTTATAGCCAAAATCACGGCCCTGTATCGCAATACGTCACCTAGGCTGAAGATAAATGGAACTGTAGCACCCTGAGGGCTCGGTTGCTAAAGACGTATTGCACCTCACCCAGAGGTGTGATATCTCACTCTCAGGTAAGGATGGAGTGTGGATCAGGACCCGACACCTGCATGCATTACACCACATTGCCGTGGGGCAGGGCGACCAATATGCCCCTGAGATGGGCACGACAGTCCCTGTCCCTGGCTGGAGTGGGGGGAGGGAACACTGAGGAAGGGGAACCCTGTAGTGCAGGAGCAGGGAGGAAGCAGTTCCTGGGTGCATTGAGAAGGGAGTATAAAAGGTGGGCACCATCTTAGTTCAGTGCAGAGAAGTCTGAGCAGAAGTGGCAGGGAGCAGGGGCTCTGCATGAGCTCTGCTCCGGAGGCGGGCCTAGTAACAGAGGCCCAGGCCTGGAAGAGGGAGAAGGAAGGAAGAGGAGCGGAGAAGGCTCCAGGAACGAGGAATGAAGGGATCCCAGGGGTGCGGACGGGCGAGTCGCCACCGCACGCCCGAATCCACCTGCGTGGAGGGGTCAGGCCAAAGGGGGAGACCGGTCCCCGAACTAGTGGAGACAGGAAACGACCCTCAGCTAGAAACCGGAGGCTCTGACATTTTATGTGGCGCAGCCCCTCGCTACACCCGCTAGGAAGGCACCACATAGGGTCAGGGAAACTGGCGCCAAGTTTACCAAGAGGAGGCCCGAGGCAGCCGGACAGAAGTGTTGGTAAGAAAGGCCAGACAAAGGACACACAAAGGGGGTCCTGTGAAGTGCTCCAAAGTTATCTGGGAGTTGTCTGAGCCCCTCACCTGGTGAGCACAGTACGACGTGGGCAGCCGTTACCTGCAGACGTGGTCTGGATAATAAGAACTGTGAGTAAAGGCCCTGAACTGCATCACTGACTCCGTGTCGTTACTGCTGCTGCCCTGCACCATCACCCCCATCCTCCGCATACACTGCCCTGAGGCTATACTCCTCCCGTGGGGAGTTATGCTACGCTCTGCTGCACCCACAACACTAGCCTCAGTGGTCTGCCCTGTAGCGGCGGTTCACTCTGACCGCAATCCACGGGTGGCGTAGTCGGACATTTAAACATCAAAACCACATAAATAGTTCCGCCACTGGTTTGACCGCCCTGAGCCACGGAACTGGGTCGCCGCCACGAAGACTACAACCACCAGCATCCACCAAAAAGGGTCCGGCTCCGGGTGTCCCAAGGCCCAGGGGGTGCGTCAGAACATTTTCATCACCTTTCACAATCACCAATGGGACAAGGCAGTGATGTCCTCTGTCCCCTCTCTTATACATCCTAGTGACGGAGCACCTGCTCTCATCAATTCGCCATAACCCCAATATTAGGTGGATTGAGGTGGGAGGCACCGAGTACAAGTGCTCTCTATTTGCTGATGATGTCCTAGTATATATCACTCAATCACATATATCCATCCATGCTGTTATGGCTGAAATAGATCACTTTGTTACATGGTAAAATTTTAAAATCAATGCAGCGAAGTCTGAGGCCCTCGATGTCTCCCTCCCCAAATCCATATAGGATTCCATCCAGTCCAACTTTCCCTTTGCCTGGCCCTCACAGGGTATCAAATACTTAGGAATTCCTATTCATAGAGACCTCTCCCATCTATGTTATCTTAATTTTGGGCCCTTTATTGAACAACTCCATACAGACCACGGTTGGCAAGTTAGAACTGTAAGATTCACTACGTGAACCACTGGTGTTTTGTGGAAAAGCACATGTACACTGCGTTCCAAATTATTATACAAAAAGTGTTTAGGAGTGATAAGGGAAGAATTTGTTTGTTTGTCAGTTAAACTCATTGATGGTGATGTGTGTCAGGGCTCTTTATATCACTGTAAGCAATTGCAGACACCTGTGCTAATTAGTTTGGCAGGTGTGTCCAATGAAAGGCAAGACTACTTAAGAAGGCTCTCTCACATTATTAAGCAGCCTACATTTTCTGCCAAAATGGGAAAGAAAAAGGATGTGTCGGCTGCTGAGAAGCAACAAATTGTGGAGTGTTTAGGTCAAGGCATGACTACAATCAACATTGTGCGATGATCAGGATGAAGTGTCTTGGCAATCAAGAAGTATGTAGCTGATTCACAGTACACACGTGTGCGTGCTGATAAGGGCAAATTGAGGACTCTTTCCTACAGGCAATTACGTCAGGTTGAAAGAGCAGCGGCAAAAAAGCCTTGTCATAGCAGCAGACAAGTTTTTGAAGCTGCTTGTGCCTCCAACGTCCCCCGAACAACAAGATGCAGGGTCCTTCAGAGGTTTGCAGCTGTGCATGCGCCATCCTGTCGACCTCCTCTATCCACTTCACACAAGCAGAAACGGCTCCAGTGGGCCAAACATTACATGAAGACTGATTTCAAAACTGTTTTGTTCACGGATGAGTGCCGTGCAGCGCTCGATGGTCCAGATGGATGGAGTGGAGGATGGCTGGTTGATGGACACCCCACGCAAACACGGCTACAGCGCCAACAAGGAGGAGGTGGAGTAATGTTTTGGGCTGGAATCATGGGGAGAGAGATTGTCGGCCCCTTTAGGATCCCTGAAGGCGCTAAAGATGAACTCCATAATGTATGTGGATTTTCTCAAACAGCACTTCCTGCCATGGTTCAAGAAGAAGAACCGTGTATTTCACAGCAAGATCATTTTTCTGCATGATAATGCACCATCTCATGCTGCACATAAAACATCTGCATCTCTGGCTGATATGGGCATAAAAGGGGACAAACTTATGGTGTGACCCCCATGCTCCCCTGACCTCTACCCCATTCAGAACCTTTGGAGCATCATTAAAAGGAGTGTCTATGATGGCGGGAGGCAGTTCACATCTAAGCAACAGCTCTGGGAGGGTATTCTGTCCTCATGCAAAACAATTGAAGCAGAAACCATCCAAAACCTGACAAATTCAATGGACGAGAGAGTTCAGAAGCTCCTTTCGAACAAGGGGTCCTATGTGAAAATGTAACATCACCTAGAATAAAGTTTTGAGTTGAAAACTGTTTGATTTCAGTTTCTAACAACCTGCTAATGCTTATAATTTCAAAAATGACCATTTTTTTGGTCTTTATTAAAATGAAAAGGTTGATCGAAAAGTTTGGGGGATCTAAGAGTGTGGCAACCCAGTAGTCATGATTACTTCGAATTCTGACAATATGAGGGTCATGCTGCAGGTAGTGCAGCAAGAAGGCACTTATGTGCCTTGCGCATCTCGGAGCCCCAAAATTATTTTCCGGGCTAGATGCAGCTAAAAATTATTTTTAATTTTAAATCTGGTGAAGCTTTAGTATAGATGGCCTAATAGGATCAGTGCTGCACACTGCTACAAAGCCCAAATTATTTTCCAGTCAAGATACAGATAAACATGATTAGTAATTTGAAAGCTTAAAACGGTTGGTAGGGTGATTTTAACCAATCATCAAGCTTTTACTCTCCCCAGGATGACACAGGGGTAGAAAAGTCGTTTCGGATCCATGATTTGTTCATCTTTATGAACGTGAGTCTGTCTACATTATCAGTGGAGAGCCGCGTGCGCTTATCTGTCAGCACACCACCAGCAGCGCTGAACACACGTTCAGACAGAACGCTGGCTGCGGGGCATGACAAGATCTCCAAGGCGTAAGTGGCTAGCTCCGGCCATTTATCCAGATTGGAAGCCCAAAAAGAGCAAGGGTCCAGTGACACAGTCGTGGCTTCAATGTTTACTTGGAGATACTCCTGTACCATCGTCTCTAGGCGTTGACTATGTGTCAGACTTCTTGTCTCCTGTGGCCTTGCAAAGGATGGGCTAAAAAAGTGGTGAAATGATTCCGCAAAATTGATGTTACCAGCAGATACTGTGGTTCTGTCACGGTTTGAGTGCTGAACACTTGACGGTCCCACGGTTGGCAAGTTGGAACTGTGAGATTCACTACGTGCACCACTGGTATTTTGTGGAAAAGCACATGTAAGATTCTGCAACAGTCTCTGCTGATACTCCTGCATGCGTGCATCCCTTTCTATGGCAGGAATAATTTCTGCAAATTTACTTTTGTACCGGGGATCTAACAGTGTGGCAACCCAGTAGTCAGGATTATTTCTAATTCTCACAATTCGAGGGTCATGTTGCAGGTAGTGCAGCAAGAAGGCACTCATGTGTGTTGCGCATCCAGGAGCACCAAGTCCCTGTTGTGTTGGTGGCGAGGTAACAATCATGCTTCCTTCCTCTGTCCTCTCCCCCCAACCTCGCACAACAGAAATGTGATCAAGGTCTCCCTCATCTGATGAGTCTTCCATCAGTTCGTCCTCCACTTCTTCCTGGGCTCCTGCACCTTCCTCACTAGTTTGGCTGCTACCATGCGCCCTGGTAAAACCATCTCCCCCACCCTCACATGCCTGCCGCCTTGGTGCTGCCGACCGTCTGGACCTTGCAGATGTTAGCCCTTCCGCATACAACTCCTCCTCCTCTACTTCCTCCACCTCCTCTTGTGCCACCACCTGACTCCGAATTCTGTTTAACATGTGCTCCAGCATGTAAATCACCGGAATAGTCATGCTGATAATGGCATCGTCAGCACTAAACATCTTCGTCGCCATTTCAAAACTGTGCAGAAGGGTGCATAGGTCCCTGATCTGAGACCACTCCTCCAGCGTGATTTGCCCCACCTCTGAATCTCGTTGGCCCAGGCTATACGTCAGAACGTATTGCACCAGGGCTTGTCGGTGCTGCCACAGTCGCTGCAACATGTGCAGAGTTGAATTCCACCGGGTAGGCACATCGCATTTTAGCCGGTGAAGTGGCAGGCCCAACGACTTCTGTAGAGATGTAAGTCGCTGAGCTGCGGGATGCGAACGGCGGAAGTGAGCACACAGCGACCGTGCCCTCTGCAGAAGGCCATCTAGTCTGGGATAGTGGGCTAAAAATTGCTGGACAACCAGGTTCAACACGTGAGCCATACAAGGCACGTGTGTGACATTGCCCCGGCGAAGGGCCGCACCCAGGTTTGCAGCATTGTCGCACACGGCCTTCCCTGGTTTCAGGTCCAGTGGAGATAACCATTCATGAAATTGGTTCTCCAGAGCTGACCACAACTCCTCAGCTGTGTGACTCACATTTCCCAGACATTTCAATGTAAAAACCGCCTGATGACGTTGAGCCCTACTGCCAGCATAGTAAGGAGGTGTGCAGGATCCCTTCTGCGCAGTTAGAAAGCTTGTGGCATGACCAGACAGGCTTTGGGTGCAGGTGGAAGACCGAGAGGAGGTTGAGGAGGCAGAAGCAGTGGTGGAAAAATGACATAAAGAGGATTGACGCACAACTCGTGGGGACGGCAAGACTTGGACAGCAGCCCCTTGTCCTGCTGTCACCATAGTTACCCAGTGCCCAGTCAGCGACATGTAACGCCCCTGTCCATGCCTACTCGTCCAAGTGTCTGTGGTGAAATGCACCCTGTCACACACAGAGTTTCTCAAAGAAGCGGTGATGTTGTGTGCGACATGCTGGTGGAGCGCAGGCACACCTTTCTTTGAGAAGTAGTGCCGACTGGGCATCTGGTACTGGGGCACTGCGACGGACATAAGGTCTCGAAAATCCTCTGTGTCCACCAGGCGGAAAGGCAGCATTTCTGTAGCCAAGAGCTTGCAGATGGTGAAATTCAACCTCTTAGCTTTCTCATGGCTAGGAGGAAATGGTCTTTTACTTGTCCACATCTGAGGGACCGAGGGCTGGCTATTGTGCTTAGACGGGGTTGATAAGGGTGTCCCCGGCAAACTGCCGGTCTGTGAGGAAGATGCAGGCGGACATGTTAGGTTGCCTTGATCCAAAGGTGGTGCTATCGATGTCGGACAGCGCTCAAGACCAGCTGGTGTTACCACCTCCAAAGAAAATGATGACCTGCCAATCACGCTGGCTGTTGCGGGTAAAGAGGTGGCAGGTCTGCGCCCCAAAACAGGTGTGACTGCTGTCCCCCCAGTCACAGAGGATGAAGAGGCCGCGGATGCACAAGATATGGCAGACGGTGGTTGGCCCGGCCGGCTAGACCGCATTGTAGCACACTGAGCTTCCCACTGCAACTTATGCTTCATGTCCATGTGCCGGTTCATGCATGAAGTACTCAAACTATGTATTTTTTGGCCTCTACTTAGCTTTTGCTGACAAATGTTACAGATAACACGAGTTGGGTCATCTTTATCGATCTGAAAAAATGCCCAGGCTATGCAAGGCTTAGCACCCATGCGACCTGAAGAGCCACCACGACTTGTGGTGAGAGGCAGAGTTGTGTTTGAGGATGCAGTTGTTGACGTGCTTCCAGTACTACGTCTCTGTCCAGGAAGGCGCAACCTGACCTCGTCGTCACTAGCATCTTCCTCCACCTCCTCTGCTGACCTCATCTCTTGGCTGACTGTGGGTTGACAGTAAGTGGGATCTCCGACCTCATCATCATCACCCTGTGCGTTATCACACCCGTCATCCTCAGAGCCAACCTGTTCCTGCCCTGACAAAAAACTAAAGTTGTCGCTCCAATCAGGTATTTGAGTCTTATCATCGTCTTCCTCATTGTCTCCACCAACAGGAGTTACAGTTTGGGAATGAGGGTCTACATTATGGTCAGAACCTTCTGCGTCTGGTCCTGGATCCGACTCATAAAGATTCTGGGCATCAGTGCAGATCATTTCCTCGTCTGGATTCACAGAAGCGCTGGAGTCGACCTCTGATTCCCAGGCTATAGTATGAGTAAACAGCTCTGCAGACTCAACCATCTGTTCTACCTCATACTCAGACGGGCAGCTGGAGATTTGGGAGCTGTGAGGAAGCAAGTGCGATTTGGGTGACACCTTTGAGGACTGGAGTATTTGTGATGTTGAAGTTGATGTGGAGGAGAGCCCACTTAAAGGAGCACTTGATATCCGTTGAAGCACCTGCTGTTTTTGTGCCTCATCTGGAATTTGTAGCAATTGGCGTGGCCGTAAGAAAGGGATCTTATCACATTGTCCGCTAAAAGAAGTAGACATTTTAGTTTGGCTGGAAGATGGTCTTTCTTCTGCACCTACCCCACGGACACAACCTTTTTTCCCCTTCCCAACACGCCTATTCCCCTTTCCACCAGCAGCAGGCCTTTTTCCACTCATTTTGGTGGTTAACTAATTCACAACTCTGGAGTTGTTTGCACAAAAAAACAATGGATGGTAACCGAGCAGAGCTGAGTGGCCAAACTGTGTTATTAGGCCAAAACTATTGGCTGGGTTAGATGCAGAAAAAAATTATTTTTAATTTGCAACCTGATGGAGGTCAGTATAGATGGACTAATAGACCAAGTCCCACACACCGCTAGAAGCCCAAATATTTTTTCAGAGCTAGATGCAGAAAAAAATTATTTTTAATTTGCAACCTGATGGAGGTCAGTATAGATGGACTAATAGACCAAGTCCCACACACTGCTAGAAGCCCAAATATTTTTTCAGAGCTAGATGCAGAAAAAAAATATTTTTAATTTGCAACCTGATGGAGGTCAGTATAGATGGACTAATAGACCAAGTCCCACACACCGCTAGAAGCCCAAATATTTTTTCAGAGCTAGATGCAGAAAAAAATTATTTTTAATTTGCAACCTGATGGAGGTCAGTATAGATGGACTAATAGACCAAGTCCCACACACTGCTAGAAGCCCAAATATTTTTTCAGAGCTAGATGCAGAAAAAAATTATTTTTAATTTGCAACCTGATGGAGGTCAGTATAGATGGACTAATAGACCAAGTCCCACACACCGCTAGAAGCCCAAATATTTTTTCAGAGCTAGATGCAGAAAAAAATTATTTTTAATTTGCAACCTGATGTAGGTCAGTATAGATGGACTAATAGACCAAGTCCCACACACTGCTAGAAGCCCAAATATTTTTTCAGAGCTAGATGCAGAAAAAAATTATTTTTAATTTGCAACCTGATGGAGGTCAGTATAGATGGACTAATAGACCAAGTCCCACACACCGCTAGAAGCCCAAATATTTTTTCAGAGCTAGATGCAGAAAAAAATTATTTTTAATTTGCAACCTGATGGAGGTCAGTATAGATGGACTAATAGACCAAGTCCCACACACCGCTAGAAGCCCAAATATTTTTTCAGAGCTAGATGCAGAAAAAAATTATATTCAGTTTGCAACCTGATGGAGGTCAGTATAGATGGACTAATAGAATGATGCTATGCCCAAAAGATTTTACTTCACTAGGTGCAGTAAAAAAATTGGTATTCTATACACAGGTGTTATATCTTGCAACACAGATAGGCTACTCCACTGACTAACACACTCTGCAATAGGCCAAAAAGGATTAGCTTTGCTAGATTCAGCCAAATGCTGTGAAAAAAACTTGCACAGCACTGGCACAGACCTGCCTGGCAAAAACTGATAGGAACTCATGTAACCTAGTCCTGAAAAGGACTCCAATTACAATTAGTCTTTACTCCCACAACCTATCTATTTAAGAGCACAGACCTCCCTGATAAAAGTCGTAGGAAATGCTGTAACCTAGTCCTTAAAAGGAATGCAATCACAACTATTCCCTACTCCCAAGCTATCTGTAGATTTCAGAGAAAATTGGCTTGAAATTAACAAGGTATAGCACACACAGCAACAGCGGTGCCGTCTAACACGCAGCTGCAGCAGTGAGAAAATGGTGGCGACGGGGAAAATGGCTTGGTCTTATAGGGCAAGGACATGTGACATACACTGCCAATCACACATGCCCTTGCTTGTGTGAAAAAAAGCACTTCGCTCCGTGTGTGCGCTGCTGATAGGCTGACAGATTGCACCTCCCCACTGCAAATGCGGGAAAGAGAAAAAAAAATGGAGATCTTCATTGTTCCTGCAGAGATCCATCCCCTGCCCCTCCCCCCGCCCCGCTGTACACTCAAACTGCGTATTAACATTAATTTTCATCATTACTGAGAAAAAATCCAGTTATGATTTTGGTGCACGAACAGTTATCGAACATAACCTCGAACAGCCGAATTTTTCTCAAATTGTTCGTGTTCGCCGACCGGCTCGAACACCGCCCAAAACAGCTCGAATTTGAGATTGGCGAACAGTTCGAGTAGAACAACGCTCATCTCTAGTCCTTAGATGCACATCCAGCTGAAATAGGCGCTGGTGTCAGCGTGCCCCTTTCCCGCAAGGGCCTGGTCGTGATCACACCCTATGTGACCGTGATTGTTACACCCTGTTACGCTCACGCCCGGACTGACTGGCGTGAGCGTGGTTAGTGATCCCACTAGACCATGAACCGAGGAGTGCCTGGAAGGGCGTGACTAAGTATCAACTCGGTCCGACCAAGGTCGAACGGCGACTCAATCGACTCCGTGAACCAGGGAGGAACTGAGCAGAGGGACAAGGTGCTACTCCAGGTCAGACCCCGGTCACAGCTGTTGACCCACACTGGGGAATGTAGGAACTGGCTGTTAAGGCTGGCATACTGACAGGTGGGTACTGGCAGGCACGGCTGTTATGCAGACAGGTGGGTACTGGCAGGCGCGGCTGGTAGGCAGACAGGTGGATACTAGCAGGCACGGTTGGTATACAGACAGGTGGGTACTGGCAGGTAGGAACGCAGGCAGGATAGGGACCAGTACAGACTGGGATACAGGAACAGAGCTGCAAGTGCAGCAGACAAGCAGAACAGAGCAAAACCCGCAGGTGCGGTAGACGAGCAGAGCTGAGCAAAACCCGCAGGTGCGGTAGACGAGCAGAGCAGAGCTAAACCCGCAGGTGCAGTAGACAAACAGAGCAGAGCAAAACCTGCAGGTGCGGTAAACAAGCAGAGCAGAGCGAAACCACATGTGCGGTGAACAAGCAGAGCAGAGCGAAACCGCAGGTGTAGTGGACAAGCAGAGCAGAACAGAGCAGAAGGTGCAGGCAGACAGGACAGGGCTCTGTTCACATGGAACAGAAGGGAAAATACAAGAAGATAGTTAGAACACAGGAGGTAGATACGGAGGCAGGGAAACGGGACAAGCAGAACCAGATACACACAAGGTACTTACAATGAAGTAGTGAGTGGACACAAAACTCACAAACAGAAGTACAGAGACAACAAGTTGGAGTTAGGTGCAGGTTCAGACACTGCAGGAAAATGGAAGGTACGGACATAGAGACAAACATGTAATGGGCTAGGGCACAGTTCAGACAGGAACTGAACCTGGAACAAGATACTGGAACGAGCCTGGGAACTCAGCCCCCAGGGTGGCGGAAACAGACTAGAAGTCACAGATACAGATAACGGGCCTGGGTATACAGCCCCCAGGGTGGCAAAACAGACAAGATACAGGACAGGACCTGACAACTCAGTTGCACAGAACACACTGAAAGAAAGTGTTGCTCAGGCACCTCCTACTGGGTGGAGCGGGTTTAAGTATCCAGTGACTCACATCAATAGGCTGGGGAGGCATTAGGAGTGCACACACAGTAACTATAAGAATCAGGCAGTAACCGCGCCGCCGCCCTAAGCAATCAGACAAGAGACACAGCAGGTACTGGAGCAAAGTGTGCAGCCTGGACTGATAGGTAAGATGGCGGTCTTGCATGGTGGGAGGTGGTAAGCCATGCCAGTGTGGCGCCCCTGAGGGTTTAGTCGCCACAGAGGTACTGCACCTCACCCAGAGGTGTGGCATCTCCTTCTCTCAGGTAAGGATGGAGTGCTGCCCGGGACCCTAACACCTGCACCCAACACTGCACTACTCCAGACCGGCTGGAAAGGTAATATGCACTGCTTTCTGCTGGCCCTGTCCCAGGCTGGAGTGGAGAGAACAAAAGTGAGGGGGAACCATGTAGTGGGTGTGGGTGGAGGACGCAGACCAGGGGAGCACTTGAAGAAGATACATATATATATTGGGAAGCCATCTTTTTAGGGGAGTCAGACGGAGAGAGAGGGAGTGAGAGGACGCAAGGAGCGGAGGCTCATCAGGAGCTCTTCTCGGGAGGCAGGCTTGGCCTGTCATGCCCAAGACTGAGAGAGGAGTGGGAGCAGGAGAAAGGCTCCAGGAACTGAAGGGATCCCAGGGGATACGGTGAGTGCTGGACGGCACCCGTACGCCCGAATCTGCCAGGCGGTAGAGGGATCAGGCCGCAAGAAGGGAACCGATCCCTGGACTAGCCGAGTTACTTTAGGTCTCAGCTAGAAAACCGGAGGCTTCTGCACTTTCAAGGTGCAGTTGCCACATCCGCACCTAAGCCGCCGAAAAGGGCACCAAGTAAGGTCCGGGAACTCCAAGTTGCCCAGAGGGATCCCAAGGTACCTGATCGGGACTTTGTGTGGCGGGGCGCAGGGCAGGAGGGAGAGACCCAGCACGGGAAGTCGGCTAAGAAAGGAACATACAGAAAGGGGTCCCGTTAAGTGCTCTGGAGATACTTGAGGGAGTGCTGAACCCCTGCCTGGTAAACACAGTGCGTGACGTGGGAGGCTGTCACCTGTACAGTGCAACCTGAGGAACTAAATAACTGCGAGTAAACTCGGACGACTGCACCCCACTGTCTCTGTCAGTTATTGCTGCTACGTTACCGCTCCTGCACTACAACGCCCAGCATCACCATCTGCACCTACACTGCCCTGGACCTGAGCTCTGCCTGTGGAGAGCCGCACCAACCCAGCTGCCCTAACATCTGCTCCAGAGGTCTGCAGCAGCACTGGTACTCATTACCAGGAAGCACAGGTGGAGTCACGAGACAAAACTGTTATTCATCCCTTCAAGCAACAACCCCCTTTTTAAGAGTGACACCAGGGTAGGGGCCCGGGAGCCGACTGCTGTGACTTCCCAAGAAGGTAAAGGCCCGGGTACCGAGTCCCCCATATCCCCCTGGGCGAGTCACCAGCACGCCGCCAGGGATATTACACACCCCTGCGAGTGTAGAACCTTATTTGCCAGTTCCCAGCAACAAATTCCTAAAAATGCAGATAGTGATGATATACAGTGCTGGCCAAAAGTATTGGCACCCCTGCAATTTTGTCAGATGATACTCAGTTTCTTCCTGAAAATGATTGCAATCACAAATTCTTTGGTATTATTCTCTTCATTTAATTTGTCTTCAATGAAAAAAACACAAAAAGAATTGTCCTAAAGCCAAATTGGATATAATTCCACACCAAACCTAAAAAAGGGGGTGGACAAAAGTATTGGCACCCTTTGAAAAATCATGTGATGCTTCTCTAATTCGTGTAATTAACAGCACCTGTAACTTACCTGTGGCACCTAACAGGTGTTGGCAATAACTAAATCACACTTGCAGCCAGTTAACATGGATTAAAGTTGACTCAACCTCTGTCCTGTGTCCTTGTGTGTACCACATTGAGCATGGAGAAAAGAAAGAAGACCAAAGAACTGTCTGAGGACTTGAGAAACCAAATTGTGAGGAAGCATGAGCAATCTCAAGGCTACAAGTCCATCTCCAAAGACCTGAATGTTCCTGTGTCTTCCGTGTGCAGTGTTATCAAGAAGTTTAAAGCCCATGGCACTGTGGCTAACCTCCCTAGATGTGGACGGAAAAGAAAAATTGACGAGAGATTTCAACGCAAGATTGTGCGGATGGTGGATAAAGAACCTCGACTAACATCCAAACAAGTTCAAGCTGCCCTGGAGTCCGAGGGTACAACAGTGTCAACCCGTACTATCCGTCGACATCTGAATGAAAAGGGACTGTATGGTAGGATACCCAGGAAGACCCCACTTCTTACCCCGAGACATAAAAAAGCCAGGCTGGAGTTTGCCAAAACTTACCTGAGAAAGCCTAAAACGTTTTGGAAGAATGTTCTGTGGTCAGATGAGACAAAAGTAGAGCTTTTTGGGAAAAAGGATCAACATAGAGTGTACAGGAAAAAAAAAAGAGGCATTCAAAGAAAAGAACACAGTCCCTACAGTCAAACATGGCGGAGGTTCCCTGATGTTTTGGGGTTGCTTTGCTGCCTCTGGCACTGGACTGCTTGACCGTGTGCATGGCATTATGAAGTCTGAAGACTACCAGCAAATTTTGCAGCATAATGTAGGGCCCAGTGTGAGAAAGCTGGGTCTCCCTCAGAGGTCATGGGTCTTCCAGCAGGACAATGACCCAAAACACACTTCCAAAAGCACTATAAAATGGTTTGAGAGAAAGCCCTGGAGACTTCTAAGGTGGCCAGCAATGAGTCCAGACCTGAATCCCATAGAACACCTGTGGAGAGATCTCAAAATGGCAGTTTGGAGAAGGCACCCTTCAAATATCAGGGACCTGGAGCAGTTTGCCAAAGAAGAATGGTCTACAATTCCAGCAGAGCATTGTAAGAAACTCATTGATGGTTACAGGAAGCGGTTGTTCGCAGTTATTTTGGCTAAAGGTTGTGCAACCAAGTATTAGGCTGAGGGTGCCAATACTTTTGTCCGGCCCTATTTTGGAGTTTTGTGTGAAATGATCAATGATTTGATTTTTGCTTCATTCTCTTTTGTGTTTTTTCCTTGCAAGCAAATTAAATGAAGATAATAAGACCAAAGAATTTGTGATTGCCATCATTTTCAGGAAGAAACTGAGCATTATCTGACAGAATTACAGGGGTCCCAATACTTTTGGCCAGAACTGTACATGCACTTCCATATACCTTACATGTGGAATAAAGGTTAATATACACCACTGGAGCTGCTGCCTTACCAACACTGGACCTCTGCCTCACCATCATCGGAGCTGCTGCAACCCCCACCTACTGTCTCCTTCCCCATCATCCTATGGACTGTAAACCCACAAGGGCAGGATTCTCTTCCCTCTGTACCAGTCTATCATTGTTAGTCATTTAATGTAAGTGATATCTGTATTTTGTATGTAACCCCTCCTCATGTAAAGCACCATGTAATCAATGGTGCTATATAAATAAGTAATAATAATAATATGTGATTACCTGACGTGTGGAAGGTACAAAAATATATAAATATATGTATCAGCCTTTCTGACTGCAATGAGCTTGTAGGATCATGTTTAAACACATTGGAGATTTAATTTTGAGAAGATTAACTGGAAAACCTTGCAAAAAAATCTGAATGTGTTAGATTTTTGCCCTTCGTAAAGCTTGTATGCTAGGAAAGCTCCTGACGTATACTAAACATGCCCATAGGGTTACATAGGACTAACTGGGTACAAAAGAGTTGTTTTAACCTCTGTTGGGTCAGGATATTGTAAGAAATGAAATATGGAATAGCTTATTAAATTAGAATACTCAATTGACTGAATCCTATAAAAAATGAACCCATTAAACGAATACTATAAAATTCTAAACTTGCATTTTACAGATACATCATGAGCTTTCTTAATAGCTTTTCAAGATGTAACCATTAAACTGATGATATAATGGGCTATGAATGACAGATGCCTGTGATGGATGCTATACAGTGGCATCCAACACCCTTAGACTACTATGGCGTCCCTTAAACAGAGGATATAATAGTCTGGGGGTGACAGATGCCACTGTTAGGCTAAGTTCTCAACGTCATATAAAAAAAATCATCCATTTTTTATACCCAAAAAAAAGACAATTTTTCATGCAATGTACCAACCGTATGTCCATTTTTGGCATCTGTATTTTTGGCATCCGTTTTTATATGTGAACAGTCAATAACATTTACAAGACAAAATACAGTTTCCTATGTTAACAATTACCATATCTGTAAAAATTGGATGTTAGATAGTTGATCTGTATGTGATCTGGGTTTTTCGGACACCGATACACTTGAATAAGCGAGTCTTATCTGGGAGTGAGATCAGCTCTTTACTGTTGCATTTTGAACTCCAAATAGTAAAGTATGGTTACAAGCGCTCGGGAAATCAGACAGCACAGACTTAGTATGATGGACTAAACCACTGGCGGAGACAGACTGAAGAGGCCCCTGTGCAATAACCATATATGAGCCCTTTGAAGTCCAATATCTCATCATAATGCATAATTCCACCTGCTTTGGAGGTGGTAGAGGTCTCCTTACCTCCTGGGCCCCTGTGCGGAAAAACAGGTTGTACCAATGATATGTCTGCCCCTGTACTAAGCAGGATTTCTGCTTTATTAATGCACAGGCAAAGTCCAGATGTAGCCAATTGGAATTTAGGGAGTGAACGGAAATGTGAAACGTCTCCATCCAGTATTGTTAACTATTTGATCACCATTAGTGATGGGCGAACCCATGACTGTTCGGGTTCGGCTAATTGAGTCGATCTTCGAACAGTTTATTAAAAGTTCGGGTTCAGGTACTAGAACAGTGCCCAAACCCCGAACCCCAACACGGACCCCATTCATGTGAATGGGGGAGCCAAATATACCTGGTTTACCGCGCTGTCACTTGTGTCACTTGCTCGAACAGTAGCTGTTCGGTACGGACCCCAAATTTTAGTGTTCGGGTTCGCCCATCACTAGTCAATATGAAACAAGAGTCATGAGACAAGAAGGACACACACGGATAAAATGAAGTATGTTCTCTCACACATCCAAAATACAGGAGAGACTAATGCATGCTGCAATCTTTTTCATTTGTACAGTCCTATTGAATAATATTAATCCGAGTGCTGTCCGTGTGAGGTCAATTTTTTTTACCCAGACAGCACCCAATAGAAAATACAGTCACGTGAATATATCTTTAGATACAGTATGTCCCAACCTATATCTCACATATACATTGGGGGCTTTTCCCAGTTTTTAAACTGATGCTATTAACGCAATGTGAACATAACCTTACTTGTAGAGTTTACTACATTTTTGCAACGCAAATCTAAATATATAAGACAGTATTGTCTGCAATCCAAATGGGATTCTTCATGTGAATGGTGTTTTCTATACACATGCATTAGCTGCAGAATTTGGGTGTAGAACAGGCACTAAAAATTTGCAACAAATATGCCATGTGTGAACATAATTGTCCTCTGTGGATGAAGCAGTTTGTGGGTTTCTTTTCATTTTTGAGATAGAAGGAGGTGTGTTATTACACTGGTATCCGTGTGGATTATTGAATGATTTTTACATACTACGCTGAGAAGGACTCGGTGTGATAGAAGCAGTAGGTTTTGGTGTGTCTGCAGGACAGGCAGAGAAATCCTCTATGCAGTAATGTGTGACGCTTTCCTCGTCTCTGGCTGCTCCGATGCCTTCTGCTGCATAAACAAAAGTCAGTAATAAGGAGACATCAAGCAGTCTTAGAATGGAGAGGAGCATTGACTATCCCCTACAAGAACATTGCTGCTCATCACCTCACAGCTAGTGTTGAGCGATACCTTCCGATATCAGGAAATATCGTATCGGATTGGATCGGGCCGATACCCAAAAAGTATCGGATATCGCCGATTCCGATACCGGAAACCAATGCAAGTCAATGGGACACAAATATCGGAATGAAAATAAACCCTTTCTTTCCTTGTAGGTTAATTCTACATGAAGTAAAACAACTAAGAATAATGTAGAATGACATGAAAAGCTGGCAATTCATCAGCGGCATACACCGGTACCCGACAATTTACAACAGAAAGAATAGAGCATCACACATAGATTAGATAGATAGAAACATGTCAGTCACATATATATGAAGTACAGTGACAGTGTTGCTTACTGTACTTGTCATTTAGTGTAAAGGATTTATTAAAAAAAATATTAGTGTTTTCGTGCACCGTCTCTTTAAAAAAGCCGGCCGGCAATTCAGCAGCGGTACCCGACAATTTATAACAGACAGAATAGAGCTTCACACATAGATTAGATAGATAGAAACATGTCAGTCACATATATATGAAGTACAGTGACAGTGTTGCTTACTGTACTTGTCATTTAGTGTAAAGGATTTATTTAAAAAAATAATAGTGTTTTCATGCACCGTCTCTTTAAAAAAGCCGGCCGGCAATTCAGCATCTGTACCCGACAATTTAGAATAGAAGGAATAGAGAATCACACATAGATTAGATAGATAGAAACATGTCAGTCATATATATATGAAGTACAGTGACAGTGTTGATTACTGTACTTGTCATTTAGTGTTAAAATAAAGGATTTATTTAAAAAAAAATTGGCGTGGGGTTCCCCTTAATTTTAGGCTCTAGCGGAGGTTAAGCAGACAGCTGGGGCAAATGTTTGAAGCCTGGGAAGGGGGTAATACCCACGGAGCTTCCCAGGCTACTAATATCAGCCCCCAGCTGAATACCTAGCCTTTACTAGCTATTAAAATGGGGGAACCCCCCCAAAAAAATAACGTGGGGTCCCCCCTAATTTAATAGCTAGCACAGGCTAGGCAGACAGCTGGGGGCTGATATTAATAGCCCAGGAAGGGTGCCATGAATATTGGCCCCCTCCCAGGCTAGAAACACCAGCCGTCAGCCGCCCCAGAAATGGCGCATCCATAGGATGCGCCAATTCTGGCACTTAGCCTCGCTCTTCCACGCTGCCCTGGTGCGGTGGCAGGGGGTAATGGGGTTGGGGTTGATGTCAGCTTATAATGCCAGCTGACATCAAGCCCAGGTTAGTAATGGAGAGGCGTCTATAAGACACCCCCATTACTAACCCCATAGTCAAAGTTAAAAGAAAACACAAACACCCAGAGTAAAGTCCTTTAATTGAAATAAATACACAATTCTTTATTGTTCTAAATTAAACCATACTTACCATCACGCCCATTCCAGCTGAAGCCAACGATCTCCTGCAATAAAAGTAAAATAATAAAGCAACCTCATCCTTACCTTTCGATGGTTCCCAGGACAGCTCCAGCTCTGCTACATCGAGATGACAGGCTGGACCGCAGCAGAAAGCTGCCATCCAGCCTGTCATCCCGCAGACACTGAGAAGCGCAGGCATGCTTGCGCTCCTCAGTGTCTCTCTGTGACGTCATCCAGATGAGCCGAGTTCATGTCCAATGAACTCAGCTCACCTCATGCACGTCACTGACAGCGTGGGAAAATTCTCCTGCACTCAGCGCTTCAGCGTGAGAATTCTCCCACGCTGTCAGTGACATACATGAGGTGAGGTCATGTCCAATGAACTCAGCTCACCTCATGCACGTCACTGACAGCGTGGGAAAATTCTCACGCTGAAGTGCTGAGTGCAGGAGAATTTTCCCACGCTGTCAGTGACGTACATGAGGTGAGCTGAGTTCATTGGACATGACCTCGGCTCATCTGGATGCCGTCACAGCCAGACACTGAGGAGTGGAAGTATGCCTGCGCTTCTCAGTGTCTGCGGGATGACAGGATGGATGGCAGCGTTCAGCTGCGGTCCAGCCTGTCATCTCGATGTAGCAGAGCTGAAGCTGTCGTGGGAGCCATGGAAAGGTAAGGATGATGTTGCTTTATTATTTTACTTTTATTGCAGGAGATCGTTGGCTTCAGCTGGAATGGGCGTGATGGTAAGTATGGTTTAATTTAGAACAATAAAGAATTGTGTGTTTATTTCAATTAAAGGACTTTTTTCTGGGTGTTGTGTTTTTTTAAATACTTTACTAGAAATTCATGGTGGTCATGTCTAATATTGGCGTGACCCCATGAATTTTGGGCTTAGGGCCAGCTGATAATGCCAAGCTGGCCTTAACCCCTTTATTACCCAGTGAGCCACCGCACCAGGGCCCTGGATGAGTTGGGTACAGCGCCAGAAGATGGCGCTTCTATGAACGCGCCATTTTCTGGGGCGGCTGCGGACTGCAATTTGCAGCTGGGGTGGCCCAGAAAGCTTGGGTCTCCCTGCGCTGCGGATTCCAGCCCCCAGCTGCCTAGTTGTACCTGGCTGGGCACAAAAATAGGGCGAAGCCCCACGCATTTTTTTTTTAAATTATTTCATGAAATTCATGGAATAATTAAGAAAAAAAGGGCTTCCCTATATTGTTGTGTCCAACCAGGTACAAATAGGCAGCTGGTGGTTGGGGGCAGCCCATTCCTGCCTGCTGTACCTGGCTGGACACAAATATAGTGCGAAGCCCCACGTCAATTTTTTTTTAATTATTTCATGAAATAATTTTTTTAAAAAAGGGCTTCCCTATATTGTTGTGTCCGGCCAGGTACAAATAGGCAGCTGGTGGTTGGGGGCAGCCTGTTCCTGCCTGCTGTACCTGGCTGGACACAAATATAGGGCGAAGCCCCACGTCAATTTTTTTTAAAATAAATCCTTTATTTTAACACTAAATGACATTTGAGGAGTTAATAAAGATGCAGTCTCTAAATTATTATTTATTTTTTAATTAATTTTTCCCAAAACTTTTGACGTGGGCTTCGCCATATTTTTGTATGCCAGCCAGGTACAGCATCCAGCTTCTATGAACGCGTCATTTTCCGGGGTGGCTGCGGACTGCAATTTTCAGCGGGGGGGGGGGGGGCAGAAAGCTTGGGCCTCCCTGCGCTGCAGATTCCATCCCCCAGCTGCCTAGTTGTACCTGGCTGGACACAAAAATAGGGAGAAGCTTCACGTATTTTTTTTTTTTAATTATTCATGAAATTCATGAAATAATTAAGAAAAAAAGGGCTTCCCTATATTGTTGTGTCCAACCAGGTACAAATAGGCAGCTGGTGGTTGGGGGCAGCCCGTTCCTGCCTGCTGTACCTGGCTGGACACAAATATAGTGCGAAGCCCCACGTCAATTTTTTTTAAATCATTTCAGGAAATTCATGAAATAATTAAAAAAAATTGATGTGGGGCTTCGCCCTATATTTGTGTCCAGTCAGGTACAGCAGGCAGGAACGGGCTGCCCCCAACCACCAGCTGCCTATTTGTACCTAGCCGGACACAACAATATAGGGAAGCCCTTTTTTTCTTAATTATTCCATGAATTTCATGAATTTAAAAAAAAAAAACGTGGAGCTTCGCCCTATTTTTGTGTCCAGCCAGGTACAACTAGGCAGCTGGGGGCTGGAATCTGCAGCGCAGGGAGGCCCAAGCTTTCTGGGCCCCACCCGCTGCAAATTGCAGTCCGCAGCCGCCCCGGAAAATGGCGCGTTCATAGAAGCGCCATCTTCTGGCGCTGTACCCAACTCATCCAGGGCCCTGGTGCGGTGGCTCACTGGGTAATAAAGGGGTTAAGGCCAGCTTGGCATTATCAGCTGGCCCTAAGCCCGAAATTCATGGGGTCACACCAATATTAGACATGACCACCATGAATTTCTAGTAAAGTATTTAAAAAAAACACAAACACCCAGAAAAAAGTCCTTTAATTGAAATAAACACACAATTCTTTATTGTTCTAAATTAAACCATACTTACCATCACGCCCATTCCAGCTGAAGCCAACGATCTCCTGCAATAAAAGAAAAATAATAAAGCAACCTCATCCTTACCTTTCCATGGCTCCCACGACAGCTTCAGCTCTGCTACATCGAGATGACAGGCTGGACCGCAGCAGAACGCTGCCATCCAGCCTGTCATCCCGCAGACACTGAGAAGCGCAGGCATGCTTGCGCTCCTCAGTGTCTCTCTGTGACGTCATCCAGATGAGCCGAGTTCATGTCCAATGAACTCAGCTCACCTCATGCACGTCACTGACAGCGTGGGAAAATTCTCCTGCACTCAGCGCTTCAGCGTGAGAATTCTCCCACGCTGTCAGTGACATACATGAGGTGAGGTCATGTCCAATGAACTCAGCTCACCTCATGCACGTCACTGACAGCGTGGGAAAATTCTCACGCTGAAGTGCTGAGTGCAGGAGAATTTTCCCACGCTGTCAGTGACGTACATGAGGTGAGCTGAGTTCATTGGACATGACCTCGGCTCATCTGGATGCCGTCACAGCCAGACACTGAGGAGTGGAAGTATGCCTGCGCTTCTCAGTGTCTGCGGGATGACAGGATGGATGGCAGCGTTCAGCTGCGGTCCAGCCTGTCATCTCGATGTAGCAGAGCTGAAGCTGTCGTGGGAGCCATGGAAAGGTAAGGATGATGTTGCTTTATTATTTTACTTTTATTGCAGGAGATCGTTGGCTTCAGCTGGAATGGGCGTGATGGTAAGTATGGTTTAATTTAGAACAATAAAGAATTGTGTGTTTATTTCAATTAAAGGACTTTTTTCTGGGTGTTGTGTTTTTTTAAATACTTTACTAGAAATTCATGGTGGTCATGTCTAATATTGGCGTGACCCCATGAATTTTGGGCTTAGGGCCAGCTCATAATGCCAAGCTGGCCTTAACCCCTTTATTACCCAGTGAGCCACCGCACCAGGGCCCTGGATGAGTTGGGTACAGCGCCAGAAGATGGCGCTTCTATGAACGCGCCATTTTCTGGGGCGGCTGCGGACTGCAATTTGCAGCTGGGGTGGCCCAGAAAGCTTGGGTCTCCCTGCGCTGCGGATTCCAGCCCCCAGCTGCCTAGTTGTACCTGGCTGGGCACAAAAATAGGGCGAAGCCCCACGCATTTTTTTTTTAAATTATTTCATGAAATTCATGGAATAATTAAGAAAAAAAGGGCTTCCCTATATTGTTGTGTCCAACCAGGTACAAATAGGCATCTGGTGGTTGGGGGCAGCCCATTCCTGCCTGCTGTACCTGGCTGGACACAAATATAGTGCGAAGCCCCACGTCAATTTTTTTTTAATTATTTCATGAAATAATTTTTTTAAAAAAGGGCTTCCCTATATTGTTGTGTCCGGCCAGGTACAAATAGGCAGCTGGTGGTTGGGGGCAGCCTGTTCCTGCCTGCTGTACCTGGCTGGACACAAATATAGGGCGAAGCCCCACGTCAATTTTTTTTAAAATAAATCCTTTATTTTAACACTAAATGACATTTGAGGAGTTAATAAAGATGCAGTCTCTAAATTATTATTTATTTTTTAATTAATTTTTCCCAAAACTTTTGACGTGGGCTTCGCCATATTTTTGTATGCCAGCCAGGTACAGCATCCAGCTTCTATGAACGCGTCATTTTCCGGGGTGGCTGCGGACTGCAATTTTCAGCGGGGGGGGGGGGGCAGAAAGCTTGGGCCTCCCTGCGCTGCAGATTCCATCCCCCAGCTGCCTAGTTGTACCTGGCTGGACACAAAAATAGGGAGAAGCTTCACGTATTTTTTTTTTTTAATTATTCATGAAATTCATGAAATAATTAAGAAAAAAAGGGCTTCCCTATATTGTTGTGTCCAACCAGGTACAAATAGGCAGCTGGTGGTTGGGGGCAGCCCGTTCCTGCCTGCTGTACCTGGCTGGACACAAATATAGTGCGAAGCCCCACGTCAATTTTTTTTAAATCATTTCAGGAAATTCATGAAATAATTAAAAAAAATTGATGTGGGGCTTCGCCCTATATTTGTGTCCAGTCAGGTACAGCAGGCAGGAACGGGCTGCCCCCAACCACCAGCTGCCTATTTGTACCTAGCCGGACACAACAATATAGGGAAGCCCTTTTTTTCTTAATTATTCCATGAATTTCATGAATTTAAAAAAAAAAAACGTGGAGCTTCGCCCTATTTTTGTGTCCAGCCAGGTACAACTAGGCAGCTGGGGGCTGGAATCTGCAGCGCAGGGAGGCCCAAGCTTTCTGGGCCCCACCCGCTGCAAATTGCAGTCCGCAGCCGCCCCGGAAAATGGCGCGTTCATAGAAGCGCCATCTTCTGGCGCTGTACCCAACTCATCCAGGGCCCTGGTGCGGTGGCTCACTGGGTAATAAAGGGGTTAAGGCCAGCTTGGCATTATCAGCTGGCCCTAAGCCCGAAATTCATGGGGTCACACCAATATTAGACATGACCACCATGAATTTCTAGTAAAGTATTTAAAAAAAACACAAACACCCAGAAAAAAGTCCTTTAATTGAAATAAACACACAATTCTTTATTGTTCTAAATTAAACCATACTTACCATCACGCCCATTCCAGCTGAAGCCAACGATCTCCTGCAATAAAAGAAAAATAATAAAGCAACCTCATCCTTACCTTTCCATGGCTCCCACGACAGCTTCAGCTCTGCTACATCGAGATGACAGGCTGGACCGCAGCAGAACGCTGCCATCCAGCCTGTCATCCCGCAGACACTGAGAAGCGCAGGCATACTTCCACTCCTCAGTGTCTGGCTGTGACGGCATCCAGATGAGCCGACAATGAACTCGGCTCACCTCATGTACGTCACTGACAGCGTGGGAGAATTCTCCTGCACTCAGCGCTTCAGCGTGAGAATTTTCCCACGCTGTCAGTGACGTGCATGAGGTGAGGTCATGTCCAATGAACTCGGCGCACCTCATGCACGTCACTGACAGCGTGGGAGAATTCTCACGCTGAAGCGCTGAGTGCAGGAGAATTTTCCCACGCTGTCAGTGACGTGCATGAGGTGAGCTGAGTTCATTGGACATGACCTCGGCTCATCTGGATGACGTCACAGAGAGACACTGAGGAGCGCAAGCATGCCTGCGCTTCTCAGTGTCCGCGGGATGACAGGCTGGATGGCAGCGTTCTGCTGCGGTCCAGCCTGTCATCTCGATGTAGCAGAGCTGAAGCTGTCCTGGGAACCATGGAAAGGTAAGGATGAGGTTGCTTTATTATTTTACTTTTATTGCAGGAGATCGTTGGCTTCAGCTGGAATGGGCGTGGCGGTAAGTATGGTTTAATTTAGAACAATAAAGAATTGTGTCTTTATTTCAATTAAAGGACTTTTTTCTGGGTGTTTGTGTTTTTTTTAAATACTTTACTAGAAATTCATGGCGGTCATGTCTAATATTGGCGTGACCCCATGAATTTCGGGCTTAGGGCCAGCTGATAATGCCAAGCTGGCCTTAACCCCTTTATTACCCAGTGAGCCACCGCACCAGGGCCCTGGATGAGTTGGGTACAGCGCCAGAAGATGGCGCTTCTATGAACGTGCCATTTTCCGGGGCGGCTGCGGACTGCAATTTGCAGCGGGTGGGGCCCAGAAAGCTTGGGTCTCCCTGCGCTGCAGATTCCAGCCCCCAGCTGCCTAGTTGTACCTGGCTGGACACAAAAATAGGGCGAAGCGCCACACATTTTTTTTTTTAATTATTTCATGAAATTCATGGAATAATTAAGAAAAAAAGGGCTTCCCTATATTGTTGTGTCCGGCTAGGTACAAATAGGCATCTGGTGGTTGGGGGCAGCCCGTTCCTGCCTGCTGTACCTGGCTGGACACAAATATAGGGCGAAGCCCCACATAATTTTTTTTTAATTATTTCATGAATTTCCTGAAATAATTAAAAAAAAATTGACGTGGGGCATCACACTATATTTGTGTCCAGCCAGGTACAGCAGGCAGGAACGGGCTGCCCCCAACCACCAGCTGCCTATTTGTACCTGGCCAGACACAACAATATAGGGAAGCCCTTTTTTTCTTAATTATTCCATGAATTTCATGAAATAATTAAAAAAAAAAAAACGTGGAGCTTCTCCCTATTTTTGTGTCCAGCCAGGTACAACTAGGCAGCTGGGTGATGGAATCTGCAGCGCAGGGAGGCCCAAGCTTTCTGCCCCCCCCCCCCCGCTGAAAATTGCAGTCCGCGGCCGCCCCGGAAAATGGCGCGTTCATAGAAGCTGGATGCTGTACCTGGCTGGCATACAAAAATATGGCGAAGCCCACGTCAAAAGTTTTGGGAAAAATTTATTAAAAAATAAATAATAATTTAGGGACTGCATCTTTATTAAGTCCTCAAATGTCATTTAGTGTTAAAATAAAGGATTTATTTAAAAAAAAAATGGCGTGGGATCCCCCATAATTTTAGTCTCTAGCGGAGGTTAAGCAGACGGCTGGGGCAGATGTTTGAAGCCTGGGATGGGGGTAAAACCCACGGAGCTTCCCAGGCTACTAATATCAGCCCCCAGCTGAATACCTAGCCTTTACTAGCTATTAAAATGGGGGACCCCCCAAAAAAAAATGACGTGGGGTCCCCCCTATTTTAATAGCTAGCAAAGGCTAGGCAGACAGCTGGGGGCTGATATTAATAGGTCAGGAAGGGTGCCATGAATATTGGCCCCCTCCCAGGCTAGAAACACCAGCCGTCAGCCGCCCCAGAAATGGCGCATCCATAGGATGCGCCAATTCTGGCACTTAGCCTCGCTCTTCCACGCTGCCCTGGTGCGGTGGCAGGGGGTAATAGTGGTGGGGTTCATGTCAGCGCCAGCTGCCATGAAGCCCAGGTTAGTAATGATGGCCGTCTATATGACACCCCCATTACTAACCTACAAAGTGTTAAAAAGAAAAAACACACTACACCCAGAAAAAAATAATTTATTTGAAATAAAACACCATTTTATTTAATTCTTAGTTTACTAAAAAAAAAATAGTTACCTGTCCACGTTCCTGCGCTGATCTCCCATGCACAGCTGTCACATCTGGAGATGGTGACAGCTGTCATGGCTGCTGTAAGCTCACGCTGCCGGGAACACGTCCGCTCCCGGCAGCGGGAGCCACTGACTGAGGTCACCGGAGTGCATTCAGGCAGCGCAGCTCCGGAGACCTCCTTTACAGCAGTGCTGTACCGTGGGAATTTCTCACGATACAGCAGTGCCGTAAAGGAGCTAACCGGAACAGCGCTGCCTGAACTCCGGTGAACCCTTACGGCCCCGTCATTCTAGCGGCGGCAGCGGTTCAGAGCGGTCACATTCTATGTGGCTGCTCTGAACTGGAGATCTTCGTGGGACACTCGTGGACTGCTACGGAGGGGTAAGGATAAGGTTGTGGTTTATTATTTTATATTTTATTACAGGAGATCGATGGCTTCGGGGAATTAGGTGTCTAGGTGAGTATAGGTGTAGTTTTTTATTTTTTACTTTATTTTAGGTGGCGATCGGCGGGGACAGGTAATGTATGAACTAATTTCTTTTAGGTAACCACTGGCCACCAATGACATGTATTTAAAATTTATTGGGGACACAGTAGGGCAATTTAAATAGCAGGATCAGGCTGATGGGAACTACTGCTCCCATCGAGCTGATCCTGCTGGCACGAGTGGACGGGGGACAGACATAGGCCGATGGGAGTAGTAGTGTCACATCGGCCTATGTCTGCCTGCACGCACAGACACCCCGCACACACACCCGCACACACACCCGCACACACACACCCCGCACACACACCCGCACACACACACCCCGTACACACACACACCCCGCACACACACCCCGCACACACTAATCATGACGGGTCTGGGAGGAGTGGCTGACCTGTGCGGCCGTGGGAAAGTTGATGTGAGTTCATGCAGTCAAGCATGAACTCACATGAACCCTCTGAGGGCAACGCGGCTACTTCAAATGAACAGTTGATCGGCATCACCTGATACCTCAGCTGTTCATTTGAAATAACCGGCGGGAAAGCGCAGCACAGAACGGGAAAGCCGGCGGTGAAGTCTTTTCACTGCCGGCTTCCCCGTCCGGGTCCTTCGCTCCTTGGTGCTGCGCTCCCCGCCCGGTCCTAATTTACGATTGGGATTGGAGGTGGCGAGGGGAGCGGAGGATCGGGGTGGGAGGCTGCGGGGAAGCAGTATGGGGCTGCGTGATTGTTTAAAAGCCGGCGGCTTTTTACCGCGCGCCGGCTTTTAAACAATCAGGAGAATTCTCCCACGCTGGGATGGCATTCTGATGACAAGCTGGATGACAGCTGAGCGCTGCCATCCAGCTTGTCATCCTTCACAGACACTGCAGAGCGCAGGCATTATGGGAACTTCCGATTCCGGTATTCGATATTATAAAAGTATCGGAATTAAGTATCGGAATTCCGATACAGTGAATATCGGCCGATACCCAATATTTCAGTATCGGAATGCTCAACACTACTCACAGCACAACAAAGCTCGTCTGGCTATGGCTACGAGTCATCCTGCAGGGAGAGGAGAGAAGGGAGAGGTCCATCCTTGTGCTTCAGTCCCTACCGTGAAGCTTCATCCTCACTGTTCTCCTCATTGCCCAAGCGCCTGTACAGAGCTTCAGCAGACAAGATGAATTATAATCATATGCCTGGAAATGAATAACTCCCTCCATATTGGTTGGATGAGGCTTCGCTCACAGAAAGGAAATTTATTAATAAAGTTAATTGGTTGATTGATTTTTTTAGAGAAAGTGATATATATTGATAGCAACCAATTATAAAAACATGGGAAACTTTGGAGTGGATGGTTAGATCTTACCAAATTAGTCTTAGTCTATCTCATCCAGAATAACTGATCATAAATAAAGTCTGTATAAACCATAAAAATCTGAATAAATACGCCTGTGAGGTTGTAACATAGCTTGTTCTGCAGAAATGTGCGCTGTCCTTCATCTAAAGTAAGCATGCAGAGCTGTTAAACCCATCCACGAGGCCGACACAAGACAAGCCTGTGGAGACAGCTGACCTTTACACATGCATGTCTGGAGATGGCCTTGAGTTGCAATCAAAAACTATTCAGCCCCCCTTTTTCCCACTCCCCCATTGCAAATTAGGCTGATCAGAAAAATGTATACACTTTCTGCTGTTTGCAATAAAATAATGAAAGAGCACTTTAACCCTTTCACAACTGGGCAATTTTAATTTTTTTGCACTTCCTTTTTTCCTCAAATGTGAAAAAAGATAAAATCTAGCAAGATGGATCCTTGAAAAACATTTACTGAATGTACAAAAGGACAGAAAAAATTACTCCAACACCACTAAAAAAGCCGACGGGTTTCCGACGTGGCCCTTACTCATTGCAATGACTTGGCAGGTTCCATTTAAATATAAAACTTTTGTCTGCACCTATGTCATGGTTTCTCTACCTTTTGCTTCACTTTCTACTCCATCCCCTGTCCTTGAGTAGAATTTTGACTTCTTAAAAGTCACAATTCTTAAATCTGGCTTGCAGCTCATTTAAATAGCTAGCCAAGCCACCCATGCTGACATCCACTTTTTCAAAGAGGCAAGAGAGATCTAAAATAGCAAAAAGTTGCAATTTTCATGCAAAAATGGTATGAGGCCAAATTTGCTAATTTTGGAGGCCAAAAATGAGTTCCCCTTATGTTTCTTATCTTATGATTTTCTTTGCTTCCTTGGGATTGAGGGCAGGACAGACAAACAATTTGTTCTCTACGTCTGTTAGGTGTAAAAATCACAATGTAAAATTTTCAATAAATACTTGCTTTGAAAAAAACAGAGATAAATATTTAAGATCCATTTGTAGGTAATATGATGAGATGGCCCAAACATTTTATCACATTGCCCAGTTCCCCATACAGTAGCACCAGCTGTGCTGCCCTGATGGGGTCTCTGCACAGTGATGTCACAATACAAGGATGATACACTCGGTGACATCACATTACCACGTGTCCCGGCCGAGTCTGACAGTGTCAGCTTAAAAATATACTTTTAATCGTTGAAATGTTACTTGAGCTACACAAGAATATTTAGTCTCCAAAATTCTTGTTTCTCGGCATTTACATAAACAAAAGAAGATCCTTCCTTTATTTCCAGCCACGTTCAAGCACCCACGTCTTTCTAATCTGTCTGTCACCCCAGTCACAGTATCACAAGTCATTATCTTGTCTCAGTACAGAACTTGCTGGGATATGAAGTTTTGCATCCTATTTGCTTATTCTGGCTCTCTGTTCCTCACCTCGGGGTACGCTGAGATAATAAAAAGGCTTCACAAGTAATCAGATGTTCCTTCCTTATCCATTACGGATTCAGTGCAAATCAACAACCACAGCTGCCCTAACCCTCTGCCATGGCAGAGACGATCTGCTCCACCTAATAGTGGCTATTGAGTAGGCAGAAGCGCCTTTAAAACCCTCCAGCTTCATGGCTCCTATCATGCTTCATCCATTTTATCATAGAAACTTTATCCCAAAATATGGCATCACTTTGAATAATGCATTAATATACAGTGCAGATAATCTGCAGTTCTCCGACACCTTGGAGATCCATGCAGTCTTAGAATTACTTTATACTATATAGTCTTACAACTGAGTCTTGTAGCTCCATGTTATCTGACCATTTCTACATTACACTTTCTACATTAATTGATCATTATGGACTAGTGATAAGCAATTCTATTCACTTTAACCAGGTACGGCATCCAGTATTGCCCTGGTCCATCATCTGTTTGCTACTCTACAGCGGCTGGATGAGGGCAGACACTTCCAATTCATGAAGAGGTGACACCTCTCCTTGAGTCTGGACAGTCGCACTTGACTGGACTAAGATTTCTGGAATAATGAACGACACAGCTTGTCATGAATTAGATGAGCTTTGGCGTCGCGCCCCCACTGCACATCGTTGCGCCCCAGAACCGCTCATTTTGATAAACTGCCATGAAAACACCAAAAGCCATAATTTTTTGAGCAACTCCGGATGATTCTGAATGAATTGGGGCCACGGTGTTTTAGCTGTTGATTTTTGCTTTTTTTGTTCTTGTGTAAAATAACAGTAAAATAAAAAATCTGAAACAGAAACTCCACATATCCTCAGAGAAAAAATAATTATCAATTTACTCCTTGTAAAGTCCTGATTTCCTGGTTGACTTACATAAATTGAAACATCTGGCCAATTCTTAAATACTCTAGAGATTTCTGCTATATCTAGCATCCAACATTCTGTAACTATATACTGCAATAATCAGTGTTGTACTTCTACCTACCTACCTTGGCCATATCACAAACATTTTTCTTTATAGATTAGAATCAGCTTATTCAACCTGAATGATACCAGATTACAGTGACTGAATAATACTGACCCATATTAGCTTAATATTACTACTATATGCTGACCAAATAATACTGCCATACAGTGGCTGAATAATACCAGTATATACAGTGGTGCCCAAAAGTATTGGCACCCCTGCAATTCTGTCAGATAATACTCAGTTTCTTCCTGAAAATGATTGCAATCACAAATTCTTTGGTATTATTACCTTCATTTAATTTGTCTTCAATGAAAAAAAACAAAAAGAATTGTCCTAAAGCCAAATTGGATATAATTCCACACCAAACCTAAAAAATGGGGTGGACAAAAGTATTGGCACTGTTCGAAAAATCATGTGATGCTTCTCTAATTCATGTAATTAACAGCACCTGTAACTTACCTGTGGCACCTAACAGGTGTTGGCAATAACTAAATCACACTTGCAGCCAGTTAACATGGATTAAAGTTGACTCAACCTCTGTCCTGTGTCCTTGTGTGTACCACATTGAGCATGGAGAAAAGAAAGAAGACCAAAGAACTGTCTGAGGACTTGAGAAACCAAATTGTGAGGAAGCATGAGCAATCTCAAGGCTACAAGTCCATCTCCAAAGACCTGAATGTTCCTGTGTCTTCCGTGCACAGTGTCATCAAGAAGTTTAAAGCCCATGGCACTGTGGCTAACCTCCCAAATGTGGACGGAAAAGAAAAATTGACGAGAGATTTCAACGCAAGACTGTGCGGATGGTGGATAAAGAACCTCGACTAACATCCAAACAAGTTCAAGCTGCCCTGCAGTCCGAGGGTACAACAGTGTCAACCCGTACTATCCGTCGGCGTCTGAATGAAAAGGGACTGTATGGTAGGATACCCAGGAAGACCCCACTTCTTACCCCGAGACATAAAAAAGCCAGGCTGGAGTTTGCCAAAACTTACCTGAGAAAGCCTAAAACGTTTTGGAAGAATGTTCTCTGGTCAGATGAGACAAAAGTAGAGCTTTTTGGGAAAAAGCATCAACATAGAGTGTACAGGAAAAAAAAAGAGGCATTCAAAGAAAAGAACACGGTCCCTACAGTCAAACATGGCGGAGGTTCCCTGATGTTTTGGGGTTGCTTTGCTGCCTCTGGCACTGGACTGCTTGACCGTGTGCATGGCATTATGAAGTCTGAAGACTACCAAAAAATTTTGCAGCAAAATGTAGAGCCCAGTGTGAGAAAGCTGGGTCTCCGTCAGAGGTCATGGGTCTTCCAGCAGGACAATGACCCAAAACACACTTCCAAAAGCACTATAAAATGGTTTGAGAGAAAGCACTGGAGACTTCTAAGGTGGTCAGCAATCAGTCCAGACCTGAATCCCATAGAACACCTGTGGAGAGATCACAAAATGGCAGTTTGGAGAAGGAACCCTTCAAATATCAGGGACCTGGAGCAGTTTGCCAAAGAAGAATGGTCTACAATTCCAGCAGAGCATTGTAAGAAACTCATTGATGGTTACCGGAAGTGGTTGTTCGCAGTTATTTTGGCTAAAGGTTGTGCAACCAAGTATTAAGCTGAGGGTGCCAATACTTTTGTCTGGCCCATTTTTGGAGTTTTGTGTGAAATGATCAATGATTTGATTTTTGCTTCATTCTCTTTTGTGTTTTTTCCTTGCAAGCAAATTAAATGAAGATAATAATACCAAAGAATTTGTGATTGCAATTATTTTCAGGAAGAAACTGAGTAATATCTGACAGAATTTCAGGGGTGCCAATACTTTTGGCCACCACTGTAAATTGAATAAATAATAATGCTATACAGTGACTGAATAATACCACTATATATATATTGAGTAAATAATAATGCTATACAGTGACTGAATAATACCACTATATATTGAGTAAATAATAATGCTATACAGTGATTGAATAATACCACTATATATAGAGTAAATAATAATGCTATACAGTGACTGAATAATACCACTATATGTAGAGTAAATAATAATGATATACAGTGACTGAATAATACCACTATATGTAGAGTAAATAATAATGCTATACAGTGACTGAATAATACCACTATATATAGAGTAAATAATACTGCCATACAGTGACTGAATAATACCACTAAATATATTGAACAAATAATACTGCCGTGCGGTGACTGAATAATACCAATATATATATTGAGTAAATAATACTGCTATAAGGTGACTGAATGATACCACTATATATATTGAGTAAATAATACTGCCATGCGGTGACTGAATAAGACCACTATATATATTGAGTAAATAATACTGCCATGCGGTGACTGAATAATGGCACTATATATATTGAGTAAATAATACTGCCATACAGTGACTGAATAATACCACTATATATATTGAGTAAATAATAATGCTATTCAGTGACTGAATGACACCACTATATATATTGAGTAACTAATACTGCCATGCAGTGACTGAATAATACCACTATATATATTGAGTAAATAATAATGCTATACAGTGACTGAAAAATACCGCTATATATATTGAGTAAATAATACTGCCATACAGTGACTGAATAATACCACTATATATATATATTGAGTAAATAATACTGCCATGCAGTGACTGAATAATACCACTATATATATTGAGTAAATAATACTGCCATGTGGTGACTGAATTATGCCACTATATATATTGAGTAAATAATACTACGATGTGGTGACTGAATAATACCACTATATATATTGAGTAAATAATAATGCTATACAGTGACTGAATGATACCACTATATATTGAGTAAACAATACTGCCATACAGTGACTGAATAATACCACTATATAAATTGAGTAAATAATACTGTCATGCGGTGAATGAATAATACAACTATATATATTGAGTAAATAATACTGCCATGCGGTGACTGAATAATACCAGTATATATATTGAGTAAATAATACTGCCATAAAGGGACTGAATAATACCACTATATATAGAGTAAATAATGCTGCCATACAGTGACTGAATAATACCACTATATACAGTGCCTACAAGTAGTATTCAACCCCCTGCAGATTTAGCTGGTTTGATAAGATGCAAATAAGTTAGAGCCTTCAAACTGCAAACGAGAGTAGGTTTTATGAACAGAAGCATAAATCTTACAAACCAAAAAGTTATGTTGCTCAGTTGAATTTTATTAAATTTTAAACATAAAAGTGTGGGTCAATTATTATACAACCCCTATGTTTAATATTTTGTGGAATAACCCTTGTTTGCAATTACAGCTAATAATCGTCTTTTATAAGACCTGATCAGGCCGGCACAGGTCTGTGGAGTTATCTTGGCCCACTCCTCCATGCAGATCTTCTCCAAGTTATCTAGGTTCTTTGGGTGTCTCATGTGGACTTTATTCTTGAGCTCCTTCCACAAGTTTTCAATTGGGTTAAGGTCAGGAGACTGACTAGGCCACTCCAACACCTTGACTTTTTCCCTCTTGAACCAGGCCTTGGTTTTCTTGGCTGTGTGCTTTGGGTCGTTGTCTTGTTGGAAGATGAAATTACGACCCATCTTAAGATCCTTGATGGAGGAGTGGAGGTTCTTGGCCAAAATCTCCAGGTAGGCCGTGCTATCCATCTTCCCATGGATGCGGACCAGATGGCCAGGCCCCTTGGCAGAGAAACAGCCCCACAGCATGATGCTGCCACCACCATGCTTGACTGTAGGGATGGTATTCTTGGGGTCGTATGCAGTGCCATCCAGTCTCCAAACGTCACGTGTGTGGTTGGCACCAAAGATCTCGATCTTGGTCTCATCAGACCATAGAACCTTGAACCAGTCTGTCTCAGAGTCCTCCAAGTGATCATGAGCAAACTGTAGACGAGCCTTGACATGACGCTTTGAAAGTAAAGGTACCTTACGGGCTCGTCTGGAACGGAGACCATTGCGGTGGAGTACGTTACTTATGGTATTAACTGAAACCAATGTCCCCACTGCCATGAGATCTTCCTGGAGCTCCTTCCTTGTTGTCCTTGGGTTAGCCTTGACTCTTCGGACAAGCCTGGCCTCGGCACGGGAGGACACTTTCAAAGGCTGTCCTGGCCGTGGAAGGTTAACAGTAGTTCCATAAGCCTTCCACTTACGGATGATGCTCCCAACAGTGGAGACAGGTAGGCCCAACTCCTTGGAAAGGGTTTTGTACCCCTTGCCAGCCTTGTGACCCTCCACGATCTTGTCTCTGATGGCCTTGGAATGCTCCTTTGTCTTTCCCATGTTGACCATGTCTGAGTGCTGTTCACAAGTTTGGGGAGGGTCTTAAATAGTCAGAAAAGGCTGGCAAAAGAGATCTTTAATCCACACATGTGAAGCTCATTATTCTTGGTGCCTGAACTACTTCTTAATACTTTTGGGGGACCAAACAGAATTCTTGTGGTTTGAGGGGTTGAATAATAAATGACACTCTGAATTAACTTTTAACGTTTTAAAAAAAAAACAAAAAAAAAAAACAAAAACAAAATTTGCTGCAGTGCATTTCCCACTTCCTGGCTGATCTACAGTACAAATGTCACAATGCCAAGTTAATTCCGCATGTGTCAACCAGCTAAATCTGCAGGGGGTTGAATACTACTTGTAGGCACTGTATATATTGAGTAAATAATACTGCCATGCAGTGACTGAATAATACCACTATATATATTGAGTAAATAATAATGCTATACAGTGACTGAATGACACCACTATATATATTGAGTAACTAATACTGCCATGCAGTGACTGAATAATACCACTATATATATTGAGTAACTAATACTGCCATGCAGTGACTGAATAATACCACTATATATATTGAGTAAATAATAATGCTATACAGTGACTGAAAAATACCACTATATATATTGAGTAAATAATACTGCCATACAGTGACTGAATAATACCACTATATATATTGAGTAAATAATACTGCCATACAGTGACTGAATAATACCACTATATATATATTGAGTAAATAATACTGCCATGCAGTGACTGAATGATACAACTATATATATTGAGTAAATAATACTGCCATACAGTGACTGAATAATACCACTATATATATTGAGTAAATAATACTGCCATGCGGTGACTGAATATTACCACTATATATTGAGAAAATAATAATGCCATGCGGTGACTGAATTATACCACTATATATATTGAGTAAATAATACTACCATGTGGTGACTGAATAATACCACTATATATATTGAGTAAATAATAATGCTATACAGTGACTGAATGATACCACTATATTTTGAGTATACAATACTGCCATACAGTGACTGAATAATACCACTATATAAATTGAGTAAATAATACTGCCATGCGGTGAATGAATAATACCTCTATATATATTGAGTAAATAATACTGCCATGCGGTGACTGAATAATACCAGTATATATATTGAGTAAATAATACTGCCATAAAGTGACTGAATAATACCACTATATATATTGAGTAAATAATACTGCCATACAGTGGCTGAATAATACCACTATATATATATTGAGTAAATAATACTGCCATGCAGTGACTGAATAATACCACTATATATATTGAGTAAATAATAATGCCATACGGTGACTGAATGATACCACGATATATATTGAGTAAATAATTCTGCCATACGGTGACTGAATAATACCACTATATGTATTGAGTAAATAATACTGCCATACAGTGACTGAATAATACCACTAAATATATTGAGTAAATAATAATGCTATACAGTGACTGAATAATACCACAATATATATTAAGTAAATAATACTGCCATACAGTGATTGAATAATACCACTATATATAATGAGTAAATAATAATGCTGTACAGTGACTGAATAATAACACTATATATATTGAGTAAATAATACTGCCATACAGTGACTGAATAATACCACTATATATATTGAGTAAATAATACTGCCATGCGGTGACTGAATAATACCACTATATATATTGAGTAAATAATAATGCTATACAGTGACTGAATGATACCACTACAGTGCTGGCCAAAAGTATTGGCACCCCTGCAATTCTGTCAGATAATACTCAGTTTCTTCCTGAAAATGATTGCAATCACAAATTCTTTGGTATTATTCTCTTCATTTAATTTGTCTTCAATGAAAAAAACACAAAAAGAATTGTCCTAAAGCCAAATTGGATATAATTCCACACCAAACCTAAAAAAGGGGTGGACAAAAGTATTGGCACCGTTTGAAAAATCATGTGATGCTTCTCTAATTCGTGTAATTAACAGCACCTGTAACTTACCTGTGGCACCTAACAGGTGTTGGCAATAACTAAATCACACTTGCAGCCAGTTAACATGGATTAAAGTTGACTCAACCTCTGTCCTGTGTCCTTGTGTGTACCACATTGAGCATGGAGAAAAGAAAGAAGACCAAAGAACTGTCTGAGGACTTGAGAAACCAAATTGTGAGGAAGCATGAGCAATCTCAAGGCTACAAGTCCATCTCCAAAGACCTGAATGTTCCTGTGTCTTCCGTGCGCAGTGTCATCAAGAAGTTTAAAGCCCATGGCACTGTGGCTAACCTCCCTAGATGTAGACGGAAAAGAAAAATTGACGAGAGATTTCAACGCAAGATTGTGCGGATGGTGGATAAAGAACCTCGACTAACATCCAAACAAGTTCAAGCTGCCCTGCAGGCCGAGGGTACAACAGTGTCAACCCGTACTATCCGTCGGCGTCTGAATGAAAAGGGACTGTATGGTAGGATACCCAGGAAGACCCCACTTCTTACCCCGAGACATAAAAAAGCCAGGCTGGAGTTTGCCAAAACTTACCTGAGAAAGCCTAAAATGTTTTGGAAGAATGTTCTCTGGTCAGATGAGACAAAACTAGAGCTTTTTGGGAAAAAGCATCAACATAGAGTGTACAGGAAAAAAAAAGAGGCATTCAAAGAAAAGAACACGGTCCCTACAGTCAAACATGGCGGAGGTTCCCTGATGTTTTGGGGTTACTTTGCTGCCTCTGGCACTGGACTGCTTGACCGTGTGCATGGCATTATGAAGTCTGAAGACTACCAAAAAATTTTGCAGCATAATGTAGGGCCCAGTGTGAGAAAGCTGGGTCTCCCTCGGAGGTCATGGGTCTTCCAGCAGGACAATGACCCAAAACACACTTCCAAAAGCACTATAAAATGGTTTGAGAGAAAGCACTGGAGACTTCTAAGGTGGCCAGCATGAGTCCAGACCTGAATCCCATAGAACACCTGTGGAGAGATCTCAAAATGGCAGTTTGGAGAAGGCACCCTTCAAATATCAGGGACCTGGAGCAGTTTGCCAAAGAAGAATGGTCCAGAATTCCAGCAGAGCATTGTAAGAAACTCATTGATGGTTACCGGAAGCGGTTGTTCGCAGTTATTTTGGCTAAAGGTTGTGTAACCAAGTATTAGGCTGAGGGTGCCAATACTTTTGTCCGGCCCTTTTTTGGAGTTTTGTGTGAAATGATCAATGATTTGATTTTTGCTTCATTCTCTTTTGTGTTTTTTCCTTGCAAGCAAATTAAATGAAGAGAATAATACCAAAGAATTTGTGATTGCAACATTTTCAGGAAAAAACTGAGTATTATCTAACAGAATTGTAGGGGTGCCAATACTTTTGGCCAGCACTGTATATATGGAGTAAATAATACTGCCATACAGTGACTGAATAATACCACTATATATATATTGAATAAATAATACTGCCATGTGGTGACTGAATAATACCACTATATATATTGAGTAAATAATACTGCCATGCGGTGACTGAATAATACCAGTATACAGTCATGGCCAAAAGTATTGAGAATGAGACAAATAGTAATTTTTCCAAAGTTTACTGCTTCATTTTTTGTAATGGCAATTTGCATATACTCCTGAATGTCAAAGAGTGATCAGCTTAACAGCAATTACTGTACTTGCAAAGTCAATATTTGCCCAGAAAATGAACTTTAACCCCCAAAACACATTTCAACATCATTGCAGTCCTGCCTTAAAAGGAGCAGCTAACATCGTTTTAGTGATTGATCCATTAACACAGGTGTGGGTGTTGATGAGGACAGGGCTGGCGATCAATCAGTCATGATTAAGTAAGAATGACATCACTGGACACTTTAAAAGGAGGCTGGTTCTTGGTATCATTGTTTCTCTTCAGTTAACCATGGTTATCTCTAAAGAAACACGTGCAGCCATCATTGCACTGCACAAAAATGGCCTAACAGGGAAGAGTATCGCAGCTACAAAGATTGCACCTCAGTCAGCAATCTATCGCATCATCAAGAACTTCAAGGAGAGAGCTTCCATTGTTGTCAAAAGGCTCCAGGGCGCCCAAGAAAGACCAGCAAGCGCCAGGACCGTATCTTAAAACTGTTTCAGCTGCGGGATCGGACTACCAGCAGTGCCGAGCTTGCTCAGGAATGGCAGCAGGCTGGTGTGAGTGCTTCTGCACGCACTGCGAGGCGGAGACTCTTTGAGCAAGGGCTGGTTTCAAGGAGGGCAGCAAAGAAGCCACTTCTCTCCAGAAAAAACATCAGGGACCGACTGATATTCTGCAAAAGGTACAGGGAGTGGACTGCTGAGGACTGGGACAAAGTCATTTTCTCTGATGAATCCCCTTTTCGATTGTTTGGGACATCTGGAAAACAGCTTATTCGGAGAAGAAGAGGTGAGCGCTACCACCAGTCTTGTCTCATGCCAACTGTAAAGCATCCTGAAACCATTCATGTGTGGGGTTGCTTCTCAGCCAAGGGAATCGGCTCACTCACAGTCTTGCCTAAAAACACAGCCATGAATAAAGAATGGTACCAGAATGTCCTCCAAGAGCAACTTCTCCCAACCGTGCAAGAGCAGTTTGGCGCCCAACAATGCCTTTTCCAGCATGATGGAGCACCTTGCCATAAAGCAAAGGTGATAACTAAATGGCTCATGGAACAAAACATAGAGATTTTGGGTCCATGGCCTGGAAACTCCCCAGATCTTAATCCCATTGAGAACTTGTGGTCAATCATCAAGAGACGGGTGGACAAACAAAAACCAACAAATTCTGGCAAAATGCAAGCATTGATTATGCAAGAATGGACTGCTATCAGTCAGGATTTGGTCCAAAAGTTGATTGAGAGCATGCCAGGGAGAATTACAGAGGTCTTGAAGAAGAAGGGGCAACACTGCAAATATTGACTTGCTGCATTAACTCATTCTAACTGTCAATATAACCTATTGGTACTCATAATATGATTGCAATTATATTTCTGTATGTGATATAAACATCAGACAAACACTAATAAAAACCAGAGGCCAGCAGATCATGTGAAAATATAATTTTGGTGTCATTCTCAAAACTTTTGGCCATGACTGTATATATTGAGTAAAAAATACTGCCATACAGTGACTGAATAATAGCAGTATATATATTGAGTAAATAATTCTGCCATGCGGTGACTGAATAATACCAATATATATATTGAGTAAATAATACTGCCATGCGGTGACTGAATAATACCACTATATATATATTGAGTAAATAATACTGCCATACAGTGACTGAATAATGCCACTATATATATTGAGTAAATAATAATACCATATGGTGACTGAATAATACCAATATATATTGTGAGTAAATAATACTGCCATACCGTGACTGAATAATACCACTATATATATTGAGTAAATAATAATGCTATACTGTGACTGAATGATACCACTATATATATTGAGTAAATAATACTGCCATACAGTGACTGAATAATACCACTATATATAATGAATAAATAATACTGCCATGCGGTGACTGAATAATACCACTATATATATATTGAGAAAATAATACTGCCATGTGGTGACTGAATAATACCACTATATATATTGAGTAAATAATAATGCTATACAGTGACTGAATGATACCACTATATATTGAGAAAATAATACTGCCATACGGTGACTGAATAATACCACTATATATGTTGAGTAAATAATAATGCTATACAGTGACTGAATGATACCACTATATATTGAGTAAATAATACTGCCATACAGTGACTGAATAATACCACTGTAACATCCCTGGCGGCGTGCTTGCATGGCTTACCATCTCCCACCATGCAAGACCGCAATCTTACCTTTCAGGCCAGGCTCCACACTTTTGCTCCAGTACCTGCTGTTTGTATGTCTCTTGTCTGCTGGCTTAGGGCGTCGGCACTGTTGCTTTCTGATTCTTAAAGCTACAGTGTGCGCAGTCCTAATGCGTCCCCAGCCTATTGCTGTGAGTCACTGGATACTTATACCCCCTCCACCCAGTGGGAGGGGCCTGAGCAACAGTTTCTTACAGTCTGTGTTCTGTGCAACTATTAGTTGCCAGGTCCTGTCCTGACTCTAGTCTGTCCGCCACCCTGGAGGCTGAGTACCCAGGGCCTCTACCTGTACCTGTTACTTCTAGTCTGTTTCCGCCACCCTGGGGGCCGAGTACCCAGGGCCGCTACCTGTATCTCTGACTTCTAGTCTGTTTCCGCCACCCTGGGGGCTGAGTTCCCAGGCTCGTTCCTGGATCTTGTTCCCGGTTCAGTTCCTGTCTGAACAGTGTCCTAGCCCGTTACCTGTTTGTCTCTATGTCCGAACCTTTCCTTTTCCTGCAGTGTCTGTATCTGCACCTAACTCCAACTCTTTGTCTCTGTACTTCTGTTTGTGAGTTTTGTGTCCACTTGCTACTTCATTGTAAGTACCTTGTGTGTATCTGGTTCTGCTTGTCCCCTTTCCCTTCCTCCATATCTACCTCCTGTGTTCAAACCATCTTCCTGTAATTTCCAGTCTGTTCCATGTGAACAGAGCCCTGTCCTGTCCGCCTGCACCTTCTGCTCTGTTCTGCTCTGCTTGTTCACCGCACCCGCGGTTCCGCTCTGCTCGTTCACCGCACCTGCTTTTCCCCTCTGCTTGTTCTCCGCTCCTGCGGTTCCGCTCCGCTCTGCTTGTTCGCCACTCCGGCGGTTTTGCTCCGCTCTGCTTGTTCACCGCACCTGCGGTCGCTCCCCGCTCTGCTTGTTCACCGCTCCGGCGGTTTTGCTCCGCTCTGCTTGTTCACCGCACCTGCGGTTTCGCCCTGCTCTGTTTGCTCACCGCTCCGGCGGTTCTGCTTTGCTTGTTCACCACATCTGCGGTTTCGCTCTGCTCTGCTGTCCACCGCACCTGCGGCTCCGTTCCTGTGTCCCAGTCTGTACTGGTCCCTATCCTGCCTGCGTTCCTACCTGCCAGTACCCGCCTGCCTGCATACCTGCTGTGCCTGTCAATATCCATCTGTCTGCATACCAGCTGTGCCTACCAGTGCCCACCTGTCAATATGCCAGTCTAACCTGCCTACCTGCACATCACTTATCTTCACAGCATAGACAATTGCCTTCAGATGACCCCAAAGATAAAAGTCTAAAGGGGTCAGATCGGGAGACCTTGGTGGCCATTCAACTGGCCCACGACGACCAATCCACTTTCCAGGAAACTGTTCATGTAGGAATGCTCGGACCTGACACCCATAATGTGGTGGTGCACCATCTTGTTGGAAGAACTCAGGGAACGTGCCATCTTCAGTACATAAAGAGGGCAACACATCATCATGTAGCAATTTCAGATATCCAGTGGCATTGAGGTTTCCATTGATGAAGAATGGCCCCACTATCTTTGTACCCCATATACCACACCATACCATCAAGATACGAGATGTGCAGCATCTGAAACAATGGATACTGGAAGCCTGTGCTAGCATTTCTTCTGCGGTGTTGCTATCAGTGTGTCAAGAGTGGGAGAAGAGGGTTGCATTGACAATCCAACACAATGGGCAGCACTTTGAACACATTTTATAAGTGGTCATGAACTTGTAAAAAACACATGAAAGAATGAAGTTACGTTAAAACCAAGCACACCATTGTTTTTCTTATGAAATTCTCAATAAGTTTGATGTGTCACATGACCCTCTTGCCATTGAAAAAAATAAAGTTGGATCCAAAATGGCCGACTTCAAAATGGCCGCCATGGTCACCACCCATCTGGAAAAGTTTTCCCCCTCCCATATACTAATGTGACACAAACAGGAAGTTGATATCACCAACCATTCCCATTTAATTTAGGTGTGTCCATATAAATAGCCCTCCCTGTATATTGAGTAAATAATACTGCCATGCGGTGAGTGAATAATACCACTATATATATTGAGTAAATAATACTGCCATACAGTGACTGAATAATACCACTATATATATTGAGAAAATAATACTGCCATGCGGTGACTGAATAGTACCACTATATATATTGAGTAAATAATTGCTGCCATACAGTGACTGAATAATATCACTATATATATATATATTGAGTAGATAATATTGCCGTACAGTGACTGAATAATACCACTGTATATATTGAGTAAATCATATTGCCATGCGGTGACTGAATAATAGTACATTAAAATGAATTAAATTCAATGGCGGCACACAGTGATTGGAAAGTAAGACTGCACAAAGACCAATAATACTACCATACGGTAATGGAATAATACTACAGTACATTACAGTGACTGTATAATACATACAGATTTTTAATAATACTGTTATACAGAAATTACATAATACCATCATACAGCGGTGACCAAATGATACTACCATACAGAGACTATTAATACCATACAGTGACAGAATAAAACTGCAACAATCACTGAATATTAGCATCAAACATGCTTGTTGGGCGTTTTTAATAAGTCTGCAGAATTGTGAATGCAGCTCTGGCTATTATATACTGCAGACCATAACTTATGATCAGTACAAGAAAGGTATAGAAGCAGGATGTTTCCAAATGTACTAGGAGTTTATGTATATTATAATCCGTGGGTAACAGAGATGAATTACATAGGGCGATAGTGATAAAACAGCTTAGGAGCTGAGCCGAGAAAATGCAAAATGAATCATATACAGAGAAAGGAAAGCGAGTGAGAAAGGATAATAACCTGTAAATCATGAATTAAAGGAGGAGGTGTATAAACAATTCTATATAAAACTAATTTATAATTACAATATGGGTAATGGAAAAAGATTACAGCTATTGATGTCAGTAAATGTTGCTTTTCGTACTGAAAGCGTCTCTTTCACAAGAAACTCTTTAATCTAAACGTAGATGTAACTTTCTAAGTTCTATATAGTATAGAGGAAATTATTAATCATTGTCACTCTGACATGTGCAAATCAGAGATCTTATTTATTGTAGACAGATTATATAAGCAACTCACCGAAAAAGACAAAAAATCAAAAAAACTGCAGTATTTAACAACACCAGGTAACAAAACGAATGCACTTACTGGATGGAGCAACCCGATGATAAAGGCAGAGGCAACACAGGTGCAAAATACTGATGAAACAACCACTCACAGCGACCATTCAGAAAGCAGTGATAAGGCTACAGCAAAATTGTTGGAAAATATAGAATTTGTGACAAAATTACACTTTTCATGAACATGGCACATTATAACATGGGAATTATGCTAAAAGGATTTACTATATGCAGTACAGACCAAAAGTTTGGACACACCTTCTCATTTAAAGATTTTTCTGTATTTTCATGACTATGAAAATTGTACATTCACACTGAAGGCATCAAAACTATGAATTAACACATGTGAAATTATATACTTAACAAAAAAGTGTGAAACAACTGAAAATATGTCTTATATTCTAGGCTCTTCAAAGTAGCCACCTTTTGCTTTGATGACTGCTTTGCACACTCTTGGCATTCTCTTGATGAGCTTCAAGAGGTAGTCACCGGAAATGGTCTTCCAACAATCTTGAAGGAGTTCCCAGAGATGCTTAGCACTTGTTGGCCCTTTTGCCTTCACTCTGCGGTCCAGCTCACCCCAAACCATCTCGATTGGGTTCAGGTCTGGTGACTTTGGAGGCCAGGTCATCTGGCATAGCACCCCATCACTCTTTCTCTTGGTCAAATAGCCCTTACACAGCCTGGAGGTGTGTTTGAGGTCATTGTCCTGTTGAAAAATAAATGATGGTCCAACTAAACGCAAACCGGATGGAATAACATGCCGCTGCAAGATGCTGTGGTAGCCATGCTGGTTCAGTATGCCTTCAATTTTGAATAAATCCCGAACAGTGTCACCAGCAAAGTACCCCCACACCATCACACCTCCTCCGTGCTTCACGGTTGGAACCAGGCATGTAGAGTCCATCGGTTCACCTTTTTTGCTTCGCACAAAGACACGGTGGTTGGAATCAAAGATCTCAAATTTGGACTCATCAGACCAAAGCACAGATTTCCACTGGCCTAATGTCCATTCCTTGTGTTCTTTAGCCCAAACAAGTCTCTTCTGCTTGTTGCCTGTCCTTAGCAGTGGTTTCCTAGCAGCTGTTTTACCATGAAGGCCTGCTGCACAAAGTCTCCTTTTAACAGTTGTTGTAGAGATGTGTCTGCTGCTAGAACTCTGTGTGGCATTGACCTGGTCTCTAATCTGAGCTGCTGTTAACCTGCGATTTCTGAGGCTGGTGACTCGGATAAACTTATCCTCAGAAGCAGAGGTAACTCTTGGTCTTCCTTTCCTGGGTCGGTCCTCATGTGAGCCAGTTTCTTTGTAGCACTTGATGGTTTTTGCAACTGCACTTGGGGACACTTTCGAAGTTTGCCCAATTTTTCGGACTGACTGACCTTCATTTCTTAAAGTAATGATGGCCACTCATTTTTCTTTACTTAGCTGCTTTTTTCTTGCCATAATACAAATTGTAACAGTCTATTCAGTAGGACTATCATCTGTGTATCTCCCTGACTTCTGCACAACACAACTGATGGTCCCAACCCCATTTATAAGGCAAGAAATTCCACTTATTAAACCTGACAGGGCACACCTGTGAAGTGAAAATCATTTCTGGTGACTACCTCTTGAAGCTCATCAAGAGAATGCCAAGAGTGTGCAAAGCAGTCATCAAAGCAAAAGGTAGCTACCTGGAAGAACCTAGAATATAAGACATATTTTCAGTTGTTTCACACTTTTTTGTTAAGTATATAATTCCACATGTGTTAATTCATAGTTTTGATGCCTTCAGTGTGAATGTACAATTTTCATAGTCATGAAAATACAGAAAAATCTTTAAATGAGAAGGTGTGTCCAAACTTTTGGTCTGTACTGTATATATATATACACTGCTCAAAAAAAATAAAGGGAACACTCAAATAACACATCCTAGATCTGAATGAATGAAATATTCTCATTGAATACTTTGTTCTGTACAAAGTTGAATGTGCTGACGACAAAATCACACAAAAATCATCAATGGAAATCAAATTTATTAACCAATGGAGGCCTGGATTTGGAGTCACCCCCAAAATTAAAGTGGAAAAACACACTACAGGCTGATCCAACTTTGATGTAATGTCCTTAAAACAAGTCAAAATGAGGCTCAGTATTGTGTGTGGCCTCCACGTGCCTGTATGACCTCCCTACAATGCCTGCGCATGCTCCTGATGAGGTTGCAGATGGTCTCCTGTGGGATCTCCTCCCAGACATGGACTAAAGCATCCGCCAACTCCTGGACAGTCTGTGGTGCAACGTGACGTTGGTGGATGAAGCGAGACATGATGTCCCAGATGTGCTCAATCGGATTCAGGTCTGGGGAACGGTCGGGCCAGTCCATAGCTTCAATGCCTTCATCTTGCAGGAACTGCTGACACACTCCAGCCACATGAGGTCTGGCATTGTCCTGCATTAGGAGGAACCCAGGGCCAACTGCACCAGCATATGGTCTCACAAGGGGTCTGAGGATCTCATTGCGGTACCTAATGGCAGTCAGGCTACCTCTGGCGAGCACATGGAGGGCTGTGCGGCCCTCCAAAGAAATGCCATCCCACACCATTGCTGACCCACTGCCAAACCGGTCATGCTGAAGGATGTTGCAAGCAGCAGATCGCTCTCCACGGCGTCTCCAGACTCTGTCACGTCTGTCACATGTGCTCAGTGTGAACCTGCTTTCATCTGTGAAGAGCACAGGGGGCCAATGGCGACTTTGCCAATCCTGATGTTCTGTGGCAAATGCCAAGCATCCTGCACGGTGTTGGGCTGTGAGCACAACCCCCATCTCATACCACCCTCATGGAGTCGGTTTCTAACAGTTTGTGCAGACACATGCATATTTGTGGCCTGCTGGAGGTCATTTTGCAGGGCTCTGGCAGTGCTCCTCCTGTTCCTTCTTGTACAAAGGAGGAGGTAACGGTCCTGCTGCTGGGTTGTTGCCCTCCTATGGCTCCCTCCACATCTACTGGTATCTGCTCCATGCTCTGGACACTGTGCTGACAGATACAGCTACCCTTCTTGCCACAGCTCGCACTGATGTGCCATCCTGGATGAACTGCACTACCTGAGCAACTTCTGTGGGTTGTACTGTAGACACCGCCTCATACTACTGTATCTCTAGGGATGAGAGCAATGGCAAAATGAAAAAGTGACCAAAACAACAGCCAAAAAGGATGAGAACAGAGAAATGGTCTGTGGTCACCACCTGCAGAACCATTCCTTTATAGGGGGTATCTTGCTAATTGCCGATCATTTCTACCAGTTGTCTGTTCCATTTCCACAACAGCAGGAGAAATTGATTCACAATCAGTGTTGCTTCATAACTGGACAGGTAGATTTCACAGAAGTGTTATTGACTTGGCGTTACATTGTGTTGTTTAAGTGTTCCCTTTATTTTTTGAGCAGTGTATATTGGGATTATACTAGTATAAATTAAATGGCATATAGATGCAAATCAGGAATATTATTTTCCTATCAGATGTGTATGTTTGGCTTATTTTAAAAAAGTTGTCCACTGCCGAGCAACCTTTGCTTAATCAATTTAGGAGCCCATATAAAATACCAGCATAAGCTCACCTTCTGCCAATGTCGCTGACGTGACTTGTTGTGTAACTCGCCGACCGCTCATCAGCTGCAGGTGATCAATACTCCATCAGGGTGGACATCCACTCTGATGACATAGTAAATCTGCAGCTGACGAGCTATGCCTAGATGCAATGATTAAACTGAGGTTCTTTAGTAGTGGACAACCTCTTTAGGGGAACATTAGGTTTAGAAATTAATGATAAAAGTACAAGTTAAAGAGGTTTTCTACCTTATGAAACATGGTCCCCAAATGCTTTCCTACTGCCATGCTGTCTACATTGAGTTCAATGATTGGCTGCCTTTTAGCTACAAATAATCTTGGAAAATATTGCAGAACTCATCTGTATGCAAACAGTATCCAGACATTACATCATGGGATCACAAATAATTCTTTCTTTGAGGTAAAACATTTTTTAAAAGCAGACAGGAAAATGTTTTACCTCACAGGAATAATCAGCTGTGATCCCCTCTGTAATGTCTGTATACTCTTTTGCGTCCTCCCCTGCCCAGGAGATGGGGTATGATCAGACCATGTTCCTGTATGGTCAGACACAGCCATTACACAGTACACAGCAGGGGCACATTTATAAGATTATCTCAGCACAGGAACATTTTATTTAATCACATCCAATTGTGGAAGATATTATTATTCCAAGATCTATTTTTAAATTAACTTTGTTCGTGGGAAAACTCCTTTAACTTTTTTTGCAATTTGTGCTATAGCAGTCTTGGATCAAGTGGGTTCACTTTCACTCCTCACGTGCTTTGTTGAGCCTTGGGCACCCATGCCTGTCGCACGTTCACTGGTTGTATTTCCTTTGACAATTTTTGGTAGCCACTAACCACTACATACTGGGAAACAATCCCTCAAGTCTGCCATTTTTAAAATCCTCTTTTCTGACCATCACAATTTGGCCCTTAGATCTTACATTACTTTGATCCTTATACCTGGACATTTTATAATATCTCATTTTCTCTATTTTGCCCATCTCCTCAAAAAAAAAAAAATACAAATTAAACTGTAAGATATTTGCATCCCAAATGGTGCTATTAAAAAACATATAAAGCTTTCATATACAGTATAAGTCAAAAGCTTGAGCACATCTGTTCATGCAGTGGTTTTCCTCTGTCTTATTGGAATGTGCACATTGTGGATTCAGACTGAAGGCAGCAAAACCACAAAATTACAAATATGGAAAGAAGGAGTGGGGAAACACGTGTGAAACAAACCATAAGATGTGCTAAAACCTTAGATTCCTCAAGGTCCCCCCCTTTTACTCTGAAGACAGCTTTACACCCCACTGGCATTCTCTCAAACAACTTCATCAGGTGCAATGGCTTCCAATGAACTGTGAAGTCTTCTCAAAAGTTCATTTAGGAAATGACTGGCCTTCACAAAATGTTTGCGACCATCGGGTGTGTTTTGCAGAGGCAGTGTTGGTTCGCTGTCCCACACTGTGCTGAGCCCAATTCCTCAACTGTTCTAAGCCAGAACATGGCAAGAAGCACTCAACTAAGTAAAGATAAATGACAGTCTATTAATACTTTAAGACACGAAGATCAGTCAATCTGGAAAAGTGCTGGAACCTTGAAGGTATCTTCAAGTACAGTCATAAAAAACATCAAATTGCTATGATGAAATTGGCACTCATGAGGACCACTCCAGGAAAATAAGACCAAGAATTACATCTGCAGCAGAGGATAAGTTCATCAGAGAGACCAGCCTCAGAAACCTCAAATTGACCGCAGTTCAGATAACAGCCCTCATAAATGATGCACAGATATTAAATAGTAGACACATCTCAAAACTAACTTCCCAGAGGAGACAGCGAGAAGCAGGTCTTTATGATCAAATTACTGCAGAGAAGGCACTGCTGAGGACCACAAACAAGAAGAGACTTGTTTTTGCTAACAACGCAAGAACTGGACATTAGATTAGAAGAAATTTGTACTGTTGAGTCAAAATGTGAGATTTTTTGTACCAACCATCATGACTTTGTGAGATGCAGAAAATGTGACTGGGTGGTCCCTACATATGTGGTGCTCAGCATGAAGCATGGAGGGCAAGGTGTTTTGGTTTGGGGTTGTTTTGCTGGTGACAATGTTGGTGATTTACTCCGCTTATCCAGCATGGCTACCTCAACGTTCCTCAATGACATGCCATCTGGTTTGTACTTAGTGGTACAATCATTTGTATTGCAACAGGACAATGACCAAAAACACCTCCAGGCTTTGTAACAGCTATGTGACCAAGAAGTAGAGGAATGAAGGCTTTATCAGATGACATGGCCTCCACAATCACCCGACCTCAAACCAGTTAAGATGATTTGGGTTAACTTGGAAGCAGAGGGAAGGCGAATCAGCCAACAAGTGGTCAACAGTGCATATGGAAACTCCTTCAAGGATGTTGGAAGCCAGTCCAGGTGATGACTTGATGAAGGTGTTAGAAAAAATGCCAAGGGGGTGACAAGCTGTCATCAGAGTAAAAGGGGGGTGCTTTGTGATATCAGAGGTCTAGCACATACATTGGTTTGTTTCACACATGTTTCTTTCAGCAAACCAATCAAAAATCTATGCCCTTTCCTGGGTCCAAATAATCTCCAAGCAGAAAAGCTTCTATTGGAGAATACCTGGGCGTAATGGTATGTGATGCGTCATTTAATCCTTTTTCCCTCTGAACCCATGAAAATTCCACTACTTTTGTTTCATTGTGTATCAGCGTATGTAGGGGTACATCGATTTCAGTGGGTGCAGAATTTGGAATCCACGTGATAACCAAGGCATTGTACATCAGTGACATCTAGAGGATTAAATACAGTATTACACACTTCTGTTTCATTACTTTAATTATTTTTGTGCATCATTTAGAAGTAAGGGACCAATAACAAAATTATGATAAAAATGCATTAACCTATAAAGCAAAAGCTCTATTTCTAATGGGCTGACCACATAATTTATATATATCCTCCAACAGACCAATATGCCGGAATAGTGTATTGTTAACAAAATGATTAAAACTTGTCCCCACTTCCACTTTGCAAACTCAATATTTCTGGGTTGTGAGCTGAATGTATTAATTTTTCCTGCACATCAGATGTTGACAGCTTTCTCACTATCCACCCAGGAAGAAAAGCTATTAATTAATTAGATCCTGGTGAAAGTAGGAAGCCATCTAAATAATTGACATGTAATACATTTCCCCGGCAGCAGCCAAAAGCTGAATGGGCGTTAGAATTTCTCATCCACTAATTATGCAATCTCCTGCTTTATACACACTTGGTATACATTGACATTATATATGAAGCCCACGTGCAGTGTTTGTACGGAGTTCTGTATCCGCACACATAAGCAGACATACATGACAGCTTATAGTGAAAAGGTTCTTGAAATGACAGGTACGCTGTAACTTGGGACCAGGCTGATTACCATAGTAAGGCTGAAGCTTAGAGACTATGTATGGAAGCCGGAGAGGGTCCTACGTGAGTGCCCATGGCTCACTAGCTAAGGAGATAATCAAATAGAATAAAAAGAGGTAACTACACTGTACAGACCACATCACGAGGTGCTAAAATAGCTCATGTAAAGCCAGAATACATGGGTACAGATAAGTACAGGAGGTTGTCAATTAACAGCAACCATTATAGGTGTGAAGGCGATCTAAAAATAAAACAAACAGATTATATGTCATTGTTATAAAATAGGCAAAATGGCAAACAAAGGGGCTACCCACGTAATACCGATAATCTGTATCCAGGAAAACAAAGATCAATAGGAAGCAGATGAGAGATAAGATATGACGAGGTCAAAATTTAAAGATAAGCAACAATACTATAGCATCAAACCTTAGTAAGGATTAAAAGAAAATAAGTAAGCAAACCAAATATTTCTGGAAAAGATAAGCGTAGGTACAATAATCAAAAGAGTTTCGCCATCTCAGAGGCTTTATCAGGGGGTATTATAGTTTAAGCTAAAGAGGAAATGTATTTAAAGCATTTTTTGTAAAAGATTGGTCGAATCCTAATAATTTTTTTCAGACTTTTATGAATTGTCCACAGGTTATATTTTTCACCCCTGGAGGTTCGTGGCTAAATAATTATATTTGCAATAATGAGGTACTTGTAAAGGTATCAACAAGTGAGGTATGATGTGATGGTATAGGCACATTTGTAAATATCATACTTAATTATTTTGGATTATATTATAGTTTTGGCGGTGATATGTGTTCCCGATAGAGTGAGTGATAAAGGGGTCATCAGTAGCTGTTTACAGTGACGATAGGAGGGTCACTCATTGCATGTTGTTGTACCACATTGTCACGAGGAAATGGCTTGTTACATGCGCATCGAGTTCAGCCTTTCAAAGTAGTCAATTTCTTTTGTTGTGACACATGAAATGGAATTAGGAGATATAAGCTGCTTTGTAAAAGGATTCTGAAATCCACGCCAATTGCAAAGATACAATTTGGTGTTGAGGAAAAACAATAGTTCCATGTGACTTAAAGTGTGGTCTATGATATTGGGTGTGAATTGTGATTAAGAATCCAAAAGACTTGTATTTTTTATGACAGTTGTGTCACTCGTGTGTTAGCTAATGGGTCATGATGAGACCCCATTGGATGTGATGTGACAGTGTGACATCTTGATAATTATGACACGTCACCTAGGTTTCAGTGTTATTTTAGTGTCTTATAGACAGATTTAGTTGAAATATTGGTTACATCTTCAATGCTATTTTATCATTTTACAGCTGATTAACAGGCTGGTGATACTGTTAGGATCAACAGTACTTGGAAGGCACAAATCATTCACGCAGCAGGCATTTTAAGACATGAGAGGTTTGAGACAGAACCATCTGTTTAGGCTCAATAACTAGATATAGTACAGACCTGTTGAGTGTGGAGGACTGCTGCAGCCCCTGTAGATACAGATCTATTCATGGCTGCCCCACTGCTGTTCTCTACCACTGTGCAGGTGGCAGTATTTGTAATTGTTCTTTTTTCTATGCTTAGACATAAAAAATCATCACTTTCACAAAGAAATCCACATTGGTGTATAGATATGCTGCAAAGACATTTGAAATTGATTTATAACACTCCATCAATTGTTATGTGACGTATCGGGTAACACAATGACCTTCCCCAGACAATCGGATTGTAATAGAGTAGGGGTATAAATTAATAGGAAAAGGAAGCGCTGACAAAGCACGACCTGAGGTGGTGTGATGGTGCTTTGCCAGCGCTGACTTTTTCTGTGACTCTATCCACTTACTCTATTACAATGTCATTGTTTCAGAAGTCATAGTATTCACTGAAATATCACTCAACAAATAATGGATTGCTATAAATATATTTCAGATATCTTTGCAGCTTATATGTGAGTGCTGATTTTCTGGAGGAGAGCCGTATACCTACACCACAACCTGTCTGTGCAGGCAGACTATAAAGATTTACCATTTATCCTTAGTAATCATTCAGTTAGTAAGGCCACGTTCACACGTTCAGTATTTGGTCAGTATTCTCCATCAGTATTTGTAAGCCTAAACCAGGAGTGGATGATAAATGCTGAAGTGGTGACGTGTTTCTATTATACTTTTCCTCTGATTGTTCCTCTCCTAGTTTTTTATTTTTCATAGACTTGCATTGCTGATTTTGATCCAACACTTGGATCAAAATCGGACATGTGCACTGCCCCATAGAATATCATAGGCCAGAGCGCTACCTGTGAAAACAACGAAAAAACACAGCAAAAAAGGGCAGCAGTGTTTACCTGCCCAGATCTTCAAAGCCAAATGCACTACCAGGGTGCAGCAGACCCCCATAAAGATGGCAGATACACAGGTACAAAATACTGATGAGACAACCACTCACAACCTACCATTTCATGGAGGGGGTGACTGCTTAGTATTAGAATTGCACACAAAAAGGCTTGTATAGGGCGCTGTTCACACTAGGGTAGTGCACAGTATCCGGCTTACAGCCTATTAGTTACGCCCATACTATTAAACAATTAGACTGTGAAAACCACGGATAGTACTCATATGAGCAAAGCCCTAACACTGATTACTTTTATTGTACATTTACTTTCTAAAAGCAAGGTTAATTAAGATTGTAAATTGTCCTTCTTAAAAATTCCCTACCATTTTGATTCAAGAGTAACTGTTTTTTTTTTAATAAATGATAGTACAAGTGAAAATAATAAACTTTTCAATATATCTTACTTGAGAAATAAGCCTTTCTTCACTTATCAGTCATTTCTCCTCCCCGTCTTCTGCACTGATCATTCTCTCTCAAAAATTGCTCAAATCTGTCTTTAACTCTCATTTCACTGAGGGGTCAAATTACAACTCATTTTTATAGGGTATGTGGAGGGGAGGAGGAAAGCCAAAGGGAGACAGAGACACATAGAAAAATAGAAAAACTGCTGCCGCTTCTATTGGCTAGAACCTGCATAGGGAAATACTGCTGCAAAATGCAGGATGCAAACCATTCAATTCCAAAAACAAGTAGAGTTATAACTCATGTATAACTTAATCTGAAAATCTGAAAACTTAACCTGAAATGTCAGTTACATTTCCTGCTACCTGGTCTGTAATATTTAAGCCTTTCCCAAGATTTCACAACACAAACTACATAAATGTTTAACTCAATATTTTAGACCTGATGAGACTGGTGTTTTACTTTGAAAATCCATGTCATAATTTGTAATACTGATATTAAGATGAGAAGTATGAGTCCAGCTATAGCGGGAAGGGAGAGAAGTCATAAATACAAGTGTATTCTAGTTTCCACCCACCCAGTCTGACTGACAGCTGCAGCTTGTACTGTGCAGTGTGGAATCTCAGCAGCAGAGAGGAGGACACTGAGGAGCTGTCAATCAAGTTTTATGGGTGGAGATTGAGTTAAACTTTCATATGGAATTATATTCTGACATGGATTTTTAAAGTAATTACAGGTGTGCTGTACAAATATAATAAAAATATATATTTTTGGGGTCTAGTTGGACTAACAAACAAAACCTATCTATAACAGATGCCTTTCTACTAGACACTTGTGACACAGGATTTAGTAACACAGAAGCAATTTCTTTAAGATAAGCCATTGATGTTAAATTGGTAGGGGTCTAATACTTAATTTATCCACTGCTCAACGGCTTTTGACCATTTTGCTATGCACAGAACTGGAGGTTATCTCTATTTAAGTGAATGGGGCTGAATGCAACAGTTCTCCGTACAGTCAGGTGGTCAGTAGCACCACTCTATAGGAAAAAAAAGTCAAAGGGCACACAGCTCTGTGCCCCTTTCATTCTCAGAATCAGTGTGGGGGGGTACTTTATGCACTCATTGAGTAATGGCATAACATTTCAATATGCCATTACTTTATGAAACTGTAACCACTCTTTAATTACGTAAACTGTTTCCCCCCTCCGTTAAAGGAGTATTTTCAAGTTATTAACTTGCTTTAATTAGTCAGACAGCATTCAAATAAGGAACTTTACATTTGACTTGCTATTTCCTGTCATACTCCTGTTATGAGACTTTTTATCTTTCATAGTGTACAGCTGGTTTCCATAGAGTTCAGCCACCAATGCTTGCCTTACCCTGGCTAAGGGTGTTCAGTAGTTACATTCTTGGAGAGGAGTTAACTCCTAACATACCAGCCCCCTGTCTTCAGCCCATTAATTTATATAGAGCAGTTAATTGCCAACTTTTCTCCGCTCCCTCTCAGTTGCTGACAAGCTGCTGTTATAAATTTTACAAAATCACCAGCCCCCACCATCAGTTTTGTCCAAGAGCAGATCTCCTAATCACGTCTCTCAGCTCTCGCTGTCCTGAGCCGTGTGCTTGTTCAAATGCCTTGTTATCTCTATATGTAAATGTATAAATAGTGAGAGCAGTGTAGACTCCAGAACAAACCACTGAGGGCAGAACATGTGCTGAGCTTTATGGTTCTACCAATACTACAGCTCAGCTTCTCACTGGAGGAGTGCCCACTTCTCACTCAAGGAGGAGTGCCCTGCCTGCCAGACAACAGGAATTAAGGAAGCTACAAGGAGACTGTATAGCTCTGAGCTGCTAAAGAGACAACTTGGGAATACCCCTTTATATGGGCTTTTGACCATAAGAATATATGACTGCTGTCTTCTAGATAAAGTACCAAACTTGTTCACAAGTTGGAGCATATTTACATACTATATCATGGGTGTATCTTCTGTACCTACACTACCGTTCAAAAGTTTTGGGTGACCCAGGCAATTTTGTGTTTTCCATGAAAACTCATGCTTTTATTTATCAAATGAGTTGCAAAATGAATAGAAAATATAGTCCAGACATTGAAAAGGTTAAAAATAATGATTTTTATTTGAAAGAATAATTTTGTCCTTCAAACTTTGCTTTTGTCAAAGAATGCTCCCTTTGCAGCAATTACAGCATTGCAGACCTTTGGCATTCTAGCTGTTAATTTGCTGAGGTAATCTTGAGAAATTTCCCCCCATGCTTCCTGAAGCCCTTCCCACAAGTTGGATTGGCTTGATGGGCACTTTTTGCGTAAAATACGGTCAAGCTGCTCCCACAACAGCTCAGTGGGGTTGAGATCTGGTGACTGGGCCACTCCATTACAGATAGAATACAAACTGCCTGCTTCTTCCCTAAATAGTTCATGCATAATTTGGAGGTGTGCTTTGGGTCATTGTCCTGTTGTAGGATGAAATTGGCTCCAATCAAGTGCTGTTCACAGGGTATGGCATGGCGTTGCAAAATGGAGTGATAGCCTTCCTTATTCAAAATCCCATTTACCTTGTGCAAATCTCCCACTTTACCAGTACCAAAGCAACCCCAGACCATCACATTACCTCCACCATGCTTGACAGATGGCGTCAGGCACTCTTCCAGCATCTTTTCAATCACAAATGCTCTTCTGTGTGATCCAAACACCTCAAACTTTGATTCGTCTGTCCATAAAACTTTTTTCCAATCTTCCTCTGTCCAATGTCTGTATTCTTTTGCCCATATTAATCTTTTCCTTTTATTAGCCAGTCTCAGATATGGCTTTTTCTCTGCCCTGAAGGCCAGCATCCCGGAGTCGCCTCTTCACTGTAGACATTGACACTGGCGTTTTGCGTGTACTATTTAATGAAGCTGCCAGTTGAGGAGCTGTGAGGCATCGATTTCTCAAACTAGAGACTCTAATGTACTTGTCTTGTTGCTCAGTTGTGCAGCGGGGCCTCCCACTTCTCTTTCTACTCTGGTTAGAGCCTGTTTGTGCTCTCCTCTGAAGGGAGTAGTACACACCGTTGTAGGAAATCTTCAGTTTCTTGGCAAGTTCTCGCATGGAATGGCCTTCATTTCTAAGAACAAGAATAGACTGTTGAGTTTCACATGAAAGTTCTCTTTTTCTGGCCATTTTGAGAGTTTCATAGAACAAACAAATGTAATGTTCCACATTCTCAACTAGCTCAAAGGAAGGTCAATTTTTTAGCTTCTCAAATCAGCCAAACCCTTTTCAGCTTGGCCAACATACGTGTGCAAGGGTTTTCTAGGGTTTTCTAAACATCCATTAGCCTTCTTACACAGTTAGCAAACACAATGTACCATTAAAACACTGGAGTGGTAGTTGTTGGAAATGGGCCTCTATACACCTATGTAGATATTGCAATAAAAACAAGACATTTGCAGCTAGAATAGTCATTTCCCACATTAACAATGTATAGCGTGTATTTCTGATTCATTTAATGTTAGCTTCATTGAAAAAAAATGTGCTTTTCTTTCAAAAATAATGACATTTCTAAATGACCCCAAACTTTTGAATGTTAGTGTACACCATCACCATGATGTATATTTATGGCACCTTGCACTAACTCAGCTTCTACAGTGTCATAAATATACATCAAATGTTACCCCAAAATTCTATGGATCGTAACTTTTTGGGTTGAATTTTTATTTTCCAGTTATTCAGCTTTAGGCGATGTTCCCCTAAGCACCACAGCCATAGTGGAAGCCATAATTATTTTTTTATTTTTTAGTTTCCTTGAAATGTTTTTGCCATAGACTGCACTCTGCTGTCCATTTACATGAACCTAATCCGAAGTGTAGCCATGCCTTAAGGATCTCAGGTGGCCATTTTCTGAATGACTCAAGGTTGGCCTATGAAGGTTGTTGTTTTGGATGGGAACCCCATAAGTAAAAATGTGCAAATTACCGATCAATCTGTGCATTGATTGGGCTTCTATTGATGGAATGGAGATCTGCCATTTGGCAAAAACTACAATCCAAGGACTGCACCCAGCACTGCATTAAATCTCGACAGATCAGTCTTTCTACAGATCTGTCTACAGTCAGCATCTCTACACTTGTATCATGAATAGGCACCAGCAGTCAGCAAAAATGGTGTAAATTAACCTTCACTACTGTCCAAAGTATTAGTGGGTAGCTTCAGTCATATCATCTGAAAAACCTCTTTGACTTGGACTTCAAATAAGAAAAAAATCAATTATCAACAGCTTCAAGGTATGTACCTTGAAAACAGCAAAAATAGCAAAAAAAAAAGTAATAAGGACGTTTTTGAAACATAAAGCTAGATTTTATATTTTCCAGCTAATAAAGGCATAGCTTCAGTTAATGTTGCTTTACTTCCATCACGTCTAATGTAAGATGTGACCAGTCAGACAAATCTTCTATTATAATCTTGCGGAATGTGAAAAATATGTTCTTGGATTGTGTTAGCAGAATGTCAGAAAGCGCCTTCTGTAAAAAAAGGAAATGTTTACCAAGACTATTAAAACAGTGAAAGGTATAATTTTAGTTTAACAGTAAAGAAATTGGCCACGTTTCAGTAAGCACAGACACAGAAACTACCGTGGTACACTACAATAAATTCCCTGGTGTGCATCTGATAAACCATGCCACGCTTGCTGATTTTTTCCCATTAAACTTGATCAATTACTGGATGTTATAAGCTTCAAGCCATGTATCAGTTGGGAGCTGTCCACGGTTCTGTAGGTCTGTGATTTTACAGCAGCTGTTACAGGTCAAACAAACGAATCCGAAAAAAAAAATGACACGAGAGGTTTGGAGGACAAGAACAGTATGTGACCTGTTACACCACAGTAAACATCATTTATTTGTACATGTTTAAGTGGCTGCGGTAGATTGTTTTGTTTGCACAGTAACCCACATCTGTTGAGAATGAAGAAAAAGGCATTGAGCAGAAAAAGATTGCAAGGTACACCGTATACAGATATGGAATTATGTTTTACCATCAAGATGAGATAAGTGCAGTATTGTCCTTCACCATCCTAAATGTCTGCAACCTGCATGCGCCTGTAACCGCAATATAAAAACAAATCCGACTACTAATATTCTTACGTCATTAAACAGTCTCCCTTATATTAGTATTATTTCCAAACTTTCCATGAAACATTCAATGATACTCTTTCTTCTAATCTGCTGTTGATTTGTGATTGTGCAGTTGTATCCTGGTTTTTCTTTGCAAGATTATGGGTAAATTCATCTGGTTTAAAAATTGGAAAATACTGTATATTGAAGGTTTGTTTTTTTTCGGAAATAGCACCATACCTGTCCAGAAAATAATCTATTGAATTTAATGGGAGACTCTTGTGAGCATGCTTGGTGCCATGTGCAGAGGTCACTATGCATGGAAGGGTAAGAAGAACAATGAAGGAGATGAGATGTGTCCATCACACGAGCTGAAGTATCAAGCACCAGATAAATGATCCAAGTGCTATATCTATGGGTTTAAAGGGGAACTGAGAATGGATATATGTTGCCTGATCCACGAGCTGTATGAATTCAGTCATGTATGTTTGACTCTGAAATACTGGGGCATTTCAGAGAAAACATTCTTTAAAAGAAGCCTTTTTGACTTGTCATCCTTGCAGATTGGTCCAGTTGGCTTCTCCCTGCATTCTGCCAATGACTGACAGGTCTCTCTCTATACACACATGCAGGGAGAGACCTATTAGTCATTGGCAGCGGGCGTGGAGAAGCCACCAGGGACCCGCCTTTCTGACTAATCTCCAGTACATCTCCAACATGGTGTACAATCCCTAAGATCATCAAAAGTCATAATGTAGCTCCACATATGCCTTCTAAGTACATTGGGGGAAAATATGCCAATGCTTACATTAATAATGAATGTTAATACCCAAAATCTAATCTGAGCCTGACAAGTCATTTATATCCTTATTACCTAGGGAGTCATAAGAATTCTTTGTACCCCTTTACTAAAGACATAGCTTCAAGTAGAAGCATAGATAATATGAGGTGCAATGAAACATGGCACAATATTTTTACAGGCAGATTTTGCATAAATAATGGCATTGGAGGCGTAAGCAGGCACAGTAGGTCCATTGAAAAGAAGCTGGGTTGACGCAACCGCACAACTGGATTCCAGATAACGACCCGCTAACTATGTTGCTTAAAAAGGTGGTGCTCGATTCCCATAGATGCAGATAAATATAGAATAGTCCAATATAGAAGAAATGGGAAGGCACTCACCAGTAAGAAAAATCATTAACTACCTTTATAAAGTGCAAAACACAGACGGGTGAGATGCAGACCACACTACAGTAAGGCTACTGTTACGCTCACGCCCGGACTAACTGGCGTGAGCGTGGTTAGTGATCCCACTGGACCATGAACCGAGGAGTGCCTGGAGGGGCGTAACTAAGTATCAACTCGGTCCGACCAAGGTCACACGGCGGCTCAGTCGACTCCGTGAACCAGGGAGGAACCGAGCAGAGGGACCAGGTGCTACTCCAGGTCAGACCCCGGTCACAGCTGTTGACCCACACCGGGGAATGCAGGAACAGGCAGGTTAGGCTGGCATACAGACAGGTGGGTACTGGCAGGCACGGCTGGTATGAAGACAGGTGGGTATTGGCAGGCACGGCTGGTATGCAGACAGGTGGGCACTGGCAGGCACGGCTGGCATGCAGACAGGTGGGCACTGGTAGGCACAGCTGGCATGCAGACAGGCGGGCACTGGCAGGTAGGAACGCAGGCTGGATAGGGACCAGTACAGACTGGGACACAGGAACAGAGCCGCAGGTGCGGTGGACAGCAGAGCAGAGCGAAACCGCCAATGCGGTGAACAAGCAGAGCAGAGTGAGACCGCCAATGCGGTGAACAAGCAGAGCAGAGCGAAACCGCCGGTGCGGTGAACAAACAGAGCAGAGCGAAACCGCCGGTGCGGTGAACAAGCAGAGCAGAGCAAAACCGCAGGTGCGGTGAACAAGCAGAGCGGAGCGAAACCGCAGGTGCGGTGAACAATCAGAGCGGAGTGAAACCGCAGGTGCGGTGAACAAGCAGAGTGGAGCAAAACCGCAGGTGCAGTGAACAAGCAGAGCGGAGCAAAACTGCAGGTGCGGTGAACTAGCAGAGCAGAGCGGAACCGCAGGTGCGGTGAACAAGCAGAGCAGAGCGGAACCGCAGGTGCAGTGAACAAGCGGAGCAGAGCGGAACCGCAGGTGCGGTGAACAAGCAGAGCAGAGCGGAACCGCAGGTGCGGTGAACAAGCAGAGCGGAACCGCAGGTGTTGTGAACAAGCAGAGCGGAACCTCAGGTGCGGTGAACAAGCAGAGCAGAGCGGAACAAAACCCGCAAGTGCGGTGAACAAGCAGAGCAGAACAGAGCAGAAAGTGCAGGCAGACAGGACAGGGCTCTGTTCACATGGAACAGACAGGACAATACAATAAGATAGTTAGAACACAGGAGGTAGATACGGAGGCAGGGAAACGGGACAAGCAGAACCAGATACACACAAGGTACTTACAATGAAGTAGCGAGTGGACACAAAACTCACAAACAGAAGTACAGAGACAGCGAGTTGGAGTTAGGAGCAGGTTCAGACACTGCAGGAAAAGGGAAGGTTTGGACATAGAGACAAACAGGTAACGGGCTAGGACACTGTTCAGACAGGAACTGAACCAGGAACAAGATACAGGAACGAGCCTGGGAACTCAGCCCCCAGGGTGGCGGAACAGACAAGATACAGGACAGGACCTGGCAACTCAGTTGCACAGAACACGCTGAATGAAAGTGTTGCTCAGGCACCCCCTACAGGGTGGAGGGAGTTTAAGTATCCAGTGACTCACATCAATAGGCTGGGGAGGCATTAGGAGTGCGCACACAGTAACTATAAGAATCAGGCAGTAGCCACGCCGCCACCCTAAGCAATCAGACAAGAGACACAGTAGGTACTGGAGCAAAGTGTGCAGCCTGGATTGATAGGTAAGACGGCGGTTTTGCATGGTGGGAGGTGGTAAGCCATGCCAGCACGCCGCCAGGGATGTTACAGCTACGACTGTTTGCCCCAGAAAAAGCACAGGCCAGGGTGAAACAGTCGTAACCTTGGTGTGGTCTGCACCACCTTTGTCTGTGTTTTGCACTTGATGAACATAATAAATGTTTTGCCTTATTGGCCCCAGAAGAAGCGTAGGCCATCACTAAATGGTCATAGTTTTGATGCAGTCTTCATCTCCTTGCTTTATTGGTGCTTGCCATCCCATTTCTTCTATATTAGAAGAAATCTATCAATCCCTGCACTGGCTCCCCATTGCCCAGAGGTTCAAGTTCAAGACCCTAACCCTGGCATACAAAGCCATCCACAACCTGTCATCCCCATACATCTGTGACCTAGTCTCCTGGTACTTACCTGCATACAACCTCCGATCCTCACAAGATCTCCTTCTCTACTTCCTTCTAATTCCCTCTTCCCACAATCACATACAAGATTTCTCCCGCGTATCCCCCCTACTCTGGAGCTCTCTACCCCAACATATCAGACTCTCACCTGCCGTGGAAACCTTGAAAAGGAACCTGTAGACGCACCTCTTCCGACAAGCCTACAACTTGCAGTAACCATTGCTCCACCATACTGCTGCACGACATGCCCTACCCTCACCTACTGTATCCTCACCCATCCGTTGTAGATTGTGAGCCCTCGCTGGCAGAGTCCTCGTTCCTCCTGGACCTTTCGCTGACTTGTATTGTTCAAGATTTTTGTAATTGTTTTTGCTATGTATATCCTTTTCACATGTAAAGCGCCATGGAATAAATGGCGCTATAATAATAAATAATAATAATAATTAGACAGTAGATCCCGTTAATAGTCTATGTACACCATATAACACCTCCATCAGGCAATCTTTCGGTTGAATGGAGCTATTATACAGATGTTTTGTGCAGCTCTACATACAAAGATAAGAAACGACTTCTCCACGCCAATAGCTGCGGTGGCGGTTAGCATGGCGCGGGCTGCAGCTGTATGTTCGTGTCCATGTTGTTCCATTGCACACAGAAATGTACATTCTCTTTTGTGATTTCAGCAGCAGTAACAGTTTATGATTTTTCCATTTGTAAGTTTTAACAACCCCCAAAGCTTTAGAATGAATCGCATGCCATAGATTATGTACTGCTAAGTATCATTTTATCACCTCTGGAAAATAAGGAAACCGACGAAATGTTCTTTTTTAGAACTTTAATTATCTTTTCATAACTTTGCGACGTTCTTAGATCAGTACTATAAATATGACTCCTTTGTCCTTTATTACCCTATTTTACTATTTTCTACCCAGATACATGTAAATGGGGCATCACAGAAATTCCGTAACAATGGTCGCCTGAAACCTTTCAGTGATTGACAGTCATGGCTGTAATACTGCACCGGGCTACTTAGTGATCATAAGAGGACTTCAGTTTGGTTTACTCTGGCATATTCCTGCGCGTTATGCTGCCAATTTTCTAAAAGGCATTTTAAGTTATATTGTTGATTTTAGATGCGCATCTGCTCCCGCTCATTACTAGAGAAGAGTACATTGATCTCAATTCTAAGCATGTTCATTACCATTGTGATCTGCACCATTAAGGTGCTTTTGTCTTCATTGCCTTTTTCTGCCACTGCATTTGGAGAAATATGTAATCATTGCTATCATATAGTCTGCTCTGTTCTTTTCTTCTCAAAGGCTTTAGAGAACTATTTCAGGTATGCAGAGGGTATGCAGAAGCAGCAGTTTCATAATGATCATCACATGTTGTGTGTTAAGAAATATCTTTATCTACACTGTTAAAGTTAAATAAAGTAGATAATCCAGTGGAAGGTAATTCTTATTAAATCCTTCTAATTCCATACTGCACTGTTTGAGGAAACCCGGCAGTAAATGTTCAATTTCCTTTCAGTGCCCCTACAGGGGAAATTAGGCATTACACAATTTTTAGCAAAACCAAAAAAATGAGCCGGAGCATGAGTTATTATTATAAGTTGGTATACATGCAACATATATGAGCATGTTCACCATGTGGCCATTTAACAGACAAAACCTAAAATAGAAACAAAATGAGCATATACCCTGCTATAAATAAGTAAATAGTGATAGTACATATAAATAACATAGAATACATAGTAAACACTGTTTTTGATCAAAAAGTCTAAAACCATCCCACCATGACAAGGTGTGCCCCAATCGGGATGGTCCTATCCTCTAGCATTAAAATCTCACCTAAAGGCTAAGTGCCCACGATGCAGAAATGCTGCTGATTTTTCTGCATCTCCCTGGCAGGAAAAACGCATGTGGATATTACATGCATTTTTCCTGCCAGGTAGACGCGTTTGCCAAGCGTTCTTCACATGCATTTCCGCTAACGTCAGGGGTCGCGTGACCCGTCACATGACTAAATGACGTCATGGAAGGTCCTTTTACACCATCACGAGCCACCGGGGAGCCATGACGCACCAGAGAGAAGACCGCGGGCCATCAGAAGGTGAGTATAACATTTTTTTTTTTATTTTAAATTCTTTTTTTTTACAGGTCCTATGGTACCCGGGTCTGGATGAGAGTCTCCTCTTCTCCAAACCCGGGTACCATCCGCACATTGAAACGCTTAATATCCGCATGTGCACATGTAGTCATGCGGATATTATGTGATTCAATGCAAGTCAATGGCGGCAGTTACGCCGCGTTTCCACAAAAATAATGGACATGCTGCGGATTTTTCCGCAATGATAATCCGCAGCGGAAATTTCCGCAGCATGTGCACAGCACATGCGTATTATCATTGGGGACCATGGGGCACTTATTACCAAGCATTTTTTAAGCGTTTTCGCTGCGGAAATTCCCTGGCAAAAACGCTTGAAAAATGCATAGTGGGCACGCAGCCTAAGTCAGACATCCTCAATGTAGAAGGGGGCAGAGAAGGACTGGGCCCCTTCTGATCAGACACTTAGCCATGGAAAGCTATTTAAATGAAATCCCCAGCTCAAAAAGGGTGAGCCACATCTCTGTTTGTACAAAGTACAAGAAACTACAGCAAAACCAAAGAAATGAGACGGAACATGAGTTGGTATACATGCAACGTATAGGAGCATGTTCACACTGTGGCCATTTAACAGGCAATACCTAAGATAGAAACAAAATGAGCGTATACCCTGCTGTGAGTAAGTAAGTAAATAGTAACAGTACATGTAAATAACATAGGTGACTTAGTAAATTCTGTTTTGATCAAAAAAGTGTAAAAGTCATTTGAGCTAAGTATTTTATTTATACAACTTCCCATGGGCAGGTGTCTGACCAGTCGGACCCCGATCCTGCTCTGCCCCCATTGAGGTCGTCTGACACTAGGTGAGGTTTAAATACCTGAGGATAGGACCGTCCCAATTGGAATACACCTTGTCGCGGTGGGATGGTTTTTATACTTTTTTTTTAACCAAAAACAGTGTTTACTGAGTACCCCATGTTATTTATATTCACTGTTACTATTTAGTTACTTACAACAGGGTATATGCCCATTTTGTTTCTGTCATACAATTTTTATTCAAATCAATGGGTTGCAAGGGCAAGGCTGTGTTCAGACTAACAATGCTAAACTTTATGCAAAAATTAGTTTTGTGTTCAAGTGCGTTGAATTTTAATAGAATTTTCCCTGTTTATAAATCTAGTGTTTTAGTCAAATTAAATGGGCACGGGCATTAACCATTTCTACAGGAGTCTTCTTCAGGACCACACCCAGTTAACTAAAATATTACAGTTATATACAGGGAAAAAAGGCTATATTTTATGTATAGAGAGGTACAAGAACAAAACAAAGTAATACCAGATTTAGGAGAATAGGGCACCACTGATAAAGAAAATACATATCTATTTAAAGTAACAGGTTCTCTTAACAGACTTTGAATTGTTCAAAAACCAGAAATTTGTAAAAAAAAATTGAAAACAAATGGAGTACATTTTACGCAAATGCTCAGTTTAAATAATAGGTTATTTTCTGATGATACATTCCCTTTAACAAATCTACTGATAGAAAGTCACATAAAACATCCGGCTCTATGATCGTGACTCACAAATCTCCGGCCCTGAAATCCTTCAGAAACATCTACATTCATCTGTGAACAATGTGAACAGTTTAAACTTTGGCTTTCCTATGATTACTACCTTAGTATTTATTTATGTAATGTTCTGAAGTCTAAGGAAAAACCAAAGGTACAACAGGGGCAGATTTATCAATACTTTTATAGGATGCATCAATTTAGTAGTTAGAGAAAATGGTGCAAATTGCACCAATTTGGTCAGAATGGCACACACAGCGTGATGAGTTTGTCGCAGCTTGCTAGGCAGGCTAGACACATCTTTTTTGTATGCTACCTGCCCCACTGTACTTCTGTCTAAAATATGTTGTGGATCTCTTTTATAAATTTGCCAGATTTTTCAGACATGTAATGGTAAACACATAAAGCGCGTAAACTGCATAATTAAAGTTGCGTCCTTTATGTCCTCCAGTTTTGGAGGCATTTTGTGACAATAATCTTAGCTTAGTAAATGTTCCTTCTTTTCTTTTGAAAACTGATGATGACTTTTTGTAGCAAATCTTTTCATCCAATTCCCTATAGAATGAAATAGCAGCTGACACCTTGACTTTTTACAACTCAGAAACCACACGTATAATGCGTTTGGTCTAATTGTCTTTGGAAAAAGAATAAATAAAGTAAGGAATTTCAGGTTTTTCCTTTCCATATCCTCCAAAAATGTTATAATGCGCCCAGCACTTCTGCATCTTCATGCTCAATCTGCATCTGTTTCATGACCTTGCTTTTTGTGCTCTGCCTCTTTTGTTTCATAGATTTTAGTGCTAGAAAATAAGGAATTTTCTTTTTCATCTTGGCCATAAATCTGAAATACCGCAGTGTATATCATTTGTCCTTTCTTGTTTACAGAGTTTTATGGAATGCCCGGATTACCAAAGGGCTTCATGACGATTTGTGTAAAATGCTCCGTGTCTTGGCGCCTCTGGTGCTTCTCCTGTTGTTGCTGATGAAGACCACTGGTAGCCCCCATTCTGTTCGAATTGGTAAGTTTACTGATCCTTGGTTGCTCCATAGTATTTCAAACATGATGGTGGGTACGTCATATTTCCAATAATAGTATAAGATATAAATTTTATTCCAATGTAGTATGATTTTTCACTTACGAACATACTGTTTGTAGTAGAAATGCCTCTGTATGCCAGTCTCACATGCAGTCTACTATTTATTTATGTTGCTTATATGGCTCCAACATATTCAGCAGTGCTGTACAGAGATTATCATCATTCAGATCAGTCCTTATCCCTAATGGGGCTCACCATCGCATTTCTCCATTTCTCACATGCTCAATGGCCAATTTGATAGGTTAATTGACATTCTTTCAGTATGTTTTTAGTGTGTGGGAGGTAGAGATAGAAAGGAAATGCATGCAAATATATAAAGAACATACAAGCTCCGCACAAGCTCCTTAGTCATGTTCGAACCCAAGAATTACAGTTTTGCCGGGCAGTGATGCCAGCCTTTCAGCCACCATCATGCTCCTGATGTTGATATACTGTTTGCGGAATATCTCACCCAGAAGCGTAACTAGTGTTTTTGGGGCCCCAGGGCAAATTTTGTGACCTGTTTTGTTGTAATCAGTCTGTGTGCATAAAAGCTGAGGGAGTTTCTGGGATCCAGACTGACGTTTCTGGATTGTGAGTCATGGAGAAAGCAAAAGAATTGTCAATGGATCTACGGGAAAAGGTAGTTGAACAGTATAACACAGAAAAGGGATACAAAAAAATATCCAGGGAATTGATAATGCCAGTCAGCAGCGTTTAAACTGGGATTAACAAATACTGTAAAAACCAAACCCTGGTCAGGTAGACCAACAAAAATTTTGGCCACAACTACCAGGAAAATTGTTCAGGATGCAAACAAAAACCCACAAATAACGTCAGCTGAAATTCAGGACTCTCTGAAAACTAGCGGTGTGGCTGTTTCAAGATGCACAATAAGGGGCTGCATGGTCGAGTCGCCAGAAGAAAGGCATTACTGTGCAAATGCCACAAAGTATCTCACCTACAATATGCCAAGCAGCACAGAGACAAGCCTCAAAACTTCTCGAACAAGGTAATTTGGAGTGATGAGACCAAAATTGAACTTTTTGGCCACAACCATAAACGTTACATTTGGAGAGAGGTCAACAAGGCCCATGAAAAGGAACACCATTCCTACAGTAAAGCAAGGAGGTGGATCGCTGATGTTTTGGGGGTGTGTGAGCTACAAAGGCACAGGAAACTTAGTAAAAATTGAAGGAAAGATGAATGCAGCACATTATCAGCAAATACTGGAGGCAAATTTGCACTCATCAGCCTGGAAGCTGCGCATGGGATGTACTTGGACGTTCCAACATGACAACGATCCAAAACACAAGGCCAAGTTGACCTGTCATTGGCTACAGCAGAACAAAGTGAAGGTTCTGGAGTGGCCATCTTAGTCTCATGACCTCAATATCATTGAGCCACTCTGAGGAGATCTTAAGCGGGCAGTTCATGCTAGACAGCTCAGGAATTTACAAGAACTGGAGGCTTTTTGCCAAGAAGAATGGGCAGCTTTACCATCTGAGAAAATAAAGAACCTCATCCACAACTACCACAAAAGACTTCAAGCTGTCATTGATGTTAGAGGGGGCAATACACGGTATTAAAAACTGGGGTATGTGAACTTTTGATCAAGGTCATTTAGATGTTTTTGGTTCTCATTAAGATTTAAAAAGAGAAAACACAGTAGTTTGACAATAAATTGCTTCACCCAACCAATAACCATGAGTGGAGAAAAAGTTTTTTTGTTATCAGAAACAAGGCCAAGAAAGGAAAAATTCTGCCGGGGTATCTAAACTTTGAGCTCAACTGTATTATTGTGGCTCTGCTTGTATCTGTAAAGATATATGTTCCTCCACCCTAAAACAAGAGGATAATACAAAATATATACCGATAATACAGTCTTACAGTTAGCAAATAATACTCCTATACAAATAACAAATACAACATTTACCACCATACAAAACCCAATCTACTACCACCAATACTGCTATATAAAATCAAACTATACTGCCACACCATGACCGTATATTACCACCACACAATGACTAAATAATACCACCATACTAATCATTAATGTAAAACACTGTACCAAGACCAATATTACAACCACACAGTGACCACATAGTGGGAGTACACACATGTTCTGTATATTATATATGTTTAAATATGTACAGATAAATCCAGTGACTCCCTTTGGTCGTACTCATCAGAGATGAGAGAATATATTAGAGTGGAATTAAATTCTACTTGAATATTACAAAAATCTGCGTTTGTCAACATAAAAATGTTTTGTCATTAGTTTTCGTGTGAATTTAGCAAGGGTAACAATGAGGAGCAGAGAGGCCGGAGAGGTGAGCGGTGAGGTAAGTATAAGTATCTTTTCTTATTTTTTACATATTATGTTTATTATGCTTTGGAATCTGTAAAGACCGCAGACCATAATAAGGGACACTCAATTCACGGAGAATAACGTGAACAGGCAAATTCCAATTTTGGCTGATCAGCTCATCTCTAGCACTCATTGATTTTCCCTGTTCTCTATCCAGCACAGAGCATCATTACAAATTGTACTTGTTTATGCAAAATGTAACACTCAAAAATCTTTGGCTCATCATCACAATTTCAGTACTTTCCTTACTTTTACCCAGCCCTAAGCAAACTCTACAGCTATGGGGCCATACATGATAATAATTCTACCCCCTTTGCATACATGACTTTTGTGTCCCCCAAAAGTAACAGTGCACTGCTTGTAACTCCACAGTTATATATAGCGCCTCCTCTATGCCTCCAGACAGTAATAGTACCATAATGCAGGTCATGTCCCCTATTCAATGTCTTCTTTGTGCCCCCATAGAATAATTATCTACTCTGTGCCTCTGTGCAATTATTATCTCCCCTTTTATGCCCCATACAATAATTATACTCCCACTTTGTGCCCCAAAACATATAATTATGACGCCATACAATAATTGTGCACCTTTTTGGGCCTACAGTGGGGAAAATAAGTATTTGATACACTGTTGATTTTGCAAGTTTTCCCACCTACAAAGAATGGAGAGGTCTGTAATTTTTATCATAGATACACTTCAAATGTGAGAGACAGAATCTAAAAATAAAATACAGAAAATCACATTGTATGATTTTTACATAATTAATTTGCATTTTATTTCATGAAATAAGTATTTCATAGAATGAAAAAACAAAACTTAATATTTGGTACAGAAACCTTTGTTTGCAATTACAGAGGTCAGACGTTTCCTGTAGTTCTTGACCAAGTTTGCATGCACTGCAGCAGGGATTTTGCCCACTCCTTCATATAGATGTCCTCCAGATCTTTCAGGTTTCGGGGATGTCGCTGGGCAACATTGAATTTCAGCTCCCTCCAAAGATTTTGACGCGCCCCCTGGGCCGTGGGGTACTAGGTAGCCGGGCCGGTCGATGCTGGGGGATGTCACGGTGGCAGTGACCAAGTCTGTGACCAAGGGCGGTCAATTAAAAGGGAAAAAAAAAGGGAATAAAGTTTTTAGAGTTAATGTTCATGACGCCACCTGTGGTATGCGGCTATATGGGGCCGCCGCTGCAGTGCAGATCCACTGGAGCTGATGGTGACGCAGCAGAGTTGGTTCAGCTCTCCACAGGTAGAGCTAAGCTCCAGGGCAGGATATAGTGATCCTATGAGGTAGATGTTGATGGTGCTGTGTAGTGCAGGGCTGGTGATGGCACAGCAAGAATTCAAGGACACAGTGGGGTGCAGTCTTCAGGTTTTACTCACAGTTGTTCAATTCTCTAGGTTACAAGGGCCAGTGTGTAACCTCCCACGTCGTCCTGTGTCCTCCAGGGAAGGGGTTCAGCAATCTATCAAGTTTCTCAGGAGTACTTAAACGGGACCCCGTTCTATGTTCCTTCCTCGGTCGTCTTCTTGCACTGGCTCTCTCCCTCTTGCCCTGCGCCTCACAATTAGTGTCCCAAGCCAGTAGCCTCGGGTCTTGTCGGGCGACGTGCAGTCCCCTGGACCCTATGTGGCCACCTTTTCGGCGATGTAATTGTGGTTGTTGGCTGCAGCAACTTTAAAATGCAGCAGCCTCCGGTTATCTAGCTGAGCCTGGTTGTTCTCCACTAGTTAGGGGCCGGTCCCCTCTGCGGCCTGATCTCTCCACGTCCGCGTAGATTCGGGCGCACGGGTGGCTTCCTGCACTCACCGTGCCCCTGGGATCCCCTCGGTTCCTCCTGGAGCCCTCCTCACTGCTCCTCTCTTCTCTCAGTCTCTCCTCCTGGGCCTCTCAGACTGGGCCCTACTCCTTTCTCCACTCCTCCTGAGCAGAGCTCCTCGAGAGCTCCTGCTCCCAGCTCTCTTTCCTCTGTACTGGACTCCTTCTAGATGGTTCCATCTCTCTTTTATACTCTTTCTGACAGTGCTCCCCTCATCTACTTCTTCCACCCACACCCACTACATGGTTCCACCCTCCAGCTAGGGACCAGGGATTGTGCTCTCCCTTAAGAGCAATCTCGCCCTTCCCTACTGAAGTGGAGTGTATTGGATGCGGGTGTGTGGGTGCCGGGTAGTACTCCCTCCTTACCTGAGAGTGGGGTACTACACCTCTGGGTGAGATGCAGTACCTCTGTGGCGACTGAACCCACAGGGGCGCCACAATTTTCTATTGCGTTTAAGGTCTGGAGACTGGCTAGGTCACTCCAGGACCTTGAAATGCTTCTTATGGAGCCACTCCTTAGTTGCCCTGGCTGTGTGTTTCAGGTCATTGTCATGCTGAAAGACCCAGCCACGACCCATCTTTAATGCTCTTTCTGATGGAAGGAGGTTATTGGCCAAAATATCGCGATACATGACCCCATCCATCTTCCCTTCAATACGGTGCAGTCGTCCTGTCCCCTTTGCAGAAAAGCACTCCCAAAGTATGATGTTTCCCCCACCATGCTTCATGGTTGGGATGGTGTTCATGGGTTGTACTCATCCTTCTTCCTCCAAACATGGCGAATGGAGTTGATACCAAAAAGTACTATTTTGGTCTCATCTGGCCACATGACCTTTTCCCATTCCTCGTCTCGATCATCCATGTGCTCATTGGTGAACTTCAAATGGGCCTGGACATGTGCTGGCGTGAGCAGGGGGACCTTGCATGCCCTGCAGTATTTTAATCCATAACAGCGTAGTGTGTTACTAACAGTAGTGTTTGAGACTATGGTCCCAGCTCTCTTCAGGTCATTGACTATGTCCTCCCGTGTAGTTCTGGGCTGATTCCTGACCTTTCTCATAATCATCCTTACCCCACGAGGTGAGATCTTGCATGGAGCCCCAGACCGAGGAAGAGTGACAGTCATCTTGTGTTTCTTCCATTTTCTAATAATTGTGCCAACTGTTATTGCCTTCTCACCAAGCTACTTGCCTATTGTCCTGTAGCCAATCCCAGCTTTGTGCAGGTCTACAATTTTGTCCCTGGTGTCTTGGCCAAGGTGGACAGGTTGGAGTGTGATTGATAGAGTGTGTGGACAGGTGTCTTTTATACAGGTAACGAGTTCAAACAGGTGCAATTAATACAAGTAATGAGTGCAGAGTAGCTGAGCTTCTTAAAGAAAAACTGACAGGTCTGTGAGAGCCAGAATTCTTGCTGGTTGGTAGGTGATCAAATACTTATTTCATGCAATAAAATGCAATTTAATTATGTAAAAATCATACAATGCAATTTTCTGGATTTTATTTTTAGATTCTGTCTCTCACAGGTGAAGTGTAGAGATGAGCGTTGTTCTACTCGAACTGTTCGCCAATCTCAAATTCGAGCTGTTTTGGGCGGTGTTCGAGCCGTTCGGCGAACACGAACAATTTGAGAAAAATTCGGCTGTTCGAGGTTATGTTCGATAACTGTTCGTGCACCAAAATCATAACTGGATTTTTTCTCAGTAATGATGAAAATTAATGTTAATACGCAGTTTGAGTGTACAGCGGGGTGGGGGGAGGGGCAGGGGATGGATCTCTGCAGGAACAATGAAGATCTCCATTTTTTTTTCTCTTTCCCGCATTTACAGTGGGGAGGTGCAATCTGTCAGCCTATCAGCAGCGCACACACGGAGCAAAGTGCTTTTTTTCACACAAGCAAGGGCATGTGTCATTGGCAGTGTATGTCACATGTCCTTGCCCTATAAGACCAAGCCATTTTCCCCGTCGCCACCATTTTCTCACTGATGCAGCTGCGTGTTAGACGGCACCGCTGTTGCTGTGTGCGCTATACCTTGTTAATTTCAAGCCAATTTTCGCACAAATATACAGATAGCTTGGGAGTAGGGAATAGTTGTGATTGCAGTCCTTTTAAGGACTAGGTTACAGCATTTCCTACGACTTTTATCAGGCAGGTCTGTGCTCTTAAATAGATAGGTTGTGGGAGTAAAGACTAATTGTAATTGGAGTCCTTTTCAGGACTAGGTTACATCAGTTCCTATCAGTTTTTGCCAGGCAGGTCTGTGCCAGTGCTGTGCAAGTTTTTTTCACAGCATTTGGCTGAATCTAGCAAAGCTAATCCTTTTTGGCCTATTGCAGAGTGTGTTAGTCAGTGGAGTAGCCTATCTGTGTTGCAAGATATACCACCTGTGTATAGAATACCAATTTTTTTACTGCACCTAGTGAAGTAAAATCTTTTGGGCATAGCATCATTCTATTAGTCCATCTATACTGACCTCCATCAGGTTGCAAACTGAATCTAATTTTTTTCTGCATCTAGCTCTGAAAAAATATTTGGCCTTCTAGCAGTGTGTCGGACTTTCTCTATTAGTCCATCTATACTGACCTCCATCAGGTTGCAAACTGAATATATTTTTTTCTGCATCTACCTCTGAAAAAATATTGGGCTTCTAGCTGTGTGTGGGACTTGTTGTATTAGTCCATCTATACTGACCTCCATCAGGTTGCAAACTGAATATAATTTTTTTCTGCATCTAGCTCTGAAAAAATATTTGGCCTTCTAGTAGTGTGTCAGACTTTCTCTATTAGTCCATCTATACTGACCTCCATCAGGTTGCAAATTAAAAATAATTTTTATCTGCATCTACAGTACCTCTGAAAAAATATTTGGCCTTCTAGCTGTGTGTGGGACTTGTTGTATTAGTCCATCTATACTGACCTCCATCAGGTTGCAAACTGAATATATTTTTTTCTGCATCTACCTCTGAAAAAATATTGGGCTTCTAGCTGTGTGTGGGTCTTGTTCTATTAATCCATCTATACAGACCTCCATCAGGTTGCAAACTGAATATAATTTTTTTCTGCATCTAGCTCTGAAAAAATATTTGGCCTTCTAGCAGTGTGTCGGACTTTCTCTATTAGTCCATCTATACTGACCTCCATCAGGTTGCAAACTGAATATATTTTTTTCTGCATCTACCTCTGAAAAAATATTGGGCTTCTAGCTGTGTGTGGGACTTGTATTAGTCCATCTATACTGACCTCCATCAGGTTGCAAACTGAATATAATTTTTTTCTGCATCTAGCTCTGAAAAAATATTTGGCCTTCTAGCAGTGTGTCGGACTTTCTCTATTAGTCCATCTATACTGACCTCCATCAGGTTGCAAATTCAAAATAATTTTTATCTGCATCTACAGTACCTCTGAAAAAATATTTGGGCTTCTAGCTGTGTGTGGGACTTGTTGTATTAGTCCATCTATACTGACCTCCATCAGGTTGCAAACTGAATATATTTTTTTCTGCATCTACCTCTGAAAAAATATTGGGCTTCTAGCTGTGTGTGGGACTTGTTGTATTAGTCCATCTATACTGACCTCCATCAGGTTGCAAACTGAATATATTTTTTTCTGCATCTACCTCTGAAAAAATATTGGGCTTCTAGCTGTGTGTGGGACTTGTTGTATTAGTCCATCTATACTGACCTCCATCAGGTTGCAAATTGAATATAATTTTTTTCTGCATCTAACCCAGCCAATAGTTTTGGCCTAATACCACAGTTTGGCCACTCAGCTCTGCTCGGTTACCATCCATTGTTTTTTTGTGCAAACAACTCCAGAGTTGTGAATTAGTTAACCACCAAAATGAGTGGAAAAAGGCCTGCTGCTGGTGGAAAGGGGAATAGGCGTGTTGGGAAGGGGAAAAAAGGTTGTGTCCGTGGGGTAGGTGTTAAAGCAACAGTAACATCTGCAGAAGAAAGACCATCTTCCAGCCAAACTAAAATGTCTACTTCTTTTAGCGGACAATGTGATAAGATCCCTTTCTTACGGCCACGCCAATCGCTACAAATTCCAGATGAGGCACAAAAACAGCAGGTGCTTCAACGGATATCAAGTGCTCCTTTAAGTGGGCTCTCCTCCACATCAACTTCAACATCACAAATACTCCAGTCCTCAAAGGTGTCACCCAAATCGCACTTGCTTCCTCACAGCTCCCAAATCTCCAGCTGCCCGTCTGAGTATGAGGTAGAACAGATGGTTGAGTCTGCAGAGCTGTTTACTCATACTATAGCCTGGGAATCAGAGGTCGACTCCAGCGCTTCTGTGAATCCAGACGAGGAAATGATCTGCACTGATGCCCAGAATCTTTATGAGTCGGATCCAGGACCAGACGCAGAAGGTTCTGACCATAATGTAGACCCTCATTCCCAAACTGTAACTCCTGATGGTGGAGACAATGAGGAAGACGATGATAAGACTCAAATACCTGATTGGAGCGACAACTTTAGTTTTTTGTCAGGGCAGGAACAGGTTGGCTCTGAGGACGACGGGTGTGATAACACACAGGGTGATGATGATGAGGTTGGAGATCCCACTTACTGTCAACCCACAGTCAGCCAAGAGATGAGGTCAGCAGAGGAGGTGGAGGAAGATGCTAGTGACGACGAGGTCAGGTTGCGCCTTCCTGGACAGAGACGTAGTACTGGAAGCACGTCAACAACTGCATCCTCAAACACAACTCTGCCTCTCACCACAAGTCGTGGTGGCTCTTCAGGTCGCATGGGTGCTAAGCCTTGCATAGCCTGGGCATTTTTCAGATCGATAAAGATGACCCAACTCGTGTTATCTGTAACATTTGTCAGCAAAAGCTAAGTAGAGGCCAAAAAATACAAAGTTTGAGTACTTCATGCATGAACCGGCATATGGACATGAAGCATAAGTTGCAGTGGGAAGCTCAGTGTGCTACAATGCGGCCTAGCCGGCCGGGCCAACCACCGTCTGCCATATCTTGTGCATCCGCGGCCTCTTCATCCTCTGTGACTGGGGGGACAGCAGTCACACCTGTTTTGGGGCGCAGACCTGCCACCTCTTTACCCGCAACAGCCAGCGTGATTGGCAGGTCATCATTTTCTTTGGAGGTGGTAACACCAGCTGGTGTTGAGCGCTGTCCGACATCGATAGCACCACCTTTGGATCAAGGCAACCTAACATGTCCGCCTGCATCTTCCTCACAGACCGGCAGTTTGCCGGGGACACCCTTATCAACCCCGTCTAAGCACAATAGCCAGCCCTCGGTCCCTCAGATGTGGACAAGTAAAAGACCATTTCCTCCTAGCCATGAGAAAGCTAAGAGGTTGAATTTCACCATCTGCAAGCTCTTGGCTACAGAAATGCTGCCTTTCCGCCTGGTGGACACAAAGGATTTTCGAGACCTTATGTCCGTCGCAGTGCCCCAGTACCAGATGCCCAGTCGGCACTACTTCTCAAAGAAAGGTGTGCCTGCGCTCCACCAGCATGTCGCACACAACATCACGGCTTCTTTGAGAAACTCTGTGTGTGACAGGGTGCATTTCACCACAGACACTTGGACGAGTAGGCATGGACAGGGGCGTTACATGTCGCTGACTGGGCACTGGGTAACTATGGTGACAGCAGGACAAGGGGCTGCTGTCCAAGTCTTGCCGTCCCCACGAGTTGTGCGTCAATCCTCTTTATGTCAAAGTTCCTCCACTGCTTCTGCCTCCTCAACCTCCTCTCGGTCTTCCACCTGCACCCAAAGCCTGTCTGGTCATGCCACAAGCTTTCTAACTGCGCAGAAGGGATCCTGCACACCTCCTTACTATGCTGGCAGTAGGGCTCAACGTCATCAGGCGGTTTTTACTTTGAAATGTCTGGGAAATGTGAGTCACACAGCTGAGGAGTTGTGGTCAGCTCTGGAGAACCAATTTCATGAATGGTTGTCTCCACTGGACCTGAAACCAGGGAAGGCCGTGTGCGACAATGTTGCAAACCTGGGTGCGGCCCTTCGCCGGGGCAATGTCACACACGTGCCTTGTATGGCTCACGTGTTGAACCTGGTTGTCCAGCAATTTTTAGCCCACTATCCCAGACTAGATGGCCTTCTGCAGAGGGCACGGTCGCTGTGTGCTCACTTCCGCCGTTCGCATCCCGCAGCTCAGCGACTTACATCTCTACAGAAGTCGTTGGGCCTGCCACTTCACCGGCTAAAATGCGATGTGCCTACCCGGTGGAATTCAACTCTGCACATGTTGCAGCGACTGTGGCAGCACCGACAAGCCCTGGTGCAATACGTTCTGACATATAGCCTGGGCCAACTAGATTCAGAGGTGGGGCAAATCACGCTGGAGGAGTGGTCTCAGATCAGGGACCTATGCACCCTTCTGCACAGTTTTGAAATGGCGACGAAGATGTTTAGTGCTGACGATGCCATTATCAGCATGACTATTCCGGTGATTTACATGCTGGAGCACATGTTAAACAGAATTCGGAGTCAGGTGGTGGCACAAGACGAGGTGGAGGAAGTAGAGGAGGAGGAGTTGTATGCGGAAGGGCTAACATCTGCAAGGTCCAGACGGTCGGCAGCACCAAGGCGGCAGGCATGTGAGGGTGGGGGAGATGGTTTTACCAGGGCGCATGGTAGCAGCCAAACTAGTGAGGAAGGTAAAGGAGCCCAGGAAGAAGTGGAGGACGAACTGATGGAAGACTCATCAGATGAGGGAGACCTTGATCACATTTCTGTTGTGCGAGGTTGGGGGGAGAGGACAGAGGAAGGAAGCATGATTGTTACCTCGCCACCAACACAACAGGGACTTGGTGCTCCTGGATGCGCAACACACATGAGTGCCTTCTTGCTGCACTACCTGCAACATGACCCTCGAATTGTGAGAATTAGAAATAATCCTGACTACTGGGTTGCCACACTGTTAGATCCCCGGTACAAAAGTAAATTTGCAGAAATTATTCCTGCCATAGAAAGGGATGCACGCATGCAGGAGTATCAGCAGAGACTGTTGCAGAATCTTACATGTGCTTTTCCACAAAATACCAGTGGTGCACGTAGTGAATCTCACAGTTCCAACTTGCCAACCGTGGGACCGTCAAGTGTTCAGCACTCAAACCGTAACAGAACCACAGTATCTGCTGGTAACATCAATTTTGCGGAATCATTTCACCACTTTTTTAGCCCATCCTTTGCAAGGCCACAGGAGACAAGAAGTCTGACACATAGTCAACGCCTAGAGACGATGGTACAGGAGTATCTCCAAGTAAACATTGAAGCCACGACTGTGTCACTGGACCCTTGCTCTTTTTGGGCTTCCAATCTGGATAAATGGCCGGAGCTAGCCACTTACGCCTTGGAGATCTTGTCATGCCCCGCAGCCAGCGTTCTGTCTGAACGTGTGTTCAGCGCTGCTGGTGGTGTGCTGACAGATAAGCGCACGCGGCTCTCCACTGATAATGTAGACAGACTCACGTTCATAAAGATGAACAAATCATGGATCCGAAACGACTTTTCTACCCCTGTGTCATCCTGGGGAGAGTAAAAGCTTGATGATTGGTTAAAATCACCCTACCAACCGTTTTAAGCTTTCAAATTACTAATCATGTTTATCTGTATCTTGACTGGAAAATAATTTGGGCTTTGTAGCAGTGTGCAGCACTGATCCTATTAGGCCATCTATAATAAGCTCCACCAGATTTAAAATTAAAAATAATTTTTAGCTGCATCTAGCCCGGAAAATAATTTTGGGGCTCCGAGATGCGCAAGACACATAAGTGCCTTCTTGCTGCACTACCTGCAGCATGACCCTCATATTGTCAGAATTCGAAGTAATCATGACTACTGGGTTGCCACACTCTTAGATACCCCAAACTTTTCGATCAACCTTTTCATTTTAATAAAGACCAAAAAAATGGTCATTTTTGAAATTATAAGCATTAGCAGGTTGTTAGAAACTGAAATCAAACAGTTTTCAACTCAAAACCTTATTGTAGGTGATGTTACATTTTCACATAGGACCCCTTGTTCGAAAGGAGCTTCTGAACTCTCTCGTCCATTGAATTTGTCAGGTTTTGGATGGTTTCTGCTTCAATTGTTTTGCATGAGGACAGAATACCCTCCCAGAGCTGTTGCTTAGATGTGAACTGCCTCCCGCCATCATAGACACTCCTTTTAATGATGCTCCAAAGGTTCTGAATGGGGTAGAGGTCAGGGGAGCATGGGGGTCACACCATAAGTTTGTCCCCTTTTATGCCCATATCAGCCAGAGATGCAGATGTTTTATGTGCAGCATGAGATGGTGCATTATCATGCAGAAAAATGATCTTGCTGTGAAATACACGGTTCTTCTTCTTGAACCATGGCAGGAAGTGCTGTTTGAGAAAATCCACATACATTGTGGAGTTCATCTTTAGCGCCTTCAGGGATCCTAAAGGGGCCGACAATCTCTCTCCCCATGATTCCAGCCCAAAACATTACTCCACCTCCTCCTTGTTGGCGCTGTAGCCATGTTTGCGTGGGGTGTCCATCAACCAGCCATCCTCCACTCCATCCATCTGGACCATCGAGCGCTGCACGGCACTCATCCGTGAACAAAACAGTTTTGAAATCAGTCTTCATGTAATGTTTGGCCCACTGGAGCCGTTTCTGCTTGTGTGAAATGGATAGAGGAGGTCGACAGGATGGCGTATGCACAGATGCAAACCTCTGAAGGACCCTGCATCTTGTTGTTCGGGGGACGTTGGAGGCACCAGCAGCTTCAAAAACTTGTCTGCTGCTATGACAAGGCTTTCTTGCCGCTGCTCTTTTAACCTGACGTAATTGCCTGTAGGAAAGAGTCCTCAATTTGCCCTTATCAGCACGCACACGTGTGTACTGTGAATCAGCTACATACTTCTTGATTGCCAAGACACTTCATCCTGATCATCGCACAATGTTGATTGTAGTCATGCCTTGACCTAAACACTCCACAATTTGTTGCTTCACAGCAGCCGACACATCCTTTTTCTTTCCCATTTTGGCAGAAAATGTAGGCTGCTTAATAATGTGAGAAAGCCTTCTTAAGTAGTCTTGCCTTTCATTGGACACACCTGCCAAACTAATTAGCACAGGTGTCTGCAATTGCTTACAGTGATATAAAGAGCCCTGACACACATCACCATCAATGAGTTTAACTGACAAACAAACAAATTCTTCCCTTATCACTCCTAAACACTTTTTGCATAATAATTTGGAACGCAGTGTACATGTGCTTTTCCACAAAACACCAGTGGTTCACGTAGTGAATCTTACAGTTCTAACTTGCCAACCGTGGTCTGTATGGAATTGTTCAATAAAGGGCCCAAAATTAAGATAACATAGATGGGAGAGGTCTCTATGAATAGGAATTCCTAAGTATTTGATACCCTGTGAGGGCCAGGCAAAGGGAAAGTTGGACTGGATGGAATCCTATATGGATTTGGGGAGGGAGACATCGAGGGCCTCAGACTTCGCTGCATTGATTTTAAAATTTTACCATGTAACAAAGTGATCTATTTCAGCCATAACAGCAGGGATGGATATATGTGATTGAGTGATATATACTAGGACATCATCAGCAAATAGAGAGCACTTGTACTCGGTGCCTCGCACCTCAATCCACCTAATATTGGGGTTATGGCGAATTGATGAGAGCAGGTGCTCCGTCACTAGGATGTATAAGAGAGGGGACAGAGGACATCCCTGCCTTGTCCTATTGGTGATTGTGAAAGGTGATGAAAATGTTCTGACGCGCCCCCTGGGCCTTGGGACACCCGGAGCCGGACCCTTTTTGGTGGATGCTGGTGGTTGTAGTCTTCGTGGCGGCGACCCGGTTCCGTGGCTCAGGGCGGTCAAACCAGTGGCGGAACTATTTATGTGGTTTTGATGTTTAAATGTCCGACTACGCCACCCGTGGATTGCGGTCAGAGTGAACCGCCGCTACAGGGCAGACCGCTGAGGCTGGTGTTGTGGGTGCAGCAGAGCGTAGCATAACTCCCCACGGGAGGAGTATAGCCTCAGGGCAGTGTATGCGGAGGATGGGGGTGATGGTGCAGGGCAGCAGCAGTAACGACATGGAGTCAGTGATGCAGTTCAGGGCCTTTACTCACAGTTCTTATTATCCAGACCACGTCTGCAGGTAACGGCTGCCCACGTCGTACTGTGCTCACCAGGTGAGGGGCTCAGACAACTCCCAGATAACTTTGGAGCACTTCTCAGGACCCCCTTTGTGTGTCCTTTGTCTGGCCTTTCTTACCAACACTTCTGTCCGGCTGCCTCGGGCCTCCTCTTGGTAAACTTGGCGCCAGTTTCCCTGACCCTATGTGGTGCCTTCCTAGCGGGTGTAGCGAGGGGCTGCGCCACATAAAATGTCAGAGCCTCCGGTTTCTAGCTGAGGGTCGTTTCCTGCCTCCACTAGTTCGGGGACCGGTCTCCCCCTTTGGCCTGACCCCTCCACGCAGGTGGATTCGGGCGTGCGGTGGCGACTCGCCCGTCCGCACCCCTGGGATCCCTTCATTCCTCGTTCCTGGAGCCTTCTCCGCTCCTCTTCCTTCCTTCTCCCTCTTCCAGGCCTGGGCCTCTGTTACTAGGCCCGCCTCCGGAGCAGAGCTCATGCAGAGCCCCTGCTCCCTGCCACTTCTGCTCAGACTTCTCTGCACTGAACTAAGATGGTGCCCACCTTTTATACTCCCTTCTCAATGCACCCAGGAACTGCTTCCTCCCTGCTCCTGCACTACAGGGTTCCCCTTCCTCAATGTTCCCTCCCCCCACTCCAGCCAGGGACAGGGACTGTCGTGCCCATCTCAGGGGCATATTGGTCGCCCTGCCCCATGGCAATGTGGTGTAATGCATGCAGGTGTCGGGTCCTGATCCACACTCCATCCTTACCTGAGAGGGAGATATCACACCTCTGGGTGAGGTGCAATACGTCTGTAGCAACCGAGCCCTCAGGGTGCTACAGTTCCATTTATCTTCAGCCTAGGTGACGTATTGCGATACAGGGCCGTGATTTTGGCTATAAAAGGGTCCCCTAGACCCCTACCCCAAGCTTTTTAAGAGAATCATATATGGCGTGCCAGGAGACTCTATGGAATGCTTTCTCAGCATCCAACAAGAGTATCTAATTACAAATTTTTAACTGCATCTAGCCCAGGAAATACTTTGTGCCTAGTAGCAGTGTCTGCTAGTCAGCGGATTATCCCGGCTGTTAAGCAAGCTACACCACCTGTAGTTTAGACACTTAATTTTTTCAAAGGAAATGCTTCGGGACCATGGGATACTTAGTGAAGAGCATCAGGAGGCACCCCAAGGCATAGGGGCTGGGACTGGCAGTAGGATGCCTTGCGGTGGACAGCCGAGCTCGATCCTTATAAAAGCTTTTTAACTGCAGCAGCTTTAGTGGACGCTACTGGAGCTGGAATTACCGCGGCTGCTGGCATGAGACTTGCCCTCCAATAGATCCTTGTAAATGGATTTAAAGTGTATTCATTCAAATTAGAGAGACAATTTAAATTAAAAAGCTTAGAGCTGCCTCCACCACAGGGGGGCTCGCTCGACCCACCAGCGGACAGGCACCAGTATTGGGAGAGAGGGGCTGGCCGTCAGGGTTCACCGCGGCTCTGGCACAAACCCGGCGACACGGAGGTGGCACGGGCAGGAGCGGACTGGCCGTGTCGGCTTCTCACTTTTTGGATTTTAGAAGGGCATGACATGCCTATATCTGTGTCTCCCCCTCCTTTTACTCCTCCACCTCTTTTATTTTCGCATGACTATATGTACTTGTCACTTTTCCATGTGTTAGTTATGTCTTCTGAGCAGTTTGTCAGCTTTTGGACACCTTTGAAGGTGTTTTCTTTGTGTTTCTATGTGTTTTTGTTTGCCTGCCATTGGTTTTAACGGTGTTCGAAGGTGTTCAACGAACAGTTCGACGAACAGTTCGGCGAACACACGGGTGTTCGACGAACCGAACCGAACTCGAACACTACGGGGGTGGCTCAACACTAGTGAAGTGTACCTACGATCACAATTACAGACCTCTCCATTCTTTGTAGGTGGGAAAACCTGCAAAATTAGCAGTGTATCAAATACAGTACTTTTTTCCCCATTGTACATACAATTATGTCCCCTTTATACTTCCATAGATTAGTTAAGCCCTCCTCTTTGACTGCATACAATAATTATGCCATCTTTATAATGTGTCTCCTTTATAACAATGTCCCCCTCTGTGCCTTTCATGCTAAAATGTTCTATTTAATTAAAAGGTAAAGTCAAACTCACCTCACCCATTCCTACTTTGAGCAGCAAGATCCTCTTCCGTCTTGCAGCCGGCGGCCTGGCGCAAGGAGCGCAATAATGTGATGTCTCCAGAAGTCCTGCTTGCACGACTGGCCCCTGATAGGCCCAGGCTTAAAGCAACCTGTGACTTACCAGAGTAAGTGGTGGAGCAATAAGATGATGGCTTTCTGCTCCATCTCAGTTTATAACTGCATCTGCAGGGATCAGGGCAACCCCCTCCAGTCCTTTGCCCGGGGTGCCACCACTATCCTTACACCTCTAATCTTCTCTCTTTCTTGCCTTGAAATATGAAACATAATATATTCTGTTCTATTCTCTCGTTGCTTTAACCATTCCTCTCTGGCTTTCCGCCCTCATTTTCTCTAGAATGTGTATGCGCCACATGCTGGGTGGCAGTCAACAGATCATGCAGTGTCAGAAAGCAACAGAAGAGCGTCTCAGTATCAAAAGTTTGCTATCTTTCTAGACATTAAGTATTGACAGCACTACTTTCAACTTTATATAAGAGGAGTATGCAGGCGGCTGTAAAACTGTAGCAGCATAGAAATAACTGTGTGGCGCAGAGTTGGGCTGGATAATAAAAGTAAAAGCAATTACTTCTAGAGATGAGTGAATCGAATCGCAGGACCCTGGTCCAGCGGCCAGATTGGTAAGCAATGGCCTTTAGACGAAAGCCCTGCATACCACCTACTACCTGATGACATATGTGGCTCCTCTTTTGATTAGCCAACCTGGCGTGATGGCATTATTGTGGTGTGATGCAAACACGATCTTGCACAAGGACAGCTAATCAAAACATAAGCCACAGATGCCGTTAGGTAGTAAGTGGTTCTTAGTGCTCCCATCCAGCTGCCACAGAATACTGACCAGAACAAATGTATTTGCTCATCACTACTTCTAATCTGTGGTGTCATCTGGTGAGCCACTGGACATATTAAAGCAGGGGTGGAGAACCTTTTTTCAAACAAGGACCATTTGGATACTCATAACCTCATTCGGGAGCCGTACAAAATTATCAACATGAAATTTATTCTCCTATATTTGGTCAAACATTTAAGTACCCCCCCTAATTTGATGGCTGGAGCTGCGTCTCTCTCGTGAGGCATGTGATGTTAGGTGTATGTGATGATGGTTCTACGAACAACTAATTTTCCAGGTTTGAGTTGGTATGGAGTGCAGTCCACTCTTTGCAATAAGTTCTGTAAAGTCCTCGCTGCAGCAAGTTCTTCCGAACACAGAAGTATATTACATTGCAGGTCTCCTCACAGTGGGAAATCCATCACTGCTCACGTTACATTTCTATAAGGCAAGCAGTGGGAGAAGGGGCGTACCTAGAAATCATGAGGCCCCAAAGCAGAAGCTCTAAATGCCCCCCCCAAAAAAATTATAATCAGTGGGGCACAGAAAAGCGTTAGTGACCCCAACACAATATGATGCCCCTACTGTGACCCCAACACAAAATGATGGCTCCCACAAAGCCCTCCATACAGTATCATGACCCCCACACAGTATCATGGCCCCCATACAAACATTCACACTGTATAATGGCCCTCACTAGCCCTTCAAACAGTATAACAGCCCCAGCATAGCCCTCCAAACAGTATGATAGCCTCTAATAGCCGTCCAAACAGTCTAGAGTCCCCATATAGCCCTGCAAACAGAATAATTGCTCCCATACAGCCCTCATAACAGTATAATGCCCCCTACAGAGCCCTCCAAACAGCATAATGGTCTTCTCTAGACCTCCAAACCATATAATGGCCCCCACATTGCCCTCCAAACAATATAATAGCCCCCACATAGCCATAAAAACAGTATAATAAACATAGCTCTGCAAACAGAATGGATCCCATATAGCCCTCGGAACAGTATAATGTCCCCCTCCCACATAGCCCTCCAAACAATAAAATGGCCCCTACATATCCTTCCATATAATATAATGGGCCCCACATAGCCTTCCATATAGTATAATGGGCCCCATATAGCCCTCCATATAGTATAATGGGGCCCATATAAACCTTCATACAATATAATGGACCTCACATTGCCTTCCAAATAATGTGCTCCACATAACCTTCCATATAATATACACTGATGAGCAAAAGGGTAACAATGTTTTGAACTTTTGACTTTCAGGCTCCATATCTCACCATCCACTACTGCTTCGAACGTGAGACTACCATCACTTTATAGACAATCATCTTGGCTATCTGATACATAAATTTGACTTGCAACTATTTAGCATATGATTAGTTATGCAGACTCTTGTCATGGTGCTGAATTGTTAATGTTTTGCTCCTGGTGGTGGAAAAATCTTTTCCTTCATGTTTACTACAAAATACAACCTGTTTTCACATTCGCTAACAGCTCAGTGTGTTATCAGGTTGATTCCCAAGTGAAAGGTCACTGGTTCGAATCGACTTGCAGCCATGAAGAATATTTCACAAGAAAAGAGAAACAGCAACATCCAGCTCATCGATAGCTGACTCCAGGCCAAGAACATTGCCAAACTGCATCATTCGAGGGCCATGACAGTTGAAAAAATATGAAATTAAGTCAATCCATCCATTCAAAAGTCAAGCGGTGGACGTCCAGGCATAATATCGGAGTCAACAAGTTGTGTCAACACAAGGTTTATCAGATCTGGCGCGACAAACACGGCTGTGGACGTGGCACGTATGTTTCATAATAGTGAGATCATAGTGGTGGCTCGAAAAAAGGTGAAGAAGCCTCAACTTCAATATCGTCATAAGAAGCGTTGACTCGAGTTTGCAAAAAAGTACAAAAAATGGACAGTAGAAGATTGGAAACGAGTGATTTGGATTGATGAGACGAAAGTCAATAGACTAGGATCTGATGTGTGCAAATAGGTCTGGAAGAAACAAGGGGAAAAGGGGCTAACAGATCGAAAAATAGAAGCAACTGTTAAATTTAGTGGAGGAAGCCTGATGATATGGGGTTGTTTCACAGCCAAAGGAGTTGGATACTTGACCAGGATCAATGGTAATCTCAATGCTGAGCTATATATGAGTATCGAACAAGACAAGTTACTTCATACACTCGAGTACTATGAGTATGAAAAGGACTACATAGTGTGCGAATAGGTCTGGAAGAAACAATGGAAAAGGGGCTAACAGATCGGAAAATAGAAGCAACTGTTAAATTTAGTGGAGGAAGCCTGATGATATGGGGTTGTTTCACAGCCAAAGGAGTTGGATACTTGACCAGGATCAATGGTAATCTCAATGCTGAGCTATATATGAGTATCCAACAAGACAAGTTACTTCATACACTCGAGTACTATGAGTATGAAAAGGACTACATAGTGTTCCAGCAGGACAATGACCCGAAGCATACGTCGAGATTGGCGAATAAATGGCTCAATGACAATGAAGTAGAGATGATGGCTTGGCCCCCACAATCCCCAGATCTCAACCGAATCGAACACTTTTGGGTAGAGTTGAAGAAAAAACTGTATACATACACGAGTGAGTCAACCAGTATGCACCAACTTTGGTAACGTGTAGAAGAGACCTGAGATCAGATTTCCGTTGTGACATGTTTGAATCTTATCAAGAGCATGTCCAAGAGGATTCAGGCAGTGTTGGAAGCCAAAGGTGGATTTACAAAATACTAACAAAATAATAAAAATTAAAATTTAGATTTTGAGAAGCAAACGAGTAACAATGCAGTGACATGGTAAGATTCTGCATAACTAATCATATGCTAAATAGTTGCTAGTCAAATTTATGTATGAGATAGCTAAGATGATTGTCTATAAAATGATGGTATTCTCACTTTCATAGAAGTAGCGGATGGTGATATATGGAGCATGAAAGTCAAAAGTTCAAAACATTGTTACCCTTTTGCTCATCAGTGTGATGGCCCCCACATAGCCCACCATATAATATAATTGGCCCAACATTGCCTTCCATGTAATATAATGTGCTTCACATAGCCCTCAATATAATATAATGGCCCTACATTGCCTTCCATTTAATATAATAGCCTCCACATAGTTCTCCATATAATATAATGGCCCCACAACGCCTTCAATTTAATATAATGGTCTCTACATTGCCTTCCATATAATATAATGTGCCCCCACATAGCCTTCCACTTAATATAATGTACCCTCACATAGCCTTCCATGTAATATAATGTGCTCCACATAACCTTCCATATAATATAATATCCCCCACGTAGTCTTCCATATAATATGTTGTGCCCCACATAGCCCTCCATATAATGGCCCCCACATTGCCTTCTATGTAATATAATGTGCTTCACATAGCCCTGAATATAATATAATGGCCCCATATTGCCTTTCATTTAATATAATGGCCTCTACATAGTCCTCCATATAATATAATGGCCCCACATTGCTTTCCATTTAATATAATGGTCTCCACATTGCCTTCCACTTAATATAATGGCCCTACATAGCCCTCCATATAATATAATGGACCCCACATAGCCTTCCATATAGTATCATGGGCCCCACATAGCCTCCTATATAATATAATAGGCCCTACACAGCCTTCCATATAATATAATGGACCTCATATTGCCTTCCATATAATATAATGGACACCACATTGCCTTCCATATAATATAATGGACACCATATTGCTTTTCATATAATATAATGGGCCCTGCAATGTACCCATTGATTAAAAAATAAAATACTTACCTCTCCCTGTTACCTGCTGCTCCAGTCTTCTCAGTGCTTCCCAGTTGATTTCAACTGTATCGGCATCAAGAATGTCGATACAGTTAAAAGTGCGATGCCGGGCGGGGATTGGTGAGATGACGGGTATTTCACCGCAATCGTGATTAATTGTATTACAAATTATAAGGTCCATTTTTTGCTGTCCTTTGTGAAATTTACAAATTTGGAGCTAAAGCAACATTTCACTAGAAAAAAATGTATTTTTTCATTTTCACATCAGACTCCTGGGTACCTTAGGGGTTCTACAAATGTGACATGGTGTCCACAATCTAATGCAGCCAAATTTATACTCCAAAAATCAAATAGCGCTTTTTCCCTTCCAAATCCTGCTGTAAGCCCAAACAGAAGTTTCTGACCAAATATAGGATATTGCCACATTCAGAAGAAACTGCATAATACATTTTGCGGTCAATTTTCTTTTATTACCCCTTGTGAAAATTAATTTTCGACTGTAGCAATATTTGAATGGAAAAAATGTAATATTTCATTTTTTCATTCCACTTTGGCTTAATTCCTGGGAATAACTTGAAAGGTTAACAAATTTCCTGCCAAAAAATTACAATAAGGGGTGCAGTAATTAAAATGGTGGTTTTCGATTATATAGGCCCCTCAAAGCCCCTTCAAATCTGAATACGGCTGTAAAAAATAGAATTTGCAAATTTCCTTGAAAAAAATGAAAAATTGCTAATCTTTTAACCCTTCTAACATCCTCACAAAATAAACGGACATTTGAAAAATGATGCTGTTGTAATGTAGACATATGGGAAATGTTATTTATTAACTTTTTTTGTGTCGTGTGACTAACTGGTTTAAGGATTTGCTGTAAAAATTTAAAGTTTAAAAATGGCAATATACTTTTTTTGCATTTTCTATAATCTTGGAAACCCCCTATAATTATTAAAAACAGAAAATGTGTTTTGAACACTTACAGTACTTTTCAAAAAATGACCATTTCTAAGAAACAAGGGAAAAGGTGCTTTTGTATTCTTTGAGATTCTTGACCCTAAATCTTTCAGAGGAAGGAAATATGTAGTATATTTTTTTATGCAGCTGAAGATTTGTAGATGGTCCTACAGATTGGAAATTCTCCTTTTAAAATATAAATTTCTGAGATTTACTGCTACGCTCCTTTTTTCTCCACATTTAAATTGCAGTAAGCATTCAATTTCTCAGGTTTTGGTTTATCTTCCAACTAGAAAATGTTACTTACCTGTAATATCGCAACTATCGACATTCTTGTAGCTTGCTTCATTTAGAGTAAAGAAAGCCGGAGGCTTTTGTCGATGCGTCTGCCCTAGGCCCCTGATCATCATACATTCATATTACTTATTATAAAAAGAAACCTTTTTAAAAAACTGTTAAAGTCCGCATTTCCAATTGAAGAGAGCGTCATCTGGTCTTTTCCGCTGGTCTCAGAATAAACAGCTATTAAAGAATTTTTGTTACAACTAATTTTTGCTCTCATATATATAGTCTTGTGCTCATTTTCATTGTTTACGACCTCAACTCTTCTCTGCCTCCCAGCTTCCTGTTTGCCTAGGGGCGGTGCAGTCTTGATGATTGACAGTTCAGACCAGCAGCATGCTTTCACCAATAGACTGAGCCTTGATGCAGGTAGCTTTGCTTTTAGAACAACAGAGGTGTGCAGGGATACTAAAGCAGGCAGGATCAATCAATCTGGCCATCTTGGGAGCGGCACTTGCAAGCTGTACAGCAAACAGCTTGCAAAAACGCGCTCCTCGCCTAGGAAACTTGCCACTCTGATAGACTACGGGGTGGCTGATAACCAAGTAATGAGCAGTAAACAATGAAATTAAAAATCCTCCTATTCCTAAAAAACAGAGGGGATTTTTAATAAGAAATAAATTGCAAAGTTGCTTATTTTTACCAGCACTTTATAATTTTAAATATAAATGAATATGAGACAATCCTTTTAACCCTGCTGTTTTATTTATATTTGCTATATGCTTGTACTGTTCGGGTCAATATGACCTGATCTATTAAAGTCTGTTAATTTTGACATTTAGCTACTCTAAGCGAATTATTTGAATACCAGTTGACTGTGCATCGCTTTGCTCCATGTATTAGCATCACTTTAACCATGTTTTCCTGTTATTCACCTTTACATTATGCACATGGTCCATTGACTGTGCTATACAGTGCCTACAAGTAGTATTCAACCCCCTGCAGATTTAGCTGGTTTGATAAGATGCAAATAAGTTAGAGCCTTCAAACTGCAAACGAGAGTAGGTTTTATGAACAGAAGCATAAATCTTACAAACCAAAAAGTTATGTTGCTCAGTTGAATTTTATTAAATTTTAAACATAAAAGTGTGGGTCAATTATTATACAACCCCTATGTTTAATATTTTGTGGAATAACCCTTGTTTGCAATTACAGCTAATAATCGTCTTTTATAAGACCTGATCAGGCCGGCACAGGTCCGTGGAGTTATCTTGGCCCACTCCTCCATGCAGATCTTCTCCAAGTTATCTAGGTTCTTTGGGTGTCTCATGTGGACTTTATTCTTGAGCTCCTTCCACAAGTTTTCAATTGGGTTAAGGTCAGGAGACTGACTAGGCCACTCCAACACCTTGACTTTTTCCCTCTTGAACCAGGCCTTGGATTTCTTGGCTGTGTGCTTTGGGTCGTTGTCTTGTTGGAAGATGAAATTACGACCCATCTTAAGATCCTTGATGGAGGAGCGGAGGTTCTTGGCCAAAATCTCCAGGTAGGCCGTGCTATCCATCTTCCCATGGATGCGGACCAGATGGCCAGGCCCCTTGGCAGAGAAACAGCCCCACAGCATGATGCTGCCACCACCATGCTTGACTGTAGGGATGGTATTCTTGGGGTCGTATGCAGTGCCATCCAGTCTCCAAACGTCACGTGTGTGGTTGGCCCAAAGATCTCGATCTTGGTCTCATCAGACCATAGAACCTTGAACCAGTCTGTCTCAGAGTCCTCCAAGTGATCATGAGCAAACTGTAGACGAGCCTTGACATGACGCTTTGAAAGTAAAGGAACCTTACGGGCTCATCTGGAATGGAGACCATTGCGGTGGAGTACGTTACTTATGGTATTGACTGAAACCAATGTCCCCACTGCCATGAGATCTTCCCGGAGCTCCTTCCTTGTTGTCCTTGGGTTAGCCTTGACTCTTCGGACAAACCTGGCCTCGGCACGGGAGGACACTTTCAAAGGCTGTCCTGGCCGTGGAAGGCTAACAGTAGTTCAATAAGCCTTCCACTTACGGATGATGCTCCCAACAGTGGAGACAGGTAGGCCCAACTCCTTGGAAAGGGTTTTGCACCCCTTGCCAGCCTTGTGACCCTCCACGATCTTGTCTCTGATGGCCTTGGAATGCTCCTTTGTCTTTCCCATGTTGACCATGTCTGAGTGCTGTTCACAAGTTTGGGGAGGGTCTTAATAGTCAAAGAAAAGGCTGGCAAAAGAGATCTTTAATCCACACATGTGAAGCTCATTATTCTTGGTGCCTGAACTACTTCTTAATACTTTAGGGGGACCAAACAGAATTCTTGTGGTTTGAGGGGTTGAATAATAAATGACACTCTGGATTAACTTTTTACGTTTTAAAAAAAAAAAAAAAAAAAAAAATTTGCTGCAGTGCATTTCCCACTTCCAGGCTGATCTACAGTACAAATGTCACAATGCCAAGTTAATTCCGCATGTGTCAACCAGCTAAATCTGCAGGGGGTTGAATACTACTTGTAGGCACTGTATCTATCAGTGTTGGGAAATCTTTATGATACGCTGCATCTGCACATTTTTGTGAGAGTCTGGGTATGTGCACACGATGCAGAAATGAAGCAGAAAATTTCTGCATCATTTCTGCATCTCCCTGGCAGAAAAAACGCATGCAGATTGTGCATGCGTTTTTCCTGCAGAATACATGCGGATCCACATGCAGATTGACAAGCGCTTTCCAGGCGATTTTAGCATCACCTGGAAAGTGCTTGACAACTAGGTCACACTATATAAATCCATGCAAACAGCATGGATTTATATAGTGTGACCCGAGAGAGTGTATATACTTACCTCCGATGGCCCGCGCTGTCCTGCTTTACACTCCGTTCTCCCGGCAACTTTGAATTGAAAGACCTGCCGACGTCAGCGTCACGTGACCCGTCACATGACTCTGACGTCAGCGCAGGTCCTTCAACTCACTGCAAGTGCCGGGAACCAAGCAGGAGCGCTGCGCGGGCCGACAGATGGTAAGTATATATATATTTTTTATTTTATTCTTGTTTGACAGCTTTTTATAATGGTACCTGGGTGTGGAGGAGACTCTCCTCTTCTCCACACTCGGGTACCATCCGCACATTAGAACGCGCCAATAACGCAAGTACAGATGCAGTCTTGCGGAATTGGCGCGTTCTAATGCAAGTCAATGGCGGCGAAAACGCCGCGTTTACGCAAAATTAATTGACATGCTGCGGATTTTTGAGCGCAGCGTCTACGCTGCGGAAAAATCCGCATCATGGGCACAGCACATGCGGATTTCAATTGGGGAACATTGCTGCCCTTCTACCATGCGTTTTTCATGCGTTTCCGTGGCGTTTACGCAACTGCAAAAACGCCGCGGAAACGCATTAAATACGCATCGTGTGAACTCAGCCTCTATGTATTTTCTCTCTACTAGCATTTAGGCTATATGCCCACAATGCAGAAATGAAGCAGAAATTTTCCTGAGCATTTCTGCATGTCCTTGGCAGAAAAAACGCATGCGGATTTTGCACGCGTTTTTGAAGCGTTTTTACTTGCGGATTTGCCATGCGTTTTTCCAATGCATTATATAGGCAAATCCGCATGCGGAAACGCACAAGTGATGGTCATGCTGCGTTTTTTTCTGCACCTAAAATCCGCGCAGAAAAAATCCTGACCATGTGCACAGAACTTGCAAAATGTCATAGAAAGTCATGGGATAAGATGTGCAATGCGTTTCTGCTGCATTTCCGCACGGAAAAAAAAGCACAAAAAACGCACCAAATCCGCATCGTGTGCGCATAGCCTTATTCTGGCAGCTGTTAGCTGATTAGGCTTTATCCTTATCACTTTAGAGATTTTTGTATATATATTTTCTAGATGGTCCATTTTTATATCTATATTCATGTGCATAGCAGTGTGAGCCTTTCACACTATACATTTTGATGTTAGTTATCGTGTTTCCATCTCAAACTATGTGGGTATTGATTAGAGATGAGCGGTGTTCGAATCGAACTGTTCGCCAGTCTCAAATTCGAGCTGTTTTGGGCGGTGTTCAAGCCGTTCGGCGAACACGAACGATTTGAAAAAAATTCGGCTGTTCGAGGTTATGTTCGATAACTGTTCGTGCACCAAAATCATAACTGGATTTTTTCTCAGTAATGCTGAAAATTAATGTTAATACGCAGTTTGAGTGTCCAGCGGGGCGGGGGGAGGGGCAGGGGATGGATCTCTGCAGGAATAATGAAGATCTCCATTTTTTTTTCTCTTTACCACATTTACAGTGGGGAGGTGCAATCTGTCAGCCTATCAGCAGCGCACACACGGAGCGAACTGCTTTTTTTCACACAAGCAAGGGCATGTGTCATTGGCAGTGTATGTCACATGTCCTTGCCCTATAAGACCAAGCCATTTTCCCCGTCGCCACCATTTTCTCACTGCTGCAGCTGCGTGTTAGACGGCACCGCTGTTGCTGTGTGCGCTATACCTTGTTAATTTCAAGCCAATTTTCGCACAAATCTACAGATAGCTTGGGAGTAGGGAATAGTTGTAATTGCAGTCCTTTTAAGGACTAGGTTACAGCATTTCCTACGACTTTTATCAGGCAGGTCTGTGCTCTTAAATAGATAGGCTGGGAGTAGGGACTAATTGTAATTGTAGTCCTTTTGAGGGCTAGGTTACATCAGTTCCTATCAGTTTTTGCCAAGCAGGTCTGTGCCAGTGCTGTGCAAGTTTTTTTCACAGCATTTGGCTAAATCTAGCTAAGCAAATCCTTTTTTGCCTCTTGCAGTGTGTGTTAGTCAGTGGAGTAGCCTATCTGTGTTGCAAGCTACACCACCTGTGTATAGAATACAAATTTTTTCACTGCACCTAGGCAACTAAAACCTTTTGGGCATAGCATCATTCTATTAGTTCATCTATACTAACCTCCACCAGGTTGCAAATTCAAAATAATTTTTATCTGCATCTAGCTCTGAAAAAATATTTGGGCTTGTAGCAGTGTGTGGGACTTGTTCTATTACTCCATCTATACTAACCTCCACCAGGTTGCAAATTCAAAATAATTTTTTCTGCATCTAGCTCTGAAAAAATATTTTGGCTTGTAGCAGTGTGTGGGACTTGTTCTATTAGTCCATCTATACTAACCTCCACCAGGTTGCAAATTCAATATACTTTTTTTCTGCATCTAGCTCTGAAAAAATATTTGGGCTTGTAGCAGTGTGTGGGACTTGTTCTATTAGTCCATCTATACTAACCTCCACCAGGTTGCAAATTCAATATAATTTTTTTCTGCATCTAGCTCTGAAAAAATATTTGGGCTTGTAGCAGTGTGTGGGACTTGTTATATTAGTCCATCTATACTAACCTCCACCAGGTTGCAAATTCAGTATAATTTTTATCTGCATCTAGCTCTGAAAAAATATTTGGGTTTGTAGCAGTGTGTGGGACTTGTTCTATTAGTCCATCTATACTAACCTCCACCAGGTTGCAAATTCAATATAATTTTTTTCTGCATCTAGATCTGAAAAAAATATTTGGGCTTGTAGCAGTGTGTGGGACTTGTTCTATTAGTCCATCTATACTAACCTCCACCAGGTTGCAAATTCAAAATAATTTTTATCTGCATCTAGCTCTGAAAAAATATTTGGGCTTGTAGCAGTGTGTGGGACTTGTTCTATAAGTCCATCTATACTAACCTTCACCAGGTTGCAAATTAAAAATATTTTTTATCTGCATCTAGCTCTGAAAAAATATTTGGGCTTGTAGCAGTGTGTGGGACTTGGTCTATTAGTCCATCTATACTAACCTCCACCAGGTTGCAAATTCAAAATAATTTTTATCTGCATCTAGCTCTGAAAAAAATTTGGGCTTGTAGCAGTGTGTGGGACTTGGTCTATTAGTACATCTATACTAACCTCCACCAGGTTACAAATTCAAAATAATTTTTATCTGCATCTAGCTCTGAAAAAAATATTTGGGCTTGTAGCAGTGTGTGGGACTTGGTCTATTAGTCCATCTATACTAACCTCCACCACCTGTGTATGTAATAAAATTGTTTTACTGCATCTAACCCAGCCAATACTTTTGGGCTAATACCACAGTTTGGCCACTCAGCTCTGCTCGGTTCCCATCCATTGTTTTTTGCGCAAACAACTCCAGAGTTGTCAATTAGTGAACTACCACAATGAGTGGAAAAAGGCCTGCTGCTGGTGGAAAGGGGAATAGGCGTGTTGGGAAGTGAAAAAAAGGTTGTGTCCGTGGGGTAGGTGTTAAAGCAACAGTAACATCTGCAGAAGAAAGACCATCTTCCAGCCAAACTAAGATGTCTACTTCTTTTAGCGGACAATGTGATAAGATCCCTTTCTTACGGCCACGCCCATCGCTACAAATTCCAGATGAGGCACAAAAACAGCAGGTGCTTCAACGGATATCAAGTGCTCCTTTAAGTGGGCTCTCCTCCACCTCAACTTCAACATCACAAATACTCCAGTCCTCAGAGGTGTCACCCCAATCGCACTTGCTTCCTCACAGCTCCCAAGTCTCCAGCTGCCCGTCTGAGTATGGGGTAGAAGAGATGATTGAGTCTGCAGAGCTGTTTACTCATGCTATAGCCTGGGAATCAGAGGTCGGCTCCAGAGCTTCTGTGAATCCAGACGAGGAAATGATCTGCACTGATGCCCGGAATCTTTATGAGTCGGATCCAGAAACAGACGCAGAAGGTTCTGACCATAATGTAGACCCTCGTTCCCAAACTGTAACTCCTGTTGGTGGAGACAATGAGGAAGACGATGATGAGACTCAAATACCTGAGTGGAGCGACAACTTCTGTTTTTTGTCAGGGCAGGAAGAGGTTGGCTCTGAGGACGGCAGGTGTGATAACACACAGGGTGATGATGACGAGGTTGGAGATCCCACTTACTGTCAACCCACAGTCAGCCAAGAGATGAGGTCAGCAGAGGAGGTGGAGGAGGATGCTAGTGACGACGAGGTCAGGTTGCGCCTTCCTGGACAGAGACGTAGTACTGGAAGCACGTCAACAACTGCATCCTCAAACATAACTCTGCCTCTGACCACAAGTCGTGGTGGCTCTTCAGGTCACATGGGCGCTAAGCCTTACATAGCCTGGGCATTTTTTCAGATCGATAAGGATGACCCAACTCATGTTATCTGTAACATTTGTCAGCAAAAGCTAAGTAGAGGCCAAAAAATACATAGTTTGAGTACTTCATGCATGAACCGGCACATGGATATGAAGCATAAGTTGCAGTGGGAAGCTCACTGTGCTACAATGCGGCCTAGCCGGCCGGGCCAACCACCGTCTGCCACATCTTGTGCATCCGCGGCCTCTTCATCCTCTGTGACTGGGGGGACAGCAGTCACACCTGTTTTGGGACGCAGACCTGCCACCTCTTTACCTGCAACAGCCAGCGTGATTGGCAGGTCATCATTTTCTTTGGAGGTGGACACACCAGCTGGTGTTCAGGGCTGTCCGACATCGATAGCACCACCTTTGGATCAAGGCAACCTAACATGTCCGCCTGCATCTTCCTCACAGACCGGCAGTTTGCCGGGGACACCCTTCTCAACCCCATCTAAGCGCAATAGCCAGCCCTCGGTCCCTCAGATGTGGACAAGTAAAAGACCATTTCCTCCTAGCCATGAGAAAGCTAAGAGGTTGAATTTCACCATCTGCAAGCTCTTGGCTACAGAAATGCTGCCTTTCCGCCTGGTGGACACAGAGGATTTTCGAGATCTTATATCTGTCGCAGTGCCCCAGTACCAGATGCCCAGTCGGCACTACTTCTCAAAGAAAGGTGTGCCTGCGCTCCACCAGCATGTCGCACACAACTTCACCGCTTCTTTGAGAAACTCTGTGTGTGACAGGGTGCATTTCACCACAGACACTTGGACGAGTAGGCATGGACAGGGGCGTTACATGTCGCTGACTGGGCACTGGGTAACTATGGTGACAGCAGGACAAGGGGATGCTGTCCAAGTCTTGCCTTCCCCACGAGTTGTGCGTCAATCCTCTTTATCTCAAAGTTCCTCCACTGCTTCTGCCTCCTCAACCTCCTCTCGGTCCTCCACCTGCACCCAAAGCCTGTCTGGTCATGCCACAAGCTTTCTAACTGCGCAGAAGGGATCCTGCACACCTCCTTACTATGCTGGCAGCAGGGCTCACCGTCATCAAGCGGTTTTTACTTTGAAATGTCTGGGAAATGTGAGTCACACAGCTGAGGAGTTGTGGTCAGCTCTGGAGAGCCAGTTTCATGAATGGTTGTCTCCACTGGACCTGAAACCAGGGAAGGCCGTGTGCGACAATGCTGCAAACCTGGGTGCGGCCCTTCGCCGGGGCAATGTCACACACGTGCCTTGTATGGCTCACGTGTTGAACCTGGTTGTCCAGCAATTTTTAGCCCACTATCCTGGACTAGATGGCCTTCTGCAGAGGGCACGGTCGCTGTGTGCTCACTTCCGCCGTTCGCATCCCGCAGCTCAGCGACTTACATCTCTACAGAAGTCGTTGGGCCTGCCACTTCACCGGCTAAAATGCGATGTGCCTACCCGGTGGAGTTCAACTCTGCACATGTTGCAGCGACTGTGGCAGCACCGACAAGCCCTGGTGCAATATGTTCTGACGTATAGCCTGGGCCAACGAGATTCAGAGGTGGGGCAAATCACGCTGGAGGAGTGGTCTCAGATCAGGGACCTATGCACCCTTCTGCACAGTTTTGAAATGGCGAAGAAGATGTTTAGTGCTGACGATGCCATTTTCAGCATGACTATTCCGGTGATTTACATGCTGGAGCACATGTTAAACAGAATTCGGAGTCAGGTGGTGGCACAAGAGGAGGTGGAGGAAGTAGAGGAGGAGGAGTTGTATGCAGAAGGGCTAACATCTGCAAGGTCCAGACGGTCGGCAGCACCAAGGCGGCAGGCATGTGAGGGTGGGGGAGATGGTTTTACCAGGGCGCATGGTAGCAGCCAAACTAGTGAGGAAGGTTCAGGAGCCCAGGAAGAAGTGGAGGACGAACTGAAGGAAGACTCATCAGATGAGGGAGACCTTGATCACATTTCTGTTGTGCGAGGTTGGGGGGAGAGGGCAGAGGAAGGAAGCATGATTGTTACCTCGCCACCAACACAACAGGGACTTGGTGCTCCTGGATGCGCAAGACACGTGAGTGCCTTCTTGCTGCACTACCTGCAACATGACCCTCGAATTGTGAGAATTAGAAATAATCCTGACTACTGGGTTGCCACACTCTTAGATGCCCGGTACAAAAGTAAATTTGCAGAAATTATACCTGCCATAGAAAGGGATGCATGCATGCAGGAGTATCAGCAGAGACTGTTGCAGAATCTTACATGTGCTTTTCCACAAAACACCAGTGGTGCACGTAGTGAATCTCACAGTTCCAACTTGCCAACCGTGGGGCCGTCGAGTGTTCAGCACTCAAAATGTAACAGAAACACAGTATCTGCTGGTAACATCAATTTTGTGGAATCATTTCACCACTTTTTTAGCCCATCCTTTGCAAGGCCACAGGAGACAAGAAGTCTGACACATAGTCAACGCCTAGAGACGATGGTACAGGAGTATCTCCAAGTAAACATTGAAGCCATGACTGTGTCACTGGACCCTTGCTCTTTTTGGGCTTCCAATCTGGATAAATGGCCGGAGCTCACCACTTACGCCTTGGAAATCTTGTCACGCCCCGCAGCCAGCGTTCTGTCTGAACGTGTGTTCAGCGCTGCTGGTGGTGTGCTGACAGATAAGCGCACACGGCTCTCCACTGATAATGTAGACAAACTCACGTTCATAAAGATGAATAAATCATGGATCCGAAAGGACGTTTCTACCCCTGTGTCATCCTGGGGAGAGTAAAATCTTGATGATTTGTTAAAACCACCTCACCAACCGTTTTAAGCTTTCAAATTACTAATCATGTTTATCTGTATCTTGGCTGGAAAATAATTTGGGCCTTGTAGCAGTTTGCAGTACTGATTCTATTAGGCCATCTATACTAAACTCCACCATATTTAAAATTACTAATCATGTTTATCTGTATCTTGGCTGGAAAATAATTTGGGCCTTGTAGCAGTTTGCAGTACTGATTCTATTAGGCCATCTATACTAAACTCCACCATATTTAAAATTACTAATCATGTTTATCTGTATCTTGGCTGGAAAATAATTTGGGCCTTGTAGCAGTTTGCAGTACTGATTCTATTAGGCCATCTATACTAAGCTCCACCAGCTTTCAAATTAATAATAATTTTTAGCTGCATCTAGCCCGGAAAATAATTTTGGGGCTCCTAGATGTGCAAGACACATGAGTGCCTTCTTGCTGCACTACCTGCAACATGACCCTCAGATTGTCATAATTCGAAATAATCCTGACTACTGGGTTGCCACACTCTTAGATCCCCCACACTCTTCGATCAACCTTTTCATTTTAATAAAGACCAAAAAAATGGTCATTTTTGAAATTATAAGCCTTAGCAGGTTATTAGAAACTGAAATCAAACAGTTTTCAACTCAAAACTTTATTCTAGGTGATGTTACATTTGCACATAGGACCCCTTGTTCGAAAGGAGCTTCTGAACTCTCTCGTCAATTGAATTTGTCAGGTTTTGGATGGTTTCTGCTTCAATTGTTTTGCATGAGGACAGAATACCCTCCCAGAGCTGTTGCTTAGATGTGAACTGCCTCCCGCCATCATAGACACTCCTTTTGATGATGCTCCAGAGGTTCTCAATGGGGTTGAGGTCAGGGGAGCATGGGGGTCACACCATAAGTTTGTTCCCTTTTATTCCCATATCAGCCAGAGATGCAGATGTGTTATGTGCAGCATGAGACGGTGCATTATCATGCATGAAAATGATCTTGCTGCGGAATACACGGTTATTCTTCTTGAACCATGGCAGGAAGTGCTGTTTGAGAAACTCCACATACATTATGGAGTTCATCTTTACCCCTTCAGGGATCCTAAAGGGGCCGACAATCTCTCTCCACATGATTCCAGCCCAAAACATTACTCCACCTCCTCCTTGTTGGCACCGTAGCCGTGTTTGCATGGGGTGTCCATCAACCAGCCATCCTCCACTCCATCCATCTGGACCATCGAGCGTTGCACGGCACTCATCGGTGAACAAAACAGTTTTGAAGTCAGTCTTCATGTATTGTTTGGCCCACTGGAGCCGTTTCTGCTTGTGTAAAGTGGATAGAGGAGGTCGACAGGATGGCTTACACACAGCTGCAAACCTCAGAAGGACCCTGCATCTTGTTGTTCGGGGGACGTTGGAGGCACCAGTAGCTTCAAAAACTTGTCTGCTGCTATGACAAGGCTTTTTTGCCGCTGCTCTTTTAACCTGACGTAATTGCCTGTAGGAAAGAGTCCTCAATTCTCCCTTATCAGCACGCACACGTGTGTACTGTGAATCAGCTACATACTTCTTGATTGTGCGATGATCAGGATGAAGTGTTTTGGCAATGCTGATTGTAGTCATGCCTTGACCTAAACACTCCACAATTTGTTGCTTCTCAGCAGCCGACACATCCTTTTTCTTTCCCATTTTGGCAAAAAATGTAGGCTGCTTAATAATGTGAGACAGTCGTCTTAAGTAGTCTTCCCTTTCATTGACACACCTGTCAAACTAATTAGCACAGGTGTCTGCAATTGCTTACAGTGATATAAAGAGCCCTGACACACATCACCATCAATGAGTTTAACTGACAAACCAAAAAATTCTTACCTTATCACTCTTAAACACTTTTTGCATAATAATTAGGAACATAGTGTACATGTGCTTTTCCACAAAACACCTGTGGTTCACGTAGTGAATCTTACAGTTCTAACTTGCCAACGGTGGCCTGTATGGAGTTGTTCAACAAAGGGCCCAAAATTAAGATAACATAGACGGGAGAGGTCTCTATGAATACGAATTCCTAAGTATTTGATACCCTGTGAGGGCCAGGCAAAGGGAAAGTTGGACTGGATGGAATCCTGTATGGATTTGGGGCGGGAAACATCAAGGGCCTCAGACTTCGCTGCATTGATTTTAAAATTTGACCATGTAACAAAGTAATCTATTTCAGCCATAACAGCAGGGATGGATATATGTGATTGAGTGATATATACTAGGACATCATCAGCAAATGCAGAGCACTTGTACTCGGTGCCTCCCACCTCAATCCACCTAATATTGGGGTTATGGCGAATTGATGAGAGCAGGTGCTCCGTCACTAGGATGTATAAGAGAGGGGACAGAGGACATCCCTGCCTTGTCCCATTGGTGATTATGAAAGGTGATGAAAATGTTCTGACGCGCCCCCTGGGCCTTGGGACACCCGGAACCGGACCCTTTTTGGTGGATGCTGGGGGTTGTAGTCTCCATGGCGGCGACCCGGTTCCGTGGCTCAGGGCGGTCAAACCAGTGGCAGAACTATTTATGTGGTTTTGATGTTTAAATGTCCGACTACGCCACCCGTGGATTGCGGTCAGAGTGAACCGCCGCTGCAGGGCAGACCGCTGAGGCTGGTGTTGTGGGTGCAGCAGAGCGTACTATAACTCCCCACGGGAGGAGTATAGCCTCAGGGCAGTGTATGCGGAGGAAGGGGGTGATGGTGCAGGGCAGCAGCAGTAATGACACGGAGTCAGTGATGCAGTCCAGGGCCTTTACTCACAGTTCTTATTATCCAGACCACTTCTGCAGGTAACGGCTGCCCACGTCGTACTGTGCTCACCAGGTGAGGGGCTCGGCCAACTCCCAAATAACTTTGGAGCGCTTCACAGGACCCCCTTTGTGTGTCCTTTCTCTGGCCTTTCTTACCCCACCAGTGACCACGCTTTTGTCCGGCTGCCTCGGGCCTCCTCTTGGTAAACTTGGCGCCAGTTTCCCTGACCCTATGTGGTGCCTTCCTAGCGGGTGTAGCGAGGGGCTGCGCCACATAAAATGTCACAGCCTCCGGTTTCTAGCTGAGGGTCGTTTCCCGCCTCCACTAGTTTCGGGGACCGGTCTCCCTCTTTGGCCTGACCCCTCCACGCAGGTGGATTCGGGCGTGCGGTGGCGACTTGCTCGTCCGCACCCATGGGATCCCTTCATTCCTCGTTCCTGGAGCCTTCTCCGCTCCTCTTCCTTCCTTCTCCCTCTTGCAGGCCTGGGCCTCTGTTACTAGGCCCGCCTCCGGAGCAGAGCTCATGCAGAGCCCCTGCTCCCTGTCACTTCTGCTCAGACTTCTCTGCACTGAACTAAGATGGTGCCCGCCTTTTATACTCCCTTCTCAATGCACCCAGGAACTGCTTCCTCCCTGCTCCTGCACTACAGGGTTCCCCTTCCTCGGTGTTCCCTCCCCCCACTCCAGCCAGGGACAGGGACTGTCGTGCCCATCTCAGGGGCATATTGGTCGCCCTGCCCCACGGCAATGTGGTGTAATGCATGCAGGTGTCGGGGTCCTGATCCACACTCCATCCTTACCTGAGAGTGAGATATCACACCTCTGGGTGAGGTGCAATACCTCTGTAGCAACCGAGCCCTCGGGGTGCTACAGTTCCATTTATCTTCAGCCTAGGTGATGTATTGCGATACAGGGCCATGATTTTGGCTATAAAAAGGTCCCCTAGACCCCTACCCCAAGCTTTTTAAGAGAATAATATATGGTGACGCGCCCCCTGGGCCAGTGTTGTTTGGGGGATACCCGGAGCCGGATCAGATGGGGGTTGTAGTCTCCGAGTGGCGGTGACCCGGTCCGTGCCCAGGGTGTCAAGCTCAGTGTGTGGCAGTCCTACAGATGTTGCTGGATGTTCTTTAGTGTCGACTACGCCACCCGTTGATTTGCGGTCAATACGGCCGCCGCTGCAGCAGGGTCCGCTGAGGCTGGTGGTGTGTGTGCAGCTTCTGATAGTATAACCCCCAACGGGAGGGGTATAGCCTCAGGGGGTCAGTTGTAGAGGGTGGTGGTTGTGGTGGTGCAGTGAGGATGGTATTAAGACTCAGAGTCGGGCTGTGCAGTTCAGGGTGTTTACTTACTGCTGTTGTTCTGGTCACTCCGGCCTTGAGTGACCGCCCGAGCCGTGCTGCGTCCACCAGGTCCTGGACTCGGCCAACCCCCAGGTAATTCTGGAGCGTGATCCTGAACTCCCTTTCTGACGTTCCTTTTCTCTGGCCTTCCCCACCAGGGATCCACCTATGTCCGGCTCCCTCGGGTCTCTTGGTGGGTACACCTCTTCTGGGTTCCCTGACCCTATACTTGGTCTGCCTTCCTGGTGGATTTAGTGGGGGGTCGTGGCAGATCCTGCCCACAACCTCCGGTCTCTGGCTGAGGATTAGTGCCCCCCACCAGCTTGGGATCCGGTACCCTTGTGCCAACCCTTCACCCTGTTGCTTGTATTTGGGCTCTTGGGGTTCCCTCTTCTTCCCCTCTGGGTCCTTCTGACTCCTCTCTCTCTTCTTTCAGGACTGCTTGACCCTCTACAACAGACTGACTAGTAGCTGTCTGCCTGTCTGACCCTGATCTAAGATGGTTCCCACCTTATATACTCCCTCTATGTGTGAGCTCAGGTGACCAGCACCCAATGAGCTCCTAGCATTACCCAGACTGCTCCCCCTATCTGCCCCTACACTACTGGGATGTTCCACCCCCCTCCCACTCCAGCCAGGGACAGACACTATCGTACCTGCACATAAACTGGTGGGAGTACCGTCGATCTGTCCCCCGGAAATGGGATGTGTGTAGTGTATGCAGCCTACTGAGCTCAGTTCCACACTCCATCCTTACCCGGGAGTGGAATACCACACCTCTGGCTTGAGGTGCAATACCCCTGTAGCAGCCGAATCCTCAGGGTGCTACATTCCCCCCTGGCAAATCACAGCACGTCCTCGGGCTGTAAAAGAATAAACATCCATAAACATACAATTTTTTTTTTCATAAAACATAAACATATAAAACATCATATATACTATCAGCATAAAACTTTTTATAAATAACATTCTTGTTCTTCCGGCCACGGTGCAACTTGTGACCGGGTAAAGTGCGACAGTCTCTTCAAGAAAAACAACAGTTTCCTATAAAACCGGTAGGGGGCGCCTTAGGAAGCGCAACTATATACAAGGGGATATGGCCGCTCTCAGTCCTCGGCCAGGTATAAGGAAGGAATGACCGCTCTCAGTCCTCGGTCAGTTGGATTAAGGGACACACAGGTTAACAGTTTACACTTGTCCCAACGGGGACATATTTAAAGCAGCAACAGTTCACTGTACCCCGACAGGTAACTATTTACAGTCTCTTTACCGTACTTTAACGACGGCGTCCTCCTGCTCCTTCTTTGTCTTCAGACCCGTCCGGGTCCTCTTGCTCCTCCTCACACCGCAGCTCTTCCTCCGTCAGGCGATGCACATGGAGGGCGTAGGGTCCTTTGGCACACTTGTGCCGGGTGAACGTGACCTCGTCCCCTACGTACAGGTCACGACCTCTGTGTCCCTCCGGCAGATGGCTCTCTACGTCTCTGCGGGTTACAAAGACGTCGCCGGGGGTATGATGGTCTCTTATGAAGCCCCACCCATGCTGCAGGTTGAATTTAATCACAGTCCCGGTGGTACGGGGACCATGAGCTGCACGGGGGTTCCTCCTGGTCCGGCTCTTCTGCCCTGCGCTCTGTTCCTGCAGCCGCTGCTCACGGATCCGCCTCTCTTTCCGCTCTTGCTCAAAGGCTGCCAACTGCTGGCGGCAGCACTCCACTCGCTCTGCTGCAGCTGCCCGCGTTTCTTGAGTGAACCCCATGAGGTCTCCTCCGGTGGGGTCCCACTCGAATTGTGCTTCTTCTAGCGGGAGCGGGGTTCTCCTGACGGGCTTCGGAGCCGGAATCAGGGGCTCGCACAGGGGCCTTGCTCTTTGTAGTTCCAGTTGGTAGTACTCCTGGGGCCATACAAAGGGCTGCCCATCCGGGCACGTGTGCTGGGCAAATAGATCTTCGCCCAGGTGCGGCACTCGAGATGTTGAGGGCGCGGTGGTGGAAGCGGCGCCCGGATTGACCAGGCCTTGCGACCAGGCCTGGGGTACCCTGAACGTAAAGGGCACCGTGAAGACGGCGGCACCCGGGGGTACTCGGCCCTGCGACCAGGCCGGTGGCTCCGCGGAGGTAGGTGGCACTGTTGGATTTGCGGCGCCCGGAGGTACTAGACCTTGCGACCAGGCCGATGGTATTTCCTGTTTGGTCGCGCTCAGGGTCGAGGCGTGTGACGTCACAGGGGTCGCGGCCGCAGCTTCTACTTGAGGCCTAGTCTGGCACGGTGACGATGCAGCGACGGGCACGGCAGGGGGAATTTCGGGCTCTGCGACGGGGAGCTGGGACAGGTACACGGTTTCTCGGCTCGGGGTAGTGACGTCCCCTTTACCTGCCTCCGTCCGTTCAGCTCCCTTCTCGGCGCCGTCTCCGGCCTTCACTCCTCCTGCACCATCCTCAGAGGCGGTCTGTCTCCTCGTCTCGGGTGGCGTGCTCCGCTGACGGGTTCCGGTCTGCTGGGCCATCTCACGGCTCCACTCCGCCAGCGTGTCTTGCTGCACTTGGGCCATCCTCCGTGCGAGGCCCTCCAGCGCGGTCTGTGCACACTCCCGGTCTCGGGGAAGCTGTGCTAGGATCTCCACTAAGCCTAGTGGGGTTGTTGCTTGCAGCAGGCTCCTGACCACTGGGTCGGTGCTGCCTGTCTCTCCCTCCATCTCCGGGTACGCTTTCTCCGGAGTCCTCTCCAGACTTCTTGTCTCCGGGTGCGCTCTCTCCAGACTCCTCCAGGCTGCACCCAACTTCTCTCTTTTGTTCCGTCTCCGCCCACGTTGAAGGTGGTCCCGGGGCAACTTTGTGATTGTCAGTTCCAGGGGCAGTTCTCTCACGCTGATGGACATCTCCAGCATCACAGTCTCTGTTGGTGGGCGCGGTTTCCGCTTTTGGCGCCATTCTTCGACCTGGCCCACGATGGGAGGTGGCCTCTTGCCACCCTCTGGCACGCCCATAATGGCGTCCGCTCTTCCAAGGCGGGAAATCTTTGGAAATGGCGGGAATCGTCTCCCAGTGGCGGGAAACTCCATGGATGGCGGGAAAAAGCTGCAAATGGCGGACAACCGGCGGGAAACGACCTGTGATGGGGTCCATTGGCGGGGACCCTCCGGAACCGGCGGGAGACTTCTTTTTAAGGTAACGATGAACTTTTCTTCAGGCACGCAGTACCCGGTTGTTGCGGGCACGTAATCCTGCCGACTACGCCAAAGTTGACGCGCCCCCTCAGCCAGTGTTGTTTGGGGGATACCCGGAGCCGGATCAGATGGGGGTTGTAGTCTCCGAGTGGCGGTGACCCGGTCCGTGCCCAGGGTGTCAAGCTCAGTGTGTGGCAGTCCTACAGATGTTGCTGGATGTTCTTTAGTGTCGACTACGCCACCCGTTGATTTGCGGTCAATACGGCCGCCGCTGCAGCAGGGTCCACTGAGGCTGGTGGTGTGTGTGCAGCTTCTGATAGTATAACCCCCAACGGGAGGGGTATAGCCTCAGGGGGTCAGTTGTAGAGGGTGGTGGTTGTGGTGGTGCAGTGAGGATGGTATTAAGACTCAGAGTCGGGCTGTGCAGTTCAGGGTGTTTACTTACTGCTGTTGTTCTGGTCACTCCAGCCTTGAGTGACCGCCCGAGCCGTGCTGCGTCCACCAGGTCCTGGACTCGGCCAACCCCCAGGTAATTCTGGAGCGTGATCCTGAGCTCCCTTTCTGACGTTCCTTTTCTCTGGCCTTCCCCACCAGGGATCCACCTATGTCCGGCTCCCTCGGGTCTCTTGGTGGGTACACCTCTTCTGGGTTCCCTGACCCTATACTTGGTCTGCCTTCCTGGTGGATTTAGTGGGGGGTCGTGGCAGATCCTGCCCACAACCTCCGGTCTCTGGCTGAGGATTAGTGCCCCCCACCAGCTTGGGATCCGGTACCCTTGTGCCAACCCTTCACCCTGTTGCTTGTATTTGGGCTCTTGGGGTTCCCTCTTCTTCCCCTCTGGGTCCTTCTGACTCCTCTCTCTCTTCTTTCAGGACTGCTTGACCCTCTACAACAGACTGACTAGTAGCTGTCTGCCTGTCTGACCCTGATCTAAGATGGTTCCCACCTTATATACTCCCTCTATGTGTGAGCTCAGGTGACCAGCACCCAATGAGCTCCTAGCATTACCCAGACTGCTCCCCCTATCTGCCCCTACACTACTGGGATGTTCCACCCCCCTCCCACTCCAGCCAGGGACAGACACTATCGTACCTGCACATAAACTGGTGGGAGTACCGTCGATCTGTCCCCCGGAAATGGGATGTGTGTAGTGTATGCAGCCTACTGAGCTCAGTTCCACACTCCATCCTTACCCGGGAGTGGAATACCACACCTCTGGCTTGAGGTGCAATACCCCTGTAGCAGCCGAATCCTCAGGGTGCTACAATGGCGTGCCAGGAGACTCTATGGAATGTTTTCTCAGCATCCAACGAGAGTATCTAATTACAAATTTTTAACTGCATCTAGCCCAGGAAATACTTTGTGCCTAGTAGCAGTGTCTGCTAGTCAGCGGATTATCCCAGCTGTTAAGCAAGCTACACCACCTGTAGTTTGGACACTTAATTTTTTCAAAGGAAATGCTTCGGGCCCCGGGGATACTCAGTGAAGAGCATCGGGAGGCACCCTAAGGCACAGGGGCTGGGACTGGCGGTAGGACGCCTTGCGGTGGACCGCCAAGCTCGATCCTTATAAAAGCTTTTTAACTGCAGCAGCTTTAGTGGACGCTACTGGAGCTGGAATTCCGGCAGCTGCTGGCATCAGACTTGCCCTCCAATAGATCCTTGTAAAAGGATTTAAAGTGTACTCATTCAAATTAGAGAGACAATTTAAATGAAAAAGCTTAGACCTGCCTCCACCGCAGGGGGGCTCGCTCGACCCACCAGGGAACAGGCACCAGTATTGGGAGAGGGGGGGGCTGGCCGTCAGGGTCCACCGGAGCTCTGGCACAAACCCGGCGACACGGAGGTCGCACGGGCAGGAACGCACTGGCCGTGTCGGCTTCGCACTTTTTTGGTTTTAGAAGGGCATGACATGCCTATATCTGTGTCTCCCCCTCCTTTTACTCCTCCACCTCTTTTCTTTTCGCATGACTATATGTACTTGTCACTTTTCCATGTGTTAGTTGTGTCTTCTGAGCAGTTTGTCAGCTTTTGGACACCTTTGAAGTGTTTTCTATGTGTTTTCTATGTGTTGCTATGTGTTTTTGTTTGCCTGCCATTGGTTTTAACGGTGTTCGAAGGTGGTCGACGAACAGTTCGACGAACCGAACCAAACTCGAACACTACGGGGGTGGCTCAACACTAGTATTGATCTTCCATACGTGATTATACTATAGCCTGTGGTCTGTTTAGCAGGGTGGTCTAGGGGTGTCGTAACCGGACCATGGGTTATTTGACATGTCTGTATCTTTTTCTGGGTTTTAACTGTTTTTAATTTTGTTTGTGTTTTGGCTCATTATATATGAATACCATTTTGTAATTTTGTATAGAGATCCCCTTGTGTTGCATTTCTTTCCTTTCGTCTTACTTTTTGTAAGTGTAACAGCGCAGAGAGGCTGCTCCTGCTGCTGAAAGATAGTTAACTAGGTGGTTTATTGTCAGCTAATTCAGATAGATAGGATCCTGTGTGAAATCAACCTTCCAGCATCGAAATCCTTTGTGCTAATAGTGTGGTCCAGACACCAGTCCACATTTCAGTATCTAAATACTTTTTGCTAATTGTGTGGTACAGCCAGCGGTATACATTTCAGCATCTAAATCCGTTGTGCTAATTGTGTGGTTCAGCCAGAAGTGCACATTTCAGCATCTAAATCCTAAGTGCTAATTTTGTGGTCCAGCCAGCAGTATACATTTCAGCATCTAAATCCTTTGTGCTAATTGTGTGGTCCAGCCAGCAGTATACATTTCTGCATCTAAATCCTTTGTGCTAATTGTGTGGTCCAGCCAGCATTTCAAATTTCAGCATCTAAATCCTTTGTGCTAATTATGCTAATTGTGTGTTCCAGCCAGGAGTCCACATTTCAGCATCTAAATCCTTTGTGCTAATTGTGTATTCCAGACACCAGTCCACATTTCAGAATGTAAATTCTTTGTGCTAATTCTGTGGTCCAGACCGCAGTATACATTTCAGCATCTAAATCATTTGTGCTAATTGTGAGTTCCAGACACCAGTCTACATTTCAGCATCTAAATCCTTTGTGCTAATTCTGTGGTCCAGCCAGCAGTATACATTTCAGCATCTAAATCCTTTGTGCCAATTGTGTGGTGCAGACACCAGTCCACATTTCAGCATCTAAATCCTATGTGCTAAAATTGTGGTCCAGCCAGCAGTATACATTTCAGCATATAAATCCTTTGTGCTACTTGTGTGGTCGAGACACCAGTTCACATTTCAGCATCTAAATCCTTTGTGATAAAACTGTGGTCCTGCCAACAGCTGGTTAAAAGAGGGGAAAGGTACATCCAACATGAGTAGGAAAAAGCGAGGTTGTGGTAGAAGGGGGGAATAGGCTTGGTGTTTGAGGTGTACATGGGGTAGGTGGTAATGTTACTGAAAGCTCTACTGAATAAACACCGACTCATCCTAGCCAAAGACAACTGACAACTTCTGTTATTGGATGGGCTACTCGAACTCCCTTTCTTTGGCAGCTGCACAGTGGTATGCCTTGTAGTTGAGGGCCTTGTAGTTGAGAGCACAGTGGTATGTAGTTGTGCTCCAGTGAATGGCAAGCACTGCATCAAGTGGCCTGCCCTCGTCTTCCTCCACCTTAACATCACACACAGTACAGTCCTCAAAAGTGGCACCCCAATTACACTTGTTTCCCCCCACGTCACAACTCTACAACCGCCCAACTGACTGTGGGGAACCACAGATGGGTGAGTCTGCAGAGCTGTTCACACATTCTATTGCATGGGCATCAGAGGTCTGCTCCAAAGATTCACAAACTTAAGAGGAGGAAAGCATCTGCATCGATGCCCAGGAAGAGAAGGAGCGTGGACTCTCAGGACAACGAGTGGGAGAACAGAGAGGATGACGATGAGGTTATAGATCCCACTAGGTGTGAACCCAGAGGCACGCAGCTGAGTAGATCAGCAGGGGTGGAGGAGGAGGAAGACGAGGAGGTTATGTTGCGGCTTCCTGCACAGACATGGACTGATGCAACCATGACAAGCACTGCATCCTCAGCCACAACTCTGGCTGTGGCCAGCAGCGGTCGCAGGTCTGCCTAGCCTGGGCCTTTTTTGAGACCGCAAAAGATGACCTAACTTGTGTTATCTGCCAACTTTGTAAAAAACTACTCAGTAGAGGAAAAGATTGCAATGATTTGACTACTACATGCATGAACCCGCACATGCGCGATCAAAATGCGTTAGTCCTAGTTAACCACCTGCCACCCCATCAGCCACATCTTCTGCTTCTTCCTCCTTCATCACCATGGTAAGTGTTCTCACACAGGTCTCCAGTCGCAGAACCTCCACTGTTTACCCGCTACAGTTGGGGCGAGTGAGAGCCCGTCAGCTATTACGGAAGTGGATACGCCTGCTGTTTTTGTTTCACAGAGCACACCACATCTTTCTCAATCCACCATAATATCTCTGCCTGCACCTCACTCACAGTCCACCAGTCTGTCATGTTCACTACTCCACCCTCTCTCAGCAGAGCAGCCAGCCCCCAGTCCCGCAGTTGTGATCATGTAAAAGATTGTTGCAGAAAACATTGCCCGTTCCTTGAAAAAATGTATGTCTGACAGAGTGCTTTTCACCACTGACACCTGGACGAGCAAGCATGGCAAGGTGCGTTACATCTCGCTGACTGGGCACTGGGTGACTCTGGTGGATGTGGGGACAGGCAGGGAAGGGGCTGCTCCACAAGACTTGGAATCCCCAAGGCTTGCAGGACAAACCTCTGTATCTAACACTTCCTCCAATGCTTTTGCCTCCTCCACCTCCTCCAGGGCCTCCACCTGCACCCTCTCCCTTAATGAGACATGCATTCCAACAGTGCAGAGAGAACCCCCCCTCCGTACTGCGCAGCCAGGGCTCATCTCAATCAGGCAGTGTTTAAATTATTATGCCTTGGAGATCGCAGTCACACAGCTGAAGAGTTGTGGACAGCTATCCAGGTTGAGTTTGAGCAATGACTGTCTCCACTGAACCTGGAGCCAGGGAAGGCTGTGTGCGATAACGGTGCAAACCTTGTGGCGGCCCTACACAGGGGTAACCTCACACTCGTGCCTTACATGGCTCATGTCCTTAACCTGGTGGTACAGCAGTTTCTCTGCCACTATCCCGGCCTGGATGCGCTGCTGCAGAAAGCATGGTTGCTGTGTGCTCACTTTCGCCATTCGCACCCCACGGGTCATCGACTTGCATCGCCACAGAGGTCTTTTAGCCTACCGGTTAATGATATGCGGTGTGCGGACACCATGGAATTCTACTCTGCACATGTTGTAGCGACTGTGGCAGGAGCAATAATCCCTGTGCAGTATGTCATTTTGCGTAGCCTGGGACAACGCAGAACGGATGTGGTGCAAATCACGCGGAGTGGGCACAGATGAAGGACCTCTGCACCCTTCTGCACAGTTTCGAAATGGCTACTAAGATGGTTAGCGCTGACTATGCCATCATCTGCATCACAATTCCAGTCATCTACATGCTGAAGCACACTTTGAATAGTCTGTGGGAGGAAGTGGTGGTCCCAGAGGAAGAGGTGGAAGCAGAGGAGGATGCGGAAGGGATAACAATATCTCTAAGGTCCGGATTGTCGTCGCACAGGCAGGTGCCATGGGAGGGTGGATTACAGCGGTCAAGCAGGGCTCATGGTACCAGACAAACTGTTAGTGAAGGTGCAGGAGCCGAGGAACAAATGGAGGAGGACGAGGAGGAAGGGATGATGGGTGCGCAACAGTCAGGAGATGAAGAGGATAATGATCCCCTCTCTGTTGTCCGTGGTTGGTGGGAGGGGACTTAGGAAGCAAGCTTGAGTGTTACCCCGCCAACAACACACCATGGACCTGGACCTCATGGAAGCGCCCGACACATTAGCGCCTTCTTGCTGCACTATCTGCAACATGATGCCCGTATTGTAGGGTTAGAAATAGTGCTGACTACTGGGTTGCCACTCTGTTAGATCCATGGTATAAGAGTAAATTTTGCCAGATACTTCCCCCCCTGGAAAGGGACGTGCTGGAGTATCGAAATACGCTTGTCGCAATCTTAACAGTGATCTTCCCCAAGACAGCAGTTAGGCACACATTGTGCATCGTAGTTCTAGACTTCCAATCCTGGGAACGTCGAGTCGTCTACTCAAAAACATTTGCAGGAGCAGTAGTGTAAGTGGTAGAAGCAATTCCTGAGTAGTTTCACACATTTTTTAGACCAGCCCGTGCACCAGCAGAACAGAGTGCAAGTCTGACACATAGTGAATGACTGGAGAGGGTGGTGCAGGAGTATCTCGAGCTCAATATCAATGCCATCAGAGGGGAATTTGAACCCTTTTGCATTTTGGCCTGAGCTCACCTGTCATGCCTTGGAGGTTTTGTCATGCCCGGCAGCCAGCATTCTCTCAGAACGTGTCTTCAGCACTGCTGGTGTTGTCCTGACAGATAAGCGCATCTGGCTGTCCCCTGAAAGTGTAGCCTTCCTAACTTTCATCAAGATGAACAAGTCATGGATCTCCAATGACTTTTGCACTCCAGTCGCAGACTGTGCACACTAGGCGATTGTGTAGTTTTTAGTGTGCTGCATTGATATTGCGTTATTGCAGTCTGTGACACCTTTGTTGTGGCTTTTGTGCCTGCTGTTGCTACTGCTGCCGAGGTGGGTAGCTTATAGTGGAAGGGTGTCAGAGCCCCATTATACTATTTCTACTCTGGGAAAATTGATGCCACTTTAGTGGTGTGTGGCAATCAATTTTTGAAATGTGGAGACTTCAAGTTGCCTGTAGTAGAAAGGGTGTCAGGACTCGAACCTAGCAGCTCTTGTGCACCAGGCGGCAGCTCTTCCCTCTTAGCTATTCAGCTCGCTGAACAGTTCCTGGCTAATCTAGATTCTAGTACCTTTGTTTCTGAGAAGCTCCACCCTGTGTTGTTCCTCATTGGCTTCATCCTGCGAGTTCCTGATTGAACACCCTATTTAAACCTGGTCTGGCACCTCCTTCCTTGCAAAATTATTGAGCTCCCAGCCTTCCTTCACTTGCTGCCTCATACAAGACTATACTGCTGTTCCTGTGTACTAATTTCTGGCTTTTCCTAACTATGCAACCTACTAAATTCTTCAAGACTATACTGCTGTTCCTATGTACCGATTCCTGGCTTTTCCTGACTAACTACGCTACCTGCCGGTGTTGCTCTTAGTGGTTGCAATACCACTACTCCAACCCAGGTCAGACCCTAACAAGGGGTGTCAGAGCCTCATTATACTATTTCTACTCTGGGAAAATTGATGCCACTTTAGTGGTGCGTGGCAATAATTTTTTGAAATGAAGTGGAGACTTCAAGTTGCCTGTAGTGGAAGGGTGTCAGGACTTGAACCCAGCAGCTCTTGTGCACCAGGTGGCAGCGCTTCCCACTGAGCTATTTAGCTCACTGGACAGTTCCTGGATAATCTAGATACTAGTACCTGTGTTGCTCCTGCCCGGCTCCTCCCTTTGTTGTTCCTGATTGGCTTCATCCTGTTAATTCCTGATTGAACACCCTATTTAAACCTGGCCTGGCATCCCCTTCCTAGCGAGATTATTGAGCTCCCAGCCTTTAGTCAAGCTCTTGCTTCACCTACTACCTCATACAAGACTATACTGCTGTTTCTGTGTACCAATTCTTGGCTTTTCCTGACTACGCAACCTGCTAAATCCTTCAAGACTATACTTCTGTTCCTGTGCACCAATTTCTGGCTTTTCCTGACTACGCTACTGGTGCTGCCCCTAGTGGTTGCAATACCACTACTCCAGCCCAGGCCAGTTCCTAACAAGGGGTGTCAAAGCCCCATTATACTATTTCTACTTTGGGAAAATTGATGCCACTTTAGTGGTGTCTGCCTCTAATTTTTGGAAATGTTTGGACTCCAAGTTGGGTCTCCTTCATTTGTGTTGCCTGGAGCAGTAGGGCTTCCAGACTGGCAGACCTGCACTTACTTTCAGTCAACTACCTGTGTTACTATCCTTAAATTTTTTCTACCAATACTAGTCTACGAAACTGATATTTGTGTTACCTGAGTATGGCTGAGCAGAAAAGCAGTTTGTGCTGTTGCATGAGGTATCAGGGCTCCCAGCACAGCAGACGTACACCGATCCCTCACCCACCTTGTCTTAATTTGAACTTAAATGCAAAGCGGTAAATGATGGCTCAGACCCTGACACCTCATCCATGGCCTATGGTAGACTGCTATTGTGCCATTATAAAATGTCTACTGTGGGTCAATTAATGCCACTTTTCCTGGTGTCTACCCCTAATTTTTGGAAATGTTTAGGATCCAAGCTGGGTCTCTTTCATGTGTGCTGTTTGGATTTGGCAGGGGTCTCAGAAGACCAGGCTTACACCTGTCACTCATCCACCTGTTACTGATCAATGTTTAAGCTAGAAATGCTGTTCCAAGCCCTGTCCCATGCATCCATGCTACGCAATTATATTGTTTTTTCTCTGCAGCTTCACAAACTTTTTTTCAGATCAAACAGACCCGAGCAGTTCAATAGGGTTAAATGTTTGTTCTCAAGAATAAATAAAGTAGTATGTGTTTTTTAATGAAACGTGAAACATGACGTTTCCCATACACTTTTATCAATTTTGTTGTCCTTCTATGCATTCTTTCAAATTAACGTATTCTTTTGACAAATGAAAGAGGTAAGATTATGTCCGTGTCTCTTTTATTTTGGTAAATGTATCCTGCTGTCATAGAAGCTGTAGTTTGGCACTGCGGGCTGCTATTCAGTCTGTGATTAAAAAGTACAACCAAAATCTTCTCCACTATTGTATTCAACCTGGAAATGGAACAGATTAATTTTTAGCATTACAGCAGACATAGCAGAAAATGTCCATACGGCCTAAGTGCTAGTTCATATGAGTGTATTCTAAAAATAAAAATCAGACAGCACACTGACCAATGTCATTCAATAAGGCTGTTGGGACTGAATTTTTAGGCTGAATGTCCGTGTGAAAAAACTTGCAGCATGCACGTATTCTCTTCCGTATATAGGATCCCCTCAAGTCTATGGGTGCGCTAAAAAAATCCAATTTTTATGGATACATTGCCATTATCAACCTAGAAAACCGTATTTCATCATGTACATTTTAAAATTTTGAATATAAAAACAAAAGTCACAGAGATGTAAAATACGGACACACAGATGATAATATGGATGAAAATCATTTGAATTTTATTAATTAAACTTAGACAATTTTTCACACGCTCGTCTGACCAGCCTTATTCTGTATATATTCTCGTGACTTTACATTCTGGAAAGCATTGTGAATGCGTAACATTTTCGGTTTCTTTCAGCAAAGTGCATTCAGCTAATAGGACATTTAAACGTAGATCTACAAATCAGCCAGAGACACAAAATAGTAGGTCATTTTTATTTTGGAGGCAGAATTTATTAAAATCCATCCTAAACAAAAAAGTAACAAAAACGCACTGGAGGTTACTGTGGGTAGGAAATCTAAGAATAGAAGGAAAGCAGACACAATGAAATATCTGATTGTTGCCATGGTGGCTGCTTCTTCTCTGCACTCAGGTAAACCACTCTATGATCGCTAACACAATTATTATTGCTTTCTCATATCTGCAAGTTGTTGTAATGAAAAAATTAAATGTTAATTGCTATCATCATTATACAGATATAATGCGACATCGGTGTAGCTGCATAATCTTCTACACTCTTTGTTACTGTTCTGTTCCAGAACTTCAACCACGCGGTTATTGCATCATTTTGTATATACAGCTCATTGCAGATGAATGTGTAGCACCCTGAGGACTCGGCTGCTACAGGGGTATTGCACCTCGACCCAGAGGTGTGGTATTCCACTCCCGGGTAAGGATGGAGTGTGGAACTGAGCTTAGTAGGCTGCATGCACTACATACATCCCATTTCCGGGGGACAGAACAACGGTACTCCCACCAGTATATGTGCAGGTACGACAGCGTCTGTCCCTGGCTGGAGTGGGAGGGGGGTGGAACATCCCAGTAGTGTAGGGGCAGATAGGGGGAGTAGTCTGGGTAAAGCTAGGAGCCCATTGGGTGCTGGTCACCTGGGTTCACACATAGAGGGAGTATATAAGGTGGGCACCATCTTAGAATAGGGTCTTTGGTCAGAGAGCCTGAGGAGAAGCAGAGCAGAGGAGCTCAGCCAGGAGGGCTGACAGGGAGCTGTGGCTCCGGCTGGGCCCAGCTCCAGGGCCAAGCCTGCAGAGAGAGAGAGAGAGGAGTAAGAAGGACCCAGAGAGAAAGACAGAGGGAACCCCAAGAACCCAGAATCAGACCAGAAAGGGTGAAGGGTTGGCAGAAAAGGGCACCGGATCCCAAGCTGGCAGAGGCAGAAGTAACCCTTAACCAGGAACCGGAGGTCGTGGTCAAGTTTTGCCACGACCCTCACCATATCCACCAGGAAGGCACACCACGAGTAGGGCCAGGGAAGCCAGAGAAGGTTTTGCCATCAGAAGGCCCAAGGGAACCGGACAAAGGTGGATCCCTGGTGGGGACGGCCAGGAGAAAGAGAGTGAGAGGGAAGCTCAGGACCACGCTCCGGAACTGCCTGGGGGTTAGCCGAGTCCCGCACCTGGTGGATGCAGCACGGCTCGGGTGGTCACTCAAGGCCAGAGTGACTAAAGCAACATCAGTGAGTAAAAACCCTGAAACTGCATCTCCTGACTCTGCCTCTCCTTCCTGCATCATCACAACCCCCATCATCTACACCTGCTGCCCTGAGGCCATAACCCTCCCGTTGGGGGTTATACCATCACTGCTGCACATATACCACCGGCCTCAGCGGACTGCTCTGCAGCGGCGGCCTTGTGACCGCAAATCAACGGGTGGCGTAGTCGACACTTAATAACATCTACAAAGACTGCCACACACTTAGTTTGACCACCCTGGGCACGGACCGGGTCCCCGCCACTCGGAGACTACTACCCCCATCGGATCCGGCTCCGGGTATTCCACCCCCGCGCATACGTGCGCCGCACTACAGCACTGGCCCAGGGGGCGCGTCAACTTTGGCGTAGTCGGCAGGATAACGTGCCCGCAACCACCGGGTACTGCGTGCCTGAAGAAAAGTTTATATTTACCGTAAAAAGAAGTCTCCCGCCAATTCCGGAGGGTCCCCGCCATCGGACGCCATCTCGGATCGTTTCCCGCCGTTTGCCCGCCATCTGCAGTCTTTTCCCGCCATCCACAGAGTTTCCCGCCATTGGGAAGCGGTTCCCGCCATCTGAGAAGATTTCCCGCCCTGGCAGAGCGGACGCCATTATGGGCGTGCCAGAGGGTGGCAAGAGGCCACCTCCCATCGTGGGCCAGGACCAAGAATGGCGCCAAAAACGAAGACCGCCCCCACCAGCAGAGACTGCAATGCTTGAGATGTCCATCAGCGTGAGGGGACTGCCCCTGGAACTGACAATCACCAAGTTACCCCAGGACCGCCCTCAATGGGGGCGGATACAGAACAAAAGAGAGAAGATGGGAGCAGCTTGTAGGAGTCTAGAGAGAACACACCCGGAGATGGAGGGAGAGTCAGGCAGCACCGACCCTGTGGTCAGGAGCCTGTTGCAGGCCGCCACTCCAGAAGGCCTGCTGGAGATCCTGGCGCAGCTCCCCGGAGATCGGGAGCGTGCACAGACCGCGCTGGAGGGCCTCGCACGGAAGATGGCCCGGGTACAGCAGGAAGCGCTGGCGGAGTGGAGCAAGGAGATGGCCCAGCAGGCTGGAACCCGCCAGCGAAGCACGCCACCCACGACAAGGAGCATGTCCGCCTCTGAGGAAGGTGCAGGAGGGACGACGGCCAGAGACGACGCCGCGGAGGGAGTTGAAGAAAAGGGAGCAGGTAATGGGGACGACAACACCCCGTGCCCGATGGTCGCAAGCCTGCCCCAGCTCCCCGTCGCAGAGCCCGAGACCCCACTCACCACTCACGTTGCTGCATCGTCACCGCTCCGAGCTAGGCCTCAAGCGGCAGGAGCCGCGGCCACGCCCCCTGCTACGTCATGCGCCTCAACCCTGAGCGCGGCCAAGCAGGAGACGCCACCGGCCTGGTCGCAAGGCCGAGTGCCCCCGGGCGCCGCAGTACCAACAGCGCCCTCTACCTCCATCATGCCACCGGGCTGGTCGCAAGGCCTGGTAGACCCGGGCGCCGCAGCCTTTAAAGCGCCCTTTGTGTTCAGACTACCTTCGGCCTGGATGCAAGGCCAGGAGCCCCTGGGCGCCGCAAACACCACAGCGCCCTCTGCCTCCACAGCACCCCGTCTGGGCGAAGACCGCTCCGCACAAAACACCACCCAGGACGGGCTGCTCTTCGTGTGGCCACCTGAATATATTCACCCTCGATTCCGGAGGGAACGGCCTCTGGATGAGCCTCTAATTCCGGCTCCTGCGCCCGCCAAACTCGATCCGCTTCCGTTGGAGGACGCCCAATTTGAGTGGGACCCTACCGGTGAGGACCTGATGGGATTCACCGAGGAGACCCGGGCAGCCGCAGCCCAGCGTACGGAGTGCTGCCGACAACAATTGGAGGTTTTTGCTAAGGAGCGACGAGAGAGGCGGGTCCGCGAGGAGCGGCTCCAAGTCCAGAGCGCCGAGCAAAAGCGCCGGGCCCGCAGAAACCCCCGTACTGCCCACGGTCCCCGTGCCAGCGGGACTGTAATAAAATTCCAAATGGAGCACGGGTGGGGTTTTATACGGGACCACAGAACCCCCGGCGACGCCTTTGTCACCCGCAGAGACGTAGAAAGCCATCTGCCGGAGGGACACAGAGGTCGTGACCTTTACCTGGGTGATGAGGTCACCTTCACCCGGCACCAGTGTGCCAAAGGACCCTATGCCCTTCATGTACATCGCCTGACTGAGGAGGAGCTGCGGTGTGAGGAGGAGCAAGAGGACCCGGACGGGTCTGAAGATTACCCTCAGGCAGGAGCAGGAGGACGTCGCCACTGATGTACAGTAGGAGCACTGTAAATAGTTACCCGTGAAGGTACAATAACTGTTGCCAGTAAGATATAGTCCCCGTTGGGACCAGTGAACTGTTCCAGTGTGTCCCATCTCCCCACAGGCTGAGGACTGTGAGCAGCCATCCCTTTTCCCCACTGGCCGAGGACTGAGAGCGGCCATATCCCTTGTAAATAGTTGCGCTTCTTAAAGCGCCCCCTACTGGTTTTATAAGGAACTGTGTTTTTTTTCCAGAAGAGACTGTTGCACTTTACCCGGTCACAAGTTGCACCGTGGCCGGAGGAACAAGAATGTTTATAATGAAAAGTTTTATATGAAGAGTTTTATGCTGCTGATAATATATATAGTGTTTTATGTGTTTATGATGTTTTAAAAAAAAAAAATTGTATGTTTTTGGATATTTTATTCTTTTACAGCCCGAGGACGTGCTGTGATTTACCAGGGGGGAATGTAGCACCCTGAGGACTCGGCTGCTACAGGGGTATTGCACCTCGACCCAGAGGTGTGGTATTCCACTCCCGGGTAAGGATGGAGTGTGGAACTGAGCTTAGTAGGCTGCATGCACTACATACATCCCATTTCCGGGGGACAGAACAACGGTACTCCCACCAGTATATGTGCAGGTACGACAGCGTCTGTCCCTGGCTGGAGTGGGAGGGGGGTGGAACATCCCAGTAGTGTAGGGGCAGATAGGGGGAGTAGTCTGGGTAAAGCTAGGAGCCCATTGGGTGCTGGTCACCTGGGTTCACACATAGAGGGAGTATATAAGGTGGGCACCATCTTAGAATAGGGTCTTTGGTCAGAGAGCCTGAGGAGAAGCAGAGCAGAGGAGCTCAGCCAGGAGGGCTGACAGGGAGCTGTGGCTCCGGCTGGGCCCAGCTCCAGGGCCAAGCCTGCAGAGAGAGAGAGAGAGGAGTAAGAAGGACCCAGAGAGAAAGACAGAGGGAACCCCAAGAACCCAGAATCAGACCAGAAAGGGTGAAGGGTTGGCAGAAAAGGGCACCGGATCCCAAGCTGGCAGAGGCAGAAGTAACCCTTAACCAGGAACCGGAGGTCGTGGTCAAGTTTTGCCACGACCCTCACCATATCCACCAGGAAGGCACACCACGAGTAGGGCCAGGGAAGCCAGAGAAGGTTTTGCCATCAGAAGGCCCAAGGGAACCGGACAAAGGTGGATCCCTGGTGGGGACGGCCAGGAGAAAGAGAGTGAGAGGGAAGCTCAGGACCACGCTCCGGAACTGCCTGGGGGTTAGCCGAGTCCCGCACCTGGTGGACGCAGCACGGCTCGGGTGGTGATTCAAGGCCAGAGTGACTAAAGCAACATCAGTGAGTAAAAACCCTGAAACTGCATCTCCTGACTCTGCCTCTCCTTCCTGCATCATCACAACCCTCATCATCTACACCTGCTGCCCTGAGGCCATACCCCTCCCGTTGGGGGTTATACCATCACTGCTGCACATATACCACCGGCCTCAGCGGACTGCTCTGCAGCGGCGGCCTTGTGACCGCAAATCAACGGGTGGCGTAGTCGACACTTAATAACATCTACAAAGACTGCCACACACTTAGTTTGACCACCCTGGGCACGGACCGGGTCCCCGCCACTCGGAGACTACTACCCCCATCGGATCCGGCTCCGGGTATTCCCCCCCCGCGCATGCGTGCGCCGCACTACAGCACTGGCCCAGGGGGCGCGTCAAATGCACCAAATGTCCAAATCTCGTCCTCATGCAAAACTGATCTTATACAGACAGCACACTGACCAATGCAGGTCAGATTTGTTTTTCTATTGCAATATGTAAATAATTCATGACTTTTCCCTATTGCACTGTATTAGTGCTATGATTAAAAAGTGTACACCAAATAGTTCCCCATGTCTAGGATATTTGTTTTGGTCTAAATTACTTGGCTTCTTTCATACCCACTATTTTTTCAACGTTTTAAAAAGACTCTAAAAATGTCAAGGTTTTTTTTCACAGATTTTTCTATACAGGTTTGTTTTGTAGTGCTTTTATTTTCTAATATTTTAAATATTAATTTTTGGTGTTTTTTGAGTCCCATACACTGTGTGCATAATTATTAGGCAATTTGTATTTTTGACAATTCATTTTGTAGTTGAACAACTACAGAGTTGTCGGTCAATCCAAAAGGTTAATAAACCTGAAATCTGAATATTTAAGAAAGTAAAAGTGAGGTTTTGTCTTTCTTAGGAGAATATGTATGTGTTCAGAATAATTGGGTGACTATTAGTGTGCTGAATTATTATGCAACTAAATGAAAAACATGACTTTTCCATCTTAATTGTTCATTTCCATCTGTTGGAGTGATAATAATATCCAAATAACTGAAAATGTACAAAATACATTTCTGACATCTCAAAAATATATCAGTGACCAATATAGCCGCCCTTCTTTTCAATAACAACCACAAGTTCCATCTATGGAGCCTGTCAGTTTCTTAATCTGTTGACGATCAACTTCTTGGGCAGCACCAACCACAGTTTCCAGACACTGTTCAGATAGGTGACTGTTTTCCTTCATTGGAAATCTCCTATTTAAGAAAGTCTCAACAGGGTTTACGTCTGGTGAGGAAGGGTCCATGATATTATTTTTTCATCTTTTAGGCCTTTACTGACACTGAGCAGTGGACACTATGATGCTACAATGGAGCATTGTCCTGCACAAAAATCAGGGTTTTCTTGAAAGATAGAGACTTTTTCCTGTACTAATGCTTGAAGAAAGTGTCTTCTAAAAACTGGCAGTAGGATTGGGAGTTGATTTTGAGTCCATCTTCAACCCGGAAAGGTCCAACTAGCTCATTTTTAATAATACCAGCCCATAGTAGTACCCAGCTCCAACTTGCTGGTATCTGAATGGAAGTGGAGATCTGTCCCATTACTGAACCATTTATGGGCCCATCCATCTGGTCTGTCAAGAGTCACTCTCATCTCATTAGTCCATAAAACCTTTGAAAAATCTGTCTTCAGACAGCGGTGCATACCACAGATATCACTATAGCGCTGCAGCCTGCAGTCTAAGCATGTTCCAGAGGACTGATAAAAGTCCGATTGACCGAAATGTCTTTACTGATTCTGCATATTCTATATGCAATTAAAAATTCACTTATTTGAATGAAGCCAACAAATGTTAAGTATTTCTTGTACACTACCTTCAGATATTTCTTGGTCCAGTTTTGATGTTTCCTCTTGTGTTTCTTGGTCAGTGGTGGTCTGGTTTCAGCCTCCTCACCTTAGCCATGTCTCTGAGCACTGAACACCTTGTACTTCTGGGCCTCCAGGGATGCTGCAGTTCTGGAATATGACAGCACTGGAGGATAATGGCTCCGCGGTCGCTTCACGTTTGATTCTTTTCAAATCTTCTGCTGTTAATGTGCGTCTTTTTTTTCTCAACACTAGTGATGAGCGAACATGCTCGACATTGCTCGGTATTTGCCTGAGCATCACGGTGCTCGACAAGCTCGGCGAGTATTTCCGGGTTACTCGGGCGGGAACTCGGGTCCCCTCCCTGCATATTTGGTGCTCTTTAGAGAGCCAATGAACATGCAGGGATTGCCTGCCACGCATTGTAATGCTGTAGCCATGTTGGTTGTGGGCATTACAGTGATTGGCTGGCCGCACAGCGTCATCAGGTGTATATAAGACAGGGCACCGCCATGCTCGTCACAGTCTACCCCGGAAACAGGCAGAGTAGGGCGAGCTGCTGCTGAGTCAGGGAGAGATTTGCTTGTTTATAGTTAATATAAGTATTCCACAACGTATATCTATATCCATCTGAACTAACAGTCCTTGTGCATATATTCAGTGGTGATAGGAGGAGTTAGGCAGGCAGGCAGTGTATGTGGCAGACTGCAGAGGGTCCATTGAATGTTCTGTCTGCTGCTGCTGTTCTTACATATAATTGTAGACGTAGCCCCATATATCAGGGGCCAGGGCAAATTTTTTTTCTTGATCTTAATGCTGGTTATTTGCTTAAAAAGCAATCCAAAGTACACCATTTTTCTGCTCCATTTGCTTGTTAGCACTGCAGAATACAGCCAGATTTGTTCCATATTTCAGCGATAAAAATCCAGAAATTTAAACTGAACATGGAAAATATTGGCCTCCTTTTCTATTCTGTTGCAGCATGTCGGTCAAGATATTCACACTCTGTGGAGAATAGTATTAGTAAATTACAGGCCTGCTATTTAAAAACGTGGTTCTCTGTCAGACATATCACATATAACAGCGTTCCAAAATCAGCCATTTCTACCTTCCATTTTGTTGCATTGTGTCGGTCAAGCTATTCACACTAGGTCTCTGTGAAGAATAGTATTAGTAAACAACAGGCCTGCTATTTAAAACCGTGGTTCTCTGTCAGACATATCACATATAACAGCGTTCCAAAATTAGCCATTTCTGCCTTCCATTTCGTTGCAGTGTGTCAGTCAAGCTATTCACACTAGATATTTCTGAAGAATAGTATTCGTAAATTAAAGGTCTGCTATTTAAAACCGTGGTTCTGTCAGACATGTCACATATAACAGCGTTCCAAAATCAGCCATTTCTGCCTTCCATTTCGTTGCAGTGTGTCGGTCAAGCTATTCACACTAGGTCTCTGTGAAGAATAGTATTAGTAAATTACAGGCCTGCTATTTAAAACCGTGGTTCTCTGTCAGACATGTCACATATAACAGCGTTCCAAAATCAGCCATTTCTGCTTTCTATTTCGTTGCAGTGTGTCGATCAAGCTATTCACACTAGGTCTCTCTGAAGGATAGTATTAGTAAATTATAGTCCTGCTATTTAAAACCGTGGTTCTCTGTCAGACGTATCACATATAACAGGAAAATATTGTCCTCCATTTAAAATGGGCAAGGTGCATGGCAAGGGACAGGGAAGTGGACATGATGGTAATGGTGCATGCAGAGGCCGAGGACGTGGGCGTGGGCAAGCTGAAATTGTGCCACAACAAATACCCACATCTTGTCGCTTGACCTTCCTGTCCCAATCACTAGGGGACGCCAGCACATCACTATTGAACACAGAGCAGAGTCAAAAGGTTGTTGGTTGGATAGCAGATAATGCTTCCAGACACTTTGCCACCACCACCCTGTCTTCCACACGGTCAAGTCTCAGTAACTGTGAGTCTGGACCGCATATTCCTCACCCTGATCCTCCTTCCTCCCACCATGCCAAGAGCCTGGAGACAACTGATCCCACACTTGAACACTCAGAAGAGCTGTTCACTTTTCCATTTGTAGATTCGGGCCTCTCGCCCGGCCAGCTTCAAGCGAGTCAAAAGGAAAACGCGTGTACCGATGCCCAAATAGTTGAGCAGCCACGGTCACACGAAGGCAACAGTGGGAAGGTGCAATTATTGTCGCAAGAGGTGGATGATGATGAGACACAATTGCCAGAAAGTCAGGAGGAGGACTAGGGTGCGGAAGTGGAAGACGAGGTGGTGGATGATATAGTAACTGACCTAACCTGGCAGGGGGACATGCAGAGTGAGGACAGAAGCACATAGGGGAAGGGAGGCAGAGCACCACAACAGGCAGGAAGAAGCAGAGTGGTGACCGCAGACATAAGGCGGGAAAGCGTTTCCCGCAACGTCTACACGACGGAAGATGCCAGTACAACTGTTAGGTCTTCCCGAGTCTGGTTATTTTTTAAAGACTCTGCAGATAACCCCAAAAAAGCCATTTGCACCACCTGCAGGCCAGCATTAGCAGGGGTGGCAAAACTAGCAGCCTGACCACCGCCAGCATGATCAGGCACATGGCAGCAAAGCACCTGACTAAGTGGGCCAAAACCCAGGGTCCAGAAACAGTGTCTGCGGGTGACACTACTGCTTCTTCCGCTGTTGTGCATGCTCGCCAATCCCCTGTCCATGGCACATGCGAAGATGCCTCCCGCCCTGCTCGTGTCATTGCACACTCTCACCTAGCACCATCAGCAAGCACATCCACATCCTTGTCCCAGCGCAGCGTTCAGTTGTCCTTACCCTAGTCCTTGGAACGCAAGGGCAAATACGCAACCAACGCCCACAGGTCACACGAATGCTTGAGCTCAAAATGTTGTCTTTTAGGCTGGTGGAGACGGAAGCTTTCCTCAACCTGATGGCGGCGGCCGTCCCTCGGTACTCGGTCCCAAGCCGCCACTATTACTTCTGGTGTGCCGTCCCCGCATTACATGAGCACGTGTTCCGCAACATTACCCGTGTCCTCAACAACGCAGTTACTGGTAAAGTCCACCTAACCGCGGACATGTGGACAAGTGCTTGTGGGCAGGGATGGTACATCTCGCTGATGGCACACTGGGTTAATATAGTGGAAGCCCTTGGGACAGAACACGTCCTCCCGACGCCGAGGATTGCGGGCCCTGGGTCAATCAGGGTTGCCCCGACATTCTACAGCTCCTGCACCTCCTCCTCCTCTTCAGCCTCCATCTCCGAAATGACCACATCAGTCACAAGCTGGAAGCACTGCAGCACTGCCTTGGTCAACGGCAACAGGCTGTGCTGAAGCTAATATGCTTAGGTGACAAACCGCACACTGCTGAAGAATTGTGGAGAGGTCTGAAAGAGCAGGCAGATCTGTGGCTGACACCACTGAACCTACAGCCAGGCATGGTCGTGTGCGATAATGGCCAGAACCTGGTGGCGACTCTGAAGCGAGGCGAGCTCACACACGTACCATGCCTGGCCCATGTGCTTAACATCGTGGTTCAGCAGTTTCTCAAAACCTACACGGATCTGCCGGATCTGATTATCAAAGTGCGCCGCCTGTGTGCCCATTTTAATAAAATGGGGCAGTACGAGAATGTCCTTGTTGTGTAATTATTTAAAAAATTACCATCTGAAAACGCTGGCAGCAGAGGTCACAATTCGTTGGACAACCAAGGAGTACAGGCAATAGAAACACAAATCCAGTCCATCAGAGGCAGGAAAACACTGTCAAAGTTCTGGGAAACTTTTCTCAGACCCTCCCATTGCACAGGCCCTGATGCGCGGGGTACTCTCACAAGGAGGGACAAGTTTCGGAAGATGCTGAAGGAGTATCTTGCCAACCGTACCAACGTCCTCTGTGCCTTATAATTATTGGGTATCCAAGCTGGACACATGGCATGAACTGGCTCTCTACTCCTTGGAGGTCTTGGCATGGCCTACCGTGTCACTAGCGTTTTGTCAGAGAGGGTTTTTAGTGCCGCTGGTGAAATTTTAACCGATAAGCGCATCCTCCTGTCAACTAAAAATGCTGACAGGCTGACTCTTATAAAAATGAACAAGGGCTGGATTGGGCCAGACTTCTCAATACCACCGTACCTGAGGAAGATAGCTTCTGCAATCGAAATGCGTCGTGGCGTTAGAGAGCATACTAAACAATAAAAGGTTTGTGTGTTATAACCTAATCCCCTGTCTAGTTGTTCTAGCGCTTCACTAACACCGCACAATTCCTTCTTTCTTGATTGCTAATCTCCCCCGTGGAGAGCGGTGGAAGCTGCTCTGCTTACAACTAGCTTACTATAGGACCTGCCGTGATGTCATTGTGGAACGCCCACTTCGGTCACACGGTCCTGGTCATGTGACCGCTGAAGCAGACAGAAACTCCCTACAGCAGCTCCTGCTAAGCTGTGGTCATCATACAGACTCCCACCTGGAAGCGTTTTCCCTTGTTGTGCGGGGCTCCTTTGCACAACAGGACCAGGTGAGTGGTCACAACACCCCCCCTCCCCCCACCCCCAAACCTCAGGCTCTTCACCATTGGCGCTCCAACTGCTTTTGTTTTCCATTTCCTAATAATGGGAGCATTTTTTTCAAGAGGCCCTCTGACCTCTACGTCTCTTGCAAGGGGCATTGGAGTTCCTCCAAATTTTTGGCAGCCGTTGCATTCACTGCATATGCAAACAGTATGGGAGACCGACTTCCTAGTAATGGGAGCATTTTTTTTCATCAGGACCTCCGACCTCTACGTCTCTTGCAAGAGGCATTGGAGTTCCTCCAAATTTTTGGCAGCCGTTTCAGTCACTGCGTACGAAAGAAGAGTATGGGAGACCCACTCCTTTTTAATGGGAACATGTTATTACTGTGGCCCAGCACTATGTATCTTTAAATTGTTAGTAGGGTTTTTCCTAAATTTTGGCAGCCATTGGACTCACTGCATACCCTATAACTGTATAACTGTATAGCAGACCCTCTCCTTTTTAGTGGGAACATGTCGTTACTGTGGCCCAGCTCTATGTGTCTTTAAATTGTTATTGGGGTTCTTCCCAAATTTGGCAGCCATTGCAGTCACTGCATACGCAATAACAGTATAGCAGACCCACTCTTTAATAATGGGAACAAAGCATAGCAGACTGCTGGCCCTTTAAGAATAGTAAGGCTATAAATATAGTGTTTGTGACTTTCAGAGTCCCTCCTTCATTAATGAAACAGGATGTGTCTGATGATGTCTCACACACCACATGGCCAGATAAGGTAGTAAAATGTTAAAATTACATTTCCCGGTGAATGCATTTTTCACAGTTGAAAGCAATGCAAAAGTGCAAAAACGCATCAAAAATGCTACGTGTGAACATAGCCCAAGGTGTGGAGGAGAATTTTTGTTTTTGTATACTTATTTTGCCTTATATATGTGGCGCCCCTGAGGGTTCAGTTGCCACAAAGGTACTGCATCTCACCCAGAGGTGTGGTATCTCACTCTCAGGTAAGGAAAGAGTACTCCCCGGGACCCTAACACCTGCATCCAACACTACACTACTCCAGACCAGCAGGAGGGGCAAGATGCGTCGCTTCTCTGCTGAGCCCTGTCCCTCGCTGGAGTGGGGGGGAACCAAAGTAGGGAGACCCATGTAGTGGGTGTGGGTGGAGGAAGTAAATTAGGGGAGCATTTGTTGGGAATAGTATAAAGTGGGAAGCCATCTTGAAAGGACAGATCAGTCTGAGAGGAGAAGTAGTGGGAGCAGGAGCTGTGCAGGAGCTCTGCTCAGGGAAGCAGGGGCCTGGCCAGAGAGGCCCAAGACTGAAGAGAGAGAGGAGCAGGAGAAAGGCTCCAGGAGTGAAGAAAGGATCCCAGGGGTACGGGCAGTGCTGGAGGCAACCCATACGCCCGAGTCTACCAGGCGGTGGAGGGGTCAGGTCGCACAGACGGGACCGGTCCTTAAACTAGCGGAGTTCTTCAAGCCTCAACTAGGAAACCGGGGGCTGCAGTATTTCAGGTACTGGAGCCACAAGCCACATCTGTCTCACAAAGAAGGTGGCCATAGAGGACCCAGGGGACAGAGAAGACGTTGCCCGGCAAGGTCCGCGGTCACTGGATTGGGACACTAGGTGTGAGGTGCAGGGAGATGGCCAGAAGGAACACACAGAAGGGGGTCCTGTTATGTACTCCGGAGGTACCTGAGAGTTGGCCGAGCCCCTGTCCGGTGAACGCAGCACGACGTGGGAAGTTAAGATCTGCAGTTGTAACCAGAAGCAAAATAAATCCGGAAGACTGCACCCCACTATCTCTGTCAATTATTACTGCTGCACCATCACCCCCTGCATTACACTGCACCACGAGTACTACTTTCATAACAGCAACATCTACACTGCCCTGGAGCTAAGCTCTACCTGTGGAGAGCTGAACCAACTCTGCTGCATTTACACCAGCTCCAGAGGACCTGCTTCGCAGCGGCTGCTCCATATAGCCGCATACCACAGGTGGTGTCACGAACTGTATATAAGAACTATAAAACCCCTGTAAATATCTCCTTTTATTGACCGCCCTGGGTCACGGACCGGGTCACCGCCACTGTGACATCTCCCCTAGCAACGACCGGCCCGGCACCGAGTACCCCACCGCCTAGGGGGCGCGTCATTCTTTGGCGTCACGAACAGGATATGAACCCACCCGTTATCACCGGGTATTGTGCGCCTAGAGACTGTGTTCTATACTGAATGTGGCGCCCACCCCAGTTTGAACGGGCGCCATTATGTGTGAGACCAAAGACAACAAGAAGCCACCTCCCATCGTGGCCCGGTTTCCAGAATGGCACCAAAAGTGGGGTCCGCCCCGAGCAGCAGTGACCATGTATGTAGATGTGTCTATCAAGCTGGGGGGGCCGCCCCTAGGTGTGGCCGACAGCAAGCTGCCATGGAACCGCCCCCGAAAGGGGAGAGGAGAGAAGAAACCTGGGAGACAGGGCGTGGTCTCCAGGAGTCTAGACAGACCGCACCCGGCAGGCAGCATGGAGGAGAGTCCGGAGCAAGCTCCCGTCCATGGCCTGCAGCAACCAGAAATGCCTCTCGCCCTGGAGGAGGCAATTGCTAAACTGTCCCTGGAGGATACTGGATTCCTCCGAGATGAGGTGCAGGAGCTGGGCAGGAGAATGGAGGAGGCCCAGCAAGCTGCAATTGCTGCCTGGAGAGCGGAGCTCATGGAGAAGATGATGACCCAGTAGCAGTCGGCGCTGCAAGTGACCGGCAGCGCCCCAGCCCCAGCGGAGCTGCTCCTGGACCAGGAGGTGTCGGGCTGAGCTGAAGCGATCGCGGGAGCAGGTAGGAGCGATATCCCTGTCCCAGACGCTGCTGGCGCTGATCCGTTCCTGGTCCCCCTGCAGGAACCTCCTTCCCCGGGCGCTTTCAACACTGACCCTGGTGACAAGGTCGCCTACACCAGGCACAGAGGTGAACGGGGCTGGTACGCTCTCCGTGTGCACCGGGTAGAGGAGGATATGCCCCTGCAGGTTAAGGCTGATGACCCGGCTGGGTCAGCCTGCAGAAATCAGGTGTTTCCCCGGAGGGAACACCACTATTGAACTGTTTAGTTAACAGACTGTATATAGTTACCCGGAAGGGTACAACACTGCTCAAGTTCATGTTAAAAAAGTTTGTTTGTGTGTGTCTTTAAAGTTCTATAAGTGTACCCAGTAAGGGTAAAAGGACAGTAGGGTTATGGACTGTCAGGCAAAAGGTATTTTTGCCCGAGTTTTAAAAAATGAGAGACGTTTTAAAAAAGAAAAAAAAAACCACCCCCTATCTGTTTGTAAGTGAAGACATAGAACTCACTTTTGCTTTTCCCCAAACCAGGAATTTTTATGACCCGCCATAAAACCTCAGTCCATGGCAAGCACTGGAACAAACCGGAAAATCCCTCCAAAAAAATCCCATTGTTTAATTGTACAAACGTTTTATGCCAATTTTAATCACGCACAGGTCTGACAGAAACATCGGAACCACGTTTTTTGAATGCTCACCTTTTTCCCATTACAATAGTATAACTTGCATAACTGAGGAATGACCGGGAACTGAGATAATGGATTCTGAGCTTCTGAGCGTCATAGAGGTTTCATATTTAATATCTATCTTCATGAATATTGGTGACGGTCAAGATGATGTCTCCCTCTTGGATGTGGGACCCCCCCACACCAAGATATGGAATCTGAAGGATCTTTTAGGTCTTCTGCAGCTGGGTGGGCTCGCAAAGCCGAGCCCCCCTTGTAAGGTAAATAAGGGGTGTTCCCCAGAGTTTTGGCTGCTTACTAAAAAGCAAATCGGCCATTTTCAGGTCATTCTTCTCAGGGACGTCGAACGCACGCACATCACGCGGCGTAAGAAGAATCAACTCTAATTTCCGGGGAGCCGTCCCTCCCACAGAATCTGAGACCATCACCTTGTGAAGCAGGTTTTGCTATTACTTATCCCTTTTATTTTAATAACTGTTTATGCATACATGTAAATTGTCTCCTTTATAATATCTTGTATATATTTTGTAAACACTGCCCACCTTTTGGGAGTAAATCATTAATTATTTACCAGTTTCTTTCTTCTTGTCCTATGTCGAGCAAACACGTTCCTCACCCGCTAATTCACGTTACCTACCAGGTACCCGATCCACCTGTTAAGCGATCGGTGGTGGCAGTATACCAGTATTTATGTGATATTGTGGTTTGAGGGTGGCTGGTCGGAGGTATATATACGTTCCTGGAAGGAACTGGTGGTATATATACGTCCTGTCACATCACGTGCCACAATAGTCGACATAAATTAGAGCAGCTGCACCCGTGCTTATCCTCTGTCAATACCGTGTTTGACCAGCAGGATAAGGGGGCGCCAGAGAGCTGCAAGGTCTGACCCAAGAGTGGGTGTTGTTTTCGTGACAAATTGGTGGCAGCGGTGGGATCATAGGACATTAGTGATCTGGTTTGAGCAATCATTCCTCTCACTAAAAACTTGCACAAAAGTTTTGAAGATCGAACTCAGTGTTTATTAGATCTGAGATAATACTGTATGTGTAGCAGTTACCCCTACCCTTCTTCGCTTTTTCTTTTCTATTTTTATTTTGGCGATCATGGTCGTAGTTGGGGAGTCCTGGTATCACCAGCAGAAAAAGGACACTCTTACTGGAATATGTATAACCAAAGGCATTGACCCCCACGGCAAAAGCAAAGAACAAATGATTTCTGAACTGTTACAAGATGCTGCAGAGCCCGTCCGACAGCAGAGCCCTGATGAGGGGGCGGCCAGCCAGGGCCCGGATGGTGTTGCTGCCGGGGTCCAACCGGTGATTGCCAGCCATACCCGCAACCAGGGTAGTGTGAACCCCCACCTGCAGATGGCCTTGGAGGAGCTCGCCACAGACAATCATGATGGACGACTGGAGCTGATCCTGAAATTCCAGGAGCGGGCTGAGCGACAAGCCCAAGCTGACCGAGAGGCTGCGGAGCGACAAGCCCAAGCTGACCGAGAGGCTGCTGAGCGACAAGCTGACCGAGAGACTGCTGAGCGACAAGCTGACCGACAACACCAGCTGGAGCTAGCCCGGATTCAGAAGGAGTCGCCCTCTACGCAGACCCGTGAGTCCAACAGTGCCAGCTGCTTTAAACCTCGTCCTGAGCACTTCCCTGTGATGGAAAAGGATGGGGACTTGGACACATTTCTGCGAGGCTTTGAAAAGGCCTGCAGGCAGTATCAGCTGCCCATGGACCAATGGGCAAGATATTTGACTCCAGGGCTCAGAGGAAAAGCTTTGGAGGTGTTTGCTTCCCTCCCTCGAGAGCAGGATGGAGACTATGAGGCCGTCAAGCAGGCCCTGATAAAAAAGTACCAGCTGACTCCGGAGGTTTACCGGAAAAAATTCAGAACCCTCCAACGTGGACCACAGGACACCTACCGTGATATGGTAGACGGGCTCAGAATCAACTTTGAGCAGTGGATCCAAGGACTGTCAGCGACCACCTTTGAGCAGCTAAAGGACCTGATGGTGAAAGACCAGTTCCTGCATCTGTGTCCGACTGAGGTACGGCAGTTCGTGATGGATCGGGAGCCACCTGATGCCAATAAAGCAGCGCAGATCGCAGACACCTACGAGGCCAACCGGAGACCAGAGGTGCGGAAGCCGGTCGTCGCCAGCTGGAAAGGGGGTAAGCCATCAACCACCATCCCTGCCCCTGCCAGCCGACCTTCCGGAGGCCTTTTTCCCGTTGCCAAGGCCCTGCCTGCATCCGATGCCCGCAGGTGTTATTCCTGCAACCAGACTGGTCATCTCAGCGCCACTTGCCCAGAGAAGCAGAGGAAGAACCCCCCATCCAAGGCCCCAGGGCCTAATGCTTCAGTTCTTTTGGTGGGTGGGCCGGTTGGGAGGGCCTGTGAAAACTTTCAGTCTGTCAGGGTGGGGGACACTCTCACTGTAGGCCTCAAGGACACTGGGGCCGAACGAACCCTCATCCGACCCGAACTGGTGTCCCCTGAAGCGCTTATTCCAGGAAAGACCCTGACTGTCACTGGGATTGGGGGCGTCCGATGCCCCTTGCCCATGGCCCGGGTTTTTATTGATTGGGGTGCGGGGAGTGGGGTGAAGGAAGTAGGAGTATCCAAAAACCTACCTGCAAATGTTTTGTTGGGAACTGATTTGGGGAGGATGTTTGCTTATTATGTCCCTGACACCCCTCCCCGATCTGATACGGTTGGTAAGGTTAATGCTAATAATGTGAATGTCAATGCTTTACATGATGATGGTGATGATGATGATGATGATGATGATGATGTTGTTGTATTGGAAGGTGCAGGAGAACTCAGCCATGTCACTCTGCGGGGTGATGTTGCTGAGGATCCCCTAGCAGGAGCAAATGTCAGTGCCAAGGGTAATGGGGAGAGGCACGAGGACCATGAAGCAGGTGGTGCGGTGCCAGTGACCAGTGTCACAACAGAAGGTGACCTGGCTGATGGTAGCTGCCGCATACGTAGCACTGTGCCTGAGGTAATGGAGGATGATGGAGAAGTAGTTCTCATGGCCTCTCAGGCTAATGAGACGGTGTTATTCCCCGGGGAGACGGCCTATATAGCCGCTGTTACCCGCAGTCAGAGTGCCCAGAATGCAAGTAACGCCCTGCCTTCTGGACCCTCCTCGGACAGAGGAATAACAGGATCAGGTATGGACCCAGAGCCGGTCCCAGAGGGTCCCAGTGAGGACGTGGCCTTAACCTCACTTCTGGCTTCCTCCAGCCAGGAGTGTCAGGCAGCTCTTCACTCAGATGATAGCCTGGAGACGTTAAGGAGCCTCGCGGAGAAACCCACCTCCGAGTCGGATAAGGAGAGGGTATTCTGGGACCAAGGGAGGTTGTACCGGGAGACAGTTCCCTGTACACCCCAACAGGAGTGGCTGAGGGAAAGACAGCTGGTCGTCCCCTACCCATTCAGGGATGAGTTGTTGCGGATCGCCCATGAAATTCCACTCGCTGGACACTTGGGGGTCAGCAAAACCAAGGCCCGGCTGTCTCATCACTTTTATTGGCCCAAAATGAGGACAGATGTGGTGAACTACTGTCGATCCTGTACCACGTGTCAAAGAGTGGGAAAGTCAGGGCCGGCCCCCAAAGCCCCCCTGATCTCTTTGCCAGTGATAGAGGAGCCTTTCCAGAGGATTGCTGTGGACATTGTGGGACCACTGGCCATACCCAGCAGCTCTGGAAAACGATTCATCCTTACCGTGGTAGACTATGCTACCCGGTATCCGGAGGCAGTAGCCCTGTCCTCAATTAGGGCGGATAAGGTGGCGGACGCCCTCTTGGCCATCTTTTCGCGAGTAGGATTTCCCAGGGAGATGCTTACCGACCAGGGGACTCAGTTCATGTCACGCTTAATGGAGGCCCTATGTAAGAAAATGCAGGTGCAGCATCTGGTATCGAGTGCGTATCACCCACAGACCAATGGTTTGTGTGAGCGATTCAACGGTACCCTCAAACAGATGTTAAAAATGCTGGTTGAGACCCAGGGTCGCGACTGGGAGCGTTACCTCCCACACCTGCTATTTGCTTACAGAGAGGTTCCACAGGCCTCGACGGGGTTCTCCCCCTTTGAGCTCCTGTATGGCAGGCGTGTCCGAGGACCCCTTGGGTTGATAAGGGAATTCTGGGAAGAAGAGCCGAGCTCCCCAGGAGTGTCCATCGTGGAGTATGTCATGCGCTTCCGTGACAAGATGCAGACCTTGACGCAGTTGGTGCATGACAACATGGCGCAAGCCCAGGCTGACCAGAAGCATTGGTACGACCAGAACACTCGAGAACGGACCTACCAGGTGGGTCAGAAGGTGTGGGTGCTGGTCCCCGTACCAAAGGACAAGCTTCAGGCGGCCTGGGAAGGCCCGTACGTCATTCACCAACAGCTCAACCCGGTCACCTACGTGATCACCCCTGACCACGAGCGGGGTAGGCGGAAGGCGTTTCACGTTAATATGATGAAGGCTCATCAAGAACGTGGAACCTGCGTCCTACCGGTCTGCAACCTGCCCGAGGATGGGGAGGATGACCCCCTCTTGGACATGCTCGCCCAAGCGAAGGCCAGCGGGTCCCTAGAGGATGTAGAGCTAAGCGACTTGCTATCCGCAGACCAGAGGTCTCAGATGCAAGCAGTGCTGAAACCCTTCCAAGCAGTGTTCACCAACCTGCCTGGCAGGACTGAAGTGGCGGTCCATGAAGTGGACACCGGGAATCATGCCCCACTCCGGCGGACAGCCTATCGAATCTCCGACGAGGTGCAGCATGTCATGCGCCAGGAGGTCGAGGAGATGCTGCAGTTGGGGGTGATTAAGCGGTCCAAGAGCGCGTGGGCCTCACCTGTAGTCCTGGTGCCTAAGAAGGACCGGACCACCCGGTTCTGTGTGGACTACAGGGGGCTCAACGCTATCACCGCCTCTGACGCACAACCAATGCCACGCATTGAGGAGCTGCTGGAGCGGTTAGCCAGCGCGAGCTATCTCTCCATTATGGATTTGAGTCGGGGATATTGGCAGATTCCCTTGAGCCCCGGGGCTCAGGAGAAGTCCGCCTTTATCACCCCCTTCGGATTGTATGAATCCACGGTCATGCCCTTCGGCATGAAAAATGCCCCTGCCACGTTCCAGCGAATGGTCAACCACCTGCTCCAGGGACTGGAGAGGTACGCAGTAGTGTACCTGGATGACATTGCCATCTTCAGTCCCACCTGGGAGGATCACCTCGAGCATCTGCAGCAGGTGCTCGGGCGCATTCACCAGGCGGGCTTGACCATCAAGCCGGGAAAGTGCCAGATGGGCATGAACGAGGTCCACTACCTGGGGCACCGGGTAGGTGGGGGTACTCTGAAGCCAGAGCCTGGGAAGGTGGACGCTATCGTGTCCTGGCCCACCCCCAGGACCAAGAAGCAGGTGCAGTCCTTCTTGGGCACCGCAGGGTACTATAGACGCTTTGTGCAGGACTATAGTAGCCTTGCGAAGCCCTTGACAGACCTCACCAGGAAGAGCCTACCCCATTCCGTCAAATGGACGGATGAATGCGAGGTGGCCTTTAGGGCTTTGAAGACTGCCCTGAGCAGCTCTCCTGTACTAAAGGCGGTCGATGGCACACGGCCACTCTTAGTACAGACCGACGCCAGTGAATTTGGCCTCGGTGCTGTACTCAGCCAGGTCGACTCGGGGAACCAAGAACACCCCGTGTTGTACCTAAGCCGGAAACTGCTGCCGAGGGAAGTGGCCTATTCCACCATAGAGAAGGAGTGCCTGGCCATTGTATGGGCCCTCAACCGCTTACAGCCTTACTTGTACGGGCGCCCCTTCACTGTCGTGACTGACCACAACCCCCTGAGTTGGCTGCACACCATGTCAGGTGCCAACGGAAGGTTGTTACACTGGAGCCTCACCCTCCAGCAGTACGACTTTACCGTTCAACACCGCAGGGGCAGCGAGCATGGCAATGCCGATGGGTTGTCCCGGCGAGGGGAGCCTCCAGACATACGCTTGGAGGAGTACCAGAAGGTCCTACCTCCATAGCGCAGTCAAAAAGGGGGAGGTGTCAGGCAAAAGGTATTTTTGCCCGAGTTTTAAAAAATGAGAGATGTTTTAAAAAAGAAAAAAAAAACCACCCCCTATCTGTTTGTAAGTGAAGACATAGAACTCACTTTTGCTTTTCCCCAAACCAGGAATTTTTATGACCCGCCATAAAACCTCAGTCCATGGCAAGCACTGGAACAAACCGGAAAATCCCTCCAAAAAAATCCCATTGTTTAATTGTACAAACGTTTTATGCCAATTTTAATCACGCACAGGTCTGACAGAAACATCGGAACCACGTTTTTTGAATGCTCACCTTTTTCCCATTACAATAGTATAACTTGCATAACTGAGGAATGACCGGGAACTGAGATAATGGATTCTGAGCTTCTGAGCGTCATAGAGGTTTCATATTTAATATCTATCTTCATGAATATTGGTGACGGTCAAGATGATGTCTCCCTCTTGGATGTGGGACCCCCCCACACCAAGATATGGAATCTGAAGGATCTTTTAGGTCTTCTGCAGCTGGGTGGGCTCGCAAAGCCGAGCCCCCCTTGTAAGGTAAATAAGGGGTGTTCCCCAGAGTTTTGGCTGCTTACTAAAAAGCAAATCGGCCATTTTCAGGTCATTCTTCTCAGGGACGTCGAACGCACGCACATCACGCGGCGTAAGAAGAATCACCTCTAATTTCCGGGGAGCCGTCCCTCCCACAGAATCTGAGACCATCACCTTGTGAAGCAGGTTTTGCTATTACTTATCCCTTTTATTTTAATAACTGTTTATGCATACATGTAAATTGTCTCCTTTATAATATCTTGTATATATTTTGTAAACACTGCCCACCTTTTGGGAGTAAATCATTAATTATTTACCAGTTTCTTTCTTCTTGTCCTATGTCGAGCAAACACGTTCCTCACCCGCTAATTCACGTTACCTACCAGGTACCCGATCCACCTGTTAAGCGATCGGTGGTGGCAGTATACCAGTATTTATGTGATATTGTGGTTTGAGGGTGGCTGGTCGGAGGTATATATACGTTCCTGGAAGGAACTGGTGGTATATATACGTCCTGTCACATCACGTGCCACAATAGTCGACATAAATTAGAGCAGCTGCACCCGTGCTTATCCTCTGTCAATACCGTGTTTGACCAGCAGGATAAGGGGGCGCCAGAGAGCTGCAAGGTCTGACCCAAGAGTGGGTGTTGTTTTCGTGACATGGACGGTGAATAACCAAAAAACTTTCCGTTGTAAATAGTTTGCACTTCTTCAAGTGCCCCTTTATTGGTTTTATATTAAAACTTATATTAGACTTATATTACTTTATATTAAAACTTTATATTAAAACTTATATTAAACTTTATATTAGACTACTGAACAAAAATCCGTTTAGCATGGCCGAAGACGTGGTCCAACACCAGGATCACCTATGCCCTGCAGCCACGCCCAAGGCCTACGTTTATGGTTTTCGGACGGGTCCCTCATGTTGCACCTTGCTTAGTGGAATGGACACCCGATTACAGATCGGGCTGTAGCCTGCTAAAAATGTTTTATGTGAGAAATGTTTTATGAGTATAAAGAAAAATGTTCTTTGAAAAGTTTTATATAGTAACCTGTAACGTTTAAGGAATATGCCTCCCATAAAGCGAAGAAAAGTTTGGTTAATATCTTCCATGCGAATGCATTCTAGAAAAATTGTATGTCTTAAACCGTGTTTTACTCTGTTCCAGCCTGCGGACGTGATGTGTTCTACCAGGGGGGTATGTGGCACCCCTGAGGGTTCTGTCACCACAGAGGTACTGCATCTCACCCAGAGGTGTGGTATCTCACTCTCAGGTAAGGAAGGAGTACTGCCCGGGACCCTAACACCTGCATCCAACACTACACTACTCCAGACCAGCAGGAGGGGCAAGATGCGTCGCTTCTCTGCTGAGCCCTGTCCCTGGCTGGAGTGGGGGGGGACCAAAGTAGGGGGACCCATGTAGTGGGTGTGGGTGGAGGAAGTAAATCAGGGGAGCACTTGTTGGGAATAGTATAAAGTGGGAAGCCATCTTGAAAGGACAGATCAGTCTGAGAGGAGAAGTAGTGGGAGCAAGAGCTGTGCAGGAGCTCTGCTCAGGGAAGCAGGGGCCTGGCCAGAGAGGCCCAAGACTGAAGAGAGAGAGGAGCAGGAGAAAGGCTCCAGCAGTGAAGAAAGGATCCCAGGGGTACGGGCAGTGCTGGAGGCAACCCGTACGCCCGAGTCTACCAGGCGGTGGAGGGGTCAGGTCGCACATAGGGGACCGGTCCCTAAACTAGCAGAGTTCTTTAAGCCTCAACTAGGAAACCGGGGGCTGCAGTATTTCAGGTACTGCAGCCACAAGCCACATCTGTCTCACCAAGGAGGTGGCCATAGAGCACCCAGGGGACAGAGAAGACGTCGCCCGGCAAGGTCCGCGGTCACTGGATTGGGACACTAGGTGTGAGGTGCAGGGAGATGGCCAGAAGGAACACACAGAAGGGGGTCCTGTTATGTACTCCGGAAGTACCTGAGGGTTGGCTGAGCCCCTGCCCGGTGAACGCAGCACGACGTGGGAAGTTATGATCTGCAGTTGTAACCATGAGCAAAATAAGAACTGTGAGTAAATCCGGAAGACTGCACCCCACTGTCTTTGTCAATTATTACTGCTGCGCCATCACCCCCTGCACTACACTGCACCACGAGTACTACTTTCATAACAGCAACATCTACACTGCCCTGGAGCTAAGCTCTACCTGTGGAGAGCTGAACCAACTCTGCTGCATTTACACCAGCTCCAGAGGACCTGCTTCGCAGCAGCAGCTCCATATAGCCGCATACCGCAGGTGACGTCACGAACTGTATATAAGAACTATAAATCCCCTGTAAATATCTCCTTTTATTAACTGCCCTGGGTCACGGACCAGGTCACCGCCACTGTGACAACTCCCCTAGCAATGACCGGCCCGGCACCGAGTACCCCACGGTCCAGGGGGCGCGTCATATACAAGTCATTACCCTGGAAAGGATGTTCCTTAACATATTTCCCAGGAAAATGCATTTTGGTTTCGTTTTTGTATGTTTTATTGTGAGTCCGTTAAAGTGGTGTAATACTCTGACAACATTGTTGACAGCAGTGACCTGGGAGTCAGAAATGCTTCCAGGGGTCTTCCCCATGCTGTTCCCATGTCATTTGAGCACTGTTCCCATCGATTTGGGCAATTTTTAGTCCCTCTGCAGACCGCTGGGGGGAGCCGCCTGAAAAATGTTCGAGTTTTCCATAGATCTACATTGGGCTCGTTACTCGGACCGAGCACCCGAGTATTCCAATTTGCTCGACTCGAGCAACGAGTGACCGAGCGTTTTAGTGTTCGCTCATCACTACTCAATATGTTTTTTGCAATACTGACTATTTACAACAAGACTTTTGGTGCTTCTGTGATCTGCCTCAATTTGTTAGCATTCAAGAGTGCTGCATCCCTCTGTAACAATTTTTGACATTTAACAATCAGATAAACCTCATTTTTGGCTCATTTTGCCTGAGGAAAATAAGCTGCATAATAATTCTGCACACCGTGATAAAGGGCTTGTATCCTTTGACCGCACCCTCTCCATTGCACAAATACACATCACCTGATCTGATTAATCTAATAAGCATTCAAGCTTAAAGAGATTGGAGTTGGAAAATCGGCAAAAAATTGATAATATGGTTAAATACTCACTTATCTAATAATTCTGCACATAGTGTAGAGAAGTCTATAAGATGAAGATCATAAAATCACCACACACAGAGCATGCTGAATTTAAAGTAAAAAGTCAATTGGCAGTCATTGCATTACATGTAAATAGTCCTATAGATTATAGCCACCAAGCCATGTATTACGGCAGACTACTACTACTCCTCCCTAATTATCTCTGACAATAGCCAGAAGGAAGAAGAAAGTAATTTCCATTACAACAGAGGGATGAAATGTGGTTCCCTGGGAATATCTAAATAACATTAAAATAACAGACCACATGTACAGCCGGTGACTTCTTATATATTCTTTGATACAATTCAGATGAATAGAAAATGCACATTAAAGATGTAAGGATGAAATTATGTTTAATGGGTTTCCGAAATTATGAAAAACAGAAAAGGGCTTAGATGTGTCTGAATGGGCACCATCATTCAGTAGTTATGTTTAAATTTCCTTTTTCAGATCTGTTTAACAGAAGAGTTGCTGTGGGTACTATTAACAGTGTAAAGGAATACAGTTCCCATGATTTCTTACCCCTTTCACAAGCGTTGCCTCTATTTACAGCTGCCTACATACCTCTTTAATACAAGGTGTAAGATAGTGCTCTACTCCCTTACCGTCTTCTCTGCTATCATTTTTTTCACTGCCTCAACATTATCTGTTACCCAGCATGAGAAACATGATCCCTCCAGAGACAGAGAGGTGTTGGTAGGAGTAGGGGGTATACAAGGCATGAGATGCGTGATGCCCTGCACTACAGTGTAAAAGGGGAGGATAAGGGGCAAAAATACCTGTTCAGTACACTGCATGTCACACAAGTAGAAGATGAACACCTGGAGCATGATAACATCAATGCACATAAATTAGCTTACAGAGGTATCTATGCAATGTGTCGTGTACGTGAATAAGCTTACTGCATGTAAACCAATTGCACAATATTTTTAGGATGGATAGTCCCTTTAACCCATTCACACAACCTGATGTACAGTGGGGAAAATAAGTATTTGATACACTGACAATTTTGCAAATTTTCCCACCTACAAACAATGGAGAGGTCTGTAATTTTTATTGTAGGCACACTTCAACTGTGAGAGACAGAATCTAAAAATAAAAACCAGAAAATCACATTGCATGATTTTTAAATAATTAAATTGCATTTTATTACATGAAATAAGTATTTGATCACCTACCAAACAGCAAGAATTCTGGCTCTCACAGACCTGTTAGTTTTGCTATAAAAAGCCCTCCTACTCTGCACTCATTACCTGTATTTATTTCACCTGTTTGAACTCATTAACTGTATAAAAACAAATATCCACAAACTCAATCAATCACACTCCAACCTGTCCACCATGACCAAAGAGCTGTCTAAGGACACCAGGGACAAAATTGTATACATGCACAAGGCTGGGATGGGCTACAGGACAATAGGCAAGCAGCTTGGTGAGAAGGCAGCAACTGTTGGCATAATTATTAGAAAATGGAAGAAACACTAGATGACTGTCAATCTACCTTGGTCTAGTGCTCCATGCAATATCTTGCCTCGTAGGGTAAGACTGATTCTGAGAAAGGTCAAGAATCAGCCCAGAACTACATGGGAGGACCTGGTCAATGACCTGAAGAGAGCTGGGACCACAGTCTTAAACATTACCATTAGTAACACACTACGCCGTCATGGATTAAAATCCTGCATGGCACGCAAAGTCCCCCCCGTTCATGCCAGCACATGTTCAGGCCCATTTGAAGTTCACCAATAACCATCTAGATGATCCAGAGGAGGCATGGGAGAAGGTCATGTGGTTAGATGAGACTAAAATAGAACTTTTTGGTATCAACTCCATTCACCATGTTTGTGACAAGCCCAGGGGGATGGGAACGGGGATGGTACCCGGGCCTTTGCCTGGCCTTGGGGATGTCGCGGTGGTCGGCTCCCGGGCCCGTACCCTGGGATCAGCTTTAAAAAGGGGATTGTATATTGGGATAATAGGTTTGTTACTTTTATGAAAGTTTGTGACGCCACCTGTGGTTTATGGTGAGAATCACCAGCACTGCGCAGTCCACTGAGGCCGGTGATAAGGCAGCTCGATGGTATAGCTCCCCACAGGTGGAGCTAGGCCTCAGGGCAGCGGACGGAGAGGGGATGCAGGACAGGCGAGACCCAGCCGGGTCAGAGCAAGAACAGGGACAGACACGATAGTCACTTCAGTACCTTTTACTGATGGAAATTCAGGCACGTCCCGGAGCACTGTAGGGTGAAGGGTGCATATCAGGATCCTCCCCAATGAGCGGGTGTAGGGACTTCTGTTTCTTTGCCTCTGCGCAGTAAGTTTCTGACCTGCCTGGAGCTAGGCCTAACTTTATCTCTGTCCTCCTCCGGCTGACGTTGTGGTAGGGGCTTCTCTTGGAGTGCACGCTACCAGCTTACGGGGCCTATGTGTCTCCTGGCTCTGTTACGTATCAGCTCTCTGGTGAACCTGGGACCTGTAGTTCCCCAGGGATTCCAGTTATGCCTTACTGGGTCGTAGAGATCCCGGTAAGCTCGGACCTGGTGTCCGGTATATGTTTCGGGGTGAGCTTGGTAAGCTCCTCTGCCCCCACTGCTACTCACTTTCCACTCGCCTTCGGCCATGCTCGGGCCCTCACTAGGCTATACACACTAACGGCAGCTTGCCGCGCTTCACCAATCTTATGGCACTGGCACACCTAAAGCTCACTATTCTGAGCTACAACTGAGTCTTAGTCTGGATGAGCTCCACTGCAGGCTAGCAACTGCAGGAGCTGCAACAGGCTCTGTCCTCTGAGGTAACTTTTCAGAGAAACTGCTGAATCACTCTGTACTCTAAACTAGACTAGACTAGACTAGATTGAACTACCTAGCTCCACCTTCCCTATTTATATCCCTAACGGGCTCCCTCTGCTGGTCTGAGGTGGAAGGTGGAGATGTGTGAATGCTTATGGGGGCCTCTTGTGGAGGAATCCATCAATGCACTCTTCTAGGATCTGTGATACCAAGCGCAGCAGGGCGTCACGTTCCCCCCTAGCAAAGCTCAGCACTCCCGGGCTGAAGTACATTTTAAAACAACAACAATAGGAAACATGAACAATCTTCTCTTTATGGGAGGCACCAAGCTTAAATGTTGCATAACAATATAAACAAGTACAAAGCGTCCTCAGAATTCAAGTCTCTTATGGTGAGGTTTAGCAATTATATACAAGAAGCAGTTTTTGGGCTGCACATAGTCCTCAGCCACGAAGTTCTTAGGTAACTAAAGAAGTCATTAGGCAAAACACAAAGTAATTTACATATGCATGAAAATACACAATAATTCAGTACAATCATACACAATAACCCAGGGGTAACTATCTTACTGAGTGTATCTGACAGGGGGTTTACCTCGCGTGCTACGTGTTGTTCTGCGCAGTGCGGTGATCTGTGTGGTATTAGAGTCTGTATTTTCAGTTACCCTACCAGTTCTACGTGTGACTAAGTTGTAAAACTGCCTTAACCTCTCTCTGGATCTAGCAAGTTCACCATTGGCTGGGCCCTCTTGCTCTGCTCCTACCGGGAATCCTTCATCCGGTGATAGTTCTTGAGCTGGCTCTTCTGCAGCACTAGGCTCTTCTGCAGCACTTACAGGTTCAACTTGCTGTGGAGGGTTTTCTGGCTGTTCGAAGAATTGGAGTGTTGGAATGATTATTGCACTTCCTATTTGAGGCCAATCTGCTGGGAAGTCTCCTAAGTCAGTGTGTATCACTGCTTCTTTAGGTTCCTCCGGGATTGTGAGGGGCACTTCTTCTTGGGGTTTCAGTAAGTCTGGACACAACTTTAGGTGTTCCCTGGACACTGTTGCAGACGTTCTTCCTCCATCTAGACTAATTAAGCAGGTCTTCTTATTATCAAATCTTGAATTCAACACAGTGTAGGGTTCCCTCTCCCACTGGTCATCAAGTTTGTGATTTTGTCTTTTCCTAGTCAATACTACTTCACCAGGCGTGAAGTGTTCTGAGGGCGCGTTTTTCTTGTAGTGCGCCTCCTGCTTATCTCTCACCCGAGTGAGACTGTCCTCGACACAGGCTTGTACCCTCCTGTACTGCTCATGTCTGGTCGTGTCCCAGTCCTCAATGGTCATATCAGCTTCAGGCTCAACAACACCAAGCTCCAGATCTATGGGCAGCTTTTCTGGCTTTGCTCGCATGCGATATGCCGGAGTGCAGTTGGTGGAACTTACTGGTATGTGATTGTACAGATCTACAGTACTAGATCAGGTAGTAGGTCTGGCCACTGATTTCTCTCCTCAAGTGGTATGGTCTTTAGCAGGTCGATGATGATGTTATTCATCTTCTCGCGGAGACCATTGGTTTGTGGGTGGTACGGTGTAGTTCTTATCTTCTTACACCCGTATAGATGGCAGAACTCCTTGAACAACTCAGCCTCAAAGGCCGGGCCTTGGTCCGTCAGCACCTGCTCAGGATAACCATGGGGTCTACAGAAAGACGCTTGGAACATCTTTGCTGCCTTCTCTGCCGTCAGGTCTTTGACGGGGGCGACCACCAGGAAACGTGAGTAGTGATCCACCATGGTCAGAGCATAAGAGTACCCTGACCTGCTGGGGGACAGCTTGACATGGTCCAGGGCCACGATCTCCAGGGGTCGAGTCGTCTTGATGGGTTGCTGGGGTGCCTTCTGGCTGCTGTAGTCTTTTCTTCTAAGGCCACAGGGTCCACAGTCCTGGCACCACCGCTCAATGGAGCTGCGCATTACTACCCAGTAGAATCGACACTTCAGCAGGGTTTCTAGCTTTTTCCAGTCAAAGTGCCCCACCTGATCGTGGTAGGCCTCCAACACCATTTGGATGTCTGTCTTGGGGACCACTATCTGCCATACCATCTCATGGGTCTTTGGATTGACGTACCTCCGGCACAGCTTCTCACGGTAGATAAACAGCCGGCTTCTCTCGTTCCACAGCTGTTTGCTTGCGGAGACGCTTCGTTTTCCAGGGAGGAACCTTCTTGGGTTATCAGCTCCTTAATGTGGCTGACAACCGGGTCACTGTCCTTGGTCTCTTTCCAGCTGTGGTGAGGCAGGGGGTTTAACGTCTCTCCACGCTGCCTCCTGGAGGCTCGTTGCTCGTGGATTATCCCATTCCGGTGAAAGGCAGGTAGCTCAATCTCTTCCAGGTCATCCACTTCTTCTTCTGTGTCTGACTGGTGAGGCATCCTGGACAGGGCATCGGCGTTGCCGTTCTTGCGGCTGCCCGGTATTTAATTGTGAATTGATAATTTGACAGCCGAGCCATCCATCATTGTTCCAGTGCCCCTAGCTTAGCTGTTTCAAAATGCGTCAAGGGGTTGTTATCAGTGAAGGCAGTGAACTTACTGTAGGCTAGATAGTGCTTGAACCTTTCAGTGATGGCCCAGACCAAGGCCAGGAACTCCAACTTAAAGCTGCTATAGTTCTCTGGGTTCCTCTCGGTCGGGCGGAGCTTCCTGCTTGCGTATGCGATCACCTTCTCTTGGCCATTCTGCTTCTGACTTAAGACAGCTCCCAGTCCTTCGTTGCTGGCATCAGTATACAGCAGGAACGGTTGGCTGTAGTCAGGTTAGGCTAGGATCCCATCACCTGTCAGGATCTCTTTCATCTCCTGAAACGACTCGGCTTGCTCCTTACCCCAGTGGAATGGAGGATTTCTGCCTTTGGGGGACTGCCCTACCAGGAGGTCTTGCAGAGGAGCTGCTTTCTTGGTGTAGTCTTTTACAAACCTCCGGTAGTATCCTACTAGTCCCAAGAAGTGACGCACCTCTTTGAGGTTCTTCGGCTCCGGCCACTTCTGGATGGCAGTGACCTTCTCCGGGTCTGGTGCTATCCCTTCTGGACTGACAATATGCCCCAGGTACTGTACCTTTCTCTTGAGCAGGTGGCACTTTGAGGGCTTCAACTTCATCCCGTACCGGGACAGTGACTCAAATACCTCTGCCAGGTGCTTCAAGTGGTCATCGTACGTTTTGGAGTACACTATTACATCGTCCAGGTATAGTAACATAGTCTCGAAGTTGCGGTGTCCCAGGCAGCACTCCATCAATCTCTGGAACGTTCCGGGGGCATTGCAGAGTCCAAACGGCATACTGTTGAACTCGCCGAGTCCCATCGGGGTAGTGAAGGCCGTCTTCTCCCGATCCTCCTCAGCCACAGCTACTTGCCAGTACCCACTAGTGAGATCAAGGGTGGAAAAGTAATTTGCAGACTTTAAGGCAGCTAGGGACTCCTCTATGCGTGGTAAAGGGTATGCATCTTTATGTGTAATGCGATTTACTTGTCGGTAATCTACACACATTCTCATGCTCCCATCCTTTTTCCTAACTAGCACTAGGGGAGCTGCCCAGGGACTACAACTATCCCTTATTACCCCCGCCTTTCTCATGTCGTGCAACATTTCCTTAGCCTTCTGGTAGTGTGCTGGTGGTATAGGCCTGTAACGTTCTTTGATGGGTGGATGGTCACCTGTGGGGATATGGTGTTGAACCCCCTTAATCCCCCCGAAGTCAAGTGGATGTTTACTGAACACCTGCGCGTATTCTTGAACCACCCGGTGTACACCCTGTTTCTGATGGGCAGGAGTGGTGTCTGTCCCAACATGGAGCTGCTGACACCAATCCTCCACCTGGGTTGCAGGGTCATCATCCTCTCCTTCATCTGGTGAGGTTAAGGACTCCGCCTTGTGAATGCAGTTGTTATTTACAGCATGTAATTTGGCAACAGTGGCATAGCATGGTAACCTGACCTCATCTTCCCCACAGTTGAGAAGACGGACAGGCACCCTCCCATTGCGTACATCTACCACTCCTCTGGCGGTTAAGAGCGTGGGTCTAAGCTCGGAGCAATGGGGTTCTACTACCGCCTGGTAGCTCTGTCCTCTAAGACCTATAGCAGCTCTACACCAGATAAACATTTCACTCATTGGGGGGATCACAATGGGTATGGGGTCCGTCACCCGCACATTACCGATTTCACCGTCTGTTAACCTTACTTGCTGTTGGTACATCAGGACTCGGATCTCCTTCTGCAGCACCCTCCTCTGTCCTGGTCTGGCAGGGTCAGCTATCTGTTTGAGCAAGAACACAACTTCTCCCAAACAGTTACCAACAATGTTAGTTCCAAGTACCATATACAGATTAGTATCATCAGGATTAGTCTCTACTACAATTAGTCCCTGGTCCTTCAGCTCCACTCTCCCCACTTTTACTGTCACATTCTTAACCCCGATTAGGTTAAGGGGGAGTCCATTTGAGGCATAAACAGAAAGATTTGGGGCTGGCGGACGTAGGTCGTCCATGGACCAGAACCTCTTGTAGAGGACGTCAGGCATTATGGTTACCTGAGATCCTGTGTCCAGCAGAGCGTGCGTCGGGATGCCGTCCAGCACAATGGACAGGAAAGGTCTTCCTCCGATGAACCTGTTGTACCAGTCTGATGGGCCTGGGGAGTTTACTCCTGGGTATCGGCACTCGGACCCAGGGTTTTCTCGTTTAAAGGACAATTCTGGGCGGTGTGTCCGGTCTTGCGGCAGCGGTAGCAGGTAGGGTCCTTCTGTGGACGGCGCTGGTCACTGATCCTCGTAGAGGGTGGTGTTGTCCTCCTCCTCCTTCGCATCCAGGGAACATCCTCAGGGCTATCGGCTAACAGGATTTTCCCTCCTTCCTCCGCCTCTGTCCGCAGCTGCAGAGCACTCAGCACAGTGGTCAGGGTTTTACTCAACTGGCGCACTTCAGAGCGCAGACTGTCCAGCTCTCTAGGGGACGTTGCTGGAACCTTGGCTTCAGCAGCCACTGGGGAAAAGGTGGGTCTAGCAGGCACTGGGGTAGTCCCACCCTGGTAACATTGGATGGCATTTGTTTCCAGGGGCTGCAGTCCTTTTATAGCCATGTCCTTAAGATTGTCAAAGGTGGCATCTGGATGATCCAAGGACCACCAACGCACAGTCCTGCTCTCCTCTGGAGACCTCAGTCCCCGGATAAACTGTTCCTTCAGCATTTTGTTTTCATTTTCGATGCTGGTCGGACAAACCTGTTTCAGAGCCCGCAGGGCCCCTTGTAGACGCCAGGCATAGTCCCGAACATTGTCCTCCGGCTGTTGAGAACAGTTGTAGAACCTCATCCGGAGGTCCGCCTCAGTATGATCCTCAAAAACAGTATGTAGCTTTTTAAAGATTGCGGACACTGACTCCTGGTCTGCGGCCGACCATGTTTCCACTTCCCGTTCCGCAGCACCAGTCAGTTGTCCTTATACAACAGCGGCCCCTTGCTTGCCTGTCATAGAGTACATGTCTAAGATACCAGATATCTTCCATTTGAATCCAGACAGGGTATCTGGTTTGCCGTTGTACTGGGGGAGCCACTTTGCTCCAGGAATATACGGTAAAGTTATGGGAATGACAGGAGTTACAGGCGCTGCTGGTGGAGCGGCCGCCTCGGCCTGCACGGCGTCGGGCGCGGGTTGAACATCAGGGCCGTTAACCGGTATTCCGGCGTCATGCTGTTCCTCGGACATTCTGGCGCCCCCCTAGTGAACCGTGGCCTACCTTCTTTTCTTTTCTTCCAGGAGGCCGCAGCTCCGCAGGTGACGGTCGTCTTCAGGACCTTGTGTCACTTGCGTCCTACGTCAGAGCGTTCGGCGACGCTCCTTCCAGGACCTGGCGCTTCTTGGTTTGACGTCGAAGCGTGGGGCGTGTCCGGGGCTTTGCGCGCTTTTGCAGGTACGCCCCTCAGTTTCCCACGGTTACGCCCTTCTTCTCGCTCGGCGGCCAAACAATGGCGGCAATCTTCACCACAGTTTAACGTACACAGTTTTTTTAATTAAAGGCGCACAGTACCCGGTGGCAACAGGCATAACACTCCGTCGTTGCAGCGGGCACACGATCCTGTTCGTGACGCCAGGAAAGATGACAAGCCCAGGGGGATGGGGACGACTCAGTACCCGGGCCTTTGCCTGGCCTTGGGCATGTCGCGGTGGTCGGCTCCCGGGCCCGTACCCTGGGGTCAGCTTTAAAAAGGGGATTATATATTGGGATAATAGGTTTGTTACTTTTATGAAAGTTCATGACACCACCTGTGGTTTCTGGTGAGAATCACCAGCGCTGCGCAGTCCACTGAGGCCGGTGATAAGGTAGCTCGATGGTATAGCTCCCCACAGGTGGAGCTAGGCCTCAGGGCAGCGTATGGAGAGGGGATGCAGGACAGGTGAGACCCAGCAGGGTCAAAGCAAGAACAGGGACAGACACGATAGTCACTTCAGTACCTTTTACTGATGGAAATTCAGGCACGTCCCGGAGCACTGTAGGGTGAAGGGTGCATATCAGGATCCTCCCCAATGAGCGGGTGTAGGGACTCCTGTTTCTTTGCTCTGCGTAGTAAGTTTCTGACCTGCCTGGAGCTAGGCCTAACTTTATCTCTGTCCTGCACCGGCTGACGTTGTGGTAGGGCCTTCTCTTGGAGTGCATGCTCCCAGCTTACGGGGCCTATGTGTCTCCTGGCTCTGTTACGTATCAGCTCTCTGGTGAACCTGGGACCTGTAGTTCTCCAGGGATTCCGGTTATGCCTTACTGGGTCGTAGAGATCCCGGTAAGCTCGGACCCGGTGTCCGGTATTTGTTTCGGGGTTAGCTGGGTAAGCTCCTCTGCCCCCACTGCTACTCACTTTCCACTCGCCTTCGGCCACGCTCGGGCCCTCACTAGGCTATACACAATAACGGCAGCTTGCCGCGCTTCATCTATCTTATGGTGCCGGCACACCTAAAGCTCACTATTCTGAGCTACAACTGAGTCTTAGTCTGGATGAGCTCCACTGCAGGCTAGCAACTGGAGGAGCTGGAACAGGCTCTGTCCTCTGAGGTAGCTCTTCAGAGAAACTGCTGAATCACTCTGTACTCTAAACTAGACTAGACTAGACTAGACTGAACTACCTAGCTCCACCTTCCCTATTTATATCCATAACGGGCTCCCTCTGCTGGTCTGAGGTGGAAGGTGGAGATGTGTGAATGTTTATGGGGGCCTCTTGTGGAGAAATCCATCAATGCACTCTTCTAGGATCTGTGATACCAAGCGCAGCTGGGCGTCACATTTGGAGGAAGAAGAAGGATGATTACAACCCCAAAAACACCATGCCAACCTCGAACCATGGTGAGGGGAAAAAAATCATACTTTGAGGGTGCTTTCTACTAAGGGGACAGGACCACTGCACTGCATGTATCGCAAGGTTTTGGCCAATAACCTCCTTCCCTCAGTAAGAGCATTGAAGGTTGGTCGTGGCTAGGTCTTCCAGCATGACAATGACCTGAAACACACAGCCAGGGCAACTAAGGAGTGGCTCCGTAAGAAGCATTTCAAGGTCCTGGAGTGGCCTATCCAGTCTCCAGACCTGAACCCAATAGAAAATCTTTGGAGGAAGCTGAAACTCAATGTTGCCCAGCGACAGCCCCAAAACCTGGAAGTTATGGAGGAGTAGGCCAAAATCCCTGCTGCAGGGATTTTGCATTTTATTGCATGAAAACAGAACTTTCATGCATTTTATTGCATGAAACTTCTGTTTTCATGCAATAAAATGCAAATTAATTATGTAAAAATCATACAATGTAATTTTCTGGTTTTTATTTTTAGATTCTGTCTCTCACAGGTGAAGTGTACCTACGATCAAAATTACAGACCTCTCCATTCTTTGTAGGTGGAAAAACTTGTAAAATCAGCAGTGCATCAAATATTTATTTTCCCCACTGTACATCTGCATCAGGGTCCGCGTGTATAGAGAGAGCTCAGGAGCTGAGGTGGCTCCATACTGGGCAGATGCTGATTGGTAACAGCAGCAGCCCAAGCTAGCTCTGATCGCTGCTGTTAACCTATTTAACCCTCCGTCAGGGGCAATATGTTTCATAACGAGTTTAGGGGCATTGCGCCTGTCAGGCAGAGTCTAGAAAATTGGCTATATTTTCCTTTTTTTAAAATTTCAATGCTCTAAAAGAGATCAGTTACCTTAATAGGAATGTAATAAATGGCTTCTCATTTTTCACACATCCTTTAAAGTTAGGAAGGTACTGGGAGGAGGGTGTTTCCCAGACAAACCACTGAAAATAGAGAAATGAAACTAAGTGAGCTGCGCCTGTCAGATCAGTTGCCCCTGACGGAGGGTTAATGCCACTATCAGTCAATTACAGGTGGTATTTAAATGATTTGGTTGCCAGTGTCCACGCTTACATCCTCAAAATCACTAAGAAGTTGCCATGGGAGCCGAGGTCCTACTGAAGTCCCCTGTCTCAGTCATTTTGGTCCTCCCAGGAAGCCCAGTTCTAGTTTGATCTATAAAATTATAAAATTAATTAACCCGAGAAAAAAATAAAATGCTATTATTTTTCAGTAAGCAGACCTCCACAAATAAAAGCAATAAAATGTGATCAAAACATCCTATGTACCCCCAAAATGATATAAATGAAAACCATAACTCATCGCACAAAAAAACAAGTCAGTACTATTGGCGGAAAAATAACAAAGTTATGAGTCTTAGAAAATGGAGATGCAAACCATTTTTTTTTTTCTACAAAGTTAAGATTTTTTTATCCACAAAAATATACATGTTCGGTATTGCCATAATCATACTGATCTTAGGAAACGTATTCCTAGATCATTTTTAATCCAAAATGAACTCCGTAAAAAGGAAAAAAAAAAACCATGGTGAAACTGCATTTTTATTTCACTAATTATCACCAATTAGAAATCCCTCACCATTTTTCAGTGCGTTATATGATAAAGTGAATGGTATAATTCAAAACTACAACTCATCCTGCAAAAAATAAGACCTCATGCAGCTACAGTATGTCGACAGAAAAAAAGTTATGTTTCTTGGATAAAGGAGAGAAAACAAAATGAAAATATGGTCCTATCTTGAAGGGGTTACCAAACAATTAAAGGTAGCTACAAAACATGTTATTGCCTGCTTTAGTCCACAGTTCATAATATTCTTAAATTTCAGGTTACAATCATGGAAGCGTACATAATTCTGTGCTAAGCATTTTCTACATTTTTATTGCGCTAAGAGCTCCACTGTTCTGATGTAGAACTCCAAACCATTTGCACGTACAGTTGAATGATCCAATTCTGGCTGCCTACTGTCATCACTTAAAGTGGTTGTCCAGGTTGGGATGAAAGTCTGTAGTAACTCTCTGGGACTGCAGACTTCTGAATCCTTACAGCATACGTGCCGCACGCTGTCGAAATTCTTCGTTGACAGCAGCGGAGCTGGCGGTCACTTGACTGCAAGAGTGAGATTTGCATGTATGGATTCACATGCCAAATAGATGTACTCGGCTTTGCTCAGTCCACTTGTATTGAGTGCACATCTAGTCAGGATGCAGCTTTCCGCCTGTAAATTCCATACTTGCTGTCACGTGAATGCCCACTGTCGCCTCCGCTACCAGAGAATCCTAACAGTGTGCAGTGTGCGTGCTTGTCAGGATTCAGTAGTTTGCTGTCACATGGAAGTGACTGCAGACTTTTATCCCAATCCTGCACGACCCCTTTAATGTATACTGCTTATGCATTGACCTCACCAGTATACAATAAGCCCCTTGGCTCCCACCAGCCGAGGTGGTCTCTGGAGTGGACATATCATTGGTGCAACCTGTGCAGCCACACAGGGACCCAAAAGGTAAGGGGGCCAGTTCTACTTCCAAAGCAAATGGAATTATGTATTTGATGAGCTATTAAACAGCAACGGGCTCATGTACTTTTCTTGCATAGTGGCCTTCTCTATCTGTGTGGTCGACTGCCATAATTTCATCCTTTCAGTGTTTTTACATAGGAGTTATGCAGTTCTTAAGCTATCAAACAAACTAATCAGCACAAACTTTAGCTCTAACAGATATATGGCACTAAAAGCAGGACATTCACTTTAAAGGGGTTGTTCCAAGATGGCATGCTATCATCTATCCATAGAATAGGCTATAACTTACTGATCGCTGGAGGTCCCAGAACCTTGACCTCCCCCACTGAGTATGACAACAGGATGGGATGATGGTTGAGCATGCACGCTACCACTTCATTCAAGGTCGTTGGATCTGATGGAGAAAGCCAACTCGCCTACCTCAGTCAGTCTCAGCCAGGGGATTCAACAGGTGCACATTTTCAGCCGCCACTCCATTCAAACAAGGAACTGTGACCCTCCATCTTGTGATTGATGTGGGTCCTAGCGTACAGAAAGTTATCTCCTATCCTGCAGATACATGACAACTTGCGATCTCGGTACAACTCATTTAAGCTTCTGTTTAATAGTGCATGTTGCCTTACAGGGGTTGTGATTACAGAGCATAGATATATATTTGTGGCGGAGTTTGTGTCTCGGAGGACCGGCACTACGCATTGTGCTGAAATGAGAAAGGAGAGACAAGTTAAGTTATTTTTGCAAATGATCTTTTACCGCCGAATCTCACAGTAGCTAAACTGACGGAGCCAGAATGTTTGATGTGAGGCACAGGCAAAGAATCTGATGAGAGAGATATGGAGGCAACTGGGAATAGACAGAAAGCCTTTAGTGAGCAAAGCAGACGTCTTTCAGAGGACCTTGCTTTAATGGTATGGACATCAGAAACATTCGAAGGGGGCACATTACTTTTATACAATGAATGTATTATTGCTATTATAGACTGAAATGCAGAGAAGAGCACAGTCTGGCAGGAGAGGAGGCTTATTTTTAGTGATAAACCTCTTTTCATGTTTTTGCCCATCGGTCATGTCAATCATTTCCTTCGCGGTCACCTAAAAAATAACCAATTCCACGGGGGTCAGCCTTTCACCCGTCGCTCTTTATCCAGTTGTACAAGCATATAAGAAGCAGAGTGATAACATGCTGTAAAATGTACACTGTCTAATCGCTCTGAATATGCATAATTACTGTACCCCCTACTGATTTTGGAATAATAATATCTCGCCTGATAAGATTAACACAAAACGTTCAATCTCGACAACAAAGCAGGAATGCTAAAAAGGACGAATGGCGCCACGAATTACGTAAAAACACTTCATCATCATTTTTCTCATGGGAATGTTTTCTAAAGGTAATCTCGTTTCTTTCACTAGCTGCGATTCTAGATGACCCAATGGAATGCAGTAGAGGAGAGCGACTTTCAATCACACTAGCCAAGGACAGAATAAACCGGACGCCAGAGAGGCAAGGCAAATCCAAACTGGAGGTGGACATCTTTGAGCTTCTACGAGACAGCGAGTATGAGACGGCAGAAACAAGTATGATTTTTTTTCTACTGAAAATATAAAGCAAATGATCTAAATTATACATTTTAATTAGAGATGAGCAGATCGATTTGAAGAAGATCGAGTCCAAGTCGAATTCCACGAAATTCGCTTTTCCACACAAATTCAAACACTTCGACATTCGATTCACGATTTGTTCCATATAAAAAAAAAATCTTGCCCAACACCATCATTGAGTGGCCTAATGTCAGTCTACATTGCCACGCTCACTTCCCCACAATGATCTGCAGTTGGGAAACCTAAACTAGAATTATTATATCTTGTGCACTGGTGGTCTGACAGAGATCAACGTTTCCAGTTGGCAGTGCTTGCTTCCTCATAATGACCGGCAGACTTGGTTTGCAACTCCAGATTGTGGTTTCCATCTCCAGATCCAACAGGTAAGCGGAATATATACATAACATTGAACATCACCGGAAGTCAATCTCTCTTGCCTGGCATCATCGCTGAGCGAGCTAATGTCATTTTACGTGGCCACACTCGCTTCCCTGCAATGCTCGTCTCTCTCCTTTTCCTGCTCTTAAGGCACAAATATATACATCACTCTGTACTGTAAAGTGCTCAGATAGGATATTACTCCATAGATAATGTAAAAGACAGGATCCGGCACTCATACGATGTAAGGAGAACATGTAGTTTATTAAGGAATCACAATCTAAATTAGCAGCGTTTCGATCTGTAACCCAGACCTTCATCAGATGGATTGCTCTATAGGTAGGGAGTTATATTCATTGGGCTGCTACACTTATCTGTATTGCACCACTTAATCATATCGTCCTACCTATCGCAATCTGTCTGATGAAGGTCTGTGTTAGAGACCGAAACATTAAGGCTATGTGCCCACGATGCAGAAATGCTCTGGATTTTTTCTGAGCGTTTCTGCATCTCCCTGGCAGAAAAAACGCATGCGGATTGTACATGCGGATTGTACATGCGGATTGTACATGCGGATTGTAGATGCAGATTGTACATGCGTTTTTCCTGCCAGGGACAAGGGGATGTGAAGCGTTCTTCACATGCATTTCCGCATGCGGGTTGACAAGCGCTTTCCAAGCGATTTTAGCATCACTTGGAAAGTGCATGACAACTTGGTCACACTATATAAATCCATGCAGCCGGCATGGATTTATATACTGTGACCGAAAGAATGTTAAAAAATAAAAAAATCTATACTTACCTTCTGATGGCCTTTATTTGATGCGTCTCGGCTTGCCGGAAGCTCGCTGTACACTGAAAGGACCTGCCGACATCAGCGGTCGCATGACCCGTCACATGAATAAATGACGTCATGGCAGGTCCTTGAGTCCACCGCGATCTGCCGGCAAGCTAGGACAAAGACACCGGGGGCCATCAGAAGGTAAGTATAATGTTTATTTTTTATTTTATTCTTATTTTTACAGGTTCTATGCAGGGCCGGCTCCAGGTTTTTCTGGCCCTGGGCGAAAGAGTCTCAGTGGGCCCCTTTAACACATACCACGATTCATGATGCAGAGATACGGCGGAGAAATATATATATATATATATATATTTATATATATATATATATATATGTATATATACAGTACAATGCAAAGATTTCACTTCTTACATTACATGAGTAATATCTATTGTAAATTCCACAATAGCTCAGAAACCGGTGAATCGCTCCATACGGAATACTGGCCCCCATATAACGCTTCATACGGAATACTGGCCCCCATATAACGCTTCATACGGAATACTGGCCCCCATATAAGGCCCCATACGGAATACTGGCCCCCATATAAGGCCCTATAAGGAATACTGGCCCCCATATAAGGCCCCATACGGAATACTGGCCCCCATATAAGGCTCCATGCGGAATACTGACCCCCATATAAGGCTCCATGCGGAATACTGGCCCCCATATAAGGCTCCATGCGGAATACTGGTCCCCATATAAGGCTCCATATGGAATACTGGCCCCCATATAAGGCTCCACACGGAATACTGGCCCCCATATAAGGCTCCATACGGAATACTGGCCCCCATATAAGGCTCCATACGGAATACTGGCCCCCATATAAGGCTCCATACGGAATACTGGCCCCCATATAAGGCTCCATACGGAATACTGGCCCCCATATAAGGCCCCATACGGAATACTGGCCCCCATATAAGGCTCCATACGGAATACTGGCCTCCATATAAGGCTCCATACGGAATACTGGCCCCCATATAAGGCTCCATACAGAATACTGGCCCCCATATAAGGCCCCATATGGAATACTGGCCCCCATATAAGGCTCCATACGGAATACTGGCCTCCATATAAGGCTCCATACGGAATACTGGCCCCCATATAAGGCTCCATACAGAATACTGGCCCCCATATAACGCTCCATACAGGATACTGGTCCCCTTATAAAGCTCCATACAGGATACTGGCCCCCATATAAAGCTCCATACAGGATACTGGTCCCCTAATAAAACTCCATACAGGATACTGGCCCCCATATAACGCTCCATACAGGATACCGGTCCCCTTATAATGCTCCATACAGGATACCGGTCCCCTTATAACGCTCCATACAGGATACCGGTCCCCTTATAACGCTCCATACAGGACACTGGCCCCCATATAATGCTGCATGCAGGCTGTTACCCCCCACATAATGCCCCATACAGGCTGCCCCCCCCCCCTTATAATGCTCCATGCAGGCTGTTCCCCCCCACATAATGCACTATGCAGGCTGCCCCCCCCCTTTATACTGCCTCATGCAGGATGCCCCCCCCTCTCTTTATAATGCCCCATGCAGGATGTCCCCCCTTCTCTTTATACTGCCCCATGCAGGATGCCCCCCCCCCCTCTCTTTATAATGCCCCATGCAGGATGCCCCCCCCCTTCTCTTTATACTGCCCCATGCCTCCATACATTAAAAAAAAAAATCAAATACTCACCTCCCTTCTCCTCACCTGCTACCTGCTGCCCGCTGCACGGGTCCGAACTCCAGCGTTGTCGGCGTCTTCCCGCTCAGCGCTCCCTGTGACGGCTCAGGGGAGGGTGCGGTGTAAAGACGTCACCGCGCCCTCTAACCTGAGACGTCACAGGGAGCACAGAGCAGGAAGACAGCTGATCTGCGGAGGCACAGGGAGAGGTAAATATCCAGCTGCCGGGGCCCTGAGCAAGCGGCGGAGAAGGGCGGTCGCTGACACCGCTCTCCTCCGCCCATAGCCCAGCGGGGTGCGAGACCGCCAGTGGGCCCCTCTGCCTGCTCAGGGCCCCGGCATTTGCCCGGGTGCGCCGGGTGCTGACGCCGGCCCTGGTTCTATGGTACCCGGGTCCGGAGGAGAGTCTACTGGTATCTCAAACACAGGGATCCAGCCTCTGCCTTCCAGGCTAGTGGAGTCCCACACAGGGACCAGGCCTCTTGCCTTCCAAGGCTACTGGTATCTCAAACACAGGGATCCAGCCTCTGCCTTCCAGGCTTCAACAGGCCTCTCTCTCTCTCCCTCTGTTTCAAAACCACCAGGATTTATTTATCCTTCTGTGCACACAGGGCCTGTGATGATGTTACAGTCATGTGATCAGTCACCTGAGGGGGAGGTAAATGGTCAGCCAGAACACACCCCCTGGATATTTTAGCAATGCAGCAAGCCACTGCATTACATATCCCCCCCCCTCTGTTCAAACTTGTGGGGTTGAACACATAGTATACACAATCACATTATAACCCACAGTTCACACAGAGACCATGTACTTGACAATTGCGCTGCTCAGCCCCTGGAACATTAGTCATCAACATTATCCCATTCCTTAGGGACCTACCATCTGTCATTGTCACTAACTTCGTCAAGTCACATTTCCGAGTCGTAACCTTGTCAGACCTCCCCCGCTCCCAGCGGTCAGTCGCAACCTGGTCAGACCCCCCCCGCTCCCAGCGATCAATACAGCAGTGTGACTTGCTTGCCCTTGTATCTACGATCAGGTCTGACTTCGTGCTGTCCCGTACTCTATTGGGTCGTTTGTATGGACCTCTCAGACCTGAGTTACTGGAGGTCTCACTACCTCTAAACCCACGCCCACTATCCTCAGGACATCTTGAAAGGTCTCTAACTTCTACTGTAGCCGTCCTATTATTTGAAGGGCCCTTTCTCTGTCTGGTCTCATAATTTATAGATGGCTGCCACCTTCTGCTGCTCAGACGATGCTGTCTTTCCATTCGCAGTCTGGTGAGATTCAACTGTTCTACCTCTCGCAGGTAGGTCACTCAGTACTCCATCAGCATGCGTATATATGCAAGATTTTCTTCCGTTCCTAAAGCAGAGAATGACACCATAGTGTCTTCATCTGGTATCCAGTCCTGATGATCACGTGGACGGCTTACTTTCATCACACCAGACTTCTTTACCATCATTTGCATGGCTTGGCCATTTCTCCCAATGAGCTTTCTTACCAGAGCATGAGGCACCCAGATTACTTCTTCCCGCAGACTTTGAGCTTTTCTCATAAGCTCCAGTTGTCTAATGGCTTGTTCCGTCTTCAACCGGACAAACCGCTTTGTGCGAATACATCGCCAGTGCATGTCACTTAGGATAGCCACCCTCTTCACTGTGACTTCGGTTGTGAACAGGACCACCAGCTGTTTAGCTTCTGAGGTCGAGTACACCTTACAGGCTCCCACGGCCTTCTTGAACTCTTCATGTGTAGCACCCTGAGGATTCGGCTGCTACAGGGGTATTACACCTCAAGCCAGAGGTGTGGTATTCCACTCCCGGGTAAGGATGGAGTGTGGAACTGAGCTCAGTAGGCTGCATGCACTACATACATCCCATTTCCGGGGGACAGACCAATGGTACTCCCACTAGAGAAATGTGCAGGTACGACAGCGTCTGTCCCTGGCTGGAGTGGGAGGGGGGTGGAACATCCCAGTAGTGTAGGGGCAGATAGGGGGAGCAGTCTGGGTAATGCTAGGAGCTCATTGGGTGCTGGTCACCTGAGCTCACACATAGAGGGAGTATATAAGGTGGGAACCATCTTAGAACAGGGTCTTTTGTAGAGGTTTGGTCAGACAAGCAGAGCAGCTCATCCAGCTCCAAGGCCAAGAGAGTGAGAGAGAGGAGAAAAGAAGGACCCAGAGGGGGAGAAGAGGGAACTCCAAGAACCCAAAATTTGACCAGAGGGTGAAGAGTTGGCACAAGGGTACCGGATCCCAAGCTGGTGGAGGGCACTAATCCTTAGCCAGAGACCGGAGGTCGTGGGCAGGATCTGCCACGACCACCCACTAAATCCACCCGGAAGGCAAACCAAGAATAGGGTCAGGGAACCCAGAGACAAGGGTTTTACCAACAAGAGGCCCGAGGGAGCCGGACTTAGGTGGATCCCTGGTGGGGAAGGCCAGAGAGAAGGACAAGTCAGAAAGGGAGCTCAGGAACACGCTCCAGAATCACCTGGGGGTTGGCCGAGTCCAGGACCTGGTGGACGCAGCACGGCTCGGGCGGTCACTCAAGGCCGGAGTGACCAACACAAAAGCAGTAAGTAAAAACCCTGAACTGCACAGCCCGACTCTGAGTTTCATTACCATCTTCACTGCACCTCCACAACCACCATCCTCTGCAACTGACCCCCTGAGGCTATACCCCTCCCGTTGGGGGTTATACTACCTGAGCTGCACACACACCACCAGCCTCAGCGGACCCTGCTGCAGCGGTGGCCGTAGTGACCGCAAATCAACGGGTGGCGTAGTCGACACTAAAGAACATCCAGTAACATCTGTAGGACTGCCACACACTGAGCTTGACACCCTGGGCACGGACCGGGTCACCGCCACTCGGAGACTACAACCCCCATCTGATCCGGCTCCGGGTATCCCCCAAACAACACTGGCCCAGGGGGCGCGTCAACTTTGGCGTAGTCGGCAGGATTACGTGCCCGCAACAACCGGGTACTGCGTGCCTGAAGAAAAGTTCACCGTTACCTTAAAAAGAAGTCTCCCGCCGGTTCCGGAGGGTCCCCGCCAACGGACCCCATCACAGGTCGTTTCCCGCCGGTTGTCCGCCATTTGCAGTTTTTTTCCCGCCATCCGTGGAGTTTCCCGCCACTGGGAGACGATTCCCGCCATTTCCAAAGATTTCCCGCCTTGGAAGAGCGGACGCCATTATGGGCGTGCCAGAGGGTGGCAAGAGGTCACCTCCCATCGTGGGCCAGGTCGAAGAATGGCGCCAAAAGCGGAAACCGCGCCCACCAACAGAGACTGTGATGCTGGAAGTGTCCATCAGCGAAAGAGAACTGCCCCTGGAACTGACAATCACAAAGTTGCCCCGGGACCACCTTCAATGTGGGCGGAGACAGAAGAAGAGAACGAAGATGGGTGTCGCCTGGAGCAGTCTGGAGAGAGCGCACCCGGAGACAAGAAGTCTGGAGAAGAGTCCAGAGAGAGCCTACCCGGAGATGGAGGGAGAGTCAGGCAGCACCGACCCAGTGGTCAGGAGCCTGCTACAAGCCACAACCCCACTAGGCCTAGTGGAGGTCCTGGCACAGCTCCCCCGAGACCGGGAGTGTGCACAGACTGCGCTGGAGGGCCTCGCACGGAGGATGGCCCGGGTGCAGCGAGAGACGTTGGCGGAGTGGAGCCGAGAGATGGCCCAGCGGACCGAAACTCGTCAGCGGAGCACGCCACCCGAGACGAGGAGACAGACCGCCTCTGAGGATGGTGCAGGAGGACTCAAGGCCGGAGACGGCGCCGAGAAGGGAGCTGAACGAATGGAGGCAGGTAAAGGGGACGTCTCTACCCCGAGCCGGGAAACCGCGTGCCTGCCCCAGCTCCCCGTCACAGAGCCCGAAATTCCCCCTGCCGTGCCCGTCGCTGCATCGTCACCGCCGCAGACTAGGCCTCAACCGGAAACCGCGGCCGCGACCCCTGTGACGTCACGCGCTTCGACCCTGAGCACGGCAAAGCAGGAAATACCATCGGCCTGGTCGCAAGGCCTAGTACACCCGGGCGCCGCCATTCCAACAGCGCCCCCTACCTCCGCGGAGCCACCAGCCTGGTCGCAGGGCCGAGTAACCACGGGCGCCGCCGTTCTTACGGTGCCCTTTTCCTTTAGCGTGCCCCAAGCCTGGTCGCAAGGCCTGGTCAACCCGGGCGCCGCTACCACCACAGCGCCCATAACACCCAAAGTACCGCACCTGGGTGAGGACCTGTTCGCCCAGCATACGTGCCCGGATGGGCAGCCCTTCATATGGCCCCAGGAGTACTACCAACTGGAACTCAAAAGGGCGAGGCCCCTGTGTGAGCCCCTGATTCCGGCTCCGAAGCCCGTCAGGAGGACCCAGCCCCCGCTAGAGGAGGCACAATTTGAGTGGGACCCCACCGGAGGAGACCTCATGGGGTTCACTCAGAAGACTCGGGCGGCCGCAGCGGAGCGTGCAGAGTGCTGCCGCCAGCAGCTCGAGGTCTTCGAGAAGGAGCGGAGAGAGAGGCGGGTCCGGGAACAGCAAGCACAGATAAGGAGCGCGGAGCAGAAGAGCCGGACCTGGAGAGATCCCCGTTCAGCTCATGGTCCCCGTACCACCGGGACTGTGATTAAATTCAACCTGCAGCATGGGTGGGGCTTCATAAGAGACCATCATACCCCCGGCGACGTCTTTGTAACCCGCAGAGACGTAGAAAGCCATCTGCCGGAGGGACACAGAGGTCGTGACCTGTATGTAGGGGACGAGGTCACCTTCACCCGGCACAAGTGTGCCAAAGGACCCTACGCCCTCCATGTACATCGCCTGACGGAGGAGGAGCTGCGGTGTGAGGAGGAGCAGGTGGACCCGGACGGGTCTGAATCTAAAGAAGGAGCAGGAGGACGCCGTCGTTAAAGTACGGTAAAGAGACTGTAAATAGTTACCCATCGGGGTACAGTGAACTGTTGCTGCTTTAAATATGTCTCCTTTGGGACAAAAGTGAACTGTTAACCCGTGTGTCCCTATTCCCATTACCTGGCCGAGTACTGAGAGCGGCCATATTTCCCCTGTATATAGTTGCGCTTTCTAAGGCGCCCTCTACAGGTTTTATAGGAAAACCGTGTTTCTAAAGGAGACTGTCGCACTTTTCCCGGTCACAAGTTGCACCGTGGCCGGAGGAGCAAGAGTGTTTACAAGGATGTTTTATATGAAAAGTTTTATTGCTGATAATATATGTGATGTTTTATATGTTTATGTTTATGAAAAAAAAAAAAATTGTATGTTTTGGATGTTTTTTATATCTTACAGCCCGAGGACGTGCTGTGATTTACCAGGGGGGAATGTAGCACCCTGAGGATTCGGCTGCTACAGGGGTATTACACCTCAAGCCAGAGGTGTGGTATTCCACTCCCGGGTAAGGATGGAGTGTGGAACTGAGCTCAGTAGGCTGCATGCACTACATACATCCCATTTCCGGGGGACAGACCAATGGTACTCCCACTAGAGAAATGTGCAGGTACGACAGCGTCTGTCCCTGGCTGGAGTGGGAGGGGGGTGGAACATCCCAGTAGTGTAGGGGCAGATAGGGGGAGCAGTCTGGGTAATGCTAGGAGCTCATTGGGTGCTGGTCACCTGAGCTCACACATAGAGGGAGTATATAAGGTGGGAACCATCTTAGAACAGGGTCTTTTGTAGAGGTTTGGTCAGACAAGCAGAGCAGCTCATCCAGCTCCAAGGCCAAGAGAGTGAGAGAGAGGAGAAAAGAAGGACCCAGAGGGGGAGAAGAGGGAACTCCAAGAACCCAAAATTAGACCAGAGGGTGAAGAGTTGGCACAAGGGTACCGGATCCCAAGCTGGTGGAGGGCACTAATCCTTAGCCAGAGACCGGAGGTCGTGGGCAGGATCTGCCACGACCACCCACTAAATCCACCCGGAAGGCAAACCAAGAATAGGGTCAGGGAACCCAGAGACAAGGGTTTTACCAACAAGAGGCCCGAGGGAGCCGGACTTAGGTGGATCCCTGGTGGGGAAGGCCAGAGAGAAGGACAAGTCAGAAAGGGAGCTCAGGAACACGCTCCAGAATCACCTGGGGGTTGGCCGAGTCCAGGACCTGGTGGACGCAGCACGGCTCGGGCGGTCACTCAAGGCCGGAGTGACCAACACAAAAGCAGTAAGTAAAAACCCTGAACTGCACAGCCCGACTCTGAGTTTCATTACCATCTTCACTGCACCTCCACAACCACCATCCTCTGCAACTGACCCTCTGAGGCTATACCCCTCCCGTTGGGGGTTATACTACCTGAGCTGCACACACACCACCAGCCTCAGCGGACCCTGCTGCAGCGGCGGCCGTAGTGACCGCAAATCAACGGGTGGCGTAGTCGACACTAAAGAACATCCAGTAACATCTGTAGGACTGCCACACACTGAGCTTGACACCCTGGGCACAGACCGGGTCACCGCCACTCGGAGACTACAACCCCCATCTGATCCGGCTCCGGGTATCCCCCAAACAACACTGGCCCAGGGGGCGCGTCACATGCACTGACTCTCTGGTGCATTCTTCTCTCAAATCTTCGGGTACGTCTATGAGGCACTTGTACCGAGACGTTTCTGTCTCACGAGTGGTCTCCAAATGATCATCTGGCTCAGGTTTCAAGGACAACTGACTTTCAGCTTCTTCACCCTGTAAAGTGGTCTCAATCATTCGGCGTATGTGCTCTGCATCCACCTTATCATCCTCTAGTTTTTCCTTAACCTTGAGGAGATCCTCATAGTCTATCTTAATTTGTTGCAGATCATTAATGAGTTCACCATACTCCTTCTTGGATTCACACAGCTCCCGGTTGAACTGTTCACGCAGTCGTTCTAGGTTTTGATCACGTCTAGAAACTTCATCCTGCAGCGCCTCTTTTAAGGCAGACAGCTCCCTATCCCTCTGGTGTAGACCCTCATACAGCTTTTGCTTCACCTGCATCAGCTCTAATTGTACCAGGGAGAAACGATCTTTCATCTCCCACAGCTCATCTTCAAACTCCGCTTTGTCAAGCTCCAACTGAAAAACCTCTTCTTTATTTTTCTGGAACTTTTCCTTCCATTTGTTGATTTCCTCGCTGCTTTCCTCCAGTTCTCGCTGCAAGTTCCTCACAACCTGGTTTATTTTCTGCCGCTCAGACTCCAGGCTCAGCTGGTCTGAGGACACATTCTCCAGGTTTTTCCTTAGTTGCTGCACGTCACTCTGATACTGCTACCTGACAGGCTCCAGCTCTTGGTCAGGAGTGGCCACCTCCTCCTTCAGGGCTGTTGGTTCCTGATCCTTCTGTCTCAGTAGATCATCCAGCTTATAACGAATCTGCAGAACTGCATCCAACTCTTCCACCTGATCTTCAGTGTTGTCTGATACTGTACCGGAGGTTGCTACTGGCAACGTCACCTTCTCTTCACTCCTGATCTCCCCTGCTTCTAAAGGAGGATCCACACTCAGAATAAAGGCACACAGCATTGCATTTTCTTTATTTGTCCTTTCAGCAACTTTTTTGTGGTCCTTGCGCCTTCGACGACGAGAGGGGGACTTTCTCACCTCGTCTAGCTCCTCCTGACTGAACTCTCTTTCTACTTTCGTAGTGTCACCGTCAGCTATGGGGTCTGTGTCACTCCCCATGGTGTTGTGGACCAACAAGTCACCTCCCACTTTGACGTCACCCCCTTCTACTGGAGCTACCCCGTTATCAAGGGTCAAAATTGTAATTTTTAGGCGGTACCAACCCACAACCAGTAACCAATTTTGGTTTTCTATACTCCACGCTCTTTTGAAACTGCACCCCCTTTTGAGACTCCGCCCCCTTTTGGACAACCACACCTGTAGGGGGTACTTTTTGAAAAAAAAATGCAATAGTCTTAGGACCCCATTCACAACATATCTTACTGCCTCCCTGGGCACTCTGTGATAGTACCGGCGCCACAGGAGAACTCAAGGAATGGTGTGCTGCCACGTTTCAGTAAAGGGCCAACAGCTCCTGCCCTTCCTGTACCAAGACCTGTTGTCGTTTCTTAAATGCCTGCTGCGAGTCCTGTTGTTGTTTCTCAAATACCTGCTGTTGTTTCTCAAATGCCTGCTGCTGCGATTTTAACAGGCACTTTAATCGTTCAACAGCTTCAGTCTCATTTGCTTCTCCCTTCACAGCCATCTTTATCAGCTCCTGCATTTCTTCAGGAAACTCTATTTTGCTGCAAACCACTTCTCCATTCCGTCTGGGGATATTGCTCCATTCATAGCCATTGCGGTACACTGTTCACACTAGACACTTCAAACCGCTCTCCCCGGAAAATTTTCGTGGCCCCACCAAGCCACAGCAAACCAGGTTTGAGTGCGACGACAATTTTCGTAACCCCACCGAGTTCCAGCCAGATGCTTTAATCTTCATGACCCCGCCGAGCCACAGCAAGATGCTTGCATCCACAATCGTCGTCCTGGGCAGTTACCCCTAGCAACCAGGCTGCAGTTGCCCGCATTCTCCACCACATGTAAGGTAGCGCTATTCATCACGCTGAGGCACTCGCTTCACCGGGTCAATTAAAGCACACATGCAACGTTTTCCGGTAATAAGTAGTCCAGCAGTTTATTACACTTCATAAACTGTTTATAACGTAGTCCATCTCAGTGGCTCACAGGAATGTTACACATGTATCCTAGAGCCTTTTCAGTGGCAGCTATGCCCGCTAGGCTTGAAATACAGACTTCAGCAAGGTACAGCAACAATATTCACTTAAAGCGCCGGTTTACCTTTTCCGGGTCTCAGCTGCTTCTATCAGCTCGGTTCTGCCACTGCTGTGGCTTTAAGGCTCCCAGACGTAGTCTCCAGGCCACGTGCCTTCCGAAGCTACTGGTATCTCAAACACAGGGATCCAGCCTCTGCCTTCCAGGCTTCACCAGGCCTCTCTCTCTCTCCCTCTGTTTCAAAACCACCAGGATTTATATATTCTTCTGTGCACACAGGGCCTGTGATGATGTCACAGTCATGTGATCAGTCACCTGAGGGGGAGGTAAATGGTCAGCCAGAACACACCCCCTGGACATTTTAGCAATGCAGCAAGCTGCTGCATTACAAAATATAAGGCACTTGGCGATATTACAGCACTGGGATAAAGCACAAAGTGATGTCATATAATGTCTATAATGATGTCACAATGAAGGGATAGTCTATATAGTGACATTAATGCAAATAAATAATCAGGAATAATGAACATGGCAACATCACAAGAAAATGCTCATAATTATGTCACCGTAAAGAATGATCTGCATAATGACATCACAGAATATAAATAATCAGAGATGATGCGTATAGTGATGTCACACTGTAGAAAATTATGTACAAAAAGATGATAAAGGGATAATGCACAAGATAATAAGGCATTACAGGAATAATGTCCTTACCTTGTTCTCCAAGCACCTGCCCTATTTAATCTACGTCATTCTAATACACTGATGCCTAAAATTGTACACCGTATTCCATGTGTGGTCTGACAAGTGATTTGTGTCTTATATTCTAGGTTTTTCAAAGTAGCCACCTTTTGCTTTGATGACTGCTTTGCACACTCTTGGCATTCTCTTGATGAGCTTCAAGAGGTAGTCACCGGAAATGGTCTTCCAACAATCTTGAAGGAGTTCCCAGAGATGCTTAGCACTTGTTGGCCCTTTTGCCTTCACTCTGCGGTCCAGTTTACCCCAAACCATCTCGATTAGGTTCAGGTCTGGTGACTGTGGAGGCCAGGTCATCTGGCGTAGCACCCCATCACTCTCCTACTTGGTCAAATAGCCCTTACACAGCCTGGAGGTGTGTTTGGGGTCATTGTCCTGTTGAAAAATAAATGATGATCCAACTAAACGCAAACCAGATGGAATAACATGCCACTGCAAGATGCTGTGGTAGCCATGCTGGTTCAGTATGCCTTCAATTTTGAATAAATCCCTAACAGTGTCACCAGCAAAGCACCCCCACACCATCACACCTCCTCCTCCATGCTTCACGGTGGAAACCAGACATGTAGAGTCCATCCGTTCACCTTTTCTGCATCGCACAAAGACACGGTGGTTGGAACCAAAGATCTCAAATTTGGACTCATCAGACCAAAGCACAGATTTCCATTGGTCTAATGTCCATTCCTTGTGTTCTTTAGCCCAAACAAGTCTCTTCTGCTTGGTGCCTGTCCTTAGCAGTGGTTTCCTAGCAGCTATTTTACCACGAAGGCCTGCTGCACAAAGTCTCCTCTTAACAGTTGTTGTAGAGATGTGTCTGCTGCTAGAACTCTGTGTGGCATTGACCTGGTCTCTAATCTGAGCTGCTGTTAACCTGCGATTTCTGAGGCTGGTGACTCGGATAAACTTATCCTCAGAAGCAGAGGTGACTCTTGGTCTTCCTTTCCTGGGGCGGTCCTCATGTGTGCCAGTTTCTTTGTAGCGCTTGATGGTTTTTGCAACTGCACTTGGGGACACTTTCACAGTTTGCCCAATTTTTCGCACTGACTGACCTTCATTTCTTAAAGTAATGATGGCCACTCGTTTTTCTTTACTTAGCTGCTTTTTTCTTGCCATAATACAAATTCTAACAGTCTATTCAGTAGGACTATCAGCTGTGTATCCACGTGACTTCTGCACAACACAACTGATGGTCCCAACCCCATTTATAAGGCAAGAAATCCCACTTATTAAACCTGACAGGGCACACCTGTGAAGTGAAAACCATTTCCGGTGACTACCTCTTGAAGCTCATCAAGAGAATGCCAAGAGTGTGCAAAGCAGTTATCAAAGCAAAAGGTGGCTACTTTGAAGAACCTAGAATATAAGACATAGTTTCAGTTGTTTCACACTTTCTTGTTAAGCATATAATTCCACATGTGTTAATTCATAGTTTTGATGCCTTCAGTGTGAATGTACAATTTTCATAGTCATGAAAATACAGAAAAATCTTTAAATGAGAAGGTGTGTCCAAACTTTTGGTCTGTACTGTATATATAAAAGTTCAAATCACTTCCCCTTTGACCCATTCAAAATAAACAATTAAAAAAAATACACATATTTGGTATCGCCGCATTCAGAAACACGTGATCTATCAAACTATAAAAATAATTAATCCGATCGGTAAACGGCGTAACAAGAAAAAAATTCAAAATGCCAGAATTACGTTTTTTTTGCTTGCCGCAACATTACAATAAAATGTAATAACGGGCGATCAAAACATCGTATCTAAATGGTATGAATAAAATGGTATGAATAAAACAACAGCTCAGTGCGAAAAAAATAAGCTTTCACCCGGCCCCAGATCCCGAAAAATGGAGATGCTACAGGTCTCTGAAAATGGCGCCATTTTTTTTTCTGACAAGCTTTGGATTTTTTTTTTCACCACTTAAATATTAAAGAACCTACACATGTTTGGTATCTATGAACTCGTAATGACCTGAAGAATCATAATGGCAGGTCAGTTTTTGCATTTAGTGAACATGGTAAAAAAATAAAATAAAAAAAAACAATTGTGGCATTGCACTTTTTTGGCAATTTCACAGCACTTGGATTTTTTTTCCCGTTTTCCAGTACACAATATGATAAAATCAATGGTGTCGTTCAAAAGTACAACTCGTCCCACAAAAAACAAGCCCTCACGTGGCCATATTGACAGAAAAATAAAAAAAGTTATGGCTCTGGGAAGAAGAGGAGAAAAAACAAAAACGCAGAAGCGAAAAAAAACACAGTAGTAAAGGGGTTAAAGCCACATGTGCCCCCCTTCTGATAATCATGACTAATTTATAACCCACCTCTATTACCCAAAACTAAGCTAATTGTTAACCATTTTTCCATACTTCCCCCTTGTCCCATCATTCTCATTTACTGTACCAACCTTTTATGTTACAAAAAAAGTCTAGATACACAACAGGCAACTGCATTTACATCAGTGGTCACTGTAAGTTCTTTTATATAGTGTCTGGATATTCTGTCTATCATACCTATGCCAGTTCAGGTGCCCCTAAACATTAGATGCTGTGTACTGGTAGAAAGGCTTGGGGAAGACAAGATGCACAACCACATTAAAATTAGTTAGTAGCCCAAGACAAAAAGTTCAGCCGCTTATGAAACTATAGTATACTATTACTTAAGTCTTTAATGTGTTTTCACTGACTTAAAGGGGTATTCCTAATGCCAAGATCCTATCCCAATATGTAGTAGGTGAAATAATAATGATATTAGCAAATGCTTCCGATTAGAAATATAGTATAGCTCTTGTGATTCACTATGTTGCTTACCCCATGTGCAGGGCATTGCAGTAGCTTACTGTAGATATCCATGGTTACAACTAGAGATGAGCGTTGTTCTACTCGAACTGTTCGCCAATCTCAAATTCGAGCTGTTTTGGGCGGTGTTCGAGCCGTTCGGCGAACACGAACAATTTGAGAAAAATTCGGCTGTTCGAGGTTATGTTCGATAACTGTTCATGCACCAAAATCATAACTGGATTTTTTCTCAGTAATGATGAAAATTAATGTTTGAGTGTACAGCGGGGCGGGGGGAGGGGCAGGGGATGGATCTCTGCCGGAATAATGAAGATCTCCATTTTTTTTTCTCTTTCCCGCATTTACAGTGGGGAGGTGCAATCTGTCAGCCTATCAGCAGCGCACACACGGAGCGAAGTGCTTTTTTTCACACAAGCAAGGGCATGTGTCATTGGCAGTGTATGTCACATGTCCTTGCCCTATAAGACCAAGCCATTTTCCCCGTCGCCACCATTTTCTCACTGCTGCAGCTGCGTGTTAGACGGCACCGCTGTTGCTGTGTGCGCTATACCTTGTTAATTTCAAGCCAATTTTCGCACAAATATACAGATAGCTTGGGAGTAGGGAATAGTTGTGATTGCAGTCCTTTTAAGGACTAGGTTACAGCATTTCCTACGACTTTTAACAGGGAGGTCTGTGCTCTTAAATAGATAGGTTGTGGGAGTAAAGACTAATTGTAATTGGAGTCCTTTTCAGGACTAGGTTACATGAGTTCCTATCAGTTTTTGCCAGGCAGGTCTGTGCCAGTGCTGTGCAAGTTTTTTTCACAGCATTTGGCTGAATCTAGCAAAGCTAATCCTTTTTGGCCTATTGCAGAGTGTGTTAGTCAGTGGAGTAGCCTATCTGTGTTGCAAGATATAACACCTGTGTATAGAATACCAATTTTTTTGCTGCACCTAGTGAAGTAAAATCTTTTGGGCATAGCATCATTCTATTAGTCCATCTATACTGACCTCCATCAGGTTGCAAACTGAATATAATTTTTTTCTGCATCTAGCTCTGAAAAAATATTTGGGCTTCTAGCAGTGTGTGGGACTTGGTCTATTAGTCCATCTATACTGACCTCCATCAGGTTGCAAATTAAAAATATTTTTTTTCTTCATTTAGCTCTGAAAAAATATTTGGGCTTCTAGCAGTGTGTGGGACTTGTTCTATTAGTCCTTCTATACTGACCTCCAGCAGGTTGCAAATTGAATATAATTTTTTTCTGCATCTAGCTCTGAAAAAATAGTTGGGCTTCTAGCGGTGTGTGGGACTTGGTCTATTAGTCCATCTATACTGACCTCCATCAGGTTGCAAATTAAAAATAATTTTTTTCTGCATCTAGCTCTGAAAAAAGATTTGGGCTTCTAGCAGTGTGTGGGACTTGGTCTATTAGTCCATCTATACTGACCTCCATCAGGTTGCAAATTAAAAATAATTTTTTTCTGCATCTAGCTCTGAAAAAATATTTGGGCTTCTAGCGGTGTGTGGGACTTGGTCTATTAGTCCATCTATACTGACCTCCATCAGGTTGCAAATTAAAAATAATTTTTTTCTTCATTTAGCTCTGAAAAAATATTTGGGCTTCTAGCAGTGTGTGGGACTTGTTCTATTAGTCCTTCTATACTGACCTCCAGCAGGTTGCAAATTGAATATAATTTTTTTCTGCATCTAGCTCTGAAAAAATAGTTGGGCTTCTAGCGGTGTGTGGGACTTGGTCTATTAGTCCATCTATACTGACCTCCATCAGGTTGCAAATTAAAAATAATTTTTTTCTGCATCTAGCTCTGAAAAAATATTTGGGCTTCTAGCAGTGTGTGGGACTTGTTCTATTAGTCCTTCTATACTGACCTCCAGCAGGTTGCAAATTGAATATAATTTTTTTCTGCATCTAGCTCTGAAAAAATAGTTGGGCTTCTAGCGGTGTGTGGGACTTGGTCTATTAGTCAATCTATACTGACCTCCATCAGGTTGCAAATTAAAAATAATTTTTTTCTGCATCTAGCTCTGAAAAAATATTTGGGCTTCTAGCAGTGTGTGGGACTTGGTCTATTAGTCCATCTATACTGACCTCCATCAGGTTGCAAATTAAAAATAATTTTTTTCTGCATCTAGCTCTGAAAAAATATTTGGGCTTCTAGCAGTGTGTGGGACTTGGTCTATTAGTCCATCTATACTGACCTCCATCAGGTTGCAAATTAAAAATATTTTTTTTCTGCATCTAGCTCTGAAAAAATATTTGGGCTTCTAGCAGTGTGTGGGACTTGGTCTATTAGTCCATCTATACTGACCTCCATCAGGTTGCAAATTAAAAATAATTTTTTTCTTCATTTAGCTCTGAAAAAATATTTGGGCTTCTAGCAGTGTGTGGGACTTGTTCTATTAGTCCTTCTATACTGACCTCCACCAGGTTGCAAATTGAATATAATTTTTTTCTGCATCTAGCTCTGAAAAAATAGTTGGGCTTCTAGCGGTGTGTGGGACTTGGTCTATTAGTCCATCTATACTGACCTCCATCAGGTTGCAAATTAAAAATAATTTTTTTCTGCATCTAGCTCTGAAAAAATATTTGGGCTTCTAGCAGTGTGTGGGACTTGTTCTATTAGTCCTTCTATACTGACCTCCAGCAGGTTGCAAATTGAATATAATTTTTTTCTGCATCTAGCTCTGAAAAAATAGTTGGGCTTCTAGCGGTGTGTGGGACTTGGTCTATTAGTCCATCTATACTGACCTCCATCAGGTTGCAAATTAAAAATAATTTTTTTCTGCATCTAGCTCTGAAAAAATATTTGGGCTTCTAGCAGTGTGTGGAACTTGGTCTATTAGTCCATCTATACTGACCTCCATCAGGTTGCAAATTAAAAATAATTTTTTTCTGCATCTAGCTCTGAAAAAATATTTGGGCTTCTAGCGGTGTGTGGGACTTGGTCTATTAGTCCATCTATACTGACCTCCATCAGGTTGCAAATTAAAAATAATTTTTTTCTTCATTTAGCTCTGAAAAAATATTTGGGCTTCTAGCAGTGTGTGGGACTTGTTCTATTAGTCCTTCTATACTGACCTCCAGCAGGTTGCAAATTGAATATAATTTTTTTCTGCATCTAGCTCTGAAAAAATAGTTGGGCTTCTAGCGGTGTGTGGGACTTGGTCTATTAGTCCATCTATACTGACCTCCATCAGGTTGCAAATTAAAAATATTTTTTTTCTGCATCTAGCTCTGAAAAAATATTTGGGCTTCTAGCAGTGTGTGGGACTTGGTCTATTAGTCCATCTATACTGACCTCCATCAGGTTGCAAATTAAAAATAATTTTTTTCTGCATCTAGCTCTGAAAAAATATTTGGGCTTCTAGCGGTGTGTGGGACTTGGTCTATTAGTCCATCTATACTGACCTCCATCAGGTTGCAAATTAAAAATAATTTTTTTCTGCATCTAGCTCTGAAAAAATATTTGGGCTTCTAGCAGTGTGTGAGACTTGGTCTATTAGTCCATCTATACTGACCTCCATCAGGTTGCAAATTAAAAATAATTTTTTTCTGCATCTAGCTCTGAAAAAATATTTGGGCTTCTAGCGGTGTGTGGGACTTGGTCTATTAGTCCATCTATACTGACCTCCATCAGGTTGCAAATTAAAAATAATTTTTTTCTGCATCTAGCTCTGAAAAAATATTTGGGCTTCAAGCAGTGTGTGGGACTTGGTCTATTAGTCCATCTATACTGACCTCCATCAGGTTGCAAATTCAAAATAATTTTTTTCTGCATCTAACCCAGCCAATAGTTTTGGCCTAATACCACAGTTTGGCCACTCAGCTCTGCTCGGTTACCATCCATTGTTTTTTTGTGCAAACAACTCCAGAGTTGTGAATTAGTTAACCACCAAAATGAGTGGAAAAAGGCCTGCTGCTGGTGGAAAGGGGAATAGGCGTGTTGGGAAGGGGAAAAAAGGTTGTGTCCGTGGGGTAGGTGTTAAAGCAACAGTAACATCTGCAGAAGAAAGACCATCTTCCAGCCAAACTAAAATGTCTACTTCTTTTAGCGGACAATGTGATAAGATCCCTTTCTTACGGCCACGCCAATCGCTACAAATTCCAGATGAGGCACAAAAACAGCAGGTGCTTCAACGGATATCAAGTGCTCCTTTAAGTGGGCTCTCCTCCACATCAACTTCAACATCACAAATACTCCAGTCCTCAAAGGTGTCACCCAAATCGCACTTGCTTCCTCACAGCTCCCAAATCTCCAGCTGCCCGTCTGAGTATGAGGTAGAGCTGCCCGTCTGAGTATGAGGTAGAACAGATGGTTGAGTCTGCAGAGCTGTTTACTCATACTATAGCCTGGGAATCAGAGGTCGACTCCAGCGCTTCTGTGAATCCAGACGAGGAAATGATCTGCACTGATGCCCAGAATCTTTATGAGTCGGATCCAGGACCAGACGCAGAAGGTTCTGACCATAATGTAGACCCTCATTCCCAAACTGTAACTCCTGTTGGTGGAGACAATGAGGAAGACGATGATAAGACTCAAATACCTGATTGGAGCGACAACTTTAGTTTTTTGTCAGGGCAGGAACAGGTTGGCTCTGAGGACGACGGGTGTGATAACGCACAGGGTGATGATGATGAGGTCGGAGATCCCACTTACTGTCAACCCACAGTCAGCCAAGAGATGAGGTCAGCAGAGGAGGTGGAGGAAGATGCTAGTGACGACGAGGTCAGGTTGCGCCTTCCTGGACAGAGACGTAGTACTGGAAGCACGTCAACAACTGCATCCTCAAACACAACTCTGCCTCTCACCACAAGTCGTGGTGGCTCTTCAGGTCGCATGGGTGCTAAGCCTTGCATAGCCTGGGCATTTTTTCAGATCGATAAAGATGACCCAACTCGTGTTATCTGTAACATTTGTCAGCAAAAGCTAAGTAGAGGCCAAAAAATACATAGTTTGAGTACTTCATGCATGAACCGGCACATGGACATGAAGCATAAGTTGCAGTGGGAAGCTCAGTGTGCTACCATGCGGCCTAGCCGGCCGGGCCAATCACCGTCTGCCATATCTTGTGCATCCGCGGCCTCTTCATCCTCTGTGACTGGGGGGACAGCAGTCACACCTGTTTTGGGGCGCAGACCTGCCACCTCTTTACCCGCAACAGCCAGCGTGATTGGCAGGTCATCATTTTCTTTGGAGGTGGTAACACCAGCTGGTGTTGAGCGCTGTCCGACATCGATAGCACCACCTTTGGATCAAGGCAACCTAACATGTCCGCCTGCATCTTCCTCACAGACCGGCAGTTTGCCGGGGACACCCTTATCAACCCCGTCTAAGCACAATAGCCAGCCCTCGGTCCCTCAGATGTGGACAAGTAAAAGACCATTTCCTCCTAGCCATGAGAAAGCTAAGAGGTTGAATTTCACCATCTGCAAGCTCTTGGCTACAGAAATGCTGCCTTTCCGCCTGGTGGACACAGAGGATTTTCGAGACCTTATGTCCGTCGCAGTGCCCCAGTACCAGATGCCCAGTCGGCACTACTTCTCAAAGAAAGGTGTGCCTGCGCTCCACCAGCATGTCGCACACAACATCACCGCTTCTTTGAGAAACTCTGTGTGTGACAGGGTGCATTTCACCACAGACACTTGGACGAGTAGGCATGGACAGGGGCGTTACATGTCGCTGACTGGGCACTGGGTAACTATGGTGACAGCAGGACAAGGGGCTGCTGTCCAAGTCTTGCCGTCCCCACGAGTTGTGCGTCAATCCTCTTTATGTCAAAGTTCCTCCACTGCTTCTGCCTCCTCAACCTCCTCTCGGTCTTCCACCTGCACCCAAAGCCTGTCTGGTCATGCCACAAGCTTTCTAACTGCGCAGAAGGGATCCTGCACACCTCCTTACTATGCTGGCAGTAGGGCTCAACGTCATCAGGCGGTTTTTACATTGAAATGTCTGGGAAATGTGAGTCACACAGCTGAGGAGTTGTGGTCAGCTCTGGAGAACCAATTTCATGAATGGTTGTCTCCACTGGACCTGAAACCAGGGAAGGCCGTGTGCGACAATGCTGCAAACCTGGGTGCGGCCCTTCGCCGGGGCAATGTCACACACGTGCCTTGTATGGCTCACGTGTTGAACCTGGTTGTCCAGCAATTTTTAGCCCACTATCCCAGACTAGATGGCCTTCTGCAGAGGGCACGGTCGCTGTGTGCTCACTTCCGCCGTTCGCATCCCGCAGCTCAGCGACTTACATCTCTACAGAAGTCGTTGGGCCTGCCACTTCACCGGCTAAAATGCGATGTGCCTACCCGGTGGAATTCAACTCTGCACATGTTGCAGCGACTGTGGCAGCACCGACAAGCCCTGGTGCAATACGTTCTGACGTATAGCCTGGGCCAACGAGATTCAGAGGTGGGGCAAATCACGCTGGAGGAGTGGTCTCAGATCAGGGACCTATGCACCCTTCTGCACAGTTTTGAAATGGCGACGAAGATGTTTAGTGCTGACGATGCCATTATCAGCATGACTATTCCGGTGATTTACATGCTGGAGCACATGTTAAACAGAATTCGGAGTCAGGTGGTGGCACAAGAGGAGGTGGAGGAAGTAGAGGAGGAGGAGTTGTATGCGGAAGGGCTAACATCTGCAAGGTCCAGACGGTCGGCAGCACCAAGGCGGCAGGCATGTGAGGGTGGGGGAGATGGTTTTACCAGGGCGCATGGTAGCAGCCAAACTAGTGAGGAAGGTGCAGGAGCCCAGGAAGAAGTGGAGGACGAACTGATGGAAGACTCATCAGATGAGGGAGACCTTGATCACATTTCTGTTGTGCGAGGTTGGGGGGAGAGGACAGAGGAAGGAAGCATGATTGTTACCTCGCCACCAACACAACAGGGACTTGGTGCTCCTGGATGCGCAACACACATGAGTGCCTTCTTGCTGCACTACCTGCAACATGACCCTCGAATTGTGAGAATTAGAAATAATCCTGACTACTGGGTTGCCACACTGTTAGATCCCCGGTACAAAAGTAAATTTGCAGAAATTATTCCTGCCATAGAAAGGGATGCACGCATGCAGGAGTATCAGCAGAGACTGTTGCAGAATCTTACATGTGCTTTTCCACAAAATACCAGTGGTGCACGTAGTGAATCTCACAGTTCCAACTTGCCAACCGTGGGACCGTCAAGTGTTCAGCACTCAAACCGTAACAGAACCACAGTATCTGCTGGTAACATCAATTTTGCGGAATCATTTCACCACTTTTTTAGCCCATCCTTTGCAAGGCCACAGGAGACAAGAAGTCTGACACATAGTCAACGCCTAGAGACGATGGTACAGGAGTATCTCCAAGTAAACATTGAAGCCACGACTGTGTCACTGGACCCTTGCTCTTTTTGGGCTTCCAATCTGGATAAATGGCCGGAGCTAGCCACTTACGCCTTGGAGATCTTGTCATGCCCCGCAGCCAGCGTTCTGTCTGAACGTGTATTCAGCGCTGCTGGTGGTGTGCTGACAGATAAGCGCACGCGGCTCTCCACTGATAATGTAGACAGACTCACGTTCATAAAGATGAACAAATCATGGATCCGAAACGACTTTTCTACCCCTGTGTCATCGTGGGGAGAGTAAAAGCTTGATGATTGGTTAAAATCACCCTACCAACCGTTTTAAGCTTTCAAATTACTAATCATGTTTATCTGTATCTTGACTGGAAAATAATTTGGGCTTTGTAGCAGTGTGCAGCACTGATCCTATTAGGCCATCTATACTAAAGCTTCACCAGATTTAAAATTAAAAATAATTTTTAGCTGCATCTAGCCCGGAAAATAATTTTGGGGCTCCGAGATGCGCAAGGCACATAAGTGCCTTCTTGCTGCACTACCTGCAGCATGACCCTCATATTGTCAGAATTCGAAGTAATCATGACTACTGGGTTGCCACACTCTTAGATCCCCCAAACTTTTCGATCAACCTTTTCATTTTAATAAAGACCAAAAAAATGGTCATTTTTGAAATTATAAGCATTAGCAGGTTGTTAGAAACTGAAATCAAACAGTTTTCAACTCAAAACTTTATTCTAGGTGATGTTACATTTTCACATAGGACCCCTTGTTCGAAAGGAGCTTCTGAACTCTCTCGTCCATTGAATTTGTCAGGTTTTGGATGGTTTCTGCTTCAATTGTTTTGCATGAGGACAGAATACCCTCCCAGAGCTGTTGCTTAGATGTGAACTGCCTCCCGCCATCATAGACACTCCTTTTAATGATGCTCCAAAGGTTCTGAATGGGGTAGAGGTCAGGGGAGCATGGGGGTCACACCATAAGTTTGTCCCCTTTTATGCCCATATCAGCCAGAGATGCAGATGTTTTATGTGCAGCATGAGATGGTGCATTATCATGCAGAAAAATGATCTTGCTGTGAAATACACGGTTCTTCTTCTTGAACCATGGCAGGAAGTGCTGTTTGAGAAAATCCACATACATTATGGAGTTCATCTTTAGCGCCTTCAGGGATCCTAAAGGGGCGACAATCTCTCTCCCCATGATTCCAGCCCAAAACATTACTCCACCTCCTCCTTGTTGGCGCTGTAGCCGTGTTTGCGTGGGGTGTCCATCAACCAGCCATCCTCCACTCCATCCATCTGGACCATCGAGCGCTGCACGGCACTCATCCGTGAACAAAACAGTTTTGAAATCAGTCTTCATGTAATGTTTGGCCCACTGGAGCCGTTTCTGCTTGTGTGAAGTGGATAGAGGAGGTCGACAGGATGGCGCATGCACAGCTGCAAACCTCTGAAGGACCCTGCATCTTGTTGTTCGGGGGACGTTGGAGGCACAAGCAGCTTCAAAAACTTGTCTGCTGCTATGACAAGGCTTTTTTGCCGCTGCTCTTTCAACCTGACGTAATTGCCTGTAGGAAAGAGTCCTCAATTTGCCCTTATCAGCACGCACACGTGTGTACTGTGAATCAGCTACATACTTCTTGATTGCCAAGACACTTCATCCTGATCATCGCACAATGTTGATTGTAGTCATGCCTTGACCTAAACACTCTACAATTTGTTGCTTCTCAGCAGCCGACACATCCTTTTTCTTTCCCATTTTGGCAGAAAATGTAGGCTGCTTAATAATGTGAGAGAGCCTTCTTAAGTAGTCTTGCCTTTCATTGGACACACCTGCCAAACTAATTAGCACAGGTGTCTGCAATTGCTTACAGTGATATAAAGAGCCCTGACACACATCACCATCAATGAGTTTAACTGACAAACAAACAAATTCTTCCCTTATCACTCCTAAACACTTTTTGTATAATAATTTGGAACGCAGTGTACATGTGCTTTTCCACAAAACACCAGTGGTTCACGTAGTGAATCTTACAGTTCTAACTTGCCAACCGTGGTCTGTATGGAGTTGTTCAATAAAGGGCCCAAAATTAAGATAACATAGATGGGAGAGGTCTCTATGAATAGGAATTCCTAAGTATTTGATACCCTGTGAGGGCCAGGCAAAGGGAAAGTTGGACTGGATGGAATCCTATATGGATTTGGGGAGGGAGACATCGAGGGCCTCAGACTTCGCTGCATTGATTTTAAAAGTTTTACCATGTAACAAAGTGATCTATTTCAGCCATAACAGCATGGATGGATATATGTGATTGAGTGATATATACTAGGACATCATCAGCAAATAGAGAGCACTTGTACTCGGTGCCTCCCACCTCAATCCACCTAATATTGGGGTTATGGCGAATTGATGAGAGCAGGTGCTCCGTCACTAGGATGTATAAGAGAGGGGACAGAGGACATCACTGCCTTGTCCCATTGGTGATTGTGAAAGGTGATGAAAATGTTCTGACGCACCCCCTGGGCCTTGGGACACCCGGAGCCGGACCCTTTTTGGTGGATGCTGGTGGTTGTAGTCTTCGTGGCGGCGACCCAGTTCTGTGGCTCAGGGCGGTCAAACCAGTGGCGGAACTATTTATGTGGTTTTCATGTTTAAATGTCCGACTACGCCACCCATGGATTGCGGTCAGAGTGAACCGCCGCTACAGGGCAGACCACTGAGGCTGGTGTTGTGGGTGCAGCAGAGCGTAGCATAACTCCCCACGGGAGGAGTATAGCCTCAGGGCAGTGTATGCGGAGGATGGGGGTGATGGTGCAGGGCAGCAGCAGTAACGACACGGAGTCAGTGATGCAGTTCAGGGCCTTTACTCACAGTTCTTATTATCCAGACCACGTCTGCAGGTAACGGCTGCCCACGTCGTACTGTGCTCACCAGGTGAGGGGCTCAGACAACTCCCAGATAACTTTGGAGCACTTCACAGGACCCCCTTTGTGTGTCCTTTGTCTGGCCTTTCTTACCAACACTTCTGTCCGGCTGCCTCGGGCCTCCTCTTGGTAAACTTGGCGCCAGTTTCCCTGACCCTATGTGGTGCCTTCCTAGCGGGTGTAGCGAGGGGCTGCGCCACATAAAATGTCAGAGCCTCCGGTTTCTAGCTGAGGGTCATTTCCTGCCTCCACTAGTTCGGGGACCGGTCTCCCCCTTTGGCCTGACCCCTCCACGCAGGTGGATTCGGGCGTGCGGTGGCGACTCGCCCGTCCGCACCCCTGGGATCCCTTCATTCCTCGTTCCTGGAGCCTTCTCCGCTCCTCTTCCTTCCTTCTCCCTCTTCCAGGCCTGGGCCTCTGTTACTAGGCCCGCCTCCGGAGCAGAGCTCATGCAGAGCCCCTGCTCCCTGCCACTTCTGCTCAGACTTCTCTGCACTGAAATAAGATGGTGCCCACCTTTTATACTCCCTTCTCAATGCACCCAGGAACTGCTTCCTCCCTGCTCCTGCACTACAGGGTTCCCCTTCCTCAGTGTTCCCTCCCCCCACTCCAGCCAGGGACAGGGACTGTCGTGCCCATCTCAGGGGCATATTGGTCGCCCTGCCCCACGGCAATGTGGTGTAATGCATGCAGGTGTCGGGTCCTGATCCACACTCCATCCTTACCTGAGAGTGAGATATCACACCTCTGGGTGAGGTGCAATACGTCTGTAGCAACCGAGCCCTCAGGGTGCTACAGTTCCATTTATCTTCAGCCTAGGTGACGTATTGCGATACAGGGCCGTGATTTTGGCTATAAAAGGGTCCCCTAGACCCCTACCCCAAGCTTTTTAAGAGAATCATATATGGCGTGCCAGGAGACTCTATGGAATGCTTTCTCAGCATCCAATGAGAGTATCTAATTACAAATTTTTAACTGCATCTAGCCCAGGAAATACTTTGTGCCTAGTAGCAGTGTCTGCTAGTGAGCGGATTATCCCGGCTGTTAAGCAAGCTGCACCACCTGTAGTTTAGACACTTAATTTTTTCAAAGGAAATGCTTCGGGACCATGGGATACTTAGTGAAGAGCATCAGGAGGCACCCCAAGGCATAGGGGCTGGGACTGGCAGTAGGATGCCTTGCGGTGGACAGCCGAGCTCGATCCTTATAAAAGCTTTTTAACTGCAGCAGCTTTAGTGGACGCTACTGGAGCTGGAATTACCGCGGCTGCTGGCATGAGACTTGCCCTCCAATAGATCCTTGTAAATGGATTTAAAGTGTATTCATTCAAATTAGAGAGACAATTTAAATTAAAAAGCTTAGAGCTGCCTCCACCACAGGGGGGCTCGCTCGACCCACCAGCGGACAGGCACCAGTATTGGGAGAGGGGGGCTGGCCGTCAGGGTTCACCGCGGCTCTGGCACAAACCCGGCGACACGGAGGTGGCACGGGCAGGAGCGGACTGGCCGTGTCGGCTTCTCACTTTTTGGATTTTAGAAGGGCATGACATGCCTATGACGCGCCCCTGGGCCTGTGTCGCGCTGCGTTGCGCACGCGGGAGCTTACCCGGAGCCGGATCTCTTGAGGGTTGTAGTCTCGTGGCGGTGACCCGGTCCGTGCCCAGGGAGTCAAACTGAGCGGCGATGTAACAGCGGTAGATGCAGGACGACTACGCCACCCGTTGAATGCAGCTATGGAGCTGCCGCTGCAGGACAGTCCGCTGAGGCCGGTGGATGGATGGTGCAGCGTAGATGGTATAACCCCCAACGGGAGGGGTATGGCCTCAGGGCAGCAGATGTGGATGATAGGGGTAGCAGGAACCACTCAGAGACGGTGCGGTGTAATTCAGGGTCTTTACTGGTAACAACGATAGACCCTCCCGGAGTACTTGCTAGTGAACGGGGCCTGGTCAGTCCTTGAGCAGATGGGATCTCCCCTGGCCAGGCGGAGTTGTAGGCCTCCCAAACTGACTGTACTCTTCTGGCTACCTTGCTAGAAGCGGATATAAGTAGCCCACGTCCCTGAGTGTACCGTGTGGTGCTCACCCGTATGGCCGGTGACTCGGGGCCTTCTAATGGCTTCCGCTCCACGATGGCGGTGCTGGTCCCACGCGTGTGACCGTGCCTTCGGGTTTCAGGGCCTGAGGACCTGAAATCCCCTGCCGGTCGGCTTCTGCTGCTGGGTAAGAGTTAGTCCCCACAGCCTCGGACGCCGGGTCCGGTAAGAAAGCTTCTCAGTCAGGGCGAGCTCTGCAGCTGCCAGCCCCTGACTCGTAGTAGTATTGCTTCTGCTGTTTCTTGTCTCTACTCTCCTTGACTGCTAACCCTGCTTCAGCCCCGGGTTTATATAGGGGAAGTTCTTCCCCTCCCAAGACTGGGCAGGAGGTGTGGCATGCACAGGATCCCTGACCAAAGGACCTCCCACCTGCTCTCAGACATAACATCTCTATCACTGTGGCAACCAGACCCCTGGGGTGTCACACCTATATCTGTGTCTCCCCCTCCTTTTACTCCTCCACCTCTTTTATTTTCGCATGACTATATGTACTTGTCACTTTTCCATGTGTTAGTTATGTCTTCTGAGCAGTTTGTCAGCTTTTGGACACCTTTGAAGGTGTTTTCTATGTGTTTCTATGTGTTTTTGTTTGCCTGCCATTGGTTTTAACGGTGTTCGAAGGTGTTCGACGAACAGTTCGACGAACAGTTCGGCGAACACACGGGTGTTCGACGAACCGAACCGAACTCGAACACTACGGGGGTGGCTCAACACTAGTTACAACCACTAATAACTAACTGTCACTATATGAGTGATCATAACCATGGATACCTAAGCCTCTGCAAAGCCCTGCACATGGGGTAAGAGACAGCGAATTAGAAGAACAATACTGCATTTCTAATTGATATATCACAATGCCCCAGTAATTATTATATATACCCAAGGCAAATGAAGTGAACAAAAGAGCCTTAAAATATTATAGTTTTTTATAATATAAAATACATCTAAAATAAAAAAACACAAGTGCCTCTAATATGAGGGACACGAAAATGTACATTTCGTCCTGCTTCCTGAGGGGACGCCCTCTAAGGCAGCAGAATGAAACGCACGTTGGGGTGGAGGGACAACTGTCATTTATTTATGCAATGGGTGTTTAATATATAGGTGGCACTATTTGATTGTTCTATTTACCTATGTAGCTAGCTACCACCATTAACATTATACTTTGCCTTTTATGTCAGATACTGTTTGAGGTTGGGTCTATTTTCGTGTCTTTTAGAGGCCCTTGTATTTTACACCTTGTATTTCATTATTTTGTATGTATTTTATATCATAATAAACTTTAATATTTTAAGGATTTTTTGTTCACTTCATTTCCCTTGGCTATATATAATAATTACTATGGCATTGTGATATATTACTTAAGCAAAGTGCTATCCTACACATTTTTGGATTGATTATTTAGGATGTATTTGGATGGTTACATTTTTAATTGGAGGCATTTGCTAATATTATTATTACACTTACTACATATTGGGATAGGATCTTGGAGATGGGAATACCCCTTTAAATGCTTTTGAAATTCCAGATAGGATTAAAACGGTGAAAAGGGTTGTCTCGGATTAGGAAAAACAGCATCATTTCTACAAAACAGTAGCACTCCTACAGGCTGTGTCTGGTATTGCAGTGTAGCTACATTCTAGACCAGTGTTCCCTTACTTCAGTCATCAAGAGCCACCAACAGATCATGTTTTCAGGATTTTCTTAGTATTGCACAAATGATGAGGTTATCATCTAATCAATACTGAAGAAATCCTGAAAACATGATCTGTTGGTGGCTCTTGAGGACTAGACTTGGGGAACACTGTTCTAGAGCTTATCTCTTTGGTCCTACTTCATTGTATCTATAGGACTTGTTTCACATGTTCCTGCACAGAAAAATACACTAGACAGATATATATGAATAATTTGCAGCTCAATACATTAGTCATACATTTAAGCTTTAAAAATGGGACAACTTCCTTACTGATTCATTTTGGGTAATCCAGAGAGAGTGAGAAGAACGATAATTTATGTACATGATCAATGTGTCTGTTTTTTGCTGTATTGTTCGCTTGCGTTAAATCACGATTCCTTCCATGAAATTGAAAGAGAAGAAAAGCCTTGGTGATTCATAAGTAACTCAGAAATTTTATCTCCTTTTTACAGTGTGCCAGATCCTTCCCAAAGGAGTTTTGGGGGTCCTGGGCCCATCTTACAGCCCGTCATCCAGCTCCATCATCAGCAACATCTGTGGAGAGAAGGAGGTTAGCCCGCTCTAGTCATAAAGCTGTTGCATACTTTGCTATTCTAACCTGCCATGACACATTTGTCAGTTCATTTCTTTGATCTTTTACTCCATGTTATGTTAGATGTTTTTCTCTGATTTGTTTGACAATTATGTCTGTAAAGTGGAACCAAATATTTAACAATGCTTATCCTAAAACTGAACATAACCGGCATCTATTTATGAACTTGAAAGCAATAAACTAACAGTGTATCAGCTCGGTTCTTTTATAAGGATGCCACTGTTCCACATTTGCTCCACTTACAAGAAATATAATTACAGTGTAGTTTGTGATGTAAGCTAGAAGCGTAAAATCTTCTGCGATGTATCTCATGTATCTCTAATGGTACTGCTTGTAAGCAAAGGCGCGCTCATAGAGTCATAGTGAGCGAAACACGGACCATAATAGAAACAGGACCTAATGTACGTGTAGCTAAGGCAGCACTACAGCAAATACAAGAAGGGGTTTTGCAGTAAACAGAATGTTAGGGATGATGCTTCCCCTTTAATTTACAACCGTCCAACAATGGGGCCAAGTTGCCATGGATGTTGGCACTTGTACAGGAACCATTGGTGCACTTTAATATCACAACCGAAACAAAATCCCTACAGTTACAGTTCTCTTATTGACTCCTCAACAGTGGAGACACCAGTCCCAGCAGTAGCTACTCACTTCTTGATGTAGCAGGTCTGGGGTCACACAGGGATCCAGCTTGGGTCCAGATGCCTTTGGCACAGGACTGTAGACTCATTCCCTTAGATAAGCCAGGCAGTGGTGGACATCTCCTGGTAACCTGGCTGGTCTGCAGATGTGGTTTGGTTGCAGGATTATCTTCTCCCCTCACACACTGAGCAGCCGGACTCTTAACACTCACTCTGTGCCTCTGTCCCATGCTCTCCAGGATCAGACTCTCACATGTCTGACATGGAGGATTGCACACATCTCTCTGTCTGCTGCTAGCTTCAACCTTCTTCTCCAACCTGCTCAGCTAATCAGTCCCTTCCTCTTATACTCCTATGATGCAAAAAGGGGCAATGTCTGCTAGGAGGGGTAGTCCATGGTAGTGCAGCAAGAGAAGCATTAATGACGCGCCCCCAGAGCCGTGGGGTGGGTACTCGGCAGCCGGGCCTATGGGAACTGGGGGGATATCACGGTGGCTGGCCCGGTCCGTGGCCCAGGGCGGTCAACAAAAAGGGGAAATATTAACTGTAAGGGGTTTATAGTTTTAGAAAGTGTTCGTGACGCCACCTGTGGAATGCGGCCAAAGGGAGCCGCCGCTGCGGAGCAGTCCTCTGGAGCCGATGTTATTGCAGCAGGGATGGTGTGGCTCTCCACAGGAAGAGCTAGCTCCAGGGCAGTGTAGATAGTGTTGGTTGCGCTGGGCGTTGTAATGCAGGGGGAAGATGGTGCAGCTGAAATAATGGACTGAGGCAGTGCGGTGCAGTCATCCGAGTCTTTACTCACAGTTGTTAAGTTCCTCAGGTTGTACTGTCCAGCTTACAGCCTCCTACGTCGCGCTGCGTTCACCAGAACGGGGGTTCAGCTCTTCCTCCGGTAGGTTAGGAGCACCTCACAGAACCCCGCTTTCTTGTGTTCCTCTCTAGACCGTCTTAACGCTGGGTCTTCTCCCTCCTGCCCTGCGCTTCCCCACTCACAGTCCCGCTTAGGTGCTCTGAAGTCCCTCCTGTCTCACTGGAATTCTCGGACCTGTTTAACCCTCACGGTGACTAGAATGAGGCTTTGGCAACTGAACTATAAAAGCCAGAAGCCTCCGGTTTTTCCAGACGAGACCTGGAGTAACACGGCTGGTCCAGGGGCCGGTCCCCTTCTTGCGGCCTACGATCCCTCTGTCTTCTGACAGATTCGGAGCGTATGGGTGCCGTCCTGCACTCGCCGTACCCCCTGGGATCCCTTCAATAGAATGGAGCCTTTCTCCTCTGCTCCCCTCCTGGGCCTCTATCACTAGGCCCCAACTTGTGGAGCAGAGCTCCTAAAGAGACTCTGCTCCCTGACTGACTGTCCTCTCTCACTCCTCTCACTCATCTCCTGCCACCCTAAAATGGCTTCCCTTTTTATACCTACTGTCAAAGTGCTCCCCTAAACTGCTTCCTCCACCCACACCCACTACTGGTTCCCCCTACCTTTGTGTTCCCCCGACGCCAGCCAGGGACAGGGCTCAGCACTGCGCATGCATCCTGCCCCTCCAGCCGGCCTGGAGCAGTGTAGTGTTGGATGCAGGTGTTGGGGTTTCGGGCAGTACTCCCTCCTTACCTGAGAGAAGGAGACACCACACCTCTGGGAGAGGTGCAGTACCTCTGTGGCGACTGAACCCTCTGGGGCGCCACATTAACATCTGCTGCTGTGAATGTCTGTGTAATCTCAGCAGTAGCACTAGATAATTGGTTGTATTCACTTGGCTTCTTACTTATGAAATTTTCAAAGCAATCGTTAAGTCCAAATGATATCTTTAACTGGGAACAATAAAAACTCTATAAAAGGCCTACTACTGTGTGTAATTTATAATACTGTCATTTTTAATGTAACTGAGGGACTATTGGTTCTCCTTAGGCTAGGGTGACACCAGCGTATATTTTCTCATTGGAGAGATTCTGGCCGATGATGCTAATCACACTCTGGTCAGAGTTTAATCAGAGTGTGATCATAATGTGCTCTGATTCTTTCAAGTGAGGAGAAGATGGAGAAAAAAATGTCTCCATCTTCTCCATTCTGTCAGTCCATGGAAATCGGACTGCACTCAGATGTCATCTGTTTATAATGGGGACTGACCAGTGCTCACCCCCCCTTCCCTATCCAGGGCCTAGCTGTATGGATATATAGGGCTTAGGTTTCATGTTCGGCGATTTGTGAGCAGTCAATATATGGACGGTACGGGAGACAGGGTGATATTAGATCAGCCTAGGGGTCTCCACTTCCCCTTTCCCTAGTGTCTGGGCTTCCTCCCCTCATCCCTTCGTGTTGCACTTTGTCTTTCCTTCACTGTGCGTGACATTTACATGGTCGAGTGCGATCCGAATATCGTATCAAGCTCGTACATGCTGTGAATTTTTTTTTTGGACTTGCTCTGTCCAAGGAAAAAATCTGACGTGTGCACGGTCCCATCGAACACAATTGGTCTGAGTGCAATCCAATGTTTTGTCGTATCACACGCGGACCTAAAATATGGTCAGATGCAAGAGCCCTAAAAGAGAACCTGTGCTGTCACTTACTTTGATGACACAGCATTTAATCTTAATTCTGCCAGTCGTATATTTTCAGTAGACTAGGAGACATAGGCTATTATTCATGAGTATGAACATTGACTCTTGAAGTGATGGGTTTTTTTTGGTGGATCAAGAAACATAGACTATTGTTTGTATGAGTCTGAACGTTGACTCTTGAATTGATGTTTGTGAATTGTTGAATGGCTGCTTTTTACCTCTTATATCAGCTCCTACAGTTTACTGCTATTCTTGGAGGACAGGGCTGCAGGGCCATTGAACAATTGATGTTTCCTAATATATTGATTACCCATTGTATAACTCCATGTAGCTTGTTGACTGCAAAACAGTGAAGTCCAAACTATGCAGATTGATAAAATACTCAAACAATGAGAATTAATCTCATCCCACCTTCCCTCTGACCTGTGGATGATAGCCTGAACCACAAATATGGGTAGAAAAAGGGATCTATATCTTTCTGCACGGAGAGACTCTACAGAACAGCAGCCAGGACACCATGGCTCCATCAAGAGGGACACAGATTTGACCGCTCCAGTGCCCAGGTACAGCTGCTACCTCTGCAGCCCCTGGTCAGGTAGTCCTTTATCTGACTGTAGTAGCTAGATAGATTAAAGCAGCTTTTATCAGGAAATGTGACATCTGGGAACAGAACGACGATGGATTAATGGGACTATGTTTATTTAATTATTTTGTACAAACTTTGGCAAATTCATGTTATAAGAACATATGCAGAATAAAAGAAGAACTCAAAGATTTGTGTGGTTGTCTATATATAGATTAATAATCGCATAGAGATGACAGCTGCCAAGAAAAGGTTCACTCAGCTCACGTCAGATCAAACGATCAGAAGAGCCTGCTCAGAGATTACCCCTCTTACATTTACTTAACAAGAAAGAATAAACGTACAATGTAAGAATTACTTTTGTAGAACTTTCGTCGCAATATAAAAAGACATTTCTTCTGTCATTACTGCAGTATGATGAGTTCAGGAGCACGCTGGCTTTCATGAATGCCTGATCACGTCTCCAAAAGAAAGGAACATTAGTACAAAAGGAAAGTAAAGCCGATTTCACAGAAGAGTAATGTGGGCACATCCGCATTATTGTTGCAAAACCCGGCTTGTTTGCAGGTCAGATATCCAGAGCTAACAGCATCATAAGGGCACTGTTACAGGAGTTCGGGAAATCAGACCTGTGGGCAGACGGACCAGGAATTGTGACCTAAATACACGTGCGGAAATGCGTCCTAAGGGCTTATTCAGACGTCAGTATTTTTCCTGTACACAAAAAACAGTCCGAGTTTCATCAGAGTTTTTTTATCAGAGTTTTTTTATCAGAGTTCCTTCAGAGTTTGGTCTGTGTCGGTTTTTAATATTAGAGTTTGTTTGCTCTTTCATCAGTTTTTCTTAAATGAAAAAGAAAAAACGATGGAGGCTTCTGTTCTTATGCTTTCCATAATTAACAGTCGGGTAAAACAGTAAAACAGATAGCACTCAGATGGGGTTCAAGTGCTGTCCAATTTCTTCATGAACCCAGACTTGCGTTGGCGCATTTTATTTGAGAGTTGGTTCAAACTCTGACATTTCTCTGTGATTTTCTATGGACCACTTGGTCTGCAAAATTACATTACATGTGAACAGCCCCATAGACTCTGATAGTTACCAATTCTCAGTGAAAACATGGCTAAGGCTATGTTCACACACCATGGTTTTTTCAGCGTTTTTTGATGCGTTTTTTTAATGCAAATTTTCAGCTGTGTTTTGCAGTACCAGCAAAGTCTGTGAGATTCCAGAATTCTTAGTTCACACATAATGTTTATTTTTTGTTCAGGATTTTGTGCCTTGCATGTTTTTTTGGGAAAATAGAGCATGTCACTTCTTTCACAATTCTTTCAGCGTTTTTTCACCCATAGGAAGTAATGGGTGGTGAAAAAAACGCTGAAAAACGCACCAAAATTTTTTCAGCTTTTTGATGCCAACATAAGAATGTTTTTTTTTTCACTGAACTTTATGTACATGCATAAAAAGAGACAGAAGGACAGTGAAAAAAACGCACCAAAAATCACCAAAACTGCAAGAAAAATCCTGAACAAACCTCCCTTGAGAGATCAGGTTTTGCTGCAGAAAATTGATGGCAAAAAGAAACATGATGTGTGAACATAGCCTAAACCTCATAGAAGAAAAACTGACATCTGAATGAGCCCTTACAGGAGTAATCTAAACAAAGTCTTACATGTTGTAAGGGTATGTGCACACGATGCAGAAATGCTCAGGATTTTTTCCTGAGCGTTTCTGCATCTCTCTGGCAGGAAAAAACGCATGCGGATTGTACATGTGTTTTTCCTGCCAGGGACATGCGGAAATGAAGCGGTCTTCACTTTCATTTCCGCATGCGGGTTGACAAGCGCTTCCCAAGCGATTTTAGCATCACTTGGAAAGTGCTTGTCAACTTCACACTATATAAATCCATGCAGCCGGCATGGATTTATATAGTGTGTGAATGTCAAAAAATAAAAAATAAATATATACTTTACCCTCTGATGGCCCCCGGTGTCCTGCTTCATCGGTCCCGGCTGCCGGCAGTGAAGACTGTAGGACCTTCCGACGTCAGCGTCACGTGACCCGTCACATGACTCTGACGTCAGCGAAGGTCCTTCTTCATTCAACCGCGAAGTGCCCGGGAAGCCGGCAGGACGCAGCGCGGGCCGTCAGAAGGTGAGAATATATATATTTTTTATTTTATTCTTTTTTTTTTAATGGTACCTGGGTCTGGATGCGAGTCCTCTCATCCACACCCGGGTACCATCCGCACATTAGACCGCATGAAAAGCGCATCAACATATACAGTGATGCGGATTCCATGCGGTCTAATGCAAGTCAATGGCGGCAAAAGAGCAGCGTTTCCGCAAAATTAATTGACATGCTGCGGATTTTTGACCGCAGCGTTTACGCTGCAGAAAAATCCGCATCATGGGCACAGCACATGCGGATTTCCATTGGGGAACATTGCTGCCCTTCTACCATGCGTTTTTCATGCGTTTCCGCGGCGTTTACGCAACTGCAAAAACGCCGCGGAAACGCATGAAAAACGCATCGTGTGAACTCAGCCTTAGGCTATGTGCCCACGTTGCATTTATGAAGCAGAAAATTTCTGCTGCATAAATGCAAGTCCTCTCCCGGAAAAACGCATGCGGAATTCCGCACGCGTTTATCGCGCATTTTTCGCGCGTTTTCCACATGCGGAATTGCCTTGCGTTTTTTAGGCATTGGACAAAGGCAATTCCGCTTGCGGAAACGCAAAATTAAATGACATGCTGCGGATTTTTGAATGCGGCATAAACGCTGCGGAAAAATCCGCAGCATGTGCATAGAACTTGCGGAATCCCATTGGGGACCATGGGGTGCGGATTACCATGCGTTTTTCAAGCGTTTACACTGCGGAAATTCCGCAGCATATACGCGTGAAAAATGCTACGTGGGCACACAGCCTTAGGCTGTGTGCCCACGTAGCATTTTTCAAGCGTATATGCTGCGGAATTTCCGCAGCGTAAACGCTTGAAAAACGCATGTATATCCGCACCCCATGGTCCCCAATGGGATTCCGCAAGTTCTATGCACATGCTGCGAATTTTTCCGCAGCATTTATGCCGCGTTCAAAAATCCGCAGCATGTCATTTAATTTTGCGTTTCCGCAAGCGGAATTGCCTTTGTCCAATGCATAAAAAACGCAAGGCAATTCCGCATGTGGAAAACGCGTGATAAACACGCGAAAAATGCGCGATAAACGCGTGCGGAATTCCGCATGCGTTTTTCCGGGAGAAGACTTGCATTTATGCAGCAGAAATTTTCTGCTTCATAAATGCAACGTGGGCACATAGCCTAAGGCTGTGTGCCCACGTAGCGTTTTTCAAGCGTTTTTGATGCGGAATTTCCGCAGCGGAAACGCTTGTAAAACGCTTGGTAACCCGCACCCCATGGTCCCCAATGGGATTCCGCAAGTTCTATGCACATGCTGCGGATTTTTCCGCAGCGTTTATGCTGCGTTCAAAAATCCGCAGCATGTCAATTAATTTTGCGTTTCCGCAAGCAGAATTGCCTTTGTCCAATGCCTAAAAAACGCAAGGCAATTCCGCATGTGGAAAACGCGTGATAAACGCGCGAAAAATGCGCGATAAACGCGTGCGGAATTCCGCATGCGTTTTTCCGGGAGAGGACTTGCAGAAATGAAGCAGAAATTTTCTGCTTCATAAATGCAACGTGGGCACATAGCCTTAATCCACTTTGTGATGTAGAGAGTATATTGGATATTTCCTTAGGGTATGTGCCCACGATACAGATTTGAAGCAGAAATTTCCTGAGCATTTCTGCATCTCTTTGGCAGAAAAAACACATGCGTTTTTTACATGCGTTTTTACATGCGTTTTTACATGCGTTTTTTACATGCATTTTTACTTGCGTTTATGCATGCGTTTTTTCAATAATTTTTCCAAGCGATTTTGAGCATCACTTGGAAAAGGGCTTGACAAGTTGGTCGCACAATATAAATCCATGCAAATAAATCCATGCAACTGGCATGGATTTATATTGTGTGACCAACTTAGAGGTAATTTCTACTTCAAATGCTGCATCTAAAAAGTAAAAAAAAGAATTAAAAAGTAAAAGGAAATGACAAAAAACCTTATACTCACCTCTCCGGTGGCCCCCGGTCTCCTCCCGGCCACGTCCTCTCTCCTCGGCATCCCATGGTGTTCTGGAAGGACCTGCGGTGATGTCATTTAGTCAGCTGATGGTCACGCAGTCAGCGGTCAGGTGATGGTCGCGTGACCATCAGCTGACTAAATAACGTTACCGCAGGTCCTTCCAGTACACCGCGGGATGACGAGGAGAGAGGACACGGCCGAGAGGAGACCGGGGGCCGCCAGAGAGGTGTGTATGAACATTTTTTTAATTTTTTACTTTATTATTCTCTTTTTTTACTTGCAGGTACGATGGTACCCGGATTGGAGGAGAGTCTCCTCTTCTTGAGATCCGGGTACCATCTGCACATTGAACCGCATAACATCTGCATGCATACATGTATACATGCGGATATTATGTGGTTCAATGCAAGTCAATGGGTGCGCTTTCGCCGCAAAATCACACAATAATTGGTAGTGCTGCAGATTTTTTCGCAATGATAATCCACAGCGGAAATTTCCGCAGCATGTGCACAGCACATGAGGATTATCATTGGGATACATCCCAGACCTTCTACCAAGGAAATGCTGCTGCGGAAACGCATTGAATCCGCATCGTGGGCACACAGCCTCAGTGTGAATTGTCCTAGACTCTGCAGTAATTGCTGAGTGAGGGCTGCAGGGGTCTTCAGGTTGTGTGGGACAGCTGCCATTTAGGAGAGGCAGGGGTCGGAGACAGTTCAGTACTCTTCACAGTGTGCATCACAGATTAAACCGTGTCTCAGTCGTCTAACTAGTATGACCATCCTGCTATGTACGCTCTGAACTTCTAAAGCTTCAAGGAGCTTCAAAATCTACATAAAAAATAGCTCCAAATATTCTTTGGCTATGTGCCCACGTTGCATTTATGAAGCAGAAAATTTCTGCTGCATAAATGCAAGTCCTCTCCCGGAAAAACGCATGCGGAATTCCGCACGCGTTTATCGCGCATTTTTCGTGCGTTTATCACGCGTTTTCCACATGCGGAATTGCCTTGCGTTTTTTATGCATTGGACAAAGGCAATTCCGCTTGCGGAAACGCACAATTAAATGACATGCTGCGGATTTTTGAACGCGGCATAAACGCTGCGGAAAAATCCGCAGCATGTGCATAGAACTTGCGGAATCCCATTGGGGACCATGGGGTGCGGATATACATGCGTTTTTCAAGCATTTACGCTGCGGAAATTCCGCAGCATATACGCTTGAAAAATGCTATGTGGGCACACAGCCTAAGAATAGAAAAAGTTCTGCATTCTGTATTTTTTCTTTCACTAAACGAAAACCAATTGACCTCTCTGCTTCCACCTCCCAAGAGTCAAGCATCTGACGCATTGTGAGCATGAATTCCATTTGTCTATTTCTAAACCAGTACAGACAAATGGAATTCCCAACTCCCAACACAGCCTCGGAGATATGCTGCATGAGTCTGTAATCTGTGTGGTGTCTGCTCTATGTGTCTAATGTGTAAAAGCAGTGTGTGCTGCATGTGTTTAATATGTGAGCAGTGTGTCTGCTGTATGTGTTTAATATGTGAGCAGTATGTGTTTAATATATGACCAGTGTGTGTGCTGTATGTGTTTAATATGTGAGCAGTGTGTGTGCGCTGTATGTGTTTAATATGTGAGCAGTGTGTGCTGTATGTGTTTAATATATGACCAGTGTGTGTGTGCGCTGTATGTGTTTAATATATGACCAGTGTGTCAGCTGTATGTGTCTATTATGTGAGCGGTGTGTCTTCTGTATGTATTTAACATGTTAGTGGTATATGTGCTGTATTTCTTTATTTTTATTTATTATACTTACTTATACAGCACCATTAATTCCACAACACTTTACAGACATCATCACTGTACCCATTGGGGCTCACAATCTAAATTCCCTATCTGGATGTCTTTTGGAGTGTAGGAGGAAACCCACGCAAACACAGGGAGAACATACAAACTCCTTGCAGATGTTGTACTTGGTGGGATTTGAACCCAGGACCCCAGCGCTGCAAGGCTGCAGTGCTAACCACTGAGCCACCGTGCTGCCTTGTATGTGTGTGATATATAAGTGGTGTGTGTGCTGTATGTGTCTAATATGTGAGCAGTCTTTGTGTTATATGCCACCAATATAGAGGGGCAGGAGTCCAGACACCTTGACTGCAAAGGACTAGTGATGAGCGAGCATACTCGCAAGTACTCGGTACTTGCCCGAGCATCTCAGTACTCGAGATGCTCGGAGCTCGCCGAGTACTATTGCGAGATGCTCGGGCAGATGCTCGGGTCCCCTCCCTGCATGTTTGGCGCTCTTTAGAGCGCCAATCAACATGCAGGGATTGACTGCCACTCACTGTAATGCCGTAGCCATGTTGGTTGTGACATTACAGTGATTGGTTGGCCGCACAGTGTCATCAGGTCTATATCAGACCTGGCACCGCTGTGCTCGTCACAGTCACTCCGGAATCAGGCAGAGTAGGGAGAGGTGCTGCTGCGTCAGGGAGAGATTTGCTTGTGTATTAGGTAGTGTAGGGAGAAAACAAGTACATTACACATATCCATCTCAACAAACAGTCCTTCTGAGGACTAATCCATCTGCAGAGATATCAGGCAGGCAGGGTCTATAGGCAGGCAGGCAGTGTATATAGCAGACTGCAGTGCATATAGCACAAGAGGCTCCATTCCAGTTCTGCTTTCTGCTGCTGTTAGATATTTCTATACAAAGGCCCAGGTCTCAGGGGCCAGGGATACTTTTTTTTGGATCTTAATCCTTATTATTTGCTTAAAAAGCAATCCAGAGAACACCATTTTTCTGTGCCATTTGCTTGTTGGCACTGCAGAATACAGCTTGGTCCTTTCCATAATACAGCGCTAAAAATCCAGCTAATCAAAACAGTGTTTTCTCCGTCAAACGGATCACATATACGTTTTCAGAAAATACTGCCATTTTTGGCCTCCATTCAAATTTTTTTTCACTGTGTCAGCAAAGTTTTTGACACTGGTTTGCTGTTCAAAATAGTTACCTAAAGGAGAGGTATTTAAAACTGTGTTTTCTCCGTCACATGGATCACATCTACGTTTTCAGAAAATACTGCCATTTCTGGCCTCCATTAAAAATTTGTTTCAGTGTGTCAGTGAAGCAACTGACACCAGTTTGCTGTTCAAAATAGTTACCTACAGACCAGGTATTTAAAACTGTATTTTCTCCGTCACGCGGATCACATATACGTTTTCAGAAAATACTGCCATTTTTGGCCTCCATTCAAAATCTTTTTTACTGTATCAGCGAAGTTTTTGACACCGGTTTGCTGTTGAAAATAGTTACCTACAGGCCAGGTGTTTAACACTGTGTTTTCTCTGTCACACGGATCACATATACATTTTCAGAAAATTCTGCCATTTCTAAACTCCATTAAAAATTTGTTTCAGTGTGTCAGTGAAGCAATTGACACCAGTTTGCTGTTCAAAATAGTTACCTACAGGCCAGGTATTTAAAACTGTGGTTTCTCCGTCACACAGATCACATATAAGTTCGCTCAAAATTCAGCCATTTGTAGTGAGCTTGGAAGATATTGTCCTCCATTTAAAATGGGCAAGGCACGTGGCAAGGGACGGGGAACTGGAAGTGATTGTGATGGTGCATGCAGAGGCCGAGGACAAGGCCGTGGGCAAGCTGAAATTGTGCCACAACAAACACCCATATCTTCTCACCTGACCTTCCTGTCCCAATTCCTAGGGGACCGCAGCACACCACTATTGAACCTAGAGCAGTGTGAAAAGGATGTTGGTGGGATAGAGGATAATGCTTCCAGTAACTTAGCCACCACCACCACCACCCTGTCTTCCACACGGTCAAGTCTCAGTAGCCGTGAGTCTGGACCGCATATTCCTCATCCTGATCCTCCTTCCTCCCACCATGGCGAATGCCCGGAGACAACTGATCTCATACTTGGACACTCTGAAGAGCTGTTCACTTTTCCATTTATAGATTCGGGCCTCTCGCCAGGTCCACTTGAAGCAGGGCAAGAGGAGATCGCATGTAGCGATGCCCAAATATTTGAGCAGCGACGGTCACACAAAAGCGATGGTGGGAAAGTGTCACAAGAGGTGGATGATGATGAGACACAATTGCCAGAAAGTCAGGAGGAGGACCAGGGTGCGGAAGTGGAAGACGAGGTGGTAGATGATATAGTAATTGACCCAACCTGGCAGGAGGACATGCAGAGCGAGGACAGCAGCACACAGGGGGGGGGAGGCAGAGCACCCCAACAGGCAGGAAGAAGCAGTGTGGTGGCCGCAGACAGAAGGAAGGCTACCATTCCCCGTAACACCAACACGAAGGAAGTTGCCAGTACAACTGTTAGGTCTTCTCGAGTCTGGTTGTTTTTTAAAGACTCTGCTGATAACCCCAAAAAGGCCATTTGCACCACCTGCCAGGCCAGCATCAGCAGGGGTGGCAAAACGACCAGCCTGACCACCACCAGCATGATCAGGCACATGGCAGCAAAGCACCCGACTTTGTGGGCCGAACACCAGGGTACAGGAACAGTGTCTGCGGGTGGCACCAATGCTTCTTCCGCTGTTGTGCATGCAAGCCAATCCCCTGTCCATGGTGCATGCGAAGATGCCTCCTGCCCTGCACCTGTCGTTGCACACTCTCAAGTAGCAGCATCAGGAAGCACGTCCACGTCCTTGTCCCAGCGCAGCGTTCAGTTGTCCATACCCCAGTCCTTGGAACGCAAGCGCAAATACGCAGCCAACGCCCCACAGGCCACACTACTAAATTCTCACATTTCACGTCTGCTTGCGCTCGAAATGTTGCCATTTAGGCTCATGGAGATGGAAGCATTCCGCAACCTGATGGCGGCATCCGTCCCTCGGTACTCGGTCACCAGCCACCACTATTTCTCCCGGTGTGGCGTCCCCACATTACACAAGCACGTGTCCCAAAACATTAGCCGTGCCCTCAACAACGCAGTTACTGGGAAAGTCCACCTAACCACGGACACGTGGACAAGTGCTTGTGGGCAGGGACGCTACATCTCGCTGACGGCACACTGGGTTAACATAGTGGAAGCCGGGACCCAGTCGGACCTTGGGATGGAACACGTCCTCCCGACGCCAAGGATTGCGGGCCCTAGGTCAATCAGGGTTGCCCCCATGGTCTACAGCTCCTGCATCTCATCCTCCTCAGCCTCCTCCTCCTCTTCAGCCTCCATCTCCGAAATGATCACATCAGTTACAAGCTGGAAGTACTGCAGCACTGCCTCAGCCAAGCGGCAACAGGCTGTGCTGAAGCTAATATGCTTAGGTGACAAACCACACAATGCTGAAGAGTTGTGGACAGCTCTGAAACATCAGGCAGATCTGTGGCTTACACCGCTGAACCTACAGCCAGGCATGGTCGTGTGTGACAATGGCCGGAACCTGGTGGCAGCTCTGAGGCGAGGCGAGCTCACACACGTACCATGCCTGGCCCATGTGCTTAACCTCGTGGTTCAGCGGTTTCTCAAATCCTACCCAGAGCTGCTGGATCTGCTTGTTAAAGTGTGCCGCCTGTGTGCCCATTTTAGAAAGTCACCTAAAGCCTCCGTCGCCCTTGCCGTGTTTCAGCAATGTTTGCAGCTTCCGGCTCACAGACTGGTGTGTGATGTCCCTACGCTTTGGAACTCTACACTGCAGATGTTGGGAAGGATTTGTGAGCAGAAGAGGGCAGTTGTTGAGTACCAGCATCAACAAGTCCATCGGTATTCAGTTCAGACTCCACACATAAGACCTCAGGACATGGATGTCAGACATATGTACCATCCTCCAAAACTTTGAGGACTCCACCAAGATGGTGAGCGGCGATGACGCCATAATTAGCGTCACCATCCCGTTTCTCTGTCTTCTGAAATGCATTGCAGGTGGAGCACGATGAGATGGAACAAGGAACCATACAGTGTGATTACACACAGCCCAGCCTTATCTCATTCCAACGTGGATTGGGGGACAATGAGGAAGAACAGGAGCTAGTTTCATGCGCTATAGACGATACTACCTGCACAGCTGTCATATCGTCTGTTCAGCATGGATGGCCAGAGGACAGAGAGGAGGAGGAGGAGAGCATGGTCAGTCATCCTCTTGGTGAGGACACGGAAGTCTTGCCTGTTAGTAGTCTGGCACGCATGGCTGAGTTTATGTTACGCTGCCTTTCCCATGACCCTCGCGTTCTCAAAATTTTGGGTGACAGTCATTAATGGTTGGTGACACTTCTAGACCCACGCTACAAGGAGAACTTTTTATCTCTTATTAGTGAGGTGGACAGGTCTACAAAAATGGGGCTGTACCAGAAGGCCCTTGTTGCGGAACTATTAAAAAAGTTCCCATCTGAAAACGCTGGCGGCAGAGGTCACACTTCGTTGGACAACTAAGGAGTACAGACGAGAGAGACACAACTTCAATCCAGCAGAGGCAGGGGAACACTGTCAAAGTTCTGGGAAAATTTTCTCAGCCCCTCCCATTGCACAAGCCCTGCAGCGTGGGGTACTCTCACAAGGAGTGCAAAGTTTGGGGAGATGTTGAGGGAGTACCTTGCCGACCGTACCAACGTCCTCCGTGATTCCTCTGTGCCTTATAATTATTGGGTATCAAAGCTGGATACGTGGAATGAACTGGCTCTCTATGCCTTGGAGGTCCTGGCCTGCCCTGCCGCCAGCGTTTTATCAGAGCGGATTTTTAGTGCAGCTGGTGGAATTATAACTGATAAGCGCATCCGCCTGCCAACTGAAAATGCTGGCGGGCTGACTCTTATAAAAATGAACAAGGGCTGGATTGGGCCAGACTTCTCAACACCACCGAATGATAGCAGCGTAACATAAACTCAAATCCAGTGTCTTTTCTTGGGAAGTGTATTCCCATGCACCTTTTCACACCCACACATGGGTATACGCTTCCTGATTTTGGCTATTTGCTCTTGTCCTCCTACTTCTCCTCATCCTCCACCACCATATCACCAGGGTGACCGTGGTCCTTGATGCAACACCCACATATTTTTTTCAAAGGTTGTTTATGAGGCCCGTAAAAAAAATTTTTATACAGTATGTTCATGTATACCCCCCAGGGGTAAATGTTTGTCAGCCCATGCACTTAGTGCATGGGCATTACAAGTATAGGAGGCACGCTCCTTTCTAATGGGAACATTTTTTTATGAGGCCCTCCTCCACGTCTCTTCCAAGGGGCATTGGAGTGCCTTCAAATTTTTGGCAACTCTTGCATTCATTGCATAGGCCAGCACTATGGGAGACCCACTTCCTAATAATGGTAACATTGTTTTGAGAAGGCCCTCTGACCTCCATGTCTCTTCCAAGGGGCAGTGAAGTGCCTCCAAATTTTTGGCAACCCTTGCATTCACTGCATAGGTCAACACTATGGGAGACCCACTTCCTAATAATGGGAACATTTTTTCATGAGGCCCTCTATGTCTCTTCCAAGGGGCATTGGAGTGCCTCCAAATTTTTGGAAACCCTTGCATTCACTGCATAGGCAAACACAGTGGGAGACCCACTTCCTAATAATGGGAACATTGTTTTCAGGAGGCCCTCCTCTACATCTCTTCAAAGGGGTATTGGGGTGCATCCAAATTTTGAAAGTGGTCTTGGGGTGCGTCCAAATTTTGGGCAGCCCAGCCACTGACTGCATAGGTAATAACAGTATAGGAGACCCACTCTTTAGTAATGGGAACAATAAAACATAGCCGGCTGATGGCTCTCTAAGAATAGTGAGGGCCGACTGCTGGCCCTTTAAGAATAGTAAAGGCCGCCTGATGGCCCTATAAAAATAGGCTTTATGACTTTCAGAGTCCCTCCTTCATAAATGAAACACAATGTGTCTGATGATATCTCACACATCACATGGCCAGATAAGGTTGTAAAATGGTAAAATGAGATTTCCTGGTAAATGCATTTGTCACAGTTGAAAGCAATGCAAAAGTGAAAAAATGCATCAAAAACGCTACGTGTGAACATAGCCCAAGGTGTGGAGGAGGATTTTTGTTTTTGGTTATTTATTTTGCTTTATATACAAGTCATTACCCTGGAAAGGATGTTCCTTAACATATTTCCCAGGAAAATCCATTTTGGTTTCGTTTTGGTATATTTTATTGTGAGTCCGTAAAAGTGGCGTAATACCTCTGACAATGTTGTTGACAGAAGTGACCTGGGAGTTAGAAATGCTTCCAGGGGTCTTCCCCATGCTGTTCCCATGTCATTTGAGCACTGTTCCCATCGACTTGGGCAATTTTTAGGCCCTCTGCAGACCGCCAGGGGGAGCCGCCTGAAAAATGTTCGAGTTTCCCATAGACTTACATTGGGCTCGTTGCTCGGGTCGAGCACCTGAGTATTCCAATTTGCTCGACCCAGAGCATCAAGCACCCGAGCATTTTAGTGCTCGCTCATCACTACAAAGGACCCAAATATTCATAAAGACTTCCCTGCACACAATACACAAACAATGCAGAAACGTGTGTGAATGTGGACACTGTAAATGCAAAGATGATGATGAACAATTTTACAATCCTTAGACTATTTTCTCGTCACGCCAAGAACTTTCCATTGAAGGTATAAGTCAAGAGGATCTGTTAAAATATAGGCATGCAGTGGAATAACTTGCTAGCAGGCCCTATTGCAAAAATTGCAACAAAAAAAAATTCAATACTACAAAAGCAGATTTAACGATACACATTAGCTGGACATATGGCAAGGAGCCACACTTGTGGCATAAACTGAGAAGAAGAGTGTCTTTGGATATGTTTGCTGTAATGTTGGGTGTTTTTCTGGTGCATATTATTGTCCAAAAAGAGATGTTAACTTACCCATAGGCAAATACAGTAGCTGTATGCACGGACTCTTTGTGCCTCTTTATGGGGCTCTTTTGTATGTCAGGTTTGAGCATTGCTTTCAGGCATGAACATCTCCATAATGCAGCAAGCGACAGAACATGCCACCATTTTGTTTCTTTTGTAATTGCACAGAATGTAACACACACATTCTGCAGGTTTCCATATGATATTGGAAGCATATGGAAATACACTGGTACCCAATGCACCTCCATGGATGTTTTATTACAACTGCCTAGAAGAACCCTCATAAGATGGCAGCTAATTTGAGAAGATCCATAATATAAAAATATCAGTCAGTGGTATAAAACCATCCAGCTCTGACTTACAGGTGCATATCACTAAATTAGACTATCAAAGTTAATTTATTTCAGTTCTTCAATACAAAAAGTAAAACTCATATATTATATAGAGTCATTACAGACAGAGTGATCTATTTCAGGTGTTTATTTCTGTTAATGTTGATGATTATGGCTTACAGCCAATGAAAACACAAAAGTCATTATCTCAGTAAATTAGAATACTTTATAACAACAGCTTGAAAAATGTTTTTAAAATCCAAAATGTTGGCCTACTGAAATGTATATTCAGTAAATACACTCAATACTTGGTCGGGGCTCCTTTTGCATCAATTACTGCATCAATGCGGCGTGGCATGGAGGCGATCAGCCTGTGGCACTGCTGAGGTGTTATGGAAGCCCAGGTTGCTTTGATAGCAGCCTTCAGCTCGTCTGCATTGTTGGGTCTGGTGTCTCTCATCTTCCTCTTGACAATACCCCATAGATTCTCTGTGGGGTTAAGGTCAGGCGAATTTGCTGGCCAATCAAGCACAGTGATACTGTTGTTTTTAAACCAGGTATTGGTACTTTTGGCAGTGTGGACAGGTACCAAGTCCTGCCTGAGAATGAAATTTCCATCTCCAAAAAGCTTGTCGGCAGAGGGAAGCATGAAGTGCTCTAAGATTTCCTGGTTGACGAGTGTGCTGACTTTGGTCCTACACCAGCAGATGACATGGCTCCCCAAACCATCACTGATTGTGGAAACTTCACACTAGACCTCAAGCAGCTTGGATTGTGGCCTCTCCACTCTTCCTCCAGACTCTGGGACCTTGATTTCCAAATGAAAATTGGAACTCTGGGACCTTGTGGAGTGTGTCAGTGACTGCCTTCTTGACATCTGTCAAGTTAGCAGTCTTCCCCATGATTGTGGAGCCTACTGAAACAGACTAAGGAACCTTTTTAAATGCTTAGGCAGTAGTGATGAGCGAGTATGTTTTGTTAACCCTTTCGCCGAGTATACTCGGGCGAGCACCGAGTGGTTACAGCTGCTCGGTGATATGTTTGAATCACTCCCGTGTTCATGATTTGCGACGGTTTGACAGCTTTAATACATGTGATGAATGTGTAAGAAATAGACATTCCTCACATGTATTAAAGCTGTCAAACAGTCGCAAATCATGCACACGGGAGTGTGTGGCGCCCCTGCGGGTCCAGTTGCCACAGAGGTACTGCATCTCACCCAGAGATGTGGTACCCCACTCTCAGGTAAGGAGGGAGTACTACCCGGGACCCACATACCCACATCCAACACTACACCACTCCAAACCAGCAGGAGGGGCAAGATGCACTTGTCCACTGCTGAGCCCTGTCCCTGGCTGGAAGGGGGGAACCAAGAGAGGGGGAACCATGTAGTGGGTGTGGTGGAGGAAGTAGATCAGTGGAGCACAGACAGAAAGGGTATAAAAGACACATAGAAACATATAGAAGAGTCCAGTCCTGCTCAGTAGAGCAGTGCAGAAGGGTCCATGCTCCTAGCACCAGTGCTTGGAGCAGGAGTTGAGTGGAGAGAGAGGAGCCGGGCCTAGTAAAAGGGGCCCAGGAGGAGAGTGAGGAGAGGAGAGAAGAGCAGTGGGAAAGGCTCCAGAGACAGAGGGGATCTCAGGGGCATGGTGAGTGCAGGAAGCCACCCGTGCGCCCGAATTCACACTGACGTGGAGGGATCAGGCCGCAGAAGAGGACCGGCCCCAGACTAGTGGAGAACAACTAGGCTCAGCTAGCAAAACAGAGGCTGCAGCATTTTCAAGGTGTTGCAGGCAAAACCCCAAATTACATCGCTGAAAAGGTGGCCACATAGGGTCCAGGGAATTGCAAGTCGCCCGACAAGACCCGAGGCCACTGGCTTAGGACACTGATTGTGAGGCACAGGGCAGGAGGGTGAGAGCCAGCGCAGTGAGACGACCAGGAAAGGTACATAGAACGGGGCCCCGTCTGAGTGCTCCTGAAATACATGAGAGTTTGCTGGATCACTACCCCGGAGGACACAGGACGACGTGGGTGATTATAATCCGGAAAGTGTAACCTGAGGAACCTAATAACTGTGAGTAAAACCTGAAGACTGCACCCCACTGTGTCCGTGAATAATTGCTGCGCCATCACCAGCCCTGCACTACACAGCACCAGCAACATCTACCTCATACAATATATCATTTCCTGCCCTGGAGCTAAGCTCTGCCTGTGGAGAGCTGAACCAACTCTGCTGCGTCACCATCAGCTCCAGTGGATCTGCACCGCAGCGGCGGCCCCATATAGCCGCATACCACAGGTGGCGTCAGGAACATTATCTCTAAAAACTTTATTCCCCTTTTACTTTCCACCGTGACATCCCCCAGCACCGACCGGCCCGACTACCGAGTACCCCATGGCCCAGGGGGCATGTCATAAGTGATTCAAACATATCACCGAGCAGCTGTAACTACTCGGTGCTCGCCCGAGCATACTCGGCGAAAGGGTTAACAAAACATACTCGCTCATCACTATTAGGAAGCCTTTGCAGGTGTTTTTTGTTAATTATTTTAATTTACTGAGATAATGACTTTTGTGTTTCCATTGGCTGTAAGCCATAATCATCAACATTAACAGAAATAAACACTTGAAATAGATCACTCTGTAATGACTCTATATAATATATGAGTTTCACTTTTTGCATTGAAGAACTGAAATAAATTAACTTTTTGATGATATTCTAATTTAGTGAGATGCATCTGTATGTAATTCTAGCCCATTAGATACAATATACGCAATAGCATAAGCTTGTTTCCAAATTTAGATTAGATCTTTGTAATATAATCTGCTGTATAAGAACTTTGTGACCCCCCCAAGTCTCTTACGTGTTTACAATTTTTCTCTCTTTCCTTCGTGCCCCAGCTTCTGACATCTTCTCTTCATCTCCAATCGTCTCCAATTCTCCATTTCTTTAGTGCTAACTGTTTTCTTATTTTTCCACCAGGTACCTCACATAAAAGTATCACCCGAGGAATTTTTAAGGTTTCAGTTTCAGAGATTCACCACTCTGAACCTTCATCCCAGCAACACAGACATCAGTGCAGCGATTGCAGCTCTGCTTAATTTCTTCAACAGCACCACTGCCTGTCTTATCTGCGCCAAGGCGGAGTGTAAGTACCTGCCACTATAATCAATTAGCCAGCTGTCTCAATGTGGCTGTCCCCATGTACCCTTAAGTAACAGATTGAATTACTACAATGTAAAGTATTTAGCAGTGCACTGAAAAGAACATCCAGATATTATTTCGATCAGGCTCGGACTGGACCACGGGGGAATAGGTAAATCCCCCGGTAGGCCGCTGTGCAGGAGTGGGCCCCGCACATGATCAGTGCTTGTCAATGTACACTCGATTCATTGTATGCAGACAAAGGCAGCTTATCATTTCTTTAATAAACTACCCATTTTATTATTTTATGGAAGCGAAAGGCTGAAATGGCATAAAAGAACAGCAGCCATCGATGTAGTATTCTCTATCCCTAGACAATAATACTTGCATGTAGCTGAATAGTGGGACATCAAAATTAATGTTACTGGTGACCACTTGGTCCCCCAGTCCAACACTGCTGCTGACGACCTCCCCACAGTTTGTATATGCCCAGAGATAACCAACAAGTAATGCCAGGGGTTTCCTTACTAATGCATAACAATATCACTACTTACATGTTACATGTTAAATGTCTCGTGGCATCTTAATGTTACAAACTTGACGTGGTGATTGTGTAAATGCTTATGGACGCATCTTCAATTTACCATGATTGTTATCTCATTTTTATAATTATCACTACAAATGTAACTGTAATTTGTACAAGATCAATAATCTCGCTGTGTAATAGGCCTTTCATTAATCAGAATTGATTATCGTTTGAAGCTTGTTAATGCTTGCCGTTTGCTTTATTCTACAAAATAACATTCACTGGTGCATTTATTATATGAAAGCTTCACATTTAGTATAAGTTATGTTTGGGCAAATGTCCAGCCACTAAAAATATAATAAAAATAGCCAGAATGCTGCAAAATAATAAAATAAGTAACTCTTAACTTAGCGATCTCCACCATTCCGATGGTCTCTGTACTACCTGTGAGTCCAGATGGGTAAATAACCGCTGCAGCTAATCACTGCCTGTAGAGAAAACATCAGCACTGCAGCTAGTGATTGGCTTCGGCGGTCACGTTTCACATAACAGAACGGGAGAAAGGGAGAATGGCACTGTACTTCCTGCTTGATACATGTGATCGCTGCAGACAATCAGTGGCAGTCTCAGACTGGTCCACAGGAGAACAGGAGAATCCACCGGTGGGCCGCCATGCAGGAGTGGCCACCACCCTCTTATATGAGCAGTACTTGGCACTATATACTTTTCTCACTATGTACAGACAAGGGCAGCATCTTATTCATTTATCAATCTACCCAGTTCATTGTTATATACATTTGTGATTGAGGATAATGTCACATTTGCATGTAGCTGAAAAGTGGGGCCCTGGAGTTGGTTACTGGTGGGCCTTTGGCACCACAGTCCGACACTGTGCAGCCGTGACCATTGAGCCACCAAGTGATTGGCTGCATTGGTCAAATGTCTGTCTGCACTTAATAGGAAGTACAGTGACTCCCTGTGGATCTGGGAAGCATTGGAAGAGGAGAGGTGGAGATCAGTAAGTTACATGCTACTTATTTTTATTCTTTTGACAGCATTGTGGATATTTTTCTTTTTTATTATTTTCAGTCACTGAGAAACCTTAGTATTTGAGGGATTCACCAGGTAGGTAAACTGAATACTTGTAGCCTGGTTACTTCACAATTTACAACTGATTGAGATTCCAACATTGCTGTACTAAACTAAGTCATTTATACACAATCGGTCATACTTTTTTTCCCCCTTTTATGCATCGGGATATTCGTTTACGTTTTTTGGAACAAATCCTTCAAAATGGCGCATGTAGTTTTTAAATTTTACACAAAACCAAAACTACTCTTTATTTTTCCCTTTAACCTCTTATGCAACTTTTTAGCTAAAATGTTGCAAATTTGTGCACAATTTTCAGACATACATAAAATCATTCCAGGGCTGTGACTGGAGTACATTTGCAGAAAAATTTTGTGAATTTTTAAAAGCAATTCAGGAATCAATCGAAAACATCTGTAAATCCCAAACCCACAACGTTGAACATTAAAAAAAAGCAGGTGAACATGGAAAAAATAGACTTTAACTCTTTCACGACATGCGCCGTACTTGTACGGCACATGGCGTGTCTCCTCCTTTGATGCAGGCTCCAGCGCTGAGCCCTCACCTTTCCGGGGATATATGACAGCTGATCAGAGCAGATGTCATGTGCCCCTAACAGCCGCGGGTGGATCGCGATCCACCCGCGGCTGTTAACATGTTAAATGCTGCTGTCAGTCTTCGACAGCGACATTTAACATGGCCGCGCCAGAAGCGCGTCACTGATCCCACCCATCGATGCCCGTGTCACATGACCGCAGGTCGCCGATAGGTTGACATGACAACCCGGGGTCTGTAGGAGACCCCTGCGGTTGTCCTTGCCAGGATGCTATGAGCACTGCCCAGCGGTCAGCGCTCATAGCAGATGCGCATTTCTGCTACACATAGCAAGGCTGCAGCTCTGCAGTGTGTAGCACAGGCGATCAGACAATCGCAGCTTCTAGTCTCCCATGGAGACTATTGAAGCATGTAAGAAGTGAAAAAAAATGTTTAAAAATATTTAAAAAATTAAAAAAATATAAAAGTTCAGATCATCCCCCTTTCGCCTCATTCAAAATAAAACAATAAAAAAAATCAAAAATACACATATTTGGCATCGCTGTGTTCAGAATCACCCGATCTGTCAATATATAAAAATAATTAATCCGAACGGTAAACAGTGTAGCGAGAAAAAAAATCAAAACGCCAGAATTATGTTTTTTTTGGTCGCCGCAACATTGCAATAAAATACAATAATGGGCGATCAAAACATCGTATGTACCCTAAAATGGTATCAATAAAAATGTCAGCTTGGCGGGCAAAAAATAAACCCTCACCTGGCCCCAGATCTTGGAAAATGGTGACTTTTTTTTTTAAACAAACTTTGGATTTTTTTTCACCAGTTAAATAAAAAAAGAACCTATACATGTTTGGTATCTACAAACTCATAATGACCTGGAGAATCATAATGGCAGGTCAGTTGTAGAATTTAGTGAACATGGTAAAAAAAAAAAACTGTGAAATTGCACTTTTTTTTGCAATTTCACCGCACTTGGAATTTTTTTCCCGTTTTCCAGTACAAGATTTGGCAAAACCAATGGCGTCATTAAAAAGTACAACTAGTCCCACAAAAAACAAGCTCTCACATGGCCATATTGATGGAAAAATAAAAAAGTTATGGCTCTGGGAAGAAGGGGAGCAAAAAGCGAAAGTAGAAAAGGGCTGCGGCGTGCAGGGTTTAAACAAAGAGTACATTAAAAGAGGCGCAAATGAAAACCTAGCGAAAAACACCAAAAACTAAACCAAAAAGAGGCACAAATGCAATAATGAATTGGGCCGAATATGTTCATCTATAAATTCATATACATCTAGAAAGGTTCTCCAGAGTTCATGTAGCACTTCACTTACTAATGCACATGAAATACCAGAACTTTCTATCCTGTACTTATTGAGTGTGAAAAGTGTATTTTAATGACGGCATAACATATAAAGAATATTTTTTGGATCAGATGTTTTGAGTAAATGTAAAAAGAAGGTATACAGCTTGCTGATGCATAACACTTAGCAAAGACCTGTAGGTGCTACGCATCTGGAACAAAATGTTGAATTGATTGAAAGAACAATTAATTCCTGCTGATTAACACAAGAAAAGTCAATGCCTGGTATTCTCTCATTGATAAGTCTACTTGGTATGTCGATGCCTGAAAGAACATTAAGATCAGCAGGTACAATGGAAAATGGACAATATTATCCACAAGATAAAAAACAAAGTCTGGTTACCTGTCCAAGTGAAAAAGATAGTGTTGAGAAAATAAGACATTTGAATACAACTTTACCTGTAGTATCCTGGCATATTATCCATATTTTTAATTTAATAAGTTATAGAAATTTTTGAAAATGAAATAAATTTAATGGTTCAAGTACACAGTCTTTGCAGTGGCGGTGTGATGCCTCCTATAACTTTTGCACTAAATAGACATAGGTTTCTGTAAGGCCCCCGTCTCTGATATTATTCCCTACATGTAATGTTTCTGGGGGAGAATGATATAATGTATGAATGCATGAATGCAACGAAAAACCTCCATGTATGTCGGTATGAAATCGATGGCAAAGGTAAAGCTTGGTCCCATAGTATTCCATATGTGCCACATTGCAACTTTGTGCACCTTGGAGCTTGTATTGTAAGGTCACACAAATGTATTTTCAGTCTGATGCCGCCCGTGTGATAAATTTATCAACGCTTTTACGATTCATCAACGTCTGATTCATCAACGCTTTTACGCCAGCATTCTGTCAAAAAAAGCTTTGAAAAGTCGCATCATTTTGGCACAACAAGACGCTGCACTAAAATTATGTGACGTTTGGCATTAAAATGCCATTTTCACCCAACTGCTACAAAGTGGGCATAGCTGGAGTGGGACAGAGGTGTGGTGACTGCTGCTCATCAAATTCATGACGCTAGTGCTACTCCATAAATCTTAGTAGGAAATTGAGTAGGATTTATGGCAAGGAGCACACACAGATTTACGCCACTCATCCGGTGCTTCTGATTCAAGAGGCATAAGCCTGAATCAGAAAAATCTGACTCCAGCCCATCTCCTTATCGAGATCGGCGTGAACAAAGCCAGTCGTGATGTATCGGGCCCTTTGTGTGTTAGTACACATAAATATGTGGGGAATGGGAAAAAAAAATCAGAGCATGCATGTCCTGCTGGAAGGACACAAACCTAGCTTTCTGACACTGGCCACTACATTGCAACCCAAAATCCGTTGGCAATCTTCAGATTTTCATGATACCTTGCGCCCAGTACCAGAGGCGGCAAAACAACCCCAAAACATATTTGAACCTACACCACATATGACTTTAGGTACTGTGTTCTTTTCTTTGTAGGTCTTATTCCATTTTCGATAAACAGTAGAATGATGTGCCTTACCAAGCTCTATCTTGGGTCTCATCTGTCCACAAGATGCTTTCCCAGAAGGATTTTGGCTTACTCACGTACATTTTTGCAAACAGTCTATGTCACACAAGGTGTGGGAAAGACTAAGTGCAACACAAAGGGAAGAGGGAAAGGGAGCCCAGACTCTAGGGAAAGGGGATAGTAGAGACCTCCTAGGCTGATCTAGTGTCACCCTCTCGCCACTAACGTCCCTATATTGGTTCTTCACCAATCGCCGCACCCGTACCTCGCCCTGTCTTTCCCTGGCGTTAGGCTCAGGCTAGGGAAGGGAGGGGATGAGAGCTAGTCGATCCCTACTGAACACTAAAGACAACAAGGTAGGGACAAACAAGGGAAAATAGCTTAGCTTTAGATGGTACAAATAACCTTCCTGAAGGGCAGGAGGCAGGAACGTCCCCCTGAGCCTCGAACATTTCACCCTCCAGTTCAGGATACAGTGCCGAAATGACTACCCCTTTCTTTAATTTTTGACTCCTGCACGGAAAGTGACAACAAAATTTAGCCTATTAAAAAACAGGGACCATCTGGCTTATGGTCAGTAATAACAGTAATAGGATGGACAGCCTCCTCCAACCAATGTCGCCATTCTTCGAACGTAAAGCCCAGAAAACATTGTAGAGCTTTCCGGTTCTCGGGATATTCCCAATCAAGGACTGCACGGATCTTTCACAGATCCATCTGAAAACCCGAAGATGACAGCAAGTACCCCAAAAACTGCACCTCCTGAACAGCGAAAACACATTTTTCCAGTTTGGCATAAAGTTTGTTATCCCTTAATATCTGGAGCACCTGCTTAACATGTGTCTCAAAATCAGGTGAGTAAACCAAAAAATCATCCAGACAGACCACCACAAACCTCCCCACCAAATGATGGAAAATATAATTTATGAAATGCTGGAATACCGCAGGTGCATTGGTCAAACGAAAAGGCATAACCAGTCTCTCAAAATGTCCTTCCGGGGTATTGAACGCTGTTTTCCATTCGTCCGCTTCTCTGATTCTAACCAGATTGTAGGCTCCTCTTAAATATCTTAGCTCCTACAACCTAAATCAGGAATCAGAGGAAGAGGGTATGGATCACGGATGGTAATTTGATTTAATTACCGGAAATCTAAACAGGGACGTAGACCGCCATCTTTTTTCTTCACAAAGAAGAATCCTGCCACCACGGGCGAAGATGAGGGTCTGATATGTCCCTTCTCCAGACTTTCCGCAATGAAATCCTTCACTGCTTGTCTCTCAGGGCCAGAAAGTTTATACAGTCTGGACTTTGGTAGTTTAGCTCCAGGGGTCAGGTTAATAGGACAGTCATATGCACGATGAGGAGGCAAATCCTGACACCATCTCTCAGAAAAAGCATCCTCAAAACCAGACAGAAAAGCAGGTAATATTTCCATAGAGACAGTAGCAAGGGAAATATCTAAACAGTTCTCATGGCAGTAATCTCTCCATTCAAAAATTTCCCCTGCTTGCCAATCCACCAACGGATTATCTTTTACAAGCCAAGGAATACCCAAAACAAGAGGTGTGGGAAGATTGTCCAGGACATAGCAATGGAATATTTCACAATGATCTGACCCCACCCTCAGGTTTACCTTATGTACAATCTGAGTAAATGCTTTCCGTGCAAGTGGTGCTGAGTCCATGGCAAAGATGGAAATAGGTTTAACTAAAGTACAGCAAACAAGACCATGAGTTTTCACAAACTCAGTATCAACCATGCTGACTTTGGCTCCACTGTCAACAAACACAGAAATTTTCTCGGTTTTGCTCTCTAGCACCACCTCTGCTGTCAGGACAAAACAAGAACTGCAGGTTGGCAACAAATGCATCCCTTGTTTATCCAACTCCAGACTACCAAGAGTTAATCGAGTCTCCGTTTGTTTAAGAATTGAAGGACAGGTCCCAACAAAATGTCCCTTTTTCCCACAAAAAAAAAATACTCCTTTTTTCTTGCAAATCTCCGGGGAGATGTATGATGCAGAGACACCGCCTAACTGCATGGGTTCCTCCACCTCCTCCAGTACTGATTCACCCCCAGACCGCTCCCCTGGCAGAGGTACACAACCCCGACAAGAATGCAACGGAGAAGGTGGTCTCACTCGTCTATCCCGAAGGCATCTATCAAGACGTATGGCCAACGACATGGCAGCCTCCAAGGACTGAGGGGTTTCATATACTGCCAAGGCATCTTTCAACCTTTCAGTAAGCCCCTCACAATATTGACTTCTAAGGGCTGAGTCATTCCATTTGGAATCTGTTGCCCATCTACCAAATTCCGAACTGTACGTCTCCACTGACCGATTCCCCTGCTGAAGGCAGCGTAACCTAGACTCAGCCAAGGCGACTCGGTCAGGGTCATCATAGTCCTGGGGTAAAGAAAATGTCCACGACTAAGGATCTCCCTGCAGTAGAGAGACCACAATTTCAACCTGTTGCTCCTCATTTCCTGAGGAGTAAGAACGAAGTTTAAAATACAGTTTGCAGGCCTCCTTGAAAACAAAAACCTTGTCCCTACCTCCTGAAAACCTGTCCGGGAAGGCAACCTTGGGTTCAGGCTGGACAGGCCTATCTGCAGAGATCCCCACATTGGCGACTTGTAACCACTGCTGCTGCTGCTGAACCTCACAGCGGAGGTCATTCACCTCCAGAGACAGACTGCATAGCTGCTCTGCAAGCTCTGCAACAGAACCCATACCAAGGGAAAAAAAAAAGGTCCACGCCCAAAAAACACACAGAGAAGAAAAAAAGGTGTCAGGTTTTTTTTTCAAAATGTGCTCGGCCGGCCATAATGTGACGCAAGATGTGGGAAAGACTAAGTGCAACACAAAGGGAAGAGGGAAAGGGAGCCCAGACTGTAGGGAAAGGGGGGGAGTGGAGATCTCCTAGGCTGATCTAGTGTCACCCTGTCTCCACTTACGTCCCTATATTGGTTCTTCACCAATCACTGCATGCATACCTCGCCCTGTCTTTCCATAGCGTTAGGCTCAGGCTAGTGAAGGGAGGGGATGAGCGCTAGTCAATCCCCACTAAGCACTAAAGACATTAAGGGGGGACAAACCACCTTCTTGCACACAGCAGGTATTTATACACCCAGGCCAGGGTGTTAATTAGCCAGAGGAAGGTAGCTGCTGGGTCCTAGAGATATAACTTCTAAGAAGTTGTCTGTAATGCCAAACAAAGAGATCTCCTGCAGCCAACTGTAGGGTGACTATCTGTCACTTCTGACACACCCTTGACAGTCTAGCTCTTTAATGTTTCTGTGTCAGCAGTGGGTTCCTCATGGATCTCCTGCCATAGCATTTAATTTCATTCAAATGTCAACGGATAGTTTGTGCTGACGCTGATTCTCCCTGAGCCTGCAGGACAGCTTGAAATTCTTTGGAACTTGATTGGGGCTGCTTATCCACCATTAAGACTATCCTACGTTGTAACCTTTCATCAACTTTTCTCTGCCGTCCATGTCCAGGCAGATGAGCTACAGTGTCATGGGTTGTAAACTTCTTGATTATGTTGCGCACCGTGGACAAAGGAAAATGAAGATCTCTAGAGATGGACTTGTAACCTTGAGATTGTTTTCAACAATTTTGGTTCTAAAGTCCTCAGACAGTTTTCTTCTCCTCTTTCTGTTCTCCACTATTTGCACCAGTTTGCAATAGATACATTTTGGACATGAATTTAGGTAGTCGGTTCTTAAAACAAAACAGACAAATGAAATTTTCAAACTCAGAATTGAACTTAGTCTAAGCTTTAGAGCTCACTTACACGATACGTATAACTCAGATGAGTGCATCTGATTATCTATTGGATAGCACTCAGAGTAATGTTATTCTATGGTGCAGTTCAGATTTGCTATTTTTTTTTCTCATGCCGATTTGGAATGAGAAAAAAAAAATCGAAGCATGCTGCGAGTAGTTCCGGAATTCAGTTCACGAGCACCCATTCAAGTCTATGGGTGTGTGTAAAACATCAGACTGAACTCGGATGACATCCGAGTGCAGTCTGTCATCCGCGGACTCAGACAATGGAGAAGATGGAGAAGTTAAGTTCTTCATCCTCTCTGCACCTGTGATATGATTCTCTCATGCGAAAGAATCAGATCACACTAAGATGACACTCGGCTAAAATTCTGACAGAGTTTGAGCCAAGTGTCATTAACATAATTGAGCAGATCCTCTCACATGAGAGAATGATCACTCATATGACCCCGCCTAAGTCAGTGATCATAGTTGTTCCCATATTGAGCAGAGCTAAATACATTGGGCAATTTAAAAAAAGTACCGGACAACTTCTTTAATGTTTGGCCGCACCATGATGCACCGAGCACCTGTACTTGGTTTGAACAGTCATTCTGTACTGACAGAGCCCCTTAAAAATAAATATGTAATAGCAAAGACGGTACAGAAAAACAGAAGATTATAAATTGAAGATCATATTTTTCTCATAAATAATGACAAATATTTTAAAGGAACCTGACATCTGATACGTGCTGCCCAATCCATGGACAGCATGTTTGAGACATTGGCTGTGTGATCTCAGCCAGGTATATTTGAATCTGTAACGCTGCAGCATTTCAGAGAAAAGCATACTTTAAAAGTTGGTGAAGACTGAGCCACACAGGAGTCTAGACGGACAGGTGGGTCCCTGCAGTTTTCTCCCTGCCTGCTGCCCTGGAATGACAGGTCTGTCACTACATGCACATACAGGGAGAGACCTGTCAATCCAGGTGAGTGGGTGGGGAGAAACCACCGGGAACTCGTCTGTCCTAATGGACTCCCGTGCGGCTCGGTTTTTAAAGTTATTTTTTTCTGAAATGTCGCAGTGTTTCTGTGACGCTAGTCACTACTCATGGACAGATCGTGAGGCAGAGAAGTCAGACGTTCTGGGGTCAGTACCAAGAAAGTACATAGAAAACCAAAGGGAAAGACAAACGTGTAAGTCAGGTCATAGTCCAGGGTCAAAATACCAGGAAATAGCAGATCAAAGAAAAAGGACAAGATGAAGGGATAGTCAGAACACAGTCCAAAGGGTCAGGCAGTGGAAGATCAGAACTCGGCACAACAGAATCAATCAAACACTCACTAGGTAGCACAAACTACATCTGGCAGGGATCAGGGGCAGACAAATCAGTTATGTACTTGGGCAATCTCCAGAACAGAGGACACCTGGAGAAAGCCCAATACCTCCCAGTCACAGATTGGACGGCCGAGCTGTCAATCAAAGTACCGACAGGTCAGCACGCCCATCACAAGATTGGACGGCCAAGCAGTCAGTCGAAACACAGACAACTCAGCATGACCCAGATTCCATAGGGCAGCAAAACAGTCACTCATTGAGTGGAGGAAGCCTGACAGTTTCAGAGTCAAACATACATGGCTAAAATCATACAGCCAGTGCCTGATAAATGCTGCCCTGAGACCAGGCTGTCAGGTTTCCTTAAAATGAGTTGTCGTAGTTTAGCAAGTCATTGTCTGTCTACAGCAGTGTTTCCCAAACTTCAGTCCTCACAATCCCCAACAGATCATGTTTTCCGGATTTCCTTAGTATTGCACGGGTGAGAGAAACCTGTGGTAATTTTTTATGCCTTCATAATAATTCCATCACCTGTACAATGCCAAGGAAATCCCGAAAACATGATGTGTTGGGGGCTAGGAGGACTGAAGTTTGGAAATCACTGGTCTACAGGATAGGTGTTAACTTGTTGACTCCTGGGTACCTACGTCTGGTACCACCATGAGAATGAGGTTCTGAAGTTCCTCCTTAAATGGCTGCATTTCTTTCATTGTCTATGGGTCTGCTAGAGATAGTCAAACACTGTACTTGACTACCTCCAGTAGTGCCGCTCAGCTATCTTTGGTAGTCCCATAGATATAATGTATGGAATGGTGGCAGGCATGTGCGATCCCTTTGAGACAACCCCTTTAAGGTAGTATCTGAATATCCAAATAAATTAAGTTTGCCTATGTTTCTGTTACACGGTGAGCACACAATGAAGCACAAGGCATAGAGATGAGGATAAATAAGGTCCAACTTTTTGCAACTAAATTTTCCTAAAAAAATTGCTTTTGTCTACATCTCCATCTCTTGCCAATACATCACATCCTATTTTTCATTTGGACAGGACACGTTGAGGACTTCTACAATTTACAGAACATTAATGGATATCAGATGCGATTCGGTTACATTTACTTCATGGTAGGTCCATACATATTTTCAATGCTCTAGTTACCAGCAGGCATCTGCTAGCCCAAATACTGGGCCTCATTTATCAAAATCGGTCTTGTAACTCATAGCGACCAATCAGTGTGCAGCTTTTATTTTTTCATAATACTTTTGTAAATTAAAAGGGAGCTCTGATTGGTTGCTATGGGGAGCATGGCCATCTTGTCTGTCTATGACAGTTTTGATAAATTTCTCCTGACTATTTTCGTTATCAGATCTTACTGTAATATAGGATGTGGACTGCGGTCTCCCCCACCCACAGGGAACACTCCACAGTAGAGATTTCTAGTTGACTTCTATAGGAGCCTTTATCAATAAGGAATACAGACAGGCAATGTTGTGGCCTATGTTCATATCCTCTCACCGTATATGAGAATTATTCTTGTAAGCAAACATACTCAGAAAAAGCGACACCATGAGATGAAAACTATAGGAAGAGATATATTACAGCCTTGTTCTTGCAGACTATATTTAATATATGGTTTATCTGCAAGTGATTCATTGACATTACCTCCATGCTGAGCTAATAATGCAGCAGTGCTTCCTACAAAAAAGTATCTGCAGAAAAATAGAGAACTCACAGTGAAATTGTACCTTCCTGGTATTACCATAGAGAATATTGATATCATCTGGAATAAAAATGAATCCTCCATGCCAAGATTCTGTAAAAACCATATAATATACAGTACGTGATTTCATGAATATACTACAGTTTGTGGAAAAGAAACATACTATATATTTAACAAAACCCATATGAGCATAAGTTATTATGTCCATTTTTAACGTGGAAAAAAAATAATTATATAGGAAACCTGACAGGTGATATATGCTACCCAAAACCTCGGTCCCCAACGGCTATTAAAAATATGCAGCGTTTCAGAGACAAACATACATGGCTGTGACCATACAGTCAGTAGCTGATACATGCTGCCCATGGTCTGGGCCGGCGTTAGGGGGTGTGGGCAATTACCCAGGACCCCAACTCATCTAGGGGCCCACAGCCAGTGGCATGCTGCTGATAGCGGAAGAACACGTGGCCACTATGGGGCCCATAAGTCAGGGGGGCCTGGTGCCAGTGCTGGCTCCGGTCACCCCCCATCCAGCATTGCACATTCAACTGTATCAGAATCCAGGATGACGATACAGTTGAAAACAATGGTGGTGGAGGGAAGCCGTCCACTCCCTCCCACATCAATCTCCCTCAACATTTGACATTTCAGCCAGTGGGCATGATGACGTCACTTCATCGTGCCAAGCTGTGCTGCGAAGTGGAGCTGCTGAGCAGACGAGCTGCGGAGACCGAAGCAGCTGGGGAATGGTGAGAGGTGAGTATGTAGTTATTTTTTAAACCAGCGAGTACATTGTTGTGGCCATAATACTGCATGGAGGACTATGGGGTGTGCATTATAAGTTCTATATGGAGGACTATGGGGGTACATTATACTGTATGGAGGACTATGGGGTGTGCATTATATTGTATGGAGGACTATGGGGTGTACATTATATTGTATGGAGGACTATCGGGAGTGTAAGATAGGGAAAGGGGAAAGGGGAAAGTAGGAAAAGTGTGGATATAAAGAAATTTAAAATGCATAAACTTTATTGATTAATTAAAATCCTATAGATGTAAAATTGCTCATGCATCTATAGATGCATATAAGGTAACCACCTACTGATAGAAAAAGTGGTACCCACTAATAGATCTGGCTGGATGTAGTGTAGGGCAAATTATGGGACACCTCAGCCAGATCTATTAGTGGGTACCACTTTTTCTATCAGTAGGTGATTACCTTATATGCATCTATAGATGCATGAGCAATTTTACATCTATAGGATTTTAATTAATCAATAAAGTTTATGCATTTTAAATTTCTTTATATTCACACTTTTCCTATTTTCCCCTTTCCCTATCTTACATGACTATTTTGGTGGTGTACACCTGTGGATATAGATCTGATGAGAATAGACCATTCTTTTGATTGCCTTTTGGACTATGGGGAGTGCATTATACTATATGGAGGACTATGGGGTGCATTATACTGTGTGGAGGACTATGGGGAGTGCATTATACTATATGGAGGGCTATGGAGTGTGCATTATACTACATGGAGGACTATGGGGTGCATTATACTATATGGAGGACTGTGGGATGTGCATTATACTATATGGAGGACTATGGAAAGTGCTTTATATTATATAGAGGACTATGGAGTGCATTATACTATATGGAGGACTATGGGGGGTGCATTATACTATACAGAGGACTATGTGGAGTGCATTATACTATATGGAGGACTATAGGGTGCATTATACTATATGGAGGACTGTGGGGCACATTATACTATATGGAGGACTATGAGGTGCATTAAACTGTATGGAGGACTATGGGGAGTGCATTTTACTATATGGAGGACTATGGGGAGTGCATTTTACTATATGGAGGACTATGGGGAGTACATTTTACTATATGGAGGAATATGGGGTGCATTATACTATATGGAGAATTGTGGGGAGTGCATTATACTATATGGAGGACTATTGGGGTGCATTATACTATATGGAAGGCAATGTGGGGACCATTATAATATTTAGAGGGCTATGCAGAGGCCATTATAATATTTGGAGGGCTATGTGGTGGCAATTACAGTATAATATTTGGAGGATTATGTGGGGGCCATTATACTATATGGAGGGCTATGTGTGAGTCTTTATACTTTATGGATTGCTATGTGGGGGCCATTATACTGTATGCAAGCAATTATACAGTGTGAAGGTTTGTGTTGGGTCCATCATACTGTGTGGAGGGCTGTGTGAGGGCCATTATACTGTTTATAGGATTGTATAGAGACCAATTATACTGTTTGAAGGGCTGTGTGGAGTCTGTTATACTATGTCTCTGTATGTATGTGCTCCATCCATGTGTAAGGAGGTAGACAAGAGAAAAGACGAATATAGTTAGTGTCTACATAGTAACTCCAAGCGAGCACCGCCATCTGCTGGTCAAAGGCTGTAAAGAAAGTTAAAGCAAAAATTATCACAGTAGTAGGAACCCAAGAGTGAAAGACCTGTGCTCCCAGGGAAGAGTTTAGAAGAGACACCAGGTCAGGTGACAGTTGTGTCACAGTAACTAAATATAAAAGGCCTGGCCATGCTGAGAAGGAGGCAGTTGGCGCCTGAGCCTATACCAGGCAAGTCGTGTGTTCGCGAAGTGGACTTACAGCCACCATCGCCACAGAAGGGTCTGAGAGCTGTCAGATTCCGGAAAAGGCCGGAGCTAAGAGGATCCATAACCTGAGCTTAAAGGAAGATTGGTGACCTGAGCTAAGAGGAAGATCCGTGACCTGAGCTAAAAGGAAGATCCGTGACCTGAGCCGAGTAGAAGTCCATGACCAACGCCAGTTAAAGACCGTGACCAGATCCTGTGGGCCTTTGCTTTCCTGTGCAGATGTACGATACTAGGAGTGGACTTGGACCATACTTCAAGTAGCGAAGATGGCCAGCGAGTTGATTGAGAGAAACCACCCCTGAATTGGATTTGTGACCTACCGGGTAGTGTTGTAATCCCCATTAGGGCCTGTGTACTCTTTAGTGTTGTTCATATAGCAAGCGACAGCGACGAGTAGAGTGACAATGATGTAAGATAACGTTAACGGTGACCGCTACTCAGAGATAGAAATAATAGTGTGAATAATATTGTGATTATATTCTGGATATCTGTGATGCTAAATTCTGTATTGCAATAGAACCTATTTTACTGTCTTTGCTCAAGCCATTTTCCGATCTCATACTTAAGGCACTAATCCTTGATCTGTATATATTAAACAAATCGTTGTTGGTTCAATATCCTCCTCATTGTCTGTGCCGTTGAATCAAAGTAAACTGCTACACATGCATGAGTCGGTATGTATGTGCTCCATCCATGCATATGTCGGTATGTATGTGCTCCTTCCATGCATCTGTTAGTAAGTATTTGCTCTGTTCATGTGTTCATGCATGTGTCTTTATGTATGTGCTCCGTTTAATGCCTGTGTCTGTATGTATGTGCATGTACATATGTGCTCTGTGTATCTGTATGTATGTGCTCTATGTATATGTGTGTGTGCTATGTGTATATACATGTGCATGTAACATGCATTTTGTGTATACGTGTCTGTCACATACTGTTTGTGTTTAGCATCCACATTTATAAATACTGGTAGCACAGACAGGAGTCCATAGGTGTAAACATCAGCAATCGCCCAATGAATGAGCAAAATGCTGCCTATTCATCGGGTGATTGGATTGTTTATGGGTCGGGCAGCATGTATCACCTGACAGGTTCCCTTTAAAGATAGATAGTTCTATTTTTTACTTGGCAAATCATCCTTGGGTCTAATTTATTTACTTACGTTACTCGCTTATATAGCGCTATTAATTTCCACAGCACTTTACAGACATAATAATCACTGTCCCCATTGGGACTCATAATCTACATTCCCTTCCAGTAACTCTTTGGAGTGTTGGAGAAAACTAGAGTCCCAAGAGGAAACCCACACAAACATGGGGAGAACATACAAACTCCTTGCAGATGTTGTCATTGGTGGGATACATGAGCTCAGCACTGCAAGGCTATAGTGCTACAAACTGAGCCACTGTGCTGCAACGATATGTAATTCAGACATTAATCTTTCAAATACATATCCTAAGTACCGACTATAGTCTAAGGGGCTGTTCATATTATTTTGCAGACCAAGTGTCCACAAAAAAAGGAGACATATTCGTTGATGGATCAAACTCACCACTGCAAGCCAACGGTGCAAAAAGCGGACACCGCTAACATTCCATGTGTCATTTGAGTGCTATCCATGCTGTCCATTTTTTATTGGTTAAAGGGGTTGTCTGGGACTTTCACATTGATGGCCTTAAGATAGGTCATCATTGTCTGATCAGTGGGGATGCGACACCCGGCTCAGCTACAGAGATGGACAGCTCCTTCTACTCTACTGCATAGTGGCCGCTGCCGGGTACTGTATATCCACTCCCTATTGATTTGTGTAGGGGGGCAGATGTGCAGTACCCAGCCATGGCCACTATACAGTTGACGGAGCTGTGCTGTGAAGCGCCGTACCTGAGCCGTTCCGCCAGCCGCCAACACCGGGAACAGCTGATCGGTGGGGGGTGGAGGATGTCGTACCCCCACCGATCAGACATTGATAACCTGTCGTAAGGATCCAGCATACTGATGAAAACAGAGCGTGAGCTTCCGATTTTTCTTGATATGCTAGATAAATTTGGATTATTTTCAGCTAAGGTGGTAAATTTGTGCAAATCAGTTCTGCTCCTCTTAAGGTTGAAAAGGGAAGAAAACCTCCCCATGATTACAGTGTTATAGCCAGGTGACTATTTTCATTATTTAGGTGAAGCAGCATCTGTCAAACTAGAGGACTATACAACACTTAATATTCCAACAGTGATAACATAACCATATTCAGAAGAAAATAAAGATTTGAAAGAAATTCCCTTTGTCCAATTCAGATAGAATTGCTATATATAAAATTATCCTTTTTCCCCAAATATTATTTTTTTATAAGAAAATTGTCGAATCTGCTTGGATAATAGCATATTTAAATCTTTTAATTCTCTCCTGTCTAATCTAATTTGGCGTGGGAAGAAACTTAGACTGAAAATTATTAACTTTACTTATCCATTTAATAAGGGGGGATTTAATGTTCCGAATCTTTTTGCTTAATTCCTGACATCCCTGTTCTCCACAATGTATAGCTCCTCACTTATCCTCATTTTTAATGAATATTTGTAAAATTTCATCTAGACAGAACATGTTCCAGGCTCTTGAAGGAAATAATTCGTATCCCTTTTCCGCCATGCTAGTTAAAATCTGGAAGGGATTTATAAAAATCTTGGTGATGGGGCATTTAGCTTCTAATTATCCATTTTGGGACAATCTTAACCATCCTGAAATGGCTCAACTTTCCTGTGATAAATTCTGTTAAGAAAAATGAATAGTAGAAGCCTCACAGATAATAAAAGATGGCTACATTTTATTCTTTGAGACTCTAAAGCTACAAAAGGAATTGAGGAGTCTAGATTTTTTTGATATCTGCAGCTAAGACATACAATGCAATTGTCAACCCCAGTTTTCCGCTTTGGAGGAACATACCCCTCTTATAAACTTATTATTAACTCATCAAACCTGTAAGAGTGAGATCAAAACTTTCTAGAAATATTTGAACAATGAAAGTTCTGAAGATGCGGCGATTAAATCTAGAAAGTTTTAAGAATCACGGTTCGGATTTAACTTTAATAAAAGCTGGGAAATAAGAGAATACTTTGGAGAAAAAGCTCCCTTTTAGGCTCTGCATTAGGTATAACATGTATTTTTTTACCTGGAGTGTTGCTATAAGTTGGCTTTGCATGACAATGATTGAGCTGCATTTTAGCATTAATGTTACAGTCACAAACTTGAATAAGTCTTAACAAAAAGTTCTATAGACTAAGGTATTGAATAAGTTCTATAAAACTGAAGTTAGATGTCCAATGAACCCTACAGAGTTCTGATGTTAATGCAGCAGGACCGCAGAGGTGGGGTTTCCAGGATATTAACCATATGATGGCTGCACCTCTATATGCAACTACTTGTGTGGAACAGATTACATACCTAAATGTCACCACCTTAACCATAAAAGTAAAAAATAGGGCTTTATTATTTTATGTATAAACTTTATAAAGGCATAACTACATTGAGATAAACCCTAAAAAATAGACAAATATGCAGATAATGGTTTGACACAGAAATATAAGATTTTGGGTAGCGATAAAAATAGAACATAAATTCCGGGTTTATTCTTTGATAAATATATAGTGTGTCCATCTTGCATTTATTTACTCCTCTGCAGTAGTTAACTGTTGGGGAGGATGAGAGTATTTATCTAATTCAGCACTTAGACAGTAATTGACAGGCTTTAAAAGCAGTGTGTGGGCTGGCAGTTTCATACACAGAGAATGAGAGTGGTGTCACAGAAGGTTAAAAGAGCTTGGCAGAGTTCATTCCCAGAGTCTTTTTTCTTCTTTATCAGGACACCACACTGATCCTATGGGGGTGGCTTATTGTTAAGGTCTTGTGTACAAGGCAAAGCCATGTAGAGTCCCCATGGTGCCATATTACGGAGCCACAGACGTTCTGCTCAGTTTCGTACAGCACCATATTCTCCTGTAAGAGCAATGTTCCCAGGAAAGAATGTCACTGGGAAAGGAGGTTTTTTTCCTTACAAATTCTGTATAAACCGGAGTAAAAAAAAAAAAAAACTTCTGGAAGTATCTGACCCGCCCCCTGGGCCGTAAGGTACTTGGCTGCCGGGCCTCTGGTTGCAGGGGGATATCACAGTAGCTGGCCCGGTCCTTGACCCAGGGTGGTCAGTAAAAGGGGGAATAGTTTATAGGGGATTTGGGAAAGTGTTCGTGACACCACCTGTGGAATGCGGCTAAGGGGTGCCGCCGCTGCGGAGCAGTCCTCTGGAGCTGATGTTCCGGCAGGACGGTCCCGGAGGAAAGACGGGCACTCACACGGGGATAAGCTTCAGTACCTTTACTGGTGATGGTGCACGCACGGTCCAGGGCACTCCGGACAAAGGGCGCACTTTTGGGCTCTCCCCACTGAGCCGGTATAGGGCCTCCTGATCCGTGGCTTTCCTCGCTAAGCTTCTGACCTGCCTGGAGCTAGGCCTAGCTTGGTTACTGTCTCTCTTTGCACCTGCTGACCTGGTGGTAGGGCCTTCTCTTGGAGATCACTCTCCCTGGACGCTGGGGCCTCCGTGACTCCTAGCCCTGGTACTGTAATCAGCGTTTGGTGAACCTGGGACCTCTAGTCCTCCAGGGGTTCCGGTGGTTCCTACTGGGTGTGAAGGGTCCCTGTAGGCGTGGACCCGGTGTTCGGTATATATCTCGGGGTGAGCCTGGTATGCTGCTCTGCCCCCTCGCTACTTCTTCCTTCTCCTCTTGCCTTTGGCCACTCTAGGGGCCCTCACTAGGCTTCAGTGCGTGCTGTAGGCCTCAACTTGCCTCACACAGCAGCCTGCGTGCTGCTCTCTTCACTACTCTCTGAGCGTCAGCACGCTCTCAGACTCTCTCTCTCAGTCTGACTGAACTGAAACTCCAACTAGAACTGAGCTGCCTGGCTCCACCTTCCCTTTATATATCCCTATCAGGGCTCCCTCTGGTGGTCTGAGGTGGTAGGGTGGAGATGTGTGAATGTGTGAGGGCCTCTTGTGGAGAAGTCCATCCATGCACCCTTCTGGGTTCTGTGGCACCAATGCGCAGCAGGGCGCCACATAATCATATAAAGTTTTTGGAACAAGGAGATACAAATGGGCCCCATGATTTCCAAGTAATTTCAGTTCTACTTAGGCTGTGTGCCCACGATGCGTTTTTTAAGCATTTCCGCAGCGGCAATTCCGCTTGTATGGATTTATATAGTGTGACCAAGTTGTCAAGCACTTTCCAAGTGATGCTAAAATCGCTTGGAAAGCGCTTGACAACCCGCATGCGGAAATGCATGTGAAGAACGCTTCACATCCGCATGTCCCTGGCAGGAAAAACGCATGTACAATCCGCATGTACAATCCGCATGTGTTTTTTCTGCCAGGGAGATGCAGAAACGCTCAGGAAAATATCCGGAGCATTTCTGCATCGTGGGCACATAGCCTTACTCATCCCTGCTGCGCCTGGTCTTTGTTGATGGGCTAAAACAAAAACCTAAAGAAATGAACTGGAATATAAATTAGTACGCATGAAAAGTGTAGGTGCATGTTCACACTGGCCACTAAGCAGATAAAACTTAAGATTAAAAACAAAATGGGCTAATACCTTGCAGTAAATAAATAGCAAGTGCATGAAAATAATATAGGTTGGTTAACATAATTTTCATCAAGCAGGTCATACCCTTATTTGCACAGAGTGCAAAAACCTGAAACACAAAACAAAGTGAACAAATTTACTGCGGGGTATTTGCTCACATCATTTTTATCTTGGGTTTTGTCTGTTTAGTGGCCTGTGTGAACATGCACCTGCTTTTACAAGCATTCCAGTTCACTTCTTTAGGTTTTTGTTTCAGGTTTTTGCCTTCTGTGGACATAAGGGTGTTTAATTGTGTGGCCTCTCTTTTACTTGAGCTGGACATTAGGCTTGTATAGCTACCCTTTGTTGGGTGTCCACTAGTCGGGTCTCAGTCCTGCTCGGCCCTTATTCACATTTATGTCATTTGACATATGGTAAGGTTTTAATACTAGAGGTTAGGATCATTCAGAATAGGGTCACTGTGACATGATGGGATGGCTTTCATGCTTTTTTGATCAAAATTATGTTAACTTGGCTCAGTGTCTTGTGTTGTTTAGATTGCCATCACTGCTGAGTCCAGTGATTGAGCACAGAGTCTGCAAGCTGTTCGTGCTCCTTGCCTAGGTAATCGATTATTCTGAGACTGCAGGGTGACCGGTATTATAAGCAATGAGGTGTATGCCATAGAATTAAAAAGTCCTCTGCTCTTGAGATCAGAGAGGATTATTAATAAGAAGTACATTGCAAAGTTGCTTGTTTTGCAAAGCAGTTTCAATTTTACCCTTAAATGAGCGTGAGACATCCATTCAAAAAAACTTATTTATGGAAAATTGAGCGGTGTTGAGAGTTGACAGCAAGCGCTTGATTTTCTGCACAATTCATTCAGAAATTTTTATAACATACAGTACAGACCAAAAGTTTGGACACACCTTCTCATTTAAAGATTTTTCTGTATTTTCATGACTATGAAAATTGTACATTCACACTGAAGGCATCAAAACTATGAATTAACACATGTGGAATTATATACTTAACAAAAAAGTGTGAAACAACTGAAAATATGTCATGTCTTATATTCTAGGTTCTTCAAAGTAGCCACCTTTTGCTTTGATGACTGCTTTGCACACTCTTGGCATTCTCTTGATGAGCTTCAAGAGGTAGTCACCGGAAATGGTCTTCCAACAATCTTGAAGGAGTTCCCAGAGATGCTTAGCACTTGTTGGCCCTTTTGCCTTCACTCTGCGGTCAAGCTCACCCCAAACCATCTCGATTGGGTTCAGGTCTGGTGACTGTGGAGGCCAGGTCATCTGGTGTAGCACCCCATCACTCTCCTATTGGTCAAATAGCCGTTACACAGCCTGGAGGTGTGTTTGGGGTCATTGTCCTGTTGAAAAATAAATGATGGTCCAACTAAACGCAAACCGGATGGAATAGCATGCCGCTGCAAGATGCTGTGGTAGCCATGCTGGTTCAGTATGCCTTCAATTTTGAATAAATCTGCAACAGTGTCACCAGCAAAGTACCCACACCATCACACCTCCTCCATGCTTCACGGTGGGAACCAGGCATGTAGAGTCCATCCGTTCACCTTTTCTGCGTCGCACAAAGACACGGTGGTTGGAACCAAAGATCTCAAATTTGGACTCCTCAGACCAAAGCACAGATTTCCACTGGTCTAATGTCCATTCCTTGTGTTCTTTAGCCCAAACAAGTCTCTTCTGCTTGTTGCCTGTCATTAGCAGTGGTTTCCTAGCAGCTATTTTACCATGAAGGCCTGCTGCACAAAGTCTCCTCTTAACAGTTGTTGTAGAGATGTGTCTGCTGCTAGAACTCTGTGTGACATTGACCTGGTCTCTAATCTGAGCTGCTGTAACCCTGCGATTTCTGAGGCTGGTGACTCGGATAAACTTATCCTCAGAAGCAGAGGTGACTCTTGGTCTTCCTTTCCTGGGGCGGTCCTCATGTGAGCCAGTTTCTTTGTAGCGCTTGATGGTTTTTGCAACTGCACTTGGGGACACTTTCAAAGTTTTCCCAATTTTTCGGACTGACTGACCTTCATTTCTTAAAGTAATGATGGCCACTCATTTTTCTTTACTTAGCTGCTTTTTTCTTGCCATAATACAAATTCTAACAGTCTATTCAGTAGGACTATCAGCTGTGTATCCACCTGACTTCTGCACAACACAACTGATGGTCCCAACCCCATTTATAAGGCAAGAAACCCCACTTATTAAACCTTACAGGGTACACCTGTGAAGTGAAAACCATTTCCGGTGACTACCTCTTGAAGCTTATCAAGAGTATGCCAAGAGTGTGCAAAGCAGTCATCAAAGCAAAAGGTGACTACTTTGAAGAACCTAGAATATAAGACATATTTTCAGTTGTTTCACACTTTTTTGCTAAGTATATAATTCCACATGTGTTAATTCATAGTTTTGATGCCTTCAGTATGAATGTACAATTTTCATAGTCATGAAAATACAGAAAAATCTTTAAATGAGAAGGTGTGTCCAAACTTTTGGTCTGTACTGTATCTGCCAAGTATGAATTCAACAGTTAGGGTATGTCCAAACAATGTCTTTTTCAGGTGGGTCCGCCCTGGAACCCACCTGAAAAGCACTCAGAGATCTCTCAAAAGAATGAATATATGCATTGCACTTTAAAAAATACGTGTACACATGCTCAGACTTTTGAGAGTTTTTTACTGGTTCAGGTTTCAAAAAATGCCAAGTGGCTAAAAGCTGAATACTATAAACTATTGAAAAATGCCCAGAAAAAAACAGCAAGTCAAAAACAATGAAGCAAGCTGTCAGGAAACGATGAAAAAGGCACAAAGAAATGCCTAAAACATCTTCCTATTACAAAACTCGCCAGGTTCGCCCAAGTTTAAAAGACATTTTATGCACATACCCTAACACAGCAATGTGAATGAGACTAATGGTGTAAGGAGTAGCAATGTAAGGTGTCTTGTAACAGGGCTTGGTGAAGCTCTTTATTAGGGATCATTAGGGGTTCAGAATGCACTGGCCTCTGCCCCTTGAACAGTGGTAGCATAAATCATCTTATAAGCCTCAAGAGAAATTAAGTTTGGTTTATTACTTACTTTCAAACTCTGCTGCAACATCCAGAAAGTTATTGGAAAAAGTAAAGAGAGCTCTTGGACTCAGCACAGCGCTTCTGGAAGATTTCTTGTGCATGAGATTTGGATGCTCTGTCAATAGATGGGGGTCCTGGCACTGGAATGCACAGCGGGTGCAGAAATGGAGTAGAAGGATATGGCATGAAAAAAGGGCATGGCTATTGGGGAAAATTATGTCTGAATGTGACGTTAGAGTCAATTACTGTTTTCAAACAAAATATTTCCAAGGACAAACTTTCCAGAGATGCACCCCAGGTCCGAGCAGTACGGATTCACAAGGATAAGGAATAACTAGGGACTAAAAACTGTACTAATCAAGATAATAATCAGTAACAAAATATTGTTCTCTATCCTCTTGCTGAGACCAGTTTCACAAAGCCGTATTAGAGGACATTTTTGGTTTTACAGCCACAACAACCAGATTGCCTGCAGGTGTCTTCAAATTAATTTATATCACCATAGGGTATTATATAGGTACTGTTCAGTACAACCGTAGGGATCTGGGTGTGGTGCGTATGAATATGTATGATGAAAAGTATCTGAACGCATCTTAAAAAGAATCTTCCTGCTCATTAATTTGTGTCTTAAGGCAAAAAATGTGCGGCTCTTGGAAGATTTGTCTTATTATCATCCTCTGGGATAAAACCCGTTACACAGCACAATCAATGCTGATCACTGTGGTTTTTTTTTCATTATTACATAAGTAGCTTGGGTACTCAGGGATTGCTGCTGGAATGTGACTGCCAGTCACAGCTGTAAATATAAAATATATATATATATATATATATATATATATATATATATATACAAAGTTGAAACCAGAAGTTTACATCCACTATATAAAAAGACACATCTGCATGTTTTTCTCAATATCTGACATGAAATCAGAATAAACCTTTCCCGTTTTAGGTCAATTAGGATTACCATCATTTTTAATATTTGCCAAATGCCAGAATAATGAGAGAGAGAGAATGTTTTAAGGCATTTTTATTACTTACTGCAAAGTCAAAAGTTTCCATACACTAAGATTACTATGCCTGTAAACAATTCTGGACTGCCCATATGATGATGTCATGTGTTTGGAAGCTTCTAATAGTTTTTTTGGGCAACATCTGAGTTAATTAGAGACACACCTGTGGATGTATTGTAATGCACACCTGAAACACACTGCTTCTTTGTGTAGCATCATGGGAAAGTCTAAACAAATCAGCCAAGATATCAGGAAGAGAATTATGGACTTGCACAAGTCTGGCTCATCCTTGGGTACAATTTCAAGATACCTGAAGGTGCCTCGTTCATCTGTGCAAACAATTCTACGCAAGTACAAGCAAGATGGGAATGTCCAGCCATCATACCGCTCAGGAAGGAGACGGGTTCTGTGTCCTAGAGATGAATGTGCTTTGGTCTGACATGTGTATATCAACCCAAGGACAAAAGCAAAAGACATTGTGAAGATGATGGCGGAAGTTGGTAAGATTGTGTCAATAACCACAGTGAAATGAGTACTGTATCAACATGGGCTGAAAGGCCACTCTGCCAGGAAGAAGCCATTTCTCCAAAAGAAACATAAAAAGACAGATTAATGTTTGCAAATGCACACAGGAACAAAGACCTTCATTTTTGAAGACATGTCCTGTGGTCTGAAGAAACTAAAATTGAACTTTTTAGGCATAATGACCATTGTTACGTTTGGAGGAAAAAGGGAGAAGCTTGGAAGCCTAATAACACTGTTATGCACACGCCCGGGCTAAGCGGCGTGTGCGTGTGATTGGTAGTGATTCCACTGGACCGTGCCGGAGAGTGAATGCCTGGAGGGGCGTGACTAGGTATTCACCCGATCCGACCAGGGTCGCACGACGGCATACGACGCCAGTGCACCAAGGAGGAACCGAGCAGAGGGACCAGGTGCTACTCCAGGACAGACCCCGGACACGGCTGTTGACCCACACAGGGGAATACAGGAACAGGCTGGTAGGCTGGCACACAGACTGGTGGGTATAGGCAGGCACGACTGGTATGCAGGCAGGCGGGTATGCAGGCAGGGGGGTAAAGACAAGCACAGCTAGAGTGCAGACAGGGAGGCACTAGCAGGTAGGAACACAGGCGGGATAGGACCCAGTACACACCGGGACTCAGGAACAATACAGGCAGAGGGTTACAGGCAAGCACAGCTAGAGTGCAGACAAGGCTGAGCAGGGAGGACAGGGCTCTGTTCACACGGAACAGACAGGAAGGGAAAGACAGAGCCAGATACTCACACAGTACTTGCAGAGACAACAAGCAGGAGTTAGGTACGAGTTCAGACTCTGCAGAAAAAGGAAGGGAACGGACATAGAGGCAAAACAGGTAAAGGACAGGAGAGAGTTCAGACTGGAACTGAGTGTACGGAGGAGACCGACACTGCAGAGGGATACAGGAGCGGGTCTGGGAATACGGCCCCCAGAGAGGCGGAACGAACAGGCAAGGAGCGTGTTCAGACAGGACAGACCAGACACAGGAGCGGGTCTAGGAAATCGGCCACTAGAAGGCGAGAGGAACAGGCTAGGAGCGTGTTCAGACAGGACAGACCAGACACAGGAGCGGGTCTAGGAAATCGGCCACTAGAAGGCGAGAGGAACAGGCTAGGAGCGTGTTCAGACAGGACAGACAAGAGAACACAGAAAGGAGTCAGTTCAGACACGGGAGCTGATACCGCAAAGCAGGAGACATACAGGACTCAGTTCAGACACGGGAGCTGATACCGCAAAGCAGGAGACATACAGGACTCAGTTCAGACACGGGAGCTGATACCGCAAAGCAGGAGACATACAGGACACAGTTCAGACACGGGAGCTGATACCGCAAAGCAGGAGACATACAGGACTCAGTTCAGACACGGGAGCTGATACCGCAAAGCAGGAGACATACAGGACTCAGTTCAGACACGGGAACTGATACAAAAAGCAGGAGACAAGAGACGGGACCTGGCACCTTCAGAGTGCAAGCACACACTGAAGGAAACACTATGCTCAGGCCGGGATAGAAGGGAGCTGCTGAGCTATATACCAAGTGACAGACAGCAATAGGCTGAGGACGCACAAGGGGTGTGACCCACAGCAGGTACAAAAGGCAGGAAGTGATCGGGCGCCGCCCTTAAGCAGCAGAAACAGACACAAACAGACAGCATGGAGGGAAGCCAGAGAGACATTCTGGACAGGAGATCAAGTGCGCCCTCTTGCACAGTGGGAGATGGACCACCATGCAAGGACGCCGCCAGGTATGTTACAGTACCTCCCCCCTTACGCCCCCTCTTCTTCAGGCCTGCCAGAATCTTCCGCAGGGAATTCGAGGACCAGTCGTTCACTGGGTTGGAGGGGGACAGAGACTTAAGGGTAATCTCTGCTTCGAGGTACATCTTGTCAAGCTCACAGGAAGAAATAGACGGGTTATCAGGTACATAATGAGGAAAAGTCACTGTCTCTTTGTTATCTGGTGGTATCCCGGAGGATTCAGGAAACAACTGGAGGTCCTCCGCCGGGTCAGAAGAGTGCAGAGGCTCAGAGAAAACAACTGCTTCAGAGTACACTAGGTCGGACTCACTGGAGGAAGCAGGCGAGGTATCGGGTACCGAGTATAGGAAAGTCTCTGTCCATCCACCACCAGGTGGCACCCCGAAGGGTTCTGGAGACAGCTGGCGGTCCTCCGCCTGGTCAGAGGGGTGTAGAGACTCACGGGTAACCTCTGCTTCAGAGTACACTAGGTCGGACTCACTGGACGAAGCAAGCGAGGTATCAGATCCAGGATATAGGAAAGTCTCTGTCCATTCACCACCAGGTGGCACCCCGAAGGATTCTGAACACAACTGGAGGTCCTCCGCCTGGTCGGAGGGGTGTAGAGACTCAGGAGTAACCTCTGCTTCGGAGTACACTAGGTTGGACTCACTGGACGAAGCGAGCGAGGTATCAGGTACAGAGTATAGGAGAGTCTCTGTCCTTTCGCTACCAGGTAGCACCCCGAAGGGTTCAGGAGACAACTGGAGATCCTCCGCCTGGTCGGAGGGGTGTAGAGACTCGGAGGTAACTACCACTTTGGGGTACCCATTGTCAGGCTCACAGGACGAAGCGGACAAAGTATTGAGTACCGGGTGTAGAGAAGTCTCTCTCCATTTGTCATCGAGTGGTATCCCGGAGGGTTCAGGAGGCAACAGGGGATCCTCCGCCAGGTAGTAGAGGTGCACAGACTCTGAGGTAACCACAGCTTTGGAGCATCCTTGGACATGCACACCGGTTAAAGAGAAAGAAGCATCTGATGCCGGGTGCAGGAAGTTCTCCTGTGTGGAGTCTGGATGGGCAGAAGTCTCTTCGGCCAGGAGAACTGGTGCACTACCCACGCACATTACCCATTGGGGTTTCTCCGGGATACAGGGAGATGAAGCTTCAGTAGGGACTTCAAGGTTGGGGTCAGGAGGTCTCAGGGAGGACAGACCCTGGCGTGACGGCTTGCCTCTAAGTCTAGCACGTCTGGACTGCCTCTTGAGGTTGAGAGAAGTATTCCGGAAAGCGTAGTCACCCTGTGAGGATTCTGGGTGGGCAGTAGTCTCATTGGGCTGGAGGACTATTGCGCTACCCACACACATTACCCGTCGGGGCTGCTCCGGGATATTGGGAAGTGAAGCTTCAGCAGGGGCTTCAGAGTTAGGGTCCTCGAAGACCATACGAAAGGCCACCAGGAAGGCCTGCAGGTCAAGGATGACAGGATCCCATGCTTCCCATAGGGGGGTGACCCATTTCAAGGCATCACCCGCTAGGTAGTCAATCATAAAGGCCACTTTAGCCCAATCGGAAGGAAAATAGAGAGGGTAGGCCTTAAAGTGTAGCATGCATTGCTCCACAAATGCACGACACTGTCTTGGATCCCCATAGTAACGTGGCGGATCCGCAGGAACGAGAGCTGATAGATCCATCTGGACGGGTGCGTAATTCGCCTGGAACTCAGCTAAAGGGGGAAAAAAATTTATTTATTTATTTTAATGCATGTATTCGCTGGAAAAACTTCTCAAAGAGCGAAGGCCGTGGGGCTCAACGGGAACCATGGCCTGAGCATGCTGTTATGCACACGCCCGGGCTAAGCGGCGTGTGCGTGTGATTGGTAGTGATTCCACTGGACCGTGCCGGAGAGTGAATTCCTGGAGGGGCGTGACTAGGTATTCACCCGATCCGACCAGGGTCGCACGACGGCATACGACGCCAGTGCACCAAGGAGGAACCGAGCAGAGGGACCAGGTGCTACTCCAGGACAGACCCCGGACACGGCTGTTGACCCACACAGGGGAATACAGGAACAGGCTGGTAGGCTGGCACACAGACTGGTGGGTATAGGCAGGCACGACTGGTATGCAGGCAGGCGGGTATGCAGGCAGGGGGGTAAAGACAAGCACAGCTAGAGTGCAGACAGGGAGGCACTAGCAGGTAGGAACACAGGCGGGATAGGACCCAGTACACACCGGGACTCAGGAACAATACAGGCAGAGGGTTACAGGCAAGCACAGCTAGAGTGCAGACAAGGCTGAGCAGGGAGGACAGGGCTCTGTTCACACGGAACAGACAGGAAGGGAAAGACAGAGCCAGATACTCACACAGTACTTGCAGAGACAACAATTAGGAGTTAGGTACGAGTTCAGACTCTGCAGAAAAAGGAAGGGAACGGACATAGAGGCAAAACAGGTAAAGGACAGGAGAGAGTTCAGACTGGAACTGAGTGTACGGAGGAGACCGACACTGCAGAGGGATACAGGAGCGGGTCTGGGAATACGGCCCCCAGAGAGGCGGAACGAACAGGCAAGGAGCGTGTTCAGACAGGACAGACCAGACACAGGAGCGGGTCTAGGAAATCGGCCACTAGAAGGCGAGAGGAACAGGCTAGGAGCGTGTTCAGACAGGACAGACCAGACACAGGAGCGGGTCTAGGAAATCGGCCACTAGAAGGCGAGAGGAACAGGCTAGGAGCGTGTTCAGACAGGACAGACAAGAGAACACAGAAAGGAGTCAGTTCAGACACGGGAGCTGATACCGCAAAGCAGGAGACATACAGGACTCAGTTCAGACACGGGAGCTGATACCGCAAAGCAGGAGACATACAGGACTCAGTTCAGACACGGGAGCTGATACCGCAAAGCAGGAGACATATTGGACACAGTTCAGACACGGGAGCTGATACCGCAAAGCAGGAGACATACAGGACTCAGTTCAGACACGGGAGCTGATACCGCAAAGCAGGAGACATACAGGACTCAGTTCAGACACGGGAACTGATACAAAAAGCAGGAGACAAGAGACGGGACCTGGCACCTTCAGAGTGCAAGCACACACTGAAGGAAACACTATGCTCAGGCCGGGATAGAAGGGAGCTGCTGAGCTATATACCAAGTGACAGACAGCAATAGGCTGAGGACGCACAAGGGGTGTGACCCACAGCAGGTACAAAAGGCAGGAAGTGATCGGGCGCCGCCCTTAAGCAGCAGAAACAGACACAAACAGACAGCATGGAGGGAAGCCAGAGAGACATTCTGGACAGGAGATCAAGTGCGCCCTCTTGCACAGTGGGAGATGGACCACCATGCAAGGACGCCGCCAGGTATGTTACAAACACCATCCCAACTGTGAAATACAGGGGTGGCAGCATCATGTTGTGAGGTTGTTTTTCTGCAGGAGGGACTGGTGCACTTCACAAAATAGATGGCATCATGAGAAAAGAAGATTACGTGGCAATACTGAAGCAACATCTCAAGACATCAGCCAGGAAGTTAAAGTTTGGGCGGAAATGGGTCTTCCAAATGGACAATGACCCGAAGTATACTGTCAAAATGGTAACAAAGTGGCTTAAAGGGTTTTTCCCACGAACAAAAGTTGATTTTAATCAATAGATCTTGGAATGATAATAAGTTCCACAATTGAATGTATGTAAATAAAATGTTCCTGTGCTGAGATAATCTTATAAATGTTCCCCTGCTGTGTACTGTGTAATGGCTGTGTCTGACCGTACAGGGACACGGTCTGATCATACCACATCTCCTGGGCAGGGGAGGAAGCAAAAGAGTATACAGACATTACAGTATGAGATCGCAGCTGATTCTTTATTTGAAGTAAAACATTGTTTAAAAACAGGCAGTGAAATGTTTTACCTCACAAAAAGAATCAGCTGTGATCCCCTGCTGTAATATCTGTAAATTCTTTTGCTTCCTCTCCTGCCCAGGAGATGTGGTATGATCAGACAGTGTTCCATACACGGTCAGACACAGCCATTACACAGGGGAACATTTATAAGATTATCTCAGTGCAGGAACATTTTATTTAAATATCCAATTGTGGAACTTATTATTATTCCAAGATCTGTTGATTAAAATGAACTTTCGTTCATGGGAAAACACCTTTAAGGATAGCAAAGTCAATGTTTTACAGTGGCCATCACAAAGCCCTGATCTCAATCCTATTGATAATGTATGGGCAAAGCTGAAAAGGCAGGTGCGAGCAAGGTGACCTACAAACCTGGATCAGTTACACCACTTTTGTCAGGAGGAATGGGCCCAAATTCCGACCAACTATTGTGAGAAGCTTGTGGAAAGATAGCCCAAACGTTTGACCCAAGTCATTCAGTTTAAGGGCAATGGTACTGACGCGCCCCCTGGGACATATTCCTTTTTGAGGGGAATACCCGGCACCGGATCAGATGGGGGGTTGTAGTCTCCGAGCGGCTGTGACCCGGTCCCGTGCCCAGGGCGTCAAGCTCAGTGAGATGTGGCAGTTCTACAGATGTTACTAAAGTTCTTTTGTGTCGACTACGCCACCCGTTGTGTTGCGGTCACTGTGGCCGCCGCTGCAGCAGGGTCCGCTGAGGCTGATGGTGGGTGCGCAGCTTGATGAGATAACCCCCAACGGGAGGGGTATAGCCTCAGAGGGGACAGGCGCAGAGGATGGGGGTTGTGGTGGTGTAGTGCAGACGGCAGTGAAGACAGAGTCGGGTTGTGCAGTTAAGGGTGTTTACTTACTGCAGATGTTGTACTGGTCACTCCAGCTGCTAGTGACCACCCGAGCCGTGCTGCGTCCACCAGGTCCTGGATCCAGCCAACCCCCAAACAAGTCCGGAGCGTGGCCCTGAGCTCTCCCTCTGTCCTTTCTTCAGCCGTCCCCACCAGTGATCCACCTAGGTCCAGCTCCCTCGGGCCTGCTGTTGGGACACCCTTGGCCTTGGGTTCCCTGACCCTTCATGTGGTGTGCCTTCGGGGTGAATGTGTTGGGTGGCCGTGGCAGATGCTGCCCACGGCCTCCGGTCTCTGGCTGGGGATTGTTTTACCCCCACCAGTTTGGGTTCCGGTACCCTTTTGCTGACTCCTCACCCGGTGCTCTAATTTGGGTTCTTGGGTCCCTTCAGTCTTCCCCCTCTGGGTCTTTCTCTGCTCCACTCTCTCTCTCTCTCCAGGGCTGCTGTTTCCTTCTCTCTGCCGATTTGTTCTCTGCATCAGACAGGCTCCTCTCCAACTGACTTGTTCTCTACAACTGACCCTGATTCTAGTTGGTGCCCACCTTATATATCCCTCTATGTGTGAGCTCAGGTGACCAGCACCCAATGAGCTCCTATCACTACCCAGACTGCTCCCCCTATCTGCCCCTACACTACATGGGATGTTCCACCCCCCTCCCACTCCAGCCAGGAACAGACTCGGTCGTACCTGCACATTTCTAAGTGGGAGTACCGTTGGTCTGTTCCTCGGAAATGGGATGTATGTAGTGCATGCAGCCTACCGAGCTCAGTCCCACACTCCATCCTTACCCGGGAGTGGAATATCACACCTCTGGGTTGAGGTGCAATACCCCTGTAGCAGCCGAATCCTCAGGGTGCTACATTCCCCCCTGGTAAATCACAGCACGTCCTCGGGCTGTAAGACAAAAACACCATAAAACATACAATTTTTTTTTTTTTTCATAAACAACATAAAACATATAAAACAACATTATATATATATATAAAACATTCTCGTCGCCTCAGGCTCCTCCTCCGGTCACTGTGCAACGTGTGACCGGGTAAAGTGCGACAGTCTCTCTGGAAAACTGGTTTTCCTATAAAACCGGTAGGGGGCGCTTTAGGACGCGCAACTATTTACAAGGGATTATGGCCGCTCTCAGTCCTCGGCCAGGTAGAGGGAAAGGGAATGGCTGCTCACAGTCCTCAGCCTGTGGGATTAAGGGGTAAACCGGTAAACAGTTCACTCAGCTGGTCCCAACGGGGACTATATATATATATATCAACAGTTTCTTTGGTACCCGGTCGGGTAACTATTTACATCTACTGCTCTGCCGCACTCAACGGCGTCTTCCTCCTGCTCTTTGCTTGTAGCTGGTTGTAACTTCAGACCCGTCCGGCCATGTGAGCTGGCTGAACAAGTCCTCCCCCAGACGCGGCACCCTTGGTTTTACGGGTGCGGGCGCGGTGGTGGTGGCGCCCGGGTTGCCCAGGCCTTGCGGCCAGGCCTGGGGCACCTGGAAGGTGAAGGGCACCGTTAATACGGCGGCGCCCTGGGCTACCTGGCCTTGCGACCAGGCCGGAGGCTCCGCAGAGGTAGGGGGCGCTGTTGGTGTTGCGGCGCCCGGGAATTCTAGGCCCTGCGACCAGGCTGGTGGTACTTCCTGCTTGGTCACGCTCGGGGTCGAGGCGTGTGACGTCACAGGGGTCGCGGCGGCGGCTTCCGGTTGGGGCCTAGTCTGCGTCGGTGACATGGCGTTTTCGGGCACAGCAGGGGGACTTTCGGGCTCTGCGACGGGGAGCTGGGGCAGGTGGGCGGTTTCTCGGCTTGGGGTATAGGCGTCCCCTTTACCTGCCTCCATGCGTTCGGCTCCCTTCTCGGCGCCGTCTCCGGCCTTGGGTCCTCCCGCGCCATCCTCAGAGGCGGTCTGCTTCCTCTTCCAGGGTAGCGTGCTCCGTTGACTGGTCTCTGCTTGCTGGGTCATCTCCCGGCTCCACTCCGCCAGTATCTCGCGCTGTACCCGGGCCATCCTCCTTGCGAGGCCCTCCAAGGCAGTTTGTGCACACTCCCGGTCTCGGGGGAGCTGCGCTAAGATCTCCGCTAGACCTAGCGGGGTTGTGGACTCTAGCAGGCTCCTGACCATCGGGTCGGTGCTGCTCTGCTCTTCTTCCGGCAGGCTCCTGGCCAGCGGGCCGGTGCTGCTCTGCCCTCCTTCCTCGGTCTCTAGCAGACTCCTGGCCAGCGGGCCGGTGCTGTTCTGCTTTCTCTCCATCTCCGGGTGAGCTCCTCCGCTACTCCTCGTTAGACCTCTTGCCTCCGGGTCCGCTCGCTCCAGACTGCTCCAGGCGGCACCCATCTTTGCTCTTCTCTTTCGTCTCCTCCCACCTCGAGGGCGGTCCCGGGGCAACTCGGTGACTGTCAGCTCCAGGGGTAGTTCTTTCACGCTGACAGACACCTCCAGCATCACAGTCTCTGTTGGTGGGGGCGGTTTCCACTTTTGGCGCCATTTTCTGTCCCGGCCCACGATGGGAGGTGGCCTCTTGCCCTCCTTTGGCACGCCCATAATGGCGTCCGCTGCTCTTCCAAGGCGGGAAATCTGCGGTTTTGGCGGGAAGCGTCGCCCAGTGGCGGGAAACTCTGCAGATGGCGGGAACAAGTTGGAAATGGCGGACAATCGGCGGGAAACGACTGGTGATGGAGTCCGATGGCGTGGACCCTCCGGAACCGGCGGGAGACTTCTTTCTGAGGTAAACTTGCACTTTTCTTCAGGCACGCAGTACCCGGTTGTTGCGGGCACGTAATCCTGCCGACTACGCCAAAGTTGACGCGCCCCCTGGGACATATTCCTTTTTGAGGGGAATACCCGGCACCGGATCAGATGGGGGGTTGTAGTCTCCGAGCGGCTGTGACCCGGTCCCGTGCCCAGGGCGTCAAGCTCAGTGAGATGTGGCAGTTCTACAGATGTTACTAAAGTTCTTTTGTGTCGACTACGCCACCCGTTGTGTTGCGGTCACTGTGGCCGCCGCTGCAGCAGGGTCCGCTGAGGCTGATGGTGGGTGCGCAGCTTGATGAGATAACCCCCAACGGGAGGGGTATAGCCTCAGAGGGGACAGGCGCAGAGGATGGGGGTTGTGGTGGTGTAGTGCAGACGGCAGTGAAGACAGAGTCGGGTTGTGCAGTTAAGGGTGTTTACTTACTGCAGATGTTGTACTGGTCACTCCAGCTGCTAGTGACCACCCGAGCCGTGCTGCGTCCACCAGGTCCTGGATCCAGCCAACCCCCAAACAAGTCCGGAGCGTGGCCCTGAGCTCTCCCTCTGTCCTTTCTTCAGCCGTCCCCACCAGTGATCCACCTAGGTCCAGCTCCCTCGGGCCTGCTGTTGGGACACCCTTGGCCTTGGGTTCCCTGACCCTTCATGTGGTGTGCCTTCGGGGTGAATGTGGTGGGTGGCCGTGGCAGATGCTGCCCACGGCCTCCGGTCTCTGGCTGGGGATTGTTTTACCCCCACCAGTTTGGGTTCCGGTACCCTTTTGCTGACTCCTCACCCGGTGCTCTAATTTGGGTTCTTGGGTCCCTTCAGTCTTCCCCCTCTGGGTCTTTCTCTGCTCCACTCTCTCTCTCTCTCCAGGGCTGCTGTTTCCTTCTCTCTGCCGATTTGTTCTCTGCATCAGACAGGCTCCTCTCCAACTGACTTGTTCTCTACAACTGACCCTGATTCTAGTTGGTGCCCACCTTATATATCCCTCTATGTGTGAGCTCAGGTGACCAGCACCCAATGAGCTCCTATCACTACCCAGACTGCTCCCCCTATCTGCCCCTACACTACATGGGATGTTCCACCCCCCTCCCACTCCAGCCAGGAACAGACTCGGTCGTACCTGCACATTTCTAAGTGGGAGTACCGTTGGTCTGTTCCTCGGAAATGGGATGTATGTAGTGCATGCAGCCTACCGAGCTCAGTCCCACACTCCATCCTTACCCGGGAGTGGAATATCACACCTCTGGGTTGAGGTGCAATACCCCTGTAGCAGCCGAATCCTCAGGGTGCTACAGTACCAAATAATAATGAAATGTAGGTAAACTTTTGACTTTGCAGTAAGTAATAAAAATGCCTTAAAACATTCTCTCTCTCTCTCATTATTCTGGCATTTGGCAAATATTAAAAATTATGGTAACCTTAATTGACCTAAAATAGGAAAGTTTTATTTTGACTTCATGTCAGATATTGAGAAAAACATGAATATGTGTCTTTTTATATATACATATTCTGGTTTCAACTGTATATATATATTATATATATAATATCCTGGGCAGTAAAGGGTAAATGAGCTTGTGGATTTCTTTTAGTGCTGTAATATAAGTGGATTTTAGGGGTATACACAGGAGACGGTTTCTTTTTTATTATACTCTAATGGGTCTTCCCCATGGGCTCTACTTGTCATGGCTGATGGTTCTTGTATAGTAGCCTTCATTTTTCAAGCATTTCACTACTCACAGGTGTTTATTTCTTTCCTCTGGGTCAGAACATATTCAATAGTACTGGATAACAACTTTATATAAAAGCTTTTCAAACATGTTGGGGGTGGAATAAGGAATTTACTTTTTGCTTATTCATTTGTAAACTGTGTGTTCATACAATAAACGCAAAAACCCTTTGTCATTGGCAGTTTAAGCAGCAATGTATTAATAAATGAAGGAAAATGTGAAAATGTAATTTGTTCATAGCCCAAGCCGTCCCAGGTAATTAAATAAGCTACAATTCAAATAAAAGAGTCACAAAATAACATGATCTGCCCATAGCTGCCATCCTACATGTTGATGGTTCCAGACTGTAAGCTCTTTTTATATATAAATATATTCTATAGAGAATAAAAATACACTAAAAGGTAAGTCAAACCAGCAAAAAGGGTAATGAAGATTTATAACACAGCCATTAGATTTCACATTTGCTGACTATAAAGCCACTGTGAATCAAAGGTTAAGCTGTACTTTAAATTATGATGCTTTAGGGATTCATTTGGTAAAAGTCATATTTATGGAATTTAAAAAAGTGACATATAATATGAATTTCCTCATTTCGGTAAAAATCTCTTTACTACACAGTAAAAATCACCTATGAAAAATACAGATTATGTTAGTGCTATACTATTGTCATTAGTGCTGGTAGGTAACATTGATGACAGGGACTCAAAGCAATTTAAAATGAGCCATCATTATGATATTGGATTTGTCCTCAAGAACAGGGAACAATTAAACTTGTTTTTAAACACTTACATTTGGTGTTTAGGGCTAATGCAGACATCATTAAGGAAGATAGCAGGAGACTGAAAACGAGGGCCTGATACCTTGTAGTGGTAAACCCTGATGACAGATTCCTATTAAAGTTACATAGGACCTGTCACCGAATCAAGTGTCCAATTTTTGCTTTTTTTTATTCCTGCTGCTCCCCTTGAGTATTCTGTTTCAGTTTTGTTTTTTGGGGGTTTTTTTTGGAGAGGGGAGGGGGGATTGTTGTTAGCTTTTTGCTTTTGTTTTTATCATCTATAGAGTTCCAAAGATAGAGGCCTTTATATTTTGTCTTGTGAGGGCAAAGCCCAAAATGTATGGCCTTCTGGGAAGTTTAGGTCATATCAGAGGGTCATATGATGCAGATAATAGTGTTGGTGAAAAGTAGCATTTAGGACATTTCTGCATTTTTTGGGGTGCATGTAAGGTCTCCTGTGTGTGTAAGGTCTTAGGTTTAAGAAAAAAATTGTTGGGGTAGTGGACATGGATTAAAAAAAATATATTTGTGGACATTGTCAGTGATAAAGAGTGCACCAACAACTTATAACAAGGAGCTATGGAGAGTGGCTTGGACTTACCAAAGAAGATCTGAAGAACAGCAGAGACTCCAAGCCTAGCAGTTGTGGACACTTCCAGCACTGTTCTGTCTACCACTCATTGCACTTTGTATAGCGCATCCCAGCATGGATGATGTGACAAAAAAACACATCGAGCCAAAGTGAGCTGAAGTGGTGCCACCCGGCTGTTTATCAAAGACTGTGACCACCGAGATGTGTGTCCATTTGAGTCTGTAAACATGTAGCTCTGTAGCAACTTTGATTGAAAATCACTGTAATGGAAGGCATGCAATTGTCAATGATTTGCTCATATCTACTCATGATTCAACTTATTTGTGAATGAGGCATGCTGCTGCCAAGGTTCCCCAGCAAGATATGAGAATGATATTGCCTATAGAGCAGAACATCCGTCGACAGCACAGCCACTATTAGGCTTGTGAGTTGGGGGGCAGGCCTCCCTCCACCGTCTCAATTATAATGATGTCTGCATCCTGAGTATGTAGATACAGTTAAATACAACTGTGGAACAGGGAGGCATCGGCTCTCTGCTCCATCATTCAGCCTGGACATCTGAGTCACAGCACAGCAGGCACCACTGCTGTGGTGCAGTCACTGACATACTCTGTGCTGCTGTGACAGGGTCTCTGGAGGGTGCTGTGTCCATATGAGTGGTTGATATATAAGACAGAGAGAGAGTCTCTCTGTGTGTGTCTGGCTGTCTCTATGATGAGGAACATACTTGTGCTTCGGGGCGGCCTGCGGGCAGATCTTATCTTGCTGATCTGGCCTAGAGCACCAAGAAAAGACCCTGCCTACAGTCCGGCCCCAGAGCATGGGCATATCGTTAACTCAAAACTGCAAAGACTGATTACATAAGAACCACAGGACGGATTTCTTCAACCCAGGTATCATTTTAATCAGTGCAGCAGCCCCAACATGACACTGTCTGTAGTTTACTTAGCAAAATCCTGCTGACAGGTTCCCTTTCAGTTTTATGTATAAAACGTGTAGAGTGTATGCGGGGCGGAAAGAGCAGGAAGTCAGTGAGATGAAACTTCAGCCAATAATTGTAGAGCAGGAAATGATGTCAGAGAAGGATGATATTCCATGAGAACTTTTATTGTTGATGGTGCTTTATTTTTCTCATGCCAGAGAAGGAAACACTGCCTTGCTGACTTTTCCTGTAACATGCAGCAGTGTTTGTTATAGCCTGTTGTTTTAATGATCCTGTGTTTAGGGCATCATGGGCACTTAGTATTTGTAGTTCTGAGTAAAATAATTAATTATGTTAAACAACCATAGTAAATCCGTTTTAGCAATTATAAAAATTTACCAAGAGTTTCTTTTTTTGCTGAGTTTGTAAACCATTACCTGTTCTTGATAATAACAGGAGTTTCCATTTCAGGTCTCCTAAATCTTGAAAAACTCCTACGCCAATTTCTGATTTCGAAGGACTGTCTATCAGTCAGGATGCTTGATGACACTTGGGATCCAACGCCCCTATTAAAGGAAATCCGTGATGACAAGACTGGCACTATTATCATTCATGCTAATGCATCAATGTCCCACACCATTCTGATGAAGGTACTTTTTAGCAAATTCATCCATCTATTAAATGTAATTAATAGCAGAAACCCTGATTCATTTATGTTTCAACCCAATAAAAAAAAGCAAAACTGTTATCTTTAGCTGGGTTCACAGAATCCAATACAAAAAACCCTGGATATCTCCATATGAAATTGCACATCTCTATATAGCTCCATTCAAAATGTGCATGAGCCCGAAAGCAAATAGGACCGAGGATAATTCAGGCTAATAGGCTTATTAGCTTAAACAGGAGTTATCCCTTTATATGATAAGTAAGAACCTAGTGGAAAATGAAACTGATAAAAACTGGTTCATACGACATAAACCGATAATTATGAGAAAAAAAATGCTAAACACTAAAATTCACTCCATGCTCTTAAGGAAGATGCCTCTTAGCTATTGCTGTACAATGGCTGTTGTCCTGAGAATATAGACACTGGCGGGATTAGTTTACTAAACAAGATCACTATCTAGTCATTTTTCCCGTGAATGTAATGAAAACAATTTTAAGTGGATGAACCATTTACTTAATTAATTACATAGAAAAGTAATAATACCATTGAGTCGCAGCCAATGCTGGAGCTTCTGAGTAATTTACACTCATTAATACCACTCGGCTATTCCACTCATTAATACCACACGGTTTCATTTTATTACTGTAAAAGCAGAACATTAAAGTGCCTTTCATCTGCTTTCTATCTGTTTTGAACAAATGTAATAATTGGTGTAAAGTAAAAAAAAAAAACCCTCGCTAGTTCTAATTAAATGTTTCTATGTTTTTTTTACTATTGTGCAGGCTGCGGAGCTAGGAATGGTATCAGCTTATTATACGTACATCTTCACAAACCTGGTGAGATAAGATCGATCTATCTAATCTATCTATCTCATATCTAACTCTATCTATCTATTATCTATCTAATGTCTATCTATTATCAATCTATCATCTATCTACAGTATCTGTCTGTCTACACTATCTATCTATCTATCTATCTCATATCTATCTATCTATCTATCTAGCTATCTATCTATCTACAGTATCTATCTATCTACAGTAGCTATCTATCTATCTATCTATATATCTACAGTATCTATCTATTTATCTACAGTATCATTCTATCTATCTATCTATCTATCTATCTATCTATATATCTACAGTCATGGCCAAAAGTATTGAGAATGAGACAAATAGTAATTTTTCCAAAGTTTACTGCTTCATTTTTTGTAATGGCAATTGCATATACTCCTGAATGTCAAAGAGTGATCAGCTTAACAGCAATTACTGTACTTGCAAAGTCAATATTTGCCCAGAAAATGAACTTTAACCCCCAAAACACATTTCAACATTATTGCAGTCCTGCCTTAAAAGGAGCAGCTCACATCGTTTTAGTGATTGGTCCATTAACACAGGTGTGGGTGTTGATGAGGACAGGGCTGGCGATCAATCAGTCATGATTAAGTAAGAATGACATCACTGGACACTTTAAAAGGAGGCTGGTTCTTGGTATCATTGTTTCTCTTCAGTTAACCATGGTTATCTCTAAAGAAACACGTGCAGCCATCATTGCACTGCACTAAAATGGCCTAACAGGGAAGAGTATCGCAGCTACAAAGATTGCACCTCAGTCAACAATCTATCGCATCATCAAGAACTTCAAGGAGAGAGCTTCCATTGTTGTCAAAAAGGCTCCAGGGCGTCCAAGAAAGACCAGCAAGCGCCAGGACCGTATCTTAAAACTGTTTCAGCTGCGGGATCGGACTACCAGCAGTGCCGAGCTTGCTCAGGAATGGCAGCAGGCTGGTGTGAGTGCTTCTGCACGCACTGTGAGGCGGAGACTCTTTGAGCAAGGGCTGGTTTCAAGGAGGGCAGCAAAGAAGCCACTTCTCTCCAGAAAAAACATCAGGGACCGACTGATATTCTGCAAAAGGTACAGGGAGTGGACTGCTGAGGACTGGGGCAAAGTCATTTTCTCTGATGAATCCCCTTTTCGATTGTTTGGGACATCTGGAAAACAGCTTATTCGGAGAAGAAGAGGTAAGCGCTACTACCAGTCTTGTCTCATGCCAACTGTAAAGCATCCTGAAACTATTCATGTGTGGGGTTGCTTCTCAGCCAAGGGAATCGGCTCACTCACAGTCTTGCCTAAAAACACAGCCATGAATAAAGAATGGTACCAGAATGTCCTCCAAGAGCAACTTCTCCCAACCGTCCAAGAGCAGTTTGGCGCCCAACAATGCCTTTTCCAGCATGATGGAGCACCTTGCCATAAAGCAAAGGTGATAACTAAATGGCTCATGGAACAAAACATAGAGATTTTGGGTCCATGGCCTGGAAACTCCCCAGATCTTAATCCCATTGAGAACTTGTGGTCAATCATCAAGAGACGGGGGGACAAACAAAAACCAACAAATTCTGGCAAAATGCAAGCATTGATTATGCAAGAATGGACTGCTATCAGTCAGGATTTGGTCCAAAAGTTGATTGAGAGCATGCCAGGGAGAATTACAGAGGTCTTGAAGAAGAAGGGGCAACACTGCAAATATTGACTTGCTGCATTAACTCATTCTAACTGTCAATATAACCTATTGGTACTCATAATATGATTGCAATTATATTTCTGTATGTGATATAAACATCAGACAAACACTAATAAAAACCAGAGGCCAGCAGATCATGTGTAAATATAATTTTGGTGTCATTCTCAAAACTTTTGGCCATGACTGTACAGTATCTATCTATTTATCTACAGTATCATTCTATCTATCTATCTATCTATCTATCTATCTATCTATCTATCTATCTATTTATCTACAGTATCATTCTATCTATCTATCTATCTATATATCTACAGTATCTATCTATTTATCTACAGTATCATTCTATCTATCTATCTATCTATCTATCTATCTATCTATCTATCTGTCCAAAAGATAAAGGCAGCACTCCAAGGTCCAAAAAGATTTTGTTGTTTAGTCTAGTGGCGACGTTTCGTTCCAAGTGTTGAACTTTCTTGATATGCAAATTGCCTCTTCAGAGAAAAAGAGGACTTGTACTCTATAGCGCCACCTATTGGAAGCAGCAATCCTACAAGTCACAATCAACCCTTTAACGAGTCGTGCAATATGACTTAGGATAAAAGCCAAATCAGAATCCCAATTTGCAGACACGGTGTTTCGGGCTGTTGACCCTCGTCAGTGCAAAGTATGAGAACTGATTTGGCTAGGTGAGAGGCTCTGGACTGAGGTCTAAGGGGTAACATTTCTCCTTATGGAGAGTGACACACCAGCTCTGGCTTTTCAAGGTAAGGAGGCTTTCTTGAGAAAGTTTCTTGAGAAAGTTCCACACCAGGAAGGAAAACGTCGCCACTAGACTTTGTGTCAATAAACAACAATATCTTTTTGGACCTTGGAGTGCTGCCTTTATCTTTTTGGATATACCTGAGGTTTGGTTATGCCTATGAGGCTTTGCATCCTCTATTTCCTTTAGCTTACTTGTGCTTCACCTATTTTTGTTATCTATCTAACTTGACGTTTATTTTTTCTGGACAGCTTGTCAAAAATCACAGACAGACAACATTTTTTAAGGACACATTGGAAAACCATAATAAATCATTTTGATTATAACTGATCCATGTCTACAGCCCATAATTCTGATATGAAAACATTAGCTGCATTCATTGTGAACTATAAAATGGTTCATAATTACAGTAACATAGTATGTATAAGTTTCTTCAGCTTCAAAAAAAATCAAGGACACAAAAAAAAATGTTACAGACAGGGAAAAAAGTGTCCCATTTTTACAGACTGTCCTGGAATTTCGGGACGGTTGTCAAGCCCGCCTGCAATAGTTAGTTCAGTTTTTTTATTCACTAATACAGTATGCCCAAATACTTTTCTACGTTAATATTCTAATACAACTATCAAGCAGTGGTGTAACTTCAAGCTTGTGGGACCTAATGCAAAATCTCCAACAGGATCCCCAACTCTCTCAAGTCATTAACAATATTGGTCTTCTCATATAGGCCATAGGGACCTTTTGGCCACTTCTAGGCTCCTGGGCCCAGATATCGCTGTAATCCTGTGCCCACTATACTTACGCCCCTCCTAGTTGGGCACGTGTTTCTCACTACAGTTGCACAGCTTACATCTATATTCCAATAGAAAAGCACCTGGAGCAAATCTTACTAAGGGTATGTTCACATGTTGAGTATTTGTAGCATATTTTTCTGCACTAAATCCGCACCGAGAGGAACGTTTCAAAGTATAATATACTTGGCTGCAATCATGCAATTCCTGCTGCCTGTGACGTGGACAACATGAATCACCTCACAGGTTCCCTTTAATGAACGGCTCAAGTGCAGTGTGAACAGATCCTTAACTGTGCAGTGGAACCTACTAGGCTGTTATTGCACAGTATGTATTATTAGACTAGATTGCACGATTTTATTGCATGAAATGTGTGAACTACTAGAACATTTAGGCCACGGCCCCGCTATCAGTATTCGGTCAGTATTTTTTCTCAGGAGTGGGAGCTAAAACCAGGAGTGGGTGATAAATGCAGAATTGGTGACTTGTTTCTATTCTACCTTTTCTCTGATTGTTCTTCACCTGGTTTTATCTCCCACTCCTGAGAAAAAATACTGACCGAATACTGACCAAATACTGATAGTGGAGCCATGGCCTTATTATCAAACACATACTAGTCATTTATTGGTGCTGATCAGCCTTCAAATTGTTGACGTTATTTTTTATCAGGAATTTTCTCTACAACGATTTGACAGCCCTTTGGATGACCGAGTGAAGATCTTGAGTTTTTCTATGTTTAATCAGTCGCACAGCTACTATCAGGAATTTACACAAATACTTCAACAGTCCTGGGAAGAGAATTGTGATCACTCCCCCTTCACTGGCCCGGCCGTGAGTACTTGTTTGGGGTCTTTTCTTTAAGAATTTTCAAGGTTGAGGAATGACAAATCAGGTAGAATGGATTCTTTTTTTATTGTATTTACAGCTAAAGAGGTAATATTTTTCTAAATGGGGATTCCTAAGATTAGAAAATAGTGCCACATTTGTTAACAGGCTGTATCAGCTATCACAGCTTAGAGTCTGTTCACACTTCATTATTATTTGGGAGTTACAGTTATATTAAAAAGTTTAGGCACCCCTATTAATCTTAAGCTTAATGTTTTATAAAAATTGGTGTTTTTGCAACAGCTATTTCAGTTTGATATATGTAATAACTGTTGGACACAGTAATGTTTCTGCCTTGAAATGAGATTTATTGTACTAACAGAAAATGTGCAATCTGCATTCAAACAAAATTTGACAGGTGCATAAGTATGGGCACCCTTATCATTTTCTTGTTTTAAATACTCCTACCTACTTTTTACTGACTTACTAAAGCACTTTTTTGGTTTTGTAACCTCATTGAGCTTTGAACTTCATAGCCAGGTGTATGCAATCATGAGAAAAGCTACTTAAAGTGGCCACTTGTAAGTTGTTCTCCTGTTTGAATCTCCTCTGAAGAGTGGCATCATGGGCTCCTCAAAACAACTGTCAAATGATCTGAAAACAAAGATTATTCAACATAGTTTTTCAGGGGAAGAATACAAAAAGCTGTCTCAGAGATTTAACCTGTCAGTTTCCACTGTGAGGAACATAGTAAGGAAATGGAAGAACACAGGGACAGTTCTTGTTAAGGCCAGAAGTGGCAGGCCAAGAAAAACATCAGAAATGCAGAGAAGAAGACTGGTGAGATCAGTCAAGGACAATCCTCAGACCACCTCCAGAGAGCTGCAGCATCAACTTGCTGCAGATGGTGTCACTGTGCATCGGTCAACTATACAACGCGCTTTGCACAAGGAGAAGCTGTGTGGGAGAGTGATGCGAAAGAAGCCGTTTCTGCAAGCACACCACAAACAGAGTCGGCTGAGGTATGCAAAAGCTCATTTGGAGAAGCCAATTTCTTTTTGGAAGAAGGTCCTGTGGACTGATGAAACCAAGATTGAGTTGTTTGGTCATACAAAAAGGCGTTATGCATGGCGGCAAAAAAACACAGCATTCCAAGAAAAACACTTGCTACCCACAGTAAAATTTGGTGGAGGTTCCATCATGCTTTGGGGCTGTGTGGCCAATGCCGGCACCGGGAATCTTGTTAAAGTTGAGGGACGCATGGATTCCACTCAGTATCAGCAGATTCTTGAAAATAATGTTCAAGAATCAATGATAAAGTTGAAGTTACGCAGGGGATGGATCTTTCAGCAAGACAATGATCCAAAACACCGCTCCAAATCTACTCAGGCATTCATGCAGAGGAACAATTACAATGTTCTGGAATGGCCATCCCAGTCCCCAGACCTGAATATCATTGAACATCTGTGGGATCATTTGAAGAGGGCTGTCTATGCTCGGCGACCATCAAACTTTACTGAACTGGAATTGTTTTGTAAAGAGGAATGGTCAAAAATACCTTCATCCAGGATCCAGGAACTCATTAAAAGCTACAGGAAGCGACTAGAGGCTGTTATTTTTGCAAAAGGAGGATCTACTAAATATTAATGTCACTTTTCTGGTGAGGTGCCCATACTTATGCACCTGTCAAATTTTGTTTGAATGCAGATTGCACATTTTCTGTTAGTACAATAAACCTCATTTCAAGGCAGAATCATTACTGCGTCCAACAGTTATTACATATATCAAACTGAAATAGCTGTTGCAAAAACACCACTTTTATAAAACATTAAGCTTAAGATTAATAGGGGTACCCAAACTTTTTCATATAACTGTATATGTCTGGACTCCAGACTATTGCCCTATTCCTACAACTTAAAGGGGGTTTCCACCCCTTTTCTATTTTAGCTAAGGCCTGAGTGTACTGTCAAAATACTAAGCAGCACCTGCTCACCTGCCTATTCCTGCCGCTCCTTTGCCCCAGTACCTGGGTTCCACGCAGGTCTCTACTCAGTGGGGGTTGCTGCAGCCATACAATGGCCACAAGTGTGATTAATGTATCACCGCTGTGGTTACTGATTGGCTGTAGCAGCCTCAGCTGAAGAATAGAGGCACCCGGTGTGGGTCCCAGGTGCTGGGACAGAGAAGCGGCAGAAATAGGCAGGTGAGCAGGTGCTGCTTAGTATTTTGACAGTACACTCAGGCCAAAACTAAAATAAAGCAAAAGTGTAGAAGCGGTTTACCCAGGACTTTTTTTTCCACTATGTTCTTAAAAACTAAATTGTCAAGTAATTGCTAACAATCTGCCTTTTCTACCCGGCACCGGCACACAGCGGTCATTGACTGCCGGCAATATAGCTGCTCAACATCAACAGAGCAGCTCTTCCTCTTCAGGGTTGCTCTGTCTGCAGTTAGGCATTGGGGAGCCGGCTGTCAATCACATAACGTCGGCAGTCACGCCCCCTCAACAGAGCAGAAGGGAAGAGATTCAGCTGCTCTGTCGATGTGACCTCATTGGAAGCCTCTGAATCGTTGGCAGGAGCGGTCAGTGATCACTCTGTGCCCACGTAGATCGGCACTGGACACAACAGGCAGGTACCTTAGTTAGTAGAAAAAATAGTCTTGGATAAACCTTTTAAGTCTACAATGAATGTCACTCTATAGGCAAAAAAAAAAAAATGTGATCAGACCCTCAACCCTATTTAAGTGAACGGTCCAATACTGCAATATCAGACACATAAATGTAAGTGTGGAACTTTTAATGGAAATGAAAGCAGACACATTTTGTTCTTATATTATACGACCAATATAATACTTTAATTATCCTCTAATTATGGTTTTATATGCATCTTGCATTACCCACTGTATATTCTTCATAATTATAGGTAGATAAGTGTAAAGATAACTAGATCTGCATAGGTGGATGATATACAGAGAGGAGGACAGACAAAGATTATTACATAGATATCTGAATTAATATAACTTTCCCATTGTCGTTTTAGCTGTCTGCTGCATTACTATTTGATGCTGTTTATGGCATTGTTAATGCTGTCCAGGAACTAAACCGAAGTCAAGAAATTGGTGTTAAACCCCTTTCATGTGGCTCTGCACAAATATGGCAACATGGCACCAGCCTTATGAACTACTTGAGAATGGTGAGGAAGGGTGAGGGATTCTCATTTTTAAAATAGCTTTTATTGTATATAGTAATATAAGAAAAAAATGCAAATAATTCTATCCAGAATTTCCTATATTCATATCACACCTATGTGATCCTTACAATTTTCCATCCTATACCTCTGATGGAAGGATACGATAAATGCCGATGTTTTGGCATATTGTACCCTAGGTAAATAGGGCTCATGCTGATAAATTCAGCATACGAAATTGAAATGAGATTATAGCTACTGTACAACATATGCCAACTTTTAGAAGAAACATGCTGAGCCCAGAACAAAAAGTCTCGAAAGTTTGAGGTTTAATAATAGGTTTCCCGAAAAATTTAGAGATTTTTGACATAGAGTGTTAAGAGAGCCTTACAGCTAAATTATCAGTTTTATGGGGATGTCCGGGGGATGGAAATTGTTTTTAAATGTCCTCAGATTGGTAACCATAAAAGTAGTAGTACTAAACTCCCATCCCACATTACTCTGCTTACCAGGCCCCCCCTAGTCTCTCTCTTCTCAACGCCATCTTGTCACACCAGGAATGGCCATTGGTCACCAATCTGATCACTGGTTGCAGTTATGTATCAGGAGACAGCATTGAAGTAGAGACATTTGGGCATTGTTGTGTACAGGATCAGGAGCTGTGAAGTTGAATATTGCTTCTTTTATTTTCTGAGCCCATTTAAAAATTATTGTATTCCCCTGACAACCCTCCTTTAATTATGTTTGATGCTAATTCACATTTAATTACTTCTATATCAAGTGTTCTTCATGCCCCAAGCTTGGGTTGGTTAATGCACAAAACCACCATCAGCCCCTGAAATTCATAACACGACATTTGACAGATGGACTATTAATAATCTCATTATCCCTATTACCCCTCACCAATATCTTGTATTCTTAATACTTCTATTCTTCTGTAATTCTTAGCAAATAGTCTTCATTTCCCCCCACCACTATCCCTTCTACATCTGTGTGGTTCTCAAACCTTGGCCAGCTGGCCACCCTACTGAGTACTGTGGTAGGGTCTATCATTGTGCACTCCTACTTTCTTTTATTACCATACCACGTAATGACTCAACTGAAGTAGGCAATAACAAAGCAGTAAAACTGTAAGCATTTGGAAACAGGTGTATTGCCCTTGGCTTTCTGTTATTGTCTTTCTCTTGCACAGGTAGAGTTGGAAGGCCTTACTGGACATGTAGAATTTAATAGCAAAGGTCAAAGATCAAATTATGATCTTAAGATTCTGCAATACACCAAGATAGGGTTCCAGGAGGTAAGGCATAAAGTTTTCTTATTTGTATCTAATCATTAACGCCCATTTCTTTCTAGAGACTGAAAAAATGTGACTTATATGAGGAGTTATTTAGGTGAAGCCTCACACCATGAGCGCTCATGTGTACGGGGGAGCCGATGAAACGTTCAGCCAACAGTTATTTCAGGTTTATGGCCAGCTTAAGGTTATTTCCAGACTGAATTTTTTGTGGATTTTTTTTAGTGCAGATCCGCTGCAAAGAATACCTGAAAACCAATTGAGAGACTCTCCCTATTTATTTCAATATTAATCCTCCTAGAGAATACTTTTATCCACTTCAGATTTTAAAAAATGCTTGGTGAAAAAAAAGTGCATTTCACTTCTTTGAAGAATATCCTGTCTAATAAAAAGGCAACAAAAAACATACCAAAGAAGAAAAAACCTCTTCCAAAACATTTCAAAAGTCTTCAGGAAATGCTTCACAAAAGGAAAAATTCCTCCAAAGAAGCCACATTTCTTATAGTGGTTTCCTCTTGGAAAGCTAAAAGCAAAAATAAAATCCTCTGTCTAAATATAGCCTACTGCTATGTGTGCACACTTTTTCGAGGAGTATATTGAGCAGAAACTTAGTTGAAGGAAAGTAGGGAAATGCTCAAAATATTCCTCCAAATGTGAAAACTTCTCATACTTTGAGTCTTTTTGCTGAGTTTTCAGAGCAGAAAATCCAAGTTTTTGAGAAGTTTAGAGGTGTATTTGGAAAGTTTCCCATCATTTTCTGCTCCAAAAACTCCTCAGAAAGCTCTGTGTGACCATAGACAGTTTCTGCTCTGAAAGCTCAGCAAAAAGACTCCCTGTGCACATAACCTAAGGCTGTGGTCATGTTGGAGTTTTTTTTTTTGCTGAGTTTTCAGTGCAGAAACTCTCCAAATACCACGAGGAGTTGAAAAACCAAGAGTTTTTATTGGAGAGTTGGATATGTGCACACTGCGCCTTTTGGATGCCGGTGCAACCGCCGAGTTTTCCTAAGCAAAGATTCTTCAAGAAAACGCTGGTGGTCGTTTGCCTGAAGTGACTTCGCTGATGGTTTTTGGTGTCGTTCTTGCGCCGGCATCTTTTACTCTACACTGTGAAGAATAGAGAGCGGGAAACAGCCCGAAGAATGAGCATGTCAATTCTTTTAACCACTTTAGGGTTTCAATGTATTGCTTTGGACCGCACATAAATAGTTCAAATCAACCAGTAGGGCTACAAGAAGTCGCAGTGTAGCCCAGGCCTCAAGTGTGGTGACCCATTTTGATCTTTGCTATGGAATCTACGCTCTTATGTGTCTGCCATTGCTATGAGAGATGAAAAATATATATTTTCTGGCTCATAAAAAATCTGCAGAAGAGATAAAGTGAGAGGCACTTGGACATCTGAAGGGATAGAGCAGTGGAGTCCTGCAGAATCGCAATCTTTCTCCTGACAGGACACATTTGATTTATGAAACTGAAAATGCATGTACACACTGCTGCTTCAAAGGCGACATTAATGGAAAAATGGCTTCTTTTTTACCAAAGTTAATATTTAGGGCAGATATTTTGTGACATATTTTGAAATGTATCAAAATAATTAACTTCAATGCAAGTTGATCAGTTCTCGTGGCTTTGAGCAGAGAGCCGCATGCAGTGAAGTCAATGTAACCGACCGGCTCATGGTCACAGTGGTGTGTATTAATCCCAGTCATCCTACAGGACTTGCTAGCCAATCAGTGCAGCATTTATGTACATGAGAAGTAATTGTGGTCACCATTTACCATCCATAGTTCTTTGTTCGGAATCTTTAAAATATACTTACATGGATATTCTGTTTTCTGACTAGATTGGACAGTGGCACGTCACTAATGGTGTCTCCATGGACAAAAGATATTTCTTCCAAAATGTTTCTGACAGTCTGGCTAATAAAACGCTTATAATTACTACAATTCTAGTAAGTTTCCATTGGTTATTATATGTACTTAAAACATTATGGCAATGCTTTTATATCTAACAATAGTATATTGTCAATACTTACATTTATTTTATCACCCGTCAAACAAATAGTATCATGAACTAATTTAACTGCTTGCCACAAAATGACAAAAATGTATGTCAGGGACTGCTCTCAGATGTGGGAGATTGATGTACATTTTCATCATGGTGACCGCACTGCTGTATTCCTGCCGCAACTACTAGGATCAACTACGATCTTTAGTGCAGATATTTGGGGCTACAAAATAATTTTTGCAATTCACTTTCATTAAAATTTTTGCACCATTTTGCTTTTACCGGCTTTTTGCTTCCCTGCTCATTCAACTTTGATGTGGTCTGGTGTCATAAATCAAATGAGAGGAACTAAAAAAAAAGACAACTTTGGGGGGTATTGTCATGCAAGGTGTGGGAAAGACTTAGTGCAACACAAAGTGAAGAGGGAAAGGGAGCCCAGACTCTAGGGTAAGGGGGAAGTGGAGACCTCCTAGGTTGATCTAACGTCTCCCTGTCTCCCCTACCATTCCTATATTGGCTCTTCACCAATCGCCGCACGCTTGCCTCGCCCTGTCTTTCCCTGGCATATAGCTCAGGCTAGGGAAGGGAGGAGATAAGCACTAGTTGATCTCCATTAAACACTATAGACAACAGGGGTGGACAAACAGGGGGAAATTGCTTAGATTTAGACGACTCCAGACAAATGCACACACGTCCTCAAGCTATAGAGAGGACGAAATACTGCTGTTCCGAAAGCCTCACAAGTAGTAATGAATATCGCTGGCACCTCCCTCTGATACACATCAGGTATTTATACACCCAGACCAGGGAGTTAATTAGCCAGAGGAAGGTAGATGCTGGGTCCTAGAGGCAGCCTCTAAGAAGGTGTCTGTAATGCCAAACTTAGAGATCTGCAACCAACTGCCGGGCGACTGTCTGTCACTTCTGACACACCCGTGACAGGTATACATACATGGCATCCTTTTTTCAGGCGCATTAAAAAAAGGCCCAATAAAATGACCTTAGTGAACAGTAATGCTGTGTACATGTTCTGTCTTATGTCACTTCTACAAACCGCTTCAGGGTTCGGAAATCCTGAAATGGTTAACAGCAGTAACATGTTCATTCTTTGGGTGGGTTCTGCTGGGAAGCTGCCCACGCTCTACAGTATACTGAGAGTATAGAGTAAAAGCTGCTGCAGGAATGATGGCAAACCCAACGGCATTTTCATGGAGCGGCTTCACCAGGGAAAACTCAGCGGTTGCGCTGGTGTCTAACTATCGCTGTGTGCATGTATCCAAAGAGGTAGAAACTCTCCCACTGGACCGTCAGACTGAGCTCAATCATGGATCCTCAGTTATCCCATTTTACAGCCAACAATAGTCAGCGCAACACAGAGGAAGAGGCAAAAAGTGCAACATTTTTAATAAAACACAATTACAGTAATGATTTTTACCAAAAATACATGCATTCAAGTAAGAAAAGAAAAAAAAAATATCCTTAAAGGTTCTGATGAAACATGAGCACAGGATTGGCCATGAGAGGGAGCCCTTATAATCATGTTCCCTGGGCATAATTGTCATCATGGAGGCTGCTAAGGCTCTGACAAAAGTCCCTATGGTTGTTTTATTGGTATTCCTAGTGAGCCAGTGGTGGAGGTTCACGTGTGGGTAGAGACATGGGCAAATAAGGGAACAGGTTAATAAAAGAAGAGCTCTTTACACCAGAATTAGAACAGCTAACAGCGTGATCATAACTCTCAGAGACACATGAACATTGCAGACCATACGGATTGGTATTACAATTACGGATGAGTGAATCCATCGAAGTTTGGTTTAGGTACCAGAACTGTACACAAACTTGAACCAGAACCCGAACCCCATTGAAAGCAATGGGGACCCAAACTTTGGAGCTGGAATCTCTTACTCTCTCTTCCACGAGAAGTCCGTGTTTGAGAGTTCAGCAGAGGACACTAGGAGTGTGGTACAAACCCCGAACTTTACAGTTTGGGCTCACTCATCTCTAATTACGACAGATTTACCCGAGGATCCATCATGTCTTAAAATGACATAAATGAACAATCATTGCTGCATATTGGCAGACACGATACCTGTAATAATCAAGCACAGAACAGTATATAATGTGACACAATATAAAGAAACACATTACCTGGAGACAGGCTCTTCCCTGCAAAAAATGCACATAAGATAGTAGAGCAGATTACATAATCTGTTGGCTAGCAGGGGGTCTCCGCACCTTATGCTGGTGTGCAGGACACCAGAATATTATTTGTAACAATTTAAAATATAAAGTTAAGTTCCTATGTAGGAAAAAAAACTGTACAAATAAATTAAAGTAATATTTTTTTTTATTTTTAAAACAAATAGAATATAAAATTCACAGAAAAGCTAAAATATTTAATTACATAAAATATATATTACATAAATATAGTAACTCCTACATATTGGTATACCCAAGAGAGGACACAGACAGAAGAGGCCCATGTGCAGGAACAGTATATTCACACAGAAGGATTTGGGACCTCTTTTCTGATGATTAGTTGAGGTCCCGCTGGATGGTCATCCTGAAGATAAGTGATATAATGTATGTTGTATATGGGACAACTCCTTTAATTGCCTGTACCTCCAAATACAAGTATAATATAAAAGTACAACATTTCCCATATAAAACAACTCAGGCACATCGAGCAAAAAATTGCATGGTCCTTGATGGACTCAAATTAATGTATGCAAATATTCTGTCTTCTAATACATCAAAAAGGAGATTTAGTGTTGTTGAATCTGGACACTAGAGAGCCTAGCAGCCCATTGGTTCTAGCAAAACACTGTTTGCCTCTTATTTATTTATTTTTAGGTAGTTTTTAAAAGTTTTTATAAGCACCGAAACCTTTAAATTTCAAAAGGAATGTACCTGTGTAAATGGTATAAGGGAATTGTGGCGCCCCTGAGGGTTCAGTCGCCACAGGGGTACTGCACCTCAGAACGAGGTGTGGTATCTCCGCTCCCAGGTAAGGATGGAGTACCTCACAGGACCCCAACCATACACTCAACACTACACCACTCCAGTTCTGAAGGGGGCCTAAAGCACCATAGTGCAGCCCCGGGCCTGAATGGAGGAGTTGGGGGGAACCAAAGTTAGGGGGAACCATGTAGTGAGTGAGGGTGAAGCACTTTACTTTAGCACTTAATAGAATCATATATATCTGGAGGCCATTTTAACAACCGGGTCTTTGGTCGTGGATCCTTGGTGCGGCAGGTCAGCACAAGGCTGCAACCGGCTGAGGGTCCACGGTTCCTGGTCTCAGGCCTCGAGACGGGGGATTGGGGCAGAGTTAAAACCGGCTCTGTCCCCGGTCAGAGTCCAACCAAGAAGGCCCAGGAGGGGAGCAGAGGAGTTAAGCTCCACAGGCGAAAGGATCTCAGGGGGTGCGGACAGAACGGAGTCGCCACCTGCATACCTTATTCTGGCCCAGCCAGAGAGACCCTGCCGCAAGATGGGGTACCGGTCCCTGATTATCTGACTTTGCACTTTACGTCTCTGTCGGAAAAGTCCGGAGGCTTATGTGGATCCCAGGGGGATACGGACGGAGCGGAGTCGCCACCTGTAAACCCTAATCTGAGTTCATCCAGAGGGACCCGGCCTTACGCCACGTTCTCACCACCAGTTACCAACAGGGCACCCAGTCGGTCCGGGAACTACACGTTACCCACAAAGGACATCGCAGTACCCGTACGGGACTTAGTGGGGGACACAAGGTGGGAGAAGTTCAACAGCTCCTGAACTACCTGGAGTGTGCTGAACCCCACCCTGGCGGCCGCAGCTCGCCGTGTGACAGCAGAGAGAAGCTCTGGGCTGAGAAAACACTACCGTGAGTAAAAGACTTGGATGACTTCAACTACTGCCTCTGTCTGTTCTTTCCTCCACGGCTCTGCACCCGCCAACGCTCTATTCTTCACTCTCATCTACACTGCCCTGAGGCCCCGCTCCACCTGTGGGGAGCAGCACCAACTAAGCTGCCTGAATACCGGCCTCAGAGGACTGTTGCAGCGCTGGTGATTCTCACCAGATACCACAGGTGGCGTCTCGAACATTCCCCTATCCTATACACCTTTTCCCCCTTTCCCTTGCTTTTAAGCGTGACCCCAAGGTACGGGCCCGGGAGACGGCCACCGCGACATCCCCAAAAACCAACAACAAGGCCCGGACGCCGAGTAGTCGTCCACCCCCATCCCCTGGGCACATCAGAATTATCTGTACAGCACAGACAGGCAAAAGTCTCATTGAGAGCAGCCGGTGGTACTTGATCTGCTTATCCTTGGTGGGGCCCATGATTATACTTTGCTGATTATTAGTATTAATGAATATACTGTGCGGGATACTTCATTCTCGCACTTGAAGATTGTCAAAGAAGTTTTGAAAATCTCAGTGTGCAACTTGAAGAGAATAGATTTGTAATATTAAATTTCTGTGGCTTCACATGACTAAGCCCTTACAATCCCTAAGCCTGACTAAGCCAAACACTTCCTTTCTTATATCTGTAAGTGCAAACATCTTGTGCAATTTCTCTCCTCCCAGAGCCATTCTTTCACCTGAACAAAAGTACAAAGATTAAAAAACATACTCATCTAATAATCTATGCCACAGTCAAACCCAGGAGAGCTCAAGTGCTGGTTCCGTGTCTTGTTAGTGGTACCGCTGATCTTCGGCGGTGTCACTCGCCGGTGGTAGTTAGTGTTTAGGCAGTTGCCCACGCTTCTCTAAGTGCTGTCTAGCAAGCCAAACACTTGCAGCAATTAACTATCCAGGAGTCTGAGAAACAAAAAGGAACATTTGAAAATTGCAGAATCCATCAACTGACAAGTGCTCTTTATCTATCAAAAGCACTTACAATTATTTATCAACACTGCAGATTTTATAGGTTGGTGAAGTTACTGTAAAACGAGCAGAGTATAGTTTCATGAGCCAGTCAGTGACCAGTGTGCCAAGCCTGATAAACATGGCTATACAGGACCATGTATGGATGATGTATGTGCTCGGATATCCTTCCCCAGAACCATTGCCTCCTTATCCTTCGTACATTCGACCTGTTACTATATTTTTTATATTAGATTCAATAAAGGGTTCATGCACATGTATGGAAGACCTATTATGACTCCATAGAAAAAAATTCACAGTATTAGCTCTACAATATCATACCGGAGTCACCTTGCTACAAAATCCAGTCACCGTACTCACTTGGTTTCGCTTATGCACTGACAGAAGAGGCCCCTGTGCAAGAACACTATATGGGCCATAAGCAACCCAACAGTCCAACATAATACACAATTGCACCTACTTTTCAGGTGGAACTGGGCCCCATTACAGGTTGCCCCATGGTATGTCTGCATCTGTGCTAATGTACATAGTGTTACAGAACAAAGTTGAGACGACTCCTCTGTTCCATTTGTTTCAAGCATGAGAATGGGACTAGGACAATTGTTTGACTCCAAGGCTTGAATGAAGGCATTGACCACAGAAATCCTCCAATCAGTTCAGGTTACAGGAGAAAAATTCTACATTACTATCCCAGAAGTGCAGAACATCAGCATGCTGATGTGAAATATATATCGCCTGAACATTAGGATCTGCTGGTGATGTGGAGATGGATTAGGTGCTCACTTATATAAAAGGTGGTCATGCAGAATTGTTGTTGTTCCCTTGGAAGTGCTGAAGGAACTTCCCACTCAGGTAACAAGTCTCCAGGTAACATAGACACACACTACTGTAGCTATGGCCATCTTTTCCATGTTCACCCAAGGCCACTAGATTAGTTATTCCTTGGCATTGGAAAGGCACAGTAATTTTGCTCCTTAAGAAATAGCTCCAAGAATTCAAGAAATCCACGGCCTTCCAAACTTGGCTTATCTCCACAGAGTAGGATGTTCTCCACCTTGACACATCTTCTCCTCATACTTATTGTTTCTTATTCCCTTATATCTCCTGGATTTTTCAGTACTATGTCTTGTAGTTCATGGGCTATTATTTTTTCATAGTTTTCTTGTTTATACATTTGTTGAATATTTTATGAATATTGTCTTTCCCAAAATACCTCATTATGGACTGTACACCTGTATTGTGTGTTTATGACAGAACCATAAAATATTACACACTCCAGAATCGCTATTCTAATACAAATTCCAATATTCACTTAAAGAGTAACTAAACATTTTTTTTATTTAACCTCTTAAGGACCAAGCCAGAAAGAGCCTACATGGCTGTTCATTTTTTTTCTTCATTTTGCCTCTACTTTTCTTCAGCCAGAACATTTAAATGTTTCTATTTTTTGATACATGTATGTAATTAAATGTATTTTATATGAAAAAAAGTTTTTTATTTTTTTACAGTAGGGAGCCGGGACTTTTTTGTTGAATTTTTTAAAAGTTTATTTTTTACATATATACAGCGGTTAAATAAGTATTGGACACGTAACCAATTTTCTAAGTAAATATATTTTTGAAGGTGTTATTGACATGAAATTCTCACCAGATGTCGGTAATAACCCATCCAATCCACACAGGCAAAAAAATCAAACCATAGAAGTCCATGAATTAAGTTATGTGTAATGAGAAATTACCTAGGGAAAAAGTATTGAAAACGCTTACTGAAATGTATTTAATACTCCGAATAGAGGCCTTTGTTGGTGATGACAGCTTCAAGATGCCTCCTGTGTGGAGAAACTAGTCACATGCATTGTTCAGGTGTGATTTTGGCCCGTTTTTTCACACAAACACTTTTCAAATCCTGAAGGTCCCGTGGGCTCCTTCTATAAACTCTGAGCTTTAGTTCCTTCCATACATTTTCTATTGGATTCAGGTACGGTGATTGGCTGGGCCATTCTAGCAGCTTTAGTTTCTTTCTCTGAAATCAACTGAGAGTTCCATTGGCTGTGTGTTTGGGATCATTGCCTTGTTGAAATGTCCACCCCTGTTTCATCTTCATCATCCTGGTAGATGGTAGCAGATTTTTATCAATGTCTCTGTACATTTGTCTGTTCGTCCTTCCTTCAATTATATGAAGTTTGCAAGAGCCACATGCTGTTTTTGAGGGGTGATATGCAGTGCCTTTTGGGCTCCAAACAGGGTGTGTGTTATGACATCCAAAGAGTTAAATTTTGGTCTAATGTGACCAGACTATTTTCACCCAGTGTTTCACAGGCTTGTCTAAATGCTGTTAAGCAAATTGTGAACGTGCTTGAACATGCTTTTTGTTCAGCAATGGAGTATTGCGTGGTGAGCGTACATACAGGCCATGGAGGTTAAGTGCATTACTTATAGTTTTTTTTTAACCGCTTTGCGACGGCCCACTGTAGATAAACGTCGGCGCTTGCTGGGCTCTGTGCAGCGCCGACGTTTAAAAACGGTGGGTGGTCTCGCAGCGCTCAGGACCCCGAGGGTCCTGCAAGCGCTGCGGGAGCGGTGCAGAGCGATAGCTCTGACAGGGAACATCATCTGGACCTGATTGGATCAGGTCCCAGTGATGTTAACCCTTTGCTGTCTTCTATATGCCGCGATCTATAGTGATCGCAGCATATAGAAGACAGCAGGAGGAGAGGGGGTTGTCTTACTTACCTCTCCGACGACCCCTGATACCTTCCAGGACCTGGGGTTGCTATGGCAGCTGGAGGTCACATGACCACCTCCAGATCTGCCATATATGGTGTCCTGCCTGGCTCAGCCTGCAGCTGAAGCCAGGCAGGAGACTCTGACTGTGAAACAGTCAGCGAAGATCTCATGTAATGTAATATATGTCTATTACATTACATGAGATCAGTGATCAGAAAAATAAAAATTAATGTCCCATACAGGGACTAAGTAAAAATGTAAAAAAAAAAGTAAAAAAAAAATGTTTTTAAACTGTTAAAAAAAAATCACAAAATAAATAAAAATAAATAAATAAAATATTAAACCAATAAATCCGTATATTTTTACAAAACCAAAAAAAGTACACATATTTGGTATCGCCATGTCCGAAACAACCCGAGCTATAAAACTGTCACACTAATTAACTCCTTCTGTGCACACCGTAATAAAAATAAATAAAAAACGGGTCAAAAAACTGTGCTTTTTCCTCATATCGCCAAACAAAAAGTGGAAAAAAATGCGATCAAAAAGCAAAATGGAAATAAAAATGGTACCGCTGAAAACATCATCTTGTTCCGCAAAAAAAAAGCCGCCATACAGCTCTATTAGCCGAAAAATAAAAAAGTTACAGCGCTCAGAATAAAGCAATGCAAAAAAAATATTTTTTTTATAAAATTGTTTTATAGTGTAAAAGCGCCAAAACATAAAAAAAATACAGTAAGTGTAGTATCGCTGTAAACGTACTGACCCGAAGAATAACGCTGCCTGATCACTTTTACCACACGCAGAACGGCATAAAAAAAAACCTCAAAAAACAATTCCTGAATTGTTGTTTTTTGTTAATTTTACCTCCCAAAAAATGGAATAGAAAGCGATCAAAAAATGTCACGTACCCAAAAATGGTACCAATAAAAATGTCAACTCGTCCCGCAAAAAACAAGCCATCACATGACTCTGTCGGCCGCAATGTGGAAAAATTATAGCTCTCAAAATATGGCGATGTAAAAACTAGATTTTGCAAAACAAAGCGTCTCTTAGTGTGTGACAGCTGTCAGTCATAAAAACCCGATATAAATCTGGTATCTCTGTAATCGCACCGACCCGAAGAATAAAGTTATCTCATCACTTATACCGCACGATGAACGGCGTAAAAAATAAATAAAACCAATTCTTCACCTGCTACTGATTTGTTTATTATGTCTCCCAAAGATCGCAGTAAGGCTCTCCTCACATTTATCCTGCGCTCTGCGCTAAGCGCTTATGTAGCGCCCCGAGGGTTCGGCTGCTACAGGGGTATTGCACCTCCGCCAGAGGTGTGGTATTCCACTCCCGGGTGAGGATGGAGTATGGACCAGGGCTCAGTTAGCTGCATACTGCACATACACCCCATTTCCGAGGGACAGCTCAACGGTGCTCCCACTAGATAGAAGTGCAGGCACGACCGACTATGTCCCTGGCTGGAGTGGGGAGGGGGGTGGAATACCCAGTGCTGTAGGAGCAGATAGGGGTTGGTTCCTGAGCGTAGGAAGGAGCCCATTGGTTGCTGGTCACCTGGGCTCATGGTCAGAGGGAGGTATAAAAGGTGGGCACCATCTTAGTTCAGTGCTCAGTCTGTGAGGAGAAGTTGAGAGGAGAGCTGACAGGGAGCAGCAGCTCAGGCTGAGTGCTGCTCCAGAGGCAGGCCTAGAGAAGAGGCCGGGGTCTGAGAAAAGAAGGAACAGGAGGAGAAGAAGGAACAGGAGCTGAAGGAACAGGAGAAGAGGGAACAGGAGAGAAGGAGAAGAGAGAGAGAGAAACAGAAGGGCTCAGGAACAAGAAGGTGGAAGGGACCCTAAGAACCCATGAGAATACAGGGTGAAGGGTCAGGCAGATTAAGGGTACCGGATCCCAAGTTGGTGGAGGAGAAACAACCCTCAGCCAAAGACCGGAGGCTGTGACCATTTATTGGTGCAGCACCTCATATTACATAGTTACATAGTTTATAAGGCCGAAAAAAGACAAGCGTCCATCCAGTTCAGCCTATTTCTTGTGCACTGCAGCTATTCCGCAGCGTTGATCCAGGGGAAGGCAAAAAAAAAACATGCGGTATAGGCCAATTTACATCATTGAGGAAAAATTCACTTCCCGACACCAATCTGGCAGTCAGATTAAATCCCTGGATTAGTTAACTATCCTAAGCATAAGATGTAATTTTATTGTTCTCAAGAAAGGCGTCCAGGCCTCTCTTGAACTCATTAAGTGAGTTGGACATCACCACTTCCTCTCCCAGAGAGTTCCAGAGTCTCACGGCTCTGACCGTAAAGAATCCCCTTCTATGCTGGTGCAGGAACCTCCTTTCCTCCAGACGCATAGTGTGCCCCCTCGCCTTTGTCACCATCCTTGGTATAAACAGGTCATGGGAGAGATCTCTGTACTGCCCCCTGATGTATTTACACATGTTTATGAGGTCTCCCCTAAGCTTTCTCTTTTCCAACGTAAATAGGCCTAATTTTGACAACCTCTCTGGGTATTCTAGTTCCTCCATTCCCTTTATTACCTTAGTTGCCCTCCTTTGTACCCTCTCTAGCTCCAATATGTCTTTCCTGAGCACCGGAGCCCAGAACTGTGCACAATATTCTAAGTGCGGCCTTACCAGTGCTTTATACAGAGGAAGAACAATGTTCTCATCATATGCCCCAATTCCTCTTCTGATGCATGCCATGACTCTATTTGCCTTCGCAGCTGCTGCCTGACACTGGGCACTCCAATTTAATCTGCTATTAGCCAAGACGCCCAGGTCCTTCTCCATGTCAGATTTCCCCAACGGTTTCCCATTTAATATGTATGGGTGACTGCTGTTTTTCTTTCCCATGTGCATGACCTTACATTTATCGGCATTGAACCCCATTTGCCATTTTTTGGCCCAACTCCCCAATTTATCTAAATCCTCCTGTAGCTGTGCCCTATCCTCATCTGTATTAACTACTTTACAAAGTTTAGTATCATCTGTAAATATTGCTATTTTACTATGCAACCCTTCCACTAGATCATTAATAAATATATGAAATAATATAGGGCCCTCTGCTTTCTATCACTCAGCCAGCTATTTACCCACTTGCACACATTATCCCCCAGACCAAGCATTCTCATTTTATATACCAACCTTTTGTGTGGCACGGTATCAAACGCTTTGGAGAAGTCAAGGTATACAACATCCACTGACTCTCCCCGGTCCAGCTGTGAGCTCACCTCCTCGTAGAAGGCGATCAGGTTTGTTTGGCAGGAGCGATCCCTCATGAATCCATGTTGATATGGAGTTAGACAGTTATTATCATTAAGATATTCTACAATAGCATCTCTAAGAAATCCTTCAAACAATTTACCCACAACAGACGTTAAGCTTACTGGTCTATAGTTCCCACGGTCACTTTTAGACCCCTTTTTGAATATTGGTACCACATTTGCTTGGCGCCAGTCTAGTGGGACAGTCCCTGTCCATAAAGAGTGCTTGAATATAAGATGCAGCGGTCTATCTATCACATTACTTAATTCTTTTAGTACCCGGGGGTGTATGTCATCCGGGCCTGGTGACTTGTCTATTTTGATATTATTTAGGCGTTTCTGAACTTCCTCCTGGGTTAGGTGGGTGATATTTAGCGGAGGGTTTACTTTATCACTCTGCATTTCCTCCGATAAATTGTTTTCTTTTGTGAAAACAGTGGAGAAGAAGCTATTGAGTAGGTTTGCTTTACCCTCATCGCCCTCTATGATTTTACCCAGATTATTTTTCAATGGGCCAACTCCATCAGTTTTAATCCTTTTACTGTTTATATAGTTAAACAGTTGGGGATTCATTTTACTTTCCTTGGCAATTAGTCTCTCTGTCTCCTCTTTTGCTATTCTTATTTGTTTCTTAAAGATTTTGTTTTTTCCCTATAAGATATTAGCGCTTCCTCGCTGCCTTCTTGTTTAAGTTTACCGAAAGCCCTTTTTTTGTTTTTCATTGCCCTCTTGACTTCCTTATTTAGCCACATTGGCTTCCTCCTATTCCTAGCCCTTTTATTCCCATAAGGTATGTACCTTCTACAGTGACTATGTAGGACTGTTTTGAAAATTTCCCATTTTCTATCCGTGCTCCTATTACTAAAGATACTATCCCAGTCTATAAGGTGAAGGGCATCTCTTAGCTGATCAAACTTTGCCCTCCTGAAGTTCAGTGTTTTTGTGACTCCCTTGCTGGGCACCCTACTGAAGCACATGTGGAATTGTATAATGTTGTGGTCACTATTTCCCAGGTGCCCCCCGACCTGCACCTCAGTTATTCTGTCTGGCCTGTTAGTTAATATTAAGTCTAAAAGGGCCGTCCCTCTAGTTGGTTCCTGCACAAGTTGTGACAAATAATTGTCTTTGATAATTGACAGAAACCTGTTTCCTTTCTGAGATCTACAGCTTTCGGTTTCCCAGTCTATATCGGGGTAGTTGAAGTCCCCCATAATAATCACCTCGTTATATTTTGCTACTTCGTCTATTTGTCTCATTAATAGACTTTCCGTGGCTTCTGCTATATTTGGTGGTTTATAACAGACTCCTATGATAATTTTATTATTGTTTTTTGCCCCATGTATCTCCACCCATAAGGACTCGACCTCCTCATTTCCCTCCTTTACATCCTCCCGTATTGTAGGCTTTAGACACGTCTTTACATATAGACAGACTCCACCCCCTTTCCGATTTCTTCGATCCCTTCTAAACAGACTGTAACCCTGTAAGTTAACTGCCCAGTCATAGCTTTCATCTAACCATGTCTCGGTTATTCCCACTATGTCATAGTTACCTGTAGATATTTCTGGTTCCAGTTCATCCATCTTGTTTGTCAGGCTTCTGGCATTTGCTAGCACGCAGTTTACACGATTTTGTTTTGTTCCAATCTTCTCCCTGTGGATTGTATTAGAAATTTTCTTACCTCCCTTCCAAGTATCTTGTCTTGGACCTTCTTTGTCGCACTTCATATCTTTCATTAGTATGTTCTCTGGTTGCATGTTCGTGTCCAGCGTTTTTCTTCCCATTCGCTCTTCTTTTAGTTTAACGCCCTCCTGATGAGTGTTGCGAGTCTCCTGGCGAATGTGTGTTTCCCGGGTTTGTTGAGGTGTAGTCCGTCTCTGGCAAGGAGTCCGTCATAGAGGTAATTCACACCGTGGTCCAGGAATCCAAATCCTTGTTGTCTGCACCATTGTCTCAGCCAGTTGTTCACATCAAGGATACTGTTCCATCTCCTGACGCCATGCCCGTCTACTGGAAGGATAGAAGAAAAAACTACCTGCGCATCCAGTTCTTTTACTTTCTTCCCCAATGCTTCAAAGTCCTTGCAGATTGTCGGTAGGTCCTTCTTTGCCGTGTCATTGGTGCCAACATGTATCAGAAGAAATGGGTGGACATCCTTGGAACTGATGAGCTTCGGTATCCTATCGGTAACATCCTTGATCTTCGCCCCTGGGAGGCAGCATACTTCTCCTGCGGTTATGTCCGGTCTGCAGATAGCTGCTTCTGTTCCTCTCAGTAGTGAGTATCCCACCACCACCACTCTTCTTCCCTTCTTGGCTGTCCTTTTTCTTGTGTTTCTGGGTGTTTCTGGGTGCTCTTTTCTTTTTTGCTTGCTGGTAGTGCCTCATCCTTAGGTGTGCCATCTTTGTTCTCCACAAGTCCTTGGAATCTGTTTCTCAGTTGTGTGGTTGGTGGTGTCTCCATGGTCTTCTTGCTTCTTTTGGTCACTTGCCTCCACTTGTCTGCCTCTGGAGGTTCTCTGACGCTTCACTTTCCGTGACCAGTAGTGACGCTTCTGTTCTGTCCAGGAAGTCTTCATTTTCCTTGATGAGTTTTAATGTCGCAATTCTTTCTTCCAGTCCCCGCACCTTTTCTTCTAAAAGAGCCAGTAGTCTACACTTCTGGCAGGTGAAGTTGGTTTCAGTTTCTGGTCGATCTGTGAACATGTAGCACATGTTGCAGCTCACCATGTAGGTTGTCACATCTGCCATGCTGCTCCTTGTCCCTGCTGACTTGATGTCTGTCTTCTTTCTTGTGATACCCTAGGATAAGGGCGGTTTGGCGATGCTGTACCCAATGATCTTCTAGCTGAAGGAGACTCTTCGCTTTTCCCAGAAGGCACCTGAAATATGCAAATTGTCCTCTTCAAGCTTCAATCCCTGGTTTGGCGATGCTTTCCAAGCAGCTGGTCCCGGCTGTACCCAACGATCTTCTAGCTGAAGGAGACTCTTCGCTTTTCCCAGAAGGCACCTGGAATATGCAAATTGTCCTCTTCAAGCTTCAATCCCTCATCAAACCTGCTAGGAAGGCACCATAAAGGACAGCGGGGAACGGGGCCCACGTTTACCTGCACAGGTCCGCGGGAGCTGGACAAAAGTGGGTCACTGGTGAGGCAGGCCAGAGAAAGGAAAGAAGGGGGTCCTGTGCCATATTCCTGAACTGCCTGGGAGTTGACCGAGCCCCGCACCTGGTGGATGCCGCACGGCTCGGGCAGTCCTTATCAGCTGAAGTGACTTGGAAACTAACTGTGAGTAAAGACCCTGGACTGTAACTTGTTGTCTGTGTGCTCCTTCGCGCCTCCAGCACTACCGGTACTAGGACTCTCACCACCATCACTCCCACCATCCACTACACTGCCCTGGGGCTGCACTCTTCCCGTGGGGAGTCACACCACCTCAGCTGCACCCACCATCGGCCCCAGCGGTCTGCCCTGCAGCGGTAGTTCCTAATGACCGCAAATCCACGGGTGGCGTAGTCGGACATTATCTAAAGTACAGTAGCAGACTACCATTGGTCTGACCACCCTGAGCCGCGGGGCCGGGCCGCCACTACTACTCCCAGCGTCTCCCTATTGCCCGGTTCCGCGTGCCCCACAGCCCAGGGGGCGAGTCAGCTTTGGCGTAGTCGGCAGGATTACGTGCCCGCTAACAACGGGTACTGCGCCTGAAGAGAAAGAGACTGTTTTATTGAAAATTGACTGTGCTGAAAATGGCGCCCACCCTAGAAGAACGAGCGCCATAATGTGCGCGCCAAAAGACCACAGGAGACTGCCTCCCATCGTGGGCCAGGTCCCAGAATGGCGCCAAAGAAGGAGCCCACCCCCAACAGCCATGAGTGCGGCTGTGGAAATGTCCATCAAGGTGGGGGGGCTGCCCCTGAAAGTGATTGTCACCAAGTTGCCCCGGGACCACCCCCAATGGGGGTGGGAAGAGAAGAAAACTGTGGGGCAGGGCGCGGTCTGGATCAGTCTAGACAGACCGCACCCGGGAATGGACGCATCCCACAGCACCAATCTGTTGGCCCGGAGCCTGCTGCAAGCCGAACCACCCTGCAGCCTGGCCGAGATCCTGGCGCAGCTCCCGAGAGACCCGGAGCGTGCGCAAGCTGCACTGGAGGACCTGGAGCGGAGGATGGTCCGAGCGCAGCGGGGTGCGCTCATCGAGTGGAGGGAGGAACTGGCCCGACAGGCTGGAATCCACCAGTGACAGGCCTCAGCCGCACCCCGGAGTCTGCCTGCCTCTGAGGACGGCGCAGGAAGAGAGAGGACCAGAGACGACGCCGCGGAGGGAGCCGTGAGGACTGAGGCAGGTACAGGGGACGTCACCACCCCAGGCCCAGCAGCTGCAAGCCCGCCCCAGCCCCCCGTCACAGAACCTCAAGCCCCACTCAATGCACCTGTTGCCGCACCGCCACTGCTCCCAGCTAGGCCTCAAGCGGCGAGCGCCGCGGCCGCGCCCCGCCCAACGCCACGCCCCCTGACCCCGGGCACCGTAAAGAGAGAAGCGTCACCGGCCCGGTCGCAAGACCTAGATAACCCGGGTGCCGTCGCCAAACCAGCGCCCCCTTCCCGGACGGGACCGCCACCGGGCACAACCAAAAGAACTCCGGCCTGGTCGCAAGGCCGAGTGCCCCCGGGCGCTGCTCCCAGACCAGGTCCCTCCACCATACCACCGCTGGGCGTGGACCTGATTGCCCATCATACCGGTCCGGATGGACTGCCGCTGGAGTGGCCGGCCGAACTGATCAGCGGTCAGCCATGGAAGACCCAGCCCCCACGCGAGCCTCTGATACCGGCTCCGGAGCCCGTAGAGGTCACCCCGCTCCCATTAGAAGACGCCCAATTTGAGTGGGACCCCGCCGGTGAGAACTTAATGGGATTCACTCAGGAGACCCGGGCGGACGCGGTCCGTCGTCTAGAGGCTTGCCACCAGCAGCTGGTGACCTTTGAGCGGTAACAACGAGAGAGGCGCGTTAGAGAGGAGCGGCTCCAGGCCCAGAGTGCCGAGCAGAAGCGCAGGGCCCGTCAAGATCCCCGGGCCGCCCGCGGTCCCCGAGCCACCGGGACCGTAATAAAGTTCCACATGGAGAATGGCTGGGGCTTTATAAAAGATCAGGACACCGTCGGCGACGTCTTTGTGACCCGCAGAGACGTTGAAAGCCACCTACCGGAGGGACACCGTGGACGTGACCTCTACCGTGGTGACGTGGTCACCTCCACCCGACACGAGGGCGCAAAAGGACTGTACGCCCTCCATGTCCATCGACTCACAGAAGAAGAACTGTGGCACTATGGCTATGAGGAAAGCCAAGAGGACCCGGACGGGTCTGAAGAACCGTATGAGGAGGAGGAAGGAGCATATGGAGGACACCGCTACTAGTAAGTAGCAAAAGCATATGTGTACATAGTTACCTGTCGGGGTAAAAGAACTGTTTCCAGAGAGTGTGTGGTCCCCGTTGGGACTGTTAAGAGACTGCTACCTGTTTGCCCCTTTTCCCTACCAGGCTGAGGACTGTGAGCAGCCATTCCCCTCCCCAAAACTGGCCGAGGACTGAGAGCGGCCGTCCCTTTAAATAGTTGCGCTTCCTAAAGCGCCCCCTACTGGTTTTATAAAAAGACTAACACGTCTACCTCGGGACAGCGAGTCCCTCACGTTTACAAGTTTGCCAAAGTTTCAGCACTTAGAAGAATGAACACCTGGTCGCAAGTTGCACCGCGGCCATGATACAAGAATGTGTTTTGCCTAAAGATGTTTTATATGAAGAGTTTAATATGCTGCTAGAAAATGTTTTACATAATCTTGAAACCGTTTTATATGACAAGTGACAAAAGAGTTCCAGTAGTGTTGAAAATATTTTATAGTGCCTAGTGAAAGAAAGGTGTGTCCCATAAAGGGAATTGAGCTGTGTCGTCCGTTTCTAAATGTAAAAAGTTATTGAAAAAGTTTTTGCATGTCCTGTACTTAACTGTTTTTGCTCTTTTCCAGCCCGAGGATGTGCTGTGGTTTACCAGGGGGGAATGTAGCGCCCCGAGGGTTCGGCCACTACAGGGGTATTACAACTCCGCCAGAGGTGTGGTATTCCACTCCCAGGTAAGGATGGAGTATGGACCAGGGCTCAGTTAGCTGCATACAGCACACACACCCCATTTCCGAGGGACAGCTCAACGGTGCTCCCACTAGATAGAAGTGCAGGCACGACCGACTATGTCCCTGGCTGGAGTGGAGAGGGGGGTGGAATACCCAGTGCTGTAGGAGCAGATAGGGGTTGGTTCCTGAGCATAGGAAGGAGCCCATTGGTTGCTGGTCACCTGGGCTCATGGTCAGAGGGAGGTATAAAAGGTGGGCACCATCTTAGTTCAGTGTTCAGTCTGTGAGGAGAAGTTGAGAGGAGAGCTGACAGGGAGCAGCAGCTCAGGCTGAGTGCTGCTCCAGAGGCAGGCCTAGAGAAGAGGCCGGGGTCTGAGAGAAGAAGGAACAGGAGGAGAAGAAGAAACAGGAGCTGAAGGAACAGGAGAAGAGGGAACAGGAGAGAAGGAGAAGAGAGAGAGAGAAACACAAGGGCTCAGGAACAAGAAGGTGGAAGGGACCCTAAGAACCCACGAGAATACAGGGTGAAGGGTCAGGCAGATTAAGGGTATCGGATCCCAAGTTGGTGGAGGAGAAACAACCTTCAGCCAAAGACCGGAGGCTGTGACCATTTATTGGTGCAGCACCTCATCAAACCTGCTAGGAAGGCACCATAAAGGACAGCGGGGAACGGGGTCCACGTTTACCTGCGCAGGTCCGCGGCAGCTGGACAAAAGTGGGTCACTGGTGAGGCAGGCCAGAGAAAGGAAAGAAGGGGGTCCTGTGCCATATTCCTGAACTGCCTGGGAGTTGACCGAGCCCCGCACCTGGTGGACGCAGCACGGCTCGGGCAGTCCTTATCAGCTGAAGTGACTTGGAAACTAACTGTGAGTAAAGACCCTGGACTGTAACTTGTTGTCTGTGTGCTCCTTCGCGCCTCCAGCACTACCGGTATTAGGACTCTCACCACCATCACTCCCACCATCCTCTACACTGCCCTGGGGCTGCACTCTTCCCGTGGGGAGTCACACCATCTCAGCTGCACCCACCATCTGCCCCAGCGGTCTGCCCTGCAGCGGCGGTTCCTAATGACTGCAAATCCACAGGTGGCGTAGTCGGACATTACCTAAAGTACAGTAGCAGACTACCATTGGTCTGACCACCCTGAGCCGCGGGACCGGGCCGCCACTACTACTCCCAGCGTCTCCCTATTGCCCGGTTCCGCGTGCCCCACGGCCCAGGGGGCGAGTCACTTACACCAGAGTTTCCGTGTAAATCTCTGAAATACGTGATTCAGCCCTTAACCCATGACGGAAGATTCCCTGTAATGAGGCAGATATAGGCCACTGTGGATGCCGTCTGGCCTGTGATCCCACGGTGTCATTTGTTTTAGGCGTGCATAAAAGTGCGGTTGGCCACAGTTTTGTGCACTTCTGAAAAAAAGGACACCGCTAAACAGAGGCCAGACGGAGTCCAGAGAAACTCTGCTGCCTCATTACAGTGAATGGATCCCGCAGGGGTTTCATCTGAATTACATCACTTGGAAATTTAGATGGAAACCCCGATGTAAGTGCTCAGCCTAGAGCGCCGGATAAATGTTACGTAAAATGTTCCCAATAAAAGCTTCAACTCAGCCCTCAAAAAAAGCTAGTCCCCACTCAGGTCCGTCATCTGTTAAAAATATAAGGGATTTCCAAGTTACTGGTAGCAGAAAGGCTCTGGAAAAGTGAAATGGCCCTTGCCCCCCAAAAGAAATTCAGAAAATTTTGTGCTCCCAAATCCAAATGCCTATTCTACAATAATTTGTTCTCCAATTGTCAAATAGCGCTCCGTCCCCCCAGATCTCGCCGTATGGTTGAGCGGTACGATACAGCCACATATGGGGTATTGACACTTTTAGAAGTAATTGTGTGACACATTTCGGCACCATTTTTACCCATTCCCCTGTGTGAAAATGTAAAATCTGAGGGTAAAACATTTTTTTGTGGTAAAAATATAATTATGCTTTTTTCACTGCCCAATGGTATAAATTTAAAAATTAAAAAATACTCACTACTTCCCTAGATGAATTCCTTGAGAGGTGTAGTTTACAAAATGGGGTCACTTGTGTGGGTTTCTGTTGTTTCGGCATGTCAGCGACTCTTCAAATGTGACATGGTGTCTGCAACCTATCCCAGCCAACATAGCGCTCCTTTCTCTTCCGAACCCTGCGGTACACCAAAGCAGTGGTTTTCCCCCACATATGGGGTATCGGCGTGTTCAGGAGAAATTGCACAACAAATTTCATGGTGCAATTTTTCCTATTACCCTTATGATAATGCAAAGTTAAGGGATGAAAAACGTTTTTGTGGGAAAAATGTGAAAATTTTATTTTTACAGCTCATTATTATAAACTTCTGTGAAGCACCTTGGGGTTCAAGGGGCTCACCACACATCTAGATAAGTTCCCTAAGGGGTCTAGTTTCCAAAATGGTGTCACTTGTGGGGGGTTTACACTGTTTAGGCACATTAGGGGCTCCCCAAATGCAACATGGCGTCCGCTATTTATTCAAACAAATTTTATATTCAAAAAGTCAAATGGCGCTCCTTCCCTTCCGAACCCTGCCGTGCGCCCAAACAGTGGTTTGCCTCCACATATGGGGTATCAGCGTGTTCAGGAGAAATTGCTCAACAAATTTCATGGTGCAATTTATCCTATTACTCTTATGATAATGCAAAATTAAGGGATGAAAAACGTTTTTGTGGGAAAAATGTGAAAATTTTATTTTTACAGCTCAATATTATAAACTTCTGTGAAGCACCTTGGGGTTCAAGGTGCTCACCACACATCTAGATAAGTTCCCTAAGGGGTCTAGTTTCCAAAATGGTGTCACTTGTGGGGGGTTTCCACTGTTTAGGAACATCAGGGGCTCCCCAAATGCAACATGGCGTCCGCTAATTATTCAAACAAATTTTACATTCAAAAAGTCAAATGGCGCTCCTTCCCTTTCAAACCCTGCCATGCGCCCAAACAGTGGTTTGCCTCCACATATGGGGTATCGGCGTGTTCAGGAGAAATTGCACAACAAATTTCATGGTGCAATTTATCCTATTACCCTTATGATAATGCAAAATTAAGGGATGAAAAACGTTTTAGTGGGAAAAATGTGAAAATTTTATTTTTACAGCTCAATATTATAAACTTCTGTGAAGCACCTTGGGGTTCAAGGTGCTCACCACACATCTAGATAAGTTCCCTAAGGGGTCTAGTTTCCAAAATGTTGTCACTTGTGGCGGGTTTCCACTGTTTAGGAACATCAGGGGCTCTCCAAACGCAACATGGCGTCTGCTAATTCTTCAGACAAATTTTACATTCAAAAAGTCTAATGGCGCTCCTTCCCCTCCGAACCCTGCAGTGCACCTAAACAGTGGTTTTCCCTCACATATGGGGTATCAGCGCCCTCAAGAGAAATTGCACAAAAAATTTTGGGGTCCATTTTTTCCTGTTACCCCTGCGAAAATAAAAAAAAATGGGTCTAAAGAAACATTTTTGTGAAAAAAGTTAAATGTTTATTTTTTTCTTCCACATTCCAAAAATTCCTGTGAAGCACCTGAAGGGTTAATAAAGTTCTTGAATGTGGTTTTGAGCACCTTGAGGGGTGCAGTTTTTAGAATGGTGTCACTTTTGGGTATTTTCTGTCATAAAGACCCCTCAAAGTGACTTCAAATATGATGTGGTCCCTAAAAAAATGGTTTTGTAAATTTTGTTGGAAAAATTAGAAATCGCTGGTGAACTTTTAACCCTTATAGCTCCCTAACAAAAAAAAATTTTGGTTCCAAAATTGTGCTGATGTAAAGTAGACATGTGGGAAATGTTATTTATTAACTATTTTGTGTGACATATCTCTCTGATTTAAGGGCATGAAAATTCAAAGTTTGAAAATTGCAAAATTTTCAAAATTTTCGCCAAATTTCCGATTTTTTCACAAATAAACGCAAGTGATATCGAAGAAATTTTACTACTATCATGAAGTACAATATGTCACGAAAAAACAGTCTCAGAATCAGGGGGATCCGGTGAAGCGTTCCAGAGTAATTACTTCATAAAGTGACAGTGGTCAGAATTGTAAAAATTGGCCCGGTGTAACATACCTGGCGGCGTCCTTGCATGGTGGTCCATCTCCCACTGTGCAAGAGCGCGCACTTGATCTCCAGTCCAGAATTTCTCTCCGGCTTCCCTCCTTGCTGTCTGTTTGTCTGTTTTGGCTGCATAGGGCGACGCCCGCTGAACTTCCTGTTTCTTGTACCTGCTGCGGACACGCCCCTGTTGCACCTTCAGCCTATTGCTGTCCATCTTTGGGTATTTATACCACCTTCTTCCTCAAGATGGCGCCTGAGCATTGTGTCCTGTCAGTCGGCTTTTTGTCTCTGACATGCCAGGTCCTATCCTGTTTTCCTGCCTGTTTTCCAGTTCTGTGTCTGAACTGTGGTCTGTTCTTGTGAACACGCTTCTTGCCTGTTCTTTCGCCTTCTAAGGGCCGTATTCCTAGATCTGCCTGTCTGTGCCTTGCGGTATCTGTTCCCGTCTGAACAGAGTCCTGTTTGTGTCTCTGCCTTGCGGTATCTGTTCCCGTCTGAACAGAGTCCTGTTTGTGTCCCTGCCTTGCGGTATCTGTTCCTGTCTGAACTGAGTCCTGTCTATGTCTCCTGCCTTGCGGTGTCAGTTCCCGTGTCTGAACTGAGTCCTGTCTGTGTACTCTTGCCTGCTGCCTTTCCTGGAGGCTGTATTTCCAGGCCTGTCTGAACACGCTCCTAGCCTGTTCCTCCCGCCTTCTAGGGGCCGATTACCTAGATCCGTTCCTGTATCTTGTCTGTCCTGTCTGAACACGCTCCTTGCCTGTTCGTCCCGCCTCTCTGGGGGCCGTATTCCCAGACCCGCTCCTGTATCCCGCTGCAGTGTCGGTCTCTTTCGTACACTCAGTTCCAGTCTGAACTCTCTCCTATCCTTTACCTGTTTTGCCTCTATGTCCGTTCCTTTCCTTTTTCTGCAGAGTCTGAACTCGTACCTAACTCCTGCTTGTTGTCTCTGTACTCCCGTTTGTGAGTTTGTGGTCCACTTGCTACTTCACTGCAAATACCCTGTGGGTATCTGGCTCTGCCTTTCCCTTCCTGTCTGTTCCGTGTGAACAGAGCCCTGTCCGTCCTGCTCTGACTCCTTGCTCACTGCTCCGGCAGCCTTGCTCCGCTCTGACCCTTTTGCTCACTGCTCCGGCAGCCTTGCTCCGCTCTGACCCTTTTGTTCACTGCTCCGGCAGTCCTGTCCTGCCCTGCTTCTGCCCACTGCTCCGGCAGTCCTGTCCTGCCCTGCTTCTGCCCGCTGCTCCGGCAGTCCTGTCCTGCCCTGCTTCTGCCCGCTGCTCCGGCAGTCCTGTCCTGCCCTGCTTCTGCCCGCTGCTCCGGCAGTCCTGTCCTGCCCTGCTTCTGCCCGCTGCTCCGGCAGTCCTGTCCTGCCCTGCTTCTGCCCGCTGCTCCGGCAGTCCTGTCCTGCCCTGCTTCTGCCCGCTGCTCCGGCAGTCCTGTCCTGCCCTGCTTCTGCCCGCTGCTCCGGCAGTCCTGTCCTGCCCTGCTTCTGCCCGCTGCTCCGGCAGTCCTGTCCTGCCCTGCTTCTGCCCGCTGCTCCGGCAGTCCTGTCCTGCCCTGCTTGTGCTCGCTGCTCCTGCAGCCCCGTCCTGCTCTGTTCTTGCCCACCGCTTTGGGCGTTCCCTCTCTGCTGTGGTTGTCTACCGCATCTGCGGTTCTGTGACCCAGTCTGTACTGGGTCTTAACCTTTCTGTGCTCCAGCCCGTCCTTTCGGCCAGTACCTCCCTGCCTGCATACTCGCCTGTATCCACCCATCTGCATACCTGCCGTGTTTGCTTACATCCACCAGTCTGTGCCAGCCTAACCTGCCTGTTCCAGTAATCCCAGTGTGGGTCAACCCCCGTGTCCGGAGTTTGACCTGGAGTAGCACCTGGTCCCTCTGCCCGGTTTCTCCCTGGTGCACTGGCGTCGTATGCCGTCGTGCCACCTTGGTCGGATCGGCCAGATACTTAGTCACGCCCCTCCAGGCACTCTCCGGTCCATGGTCCAGTGGAACCACAACACCCGCACACGCCAGTCAGTCCGGGCGTGTGCATAACAGCATGCTCAGGCCATGGTTCCCGTTGAGCCCCACGGCCTTCGCTCTCTGAGAAGTTTTCCAGCGAATACATGCATTAAAAATAAATAAATAAAAAATTTTTTTTTTTTTCTCAGCTGAGTTCCAGGCGAATTACGCACCCGTCCAGATGGATCTATCTGCTCTCGTTCCTGCGGATCCGCCACGTTACTATGGGGATCCAAGACAAAGTCGTGCATTTGTGGAGCAATGCATGCTACACTTCAAGTTCTACCCTCTATGTTTTCCCACCGATCGGGTTAAGGTGGCATTCATTATGTCTTACCTGGCGGGTGATGCCTTGGAATGGATCAACCCCCTATATGAAACAAAGGATCCGATCCTCCTGGACCTAATGGCCTTCCTGGTGGCCTTTCTAATGGTCTTCGATGATCCTAACCCGGAGGCTCCTGCTGAAGCTTCACCTCCCAATATCCCGGAGCAGCCCCGATGGGTAATGTGTGTGGGTAGCGCAATAGTCCTCCAGCCCAATGAGACTACTGCCCACCCAGAATCCTCACAGGGTGACTACGCTTTCCGGAATACTTCTCCCAACCTCAAGAGGCAGTCCAGGCGTGCTAGACGTAGAGGCAAGCCGTCACGCCAGGGTCTGTCCTCCCTGAGACCTCCTGACCCCAACCTTGAAGTCCCTACTGAAGCTTCATCTCCCTGTATCCCGGAGAAGCCCCAACGGGTAATGTGCGTGGGTAGTGCTCCGGTTCTCCTGCCCGAAGAGACTTCTGCCCATCCAGACTCCACACAGGAGAACTTCCTGCACCCGGCATCAGATGCTTCACCCATTTTAACCGGTGTGCATGTCCAAGGATGCTCCAAAGCTGTGGTTACCTCTGAGTCTGTGCACCTCTACTACCTGGCGGAGGACCCCCTGTTGCCTCCTGAATCCTCCGGGATACCACTCGATGACAAATGGAGAGAGACTTCTCTACACTCGGTACTCGATACTTTGTCCGCTTCGTCCTGTGAGCCTGACAATGGGTACCCCAAAGTGGTAGTTAACCCCGAGTCTCTACACCCCTCCGACCAGGCGGAGGACCTCCAGTTGTCTCCAGAACCCTTCGGGGTGCTACCTGGTAGCGAAAGGACAGAGACTCTCCTTTACTCTGTACCTGATACCTCACTCGCTTTGTCCAGTGAGTCCAACCTAGTGTACTCCGAATCAGAGGTTACTCCCGAGTCTCTACACCCCTCCGACCAGGCGGAGGACCTCCAGTTGTCTCCAGAACCCTTCGGGGTGCCACCTGGTGGTGAATGGACAGAGACTTTCCTATATCCTGGATCTGATACCTCGCTTGCTTCGTCCAGTGAGTCCGACCTTGTGTACTCTGAAGCAGAGGTTACCCTTGAGTCTCTACACCCCTCTGACCAGGCGGAGGACCTCCAGTTGTCTCCAGAACCCTTCGGGGTGCCACCTGGTGGTGAATGGACAGAGACTTTCCTATACTCGGTACCCGATACCTCGCCTGCTTCCTCCAGTGAGTCCGACCTAGTGTACTCTGAAGCAGATGTTTTCTCTGAGCCTCTGCACTCTTCTGACCCGGCGGAGGACCTCCAGTTGTTTCCTGAATTCTCCGGGGTACCACCAGATAATAAAGAGACAGTGACTTTTCCTCATTATGTACCTGATAACCCGTCTATTTCTTCCTGTGAGCTTGACAAGATGTACCTCGAAGCAGAGATTACCCCTAAGTCTCTGTCCCCCTCCAACCCGGTGAGGGACTTCCAGTTGTCTCCTGTACCCTCTGGGGTGCCACCTGAAAATATGTGGAGAGAGACTTCCTTGTGTGCTGTTCCTGGTACTCCACCCGTTTCGTCTGTTGCTAAGGATGGATGGATAGGAGGTAGCATCCTAGCTAACCAGATGAGATCAATTTTTCCTGTGGACAGTGGAAGTGATCTCCTTGAAGTGAACGACTGGTCCTCGAATTCCCTGCGGAAGATTCTGGCAGGCCTGAAGAAGAGGGGGCGTAAGGGGGGGGGTACTGTAACATACCTGGCGGCGTCCTTGCATGGTGGTCCATCTCCCACTGTGCAAGAGCGCGCACTTGATCTCCAGTCCAGAATGTCTCTCTGGCTTCCCTCCTTGCTGTCTGTTTGTCTGTTTTGGTTGCATAGGGCGACGCCCGCTGAACTTCCTGTTTCTTGTACCTGCTGCGGACACGCCCCTGTTGCACCTTCAGCCTATTGCTGTCCATCTTTGGGTATTTATACCACCTTCTTCCTCAAGATGGCGCCTGAGCATTGTGTCCTGTCAGTCGGCTTTTTGTCTCTGACATGCCAGGTCCTATCCTGTTTTCCTGCCTGTTTTCCAGTTCTGTGTCTGAACTGTGGTCTGTTCTTGTGAACACGCTTCTTGCCTGTTCTTTCGCCTTCTAAGGGCCGTATTCCTAGATCTGCCTGTCTGTGCCTTGCGGTATCTGTTCCCGTCTGAACAGAGTCCTGTTTGTGTCTCTGCCTTGCGGTATCTGTTCCCGTCTGAACAGAGTCCTGTTTGTGTCCCTGCCTTGCGGTATCTGTTCCTGTCTGAACTGAGTCCTGTCTATGTCTCCTGCCTTGCGGTGTCAGTTCCCGTGTCTGAACTGAGTCCTGTCTGTGTACTCTTGCCTGCTGCCTTTCCTGGAGGCTGTATTTCCAGGCCTGTCTGAACACGCTCCTAGCCTGTTCCTCCCGCCTTCTAGGGGCCGATTACCTAGATCCGTTCCTGTATCTTGTCTGTCCTGTCTGAACACGCTCCTTGCCTGTTCGTCCCGCCTCTCTGGGGGCCGTATTCCCAGACCCGCTCCTGTATCCCGCTGCAGTGTCGGTCTCTTTCGTACACTCAGTTCCAGTCTGAACTCTCTCCTATCCTTTACCTGTTTTGTCTCTATGTCCGTTCCTTTCCTTTTTCTGCAGAGTCTGAACTCGTACCTAACTCCTGCTTGTTGTCTCTGTACTCCCGTTTGTGAGTTTGTGGTCCACTTGCTACTTCACTGCAAATACCCTGTGGGTATCTGGCTCTGCCTTTCCCTTCCTGTCTGTTCCGTGTGAACAGAGCCCTGTCCGTCCTGCTCTGACTCCTTGCTCACTGCTCCGGCAGCCTTGCTCCGCTCTGACCCTTTTGCTCACTGCTCCGGCAGCCTTGCTCCGCTCTGACCCTTTTGTTCACTGCTCCGGCAGTCCTGTCCTGCCCTGCTTCTGCCCACTGCTCCGGCAGTCCTGTCCTGCCCTGCTTCTGCCCGCTGCTCCGGCAGTCCTGTCCTGCCCTGCTTCTGCCCGCTGCTCCGGCAGTCCTGTCCTGCCCTGCTTCTGCCCGCTGCTCCGGCAGTCCTGTCCTGCCCTGCTTCTGCCCGCTGCTCCGGCAGTCCTGTCCTGCCCTGCTTCTGCCCGCTGCTCCGGCAGTCCTGTCCTGCCCTGCTTCTGCCCGCTGCTCCGGCAGTCCTGTCCTGCCCTGCTTCTGCCCGCTGCTCCGGCAGTCCTGTCCTGCCCTGCTTGTGCTCGCTGCTCCTGCAGCCCCGTCCTGCTCTGTTCTTGCCCACCGCTTTGGGCGTTCCCTCTCTGCTGTGGTTGTCTACCGCATCTGCGGTTCTGTGACCCAGTCTGTACTGGGTCTTAACCTTTCTGTGCTCCAGCCCGTCCTTTCGGCCAGTACCTCCCTGCCTGCATACTCGCCTGTATCCACCCATCTGCATACCTGCCGTGTTTGCTTACATCCACCAGTCTGTGCCAGCCTAACCTGCCTGTTCCAGTAATCCCAGTGTGGGTCAACCCCCGTGTCCGGAGTTTGACCTGGAGTAGCACCTGGTCCCTCTGCCCAGTTTCTCCCTGGTGCACTGGCGTCGTATGCCGTCGTGCCACCTTGGTCGGATCGGCCAGATACTTAGTCACGCCCCTCCAGGCACTCTCCGGTCCATGGTCCAGTGGAACCACAACACCCGCACACGCCAGTCAGTCCGGGCGTGTGCATAACACCCGGTCACGAAGGCAAAAACAGGCTCTGGTGCGAAGTGGTTAAACAATTGTATCTGCTGATTCCACATCTTTCTGTAGCTCTCCACAAGTGTTTCTTGGCTCTTGGACAACTCTTCTGATAATTATTTTAATTTCTCTGTCTGAAATCTTGCGAGGAGCACCTGGTTGTGGCTGGTTTATGGTGAAATTATGTTCTTTTCACTTCTGGATTATGTCCCCAACAGTTCTCACTGGAACCTTCAGTAGTTTAGAAATTCTTCAGTAACCAATGCCATCAGTATGTTTTGCAGCAATAAGGTTGTAAAGGTCTTGAGATAGTTCATTGGTTTTACCCATCATGCGATGTTTCTTGTGTGACATTTTGGTAATGAGACACCTTTTTATAGGTCATCAGTTGAACCAGCTGATATTATTTTTTACTAAGTGTCAGGATTGCTTTCTAATTACTGATAGATTTCTGGTGTCACGATTTTCCATGGCTTTTTGCACCTATCTATTTTCATGTGTTCAATACTTTTTCCCTGTGTCATTTCTCATTATTACACAACTTAATGTATGGACATCTATGGTTTGATTTCTTTGCCTATGTGGATTGGATGGGTTGCTACTGACATCTAGTGAGAATTTCATGTCAATGGCACCTTTAGAAATATATTTACTTAGAAAATTGATGACGTGTTGAATACTTATTTCACCCTCTGTATTGTTTTTGCATAATTTGTTCCCCAACAGGTTTTTTAAGATCTCTGGGGAACATTTTTTTTCTATTATTGATAATTTATTATCACTATAACTGATAGATACATGCCTATATGCACACATAGGCAGAGACCTGTCAATCTAGGGCAGCGGGCATGGAGAAGCCACCGGGGACCCACCTGTCCAACTAGTCTCTAGCGTGGCTTGGTCACTCGCAGCTATTAAACTATGTTTCTTCTCTGAAATACCACAGCGTTTCAGAGTTAAACATATATGGCTGGAGTCCTGCAGCCAGTGTCTGATACTTGCTGCCCGTGTATCGGACAGCATGTATCAGCTGCCAGATTCACTTTAAAGCCAAGAAACAAGAGTTGCAAATGTATGGTCTTTGATTATTATGGGGTTAATTATCCTCAAAGCATTGCAAAGTTGTGAATTTTTATTCTTCATTTTCTATTCTGCTTTCTTGTCTCCTATACAGTATGCTGCAGTGCTATTTCAATGTCCAATCCAAGCTCCTTTATAATCTGCTTTCAACTGCTGCCCCGTTAAAAATTCTGTATACTATATTCAAACATTTCATCTTCTGCTAAACAAATCTCTTCACTGCATTCAAACAGTCTGTGTATGGGACTTTCTCTGTCTGAGCTTTATCTGCTCTCCACCCCTGCACTCAGACAGGGTAGTACCAACACAGACTGTTTGACTTTAGGGATCTTGCTTAGCAGCAGTTGAAATGAATTTTTAAAGGAGCAGAAACTGGGAATGGAAACAGCACTGCAGCATAATGTTTGGAGAATAAGAAGGGAAAATAAGGTAATAAAGTATATTACAAAAATAAATATCTTTGCAATGTCTGACTACAATGATGTAGTTACATTGTAATGCAGTATATGGTGCCTCTGTATGCTATTTGTTTCGGGATGCATATTGAATGCCGTAGAAAACACCTATATATGACGCACCCCTGGGCCTGTGTCGCGCAGCGTTGCGCACGCGGGAGCTTACCCGGAGCCGGATCTGTTGAGGGTTGTAGTCTCGTGGCGGTGACCCGGTCCGTGCCCAGGGAGTCAGACTAAGTGGCGCTGTATTAGCGGTAGATGTTGTACGACTACGCCACCCGTTGAATGCAGCGAAGGAGCTGCCGCTGCAGGGCAGACCGCTGAGGCCGGTGGTAGGATTGTGCAGCGTGATAGTATCACCCCCAACGGGAGGGGTATGGCCTCAGGGCAGCCGACGTGGATGATGGGGGTAGCAGGAACCACTCGGAGACGGTACGGTGTAGTTCAGGGTCTTTACTGGTGACAAAGATAGACCCTCCCGGAGTACTGGCTAGAGATTGGGGCCTGGTCAGTCCTTGAGCAGATGGGATCTCCCCTGGCCAGGCGGAGTTGTAGGCCTTCCCAGCTAACTGTACTCTTCTGGCTACCTTGCTAGAGGCGGGTATAAGTAGCCCACGTCCCTGAGTGTACCGTGTGGTGCTCACCCGTATGGCCGGTGACTCGGGGCTTTCTAGTAGCTTCCGCTCCACGACGGCGGTACTGGTCCCACGCGTGTGACCGTGCCTTCGGGTTTCTTGGCCAGAGGACCTGAAATCCCCTGCCGGTCGGTTTCTGCTGCTGGATAGGAGTTAGTCCCCACAGCCTCGGACTCCGGGTCCGGTGATAGCTTCTCAGTCAGGGCGAGCTCTGCAGCTGCCAGCCCGACTCCTTGTAGCACTGCTCCCACAGAGCTCCTGTTGTTTCTTCCTATGCTGCTTCTCTTCTCTGTCTCTACTTCTTCTCTACTCACTAACCCTGCCTCAGCCCTAGGTTTATATAGGGGAAGTTCTTCCCCTCCCAGGACTGGGCAGGAGGTGTGGCATGCATAGGATCCCTAACCAAGAGACCTCCCACCTGCTCTCAGACATAACATTGCTGTTACTGTGGAAACCAGACCCCTGGGGTGCCACATATACATCACCATATAAGCCTCCACATGAAATCAGAAGCATATAGAAATACAGCTTGGTCTCACATACTGTATTTCTAAGGGTGTCTGTACAAATTATGCCCTAAAAAAGATGAGACTGATTTTGCATCTTCAACTGACTGGTTCAACTGGCTTGACTTCAATTAGCATAGGATCCTTATGTTGATCTATGTTCAGTTTGGTAGAACTGCGGGAGGTCTGTTATTGAGAGTGTAAAACAGACATTGAAATGGACCTGCATTACAGCCTCTAAAGTACCAGCCATTTATCATGTTTTCTCCCCTCAGGAGATCTCAGGACTAAAAATACAGGGAATAAATACAAATAAAGATTTTATTTGCCACGATCATGGAACTTGCCCTTCTCTGGAGCATTAAACGTAAATCAAGTGGACACCATTATTTATTATTCATCACAAAATGCATTCTGCTGCTTTATGTGCTATCTGTAAGTACATGACTTTAGAAGCAGCCAGAACATACTATATCTATTTGACAGATATGGGTTTTATATTTTATGCGTTACACTAGACTTCTGAAGCTAGCTGTATTATCTTCTGTTCAGTGTCCGGCATCAGCATTAGATTATTTCATGAAATCAAACTTTGAGTTTGTGCAGTGCCCATTGCTGATGGCAATACTGACTGCAGTAAAAGCCCCCACTTAGGTTTCCCTCCATAGTGGTATCGCAGATCAGCTTTCAGCAGAATCATTCAGATCTCATTCAGACATTGCAGGAAAATTAACTGTTTCACTTGTGATATGGAAATCTGCGCTCCTAGTAAAAGATCCGATCTTCACAGGTGATATGAATGAAAAGAAAATTTGTTTAGAAATAAGTTATAATCACTAGTGATGAGTGAGCCTGCTTGCTACTGCTCGATACTCGCCTGAGCATCACTGTGCTCAGCAAGCTTGGCAAGTATTTCCGGCTTGCTCGGGCGAGAACTCGGGTCCCCTCCCTGCATGTTTGGCGCTCTTTATAGAGCCAATGAACATGCAGGGATTGCCTGCCACACACTGTAATGCCGTAGCCATGTTGATTGTGGGCATTACAGTGATTGGCTGGCCGCATAGCGTCATCAGGTGCATATAAGACCTGGCGCGAGTAGGGAGAGGTGCTGCTACGTCAGGGAGAGATTTACTTGCTTATAGTTAGTATAGCTATTCCACAACATATATATATATATATATATATATATATATCCAAATAAAGTAACAGTCTTTTTGAGCACTAATCCAGCTGCATATATTCAGTGGTGATAGCAGGAGTTAGGCAGACAGTGTATGTGGCAGACTGCAGTGCATATAGCATGAGGGTCCATTGAACGTCATGTTAGTATAGGTATTCCACAACATATATATATATGAACTAACAGTCCTTCTGAGGACTACAACCCCTGGCAAAAATTATGGAATCACCGGGCTCGGAGGATGTTCATTCAGTTGTTTAATGTTGTTGAAAAAAAGCAGATCACAGACATGGCACAAGACTAAAGTCATTTCAAATGGCAACTTTAGGGCTTTAAGAAACACTAAAAGAAATCAAGACTAAAAATGTGGTACTCAGTAAGGGTCATTTTTTTCAGACCAAGCAGAGGGAAAAAATTATGGAATCACTCAATTCTGAGTAAAAAATTATGGAATCATTAAAAACAAACACACAAAAGAACACTCCAATACATCACTAGTATTTTGTTGCACCACCTCTGGCTTTAATAACAGCTTGCATTCTCTGAGGAATGGACTATAGACGGTACTACCTGCACAACTGTCATACTGTCTGTTCAGCGTGGATGGCCTGAGGACAGGGAGGAGGAGGAAGAGGAGGAGGAGGAGAGCATGGCCAGTCATCCTCTTGGTGAGGACACGGAAGTCTTGCCTCTTTGCAGTCTGGCACACAGATCTGAGTTTATGTTGCGCTGCCTTTCCCGTGACCCTCGCATTGTCCAAATTTTGGGTGACAGTCATTATTGGTTGGTGACACTTCTAGACCCATGCTACAAGGAGAACTTTCTGTCTCTTATTCCTGCGCAGGACAGGTTTAATAAAATGGGGCAGTACGAGAAGGCCCTTGTTGCAGAGTTATTTAAAAAATTCCCATCTGAAAATGCTGGCGGCAGAGGTCACAGTTCGTTGGACAACCAAGGAGTAGAGGCGAGAGACACAAATGCAATCTAGCAGAGGCAGGGGAACACTGTCAAAGTTCTGGGACAGTTTTTTCAGAACCTCCCATCGCACAAGCGCTGATGCGCGGGGTACTCTCACAAGGAGGGAAAAGTTTCAGAAGATGCTGAGGGAGTACCTTGCCGACCATACCAATGTCCTCCGTGATTCCTCTGTGCCTTATAATTATTGGGTATCCAAGCTGGACACGTGGCATGAACTGGCTCTCTACGCCTTGGAGGTCCTGGCCTGCTCTGCCGCTAGCGTTTTGTCAGAGCGGGTTTTTAGTGCCGCTGGTGCAATTATAACCGATAGGCGCATCCGCCTGTCAACTAAAAATGCTGACAGGCTGACTCTTATAAAAATGAACAAGGGCTGGATTGGGCCAGACTTCTAAACACCACCAAATGATAGCAGCGTAACATAATCTCAAATACAGTGTCTTTTTTTTTGGAGGTCTAACTCTAGTCCCATGCACCTCTGTTTTCACACCCATACATGGGGCTACGCTTCCTGATTTTGTCTATTTGCTCTTGTCCTCCTCCTTCTCCGCATCCTCATCCTCCACCACCATATCACCACCATAAGTACCATATCAACATATCTACGGCTCTTGCAGGGGACATTGGAGTTCCTCCAAATTTTTGGCAGCCGTTGCTTCAGTGCATAGGTTAACAGTAAGGGAGACCCACTTCCTAATAATGGGAGCATTTTTTTTTAGGAGGCCCTCCGACCTCTATGTCTCTTGCAAGGGGCATTGGAGTTCCTCCAAATTTTTGGCAGCCGTTGCATTCACTGCATAGGCAAACAGTATGGGAGACCCACTTCCTAATAATGGGAACATTGTTTTCAGGAGGCCCCCTGACCTCTACGTCTCATGCAAGGGGCATTGGAGTTCCTCCAAATTTTTGTCAGCTGTTGCATTCACTGCATAGGCAAACAGTAAGGGAGACCCACTTCCTAATAATGGAAACATTGCTTTCAGGAGGCCCTCTGACCTCTACGTCTCTTGCAAGGGGCATTGGAGTTCCTCCAAATTTTTGGCAGCCGTTGCTTCACTGCATAGGCAAACAGTATGGGAGACCCACTTCCTAATAATGGGAACATTGTTTTCAGGAGGCCCTCTGACCTCTATGTCTCTAGCAAGGGGCATTGGAGTTCCTCCAAATTTTTGGCAGCTGTTGCAGTCACTGCATAGGCAAACAGTATGGAAGACACTGTCCTTTCTAATGGGAATATGTCGTTACTGAGGCCCACCTCTATGCGTCTTTAAATTGTTATTGGGGTTTTTCCAAAATTTTGGCAGCCGTTGGACTCACTACATAACCTATAACTGGATAGCAGACCCTCTCCTTTCTAATGGAAACATGTCGTTACTGTGACCCTGCTCTATGTGTCTTTAAATTGTTAGTGGGGGTTTTCCTAAATTTTGGCAGCCATTAGACTCACTGCATACCCTATAACTGGATAGCAGAATTGCTCCTTTCTAATGGGAACATGTTTTACTCGTTACTGTGGCCCAGCTCTATGTGTCTTTAAATTGTTAGTGGGGTTTTTCCTAAATTTTGGCAGCCGTTGGACTCACTGCATACCCTATAACTGTATAGCAGACCGGCTCCTTTCTAATGGAAATATGTCATTACTGTGGCCCTGCACTATGTGTCTTTAAATTGTTAGTGGGGTTTTTCCTAAATTTTGGCAGCTGTTGGACTCACTGCATACCCTATAACTGGATGGCAGACACGCTACTTTCTAATGGAAACATGTTGTTACTGTGGCCCAGCTCTATGCGTCTTTAAATTGTTAGTAGGGTTTTTCCGAAATTTTGGCAGCCGTTGCAGTCACAGCATGGGCATTACCACTATAGGAGACCCGCTCCTTTATAATGGGAAAATTATTTTTACTGAGACCCTCCTCTATATCTCTTCAAAAAGGTATTGGGTTGCATCCATATTTTTTGCAGCCCTTGCAGTCACTGCATACGCAATAACAGTATAGGAGACCCAATCGTTAATAATGGGAACAACAAAGCATAGCCGGCTGATGGCTCTCTAACAATAGCGAGGGTAGACTGCTGGCACTTTAAGAATAGTAAGGGCCGCCTGATGGCCCTATAAAAATAGGCTTTGTGACTTTCAGAGTCCCTCCATCATAAATGAAAAAGGATGTGACTGATGATGTGTCACACACCACATGGCTAGATAAGGTTGTAAACTGTTAAAATGACATTTCCTGGTAAATGCATTTGTCTTGGTTGAAAGCAATGCAAAAGTGCAAAAACGCATCAAAAACGCTACGTGTGAACATAGCCCAAGGTGTGGAGGAGCATTTTTGGTTTTGGTTATTTATTTTGCCTTTTTCTGTCTCCACGAGCCACTATAGTATTGCAGCCTGTGGGTGGGTGGGTGGGTGGCTGGCTGCATACTTTCGCTTGCATTCCATGGAATGTGGTAGGGACAACTGAACTGGGACAAGGACGTGGACGGTGATTGTTGCAAGTCTGCAACGACAGGTGCATGGCGGGAGGCACGCCAAGGATCACTTATGATGGGTACACTTTTAGGCAGTAACCTGGGAGTCAGAAATGCTTCCAGAGGTCTTCCTCATGCTGTTCCCATGTCTTTTCAGCACTGTATGCATGTGTCTGATGATGTGTCACACACCACATGGCCAGATAAGGTTGTAAAATGTTAAAATGATATTTTCCAGTGAATGCATTTGTCTTGGTTGAAAGCAATGCAAAAGTGCAAAAACGCATCAAAAACTCTTTGTGTGAACATAGCCCAAGGTGTGGAGGTATTTTTGGTTTTGGTTATTTATTTTGCCTTATATACAAGTCATTACCCTGGAAAGGATGTTCCTTAACATATTTCCCAGGAAAATCCATTTTGTTTTTGTTTTTGTATGTTTTATTGTGAGTCCATAAAAGTGGCGTAATACTCTGACAATGTTGTTGACAGCAGTGACCTGTGAGTCAGAAATGCTTCCAGCGGTCTTCCCCATGCTGTTCCCATGTCATTTGAGCACTGCTCCCATCGATTTGGGCAATTTTTAGGCCCTCTGCAGACCGCTGGCGGGAGCCACTGGAAAAATGCTCGAGTTTCCCATAGTCTTACATTGGGCTCGTTATTTGGACCGAGCACCCGAGTATTCCAATTTGCTCGACTCGAACAACGAGTACCCGACATTTTAGTGCTCGCTCATCACTAATAATTACTAAAGTGATAGATAAAGTTAAGATATAAAATAAATATTTGCATGGAGAGACTTAATACCATAGTGATAAAACGCCTGACCTGCCCCCCAGAGGCTGCAGTATTTAACTCAAAACTCTGGCGTACAGCCTTTGGTCTTCTGCACACGCTGTAATAAAAAAAATACAGCAAATAAGCAATAATTAAACAACGCCTAAACAAAATATAAACAATTATTCATTTTCAAAACCTGCTTCCATTTGAATCTCAAACACGTCAAGACCACTGGTTTCTGTGGTACATCTGTAAGGTGCCAGAGGGTGGTAGTCGTGGGCGAGCTGCTGCTCCATGTCTCCCTGGCACGTTACATACACCATATGGATAAAATATGCATGACACTATTCACATTGCAATACAATGCGATTGGTGTCTTCAGCGGCAGGAATGCAACTGACGCGCCCCTGGGCCTGTGTCGCGCTGCGTTGCGCACGCGGGAGCTTACCCGGAGCCGGATCTGTTGAGGGTTGTAGTCTCGTGGCGGTGACCCGGTCCGTGCCCAGGGAGTCAAACTGAGCGGCGATGTATCAGCGGTAGATGTTGGACGACTACGCCACCCGTTGAGTACAGCTAAGGAGCTGCTGCTGCAGGGCAGACCGCTGAGGCCGGTGGTAGGATTGTGCAGCGTGATAGTATAACCCCCAACGGGAGGGGTATGGCCTCAGGGCAGCCGACGTGGATGATGGGGGTAGCAGGAACCACTCGGAGACGGTACGGTGTAGTTCAGGGTCTTTACTGGTGACAAAGATAGACCCTCCCGGAGTACTGGCTAGCGATTGGGGCCTGGTCAGTCCTTAAGCAGATGGGATCTCCCCTGGCCAGGCGGAGTTGTAGGCCTCCCAAACTAACTGTACTCTTCTGGCTACCTTGCTAGAGGCGGGTATAAGTAGCCCACGTCCCTCAGTGTACCGTGTGGTGCTCACCCGTATGGCCGGTGACTCGGGGCCTTCGGGTTTCTTGGCCTGAGGACCTGGAATCCCCTGCCTGACGGATTCTGCTGCTGGGTAGGAGTTAGTCCCCACAGCCTCGGACTCCGGGTCCGGTAAGAAATCTTCTCAGTCAGGGCGAGCTCTGCAGCTGCCAGCCCCTGACTCCTTGTAACACTGCTCCCACAGAGCTCCTGATGTTCTGTTCCTATATTTGCTTCTTTTCTCTGTCTCTACTTCTTCTCTACTCACTAACCCTGCCTCAGCCCCAGTTTTATATAGGGGAAGTTCTTCCCCTCCCAGGACTGTGCAGGAGGTGTGGCATGCATAGGATTCCTGACCAAGAGACCTCCCACCTGCTTTCAGACGTAATATCTCTATCACTGTGGCAACCAGACCCCTGGGGTGTCACATTCCCCCCTAGTGAAATTTAGTACTCCGGGACTAAACATATTTTAGAAAAACATAACAAGATATAACAATAACAATACAATAAAGAAACACATAAAGGTGGTCACGGCATGTCCGTAACCGGGTGCAGTCTTTGAAGAAAGCAAGGTGTCCATTTCACCAAAACAGGGAGACGTAACCAGGTAGGGGTCTGTCCTGCCCCGAGTCCTTAACAGTCTTTAGTCCGTCCTGGGTTACGCTCCAACTATGTACACAGGATTCCCGGTAAATCCACCAAAGACTCCTATAAACAACTAGAAACACATAATTATACACAAGCAACAAGAAAAACAGGTAACCACAAATAAAACAATTTATACACTTCAAATCCTCCAACGTGCGGGTAACTGGCCTCTAGTGGCCCTAGTGGACCTACGGAGCTGACTGTCTGGCCCTGAACTACAGGGTGTAGGAGCTGTCAAGGGTAAATTGGGCAGCTGTCTATGGGCCCTTTGGCTCACTAGGGATATGGCAGGCTCACTGCAAGCAGAGGGTTGATCCTCCTGATCTGCTGGTGTGGGGTCTTCTGCCTCCTGGACCGGCTGTTCTTCCAGCTCTACCTGTTGCTCCGTAGGTGCTTGGGATGCTGGTTGGAGGAAGGTGAGTACGGGTACCACAACTGCACCATTGACTTGAGTCCAAGACCGAGGGAAGTCTCCGAGCACAGTACTAACCATATCTTCCCTTTCCTCTACGGGTCGATGGTCTTCTTGTTCCTCTTCAGGGTTCCGTAGCTGTTCAGGACACTTCTTCAGGTGATCCCGGGATACAATGGCTGTGGTCTCCCCTCCGTCTTTACCGATGGTACAGACCTTCGGGTTCTCGTGGCTTGAGGGCAGTACGGTGTACGGGTCCTTCTCCCACTGGTCGTCCAACTTGTGGAGCCGTCTTTTCCTCTTCAAGACCTGCTCTCCGGGCACCAGGGGAACAGCGGGAGCATACTGGTTGTAAGTTTTCTCTTGTCTCTCCCTAGCCTGACAGAGACTTCGCTCCACGCTCTCCTGTACTTTCCGGTACTGCTGCTGCCTCTCTGTGTCCCAGTCTGCTTCTGGTGAAGTGTCCTCGGGTGTCAGGACTCCCATTTCCAGGTCAACAGGTAACTTACCAGGTCTCGCCCTCATTAGGTAAGCCGGGGTACAGTTGGTGGAACCTACCGGGATGTGGTTGTATAGGTCCACCAGATCGGGCAGCTTCTCAGGCCACAGACTGCGTTCTTCCAGGGGCAACGTTTTCAGAAGATCCATTACCACCTGGTTCATTTTCTCACAAAGTCCATTAGTTTGCGGATGATAGGGTGTCGTCCTTATCTTCCGGCAGCCATACAGATTGCAGAATTCCTGGAAGATCTCCGCTTCAAAGGCAGGTCCCTGGTCCGTCAGCACTTGGTCCGGGTACCCGTGTGGATGGCAGAAGTGCTGCTGGAAGGCTCTAGCTGCTGTTTGAGCCGTTAAGTCCTTGACGGGGACGACAACCAAGAACCGGGAATAATGATCCACGATGGTTAACGCGTAGACGTAGCCACTTCTGCTTGGGGTCAGTTTTACATGATCCAAGGCTACCAGTTCCAACGGCTGCCGGGTGACGATGGACTGCAGGGGAGTCTTCTGGCTGGCACGGTCCTTCCTCCTCAGGTTGCACGGGCCACAGTCTCTGCACCACCTCTCGATGGTTCCCCTCATGCCTACCCAATGGAACCGCCCGCGCAGCAGGAACTCCAGCTTCTTCCATCCGAAATGCCCAGCTCCATCGTGGTATGCCTCCATCACCATGGCTGCGTCTCGTCGTGGCACCACTACTTGCCAGATTAGTTCATGCGTCCGGGAGTTAACCATCCTGCGGCACAACTTCCCCTTGTAAAGGAACAGTCTACTCTTTTCTGCCCACAGTTGCTTGGCTTCCTCCGGAGCGTCTGGGTCAAGGCGAGCCTCTGGCCGAGTCAGCATCTCCTTCACCAGCCGGACGGCAGGGTCACTGTCTTGCGTTTCCGCCCAGTTGTAGTGAGGTAAGGGGTTAAGCGTAGCGCCTTGCTTACTCCTTACCCGATGGGAATACTGGATAGTCCCATGACGGTGAAACGCGGGGAGTTCGACTTCTTCCAGTCCCTCTGGATCTTCTCCTACGTCCGGTAGGTTTGGCATCCTGGACAGGGCGTCCGCGTTGGTATTGGAGCGTCCTGCCCGGTATTTGATGGTGAACTCGTAGTTGGACAGACGGGCCATCCATCTCTGCTCTAGGGCACCGAGTCTTGCCGTGTCCAGGTGTGTCAACGGGTTGTTATCCGTGTACACGACGAACCGGGAAGAAGCGAGGTAGTGCTTAAAGCGTTCGGTGACTGCCCACACCACTGCCAGGAACTCTAGCTTAAATGAGCTGTAATTCTCAGGGTTTCTTTCGGTGGGTCGCAGTTTTCGGCTGGCGTAAGCGATTACTCGCTCCTTCCCCTGCTGGATCTGGGACAACACGGCTCCTAGCCCGATGTTACTTGCGTCGGTGTAGAGGATAAAGGGCTGGCTGTAATCCGGGTACGCCAGGATGTCATCCCCCGTGAGGGCCATCTTCAGCTGGCGGAAGGACTCTTCTTCCAACTTCTCCCATCTGAAGGGCGGCTTCTGGTTCTTGGCCTTCCGGGACTGGCCTATCAGGAGGTCCTGCATAGGAGCTGCCTTTTTGGTGAAACCGGGGATGAACCTGCGGTAGTAGCCTACCAACCCGAGGAACTGCCACACTTCCTTTACACTGGAGGGACTTGGCCATTCCTTAATTGCGGTGATCTTATCAGGGTCGGGAGCCACTCCGTCAGCGCTCACCACGTGTCCCAGGTACTGCACCTTTGGTTTCAGGAGGTGACACTTGGAGGGTTTCACCTTTAGGCCGTAGCTTGCCAGAGCTTCGAACACTTCCGCCAGGTGTTTCAGGTGGTCCTCATAAGTCTTAGAATATACGATGACATCGTCCAGGTACAACAGGACCGTCTCGAAGTTTCTGTGGCCCAGACAGCACTCCATTAATCGTTGGAAGGTTCCTGGTGCGTTGCAGAGTCCGAACGGCATACAGGTAAATTCGCTAAGTCCCATCGGGGTGGTGAATGCGGTCTTCTCCCGGTCCGCCTCTGCTACAGGAACCTGCCAGTACCCACTAGTGAGATCCAAGGTAGAGAAGAAGTTAGCAGATCTTAAAGCAGCCAAAGACTCCTCTATCCTTGGTAAGGGGTACGCATCCTTGTGTGTGATACGGTTGATTTTCCGGTAATCTACACACATCCTCATGGTGTTGTCTTTCTTTTTGACTAAGACTAGTGGAGCTGCCCAGGGGCTACAGCTATCCCTGATCACCCCAGCCTCCTTCATGTCTCTAAGCATCCCCTTGGCGTGTTGGTAGTGTGCAGGGGGTACGGGTCGATACCTCTCTTTTATGGGAGGATGGTCTCCCGTGGGGATGTGGTGTTCTACCCCCTTGACTCGCCCGAAGTCTAACGGGTGTTTACTAAACACTCTCTCGTACTCTTGAACCACCCGATAGACTCCCTGTTTCTGGTGTGAGGGAGTGGAGTCAGTACCCAAATGTAGTTGCTGACACCAGTCCTCCATTGTTTTCTTAGAGCCGTTACCTTCCTCCGGGTGAGATGGAGGCAAGGGTTCCACAGATTGTATTGCATTTTGGTTAATGGTATATAATTTGGCTAGCGTGGCATACCGGGGCAGGTACACTTCCCTCTTCCCGATATTGATTATGCGAACGGGCACCCTCCCATGGCGTACATTAACCACCCCCCGTGCTGTCAAGATGGTGGGCCTACTGTCTGAGTAAACTGGTTCTACCATTGCCTGGTAATCTCTACCTCTCAGACCAATAGCTGCCCGGCACCAAATCATCATTTCACTTTTTGGGGGCATGGCAATAGGGAAAGGGTCACACATTCTCACGCTACCAATCTCACCGCCGGAGAGTTCCACCTGTTGCCGTCGCATCAGTGCCCGGATCTCTTTTTGGAGCACTCGCTGCTCGCCGGAGCTGGCGTTCTTGGCAACCTGCTGTAAAAGGAAAATCACCTCTGCAAGACAATTTTCAATTACATTAGTTCCTAGAGTTATCTTTGGGTGACTCTCGTGTTTGTCAATGTCTACAATGATCAGTCCCTGTGCTGCCAGTTCGACTCTACCGATTTTAATGGTCACCTCTTTAAATCCAATCTGTGGCACGGGCTGACCATTGCTGGCGATGATACTCAAGTCGTCGTCAGGGTAGCGGGTGATATCCGAGTCATTCCAGTACTGCTTGAAGAGCACGTACGGGATGGTGGTGACCTGTGACCCGGTGTCCAGTAGGGCACTCATAGGAATGCCATCCAGTACCACGGGTAAGACTGGACGTCCTCCCACATATTTGTCGCGCCAGTTCGATGGGCCAGGTGATCTTTTTCCTGGGGGTTGGCCCTCTACCCCAGGTTGTGCCAGTTTAAAGGACAGTACCTTGCCATATGTCCGGGTTGATTGCAGCGGCGGCAGATGGGTCGTCCGTCCTCGTTGTATCGGTCGCTGGGTCTCCCTCTGGCCGGTGGGGTCCTCCTTGGTCGACGCCACGGGATGTCCTCCGGTCCGGATGCCAGCTGGATCTTCCCTGGAGTGGAAACCTGTAAAGACTGCACAGTTCGGGTTAGCACAGCAACGCTTTTAGCTAGCTCTTGGACCTGATGGTGCAGGTCTGGAGCCGGATCATTGTTCAAAGCCTGCGCATCAGCTCCCACAGGCCCTGCCGACAAGGGTGCCGCCTCCTGGTGGTAAGTGGTAGTGGGGCGTCTGTGGGTCACAACGCCACCTGGTGCCGGTTCTCGGAGCACCCGGATGGCTCTGTCCTTGAACTGTGCAAATCCCAGATGAGGGTCCTGTAAGGCCATTGCCCGCAACTGGGTTCGGTGGGCATTGCAATATAAACCCTCTATAAATTGTTCAGTCAACAGCCTGTCCTCGTCTCCCACGCCGTCAGGGTCGGTCTGCTTAATGGCTCTCAGGGCCTCTTGTAGGTTCAGGGCATAGTCCCTTATACTCTCGTGTGCTCGCTGCTTGCACCCGTAGAATCTAAGCTTGATCTCGGCTGAGGTGCGGGTATCAAAGGTGTCCCTCAGCCGGGTTAGTATCCCTGCGACAGTCCTCCCCCCAGGTGGCCAGGACTTTACCTCCCTTCGGGCTGCCCCAGTTAATTGGGCCACCAGGATGCTCACTTTTTGCTCTTCTGTGAGGGGGTACACCTGGAAGAGGCTATCCAGCTTTTCTCTAAAGTCATGCAGGGTATGTGACTCCCCTGAGTACTGGGGTAGCCAGGCCGCTCCCGGGATATAGGGCATGGTGAAAGGCATGACTGCAGCAGCGGTGGCGCTGGCGGGGGTTGAGGCAGTGAAGCTCTCCTCCGTATCCGACATCCTCCTCCCCCCTAGTGGACCGTGGCCTACCTTGCGATGATCCTCTTCCGTAGGCCGCGGCTCCGCAGTAGATCGTCAGGGTTGAGGACCTTCCGTCGCGCTCCTGTGACGTCGGCGTCTGCTGGGCTCCTTCCAGGACCTTACGCGACGTCCGGACGTGAGGCGGGGCTTCAGTTCTCGTGCGCTTTCGGAGTCCACGCCCCTCTTCTTCCCGCACGACGTCTTCAAGATGGCGTCCAACGGCGGGAAAACTCCACGGAAGGCGGGAAGAAGGCTGAAAATGGCGGCGGATGGCGGGAATCTTCACCGATGGCGGGAAGAAGGCTGAAGATGGCGCCGGATGGCGGGAATCTTCACCACAGGTAAGTTTGAACAGTCTTTTTCAGGCACGCAGTACCCGGTGGTTGCGGGCACGAAATCCTGCCGACTACGCCAAAAGTTGATGCGCCCCTGGGCCTGTGTCGCGCTGCGTTGCGCACGCGGGAGCTTACCCGGAGCCAGATCTGTTGAGGGTTGTAGTCTCGTGGCGGTGACCCGGTCCGTGCCCAGGGAGTCAAACTGAGCGGCGATGTATCAGCGGTAGATGTTGGACGACTACGCCACCCGTTGAGTACAGCTAAGGAGCTGCTGCTGCAGGGCAGACCGCTGAGGCCGGTGGTAGGATTGTGCAGCGTGATAGTATAACCCCCAACGGGAGGGGTATGGCCTCAGGGCAGCCGACATGGATGATGGGGGTAGCAGGAACCACTCGGAGACGGTACGGTGTAGTTCAGGGTCTTTACTGGTGACAAAGATAGACCCTCCCGGAGTACTGGCTAGCGATTGGGGCCTGGTCAGTCCTTGAGCAGATGGGATCTCCCCTGGCCAGGCGGAGTTGTAGGCCTCCCAAACTAACTGTACTCTTCTGGCTACCTTGCTAGAGGCGGGTATAAGTAGCCCACGTCCCTCAGTGTACCGTGTGGTGCTCACCCGTATGGCCGGTGACTCGGGGCCTTCGGGTTTCTTGGCCAGAGGACCTGGAATCCCCTGCCTGACGGATTCTGCTGCTGGGTAGGAGTTAGTCCCCACAGCCTCGGACTCCGGGTCCGGTAAGAAATCTTCTCAGTCAGGGCGAGCTCTGCAGCTGCCAGCCCCTGACTCCTTGTAACACTGCTCCCACAGAGCTCCTGATGTTCTGTTCCTATATTTGCTTCTTTTCTCTGTCTCTACTTCTTCTCTACTCACTAACCCTGCCTCAGCCCCAGTTTTATATAGGGGAAGTTCTTCCCCTCCCAGGACTGTGCAGGAGGTGTGGCATGCATAGGATTCCTGACCAAGAGACCTCCCACCTGCTCTCAGACGTAATATCTCTATCACTGTGGCAACCAGACCCCTGGGGTGTCACACAACAATCCACACCCCCTTACACATCTTACCTAGAAAACACTATCTTACAGTTCAGTACCTTCTGCATTTATTCTGCTTTCATCAGCAAGATAGATTATTTTTCTTGTTATGTAAGTTCTGTGTAAAAGCTTTTATCGGTCGTCATGTGATCTGTTGCTCTGGAGTCGGTTCACTAACCTTGTAATGTCTGATTATTATTCACTTTATATGAGCCATTTCAATTATTTGTACAGTGATCAGAAATTGCAGCTTTGACCTTTTGTTTAGTTCCTTTTGGATTTTTCTTCTGATGTTCTTCATTCCATGAATTACAGTCTTTCTTTAAGTGTCCCTGTCTGTGGCATTTGTTTACTTCTTGTGTGACCTTGTATCCATCACTTTTAGAGTGATTCCACTGTCACCTTCTGTGAAGTCCTGCACAAGTTCCTTTCGTCTTTGGCATCAATCTCCTAGACGTGTGGTCTTTACAAATTCTGGTGTTAGGCCTGACTCTCATCTTGTCTCTAGTGTATTAACCACTACACTGTATGAGTCAGGTAAACTGCGTAGTAATATTGCTGCAGTTATGTGGTCACTTCCAGCATTGACTCTTTTGTGCTCCTGTATATCCTATTGTTTGTTTAGTTTCATTGTGTACATTTTCTTTAACAGAGTAGGGGCATTTACACTGGGCGCAGCCAGAATGGGGGCGCCGTCTGGTCTCCTCATGTAGACGACCTATCTGTCTCCCAGGGACCAGCTCTTTGCTGCACCCCAGGAATGGGATTTGGCCGTTCTTGAAGCCGTTTCTTAAACAGACAGTTGGCTCAGAGAACATGTAAGACACCAAGTCTCTGCAGTCTATTGTAGTCAAATCTTTCAGGCTCAAGTACAATTGAAGCCCTGACCGCTGACACACCTGGGGTACGAGCAATGTGCAGCAGCATGATCAGGTCATCTGATCACGCTGCTGATGCCACTCCTCCACCATAGAGGAGGAGGCTCAGGACAGCAATAAGTTAAGCACTCCAATAGAGCTGAAGATACAAAGGAGTTTAATTGTTAGGGAGAGTGTGAGGGATTGTATGGCAGTAAAAAGTTTAAGGGGACAGCATGCAGTGTGGAAATGTGAGGGGACAATATGGGTGGGAAAAATGTGAGTGGACAGTATGCGAAGAAAAGCATGAGTTTACAGTTATAAGGGACAGTACGGTGGAGGAAAAGTGAGTGTGCAATATCGGTGGAAGTGTTAGTGTATTGGAAGGAAAGTGTGAGGGAACTATATGGAGGGGGAAGTGTGACGGGGCAGTATAATGGGAGAAATATATCAAGGGGCAGTATGAGGGGAAAACTTTTAGAGGAATGTATGGCGGTAAGTGCAAGGGGACAGTATGGTGGGGAAATGTGTGAGGGCACAGTATAATGAGGCGTGTGAGGGGACAGCATGGGATGGGAGTGTGAGAGGACTGTATGAGGTGAGAAATGTGTGAGGAGACAGTATGAGAGAAAAGTGTAAGGGGACAGCCTATATCCATTGTATATTCCAATAAGTGGTGTGGTAAGGATCAATGAGGTGTCCAGCAGTCCCAAAATCTAACTATATTACACCATTACCTAAATTAATAAATCTTTTATGCAATGCTTTATAGCTGCCATAATTTAACTATAAAGAAGCTGGTCTGCTGTAAAGCATTAGCCTTCAAAAGGTTAACACAACTATGGATGTTATCTTAGCCCAGCTGAAGTATCCTGTGTGACTTTGTTAGATGCTGCTTATCAGTCTGTGACAGGCTCTTCCAAGGCAATTAGCAGTAGCTTTACTCTAAAGATTCATGACAATAGGCTGCATGAAGCTGGAGTTTAGCAAGAAGACTTGTCAAATCATAAATACATATATATTATAAAGTGCATTATTTTCACACAAGCAGAAAAATTTGAGAACTTGTGCTTCTGTTTAAAGAAACTAACATAAAACAAAAATGCATCAGCAAAATAAAACTGTAATCTCTGCTCAAAAGTAATACGATAATACCACCAAGACAATAGGATTAATGTAAGTAACAATCTCACCTGTGTAACTGTCCACATAAGTGGCTCTGTAGTGATGAGTAGACACGGTCACAGTGGTTAAATAAGGGCCAGTACACACTGGTGAGCATAAACAGTTCAAGTTCAGAGTAAAGGATACTTTGGATACCGTAAGTAGATCCGATGTGTTGATGAGCCATGCTCTGACAAAGAAGAACGTGATTTCTCCGAAACGCGTAGGCTACGTGGCTCTCACAGGCCTCTGCATTTTCAGGCAAACTGACATAACTCACCAAGTCCAGAAACCAGCACACAGAGTTTCCAGGAATGATACTGGCCGGAGAACCCCTGGTTCAACTCAGACCACACTTACCTGGAACTATCCAGATATAGTACTGGATGCATTTGAGCTGACAATTATCATAGCGTCCACAGTATCATTTTGAACCCATATGCTCACCAGTGTGTACTGGCCCTTATTTACCTACAGGGACAGCATCGCCTCATCACTAAAGGGTCACATGTGGGGACAGTTATATAGGTGAGATTATTACTTACATCTGTCCTATTGTCTTAGGCGTATTATCATATTTTAGTGCAGAGATTACTATATTATTTTGCAGTTTCTCTTTAAAGGGAATCTGTCATCTTTTTGCTGCCCCATTTGAGAGCAGAATGATGTAGAGGAAGAGACCTTCATTATAGTGATGTGAGATGTTTGTTGCAATTTTGATAAAATCACAGTTTTATCTGCTGCAGATGCAGCAGTGCTCAGTATGCTGAGCCCTGTATAGCCTTACCCACATCCCTGATTGGCAGCTTTCTGTGTACACTGTGCATAAGCAGAAATATGCCAACCAGTGGTGGGGGAGGGGTTACACAAAGTAGGGGGACTACATGACATGAGACAAGTAGTCCTCTGATAATCTCCAACTGATAAAGCTGTGATTTTGTAAAAAAAAATAGAGCAAGCAGCTCAGTAAGTGACACATCACTGGAATCAGGGTTTCTGTCTCCATATCACGCTGCTTTCTAAATAGGTAGCAAAACCCTGTTGACAGATTCCATTTAAAGGTGTTGTCCAATAATATATTTACATACTAAACATCCCACATCTATATTGATAACGTGATCTTATCGCAACCAGGTTTTAATGGAGAGGTGACCACTAGTGATAGAATCATAGAATCATAGAATCATAGAATGGTAGAGTTGGAAGGGACCTCCTGGGTCATCTGGTCCAACCCCCTGCTCAAAGCAGGATTCACTAAATCATCTCAGACAGATGTCTGTCCAGCCTCTGTTTGAAGACGTCCATTGAAGGGGAACTCACCACCTCTCGTGGCAGCCTGTTCCACTCATTAATCACCCTAACTGTCAAAAAGTTTTTTCTAATATCTAATCTGTGTCTCCTCCCATTTAGTTTCATCCCGTTGCTTCTAGTCTTTCCCTGTGCAAATGAGAATAAAGATGATCCTTCTACAATGTGACAGCCCTTGACATATTTGTAGACAGCTATTAAGTCTCCTCTCAGTCTTCTTTTTTGCAAGCTAAACATTCCCAAATCCTGCAACCGTTCCTCATAGGACATGGTTTGCAGACCAGTCACCATTCTGGTCGCTCTTCTCTGAACTTGTTCCAGTTTGTCTATGTCTTTTTTAAAATGTGGTGCCCAAAACTGTACACAGTATTCCAGATGAGGTCTGACCAAAGAGGAGTAAAGACCGATAATGACTTCACGTGATCTAGACTGTATGCTTCTGTTAATACATCCCAGAATTGTATTTGCCTTTTTTGCTGCTGCATCACACTGTTGACTCATGTTCAGTCTATGATCTATTAGTATACCTAAGTCTTTTTCACATGTACTGTTGCTTAGCTCTATTCCTCCCATTCTGTATATGCTTTTTTCATTTTTATTGCCCAGATGTAGTACTTTGCATTTTTCCCTGTTAAAAACCATTCTGTTCGTTGCTGCCCACTGCTCCAGTTTATTTAGGTCTTTTTGAATCCTCTCTCTCTCTTCTCTAGTATTAGCTATCCCTCCTAGCTTTGTGTCATCAGCAAATTTAATCAGTTTACCCTCAATTCCTTCATCTAAATCATTGATGAAGATGTTGAACAATACAGGTCCCAGGACAGAGCCCTGTGGTATCCCACTTGAGACATTCATCCAGCTGGATGTGAAGCCATTTACAACCACCCTTTGAGTCCGATCACTAAGCCAGTTATGAATCCACCTAACAGTTGCCTGGTCCATTGCATACTTGGTCATTTTTTCAATAAGGATGGTGTGAGATACTTTGTCAAATGCTTTGCTGAAGTCAAGATATACTATATCTACAGCATTTCCCTGATCCACCCAGTCAGTGATTCTGTCATAGAAGGAAATTAAGTTAGTCTGACATGACTTGTTAGTTACAAACCCATGCTGACTCTGGTTAATCACTTCATTCTTATCCAGGTACTTACATACATGATGTTTAATAATTTGTTCAAAGATCTTTCCTGGTATAGAAGTCAGACTCACCGGCCTATAGTTCCCTGGGTCCACCTTCTTCCCCTTTTTGAAGATAGGAACAACATTTGCTCTTCTCCAGTCTTCTGGGACTTCTCCTGTTCTCCAAGAATTTTCAAAGATTATGGAGAGTGGTTCTAAAATTTCTTCTACGATCTCCTTCAGTACTCTGGGGTGTAATTCATCTGGACCTGGAGACTTGAACTCATTTATGTTAGCTAAATATTCCCTCACAATCTTTCTGTTTACAGATAACTTGGATTCTTCTATTCCTTTAAAAGGACAGTGAAAATCAGTTGATGTTACATTTTCTTTCTGAGAGAAAACAGATGCAAAATAGGAATTAAAAAGTTCGGCCTTCTCAACATCCTCTCTTACCATTTCTCTATTTTCATCCTGTAAAAATCCTATAGCATCTTTGACTTTTCTTTTACTTTTGACATACCCCCAAAATCCTTTTTTATTGCTTTTGACATCTCTTGCAAGCCTTAATTCATTGTCAGCTTTAGCTAACCTGATACGTGCCCTGCAGGATCTGCAGACTGCATTATAATCTTCTTTAGATATGCCTCCCTCTTTCCATTTAATAAACATTTCTTTCTTTCTTTTTAGCATGCTCGTTACTTTTTAGCATGCTCGTTACTCGAGATTTACGAGCATGCTTGGGCGAACACCGAGTATCTTCAGCGTGCTCGGTATTATGTTTGAATCACTCCCATGTGCATGATTTGCGACTGTTTGACAGCTTTAATAACATGTGAGGAATGCCTAAGAAACAGGCATTCCTTACATGTATTAAAGCTGTCAAACAGTCACAAATCATGCATACGGGAACGGGAGTGATTCAATCATAACACCGAGCACGCTGAAGATACTCGGTGTTTGCCCGAGCATGCTCGCCGAAAGGGTTAACAGAACATACTCGCTCATCACTAGTGGCCACACATACAAAGCTCTCTCCATTCATTTGTATGGAAGTTCCACAAATTGCCTGATTAGTCCTGAAATGACACACACCTATGTGTATAGAAGCTGTTTAAAATTGTGACATCTCTTATCGTGATTGCAAGCACTTTCCCTTTACTTCATCCCTTATAAATTCATCTTATATTTTCTCATGTTAGGAGAGAGATTGGAAATCCATTAGATTTTTTACTGAGGAGCATTAAAGAAATCACCATCTGTAATGTTAACAATGATATTTCCAGAAATGAAAATAGTTAATAAACTTACAGTGTGACTTTGGTGTCCAAAAGTCATTCGTGAATATGCTCTTTTACAACAGATACACATTGACATGTCATCCTATTCATACTCTTAGGCAGGAGTGTACATAGAACTTCTGCTATGGGACCTTATGATGATTTCTAATTGCCACCCCTCCCCCCATAAAAATGAATAATAACAATTAATATTCGGCGGGGTCACAGAAGAGCATAAATCATAACTTTGTAGCCTTTACAAAGTAATTCTCCTCCTACTTGTGCCCTAGATTTCCCTTTCATTGCACCCATAAAGTTTGATGCCAACAAACGTGCCCCCCAAATTCTGTATGATACCCACACAGTGAATTCCTTCACACTACCCTCCACATGCACAGTATGATGACCCCACTGTACCCCACTTCAACTTACCCAGCAAAGTATGGTGACCCCCAACACAGTATGATCCCCCAACTGTAATCCCCACACAGCCCTCCAAACACCATAATGCCCCCACATCTCTCCACACTGTATAATGACCTGCCCTAGCCCTCTAAACAGTATAATGGCCCCCACACAGCACGATGGACCCCACATAAACCTTCACACTGCATGATTGCTTGCATACAGTATAATGGCCCCCAAGTAGCACTCCAAATATTATAATGGCCCCAACATAGAGTTCCATATAGTATAATGGTCCCTACATTGCCTTCCATGTAGTATAATGCACTCCTCATAGTCCTCTATATAGTATAATGCACTCCCCATAATCCTCCATATAGTATAATGCACCCCATAGTCCTCCATATAGTCCTCCATGGGCACCACGGTGGCTCAGTGGTTAGCACTACAGCCTTGCAGCGCTGGGATCCTGGGTTCAAATCCCACCAAGGACAACATCTGCAAGGAGTTTGTATGTTCTCCCCGTGTTTGCGTGGGTTTCCTCCCACACTCCAAAGACATACTGATGGGGAATGTAGATTGTGATCCCCAATGAGGACAGTGCCAATAATGTCTGTAAAGCGCTTTGGAATTAATGGTGCTATATAAGTGAGTAAAATAAAAAAAAAAAAAAAAAATATATAGTATAATGAACTCCCCATAGACCTCCTATAGTATACTGCACTCATGGTCCTCCATATAGTATAAAGCACCCCATAGTTCTTCCTATAATATAATGCATCCCATAGTCCTCTATATAGTATAATGCACCCCATAGTCCTTTATATAATATAACGCACCTCATAGCCACATAGTCCTCCATATAATATAATGAACTCCCCAGAGGCCTCCAACAGTATACTGCACTCCCCATAGTCCTCCATATAATATTACAGCCACCACAATGTATTCACTGATTAAAAAAAACATATAATACTCACTTTTCTTCCTCATTCCATCGCTGCTCCGGTCTCTGCAGCGAACGATCTGAAATGCCCGCACATCTCAGCGCAGCTGGCGCATTGGCACCTGGCCCCCCACCTCACGGACCCCATAGCAGCCACGTGGCGGTATGCCACTGCTCTTAGGTTAGAAAAAAAATGGAGAATAAAACAAATTTGACAGGTCTCAAATATAATATGATAGGTTGTTATTATCTGTTAGGGGTCGATGCATGTGACTGTATGACATCTTACTTCACTCTGACTGCTTTCATTTGACATCCATAAAAGCTATAGAGACCTACTGTACCTCTGTTCACCTCCGAATACAGAAGTGTTTATTGTTTTGTCATTTACATAGAATGCAACACATGGATGTCATATTACACATGTATTTTTCCAACAATCATTGCTTTTATATGTGAACTAGCTATTGAACTCGTTCTACTCCCGGGTGGCGAGCATTTTTATTGGTATATGGTCTCCCATGCTGGTATGTGCTGCCCCCCTCCTGGTATTTGCGCTGCCCCCATCCTGTCTCCACCATCTTATCCCGGTATGCATGGCACCCCTCACCCCCAATCCCGGTATGCATGGCACCCCTCATCCCCAATCCCGGTATTCATGGCACCCCTCACCCCCAATCCCGGTATGCATGGCACCCTTCATCCCCAATTCTGGTATGTGACGCGCCCCCTGGGCCGTGGGGTACCCGGTGCCGGGCCGGTGGATGCTGGGGAATGTCACAGTGGCGGTGACCCGGTCCGTGACCCAGGGCGGTCAATAAAAGGAGTTAGGGATAGGGGATTTATGGTGTTTTTACAGAGTTCGTGACGCCACCTGTGGAATGCGGCTAAAGGGAGCCGCCGCTGCGGAGCAGTCCTCTGAAGCTGATGTTACTGCAGCAGGGATGGTGTGGCTCTCCACAGGAAGAGCTAGCTCCAGGGCAGTGTGGACATTGCAGGTTGTGCTGGGCGTTGTAGTGCAGGGGTTGATGGCGCAGCAAAAAACACAGAGACAAGGAAGTGCAGTCCCAGGGTCTTTACTGGTGCTGATTAGACAAGCCAGGACTAGGGTACTGGCTAGAAGTGGAAGTCGGGGCAGCCTGGAAGCAAGTAAAGAATCCTCCTTGCCAGGTGAAGTTGGAGGCCTTCCCTTTCCACTAAACTCCTTGGCCCTGCTACTCGTAGCGGTGCGGTGGCCCTCGTCCCTGAGTGCGGCGTGTCTGTGCTCACCCGTATGGCAGGCAGCTCGGGCCTTGCTGGCGCGTCGCTCCCTCGTGGCGGTGCTGGACCCTGCGGTGCTGCTGAGCCTCCGGGTGTCTGATGGGGCCAGGAGACCTGCAATCTCCTGCCCTCCGGTTTCTGCGGCTGGGCCTTCAGTGCTCCACAGCCTCGGACTCCGGTGTCCGGTTCTTCTGTGCTGATGATTCTGGGGTGAGCTGCCGCGCAGCTCCAGTCCCCAGCTCCTCTCTCCTCGACGTCCTCGCTTCAACTCCTCACACTAAGACTCACTAACCCCGCCCCCAGATCCCAGTTGCCAAGGGGAGTGGCTCCCCTTGCTGGTCTGGCGCCAGGAAAGTGTTGCATGTTTAGTATACCTGACTAGGGGACCCCTGCTTGCTTCCAGGCATGGCATTACCTCTTTTGAGGGAGGCAATGCCACTGTGGCAACCGGACCCCTGGGGTGCCACATATGCATGGCACCCCTCATCCCCAATCCTGGTATGCATGGCACCACTCATCCCCAATCCCGGTATGCATGGCACTCCTCAACCCCAATCCCGATATGCTTGGCACCCCTCATCCCCAATCCTGGTATGCATGGCACCCCTTATCCCCAATCCTGACATGCATGGCACCCCTCATCCCCAATCCTGGTATGCATGGCACCCCTCATCCCCAATCCTGGTATGTATGGCTTCCCTCACCCCCATCCTGGTATACATGGCACTCCTTATCCCTATCCTGGTATGCATGAGCCCCTCATCCCCAATCCTGGTATACATGGTACCCCTCATTCCTATCCTGGTATGTATGGTGCCCCTCATTCTGGTATGCATGGCACCCCTCATCCCAATTCTGGTATGTATGGCCTCCTCATCCCAGAAACCTGGTATGCATGGCACCCAATCCCTCATCCTAGTATGCATGGCATCCCTCATCCTTATCTTGGTATGCATGGTACCCCTCATCCTGGTATGCATGGTGCCCCGCATTCCTATCCTGGTATGTATGGTACCCCTCATCCCTATTCTGGTATGCATGGCACCCCTCACCCCCCAATCCTGGTATGTGTTACGGATCCGGGTGGTGGAACCTCTGTGCTGCGGTGCAAGGAGGGACCCAGAGGGGTGTAACTAGGTATCAACTCGGAGCGACCAAGGTCGTACGGCGGCTCAATTGACTCCGTGACCAGGGAGGGTCCGAGCAGAGGGACCAGGTGCTACTCTGGGGACGACCTTGTAAGGGAGCAGGTGACTCCCACGGTACAGATGGCAGGGACTGACCGGTATTGCAGATGGGCACAGCAGGCAGGCTGATGAGTGATCCGGGTAGATGGACTGGCAGACACGGCAGGTGACAGGCGGGAGCCTCTAGGTAGGCTGTCAGGTGGTCACGGCAATTGACGGGCAGGAGCCTCCAGGTAGGCTGACAGGTGGTCACGGCAATCACTCTTAGGGCCCGCCCCCCCACGTTGATGGACATCTCTACAGCCGCACTCATGGCTGTTGGGGGTGGGCTCCGTCTTTGGCGCCATTCTGGGACCTCACCCACGATGGGAGGTGGTTTCCTGTTGTCTTTTGGCGTGCACATTATGGAGTCCGTTCTGCTAGGGCGGGCGCCATATTTAATACAGTGAAACAGCCTCTAGGTAGACTGACAGGTGGTCACAGCAAGTGACAGGTAGGAGCCTCTAGGTAGGCTGTCAGGTGGTCACGGCAAGTGACAGGCAGGAGCCTCCAGGTAGGCTGACAGGTGGTCATGGCAAGTGACAGCAGGAACCTCCAGGTAGGCACGGCAGGTAGCAAGCAGGAGCCTCCAGGTAAGCACGGCAGGTAACAAGCAGGAGGGCAGAGCACATAGACAGACTGGCGGACTGAACGGAAGACAGACTGTCGGGCTGGAGAGTAGTCAGGCTGGCGGACTGGACTGGTATTCAGGCTGGAGGGCAGGACTAGTAGTCAGGCTAGCAGCGGGACCTGAGGGCTGAAGCAGAGGTAAGTACACTATGCAACAACTATTGCTCAGGCACCTCCATTTTGGAGGAGGTGCCTTATATATGGGAGGACCTCCAGCAATTGGCCGGGGACTCCTTAGCAGGAAGAGGAGCGCTGGAGGACGCTGGGCGGGGAGCGTGGCGGTGAGAGGGACGGAGTCTCTGCCTGGCAGGGGGCAGAGACGCCGATGCTACAGTATGCATGGTCCCCTCACCCCCCAATCCTGGTATGCATGGTACCCCTCATCCTGGTATGCATGGTCCCCTCACCCCCCAATCCTGGTATGTGTGGTTGACGCGCCTCCTTGGCCGTGTGGGAAACCCGGAACCGGGCCTTTTGTGGGATGCAGGGGGTTGTAGTCTCCGCGTGGCGGTGACCCGGTCCGTGGCTCAGGGTGGTCAAACTAAATGGCAGTCTATATGCTGAATGTCCGACTACGCCACCCGTGGATTGCGGTCAGAGTGAACCGCCGCTGCAGGGCAGACCACTGAGGCTGGTGTTGTGGGTGCAGCAGAGTGTAATACAACTCCCCACGGGAGGAGTGTAGCCTCAGGGCAGTGTATGCGGAGGATGGGGGTGTTGGTGCAGGGGTAGCAGTGACGACACAGAGTCAGTGATGCAGTCCAGGGCCTTTACTCACAGTTCTTATTATCCAGACCACTTCTGCAGGTAACGGCTGCCCACGTCGTACCGTGCTCACCAGGTGAAGGGCTCGGCCGACTCCCAGGTATCTCCGGAGTGTTTCACAGGACCCCCTTTGTGTGTCCTTTCTCTGGCCTGTCATACCCCGCCAGTGACCTCACTTCTGTCCGGCTGCCTCGGTCCTTCTCTTGGTAAACTTGGCGCCAGTTTCCCTGACCCTATATGGTGCCTTCCTAGCGGGTATAGCGAGGGGCTGCGCCACGTGAAATGTCACAGCCTCCGGTTTTTAGCTGAGGGTAGTTCCAGGCCTCCACTAGTTTCGGGAACCGGTCTCCCCCTTTGGACTGACCCTTGTACGCAGGTAGATTCGGGCGTGCGGTGGCTACTCGCCGGTCCACACCCCTGGGGTCCCATCGTTCCTTGTTCCTGGAGCCTCCTCCGCTCCTCTTCCTTACTTCTCCTTACTTCTCCTTCCTTCTGCTTCCTCCAGGCTCCGGCCTCTCTCTTAGGCCTGCCTGCGGAGTAGAGCCCATGCAGAGGCTCTGCTCCCTGTCTTCTCCTCTTGCTCAGAGCTGAACTGAACTCCTGAACTAACATGGTGCCCACCTTTTAAACCTCCCTCTAAGTGCACCCAGGAACTGCTCTCTCCCTGCTCCTGCACTACAGGGTTTCCCCTTCCTCGGTGTTCCCTCCCCCCACTCCAGCCAGGGACAGGGACTGTCGCGCTCTGCTTGGAGCATATCGGTCGCCCTGCCCCCCTGGAAATGTGGTGTAATGCATGCAGGTATCAGGGTCCTGATCCACACTCCATCCTTACCTGGAAGTGAGATATCGCACATCTGGTTGAGATGCAATACCTCTGTAGCAACCGAGCCCTCGGGGTGCTACATTCCCCCCTGGTAAATCACAGCACGTCCGCAGTCTGGAACAGAGCAAAAGACAATGCAAATTAGGACATGCAAAGAAAATATATATATTTTTTTTTTAAACTGTCAACTGCATATCACTTCCCTTTTATGGGAAACATTTTCTCTCTTCAACATTATAAGTGCACTTTTAATATCACGGGAACTCTTTTATCAAATATCATGTAAAGCATCATACAAAGCATTTCGGTATATAAAACTTTTCATATAAAACGTTTTCAAGTGGACTCTCTTGTACTAGCCGCGGTGCAACTTGTGACCAGGCGTCCATTTTTCAATAAGGTGCAAATTTGGCAAAACTTTTGAACATGAGGGACCCGTTCGTAAACCCTCAACGAAGGCCCTGGGGTGGCTGCAGGGTGTAGCTGATCCAGCTGCTGGACCTCGTCTTCGGCCACCTCTAGCAGGTTTTTGTTCTGAGGTCAGTTGTTGTAGTTCCTTATAAAACCAGTAGGGGGCACTTTAAGAAGTGCAATTATTTACAAAGTTGACCGCTCTCAGTCCTCGGCCGGATAGTTCACAAAAGTTGGCTGCTCCCAGTCCTCAGCCGGCTTACTCACAGACCCTTTTCGGGTAACTCTAATAAACACAAAAGCGTTCACAACAACCCTTAACCGGGTAAACTTTTCTGTAATCCGGCAAACTTCTCATACTCCGGAAGACGGCATGTTCTTTAACTTTTCACCCAGGCGGGTAACTATTCACATTAGGTTGTCGCCCATTAGTAGCGATGTCCTTGTTGACTCTCCTCCTCCTCGTCATACTCTTCAGACCCGTCTGGGTCCTCTGGGTAGCAGTGCTCACGGTAGTGCTCTTCCTCTACCCTCTGGACATTGAGGGCGTACCGCCCTTTCACGCGGTTCAGAGGCGCCTGGGGAGGTCAGGCCTTGCGACCGGGCCTGGAGCGGGCCGCTTCCGACCGCACCCGGGGTCAGGGGTACTGACTGGGGCTTGATCCAGCGACGGGGCTCACAGCTTGGAGCCTGCGTGCCGGCGGCGGGAGCGGGGGAGGCGCAGCGACGCCCAGAACGTCTGGCTCCACGACAGGGTCCAGAGGCAGGTTTGTGGCATTAGGGCTGGTGGCATGGTGTCCCCCTTACCTGTTTCCAGGGCTGCGCTGCTCTCAGCTTCCGGCCTCCGCTCCTCGTCCTCAGGGGCTGGCTCGCTGGCCGGTGTTGGCGGTGTCCCGTGCTGCTGGGCCGCGACCCGCCGGGCCATCTCCTTTCTCCACTCTGTTACAGCTTCTCGCTGCGCCTGGACCATCCTCCGGTCCAAATCCTCCAACGCCGTTCAGAGGAACTCCGGGTCTTCTCCAGGGAGCTGCGCCATCAGCTCCCTGAGGCTGTACGGGGCCGCGATGGCCTGCAGCAAGCCACCCGTCAGGGTGCTGGAGTCGGTGCTGCTCGCCATCTCCGGGTGTGGTCTGCCGAGACTGATCCAAACCACACCCTGCCCCCCGGTTTTCTTCTCTTTCCGCCCCTGTTGGGGGTGGTCCTGGGGCAATCTTCTGACAATCACTCTTAGGGCCCGCCCCCCCACGTTGATGGACATCTCTACAGCCGCACTCATGGCTGTTGGGGGTGGGCTCCGTCTTTGGCGCCATTCTGGGACCTCACCCACGATGGGAGGTGGTTTCCTGTTGTCTTTTGGCGTGCACATTATGGCGTCCGTTCTGCTAGGGCGGGCGCCATATTTAATACAGTGAAACAGTCTCTTTTCAGGCACGCAGTACCCGTTGGTGGCGGGCACGAAATCCTGCCGACTCCGCCAAAAGTTGACGCCCCCCCTGGGCCGTGTGGGGAACCCGGAACCGGGCCTTTTGTGGGATGCTGGGGGTTGTAGTCTCCGTGTGGCGGTGACCCGGTCCGTGGCTCAGGGTGGTCAAACTAAATGGCAGTCTATATGCTGAATGTCCGACTACGCCACCCGTGGATTGCGGTCAGAGTGACTCACAGTTCTTATTATCCAGACCACTTCTGCAGGTAACGGCTGCCCACGTCGTACTGTGCTCACCAGGTGAGGGGCTCGGCCGACTCCCAGGTATCTCCGGAGTGTTTCACAGGACCCCCTTTGTATATCCTTTCTCTGGCCTGTCATACCCCGCCAGTGACCTCGCTTCTGTCCGGCTGCCTCGGGCCTTCTCTTGGTAAGCTTGGTGCCAGTTTCCCTGACCCTATATGGTGCCTTCCTAGCGGGTATAGCGAGGGGCTGCGCCACGTGAAATGTCACAGCCTCCGGTTTCTAGCTGAGGGTAGTTCCCCGCCTCCACTAGTTTCGGGGACCGTTCTCCCCCTTTGGCCTGACCTTTGTACGCAGGTAGATTTGGGCGTGCGGTGGCTACTCGCCAGTCCACACCCCTGGGGTCCCTTCGTTCCTTGTTCCTGGAGCCTCCTCCGCTCCTCTTCCTTCCTTCTCCTTCCTTCTGCTTCCTCCGGGCTCCGGCCTCTCTCTTAGAGTGAGATATCGCACATCTGGTTGAGATGCAATACCTCTGTAGCAACTGAGCCCTCGGGGTGCTACATGGTCCCCTCACCCCCCAATCCTGGTATGCATGGTCCCCTCACCCCCCAATCCTGGTATGCATGGTCCCCTCACCCCCCAATCCTGGTATGTGTGGTACCCCTCACTCCCCAATCCTGGTATGTGTGGTCCCCTCACCCCCCAATCCTGGTATGCATGGTCCCCTCACCCCTCCACTCCTGGTATGCATGGTCCCCTCACCCCCCAATCCTGGTATGTGTAGCCCCCTCATTCCTTTCACGGTGTACACACATACAAAAAATAAACACTTATACTCACCTTTCTTCCCTGTGCTCCAGCGCTGCTGTGTCCTGTTCTGCCGAAGGCCGGAGGAGGAGTGCGGCGCTGGAGCACCGCGCTGTCTGGCGCCATTTTGCTGAAGACACACTGTAAATGTGTCTACGCATACCGCGATTTCCGGCGCCATACCCTCCTCTTACCTGTAACGGCTCCATGCGTTCTTCTGCCTGGAGCCAGACTGCGCATCACGCATGCGCAGTCTATAAAGGCTTCAGACAGAGACACGCATCCCCGTTATATTATAGATAGCTCCCCAGTACTGGCTTTTAATGTATCTCCATGTGTCTTTTGGGCAAACTTGCAAATTCACAACAACTCCATGAAACATTGCAAATCACATAGTCTGCAGTCTAGGAGTTTCATTCAGTTGGAGCAGTAACTCCTCTCTAAAGGCGTGGACTATTCTATGCCATACTGGCAAATAAAAGAATTATGTCCAAATGAAAAGTGCTATTGAAGTGTAAGTGTGAGAGAAGGATTCCTTGTTTTCCTAAATTTCTCCATTCTGATCACCCGGCACTCCATAGACCGCATCTTCCCTATTTTCATTGAAGTGTAAGTTGTCTTTTTAAGGGGCATTTGCAAGTGAGTGCATGACAAAAAACCTGCAGACTGTTTGCACATATGTATTGAGCGGACTGACCTGGTAATGTGCCTAGAGAACAGGTATGGGGTGAAGAAGTTTGTGTCGCTTTTGTGATTTGGCTCCATATGTGTTATGGGCTCACCTTGTGAGGTGGACACTCTTAGCTCAGGTCCGGGTTGGCATACGGATCCCAAATGTTGATGCAGCAGGCATGTAAGGTACGCAGGAAACAAGGACTAGAAGCACAGAGGCCACCGGCAGACTTGACACAGGAAACTAAGAGTCTTAATATCAAGACAGGGGAGTGTGTTTTGGTGGGCCTTATCTAGGCCTAGAGGCAGATAATCACATGGGAGCTCACCAGGCCACTTGCAAAACCAGGCATAGAGCATAGCAGAGTGCAGCGGCCATAGGAGAAGACAATGAAGCAGGTGCAGATGAATAACAATATGTCTCTGTACGCATCATACCCATCAGAAGTAAGTGGTGCAAACCTGTTGATTTTGGTGGGATTGGCTGAATATATTGGGAGATCGCCCAGCTTCTGACATCAAGTTGTAGGGGTAGAGACAGTATGGCCATGTGTGAATTAAACATGCCAATCCTTTCTTCTTTTACAGTTAGACCGGTTCCTCACACCCTTGAAACATGGACAGTGCTCAGATCACAATACCTGGCCTGACCGACTGGTCTCCTGATCTAAATGCTTCAAAGATATATATGAGACAGTTAGCTCCGGTCTGGAGACCTGGTGGCTAGTTCCTGTATAGTGATTTGAGTCAAGTCCATATGACATAGACATGTTAAATCGTCCTAAAAGGGCTTGTTCCAAGTATAGCTTTTCACTGTCACAATGTCTCTCTCTGTAAGCCTAAGTACCTCCGTTATTTACACCTTGTCAAGATTGCTTAGCACTGCCAGGATTCTGATCCCCGTCACATGGTGGTGAACCCACCAGCTCTTCCGTTCCTGCCTCAGGTCACTTTGTCATTAATAGCACTTCGATCTGTGGTCTGTGCCGGCCTGACTATTCCCATAATACACGTGTTGTCATTATTGACATCATGTTCATTGTCCTCCTCTAGCGCTGTTTCCCACCATCACATCCGCGATATTAGTTGTGAGACAGGACTAGAATAAACATGACAGCAACGCGACATTACGGGAAACAAAAGCTCGGCAGCAGTAAGCGATTTAGACAGGGCATAATATACAAAGTTTCTTCTAGGGGGATTGAGACAATTTTCACAGTAAAAGATTTCCAGAAAACCCCTGTAAACTTACATGTAAAACGCTTTCATTTACGAATAGCTGTGTGTATATTTTTTTTCATGTGATGTAATACCCATTCATTAATGGTTACCGGAAATAAATTGTAGTCTACAAAGCAAAACTAATAGAAACAACAGGATCAGAACTGAATACAATAACCAAAGCCAGTTATTTTACAGGAAAATCCATATTTGATGCTAAAGCCAAACCATCAGGAATTTGAAGGTAATGACCGGTATGAAGGATTTTGTGTGGACATGCTACAGGAGTTATCCAAGACCCTGCATTTTAATTATAAGATCCGCCTGGTAGCTGATGGACTTTATGGCGTTTCGGAGTTGAATGGCACCTGGAATGGAATGGTGGGAGAACTGATATCGAGGGTAAGAACAGTAATGACATTATCATATTCCTGATACACACATGATCCTAGGATTTTTTTTATTCTTCTGTAAGTCGGTTTCAAATGTCCGGCATGTAGGTCCAGACTGGTTGTACTGTAGGTCTTCTGACACAAATTCATCCTCTTCAAAGACATGTATGACACTGTTGGCCTCAGGTCAGGAGACCTGCAGCTGGTCAGGACATCTCGGTCCATACTCGGACCTGTCAAACCAGCGTCATACACATATACAGCCAAAAACGAAAACATGACTTTTCTTCTGAATCTATGTGTCAAAAATGTAGCAAAATTTTGATCAATAGGCTAGATTCACATCTGCATTACAAAATCAGTTTTTCCATTCCTTATTAATAACATTAAATGGCAGGTATAGCTTTGTCACATACGGCACCTGGAGAACCCCCTGAATTATCGTAGGTTTCCATTATGATGTTCATCATTTTACTGGAAAAAGAGAAATGCTATTTCTTCTGGGAAAAATAATCGAATCTGCATCGGAACCTTCCAAGGGCTTGTTCACACGTTGAGCTATTTTCCCCGTGCTTTTGCTGCAGAAAAAACGCAGCATTATAATGTTATAGTTTAAGATGATGACTGTATATATATAATCCTCATCTTAAACTCAAACTATAAAGGAACATTTTTTATTAATGTTATGCATATCTCTGGAGATCAGATATCATGCTCAGCTCACTGTAAGAGTCTACTATTTCTACTTTCAGACTTTGCTTTGTAGGAATAGTTTGCTTTATTGTTGTCAGAATGATGAGTTTTATAAGTGTTTTATGGTTTATTATATGACATTTTAAGGTTCACTGCAAAAACATTAAAATGTTAAAATATTACAAATAACTTTAAACATTAAAAATTAAAGATAGGTACATGTTAAAGAGTCTCGCACCCCTGGTCAAACTTACTGTTATTGTGAACAGTTAAGCAAGTTGAAGATGAAATGATCTCTAAAAAGCCTAAAGTTAAAGATGACATGTTTACTTTGTATTATTTTAGGCAAAAAAAAATAAAAATATTGTCATCTTTTACATTTTAAAAATTACAAAAAAGAAAATGGGCCAATGCAAAAGTTTGGGAACCCTGCATGGTTAGTACCTTGTAGCGCCCCCTTTTGAAAGTATCACAGCTTGTAAACGCTTCTTGTAGCCAGACAAGAGACTTTCAATTCTTGTTTGAGGGATTTTCATCCATTCTTCCTTGAAAAATTCTTCCAGTTCCTTTTATTTATTTATTTTACTCACTTACATAGCGCCATTAATCCACAGCGCTTTCCAGACATTATCGGCTTTTAGAGATCATTTCATCTTCAACTTGCTTAACTGTTCACAATAACAGTAATTTGACCAGGGGTGCCCAAACTTTTACATGCCACTGTATAATGATGATATTTAGGCAGGCGTAAAAATCATTTCATCCAACAAACAAGAGTTTAACTTGCTTGCTGAGTGATCCACAGCCTTCTTGCACTGCCTGATTATCAGCAAGTGAGTGTTCCTAAGATAATCAGCCATTGTAAATGCACTTAAAGGGAATCTGTCAGCAGGTTTTTGCTACCTAATCTGAGAGCAGTATCATGTAAAGGGGGAGACCCTGATTTCCGATATTTGTCACTTACTGGGTTACTTAGTGTACTGTTTATAAAATCCACTGTTTTATTAGCAGGAGATTATCACTAAAGGACTACTTGGGCTGCAATGCCACTGATTAGCAGCTTTCTGCCTATGTACAGTGTACAGAGAAAGTTGCCAATCAGTGGTGGGGGCGGGGTTATATAGGGCTCAGCATTCAGAGAACTGATAGATCCGCAGCAGATAAAACTGATTTTATCAAACTGTAGCAAGCAGCCCAGTAAGTGACACATCACTGGAATCAGGGTCTCTGCCTCTACATCATCCTGGTAGATACAAGCACATACACAAAACCTCTAGTCATGTATATACTGTGCTGTATATATTCCACCATTACTTAGAGGTAATAATAACTCCACATAATTACTGTGAAGTTACTTTGTAACAAATGCAAAGTAATGTTTCTAAGTACCAACAATAAATGGGTGCTTTATCCTCGGCTCTCCCGATATCCAGCAGCTTTCGGTGATGCTTACTGCTCATGGAGCATGTCTGTCTGACTCTCAGGAGCCCGTTTCCTTTTCCTCACTCTAGTTCTTGCACTAACACACAAAACGCTGCTTTTCAGAGCAAATAGCCATCAGACAAGCCAGATGTATCCCCAGGGCAAAGCTGATTATTCCCATACAGTTGTTATACACTTGCCTCAAAGAAGAGCTGCACATTGCAAGTCTGCATCAACCTAGAGAGATTACCATATTGTGCGCGGAGAACCAGGCGCAGCTTTATTCATCACAAAGCGGCTGTGCACTACATCTAATTTTCTCATTACTGCTCAGTGGAAAAGTACTCTAAAAGCAGCAGGGGTTAGCTGCCATAAATCAATATATCACAATGGATTAGTGGTATGTATAGCATAAAGCCACCTTTACTATCAGTCACAAGAATATAGTTATAGGATATGCTTTCATATTGGGCTGCAGCTGGCCCTGTCTACTTGTTGGACATCATATATGTGAATATATCTATCTATTTACCTTCACTATAGGGACAGAAGTATCGGGACACTACATGTTACCCCTACAGGAGCTTTTCTGACCTCCCATTATAAAGCCATAGACATTAATATACGTTAGTCCACCCTCCCCCCACCAACAGCTATAACAGCTTCCACTGTCTACAAAATTTTGGCGATGTCTGTGGAAATTTTTGCCCCCTCATCCAGAACAGTAACTGTGAGGTCAGACGCTGATGTTGGAGGAGACGGCCGGGCTCACAAACTCTGTTTTAGGTCATCCCAAAGGTGTTGGACATTGTTAAGGTCCGGACTCTGTGCAGATGGTCATTTTCTTCCCCACCGAACTCCCCCAACCATGACTTTATGAACCTTGCTTCGCGCACTGGGGCACAGACATGGGGAACAGAAAAGTCATAACAGAGAGGAGAGGAGATCCCACAGCGGAAGTAAAGATGACCTCGCATTGGATTTACATTGATGCATTCCATTAAGCCCAAATTAATGTTAGTTTCCTCTTCACGTTTTTGCCATTGTTTCTGTGATTGTGGAAAAGAAGAGACATTTTCAACCTTGCACAGTCCAAAGTAATTTTGGATAGAGAGGGTCTGGGAGCTTCTCCCCAAAATTGCATCGTCTGCAGTGCCCTTATTTTATGGCTTTGGAACAGTCTGTGATTTTATAGGTTGCAGGCAATGTTAGTGTTCTCTCAGCGCTGCAGTTTGGTATCACGGTTACAAGTTGGGAAATTGTATCCATAGGATAGGGCATAGCTTAAATATTGCCAGGGTCTGACCATTGGAAACCCCAAAGATCCCAAGAATGTGACTCTGGAACTGGGAACTGAACTTTGCAGAAACCCATCTTGAATGGAGTAGAGGTGCGCATGCTCAACCTCCGCTTCATTAATTGTCTATGGAGCTGCCAGACAAAATGAATGGAGTAGAGGTGCGCATGCTCAACCTCCGCTTCATTAATTGTCTATGGAGCTGCCAGACAAAATGAATGGAGTAGAGGTGCGCATGCTCAACCTCCGCTTCATTAATTGTCTGTGGAGCTGCCAGACAAAATGAATGCAGTAGAGGTGCGCATGCTCAACCTCCATTTCATTCATTGTCTATGGCGCTGCCAGAGAAAATGGAGTAGAGGTGCGCATGCTCAACCTATGCTTCATTCATTGTCTATGGGGCTGCCAGAGGAAATGGAGTAGAGGTGCACATGCCCAACCTCTCTATTCATTGTCTATGGGGCTGCCACAGAAAATGAATAGAGTAAAGGTGCGCATGCTCAACCTCTCCATGCGTTGTCTGTGGGGATGCCAGAGAAAATGAATGGAGTAGAGATGCGCATGCTCAACCCATACTTCATTCATTGTCTTTGGGGCTGAATGAATGGAGTAGAATTGTACATGCTTAACCCAAGCTTCATTCATTGTCTATGGGGCTGCCAGAGAATATGAATGGAATAGAGGTGCGCATGTTCAACCTGTGCTTCATTCATTTTCTATGGAGCTGCCAGAGAAAATGAATGGCGTAGAAACGCGCATGCTTAACCAATGCTTCATTCATTGTCTATGGGGCTGCCAGAGAATATGAATGGAGTAGAGGTGCGCATGTTCAACCTGTGTTTTATTCATTATCTATGGAGCTGCTAGAGAAAATGGAGTAGAGGTGCGCATGCTCAACCTATCCTTCATTCATTGTCTATGTTGCTGCCAGAGAAAATGAATGGAGTAGAGGTGCGCATGCTCAACCTTCATTTCATTCATTGCCTATGGGGCTGCCAGATAAAATGGAGTAAAGGTGCGCATGCTCAACCTCTCTATTCATTGTCTATGGGACTGCCAGAGAAAATGAATGGAGTAGAGGTGCGCATGCTCAAACTCTCCATTCATTGTCTATGGGACTGCGAAAGAAAATGAATGGAGTAGAATTGTGCATGCTTAACCCAAGCTTCATTCATTGCCTGCGGGGATGCCAGAGAAAATGAATGGAGTAGAATTGCGCATGCTTAACCAATGCTTCATTCCTTGTCTATGGGGCTGCCAGAGAGTATGAATGGAATAGAGGTGCGCATGCTTAACCCATGCTTCATTCATTGTCTATGGGGCGGCCAGAGAAAAAAACAAGCAGTGTTCAGCTATTTTGGTAATAAACCTCTACAATAGACGTGTAAAGGTTTTTAGCAACATTATTACAATTATTTGATATTATGTGTGTATTTATAAAAAATGATATATCTGATGTCTGTATCTCCCCAGAAAGCAGATCTGGCGGTTGCTGGACTCACAATCACAGCAGAAAGAGAAAAGGTGATCGACTTCTCAAAACCATTCATGACTTTAGGAATCAGTATTCTGTACCGTGTTCACATGGTAAGGTTCCTGACAGGATCATCTTTCTTTTTGTCAATAAAATCATATTCTGTAGGTACAATAGACGGCGACCTGGGATTATGGGCAATCTCTAAAGCCTGTTTTTATTTGACTGACTTTATATCTGCACTTTATAATTCAGATACAGCAAGGGTCTAGTTCACTTTTGCAGTTTTTGGCAGGAAACTTTTTCAGCCAATACTGGGAATAGATCCAAAAAGAGCAGAGAACGCTGCAGTTTTCCGTGACACTTTTCCTTTCTTTTCGCTCCCCTGCTGCCTATGATTGAAAAGAATGGCATCAACAAAATGACCAAAAATACGAAATGGGAACTGAGTCTAATTGAAACTTTTGTCATTCTGATGTCCGCTTTACGCTTTCAAGTTTTTTTTATCTTTTTAGCCAAAAACCTAGTTTCACACACTACTTTTTACCACTTTAGTTTTCTTTAAGTAGTTTTTGGAACTGAAGCCAAGAGTGGATTCAAAAGAAATGGGAAATATGAAGGAAGAACTTCTCCTTCCTGATGCAGTCATTTTCCAAGAAACACTTGGCCTGATTTACTAAAACTGTCAGGATATCAACTTGTGGTAGATCCGAGGAAATCAATGAGACCCACATCCATCTCAAGAATGGGCTTCACTGTGTGCCACCGTCAGGGCAGAGGTGGTCAGAAGTCTCCTACTAATAAATGGAGAGAGCTGCACGTGTGTATGGGAATTCTCCACATACAGTGCTGGCCAAAAGTATTGGCACCCCTGCAATTCTGTCAGATAATCCTCAGTTTCTTCCTGAAAATTATTGCAATCACAAATTCTTTGGTATTATTCTCTTCATTTAATTTGCTTGCAAGGAAAAAACACAAAAGAGAATGAAGCAAAAATCAAATCATTGATCATTTCACACAAAACTCCAAAAAAGGGCCGGACAAAAGTATTGGCACCCTCAGCCTAATACTTGGTTGAACAACCGCTTCCGGTAACCATCAATGAGCTTCTTACAATGCTCTGCTGGAATTGTAGACCATTCTTCTTTGGCAAACTGCTCCAGGTCCCTGATATTTGAAGGGTGCCTTCTCCAAACTGCCATTTTGAGATCTCTCCACAGGTGTTCTATGGGATTCAGGTCTGGACTCATTGCTGGCCACCTTAGAAGTCTCCAGTGCTTTCTCTAAAACCATTTTATAGTGCTTTTGGAAGTGTGTTTTGGGTCATTGTCCTGCTGGAAGACCCATGACCTCTGAGGGAGACCCAGCTTTCTCACACTGGGCCCTACATTATGCTGCAAAATTTGTTGGTAGTCTTCAGACTTCATAATGCCATGCACACGGTCAAGCAGTCCAGTGCCAGAGGCAGCGAAGCAGCCCCAAAACATCAGGGAACCTCCGCCATGTTTGACTGTAGGGACCGTGTTCTTTTCTTTGAATGCCTCTTTTTTTTTCCTGTACACTCTATGTTGATGCTTTTTCCCCAAAAGCTCTACTTTTGTCTCATCTGACCAGAGAACATTCTTCCAAAACGTTTTAGGCTTTCTCAGGTAAGTTTTGGCAAACTCCAGCCTGGCTTTTTTATGTCTCGGGGTAAGAAGTGGGGTCTTCCTGGGTATCCTACCATACAGTCCCTTTTCATTCAGATGCCGACGGATAGTACGGGTTGACACTGTTGTACCCTCGGACTGCAGGGCAGCTTGAACTTGTTTGGATGTTAGTCGAGGTTCTTTATCCACCATCCGCACAATCTTGTGTTGAAATCTCTCGTCAATTTTTCTTTTCCGTCCACATCTAAGGAGGTTAGCCACAGTGTCATGGGCTTTAATTTTCTTGATGACACTGCGCACGGAAGACACAGGAACATTCAGGTCTTTGGAGATGGACTTGTAGCCTTGAGATTGCTCATGCTTCCTCACAATTTGGTTTCTCAAGTCCTCAGACAGTTCTTTGGTCTTCTTTCTTTTCCCCATGCTCAATGTGGTACACACAAGGACACAGGACAGAGGTTGAGTCAACTTTAATCCATGTTAACTGGCTGCAAGTGTGATTTAGTTATTGCCAACACCTGTTAGGTCCCACAGGTAAGTTACAGGTGCTATTAATTACACGAATTAGAGAAGCATCACATGATTTTTCAAAGGGTGCCAATACTTTTGTCCACCCCCCTTTTTTAAGTTTGGTGTGGAATTATATCCAATTTGGCTTTAGGACAATTCTTTTTGTGTTTTTTTCATTGAAGACAAATTAAATGAAGAGAATAATACCAAATAATTTGTGATTGCAATCATTTTCATGAAGAAACTGAGTATTATCTGACAGAATTGCAGGGGTGCCAATACTTTTGACCAGCACTGTAGATGCAAGTCTGATTGTAGGGGTGCCATAAATGAAAAAGATGACAATACCTATTTAATGCAGAGTTCTGATGCTTAGGGAACCTCATTTTGTGTGAAACCACCCACCACCCTCATCCTGAAGCCAAGATTAATCATCAATGAAAGCAGTAGGCCATGTACACACCGTGGTAGGGAGTTTGTGTAAATTTAATGCCATGGCTTTAGCTAGGAACCTGCAGGGTGAAAGCTATACAGCTGTACAGCAAACGTTTTCTTTTCTCCACTGACATCAAAATCTACACTGTGTGAACTTGGCTCAATACTGCTCTTGATTTTTGATATTCATTTCTAATTATACATAGTAACATAGATTGAATAAAGACGTAGGTCCATCAAGTTCAACCTTCCTCCCCCAATTGTACTCCCTACACTAACACTATACTATCTTACTAACTAACTGGGACTTGGCCTCACAAATGTATTATTATTACCATTTTTATTATTGCTGCACTATTACAATTAAAAATGTATATAATTTAATGTTTTTAATTACCTTTATATTTTGTATTACTCTTGTGATTCTAATAATGGTATTACTAAAATCCATATGCCTAAATCTGTTGATCCAGAAGAAGGCAAAAACCCAAGGACACATTCAGCCAATTTGTGTCACAGGGGAAAAATATCTTCTTGACCTCGAGAAAAGGCGATCAGTCCTAGAACCCTGGATCAAACCTAATTATATTACTGGTTATATAATTACTAATACCGTACTAGATATACTACTATACTTGTAACATTTTGTCTAATTTAACTGTAACCCACAATGTTATGTGTATCGAGGAAATCGTCAATCCCTTTTTTGAAAGCTGTTATTATGATTGAAAACAAATTGTGAACAAGACCAGAAAAGTATTTCCTCTTGCATTTTTACTACCCTTGATGGAATTTTTCCTACTTTTGAGCCCCCCACCAGTCCTGTGCAAACTCAAAGCCAAGGGGGCTGGCAGGGGCTGCACACATGGGAAAACTAAAGGTAGCCCCACTTGTGTAGCAGTGCTCAAAGAACACCGCAAGGCAGAATTCAAGTACGGCACAGTGGACGAGAAGACTGAAACAAAACTCCGGCTTTATTATGTACAAAGGGATTATATGGCGGGAAGTGAGAATAAACAGTATTTACAATGACAATATAAATAACATGAATACAGAAAGAAATAGCTGAAGCGAGTCACAGAGCTATGCTCCAGCTATGGCAATGAAAGCTCAATACAACAGTACACATCAAGTTTCACATACTACTCAAGGCTAGTCCCCTATCTGGCTTTCTGCTAATCGGTCCTATCTAAAGAAAACTGCACTAAACCCTAGCACAGTTCACCACCGGTGAGTCACTCACTGTTGCGCAGATCAGACGCAGATGGCGGCCGCCGCTTGTTCGTGGTGTAACCGAGCAGTATTACATCACTTGAGACCTTTCCTTTGTATGTTGGATTTCTTTCTTCTGCAGGCAGGCAAACCTTGCATCACTTTCACTTAGGTAAAATGACTGGTACTCTGTGTTGTGTGTTACCTCAGGTGATCAGCCTTCAGGGAAAACGTTCTTCAAAAATGGATGGATTTCTTTACTCTTCACACAGTCCTGACAACAAATCTTGATAAAGTCCATGCTCTTATCTTTAGAGACTTACAGTTTCTTTTTATAGTCTCTCTTTATCAGGAACATGCAGGAGCCTCTCTGCTCCCTCAGATACACACACCAGGTCCCTCTGCTTCCTGGTTCATCTCCCTCTCCAGCACAGACCAAGAAGCAGGGGGGGAAACTAGTCCACAAGCAGAAAACTCAAAGGGGGCATGGTTTCTTAAAGCCACAGTGTATTCAATGTCTGGTAAGGGCTGATCCCCTACACTTTCACATGGCTCTCCACAATCAATTCTGTAGGAGTTGTGGAGACACCCAAGCAAGCAACTTGTAACTTGTATCCCAGTTTTGCATGCCTAATGCTCAGGATTTGTAGCACCAACAATGAAAATTTGTGGCTAAAATATATAAACCATCATCCTCAGTTTATTATGTTTTTTTGTTACCTTCCCTACTCTGAACATCTCAAGTGTGGCTGTACAGACCACATTTAAATGATTTGTCTCTGGAAATCCAGATCTCTGGCACTCTCCTTGGAGCGAAAATCCCTAGAGATGAAAATTAGATCTAATAGAGAGTATTCTGCTCAATTTTAGGCCTGGCCGATTGCCTAGCGTGTATGGGAAAAAATTGACCTTCTCCTAACATATTCAATGATTAATCAGTCAAGATAGAACAGTGCTTGAAATACTGCAGCACTTTACTTTCGTCCATATGAGAGAGACATCCATAAAGAGATATTCCCAAGATGAACAAGATGAGAATACTCCTATAAGACAGAATTCTGGTGCTCAGTATAACTAGTAAACCTCCCTCATACTGAAGACAAGATCAATCATAAAGAAAAGCTTTAAGCCATGTACACACTGAATTTGTTTCCTAAAAAGAACAGCAAATTGTTTGTGTCTCTATAGAGGGAACTTGCTGGTTTGTCCTGTTATCTCAGCAGTCTCTGCGCTCAGGCAGTCAGTCTCTGCTGTAGGAGATGTACCGCAGTGTACAAACAGGTACGAGAGAAGATAAAAGGAGAGGCTATTGTAAAGTAAGCTAGCTGACTGGAAAAAAGAGTAGCCAAGCCACAACTCGACTACATTTGTTAGTGACAATTCAAAAAACTTATTTTTAGCCAATGTATAAGAAACAAAGGCCTGTAACACACAGCTATGCTTTGTTGGTAAAGGCTTCTGACAGGTACTGTAGATGAGAATCAAGGAGCATTGGGATTTATTTTAATTTTTCTTGGATTTTATCATATAATTACTAGTGATGAGCGAGCGTGCTCAGATAAGGGGTGGATATCTTCGGCGTGCTTAAAAAGTAGGTTCGAGTTGCCACAGTTGCATGTCAGGCATATATCTGTTCGACAGCTGCAACACATGCAGGGATTGCCTGACAAACATGTGTAGCACCCTGAGGATTCGGCTGCTACAGGGGTATTACACCTCAAGCCAGAGGTGTGGTATTCCACTCCCGGGTAAGGATGGAGTGTGGGACTGAGCTCAGTAGGCTGCATACACTACATACATCCCATTTCCGGGGGACAGATCAACGGTACTCCCACCAGTTTATGTGCAGGTACGATAGTGTCTGTCCCTGGCTGGAGTGGGAGGGGGGTGGAACATCCCAGTAGTGTAGGGGCAGATAGAGGGAGCAGTCTGGGTAAAGCTAGGAGCTCATTGGGTGCTGGTCACCTGAGCTCACACATAGAGGGAGTATATAAGGTGGGAACCATCTTAGATCAGGGTCAGACAGGCAGACAGCTACTAGTCAGTCTGTTGTAGAGGGTCAAGCAGTCCTGAAAGAAGAGAGAGAGGAGTCAGAAGGACCCAGAGGGGAAGAAGAGGGAACCCCAAGAGCCCAAATACAAGCAACAGGGTGAAGGGTTGGCACAAGAGTACCGGATCCCAAGCTGGTGGAGGGCACTAATCCTCAGCCAGAGACCGGAGGTTGTGGGCAGGATCTGCCACGACCCCCCACTAAATCCACCAGGAAGGCAGACCAAGTATAGGGTCAGGGAACCCAGAAGAGGTGTACCCACCAAGAGACCCGAGGGAGCCGGACATAGGTGGATCCCTGGTGGGGAAGGCCAGAGAAAAGGAACGTCAGAAAGGGAGCTCAGGATCACGCTCCAGAATTACCTGGGGGTTGGCCGAGTCCAGGACCTGGTGGACGCAGCACGGCTCGGGCGGTCACTCAAGGCCGGAGTGACCAGAACAACAGCAGTAAGTAAAAACCCTGAACTGCACAGCCCGACTCTGAGTCTTAATACCATCCTCACTGCACCACCACAACCACCACCCTCTACAACTGACCCCCTGAGGCTATACCCCTCCCGTTGGGGGTTATACCACCAGAAGCTGCACACACACCACCAGCCTCAGCGGACCCTGCTGCAGCAGCGGCCGTATTGACCGCAAATCAACGGGTGGCGTAGTCGACACGAAAGAACATCCAGCAACATCTGTAGGACTGCCACACACTGAGCTTGACACCCTGGGCACGGACCGGGTCACCGCCACTCGGAGACTACAACCCCCATCTGATCCGGCGCCGGGTATCCCCCAAACAACACTGGCCCAGGGGGCGCGTCACATGCAATCCCTGCATGTGTTGCGGCTGTTGAACAGACGCGCAATGTGCAGCTGCGGCAACTCGAACCTACTTTTCGAGCACGCTGAAGATACTCGGTTAGCACCCGAGCATGCTCAGATAACCCCTTATCTGAGAACGCTCGCTCATCACTAATAATTACTTCTTTATCCAGGTGATGACTCTGGGTCTGATCTAAAGATATGCTGCCTCCTACCCCCAATGCGTTCTAACCAGCGCCCCATAGATGGCAGAAGCATAGTATTTTCCATAGCACCAAGAACCGGTCATTCTTACTGGAACTCACAATCTGAAGAGAGCAACTTGTCAAAAAGATGAAGCCCTTGTTTTGTCTGATCCTTTTATGTGATGCTATTGATAGCTATATTTAGAAGTACATTGGCTCAGTTTATCATAATTCTATTAAAATAATGCTGCGGTGACAATAAAGAGAGATGACAAAAAGCGGGGGAGACTGAAAAGTAAAGTATATGCCAAGAATAAAAACTGAACATTTGAACAGAGCTGGAATTATTTTATTGGACATGATTTATATAGTTATAGAATAAAGTTTAAGAATACATTTAACTACTTGAGCGCTAGACTGGTCTTCAATTATATGTAAAGTGGAAACTAAAAAATGGAAATCAATTTTTCATATATATTAAACTGATTGATTTTACTTGTTTCATAGGGAAGGAAGCCTGGCTACTTTTCTTTCCTGGATCCGTTCTCACCTGGTGTGTGGCTCTTCATGCTTCTTGGCTACTTGGCTGTCAGCTGCGTGTTGTTCCTTGTGGCTCGGTAAAGATTACTAAATTTATTGCCTTTGATTTATACGTAAGAACGGAAATACATTGTCCTTAATTATTAAGAAGGGACTAGCCATTATGTGATTATATCTGACATCTCTAATTTCCAGTATTCATGTTCATTTAGGTTTATTTTTCTCCTTTGAGAGCCGTAAACTCATTTACCCCATTTATTGTACTATAAGTCACTTTTTAGCAAGAAAAAAAATCTTACTTAAAAAGTGCCTACATCTTATAGTTAGAAGTCAGGGGTGTCCGGCAGAGCCAGATCCTCCTGACAACTCTGTCTGCTAGTAACAAAGAAAGATGGTGTCGACTGCAGCTGCTGGAAGTCTCCCTCTATACAGTGCCTACAAGTAGTATTCAACCCCCTGCAGATTTAGCTGGTTGACACATGCGGAATTAACTTGGCACTGTGACATTTGTACTGTAGATCAGCCTGGAAGTGGGAAATGCACTGCAGCAAATTTTTTTTTTTTTTTTTTTTAAACGTAAAAGTTAATTCAGAGTGTCATTTATTATTCAACCCCTCAAACCACAAGAATTCTGTTTGGTCCCCCTAAAGTATTAAGAAGTAGTTCAGGCACCAAGAATAATGAGCTTCACATGTGTGGATTAAAGATCTCTTTTGCCAGCCTTTTCTGACTATTTAAGACCCTCCCCAAACTTGTGAACAGCACTCAGACATGGTCAACATGGGAAAGACAAAGGAGCATTCCAAGGCCATCAGAGACAAGATCGTGGAGGGTCACAAGGCTGGCAAGGGGTACAAAACCCTTTCCAAGGAGTTGGGCCTACCTGTCTCCACTGTTGGGAGCATCATCCGTAAGTGGAAGGCTTATGGAACTACTGTTAGCCTTCCACGGCCAGGACAGCCTTTGAAAGTGTCCTCCCGTGCCGAGGCCAGGCTTGTCCGAAGAGTCAAGGCTAACCCAAGGACAACAAGGAAGGAGCTCCGGGAAGATCTCATGGCAGTGGGGACATTGGTTTCAGTCAATACCATAAGTAACGTACTCCACCGCAATGGTCTCCGTTCCAGACGAGCCCGTAAGGTACCTTTACTTTCAAAGTGTCATGTCAAGGCTCGTCTACAGTTTGCTCATGATCACTTGGAGGACTCTGAGACAGACTGGTTCAAGGTTCTATGGTCTGATGAGACCAAGATCGAGATCTTTGGTGCCAACCACACACGTGACGGTTGGAGACTGGATGGCACTGCATACAACCCCAAGAATACCATCCCTACAGTCAAGCATGGTGGTGGCAGCATCATGCTGTGGGGCTGTTTCTCTGCCAAGGGGCCTGGCCATCTGGTCCGCATCCATGGGAAGATGGATAGCACGGCCTACCTGGAGATTTTGGCCAAGAAGCTCCGCTCCTCCATCAAGGATCTTAAGATGGGTCGTAATTTCATCTTCCAACAAGACAACGACCCAAAGCACACAGCCAAGAAAACCAAGGCCTGGTTCAATAGGGAAAAAGTCAAGGTGTTGGAGTGGCCTAGTCAGTCTCCTGACCTTAACCCAATTGAAAACTTGTGGAAGGAGCTCAAGAATAAAGTCCACATGAGACACCCAAAGAACCTAGATAACTTGGAGAAGATCTGCATGGAGGAGTGGGCCAAGATAACTCCACGGACCTGTACCGGCCTGATCAGGTCTTATAAAAGACGATTATTAGCTGTAATTGCAAACAAGGGTTATTCCACAAAATATTAAACATAGGGGTTGTATAATAATTGACCCACACTTTTATGTTTAAAATTTAATAAAATTCAACTGAGCAACATAACTTTTTGATTTGTAAGATTTATGCTTCTGTTCATAAAACCTACTCTCGTTTGCAGTTTGAAGGCTCTAACTTATTTGCATCTTATCAAACCAGCTAAATCTGCAGGGGGTTGAATACTACTTGTAGGCACTGTATATCTATTGGGTTGTAGCTTCCTGGCCCTCCTGCTTCTCTAGCCCCCTTAGTATTAAGGTCCTTTACTTAGCAGGCAACCTTGCTGCTTCCCACACACATCACCTGGGCTGATCTGAGCTTTCACACCCACTCTCCAGGTTGCCCTAGATTTCCTGAGTCTCTTTCCAATCTGTAGACTAGTATGAAAGAGGTGGCCATGGACCCTCCTGGGCCCACTGATCAGAAAACTCAGGGGAACAATGGAAACCTGAAAGTGAGGTGTCTGTACTGAGGAAAGACAGCCAGGGACCCTGCACCTTCAATATAGTATAGCATACAGATTTTACAGTAAGCTCAATGAGAAGACAGTATTCGGTAGGCACCTCAGCTCCCTCTAGTGGTGACAACAGGCAGCCAGAATGTTATATTTTTAATCTATGCTGATGCCAGGGCTTTATAGCTCTGTATAAAAAAAAAGAGGAGTACCGACCACTGCACAGATATATTAACCCCTTCACAACATATGATGTATATTTACATTATATGCCGTGTCCACGACTTTGATGCTGGCTCCGGCATTGAGCCTGCATCTTACTCCACACATGACAGCTGATTTAATCAGCTCTCATGTGCCTTTAACAGCCGTGAGTGGATTGGAGCTCCACCCACGGCTATTAACCAAATAAATCCCGCTGTCAATCTCTGACAGTGGGATTTAACACGCGCCATCTGAAAGCGTGTCACTATCCATCGGCTCCCCTGTCACGTGATGGGGGGGTGCTGATGGGTTGTCATGACAGCTGGGGGTCTGCAGAAGAGCCCCGTGCCTGCCATTGTGAATCTGCGTAAGGAGAAAAGGGATCGAAATGCCAGAATTATGTTTTTTTGGCCGCTGCAAGATTGCAGTAAACTAAAATAAGAGGCAATCAAAACATCATATCTATCCCAAAATGGTATCAATAAAATTGTCAGCTTGGGGTGCAAAAAATAAGCCCCAGATCCCGAAAAATGAAAACGCTATGGGCCCCAGAAAATGGCAACAAATGCAAAAACTTTTTTCATACACATTTTGGAAATGGTTTTCACCACTAAAATGAAAAAAAAAACTATACACGTTTGATATCTGCTTACTCGTGCTGACCTGGGGAATCACATTGCCAGGTTAGTTTTACCATATAGGGATCATGGTAAATAAAATAATAAAAAAACTATTGTGGAATTGCACATTTTTTTTCAATTTCATCACACTTGGAATTGTTTTCCCCTTTTCCAGTGCACTATGGTAAAATCAATGGCTTCATTCAAAAGTATTCATTTTCCGTTGTATCTGACTCTGATTATACAGGTATTAAATATTCCTATTTTCCAAACAATTTATAACATTAAGTAATTGGCAAAGTATTTAATTCCTCATGCAGACATGTGATGTTCAGTTATTTTGCTGGCTTAGCACAGGGTTATGTTTTCGTACACCCGGTGACCGCTCCTCCATCACAATGTATAAGCAGTGCTCGGGTGTAAACCAAGCATAATAAGGCACCTTTGCCATGTCTGGTGTTTCCTTTCCTATTGCAGTCAGTGATTTGCAGTGTGCGGAGCGTGTCGGCTGATGAGCTGCAGTCACCTTGGGATGCATAATTGGTGGAAAGTCACTATGCTTCACTAAAATCATAATGTTAATTAACCATGCTTGCATTCCCTGGCAGCACACTAATTAAGCATTGTACGGCTGCACAATTATCTGTAAGGACGTGAGACATTATATTTAAGACAAGTAAACAATACCAATAGCTTCTGATTTTATGACCTAAAAGACCTTGACAGCGATATATGCGTCTAAACATGCAATTACACAATAACACTCTCATAGCGTGGTTGAAATGTAAATATAAAATTGAGTTAACAAAGGAATATATTAACTATATCTCAAGAGAAAAATGTCAGTTTGAAAGTACCTATACATACAGAGATTTAACCCCCTTAAGTCACTTTTGGCCTTAATTATCAAGCCCCATTTTTTACATCTGACCTGTGCTACTTTATAAGGTAAAACCTCTGGAATACATCTACATATCCCAGTGATTCTGAGATTTATTTTGTGATACATTGTACTTTATGTTACTGTTAAATTCAGGTCAATAAAATTTGTAATTATTCATGAAATCATCTGAAATTTTGTGAAAATGTAGGAACATTTGCAATTTTCAAACATTTCATTTTCATGCCCATTACAGCAGATAGTCACACCAAAGAATATAGTTAAAGGGGATCTGTCAGCAGTTTTTTGTCATTTAATCTGAGAGCAGAATAATGTAGTGGCAGGAAGCCTGATTCCAGGGATGTGTCACTTGCTCAGTAGCTTGCTGTAGTTTCAATAAAATCAGTGTTTTATCAGCAGGAGATTATCACTGCAGGACTAGGTGTTGCGTGCTAGACAGTCCAGCTAATCTGTGTAACTCCGCCCCCACCACTGATTGGCAGCTTGTTAACAATGTACAGTGTACACAGAAAGCTGCCAATCAGTGGGCAGAGTTATACACAACACTGCTACATCTACAGCAGAGAAAACAGGGATTCTATCAAAACTACTGTAGGCAGCCCAGTAAGTGACACATCGCTGGAATCAGGCTCTCTGCCAGAAATCCCTCACAAGTGATGTCATTTTGGAGACTAATCTTATCAAGAAATTCATCTATTGGTGTGATTTTTATCCCAAAAGTGACCCCATTTTGGAAATTAAAGCCTAAATGAATTATTCTATGGATACAGCGACAATTTTAGTTGTATTTATTGTTTTCCAGAAAAAAGCATGGATTGGATATTGCCGAGTGAAAATTGTGAATATTCTAGTTTAGTGCCCACACAAAGTGCCCAGTGTGTTTTTCAGGAGACACCACCCTGTAAATTCTTAAAGCACTACTCCAGCGTTTTTTTTTTATTGCACCGCTGGTGTGGTGCTTATATCTAAGTCCCCTGCCCAGTCTCATACTCACCTGCCGCCCCCTTCATTTGTTATCACCGCCGCTCCCATCAGTCTGCAGCAGTTTGTTACCTGCCGGCTGCTCCAGTGTTTCACCTTTCAATACAAGTCTATGAGATCCTTGTTCTGGCCTCGTTCTGGCTCTCATAGACTTGCACTGAGAGCTTGTAGTGTAGCTTCTGACTTCCAGCCAGAAGATGGCGTCGTGGGACCGGAGTGGCACCGAAAAAACGTGAAGAAGCCGGAGGGTAACACTAGAGTGGTGCTTTAAGTGGGTTGTTTTTGCTACAGTAGTGCCATACATATGGATCCTAACTGTGGTTTAGGCACTCTGTGGAGCTCAGCAGGAAGGGAATGGGGGGGAGCATTTGGATTTGGAAGCTCAAATTCTGCTGGATTGGTTTTTGGGCATCAAGTAGTTTTTCCAGAGCCTTTGTGCTTCCGGTAATGTGGAAATCACCTATTTTTCCATTGACATATGAGGATTGTTTTTCCTGAGTTGATTTGAAGCTTATATTGGTAATATATTGGGGTACATAACAATACGATTTACACTTAAATGTATTCTTTATGGTGGCGCAACCCCTTTAACTAAGCAGAAAACTTGGAAATAAATGGTTTTGTATTTTACGGTTATTAAAAATTATGCTCCTTTCAAAAAATAACAAGCTTTTATCGAAGTATGCTCCCTGGAGTTATTCCATTCCATGTTCCCAGCGGCCGATCAACTGGCCTAGCATGCGCAGTTCCTGTCATCATAAGAGTTCCCCCCAACTCCCCACCCCCAGTGTGCACAACGTATGCTCCCTGCACTCACATAGGTCTGGCAGCTTGTTATTTTTTGAACGCAGCATCATTTTTAATAACTGTAAATTACACAACCATTTATTTCCACGTTTTCTGCTTAGCTAAATGTATTCTTTATGGTGGCACAACCCCTTTAAGTCTAGATTCACATTTATCCTTTGCTCTATGCTGAGCACTTATCTCAAGGTTTCTGCATAAATCCTCAAAAAACATGACTCAGACAAAACCTCTGATGGAACCATGCACTATAATGAGACAGATGGCGTCACTATGGACCATTCCTGGACTCTGTTTCAGTGGTGTTCCATCTTTTTAGGTGCGTACTAAAATGTGGTCAACCACACTGTTTGGTGCTAAAAAGATGAGACACCGCTGGAGCAAAGGCCAGGAATGGGCCATAGTGACTCCATCTGTCTCATTACAGTGAATTGCTCTGTAGGGCGTTTGGTCTGAATCAGGTTTCTATGGGGATTTATACAGAAACCCTGATGTAAGTGCTCAGCATAGCTCACAAGATAAATGTGAAACGAGCCTTAAACTAATTTTTGGGAGGTAGAATGGACAAATAACTAGAAGATCAAGAATTTCTTTTATTGTATTCTTTTCGTATGCTGTTCATTTCCACTGTACAGCCCTTTATAGGGTATATTTGTGTCCAGTAGCAACTTCTGCTGTAACTACAGTATGTTTTTCAGAAGCTGGATCCACAGTAATCAGTAGATCAGCAGTAAAGAAAAACAGAAAAAATAGGGTGTCACACCTAAGGAAATTTGAATACTCCAAATTATCTAAAATATTGAATTATTTTGGTGTTTTTATTAGCAAAAAGATGAATACAAACAAACCATAATAAGCCCACCAATAAATACAAGAGAATAAATGATTAATTAATTAGTATGTATTTTATTATATAAAAAAATCCCCTCAACTCTCCCAACATTAAATGCATTGTTGGAAAAATTGTGCATATAGAAAAAATATTTAATTGTTGCTATTATTTTTGTTTTTTCATTATTTGTATGTACATTATTTTTTTATATGCACAATTTTTCCAGCAATGCATTTAATGTTTGGAGAGTTGAGGAGATTTTTTTATATAATTAAATTTATACTAATGAATTAATCATTTATCCTCTTGTATTTATTGGTGTGCTTATTAGTTCTGGAGGCTTCTCCTTTAATCGGTTGTCTAGAGCCGTGTTTTACAACTCCAGTCAATAAGGTATCACTCAACAGATAATGATTTGAGGAAATCCTATAGAGAGAACCTGTGGCAATTTCTGATGCCTTGTTAATAATTCCATCACCCGTACATTACTAAGGAAACCCTGAAATCATATTCTGCTTGGGGCCATGAGGACTGGATTTAAGAATCACTGGTGTAGAAGATGAGGCATCTTGACCTGTCATGCCAATTAGGAAAAGTAGGAGAATCATACTTCCTTGTACAAAAGTGACACTACATACACAAAATGTATTATGAATACACGCATGTTGAAATATTATTAAATACGGCTGAAATACATGTACAAAGGTGGAGAGATTCTAGTCAACTTTTTACAAGTTATTGTTGTCCGGTTTGGGGCCAGAACCATTCCTCCTGTGAACCAGTTATATATCTTTTTTACACGGTTTCGGCATGTTGCCGATGAAACTTGATTGTTGTCCAGTTTAATTGTCTACATTACATTGCATATCAAGCTTATTAGAAATGCAACATGTGCCAACTATCACTCTGGTGTTGGGAAATGTTAAGGGTAAACTGCTACCGACTGGAAAGATGTGTGGTAAGGATGAGGCCGGTGGAGCAAAAGTGCTGTCTGATAAAAATACCAGAGTTAGATGGGAGAATCAGGTTAGACTAGTTTGCTGTTAGACAGACAGCATGGGGACATTATTTTGGTCTCCTGAAAAAATTGTGCAGTGTCACAGGGCAGGAGCAGTTATCCATAGGGGTTCTGAGAAATTGTTGCACTCAAATAGGCGCTGTTTCATAGAAGCTACCTAAGTAGTCGTGAAGGCTAAAACGACAAGCACTGGAGGAGAATGTCAGGTCACCAAGCAAGCCAAGAGCAGGCTAGAGACAGGTGCAGAATTTGGAAGTCTCTGGGGCTACCACTAAAAGGAAGTGAGTGTGGATAATGAGTGAGTGTCACGCAAGGTGAGAGAAGGAACAAGTGTACAACGACGGGAAGTGGGGGAAGGGAGCCCAACAACTAGAGAAAGGAGGAGTGTAGACCCCTAGGCAGATCTAATATCACCCTGACTACCCTATCGTCCCTATATAGGTTCCACACCTATCGCCGAGTAGGAAACCTAATCCCTGAATGTCCCTAGAGCTTGGCCATAGGTATGGAGGGGACGGGGTGAACACTAGTGAGGCCCCACTGTAACTAAAGACAACAAGGTAAGCAAACAAAGGGGATACACTTAGCTTGAGAAGACACCAGAGAGATAACCCCAACTGTCCTCCAAGTGAACTCCAAGAAGAAACTAGTCAACTACTAGTACTCCAGGCATGGACCGAGAAACATAGAACTATCACCGGAGACTTTCTGGAGACGCTGAGAGTTTTTAACTACCAAGCAAGGGTGTGTCAATTAGCAGCAGAAGGTGGAGGTTGCTACTGGGTCCTAAAGGAAGACGGATATCACTACACTACAGAGATGAGAGGATCAAGAAGGTGTCTGCAATTCCAAGCGCAGTGACCTTCTACAGCCAGATTCAAAGCGACTGACTGTCGCACCTGATACACCTGTGACAGTGAGGGTATCATGAAGGAACCATCCAGGTGTGAGTACGGAAGGCACCAAGAGTGGAGAGGGCCTGAACCTGAAGTATCAGAGTCTGAGTCGAGTGGAGTAGCCTGAAAGTTGTATGTGAGTGAGATTGAGCCTCATGTGAAACGTGGGAGTGAGTAAAGCTCTCAGAGCAGATGAAATTTAACATTGAATTCCTGGGGACACAAGCTCAAGTGCAGACACATAGGGAAGATAAACTGTAGAAAGTTGAGATTAGCTGTGCTTCCAATATTACATAATTGTGCCTCCATATTGGAAGTTAGTAAATGAAGATGATTTGTTCAGAACCATGCTGGCTCCGAGTCTTGTCATCAACATATAGCTAGGCGCAGTGTAAGGTCGTCAAGGTGTTTACTTTATATTTTCCCATTTCTCTCTCTGACATGTTGTGTTGTATTCTCTTTATTTAGCCTGACTCCATATGAATGGTACAGTCCTCATCCATGTGTGCAGGGACGGTGCAATCTCCTAATAAATCAGTATTCTCTTGGGAACAGTCTGTGGTTTCCAGTTGGAGGATTTATGCAACAAGGATCGACCATAGCACCCAGAGCTCTGTCTACACGATGTGTCAGCGGGGTTTGGTAAGAGACGATATCTTTCCCATGGATGTAAATTACAGATGCCAGTGTCGTATGAATCACATTTATTTTATTGCTCTGTGAAGGTTTATCTAATTTACAGTGTGGATATGTGATCCTTCATGGAGATTAATATTGCAGAAGACTACAGAAAAATACATCCTTCTTTAAAATGATCCCATACATTACAGCTTCAGATTCTTTAGACAACCTAAAGAAGAAAAAATGTCCACGCATTTTAGGTTTTCATTAAAGAGGTTGTCCGGGCATAAAATGTGGATGACCTACCCTTAGGAGCAGCTGCTGCTGAGAACGGAGGATCGGTTCCTACTCATGAGACTAGGAGATGCTCTGCAGACGGACATTGGACGGAGCTGTGCTGTCCGGCTCCATTCAATGTTTACATCCAGCCTCCACCGGATCAGTGAGGCTGCAAGGAGTCCGGCCTCCTCCAATCTTATAGATCTCCATATTTTGATAAATAATATGAAGTAATCCCCAAACTAAGGGTGTGTATTAAGAAAACGTCAAATAAAAATATGCAATTTCTTGTACTCCATTTTTCATCCAAAACATTGCTTGTGCGCCAATTTACAGAGTCCACAAATATGCAGTGTTGTGAATGAGCCCTTACTGTATGTAATGCGCCGATAGATGAGCAGCGCATTTATACTAGGCATCAATTTTATTTATCATTGATCTATTTTACCACCTAAAAGACACAATGTAACCACCATAACCAAGGTTCCATTTGCTTTTATTTTGCTCTTCTAGGTGGGCATTCACCCTAATAATTATATCCTCATATACAGCTAATCTCGCTGCCTTTCTCACTGTGCAAAGAATGGATGTGCCCATCGAGTCAGTGGATGACCTGGCCGACCAGACCACCATTGAATATGGTACAATACACGGGGGCTCCAGCATGACCTTCTTTCAAGTAATTCTTTATTTTATTTATTTCTTTTACTCATTTGCCATATAGTAGATTTGGGAATTACTCCTCTATTCATGTTAAGCACATAAACAGTTGTCAGTCATGAAATATACCTTAGACTCAGAACTTTACCCAAATATCCGGTTGACAAGTTTCTTGCTTTTACCTGTTAAAGCCATCTTTAATATCAAAGGTCAAACTAGAATCAACACTTAAAAGGGTTTTCTATTACTGTAATATTGATAACCTATCATCAGTATAAGGCCTAATTCAGACATCGGTATTTCCCGCATACGAGAAGAATGCACTGATTATGTTGATCAGACTCTGATCCAAGTTTGATCCGAGTGTGGTCTGAGTGTCATCAGTTTTTCTGGTATATGGAGAAAAAAAAAAGTTTTTCCATCTTCTCCTTTCTAACAGTCCGTGAAAATTGGACAGCACACAGATGTCACCCGCCTGCAGTCCGATTTTTTCATGGACCCATAGACTTGCATTGTCGATTTTAATCCAAACTTCGTATCAAAATTGGACATGTGTCCACAATTTTCCGCCGACGGCTTGGTCCATGAAAAATAATGGACATGTGAATGGCCCCATAGACTATCACATGTATGAGTGCTATCTAGGGTTAAGCGAGTATGTTCCCGTTGCAAATCCTGCACACGGGAGCGATTCAAACACATCACCGAGCAGCTGTAAATACTCGGAGCTCGGCTCGAGCATACTCGGCGAAAGGGTTAATAGAACATACTCGCTCAACACTAGTGCTATCCATGAAAACCAAGGATAGCACTGATATGCAAAAAATTGAATGTGTTTATGGTAGCCGCCTAAAGTGAATGGGAGCCTTTTATACGATCACGTTTCTTACACCTCTGACACAGATTTGCTGACTTAGTCTTTATAAAGTTTTTGCAAATTTGCTTTTATCAATTTATTGAATTTGCCTTCAGACTTTGAAGACCCCCAACCAATCTAACTTTTCTTTCAATTCCTGCGTATAGCAAAAGGATCACACAACAGCAGTTGGAGGATGAACTTTAATGATAGCGCTTGGTTTTATAACAGAGGCACTTCATTAGTGCATTAAATGGAACATACTGTATAATAAAAGATAAGGCACTGAGTGCAGTGCTACCACCAAAGCAAGTCATCCAAATCTGAGCACCGAATTGCTGCGGTTACTTAAAGGGGTTGTCAACTACTCAAACACCCCTTCTCAATTGCTATATTCCCCCATGTAAAATAACAACAGTCTATACTCATCTCCATTCTCAGCGCCATTCCAGTGACGTCGGCGCTGTGTCTCCTGAGGCTTGCATGATGTTGTTGACTCGCCCCCAGGGCCGTGGGGTACTCGTCAGCTGGGCCACCGGTTGACGGGGGATATCACGGTGGCTGGCCCGGTCCGTGGCCCAGAGCGGTCACTCAAAAAGGGGAATATTTTTATATGGGGTTTTTGGGATTTTTCGTGACGCCACCTGTGGTGTCTGGTGAGGATCACCAGCGCTGCGAAAGTCCTCTGAGGCAGATGATAGGGCAGCTTGAGATGGAACGGCTCCCCACAGATGGAGCAGGCCTCAGGGCAGTGAAGAAGAATTGAGGGGCGCGCTGGGCGTTGTAGTGCAGGGAGGGAAATGGCACTGGCGAAATAAAGGAGCGGAGGCAGCTCAGTGCAGTCATCCAAGATTTACTCACAGTTCTTAGACAGTCCACAGGTGCACTGTACTGGTGCAAGCCTCCCGCGTCGCACTGCGTTCACCGGGCAGGGGTTCAGTCCTTCCTCAGGCAGCACGGGTGTACCTGGCAGAACCCCACTTTCTTATGTGCCTCTCTAGACCGACTTCACGCTGGGTCTTACGCCCTCCATCCCCTGCGCTTCCCACTGTGAATCCTGTTCGGGTGCTGCGAGGTACCCCCTGTCCGTCGGAGTTACGCAGACCTGCTTGACCTTACTTGGATTGAAGTGGGAGTTTGGCTCCCGGCTATAGAAGTCAGAAGTCTCCGGTTTTTCCAGCCGAGGCTTGAAGCTGCACGACTGGGCCAGGGGCCGGTCCCCTTCTTGCGGCCTAGATCCTCCTGACACTTGGCAGGTTCGGGGTGTACGGATGCCGCCTGCACTCGCCGTACTCCCCTAGGATCCCTTCTGTAGAACGGAGCTTACTCCCTGCTCCCCTCCTGGGCCTCAGTCCTGGGCCCTTGTAGTGGAGCAGAGCTCCTACAGAGACTCTGCTCCCAGACTGTTCCTCTGAACTGTCCCTACTCAACAACCAACTACCTTTAAGATGTCTACCTTTTATATATCTACTGTATGAGTGCTCCCCTAAACTACTTCCTCCACCCACACCCACTACTGGTTCCCCCTGACTTTGGGTTCCCCCCACCCCAGCCAGGGTCAGGGCTCAGCAGAAAACTACATTGCGTCTTGCCCCTCCTGCTGGCCTGGGGTAGTGTAGTGTTGGATGTAGGTGTTGGGGTTCCGTGCAGCACTCCCTCCTTACCTGAGAGAAAGGGAGACACCACACCTCTGGGTGAGGTGCAGTACCTCTGTGGCGACCGAACCCTCAGGGGCGCCACATTGTTATCCTCCATGAGCCCTGCAGCCAATCAGCAACCAGGTCACTTTAACTTCCTTCGAATGACACCCGGAAGGAGTGAGGGCTGCTGCTTCCATCTGAACTCCTCCAAATGGTATAAAATGTCACAAATGCCCTGGGAGACCAGGCGCCAATGTCACTGGAATGGCGCCAGCGGTGAGTATAGGCTGTTATTTTACAAGGGGGAAATACTGTATAGCAATTGAGACGGGGTTGTTTGAGTAGTGCACAACACTTTTAGCTGTAAATAAAAGAACACAGCAATATTGATAACACAGGCAGTGAGGGTGGGATACATCACCTCTGGAACCCCCAGGGAGAGAATGGACACTGAGGGGAGACGGACTATTAAGATAGTGGGTGTGCACAACAGGGGAGGTGAAGTGGACCAGGAGGACAAGTCAAGACCAACTATGCCACTGTAAAGGGTGAAAGCGGGAGTGTAATATTGCTGGCCTTTCCATTACACTTAACTGTGGAGGAAAAGTAGGTGCTCCACAGTGAAGGACCTATCACTATATTCTCAGTGCCCTCCATGTGTGTTGTATGGAGCCAAGTTTGCAAATCTTACAGCGCAAAATAAATTTGCAAGTCTCCCAATCACCTAGGAAAGATAGTTACTCTATAAGTCAATAATTGACACTTGCAACATGCTCAAGGAAAATTGCCAAGCAAAAACTCCTCTTCAGATAAGCTGTTTCAGGGTGCTTGCTACTCATCAGCGTAAGACAAATCTGTCTGTCTGAGTGTGATGCACATATAGCTGCAAATACACATAGAAAACAACTTGTTATTTTCAACAAACGCTTATTCTTATCCACAATGTAGCATGTGATCACTCCATTCTTGTCAATACTTGCTGCAGGTATATAACACACATATGCAGAATTAGAGTCTCCTGCTATAAACCTCACATATAGAGAGAGTAATATCAGTCTAGATATAGCATACAAAGTATCCAGCGGGGCCAGTTACTAATCATGTATTTTGCAATTTGGCCAAGTGTGATGCACTTAAGGCAATGTGGGGGAAGTTCTGTTGAATGTACCCTTAAAGAAAAAAAAGATATGTTCCATGGCATGTTACATTATGGAAGCATTCATCTATAGAAGCATTCCTACAGTCTCTGTGGATACATAGCAGAATGTCTACTCACTTTGTGTGTCCATTAGTGATGAGCGAGCATGCTCCTTACTCGAGATTTACGATCATGCTCGGGTGTTTCCCAAGTATTTTCAGTGTGCTTGGGTGTTATGTTTCAGTCACTCCGTGCTCATGATTGGCGACTGTTTGACAGTTTTAATACATGTAAGGAATATCTGTTTCTTAGGCATTCCTCACATGTATTAAAGCAGTCAAACAGTCGCAAATCATGAGCATGGAGTGACTGAAACATAACACCCGAGCACGCTGAAGATACTCGGCGAGAACCCGAGCATGCTCGCCGAAAGGGTTAACAGAACGTACTCGCTCATCACTAGTGTCCATCTTCATTTGGCTTTTTGGTCTTGTCATGTAGCATACTGAGTGATCTGACATTTAATTTAATTTCAGTGTTCCTAATAGGAGGAAATAGTTATGTGAATCTTTATTTTTCCCTATAGAACTCCCGTTACCAGACCTATCAGAGGATGTGGAATTACATGCACTCAAAACAACCAAGTGTGTTTGTCAAGAGCACAGAGGAAGGTATAGCCAGAGTGTTGAACTCCAATTATGCTTTCCTACTGGAGTCCACCATGAACGAGTACTACCGCCAACGGAACTGCAATCTTACTCAGGTCGGAGGTCTGTTGGACACAAAGGGCTATGGTATTGGAATGCCCGTAGGTATGTAAGACGATGCTTTTACATTAGGATTATCACTTTCATTGTCAATTGTAATAAATTCATATTAATAAAGATTCTGATTTAGAGAGGTGTTTCTACAGCTCTGGGGATGCCTCATTATGTCTAAGTGATGCTGGAATGGAGTTTGGCACATGAACGCACAAATAACTTTAAAAACTACTGTAAGTAGTGAGTTAAATTTGATTATTCTTTCTTTGCCCTCAAGGCTCAGTTTTCCGAGATGAGATTGATTTGGCAATATTACAGCTTCAAGAAAACAACTGTTTAGAAGATCTTAAAAGAAAGTGGTGGGATGGAGGTATATGTCCAAAAGAAGAAGACCACCGAGCAAAAGGTAACTGTGCTCTTCTGAAAAGGATTCTGCAAATATATTTTCTGCACTCACAGGGTGTATGGAGCGGGCTCAGTGGTTGAGCCTGCTCCATACAGAGCAGATACCAGCTGTGTTACACAGCCGGCATCTGCCTGTAACAGCAGCTACCAGACAGAGCTCTGATCACTGCTATTTAATCACTTAAATGCTGCTGCCAATCACTGACGGTGGCATTCGAATGTACTGGTTGCTGGTTTGCTGTTGCACTAGTTTTCATCGGCTCCTTCATGATGCAATCTCGTAGAGCCAAAGGGCTAATATGACAGTCTGAGGGTTATTGAAGGGCCCCATCGCTGTCATCTTTGTCATCCTATGAAGCCAATCTCCTGGCTTTGCTTCATGATAGTATGTCAATTACACTATATACTATTGTATTACAGTATATAGTAGGAGCAATCAAACAATCGCATGTTCAAGTTCAAATGCTAAAATATAAAGTAACAGTATGTGCACACATTTAAGGATTTGCTGCAGACATTTCTGTTTTAATAACGTGTCCCTTGGCAGGAAAAACAGTGTTTCAGTTTTTGTACCAAGACTGCACTGAAAAAATGTGTCAAAAACACAGTGAATACTAAATGTTTACAAATATCCGTTTGCAAAATGTTTTAAAAAATGATTACAAAAAAATGTTTAAATCATCCCGCTTTTTCCAGTTCAAAAATAAATAAAAAAATAAAAAAATGGGTTTGGTATCATGATGTTTGTTAACCCCTTTACCCCCGAGGGTGGTTTGCACGTTAATGACCAGGCCAATTCTGACCACTGTCACTTTATGAGGTAATTACTCTGGAATGCTTCAACGGATCCCCCTGATTCTGAGTTGTTTTTTTCGTGACATATTGTACTTCATGATTGTGGTAAAATTTGTTCGATATCACTTGCGTTTATTTGTGAAAAAAACGGAAATTTGGCGAAAATGTTGAAAATTTTGCAATTTTCAAAATTTGAATTTTTATGCCCTTAAATCAGAGAGATATGTCACACAAAAAAGTTAATAAATAACATTTCCCACATGTCTACTTTACATCAGCACAATTTTGGAACCAAAATTTTTTTTGTTAGGGAGCTATAAGGGTTCAAAGTTGACCAGCGATTTCTAATTTTTCCAACAAAATTTACAAAACCATTTTTTTAAGGACCACATCACATTTGAAGTCACTTTGAGTGGTCTTTATGACAGAAAATACCCAAAAGTGACACCATTCTAAAAACTGCACCCCTCAAGGTGCTCAAAACCACATTCAAGAACTTTATTAACCCTTCAGGTGCTTCACAGGAATTTTTGGAATGTGGAAGAAAAAAATAAACATTTAACTTTTTTCACAAAAATGTTACTTTAGACCCAATTTTTTTTATTTTCGCAGAGGTAATAGGAAAAAATGGACCCCAAAATTTGTTGTGCAATTTCCCCTGGGCACGCAGATACCCCATATGTGGGGATAAACCACTGGTTGGGCGCACGGCAGGGCTCGGAAGGGAAGGAGCGCCATTTGACTTTTTGATTGTAAAATTTGCTTGAATAATTAGCGGACGCCATGTTGCGTTTGGAGAGCCCCTGATGTGCCTAAACAGTGGAAACTCCCCACAAGTGACCCCATTTTGGAAACTAGACCCCCCAAGGCACCTATCTAGATGCATAGTGAGAACTTCGAACCCCTAGGTGCTTCACAAATTGATTCGTAAAAATGAAAAAGTATTTTTTTTTCCACTTTTTCATTTTTACGAATCAATTTGTGAAGCACCTGAGGGTTCCAAGTGCTCACTATGCATCTAGATTGGTGCCTTGGGGGGTCTAGTTTCCAAAATGGGGTCACTTGTGGGGGAGCTCCATTGTTTAGGCACATCAGGGGCTCTCCAAACGCGACATGGTGTCCGCTAACAAATTGAATGGAAAATCGGCTCAAATTGTTAGCGGACACCACGTTGCATTTGGAGAGCCCCTGTGTGCCTAAACATTGGAGCTCCCCCACAAGTGACCCCTTTTTGGAAACTAGACCCCCCAAGGCACCTATCTAGATGCATAGTGAGCACTTGGATCCCCCAGGTGCTTCACAAATTGATTCGTAAAAATGAAAAAGTGAAAAACAAACACTTTTTCATTTTGGACACACCTTCTCATTTAAAGATTTTTCTGTATTTTCATGACTATGGAAATTGCACATTCACACTGAAGGCATCAAAACTATGAATTAACACATGTGGAATTATATACTTAACAAAAAAGTGTGAAACAACTGAAAATATGTCTTATATTCTAGGTTCTTCAAAGTAGCCACCTTTTGCTTTGATGACTGCTTTGCACACTCTTGGCATTCTCTTGATGAGAGAAACCACTGCTAAGGACAGGCAACAAGCAGAAGAGACTTGTTTGGGCTAAAGAACACAAGGAATGGACATTAGACCAGCGGAAATCTGTTCTTTTGTCTGATGAGTCCAAATTTGCGATCTTTGGTTCAAACCACCGTGTCTTTGTGCGACGCAGAAAAGGTGAATGGATGGACTCTATATGCCTGGTTCCCACCGTGAAGCATGGAGGAGGAGGTGTGATGGTGTAGGGATGCTTTGCTGGTGACACTGTTGGGGATTTATTCAAAACTGAAGGCATACTGAACCAGCATGTCTACCACAGCATCTTGCAGCGGCATGCTATTCCATCCCGTTTGCGTTTAGTTGGACCATCATTTATTTTTCAACAGGACAATGACCCCAAACACACCTCCAGGCTATGTAAGGGCTATTTGACCAAGGAGGAGCGTGATGGGGTGCTACGCCAGATGACCTGGCCTCCACAGTCACCAGACCTGAACCCAATCGAGATGGTTTGGGGTGAGCTGGACCGCAGAGTGAAGGCAAAAGGGCCAACAAGTGCTAAGCATCTCTGGGAACTCCTTCAAGATTGTTGGAAGACCATTTCTGGTGACTACCTCTTGAAGCTCATCAAGAGAATGCCAAGAGTGTGCAAAGCAGTCATCAAAGCAAAAGGTGGCTACTTTGAAGAACCTAGAATATAAGACATATTTTCAGTTGTTTCACACTTTTTTGTTAAGTATATAATTCCACATGTGTTAATTCATAGTTTTGATGCCTTCAGTGTGAATGTACAATTTTCATAGTCATGAAAATACAGAAAAATCTTTAAATGAGAAGGTGTGTCCAAACTTTTGGTCTGTACTGTATTTCTATAGGTAAAGGTGTTATTGACACGAAAATCTCACCGGATGTCGGTAACAACCCATCCAATCCATACAAGCAAAGAAATCATACCATGGATGTCCATAATTTAAGTTGTGTAATAATGAGAACTGACATAGGGAAAAGTATTGGACACGCTTGCTGAAATTTATTTACTATTTCATACATAACTGTATGTTGTTGGTAATGACAGCTTCAAAACACCTCCTGAAGGGAGAAACTAGAAACTAGTCGCATGCATTGCTCAGGTGTGATTTTTTGACTCATTCTTCCACACAAACACTCTTCAACTCCTGAAGGTTCCATGGTCTTCTATGAACTTTGAGCTTTAGTTCCTTCCATACATTTTCTCTTGGATTCAGGTTAGGTGATTGGCTCGGCCATTTTAGCAGCTTTATTTTCTTTCTTTGAAACCAACTTAGAATTTTCTTGGCTGTGTGTTTGGGATCATTGTCTTGTTGAAATATCCCCCCTCGTTTCATCTTCATCATACTGGTAGATGGCAGGAGATTTTTATCAAGAATGTCTTGGTACATGTGTCCATTCATCCTTCCTTCAATTACATGAAGTTTGCCAGTGCTGTATGCTGAAAAACAGCTCCACACCATGATGTTCCCACTTCCAAACTTCACTCTTGGTATGGTGTTTTTGGCGTGATATGCAGAGCCTTTTGGCCTCCAAACAGGTTGTGTATTATGGCATCCAAATTTTGGTCTCATCTGACCAGACTATATTCTCCCAGTATTTCACAGGCTGTTGTTGTTGAGCAAACTTTAAACACGCTGGAACATGCTTTTTGTTAAGCCATGGAGTTTTGCATGGTAAGCGTGCTTACAGGTCATGGAGGTTGGGTGCATTACTTATAGATTTCTTTGAAACAATTGTACTTGCTGATTTCACATCATTCTGTAGCTCTCCACAGGTTGTCCATGGCTTAGGGACAACTATTCTGAAAATTCTTTTCACTTCTCTGTCTGAAAGCTTGCGAGGAGCACCTGATAGTGGCCGGTTTATGGTAAAATTATGTTCTTTCCACTTCCGGATTATGGCCCCAGCAGTGCTCACTGGAACCTTCAGTAGTTTAGAACTTCTTCTGTAACTAATGCCATCAGTATGTTTTGCAACAATAAGGTTGCGAAGGTATTGAGAAATTTCACTGGTTTTATCCATCATGAGATGTTTTTTTTGTGCCACCTTGGTAATGAGACACTTTTTTATAGCTGATATTATTTTTCACTAATTGGCAGGATTGCTGTCTAATTACTGATAGATTTCAGCTGGTGCCATGCCTTTCCATGGCTTTTTGCACCTCTCTTTCTTCATGTGTTCAATACTTTTTTCCTGTGTCATTTCTCATTGTTACACATAACATGGACATGTATGGTATGATCTTTTTGCCTTTGTGGATTGGATGGGTTGATACCAACAACTGGTGAGAATTTAATATCAATAACAACTTTAGAAATATATTTACTTAGAAAATTGGTGACATGTTCAATACCTATTTCACCCGCTGTGTAATATATATTATATATGTATATACACACACATACACAGTATATTATATATGTATACATTGTTATCGCCATAAGAGCAGAATTGCATTTTTTGTTTCATCATTTCAGCTCAAAGAGCTATTTTGAAAGAAAAATTAAAAATGGATGGCTCTTAAAAGACAGTGAGGAAAAAATAAAGTGCTAAAAATGGAAAATTGCTTGGTCAAGAAGGGCGTTTAATTATTTTTTCATAAATAAATAGTGATAGCTAAGATAAAAATATCTCTTATTAGAGATAAAATGTCTCTTTCCCCCATATCAGTCACTTTTTGCTTTCTGCACTGATCATTCACTCTCTAAAATTGCTTAAATCTGTTTACAAATCTGTCTGCAGTGACGGATCAAATTACTCTTGCTGTCTATAAAGCATTATGGGGAGTGGAAGAGGGAAGGAGTTGGCGGAAGAAAAGGCAGAACAAATAAAGAAATTAACTGCTTAAAGGGAACCTGTCAGCTTCCTCAGGGTCCCCTAAATCGCCCCCATGTCTTTATTCAACCTCTAATATACAGTCATATGAAAAAGTTTGGGCACCCCTATTAATCTTAAGCTTAATGTTCTATAAAAATTGGTGTTTTTGCAACAGCTATTTCAGTTTGATATATGTAATAACTGTTGGACACAGTAATGTTTCTGCCTTGAAATGAGGTTTATTGTACTAACAGAAAATGTGCAATCTGCATTCAAACAAAATTTGACAGGTGCATAAGTATGGGCACCTCACCAGAAAAGTGACATTAATAGTTAGTAGATCCTCCTTTTGCAAAAAAAACAGCCTCTAGTCGCTTCCTGTAGCTTTTAATGAGTTCCTGGATCCTGGATGAAGGTATTTTTGACCATTCCTCTTTACAAAACAATTCCAGTTCAGTTAAGTTTGATGGTCGCCGAGCATGGACAGCCCTCTTCAAATGATCCCACAGATGTTCAATGATATTCAGGTCTGGGGACTGGGATGGCCATTCCAGAACATTGTAGTTGTTCCTCTGCATGAATGCCTGAGTAGATTTGGAGCGGTGTTTTGGATCATTGTCTTGCTGAAAGATCCATCCACTTTGTAACTTCATATTTATCACTGATTCTTGAACACTATTGTCAAGAATCTGCTGATACTGAGTGGAATCCATGCGTCCCTCAACTTTAACAAGATTCCCAGTGCCAGCATTGACCACACAGCCCCAAAGCATGATGGAACCTCCACCAAATTTTACTGTGGGTAGCAAGTGTTTTTCTTGGAATGCTGTGTTTTTTTGCCACCATGCATAACGCCTTTTTGTATGACCAAATAACTCAATCTTGATTTCATCAGTCCACAGGACCTTCTTCCAAAAATAAATTGGCTTCTCCAAATGTGCTTTTGCATACCTCAGCCAACTCTGTTTGTGGCGTGCTTGCAGAAACGGCTTCTTTCGCATCACTCTCCCATACAGCTTCTCCTTGTGCAAAGTGCCTTGTATAGTTGACCGATGCACAGTGACACCATCTGCAGCAAGTTGATGCAGCAGCTCTCTGGAGGTGGTCTGAGGATTGTCCTTGACTGATCTCACCATTCTTATTCTCTGCCTTTCTGATGTTTTTCTTGGCCTGCCACTTCTGGCCTTAACAAGAACTGTCCCTGTGTTCTTCCATTTCCTTACTATGTTCCTCACAGTGGAAACTGACAGGTTAAATCTCTGAGACAGCTTTTTGTATGCTTCCCCTGAACAACTATGTTGAATAATCTTTGTTTTCAGATCATTTGACAGTTGTTTTGAGGAGCACATGATGCCACTCTTCAGAGGAGATTCAAACAGGAGATCAACTTGCAAGTGGCCACTTTAAGTAGCTTTTCTCATGATTGCATACACCTGGCTATAAAGTTCAAAGCTCCATGAGGTTACAAAACCAAAAAAAGTGCTTTAGTAAGTCAGTAAAAAGTAGGTAGGAGTATTTAAAACAAGAAAATGATAAGGGTGCCCATACTTATGCACCTTTCAAATTTTGTTTGAATGCAGATTGCACATTTTCTGTTAGTACAATAAACCTCATTTCAAGGCAGAAACATTACTGTGTCCAAACTGAAATAGCTGTTGCAAAAACACCAATTTTTATAAAACATTTAGCTTAAGATTAATAGGGGTGCCCAAACTTTTTCATATGACTGTACTTTCATACAAGCCGCTTTTCGTGGCTTATTGCTTTGTCTGATACCATAAAATCATATTTATACCTTGACCTGTGATATGCAAAGTAAAGGGTGACTAGTTGTGGGGGCGTTACATTCTAATCATTGCTCTAATCATGTTATCACACCCTTGTGGCTTGAGTGTCATTATTTGCAAGGTGTATGTAACGCGACCCCTGAGCCGTGGGGTACCTGGTGCCGGGCCGGTAGATGCTGGGGGTTGTAGTCACTGTGGCGGTGACCCGGTCTGTGACCCAGGGCGGTCAATCCAAGGGGAATTTATATGTATAGGTGTTAATGTCCGACTAAGCCACCTGTGGAATGCGGCCAATGGAGACCGCCGCTGCGGAACAGTCCTCTGAAGCTGGTGGTTTTACAGCCAGGATGGTATAACTCCCCACAGGAAGAGTTAGCTTCAGGGCAGTGTGTGGATGATGGTGGTTGTACAGGGTGTCTGTAATAACCACAGAGTCAGTATAGTGCAGTCCCATGGTCTTTACTCACGGTTATTGCAGTTCAAGTTACAGGTACCAGTGCAACTTCCCTCGGCGTGCTGCGCTTACTCAGTGAGGGGCTCAGTCCACCCTCAGGTATTTCCAGAGCACTTAACAGGACCCCTTTCTATGTGCCTTCCTCAGTCGTCTTCCTGCGCTGACTCTCTCCCTCCTGCCCTGCGCCTCACAGTCAGTGTCCCAATCCGGTGGTCTCGGGTCTTGGCGGGCGACCTGCAGTCCCCTGGGCCCTCTGTGGCCACCTTTTCGGCGAGTATTAACTGTGGTAGTGGGTGTCTGCACCCTGAAAGTACAGCCACCTCTGGTTGCTAGATGGACTTGAAGTATCCGTGCTAGTTAAGTGGCCGGTCCCCTCTGCGGCTTGATCCTTCCACTGTCTTGTAGATTCGGGCGTACGGGTGGCCTCCAGCACTGCCCGTACCCCTAGGATCCCTTCTCTTCTACTCCTGGAGCGTTTCCTGCTCCCTCTCCTCTTTACTTCTCTTCCTTTACAGGCTTGGGCCTCACTGACTAGGCCCGCTTCTTGAGCAGAGCTCATACAGAGCCTCTGCTCCTGTCACTTTCCTCCTCTGACTGAACACACTGATCTAAGATGGTTTCCTATTTTATATACTCCTACTCAAGTGCTCCCAGGATCTACTTCCTCCACCCCATCCACTACATGGTTCCCCCTCTCTAGGTGGTTCCCCCCACTCCAGCCAGGGACCAGGGACTGTGCTCTCCCGTAGGAGCAATCTCGCCCTGTCCCCCGGAAATGTGGTGTAGTGACTGCTGGTGTTAGGGTTCTGAGCTGTACTCCTTCCTTACCTAAGAGTGAGGTACCACACCTCTGGATGAGATGCAATACCTCTGTGGCGACCGAACCCTCAGGGGCGCCACATATGCACCTGAGCTTGAACACTGTACATTCCCTGGGAGGCAGCGGTGATATCCTGCCTCCCAGGATATGTACAGTGTGTCGATGAAGCTGTGGGGCATACACCCGGCATCACTGCACATGGTCAGGGAGGCAGAGATTTGCAGGTTAAGTTAGAAAAACTATTTTTATGGTGATAGACAAAGCAACAAGCCATCAAAAGGGCTTGTTAAAAACTATATTTGGGTTAAATAAAGACATGTAGGCAGTTTTGGGGCCCTGGGGAAGCTGACAGGTTTCCATTAGGCATGAGGTACAGAAGGTAAAATTGTTAAAAATGCAAATACAACATCCCTAAATTGTGTTGTCTCTTGTCTTTTATCTTTGTAGCTGAAATCTTCATTCATAAAAATGGAGTAATGAAATGCAGGAGTAGGTGTCTAGGGTCCACAACATTGCATTGGTCAGAGAAAGTATTTCACACTTCCTAGAGGTAGCATTTGTCTGAGTGCTCTACTGTAGTAAAATCTATAAATGCTCATTGCTGAAACTAACATGGCAAAGTAGCAAATGCAAGAATGTTTTTATGACCTGTAGTTTTTTCTTTTTTTTCTTAGGTTTAGGAATGGAAAACATTGGTGGCATCTTTGTTGTGTTAATCTGTGGCCTAATAGTAGCAATTTTCATGGCAGTACTTGAGTTCCTGTGGACCATACGCAATTCTGAGGAACCTGAGGTAACATACTCAATACTATCTTAATTGGCATTATGCTTAAATATTATGTACATTAACTAAAAAGAAAACCTACCCATGCTCCAGACATTTACCCGTGCTCCAGACATCTCCCCATGCTCCAGACATCTCCCCATGCTCCAGACATCTACCCATGTTTCAGACATCTACCCATGCTTCAGACATCTACCCATGCTTCAGACATCTACTCATGCTCCAGACATCTACCCATGCTCCAGACATCTACCCATGCTCCAGACTAGTGTTGAGCCACCCCCGTAGTGTTCGAGTTCGGTTCGGTTCGTCGAACACCCGTGTGTTCGCCGAACTGTTCGTCGAACTGTTCGTCGAACACCTTCGAACACCGTTAAAACCAATGGCAGGCAAACAAAAACACATAGAAACACATAGAAAACACCTTCAAAGGTGTCCAAAAGCTGACAAACTGCTCAGAAGACACAACTAACACATGGAAAAGTGACAAGTACATATAGTCATGCGAAAAGAAAAGAGGTGGAGGAGTAAAAGGAGGGGGAGACACAGATATAGGCATGTCATGCCCTTCTAAAATCCAAAAAGTGAGAAGCCGAGACGGCCAGTCCGCTCCTGCCCGTGCCACCTCCGTGTCGCCGGGTTTGTGCCAGAGCCGCGGTGAACCCTGACGGCCAGCCCCCCTCTCCCAATACTGGTGCCTGTCCGCTGGTGGGTCGAGAGAGCCCCCCTGTGGTGGAGGCAGCTCTAAGCTTTTTAATTTAAATTGTCCCTCTAATTTGAATGAATACACTTTAAATCCATTTACAAGGATCTATTGGAGGGCAAGTCTCATGCCAGCAGCCGCGTAATTCCAGCTCCAGTAGCGTCCACTAAAGCTGCTGCAGTTAAAAAGCTTTTATAAGGATCGAGCTCGGCTGTCCACCGCAAGGCATCCTAGTGCCAGTCCCAGCCCCTATGCCTTGGGGTGCCTCCTGATGCTCTTCACTAAGTATCCCGTGTTCCCGAAGCATTTCCTTTGAAAAAATTAAGTGTCCAAACTACAGGTGGTGTAGCTTGCTTAACAGCCGGGATAATCCGCTGACTAGCAGACACTGCTACTAGGCACAAAGTATTTCCTGGGCTAGATGCAGTTAAAAATTTGTAAGTAGATACTCTCGTTGGATGCTGAGAAAGCATTCCATAGAGTCTCCTGGCACGCCATATATGATTCTCTTAAAAAGCTTGGGGTAGGGGTCTAGGGGACCCTTTTATAGCCAAAATCACGGCCCTGTATCACAATACGTCACCTAGGCTGAAGATAAATGGAACTGTAGCACCGAGGGCTCGGTTGCTACAGACGTATTGCACCTCACCCAGAGGTGTGATATCTCACTCTCAGATAAGGATGGAGTGTGGATCAGGACCCGACACCTGCATGCATTACACCACATTGCCGTGGGGCAGGGCGACCAATATGCCCCTGAGATGGGCACGACAGTCCCTGTCCCTGGCTGGAGTGGGGGGAGGGAACACTGAGGAAGGGGAACCCTGCAGTGCAGGAGCAGGGAGGAAGCAGTTCCTGGGTGCATTGAGAAGGGAGTATAAAAGGTGGGCACCATCTTAGTTCAGTGCAGAGAAGTCTGAGCAGAAGTGGCAGGGAGCAGGGGCTCTGCATGAGCTCTGCTCCGGAGGCGGGCCTAGTAACAGAGGCCCAGGCCTGCAAGAGGGAGAAGGAAGGAAGAGGAGCGGAGAAGGCTCCAGGAACGAGGAATGAAGGGATCCCAGGGGTGCGGACGGGCGAGTCGCCACCGCACGCCCGAATCCACCTGCGTGGAGGGGTCAGGCCAAAGGGGGAGACCGGTCCCCGAACTAGTGGAGGCAGGAAACGACCCTCAGCTAGAAACCGGAGGCTCTGACATTTTATGTGGCGCAGCCCCTTGCTCCACCCGCTAGGAAGGCACCACATAGGGTCAGGGAAACTGGCGCCAAGTTTACCAAGAGGAGGCCCGAGGCAGCCGGACAGAAGTGTTGGTAAGAAAGGCCAGACAAAGGACACACAAAGGGGGTCCTGTGAAGCACTCCAAAGTTATCTGGGAGTTGTCTGAGCCCCTCACCTGGTGAGCACAGTACGACGTGGGCAGCCGTTACCTGCAGACGTGGTCTGGATAATAAGAACTGTGAGTAAAGGCCCTGAACTGCATCACTGACTCCGTGTCGTTACTGCTGCTGCCCTGCACCATCACCCCCATCCTCCGCATACACTGCCCTGAGGCTATACTCCTCCCGTGGGGAGTTATGCTACGCTCTGCTGCACCCACAACACCAGCCTTAGCGGTCTGCCCTGTAGCGGCGGTTCACTCTGACCGCAATCCACGGGTGGCGTAGTCGGACATTTAAACATCAAAACCACATAAATAGTTCCGCCACTGGTTTGACCGCCCTGAGCTATGGAACCGGATCGCCGCCACGAAGACTACAACCACCAGCATTCACCAAAAAGGGTCCGGCTCCGGGTGTCCCAAGGCCCAGGGGGTGCGTCAGAACATTTTCATCACCTTTCACAATCACCAATGGGACAAGGCAGGGATGTCCTCTGTCCCCTCTCTTATACATCCTAGTGACGGAGCACCTGCTCTCATCAATTCGCCATAACCCCAATATTAGGTGGATTGAGGTGGGAGGCACCGAGTACAAGTGCTCTCTATTTGCTGATGATGTCCTAGTATATATCACTCAATCACATATATCCATCCCTGCTGTTATGGCTGAAATAGATCACTTTGTTACATGGTAAAATTTTAAAATCAATGCAGCGAAGTCTGAGGCCCTCGATGTCTCCCTCCCTAAATCCATATAGGATTCCATCCAGTCCAACTTTCCCTTTGCCTGGCCCTCACAGGGTATCAAATACTTAGGAATTCCTATTCATAGAGACCTCTCCCATCTATGTTATCTTAATTTTGGGCCCTTTATTGAACAATTCCATACAGACCACGGTTGGCAAGTTAGAACTGTAAGATTCACTACGTGAACCACTGGTGTTTTGTGGAAAAGCACATGTACACCGCGTTCCAAATTATTATGCAAAAAGTGTTTAGGAGTGATAAGGGAAGAATTTGTTTGTTTGTCAGTTAAACTCATTGATGGTGATGTGTGTCAGGGCTCTTTATATCACTGTAAGCAATTGCAGACACCTGTGCTAATTAGTTTGGCAGGTGTGTCCAATGAAAGGCAAGACTACTTAAGAAGGCTCTCTCACATTATTAAGCAGCCTACATTTTCTGCCAAAATGGGAAAGAAAAAGGATGTGTCGGCTGCTGAGAAGCAACAAATTGTGGAGTGTTTAGGTCAAGGCATGACTACAATCAACATTGTGCGATGATCAGGATGAAGTGTCTTGGCAATCAAGAAGTATGTAGCTGATTCACAGTACACACGTGTGCGTGCTGATAAGGGCAAATTGAGGACTCTTTCCTACAGGCAATTACGTCAGGTTGAAAGAGCAGCGGCAAAAAAGCCTTGTCATAGCAGCAGACAAGTTTTTGAAGCTGCTTGTGCCTCCAACGTCGCCCGAACAACAAGATGCAGGGTCCTTCAGAGGTTTGCAGCTGTGCATACGCCATCCTGTCGACCTCCTCTATCCACTTCACACAAGCAGAAACGGCTCCAGTGGGCCAAACATTACATGAAGACTGATTTCAAAACTGTTTTGTTCACGGATGAGTGCCGTGCAGCGCTCGATGGTCCAGATGAATGGAGTGGAGGATGGCTGGTTGATGGACACCCCACGCAAACACGGCTACAGCGCCAACAAGGAGGAGGTGGAGTAATGTTTTGGGCTGGAATCATGGGGAGAGAGATTGTCGGCCCCTTTAGGATCCCTGAAGGCGCTAAAGATGAACTCCATAATGTATGTGGATTTTCTCAAACAGCACTTCCTGCCATGGTTCAAGAAGAAGAACCGTGTATTTCACAGCAAGATCATTTTTCTGCATGATAATGCACCATCTCATGCTGCACATAAAACATCTGCATCTCTGGCTGATATGGGCATAAAAGGGGACAAACTTATGGTGTGACCCCCATGCTCCCCTGACCTCTACCCCATTCAGAACCTTTGGAGCATCATTAAAAGGAGTGTCTATGATGGCGGGAGGCAGTTCACATCTAAGCAACAGCTCTGGGAGGGTATTCTGTCCTCATGCAAAACAATTGAAGCAGAAACCATCCAAAACCTGACAAATTCAATGGACGAGAGAGTTCAGAAGCTCCTTTCGAACAAGGGGTCCTATGTGAAAATGTAACATCACCTAGAATAAAGTTTTGAGTTGAAAACTGTTTGATTTCAGTTTCTAACAACCTGCTAATGCTTATAATTTCAAAAATGGCCATTTTTTTGGTCTTTATTAAAATGAAAAGGTTGATCGAAAAGTTTGGGGGATCTAAGAGTGTGGCAACCCAGTAGTCATGATTACTTCGAATTCTGACAATATGAGGGTCATGCTGCAGGTAGTGCAGCAAGAAGGCACTTATGTGTCTTGCGCATCTCGGAGCCCCAAAATTATTTTCCGGGCTAGATGCAGCTAAAAATTATTTTTAATTTTAAATCTGGTGAAGCTTATTATAGATGGCCTAATAGGATCAGTGCTGCACACTGCTACAAAGCCCAAATTATTTTCCAGTCAAGATACAGATAAACATGATTAGTAATTTGAAAGCTTAAAACGGTTGGTAGGGTGATTTTAACCAATCATCAAGCTTTTACTCTCCCCAGGATGACACAGGGGTAGAAAAGTCGTTTCGGATCCATGATTTGTTCATCTTTATGAACGTGAGTCTGTCTACATTATCAGTGGAGAGCCGCGTGCGCTTATCTGTCAGCACACCACCAGCAGCGCTGAACACACGTTCAGACAGAACGCTGGCTGCGGGGCATGACAAGATCTCCAAGGCGTAAGTGGCTAGCTCCGGCCATTTATCCAGATTGGAAGCCCAAAAAGAGCAAGGGTCCAGTGACACAGTCGTGGCTTCAATGTTTACTTGGAGATACTCCTGTACCATCGTCTCTAGGCGTTGACTATGTGTCAGACTTCTTGTCTCCTGTGGCCTTGCAAAGGATGGGCTAAAAAAGTGGTGAAATGATTCCGCAAAATTGATGTTACCAGCAGATACTGTGGTTCTGTTACGGTTTGAGTGCTGAACACTTGACAGTCCCACGGTTGGCAAGTTGGAACTGTGAGATTCACTACGTGCACCACTGGTATTTTGTGGAAAAGCACATGTAAGATTCTGCAACAGTCTCTGCTGATACTCCTGCATGCGTGCATCCCTTTCTATGGCAGGAATAATTTCTGCAAATTTACTTTTGTACCGGGGATCTAACAGTGTGGCAACCCAGTAGTCAGGATTATTTCTAATTCTCACAATTCGAGGGTCATGTTGCAGGTAGTGCAGCAAGAAGGCACTCATGTGTGTTGCGCATCCAGGAGCACCAAGTCCCTGTTGTGTTGGTGGCGAGGTAACAATCATGCTTCCTTCCTCTGTCCTCTCCCCCCAACCTCGCACAACAGAAATGTGATCAAGGTCTCCCTCATCTGATGAGTCTTCCATCAGTTCGTCCTCCACTTCTTCCTGGGCTCCTGCACCTTCCTCACTAGTTTGGCTGCTACCATGCGCCCTGGTAAAATCATCTCCTCCACCCTCACATGCCTGCCGCCCTGGTGCTGCCGACCGTCTGGACCTTGCAGATGTTAGCCCTTCCGCATACAACTCCTCCTCCTCTACTTCCTCCACCTCCTCTTGTGCCACCACCTGACTCCGAATTCTGTTTAACATGTGCTCCAGCATGTAAATCACCGGAATAGTCATGCTGATAATGGCATCGTCAGCACTAAACATCTTCGTCGCCATTTCAAAACTGTGCAGAAGGGTGCATAGGTCCCTGATCTGAGACCACTCCTCCAGCGTGATTTGCCCCACCTCTGAATCTCGTTGGCCCAGGCTATACGTCAGAACGTATTGCACCAGGGCTTGTCGGTGCTGCCACAGTCGCTGCAACATGTGCAGAGTTGAATTCCACCGGGCAGGCACATCGCATTTTAGCCGGTGAAGTGGCAGGCCCAACGACTTCTGTAGAGATGTAAGTCGCTGAGCTGCGGGATGCGAACGGCGGAAGTGAGCACACAGCGACCGTGCCCTCTGCAGAAGGCCATCTAGTCTGGGATAGTGGGCTAAAAATTGCTGGACAACCAGGTTCAACACGTGAGCCATACAAGGCACGTGTGTGACATTGCCCCGGCGAAGGGCCGCACCCAGGTTTGCAGCATTGTCGCACACGGCCTTCCCTGGTTTCAGGTCCAGTGGAGACAACCATTCATGAAATTGGTTCTCCAGAGCTGACCACAACTCCTCAGCTGTGTGACTCACATTTCCCAGACATTTCAATGTAAAAACCGCCTGATGACGTTGAGCCCTACTGCCAGCATAGTAAGGAGGTGTGCAGGATCCCTTCTGCGCAGTTAGAAAGCTTGTGGCATGACCAGACAGGCTTTGGGTGCAGGTGGAAGACCGAGAGGAGGTTGAGGAGGCAGAAGCAGTGGAGGAAAAATGACATAAAGAGGATTGACGCACAACTCGTGGGGACGGCAAGACTTGGACAGCAGCCCCTTGTCCTGCTGTCACCATAGTTACCCAGTGCCCAGTCAGCGACATGTAACGCCCCTGTCCATGCCTACTCGTCCAAGTGTCTGTGGTGAAATGCACCCTGTCACACACAGAGTTTCTCAAAGAAGCGGTGATGTTGTGTGCGACATGCTGGTGGAGCGCAGGCACACCTTTCTTTGAGAAGTAGTGCCGACTGGGCATCTGGTACTGGGGCACTGCGACGGACATAAGGTCTCGAAAATCCTCTGTGTCCACCAGGCGGAAAGGCAGCATTTCTGTAGCCAAGAGCTTGCAGATGGTGAAATTCAACCTCTTAGCTTTCTCATGGCTAGGAGGAAATGGTCTTTTACTTGTCCACATCTGAGGGACCGAGGGCTGGCTATTGTGCTTAGACGGGGTTGATAAGGGTGTCCCCGGCAAACTGCCGGTCTGTGAGGAAGATGCAGGCGGACATGTTAGGTTGCCTTGATCCAAAGGTGGTGCTATCGATGTCGGACAGCGCTCAAGACCAGCTGGTGTTACCACCTCCAAAGAAAATGATGACCTGCCAATCACGCTGGCTGTTGCGGGTAAAGAGGTGGCAGGTCTGCGCCCCAAAACAGGTGTGACTGCTGTCCCCCCAGTCACAGAGGATGAAGAGGCCGCGGATGCACAAGATATGGCAGACGGTGGTTGGCCCGGCCGGCTAGACCGCATTGTAGCACACTGAGCTTCCCACTGCAACTTATGCTTCATGTCCATGTGCCGGTTCATGCATGAAGTACTCAAACTATGTATTTTTTGGCCTCTACTTAGCTTTTGCTGACAAATGTTACAGATAACACGAGTTGGGTCATCTTTATCGATCTGAAAAAATGCCCAGGCTATGCAAGGCTTAGCACCCATGCGACCTGAAGAGCCACCACGACTTGTGGTGAGAGGCAGAGTTGTGTTTGAGGATGCAGTTGTTGACGTGCTTCCAGTACTACGTCTCTGTCCAGGAAGGCGCAACCTGACCTCGTCGTCACTAGCATCTTCCTCCACCTCCTCTGCTGACCTCATCTCTTGGCTGACTGTGGGCTGACAGTAAGTGGGATCTCCGACCTCATCATCATCACCCTGTGCGTTATCACACCCGTCGTCCTCAGAGCCAACCTGTTCCTGCCCTGACAAAAAACTAAAGTTGTCGCTCCAATCAGGTATTTGAGTCTTATCATCGTCTTCCTCATTGTCTCCACCAACAGGAGTTACAGTTTGGGAATGAGGGTCTACATTATGGTCAGAACCTTCTGCGTCTGGTCCTGGATCCGACTCATAAAGATTCTGGGCATCAGTGCAGATCATTTCCTCGTCTGGATTCACAGAAGCGCTGGAGTCGACCTCTGATTCCCAGGCTATAGTATGAGTAAACAGCTCTGCAGACTCAACCATCTGTTCTACCTCATACTCAGACGGGCAGCTGGAGATTTGGGAGCTGTGAGGAAGCAAGTGCGATTTGGGTGACACCTTTGAGGACTGGAGTATTTGTGATGTTGAAGTTGATGTGGAGGAGAGCCCACTTAAAGGAGCACTTGATATCCGTTGAAGCACCTGCTGTTTTTGTGCCTCATCTGGAATTTGTAGCGATTGGCGTGGCCGTAAGAAAGGGATCTTATCACATTGTCCGCTAAAAGAAGTAGACATTTTAGTTTGGCTGGAAGATGGTCTTTCTTCTGCACCTACCCCACGGACACAACCTTTTTTCCCCTTCCCAACACGCCTATTCCCCTTTCCACCAGCAGCAGGCCTTTTTCCACTCATTTTGGTGGTTAACTAATTCACAACTCTGGAGTTGTTTGCACAAAAAAACAATGGATGGTAACCGAGCAGAGCTGAGTGGCCAAACTGTGGTATTAGGCCAAAACTATTGGCTGGGTTAGATGCAGAAAAAAATTATTTTTAATTTGCAACCTGATGGAGGTCAGTATAGATGGACTAATAGACCAAGTCCCACACACCGCTAGAAGCCCAAATATTTTTTCAGAGCTAGATGCAGAAAAAAATTATATTCAATTTGCAACCTGCTGGACGTCAGTATAGAAGGACTAATAGAACAAGTCCCACACACTGCTAGAAGCCCAAATATTTTTTCAGAGCTAAATGAAGAAAAAAATTATTTTTAATTTGCAACCTGATGGAGGTCAGTATAGATGGACTAATAGACCAAGTCCCACACACTGCTAGAAGCCCAAATATTTTTTCAGAGCTAGATGCAGAAAAAAATTATTTTTAATTTGCAACCTGATGGAGGTCAGTATAGATGGACTAATAGACCAAGTCCCACACACCGCTAGAAGCCCAAATATTTTTTCAGAGCTAGATGCAGAAAATTTTTTTATTCAATTTGCAACCTGATGGAGGTCAGTATAGATGGACTAATAGACCAAGTCCCACACACTGCTAGAAGCCCAAATATTTTTTCAGAGCTAGATGCAGAAAAAAATTATTTTTAATTTGCACCCTGATGGAGGTCAGTATAGATGGACTAATAGACCAAGTCCCACACACCGCTAGAAGCCCAAATATTTTTTCAGAGCTAGATGCAGAAAAAAATTATATTCAATTTGCAACCTGCTGGAGGTCAGTATAGAAGGACTAATAGAACAAGTCCCACACACTGCTAGAAGCCCAAATATTTTTTCAGAGCTAAATGAAGAAAAAAATTATTTTTAATTTGCAACCTGATGGAGGTCAGTATAGATGGACTAATAGACCAAGTCCCACACACTGCTAGAAGCCCAAATATTTTTTCAGAGCTAGATGCAGAAAAAAATTATATTCAGTTTGCAACCTGATGGAGGTCAGTATAGATGGACTAATAGAATGATGCTATGCCCAAAAGATTTTACTTCACTAGGTGCAGTAAAAAAATTGGTATTCTATACACAGGTGGTATATCTTGCAACACAGATAGGCTACTCCACTGACTAACACACTCTGCAATAGGCCAAAAAGGATTAGCTTTGCTAGATTCAGCCAAATGCTGTGAAAAAAACTTGCACAGCACTGGCACAGACCTGCCTGGCAAAAACTGATAGGAACTGATGTAACCTAGTCCTGAAAAGGACTCCAATTACAATTAGTCTTTACTCCCACAATCTATCTATTTAAGAGCACAGACCTGCCTGATAAAAGTCGTAGGAAATGCTGTAACCTAGTCCTTAAAAGGACTACAATCACAACTATTCCCTACTCCCAAGCTATCTGTATATTTGTGCGAAAATTGGCTTGAAATTAACAAGGTATAGCGCACACAGCAACAGCGGTGCCGTCTAACACGCAGCTGCAGCAGTGAGAAAATGGTGGCGACGGGGAAAATGGCTTGGTCTTATAGGGCAAGGACATGTGACATACACTGCCAATCACACATGCCCTTGCTTGTGTGAAAAAAAGCACTTCGCTCCGTGTGTGCGCTGCTGATAGGCTGACAGATTGCACCTCCCCACTGCAAATGCGGGAAAGAGAAAAAAAAATGGAGATCTTCATTGTTCCTGCAGAGATCCATCCCCTGCCCCTCCCCCCGCCCCGCTGTACACTCAAACTGCGTATTAACATTAATTTTCATCATTACTGAGAAAAAATCCAGTTATGATTTTGGTGCACGAACAGTTATCGAACATAACCTCGAACAGCCGAATTTTTCTCAAATTGTTCGTGTTCGCCGACCGGCTCGAACACCGCCCAAAACAGCTCGAATTTGAGATTGGCGAACAGTTCGAGTAGAACAACGCTCATCTCTACTCCAGACATCTACCCATGCTCCAGACATCTCCCCATGCTTCAGACATCTACCCATACTCCAGACATCTACCTATACTCCAGACATCTACCCATACTCCAGACATCTACCCATACTCCAGACATCTACCCATGCTTCAGAAATCTACCCATACTCCAGACATCTACCCATACTCCAGACATCTACCCATGCTTCAGACATCTACCCATACTCCAGACTTCTACCCATGCTTCAGACATCTACCCATACTCCAGACATCTACTCATGCTTCAGACATCTACCCATGCTTCAGACATCTACCCATACTCCAGACATCTACTCATGCTTCAGACATCTACCCATGCTTCAGACATCAAAACATGGTCCAGATATCTATCTCACCATGCTCCAGATGTTCAACAACATACGTAATAGCCAAATATTGTTTATAAACTCAATAATGAATCTGCCCACGCTCCAGATTACCCATTATGTATTAATATTATTCCTAAATATTATATACATTAATTCAATAGGGAATCTACTCAAGCTCAAGATCGCTAATTATCTATTAAGCCTTTACAGACTCAGCGATTTTTCATTTTTACTCTTTTCTCCTCCCCTTTTTCCTAGGGCTGTAACTTTTTTATGTTTCCAGTGACATGGACATATGAGGGCTTATTTTTTATTGGACGAGTTGTAGTTTTGAGTTACATAATTCATTTAACTAGGCTATAATGTTCTGATAAAAAAATTAAATACTAGGGAAACTATAGTTTTTGAGGTATTGTTTTTACAAAGCTCATTATGCAATAAAACTTATCTGGCAATACGATTTTCCAGGTCCATATATTTACAGTAATACGAAACTTGCATAGTTTTTTTATTATATTTTTAGAAAAGTAGTGAAAAAAAAACAGAAATTTGTAAAAAAAAAAAAATAATAATAAAATAAAAAATATATTGGTTTGGGTCATAACTTTTTTTTTTTTCTGTCGATTTACTAGCCTTTCACTCGTATTAAGCTGATGTTATCATTGTTACTGTTTTGGAGTATATGTGACAATTTATAGCTATTTATTGCATTTTTGGGAGAATTTGTGATGACGAAAAACACCAATTCTGGTGTAGTGATTTTTCATTCAGTTTCAGCATTTACCGCAAGGGATAAATATTTTTATGTTATTTTAGTTCAGTAAATTACACGCCCAGCAACACCAAATATGTTAAATTTTTTAACTTTTTATATTTTTTTATTTATGTTTGTGGAAACAGAGGGGGATTCAAACTTTTACGGCATATATTTAAAAAAAATATTTCTTATTGTTATTTTATTTTTCTTTTCTAATTAGTCTCCTTAGGGGACTTAAATCAGCAAACCCTTGTTCACCTTTGCAATACACTGGTATTGCATAGTATTGTGAAATAGACAATCTCCTATGAAGTCTAGCCACAGGTTGTGCTCCATGGGAGATCTCACATAGTAGACATGGGTGCCTTCAGAAGGCCATAGCAACTGATTGTTACCACACTTAAGTGTTGATGTCCATCAGAAGTGAAGACTGTCATTCTAAATGACGCGCTCAGGGGATGGGGACAACTCGGTACCCGGGCCTTTGCCTGGTTTTGGAGATGTAGCGGTGGTCGGCTCCCGGGCCCGTACCCTGGGGTCGCTCTTGAAAAAAGGGATTGGAACTTGGATAGAGATAAAAATAAAATAAATAGTTTGTGACGCCACCTGTGGTACCTGGTAAGGATTACCAGCGCTGCTGCAGACCTCCGGGGGGTGATGGGATGGCAGCTGGGATGTTTCTGCTTCCCACAGGCGGAGCGGGCCCCCGGGGCAGTGTGGAGTTTGATGGTGGGTGGTGATGCTGGGGCTTGTAGTGCAGAGGGAGAGATGGCGCAGTCGAAATAATTGACGGAGGCAGTGCAGTGCAGTCATCCGAGTTTTTACTCACAGTTCTTATGTAAGTTCCACAGGTACACTGTACGGGTGTCAGCCTCCCACGTCGCGCTGCGTTCACCAGACCGGGGGTTCAGCTCTTCCTCAGATTGATCAGGAGCGCTTGACGGAACCCCGCTTTCCTTATGTTCCTTGCTAGACCGACTTCTCACGTTGGGTCTTCTCCCTCCTGCCTTGTGCTTCCCCACTCACAGTCCCGATCGGGTGCTCTGAAGTCCCTCTGGGCAACCTGGAGTTCCCGGACCTACTTGACCCTCACGGTGACTAAGATGAGGCTGTGGCAACTGCACCATAAAAGTTAGAAGCCTCCGGTTTTTCCAGCCGAGACCTGGAGTAACACAGCTGGTCCAGGGGCCGGTCCCCTTCTTGCGGCCTGATCCCTCTGACACCTGGCAGATTCGGGGCGTATGGGTGCCGTCCTGCACTCGCCGTACCCCCTGGGATCCCTTCTATAGAACGGAGCCTTCCTCCTCTGCTCCCCTCCTGGGCCTCTATCACTAGGCCCCACTTATGGAGCAGAGCTCCCGACGAGACTCTGCTCCCTGACTGACTGTCCTCACTGTCTGACCTTCTTCTGTCCTGCCACCCTAAGATGGCTTCCCTTTATATACCTCCTATGATGGTGCTCCCCTACTCTACTTCCTCCACCCACACCCACTACTGGTTCCCCCTACCTTTGGTTCCCCCCACTCCAGCCAGGGACAGGGCTCAGCAGGAACACAGTGCATCTTGCCCTTCCAGCCGGCCTGGAGCAGTGTAGTGTTGAATGCGGGTGTTAAAGTTCTGGGCAGCACTCCCTCCTTACCTGAGAGAAGGAGACATCACACCTCTGGGTGAGGTGCAGTACCTCTGTGGCGACTGAACCCTCAGGGGCGCCACATAAACAGCAGAACTTTTAGAGGCTAAATTGATTAGATCAGGGCTACCTCCCATATCTGTTACTGATGGGAGCCAGCTATGTAAAATTACCGTCACACATCTGGTATCTGTGGCACAAGGATCGAGGCTCAGCTAATGAGCCTGCTCCATACAGTGATAGTATGGCAGCTGTCACTAAGGGGTCAATCTTATAGCTAGATATTGTGTACATACAAAACTATGGAAGCAGCGGGAATTGGATGTTTCGCCCCCACCAATTCGCCCCCAGCAGTTCGCCACCCAGCAGTACACCCCCAGCAATTCGCCCCAGGGTACATTTAGCCCCCGCATATTTTGTCCCCAGCATTTGGCCCCCAGGATGTTTTGCCCCCGCACATTTCACCCCCACACATATCGCCCCCCAGTTCGCCCCGGCGAAATGTGCGGGGGCGAATCTTCCTGGGGGCGAAATGATAGGGGCGAAATGTGCGGGGGCGAAATGTACCTGGGGGCGAACTGATGGGGGCGAACCTTCCTATAACCGGAAGCAACACACAAAAATATGTGAAAAAATAGATGATTTTAAAGGCCCATACGGCAAAGTTTCGGTCCAACCGTGGGGACCTTTCTCACCTTGACAAAGGTCCCCACGGTTGGACCGAAACATTGCCGTATGGGCCATTAAAATCATCTATTTTTTCACTTATTTTTGTGTGCTGCTTCCATAGTTTTGGATATACTGTGGACTTGAATCTACCTGGGGAGCTTTGCACTAAAATCTTGCTAGTGCTGTTCGTTACCCTTGTTTTTAGATATTGTGTACAACAGCTCAAAAATCTACTCATGCTCCTGATCACACAATTGTCCATTACAAGATATTTATCTTGTACTTTAATTTTTTTTTTCCAGGTTTCTGTGTGCAAAGAAATGGCGACAGAACTAAGCAACATAATTCTCTGCAAGGACAGTCTCCTACCGCGTCGTAAGCGTGGGGGTGTTATACGTTCAAGATCTACCATTCAAGATGATAGAAGAGGACGCAATACTAGTATACTCAGCAATGGTAAACTATGTGGCGGTAGTGGGCCCGACCCACTGGCACAGAGACTGGCGCAAGAAGCAGCTCTGGTAGCCCGGGAATGTACACATATTCGAGTATGTCCGGAGTGCCGCCGCTTTCAAGGACTCAGAGCGCGAACCTCTGCGGGATCTCCAGCACAAAGTGAGGAGAGTTTATGGGAGAAGACTACAAACAGCAGTGAGCCGGAGTAGAAAGTCATGAGTGGTAAAGAGGATACAAAACATCCAGTGCGGTTTTTTAGTCATCATTTAATTATACAAATAAACTTTTTACAGCTAGAAGAAAATCCTGTTAGTGGATTATCCACAGTACAAAAAAATAAAAAATCTCCCACAATGGATTTCTAAGATCTGAGCTGCTGATGACATCATAAAACTACTGGTTTCTCGTACAAATTAGCAGAGGACTAAACCTAGTCACATAATATTGTTATTTTTGGATCTTGAGGGCCATTGTCTTCCTTTTCCCAAAGTCATAAACACCTAGAGGCTTTTGCTTGGATACCCACAATGTCTGTAGTATTGAAACATTTGGTCTAAAATGATAACTCGGATCTGGTGAGAATAGGGTTGTTCTATGTTCATGGGAACCGTTTTTGGTGTTTTAATCGGTTGAGAATGTTTTTACCATGGCTTCATGTGTGTCTTTGAAGGTTGTGTTATACCAGTATTCATGTTTTGTAGAGAAAGTCAAGCCCTATATGAAGTGTACATCCTGGCCACGTGAAAAACTGGTGTCATGGGATGTAAATACTCATGACTGTCATGTAAATATAGAGCTTCGTCCTTGTGTCATGAGAATAAGAGCTAGATTTACAAAATGATTATTTGTGAAAGTAAATGAAAAAATTCCATCCTCACATGCTGGTATGGTGACAAAGAGAACTGTTAAATATTCCATAGGATTAGGGGTACAGGACAATGCTACAAACACCAATAGGGTTAAACCCATAAGACAGTTGTTATGTACCACTTTTCCTGATAAAAAAAATCATGAACATATGACTTTCATAATGCTACATTTGGTAAATCTACTCCTTATAACAAAAAAAAAATCCACTCCAGGAGTCCATTAAAGCTGTGTATGAAAGAATTATAATGATATTTTTTGATGAAAAAATCTACAATTCTATGCAATTTCTGTAAAATAAAGAGAACAATTCTTAGTATGTTTGCATAGGTGTAATGTATATGTCCACAGCATCTTGGTACATACTGTACTTATTTTATAGGCATCAGAACAATGACAGGTATGAAAATAGTGAAGTAACACTGATCATCAGTGTCCTCACTTCCTCGTTCTCTCTCCTGTAGAGTGTAACCTCTTATAGTCAGCGGGGTCCTCTCTCTTTCTTGTAGAGTGTAAGCTCTTATGGTCAGTGGGGTCCTCTCTCTCCTGTAGAGTGTAAGCTCTTATGGTCAGTGAGGTCCTCTCTCTCCTGTAGAGTGTTAGCTCTTATGGTCAGTGGGGTCCTCTCTCTCCTGTAGAGTGTAAGCTCTTATAGTCAGCTGGGTCCTCTGTCACCCATAGAGTGTAAGCTCTTATAGTCAGTGGTGTCCTCTCTCTCCTGTAGAGTGTAAGCTCTTATGGTCAGTGGGGTCCTCTCTCTCCTGTAGAGTGTAAGCTCTTATGGTCAGTGAGGTCCTCTATCTCCCCTGTAGAGTGTAAGCTCTTTTGGTCAGCGGGGTCCTCTCTCTCTTCTGTAGAGTGTAAGCTCTTATGGTCAGCTGGGTCCTCTCTCTTTCCTGTAGAGTGTAAGCTCTTATGGTCAGCGAGGTCCTCTCTCTCTTCTGTAGAGTGTAAGCTCTTATGGTCAGTGAGGTCCTCTCTCTCTCCTGTAGAGTGTAAGCTCTTATGGTCAGTGAGGTCCTCTCTCTCTCCTGTAGAGTGTAAGATCTTTTGCTCAGCGAGGTTCTCTCTCTCACCTTTAGAGTGTAAGCTCTTATGCTCAGCAAGGTTCTCCCTCTCTCCTGTAGAGAGTAAGCTCTTATGGTCATGAAGGTTCTCTCTATCTCTCACCTGTAGAGTTTAACCTCTTTTGCTCAGCAAGGTTCTCTCTCTCACCCGTAGAGTGTAATCTCTTTTGCTCAGCGAGGTTGTCTCTCTCTCTCACTTGTAGAGTGTAAGCTCTTACACTCATCAAGGTTCTCTCTCACCTGCAGAGCATAAGCTCTTATGCTCAGCGAGGCTCTCACTCTCACACCTGTAGAGTGTAAGCTCTTATGCTCAGTGAGGTTCTCTCTCTCTTACACCTGTAGAGTGTAAGCTCTTATTTCAGCGAAGTTCTCTCTCTCCTGTAGAGTGTAATCTCTTATGCTCAGCGAGGTTCTTTCACCTGTAGAGTGTAAGATTTTATGCCCAATAAGGTTCTCTCTCTCACCTGTAGAGTGTAAGCTTTAATGCTCAGCGAGGTTCTCTCTCTCACCTGTACAGTGTAAGCTCTTTTGCTCAGCGAGGTTCTCTCTCTCTCACCTATAGAGTGTAGTCTCTTATTCTCAGAGAGGTTCTCTCTCTCACACCTGTAGAGTGTAAGCTCTTATTTCAGCTAAGTTCTCTCTCTCTCCTGCAGAGTGTAAGTTCTTATGCTCAGCGAGGTTCTCTCACCTGTAGAGTGTAAGATTTTATGCCCAATAAGGTTCTCTCTCTCACCTGTAGAGTGTAAGATTTTATGCTCATCGACGTCCTTTCTCCCTCACCTGTAGAGTGTAAGCTCTTATGCTCAGCGAGATTCTCCCTCTCACCTGTAGAGTATAAGCTCTTATGCTCAGTAAGGTTCTCTCTCTCACCTGTAGAGTGTAAGCTGTTATGCTTAGCGAGTTTCTCCCTCTCCCTCTCACCTGCTGAGTATAAGCTCTTATCTCAGCAAAGTTCTCTCTCACCTGTAGAGTGTAAGCTCTTATGCTCAGCAAGGTTCTCTCACCTATAGAATGTAAACTCTTATGCTCAGCGAGGTTCTCTCTCTCTCTCACCTGTAGAGTGTAAGCTCTTAGCTCAGCGAGGTTCTCTCTCTCCTGTAGAGTGTAAGCTCTTTTGCTCAGCGGGATTCTCTCTCACCTGTAGAGTGTAAGCTAATGGTCATCAAGGTTCTCTTTCTCTCTCACCTGTAGAGTATAAGCTCATATGGTCAGCGAGGTTCTCTCTCTCCCTCACCTGTACAGTGTAAGCTCTTTTGCTAAGCGAGGTTCTCTCTCTCTGTCACCTGTAGAGTGTAAACTATTTTGTTCAGCGAGGTTCTCTCTCACCTATAGAGTGTAAACTCTTATGCTCAGTGAGGTTCTCTCTGTCTCTCTCTCGCCTGTAGAGTGTAAGCTCTTATGCTCAGCGGGATTCTCTTTCACCTGTAGAGTGTAAGCTAATGGTCATCAAGGTTCTCTCTCTCTCTCACCTGTTGAGTGTAAGCTCTTATGCTCAGCGAGTTTCTCCCTCTCCTTCTCACCTGTTGAGTATAAGCTCTTATCTTAGCAAAGTTCTCTCTCACCTGTAGAGTGTAAGCTGTGATGGTCAGCAAGGTTCTCTCTCTCACCTGTAGAGTGTAAGCTCTTATCCTCAGCGAGGTTCTCCCTCTCACCTGTAGAGTATAAGCTCTTATCTCAGCAAAGTTCTCTCTCACCTGTAGAGTGTAAGTTCTGATGGTCAGCGAGGTTCTCTCTCTCTCACCTGTAGAGTGTAAGCTCTTATGCTCAGCGAGGTTCTCTCTCTCTCTCACCTGTAGAGTGTAAGCTCTTATGCTCAGCGAGATTCTCTCTCACCTGTGGAGTGTAAGCTCTTAGATCAGAGAGGTCCTCTCTCTCTCACCTGTAGAGTGTAAGCTCTTAGGCTTAGCGAGGTTCTCTCACCTTTAGAGTGTAAGCTTTTATGCTCCACGAGGTTCTCTCTCACCTGTAGATTGTAAGCTATAATGCTCAGCGAGGTTCTCTCTCTTTCCTCTCTCACCTACAGTGCTGGCCAAAAGTATTGGCACCCCTGCAATTCTGTCAGATAATACTCAGTTTCTTCCTGAAAATGATTGCAATCACAAATTCTTTGGTATTATTCTCTTCATTTAATTTGCTTGCAAGGAAAAAACACAAAAGAGAATGAAGCAAAAAAAACAAATCATTGATCATTTCATACAAATCTCCAAAAATGGGCCAGACAAAAGTATAGGCACCCTCAGCCTAATACTTGGTTGCACAACCTTTAGCCAAAATAACTGCGAACAACCGCTTCCGGTAACCATCAATGAGTTTCTTACAATGCTCTGCTGGAATTGTAGACCATTCTTCTTTGGCAAACTGCTCCAGGTCCCTGATATTTGAAGGGTGCCTTCTCCAAACTGCCATTTTGAGATCTCTTCACAGGTGTTCTATGGGATTCAGGTCTGGACTCATTGCTGGCCACCTTAGAAGTCTCCAGTGCTTTCTCTAAAACCATTTTATAGTGGTTTTGGAAGTGTGTTTTGGGTCATTGTCCTGCTGGAAGACCCATGACCTCTGAGGGAGACCCAGCTTTCTCACACTGGGCCCTACATTATGCTGCAAAATTTGTTGGTAGTCTTCAGACTTCATAATGCCATGCACACGGTCAAGCAGTCCAGTGCCAGAGGCAGCAAAGCAACCCCAAAACATCAGGGAACCTCCGCCATGTTTGACTGTAGGGACCGTGTTCTTTTCTTTGAATGCCTCTTTTTTTTTTCCTGTACACTCTATGTTGATGCTTTTTCCCAAAAAGCTCTACTTTTGTCTCATCTGACCAGAGAACATTCTTCCAAAACGTTTTAGGCTTTCTCAGGTAAGTTTTGGCAAACTCCAGCCTGGCTTTTTTATGTCTCGGGGTAAGAAGTGGGGTCTTCCTGGGTATCCTACCATACAGTCCCTTTTCATTCAGACGCCGACGGATAGTACGGGTTGACACTGTTGTACCCTCAGATTGCAGGGCAGCTAGAGCTTGTTTGGATGTTAGTTGAGGTTCTTTATCCACCATCCGCACAATCTTGCGTTGAAATCTCTCGTCAATTTTTCTTTTCCGTCAACATCTAGGGAAGTTAGCCACAGTGCCATGGGCTTTAAACTTCTTGATGACACTGCGCACGGAAGACACAGGAACATTCAGGTCTTTGGAGATGGACTTGTAGCCTTGAGATTGCTCATGCTTCCTCACAATTTGGTTTCTCAAGTCCTCAGACAGTTCTTTGGTCTTCTTTCTTTTCTCCATGCTCAATGTGGTACACACAAGGACACAGGACAGAGGTTGAGTCAACTTTAATCCATGTTAACTGGCTGCAAGTGTGATTTAGTTATTGCCAACACCTGTTAGGTGCCACAGGTAAGTTACAGGTGCTGTTAATTACACGAATTAGAGAAGCATCACATGATTTTTCAAAGGGTGCCAATACTTTTGTCCACCCCCTTTTATAGGTTTGGTGAGGAATTATATCCAATTTGGCTTTAGGACAATTCTTTTTGTGTTTTTTTCATTGAAGACAAATTAAATGAAGAGAATAATACCAAAGAATTTGTGATTGCAATCATTTTCAGGAAGAAACTGAGTATTATCTGACAGAATTGCAGGGGTGCCAATACTTTTGGCCAGCACTGTATAATGCTCAGCGAGGTTCTCTCTCTCACCTGTAGAATTTAAGCTCTTTTGCTCAGTGAGGTCCTCTCTTTCACCTGTAGAGTGTAAGCTCTTATCTCAGCGAAGTTCTCTCTCTCTCCTGTAGTGTGTAAGATCTTATGCTCAGCGAGGTTCTCTCACCTGTAGAGTGTAAGCTTTTATGCTCCACGAGGTTCTCTCTCTCTCACCAGTTGATTGTAAGCTATAATTCTCAACGAGGTTCTCTCTCTCACCTGTAGAATGTAAACTCTTATGCTCAGTGAGTTTCTCTCTCTCTCTCACCTGTAGAGTGTAAATTCTTATGCTCAGTGAGGTTATCTCTCTCTCACCTGTAGAGTGTAAGCTCTTGTGCTCAGTGAGGTTCTCTCACCTGTAGAGTGCAAGCTTTTATGCTCCACGAGGTTATCTCTCTCTTACCTGTAGACTGTAAGCTATAATGCTCAGCGAGGTTCTCTCTCTTACCTGTAGAATGTAAACTCTTATGCTCAGCAAGTTTCTCTCTCTCTCTCACCTGTAGAGTGTAAATTCTTATGCTCAGTGAGGTTCTCTGTCTCTCTCTCCTGTAGATTGTAAGCTATAATGCTCAGTGAGGTTCTCTCTCTTACCTGTAGAGTGTAAACTCTTATGCTCTGCGAGACTCTCACTCTCACTTGTAGAGAATAAGCTCTTATGGTCATTAAGGTTCTCTCTCTTTCTTACCTGTAGAGTGTAAGCTCTTATGCTTAGCGAGGTTCTCACTCTCTTATCTGTAGAGTGTAAGCTCTTAGCTCAGCGAGGTTCTCTCACCTGTATAGTGTAAGCTCTTATGCTCAGTGATGTTCTCTCTCACCTGTAGACTGTAAGCTCTTATGGTCATCAAGGTTCTCTCTCTCTCACCTGTAGAGTGAAAGCGCTTATGCTCAGCAAGGTTCTCTCTCTCTCACCTGTAGAGTGTAAACTCTTATGCTCAGTGAGGTTGTCTCTCTCTGTCACGGAATGACAAGGAGATGTCGGGCAAACGACACAACACACAGATAATAGAGTGGGAAGGGGGGCCCTTGCTGACTCTGGACTTAACCTGGCTAGTGAGCAGGCCAGCGAGACACTAGTCTTACCACTTCAAAAGGACAACACGAGGAAGGTATGACAAACAATGGGAAGATGACAACATAAAATACACTTAGCTTTCCAACAGGAAACTTCACCGAGGCAACTGCAACAAACACCACAGCTTCTCCAGAGACGGGCTCCTTCAAATAGGTCAGCATAGAATGAACTATAACCGGCGGTCAGCTGATGGCTTATATGGCTATTTAAAGGGAGGTGGGAGTAGCACCAACCAGCATCAGCTGCCAGCAAGAGACTAAGATTAACCCTTGCTGGACCAAAAGGAAAAAACTAAATTTAAATTACATCATTCCCAGAATTCATCTCCATAGACCTTTGGTCCTCGTGGTTACGGCCAACAGAGACAGACGGTGATGGTAATGACGTAGGCTCCGGAGGCGCGACAAACCTCCTAAGCGACGACCTGTGGAATACGTTAGGAAAACCCATCACTGGGGGTAACTCCAACTGGAAGGTTGTAGGGCTGAGTACGGCCGTGACCCTATATGGACCGATCACCCTAGAACCAGAGTCCCGAAGCATACTTCCACCTGATGTCTTTAGTGGACACCCACATGTAATCATTCACACACAGGCCCAGACCTGAATGTTTATTACCACACGTACGTTTGGAACCAGATGGTACCCTCCTTGCAGGACCAACAACGAAGGCATCCCCCCGTGTCACAAAACTCCAACCCTTAGAAGACTCAGTGGTAACAAGCACCCCCCTGACCAATCCTCATGGGGGGACCCTGAGGTCCAGAGTTAACCTGGGGAATGGGTAGAGTCACACCCCTATTTTCCGGTAGCACATTAGCTACCTTCACCGGAAAATGAGGGGTAGGTTTCACCAAGAAAGCTGAGATAGTAGCACCCAAGCAACTGTTCTCACAAATTTGCCCCAACTGATTACTTCTCTCGACCTAAGACCAGATTGTGTTTCTTCAGCCAGGGAAGGCCTAAGACGATGGGCGTAGACAGACTCTCCAAGACCTGGCACAACAGGAACTCACTATGATGTAGAGTCCCTATGCGCAAGTTCACATTATGTACGAATTGTGTCAAATTCCTGTGGCCAAAGGGAGCGGAAAAATAGGAACGGATCTCGCTAGTGCCCTACAAATAAAACCATGGGACTGAGCAAAGCGAGTATCCACCAAACTGACTTCAGACCCACTATCCACCAAAAACGGAATAGTTTCAGTTTTCCCACCCACTACTATGTCAGTTGAAATGGAAAAGGAAGACGTATTAATGGAGGAAATGTACACACCCTGGTCGTCTCCCTTGACACGACCGGGGGACGCGGCTTATGTGATGGAACAGCAAGTTTGGCACGAGATGGACAGACATTGATGTAATGATCCGTAAGACCACAGTAAAAGCATGCCCCATTCCCACGATGAACCATAGGCAACCTAGTGTGAACGGAGGAACCCCCCAACTGCATGGGTTCCTCCGACAGTGTGGCACCCTGCTGTTTACAGGTACCACAGGACCCAAAGGGGTGCATGGATGGACTTCTCCACAAGAGTTCCTCATTACAAACAAACACCTCCACCCTTCCACCTCATACCACCTGATAGGGATATATATATGGATGGTGGAGCCAGGCAGTTGAGCAGTTAGTTGTTCAGAGAGTGTGCTGCCACTGAGAGCAGTGAAGACGCAGCACGTCTGCTGCTGCTGTATTGAGGGCCCCAAGTGTGGCCGGAGGCAAGGAGGAGAGGAGAGAGGAGTTGAGTGGGCAGAGGAGCATCATAGGCTCACCCCAAGACACAAACCGGACACCGGGTCCACGCCTACAGGATCCTTTATACCCAGTAGGGATCACCGGCATACCAGGAGGACTACAAGTCCCTGGTCGACCTGAAGCTAAACCCTTGCCAGAACTAGGAACCACGAAGGCCCCGGCGTCCAGGGATAGTGGTTGCCAGAAAAAGGTCCTACTACCAAGCGACAGGTGAAGGAACAGCACAACACAGAAGCTAGGCCCAGTTGCAGGCTGGCCAGGAGCTTAGAGAGAGGGAGACACGGACCAGGAGGCCTTATACCCTCTCACTGGGGAGAAGTCCTGAAGTGCACCCTTCCTACCGAGTACCCTGGACCGTACCTGACATCCGCACCAGTAAAGGTACTGAAGTGAATCCCCTGTCTCTGTCAGTTACTCCTGCTGCGCCATTTCTCCTGCATTACAAGCCCCAGCATCACCACCATCAGCACCTACACTGCCCCGGGCGCCAGCTCCGCCTGTGGGGAGCAGGAACATCCCAGCTGCCATCCCAACACCCCCGGAGGGCTGCAGCAGTGCCGGTAACCATTACCAGAAATCACAGGTGGCGTCACGAGACAAACTGTACAATAAAACCCCTTTTTAAAGAGAGACCCAGAGTACTGGCCCGGGAGCCGACTGCCGTGACCTCCTAAACAAGGTAAAAGGCCCGGGTACCAAGTCCCCTATATTCCCCTGGGTGACACAGCTCTCTTTCCTGGCGTCACGAATAGGATTTCGTGCCCGTTGCCACCGGGTACTGCGTGCCGTAATTGAACTGTGTTTAAACTGTGGAGAACATCGCCGCCATTACCGCGTCCCCACGCGGGAAGAAGAGGGGCGTAACTGCGGGAAACGGAGAAGCGTGACTGCTGAAAGCGCGCGAAGCTCAAGCCCCGCCTCGCGCTCTGACGCAGCACCAGGAAGCGTCAGGTCCTGGAAGGAGACCGTCGCCTGCGGAGCTGCGGCATACCCGATCAAATGTAAAGGAGGTAGGCTACGGTTCACTAGGGGGGCGCAACCATGGCCGACGACCAGCAAAACGCCGGAGCACCGGTTAACGCTCCTGATGCTCAAATTGTGCCCGGCGTTGCTCAGGCCGGAGCGGCCGCCCCACCAGCAGGGGTCGTGACTCCGTTGATACCCATGGCCCTGCCGCATATTCCTGGAGCAAAATGGCTTCCCCAGTATGATGGCAAACCAGACACCCTGTCTGGATTCAAAAGGAAAATATGCGGTGTATTGAATATGTATTCAATGACTGGTAAGCAGAGAGCCGCTGTTGTGCTGGGACAATTGACTGGTGCCGCAGAGCGGGAAATTGAAACCTGGCCAGTCGCAGACCAGGAATCAGTATCCATTATCTTTAAGAGACTGGAAACTGTCTTTGAAAACCACAGATCTCTGGATGAGGTTCTACCACTGTACCCAGGAACCTGAGGACAGTATCCGGGACTATGCCTGGCGCTTACAGGAAGCCCTGCGGGCCCTGAAACTGGTTAGTCCAGCCAGCATACATGGTGAGGACAAAATGCTGACAGAAGAGTTCATCCGGGGGTTAAGGTCCCAGGAGGAGAGCAGAACTGTACGGTGGTGGGCCTTAGATCATCCAAATGCCACCTTTTACGCCCTGAAGGACATGGCTATTAAGGGTCTGCAGCCCCTGGAACCATCAGATACTGCTATCCAGCGTTACCAGGGTGGGGCCACCCCAGTGCCCGCAGCACCCACTCCTCCTTCATTAACGGCTGAAACAAAGATGCAAACAGTGCACCCTCGTGAGCTGGACAGCCTGCGCTCTGAAGTGCGTCAGCTAAGTAAAATCCTGGCCACTGTCCTGAGCACCCTGTAGCTACAGATGGATCCTGAGCCGGAAGGAAGGATCCTACTCGCCGACAGTCCTGAGGATGTCCCCTGGATGAGGAGAAGAAGGAGAACAACGCCACCCCGAAGGAGGACAACGCCACCCTGTGGGAGGACCAACGACCAACGTCACCCTCCAGGAGAATTCATCTGCTACCGTTGCCACAAGGCAGGCCACACCACGCGGAACTGTCCTTTAAACGGGCAAACCCTGGGGCCAAGGGCCGACACCCAGGAGTAGATCAACCAGGCCCATCAAGCTGGTACGACCGGTTTGTAGGAGGAAGGCCTTTCCTGTCCATCGTGCTGGACGGCATAGCAACACCTGCATTACTGGACACCGGCTCACAGGTAACCATCATACCTGATGTCCTCTATAAAAGGTACTGGTCCATAGATGAACTCCACCCGCCAGCCCCGAACCTCTCTGTGTATGCCTCTAACGGCCTTCCTCTTAACCTAGTAGGGGTTAAGGACGTGACAGTGAAGGTGGGGAGAGTGGAACTAAAGGACCAAGGACTAATAGTCATAGAATCTAACCCTGGTGATACCAATCCGTATATGATACTTGGTACAAATATTGTTGGTAACTGTTTGGGAGAAGTGTTGTTTTTACTCCAACAGATTGCTGACACTGCCAAACCAGGGCAGAGGAAGGTGCTCCAGAAAGAAATTCGAGCCCTCCTGTACCATCAACAGGTAAAACTAACAGGTGTTGAGATTGGTAATGTACGGGTGACAGACCCGATACCCATTGTGATTCCCCCCATGAGTGAAATGCTGATTTGGTGTAGGGCAGCAATAGGTCTCAAGGGACAGAACTACCAGGTGGTAGTGGAGCCCATTAGCTTAGAGCACAGACCTACACTCCTAACTGCTAGAGGGGTAGTTGATGTACGCAATGGAAGGGTACCTGTATGTCTCCTAAATTGTGGGAAGGAGGAAGTTAAATTGCCAAGATACGCCACTGTTGCCAGATTGTATACTGTGAATAATGATGCCATACACACAGTGGAATCCTTGACCCCACCAGATCCAATGGAGGACAATGACTCCGAAGCTCAGCTGGAGGATTGGTGTCAACAGCTCCATGTTGGGACTGACACCACCCTTGTCCATCAGAAACACGGTGTTTACAGAGTGGTTCAGGAATATGAACAAGTGTTTAGTAAACACCCACTTGATTTTGGAAGGATTAAAGGGGTACAACACCACATACCCACCGGTAACCATCCATCCATTAAAGAGCGTTACAGACCCATACCACCAGCACATTACCAAAAAGCCAAGGAAATGTTGCATGACATGAAAAAGGCAGGGGTAGTAAGGGATAGCTGTAGTCCCTGGGCAGCTCCCCTGGTCCTGGTCAGAAAGAAGGACGGTAGCATGAGGATGTGTGTAGATTATAGACAAATTAATCGAATAACACATAAAGATGCATACACTTTTCCCCGTATAGAGGAATCCCTGGCTGCACTAAAAGCTGCCAATTACTTCTCTACGTTGGATCTCACTAGCGGGTACTGGCAAGTCTCTGTTGCTGAGGAAGACCGGGAGAAGACAGCCTTCACCACCCCGATGGGACTGTGCAAATTCAACAGCATGCCGTTTGGACTCTGCAATGCACCTGGAACGTTCCAGAGGTTGATGGAGTGTTGCTTGGGACACCGGGACTTTGAGACAGTGCTGCTGTACCTGGATGACGTTATCGTGTACTCGAGGACGTATGAAGACCTGATCTGAAGCACCTGGCGGAGGTATTTTAAGCATTGTCCCGGTATGGGATGAAACTAAAACCTTCTAAATGCTACATGCTCAAGCAGAAGGTTCAGTACCTGGGACACATAGTCAGCTCAGAGGGAGTAGCACCAGACCCAGAGAAGGTCACTGCCATCCAGAAGGGGCCTGAACCGAAAAACATCAAGGAAGTACGGCAATTCCTGGGACTGGTCGGGTACTACAGGAGGTTCATAAAGGACTATACCAAAAAGGTAGCACCTCTACAAGATCTCCTGGTAGGACAGTCCAAGAGAGGTAAAAGTCCCCCATTCCAGTGGGGCAAAGAGCAGGCTGAATCCTTTGCAGCGATGAAGGAAGTCCTAACTGGTGAAGAAATCCTGGCTTACCCTGACTACAGCCAGCCTTTCCTGTTGTACACCGACGCCAGCAACGAGGGACTGGGAGCTGTGTTGTCCCAGAAGCAAAACGGCAGAGAAAAGGTAATTGCATATGCCAGTAGGAAGCTTCGCCCTACTGAGAGGAACCCGGAGAATTACAGTTCCTTCAAGCTAACTAGAAGGAATATAGAGCGCACATAGGGTCTTATCTGAGATAAAGGAAATATATGTGAAAGATAAATCAAATTCACTCACCTATTGGGGTTGTGTAAGACACAACCACTGTACCTAGCAGTGGCGGCTGCTGCAAACCCCGAAACAATGATCCTTTGTTGGGTGAAGAGAATGGGGCATCAAACTCCGCTGCTCGCCTGTCAGAATTATGTACCAGAGGAATCCAAGTCGATGTAATAATAAAATAGACTTTATTTCTACGCGTTTCGTGGTGATCACACCACTTCCTCAGGACAGTCTATCGATACGGGACATACTGTAACTTTATTATTGTTATTGATATTATAATTATTGCTACTTGTTGTAACCTGTTACAAAATGCTTCAGTCTAGAAGTACTGAATTGTACTAGGGGGGAATGTGGCACCCTGCTGTTTACAGGTACCACAGGACCCAAAAGGGTGCATGGATGGACTTCTCCACAAGAGGCCCTCATTACAAACAAACACCTCTACCCTTCCACCTCATACCACCAGAGGGAGCCCTGATAGGGATATATATATGGAGGGTGGAGCCAGGCAGTTGAGCAGTTAGTTGTTCAGAGAGTGTGCTGCCACTGAGAGCAGTGAAGACGCATCACGTCTGCTGCTGCTGTATTGAGGGCCCCGAGTGTGGCCGGAGGCAAGGAGGAGAGGAGAGAGGAGTTGAGTGGGCAGAGGAGCATCATAGGCTCACCCCAAGACACAAACCGGACATCGGGTCCGCACCTACAGGGTCCTTTATACCCAGTAGGGATCACCGGCATACCAGGAGGACTACAAGTCCCTGGTCGACCTGAAGCTAAACCCTTGACAGGACTAGGAACCACGAAGGCCCCGGCGTCCAGGGATAGTGGTTGCCAGAAAAAGGTCCTACTACCAAGCGACAGGTGAAGGAACAGCACGACACAGAAGCTAGGCCCAGTTGCAGGCTGGCCAGGAGCTTAGAGAGAGGGAGACACGGACCAGGAGGCCTTATACCCGCTCACTGGGGAGAAGTCCTGAAGTGCACCCTTCCTACCGAGTACCCTGGACTGTACCTGACATCCGCACCAGTAAAGGTACTGAAGTGAATCCCCTGTCTTTGTCAGTTACTCCTGCTGCGCCATCTCTCCTGCACTACAAGCCCCAGCATCACCACCATCGGCACCTACACTGCCCCGGGGGCCCGCTCCGCCTGTGGGGAGCAGGAACATCCCAGCTGCCATCCCATCACCCCCGGAGGGCTGCAGCAGCGCAGGTAACCATTACCGGAAACCACAGGTGGCGTCACGAGACAAACTGTACACTAAAACCCCTTTTTAAAGAGAGACCCAGAGTACGGGCCCGGGAGCCGACTGCCGTGACCTCCTAAACAAGGTAAAAGGCCAGGGTACCTTGTCCCCTATATTCCCCTGGCTGACACAGCTCTCTTTCCCACCTGTATGGCCTCCTCTCCAAGAACCACAACAGGGGGCAGAGTTGGTGTAGATCTCTCCTTGAGGCGTCTATCTACTCTGATAGCAAGGGGCATGGCGGCCTCCAATGACCTTGGTGTAATATATTGGGCCAGAGAATCCTGCAGCCTAACTGACAGACACTCACAAAAATGACTCCTAAGGGCCGGATCATTCCACCGAGTGTCAGTAGCCCATCTCCGGAACTCCAAGCAGTACTCCTCAGCCGGCTGGGCCCCTTGCTTGATCCTACGGAGCTTAGACTAAGCCAGAGAGACGCCATCAAGATCACTATATACTAGGGCCAAAGTCGCAAAGAAAATCGTCCACCAACCGCAAATATGGATAGTCGGTCGGTAGGGAGAAGGCCCAGGACTGGGGATCACCCCTAAGAAGGTAGACCGCAATCCCCACACATTGTTCCTCACTCCCTGAAGAACAAGGGCAGAGCCTGAAATATAGCTTGCAGGATTCCTTAAAAACAATAAATGTATCTCTCCCTCCATGGAACTAGTCGGGGAGAGATATTTTGGGTTCAGGCTGGGCATGAGCTGAGACCAAATGTCCAGACAATTGCTGAAGCTGCTGCACCACCTGTGACCGCAACTGAGTAACCTCATCCTTGAGGGTCTGAAGCAGCTGTGCAAAAGCCTGAGCTTGAGCCATAGGAACCCAGGGAAGAAAAAAAAACGGTGCTGGATGGTTATAATGTCACGGAAGGACAAGGAGAAGTCCGGCGGACGGGATAACACACGGATACCACGGGATAATAGAGGGGGAAGGGACAACTCCTGACACCAACCTGTGTCTGTCCCTAACCTCCCCTATCGTCCTTCCCCCCGTGCGCGATCATGTGCCTAAGCCCTCACTGGCCCTGTACTTAACCTGGCTAGTGCGCAGGCCAGCAAGACACTAGTCTCACAACTACAAAAGGACAACACGAGGAAGGTAAGACAAACAATGAGAAGATGACAACATAAAATACACTTAGCTTTCCAGCAGGAAACTTTACCGCTGCAACTGCAATGAACACCACAGCTTCTCCAGAGACTGGCTCCTTCAAAGAGGTCAGCATAGAATGAACTATAACTGGCGGTCAGCTTGTGAGGGGTGTGTGGAGAATGTCTACTCCACTCCCCAGTAGATCTATACTGTTTTAGTAATTCTATGTACTGTATGTTTTAGTCATCTGAAAATGTGTTATTTGCAGGTACAGCCATTAAATGGCAGCAGAGGTATTGTTTTATACTACATTACCCTTATGTCAGTGGGACACAGGGTTAACTAGTTTGGGGGTCACCCTCAGTGGCAAGCTAGAGACTGAGGGATCTCTGGGAGTCAGATTCGGCCATCTTGGTTAGTTAAGAAGTAGCAGTGAGTGAGGAAGGACAGAGAAGAAGAGAGATGGGTGTGTGGCAGAAACCAGGAGGATTAACAGGAACGGGCACACCACAGTATAATCTATACTCTAATGTTCAATTTGTGGATCCCGTCCTCTTACAGCCTATAGGCAGTAACGGACGTGCCTCGACTAGGGAGCCTCAGAAGCAAGGTAGTCCCGGCTAGAGTCAGGTATTGGGAGTGTAGCGCCCCTGAGGGTTCAGTCGCCACAGGGGTACTGCACCTCAGAATAAGGTGTGGTATCTCCTCTCCCAGGTAAGGATGGAGTACTACACAGGACCCCAACCACACACTCAACACTACACCACTCCAGTTCTGAAGGGGGCCTAAAGCACCATAGTGCTGCCCGGGCCTGAATGGAGGAGTTGGGGGGAACCAAAGTTAGGGGGAACCAAGTAGTGAGTGAGGGTGGAGGAAGCACTTTACCTAAGCACTTATGAGAATTCTATATAACTGGAGGCCATTTTAATAACCGGGTCTTTGGTCGTGGGTCTTTGGGACGGCAGGTCAGGGCACAAGGCTGCAGCCGGCCGAGGGTCCACGGTTCCCGGTCTCAGGCCTCGAGACGGGGGATTGGGGCAGAGTTATAACCGGCTCTGTCCCCGGTCAGAGTCCAACCAAGAAGGCCCAGGAGGGGAGCAGAGGAGATAGGCTCCACAGGCGAAAGGATCTCAGGGGGTGCGAACGGAGCAGAGTCGCCACCTGCATACCTTATTCTGGCCCAGCCAGAGAGACCCTGCCGCAAGAGCGGGTACCGTTCCCCGATTATCTGACTTTGCACTTCACGTCTCTGTCGGAAAAGTCCGGAGGCTTATGTGGATCCCAGGGGGATATGGACGGAGCGGAGTCGCCACCTGTATGCCCTAATCTGAGTTTATCCAGAGGGACCCGGCCTTACGCCACGTTCTCACCACAAGTCACCAAAAAGGGCACCCAGTCGGTCCGGGAACTACACGTTACCCACAAGGGACATCGCAGTACCCGTACGGGACTCAGTGGGGGACACTTGGCGGGAGAAGTTCAAAAAGAGAGGAACACACTAGAGCGGGGATCCTGTCAAGCGCTCCTGAACTACCTGGAGTGTGCTGAACCCCACCCTGGCGGGCGCAGCTCGCCGTGGGACAGCAGAGAGAAGCTCTGAGCTGAGAAAACACCACCATGAGTAAAGACTTGGATGACTTCAACTACTGCCTCTGTCTGTTCTTTCCTCCGCGGCTCTGCACCCGCCATCGCTCTATTCCACACCCTCTCTACGCTGCCCTGAGGCCCCGCTCCACCTGTGGGGAGCCGAACCATCTATAGCTGCCCTGACACCTGCCTCAGAGGTCTGCTGCAGCGCTGGTGACCTTCACCAGGCACCACAGGTGGCGTCACGAACATTCCCCTTTCCCATACACCTTTTCCCCCTTCCTTTGCTTTTAAGAGTGACCCCAGGGTACGGGCCTGGGAGCCGGCCACCGCGACATCCCCAAAACCAACAGCAAGGCCCGGGCGCTGAGTCATCCCCATCCCCTGGGCGCATCAGGAGCTATGGGTGGAAGCAGCAGCTTCCCCACGAGAAAATCCAGAGGCAGTTTTCCCTAGGTCCGAGTCACACCGTGATTAGCATCGTGTGGGGATTGAGACTGTGTTTTACCATCTGTGAATGCCGTGTTTTGCAACAAGTGTTGTACCTGTAATCCCCTGTTTCTAAGGCCGTGCTAAACAAGTAAACTGGACTGTTTTGTTTTTAAAGAACTGTGTCGTCTTTCATTCAAAGCACAGAAGATCTACACCCATCTGAACCAAGCATGAAAGTGAGTAAAGACTCCCACAGCATACAGCCCATAGTACAGAACACCACACACACCCAGGGACAAGCATGTCCCTATATTTCTGTAGAGAGCCGGGGTGATGAAGAAAACACTGCGACACTCGAGCATGACTACCACCTGCCCCCCCCCCCCCCCCCCGTTACAAGCTGATGGACATGTGGCTATTTAAAAGGAGGTGGGAGTGGCACCAATGAACATCAGCTGACCGTCCAAAAAAGGCTGCCAGCAAGAGACTAAGATTAACCCTTGCGGGACCAAAAGGAAAAAACTACATTTAAATTATAGCGTTCCCAGAGCTGCCATGAATCCCCAAATTATTCGTGACACTTTCACCTGTAGAGTGTAAGCTCTTATGCTCACTGAAGTTCTCTCTCTCACCTGTAGAGTGTAAGCTCTTATGCTAAGCGAGGTACCTCTCTCTCTCTCCTCTCCTCCACGTGTATTTTCCAATCAATTACAAGCTTTCCAGTATTGAGATCTGTACAAATTTAATCACTGCAAATCAAATTTTGGGGGAAAATTAATAGAATTAGAATTTCAAAGGATTTGCTTATCTCTAAACACTAGATGTACCCGAAAAATAAAAAAGTTAATCTTAGCTATAATGATGCAATAAGGATTTGGCAATCAGCACTAAAATTAGGCAATAGACATTCAAGTTGTCACAGTGAAAAAATTTACTGTACCTTTAAGGGGAATCTATCACAATGTTTTTGCAATGTATTCTGAGAGACGTATGATGTAGTGATAGAGAGCCTGATGTCAGGGATGTGTCACTTATTAGGCTGTGTGCTGTAGTTTCAATACAGTTAGTGCTTTATCAGCAGATTATCACCTAGAGGACTAGGTGTCGTGAGCCAGGCAAGTCAAGCTAATCTGTATAACTCCACCCTCACCACTGATTGGCAACTCGCTGACAATGTACAGTGTACACAGGAAGCTGCCAATTTCATGGTGTGGGTGGGGTTATACAGATCTCAGCAGTTATAGGACTGCTGCATCTACAGCAGAGAAAACAGGGATTCTATCAAAACTGGGCCTCGGGAAAAAGGTTGCCGGAGGCCATTTTCTCGTCTCCCGAGGTCTTGGCTCCTGAGATCTGAATATATGCATGTGTGGCACCCTGCTGTACACAGGTACCACAGGACCCAGGGTGCATGGACGGACTTCTCCACAAGAGGCCCTCATTACATACAAACACCTCCACCCTTCCACCTCACACCACCAGAGGGAGTTAGGGACATATATATATATGGAGGGTGGAGCCAGGCAGTTCAGTTCAGTCAGACAGAGTCAGACAGAGAGAGAGAGTCTGAGAGCGTGCTGACACTGAGAGCAGCGAAGACGCAGCGCGTCTGCTGCTGACTTCTGAGGGCCCCGAGTAGGGCCGAAGGCAAGAGGAGAAAGGAGAGCGGAGTTGAGGGGGCAGAGGAGCATCATAGGCTCACCCCAGTATACAAACCGGACACCGGGTCTGCGCCTACAGGGTCCCTTTATACCCAGTAGGGATCACCGGCATTCCAGGAGGACTACAAATCCCTGGACGACCTGAAGCTAGACCCATTACAGGACCACTAACCACAAGGCCCCAGCGTCCAGGGAGAGTGGTTACCAGCAGAAGGTCCTACTACCAAGCGACAGGTGAAGGAACAGCATGACACATAAGCTAGGCCCAGTTGCAGGCTGGCCAGGAGCATACAGAGAGGCAGACACGAACCAGGAGGCCTTATACCCGCTCACTGGGGAGAAGTCCTGAAGTGCACCCATCCTACTGAGTACCCTGGACCATACCTGAAATCCGCACCAGTAAAGGTATTGAAGCGAATCCCCTGTCTCTGTCAGTTACTCCTGCTGCGCCATCCCGCCTGCACTACAAGTCTCAGCATCACCACCCACCAAACTCCACACTGCCCCGGGGGCCCGCTCCACCTGTGGGGAGCAGAAACACCTCAGCTGCCATTCTATCACCCCCCCGGAGGTCTGCAGCAGCGCTGGTAAACCTTACCAGGTACCACAGGTGGCGTCACGAACTATTTACTTTATTTTTATTTTTCCTATCCAAGTTACTATCCCCTTTTTGGTTGACCGCCCTGGGCCACGGACTGGGCCAGCCACTGTGACATATCCCTATCCCCCACCAGCATCCATAGGCCCGGCTGCCGAGTACCCCATTGCCCCGGGGGCGCGTCACATGCGCCGCCTCCGGTGGCCATTTTCCCGAAGCCCACCGCAGGACTCACCGCCTACAATTTATGAAAGCCCAGGGCCCACAGCCTTGCACCACCAGGACACTTCCTCCTCCCAGCATGGGGCCAGCAGCATCGCCCCACTCCTGCCTCCTGCAGCAGTGACCCGGCCTCCTGTGACCCTGCTCCACTGCAGCTGGTAAGCTACATTTGGATTATAAGACGCACCCCCATTTTCCTCCCAAATTTGGGAGAAAAAAGTGAGCGCTATAATCCGAAAATACACTATATATTACATTATATATTACATAGCATATGTCTTTATTATCATCATCAGCAATTGATGCTATCTCATATCACTGCTGTTAGCCTCTTAAATGCTACTGTTAATTACTGACAGTGGCATTTAACCCCTTTCCGACCCAAGGCGTACTAATACGTATCTGTGCCCTGGGACTTATGGACCTGATACGTATTAGTACGCCCTATCTTTAAAGCGGCACCGCGACCGAAGTCGCGGTGATAAAATTAAAATTCCGGTGCCATCTTACCTCAGGGTAGATGACGCTGGCATCTCGGGGGGTGGCGCCGCCCCCCGCACCCACGATCACTGTGATTGGCTGTTCTGAACAGCCAATCACAGCAGTTCTCACTGTTTCCGGCAATCAGATTGCCGGAAACGGTGCTGTGCAGCCTTTGATCGGTGCTTTTTTTTTCCACTTTTTCATTTTTATGAATCAATTTGTGAAGCACCTGGGGGTTCCAAGTGCTCACTATGCATCTAGATAGGTGCCTTGGGTGGTCTAGTTTCCAAAATGGGGTCATTTGTGGGGGAGCTCCAATGTTTAGGCACACAGGGGCCCTCCAAACGCAACATGGTGTCCGCTAACAAATTGGAACCATGTCGCGTTTGGAGAGCCCTTTGTGCGCCTAAACGTTGGGGCTCCCCCACAATTGACCCCATTTTGGAAACTAGACCCCCCAAGGCACCTATTTAGATGCATAGTGAGCACTTGGAACCCCCAGGTGCTTCACAAATTAATCCGTTAAAATAAAAAAGTGTTTTTTTTCCACTTTTTCATTTTTACAAATCAATTTGTGAAGCACCTGGGGGTTCCAAGTGCTCACTATGCATCTAGATAGGTGCCCTGGGGGGTATAGTTTCCAAAATGGGGTCACTTGTGGGGGAGCTCCAATGTTTAGGCACACAGGGGCTCTCCAAACGCAACATGGTGTCCGCTAACAATTTGAGCCGATTTTCCATTCAATTTGTTAGCGGACACCATGTTGCATTTGCAGAGTGCCTGTGTGCCCAAACATTGGAGCTTCACCACAAGTGACCCCATTTTGGAAACTAGACCCCCCAAGGCACCTATCTAGATGCATAGTGAGCACTTGGAACCCCCAGGTGCTTCACAAATTAATCCGTTAAAATAAAAAAGTGTTTTTTTTCCACTTTTTCATTTTTACAAATCAATTTGTGAAGCACCTGGGGGTTCCAAGTGCTCACTATGCATCTAGATAGGTGCCTTCGGGGGTCTAGTTTCCAAAATGGGGTCACTTGTGGGGGAGCTCCAATGTTTAGGCACACAGGGGCTCTCCAAACGCAACATGGTGTCCGCTAACAATTTGAGCCGATTTTCCATTCAATTTGTTAGCGGACACCATGTTGCATTTGCAGAGTCCCTGTGTGCCCAAACATTGGAGCTCCACCACAAGTGACCCCATTTTGGAAACTAGACCCCCCAAGGCACCTATCTAGATGCATAGTGAACACTTGGAACCCCCAGGAGCTTCACAAATTGATTCGTAAAAATGAAAAAGTGTTTTTTTTTCCACTTTTTCATTTTTACGAATCAATTTGTGAAGCACCTGGGGGTTCCAAATGCTCACTATGCATCTAGATAGGTGCCTTGGGGGGTCTAGTTTCCAAAATGGGGTCACTTGTGGTGGAGCTCCAATGTTTGGGCACACAGGGACTCTGCAAATGCAACATGGTGTCCGCTAACAAATTGAATGGAAAATTGGCTCAAATTATTAGCGGACACCATGTTGCATTTGGAGAGACCCTGTGTGCCCAAACATTGGAGCTCCCCCACAAATGACCCCATTTTGGAAACTAGACCCCCCAAGGCACCTATCTAGATGCATAGTGAGCACTTGGAACCCCCAGGTGCTTCACAAATTATTTCGTAAAAATGAAAAAGTGGAAAAAAAATACTTTTTCATTTTTACGAATCAATTTGTGAAGCACCTGGGGGTTCCAAGTGCTCACTATGCATCTAGATAGGTGCCTTGGGGGGTCTAGTTTCCAAAATGGGGTCACTTGTTGGGGAGCTCCAATGTTTAGGCACATCAGGGGCTTTCCAAACGCAACATGGCGTCCGCTAATTATTCAAGCTAATTTTACAATCAAAAAGTCAAATGGCGCTCCTTCCCTTCCGAGCCCTGCCGTGTGCCCAAACAGTGGTTTTTCCCCACATATGGGGTATCTGCGTGCCCAGGGGAAATTGCACAACAAATTTTGGGGTCCATTTTTTCTTGTTACGCCTGTGAAAATAAAAAAAATTAGGTGTAAAGTAACATTTTTGTGAAAAAAGTTAAATGTTCATTTTTTTCTTCCACATTCCAAAAATTCCTGTGAAGCACCTGAAGGGTTAATAAAGTTATTGAATGTGGTTTTGAGCACCTTGAGGGTGCAGTTTTTAGAATGGTGTCACTTTTGGGTATTTTCTGTCATAAAGACCTCTCAAAGTGACTTCAAATGTGATGTGGTCCCTAAAAAAATGGTTTTGTAAATTTTGTTGGAAAAATGAGAAATCGCTGGTCAACTTTTAACCCTTTTAGCTCCCAAACAAAAAAAATGTTAGTTCCAAAATTGTGCTGATGTAAAGTAGACATGTGGGAAATGTTATTTATTAACTATTTTGTGTGACATATCTCTCTGATTTAAGGGCATAAAAATTCAAATTTTGAAAATTGCAAAATTTTCAAAATTTTCGCCAAATTTCCGTTTTTTCACAAATAAACGCAAGTGATATCGAAGACATTTTACCAAAATCATGAAGTACAATATGTCACGAAAAAACAGTCTCAGAATCAGGGGCATCTGTTGAAGCGTTCCAGAGTAATTACCTCATAAAGTGACAGTGGTCAGAATTGTAAAAATTGGACTGGTCATTAACGTGCAAACCACCCTCGGGGGTAAAGGGGTTAAGCCACACTATCCAACCTGGTGTTTAATCATTTGTTATGGTAGTCGGGTCCTTCATTAAGTGCCCTCATGCCTCTCATGTGTAATTCTCCTGTGGCATTCAGCCATAGGCCAGGCATCGTAGGAGTCTGTGTTTTTTACTACATACAGCAATACATATGGGGACTTCAATATAAAAGTAAAAAAAATAAAACGTTTTAAAAATATAAATAAGTAAATAAAATTTCAAATCACTCTCCTTTTCCCCAATTAACAATAAAGAAATGTAAAAAAAAAAGTCCATAATGGTATAATCAGTAAAAGTTGAATCTATAATAATATAAAATTAATTAACCTAACTGATAAATGCTGTAAGGAGCAAAAACAAGACCAGACCTTCAGAAATCTGCCAGAAAATGAGTCATGTAATATTTGTTATCCCTTCTTTGTTTGCCATGTTTGATAGTTATGATTTTCCTTTTCTACCTATGGATTGAATGGAGCGTACAGAACAAGCTCGTACTGAAAAGATCCACATATCTTGGTAAGTGTTTCAATGATGTGTTCTGATTTTACGTTCAGTGGGGCCCCTTTTGAAGGAAGATTGATCTGATCATTTAATAAAGACATTTTGTTCTGTAAACTTTATGGTCCTGTAATATTTCTATCTGTGTCCGTGTGTTACCTGTAACATGAGGCTGATAGTATTCCACTGACACATCAATACTTTATTGGCTCCTGATGCTGCTCATGGTAATGCTCGGCTCCATTCTGGCATGTATGATGTAGCAGAATAAAGAAGTTGTGCTTCACTTTGTGCTGGAGGGTTGATGGAGGTGCTGAACCTTCTGACAAGCATGCAACGCACTTTTACAGACCGGGGCAGCAGATGAGCTGGCGATGCCTGAGCTGCAGACACCGTTCCCGCTTTGATGTTGTGCTGCAGTGACAGCTCTACACTGCTTGTGCGTTCTGTCCAACAAGTGGAGTGTGAAATTATCCAATGTGCAAATTCCACATAACAGATCACCACCAGGAAGACTTTCTTTTACTGCTGCAGGTCTAATAAACCTTTTTTAGCATCATCGAATCTGCTAAAATAACAGTAAAGTCCTGCACATTGACAGAACCCTTGGCATCATTGGGATGAGCCTCATAAAATGTATGCAGCATGTGGTTGAGAACATGAGCAAAGCAGGGAGTGTAGAACACAGGTGTAGGACAGCAGCAAATTTTTACATATTTAAGCCAGGGGTGGGCAATTAATTTTCCGAAAAGGCTACATGAGAGACCGTGACTGTTATGAACCAATAGGGTGAAATTAATTCTGCTCAATATTAATATTAACAAATTAATTATAAACATTATTGTAAATTAATATTAATTGTATCGCTTAATATGGAGCAGAATTAAGTATGCAGACACTCCCTACATACTGTATGAGTCCACACAGTCCCCCTATGTACAGTATGAGCCCCCACACAGCCCCCTATATACAATATGAGCCCACACATAGCCCCCTATATACAGACACCAATCCCACACACATTCACACATATATTAAAGAAAAACCCATATACTCACCTTGCTCCTATTTCCCCGACATTCTGCTCCGATCTTTGCTGGGTGCACTGACACACCATACAGCAGACGCAATGTAGTGACATCATCATGTCTGCTGTCTCAGTCACATGCGATGATTGGTGTAAGAAGGAGCCACCGGCTCCCTCCCTCGCCATTATATTCACTGCTATTTACATCCTGAGAATGCAGATAGCGTTGAAAACAGGAAGCCGGGGCGGAGGAGGGCAGCTGAATGGTGCAGCTCGTGTGCCACTGTTTTAAGCCTTTCAGCCCGCGGGCTTCACTTTGCCCAGGTCTGGTAGAAGCAGTTGTCCATCACAGTTAACTTCGGTATCAAAGGTTGATCAGTGCTGAAGATGGTGCAGAGGGCCTAAAAATTGCCCAAATCGATGGGAACAGTGCTCAAATGACATGGGAACAGCATGGGAAAGACCCCTGGAAGCGTTTCCGACTCCCAGATCACTGCTATCAACAATGTTGTCAGAGTATTACGCCACTTTTATGGACTCACAATAAAACATACAAAAACTAAACCAAAACTGATTTTCCTGGGAAAAATGTTAAGGAACATCCTTTCCAGGGTAATGACTTGTATCTAAGGTAAAATAAAAAAACAAAAACAAAAATGCCCCTTCACACCTTGGGCTATGTACACACGTAGTGTTCTTGATGCATTTTTGCACTTTTGCTTTGCTTTCAACCGTGACAAATACATTTATCGGTAAATGTAATTTTAACATTTTACTACCTTATCTGGCCATGTGATGTGTGAGACTTGATCAGACACATCCTGTTTCACTTATGAAGGAGGGACTCTGAAAGTCACAAAGACTATTCTTAAAGGGCCAGCAGTCGGCCCTCACTATTGTTAGAGAGCCATCAGCCGGCTATGCTTTGTTGTTCCCATTATTAAAGAGTGGGTCTCCTATACTGTTATAGCGTATGCAGTGACGCAACCCAATACCCCTTTGAAGAGACATAGAGGAGGGTCTCAGTAAAAAAAAATGCTCCCATCATAAAGGAGTGGGTCTCCTATAGTGGTAATGCCAGACTGAAAGGGCTGGCAAAATTTGGGAAAAACCCCAATAACAATTTAAAGACACATAGAGGTGGGTCTCAGTAATGAGTACCACATGTTTCCATTAGAAAGGAGTGGGTCTGCTATACAGGTATAGGGTATGCAGTGAGTAAAACGGCTGCCAAAATTTAGGAAAAACCCCAATAAAAATTTAAAGACACATAGAGGTGGGCCTCAGTAACGAGTACGACATGTTCCTATTAGAAAGGAGCGGGTCTGCTATACAGTTATAGGGTATGCAGTAAGTACAATGGTTGCCAAAATTGGGAAAAACCCCAATAACAATTTAAAGACACATCAAGGTGGGCCTCCGTAACAACATGTTCCCATTAGAAAGGAGTGGGTCTGCTATACAGATATAGGGTATGCAGTGAGTACAAAGGCTGCCAAAATTTAGAAAAAACCTCAATAACAATTTAAAGACACATAAAGGTGGGCCACAGAAACAACATGTTTCCATTAGAAAGGAGCAGGTCTGCTATACAATTATAGTGTATGCAGTGAGTACAACAGCTGTCAAAATTTAGGAAAAACCCCAATAACAATTTAAAGACACATAGAGGTGGGCCTCAGTAACGAGTATGACATGTTCCCATTAGAAGGGAGCAAGTCTGCTATACAGTTATAGGGTATGCAGTGAGTACAACGGCTAACAAAATTTGGGAAAAACCTCAATAACAATTTAAAGACACATATAGGTGGGCCTCAGTAACGACATGTTCCCATTAGAAAGGAGCGGGTCTCCCATATTGTTCTTGCATATGCAGTGACTGCAACGGCTGCCAAAAATTTGGAGGCACTCCAATGCCCCTTGCAAGAGACGTAGAGGAGGGCCTCCTGAAAAAATGTTCCCATTATGAGGAAAAGGGTCTTCCATACTGTTTGCCTATGCAGTGAATGCAATGGCTGCCAAAAATTTGGAGGCACTTCAATGCCCCTTGCAAGAGATGTAGAGGAGGTGATATGGTAGGTACGGTGGTGAAAGAAACGGTGATGGAGAATGAGGAGAAGGAGGAGGACAAGAGCAAATAGACAAAATCAGGAAGCGTATACCCATGTCTGGGTGTGAAGAGGTGCATGGGAATAGACCTCCCAAAAAAAGACACTGGATTTGAGTTTATGTTACGCTTCTATCATTCGGTGGTGTTGAGAAGTCTGGCCCAATTCAGCCCTTGTTCATTTTTATAAGAGTCAGCCTGTCAGCATTTTCAGTTGAAAGGCGGATGCGCCTATCGGTTATAATTCCACCAGTGGCACTAAAAACCAGCTCTGACAAAACGCTAGCGGCAGAGAAGGCCAGGACCTCCAAGGTGTAGAGAGTTAGTTCATGCCACGTGTCTAGTTTGGATACCAAATAATTATAAGGCAAAGAGGAATCACGGAGGATGTTGGTACGGTCAGCAAGGTACTCCTTCAGCATCTTTCCAAACTTTTCCCCCCTTGTGAGAGTACCCCGCGCATCAGGGCCTGTGCGATGGGAGGGTCTGAGAAAACTGTCCCAGAACTTTGACAGTGTTCCCCTGCCTCTGCTGGATTGGATTTGTGTCTCTCTCTCCTGTACTCCTTGGATGTCCAACGAACTGTGACCTCTGCAGCCAGCGTTTTCAGATGGGAATTTTTTTAATAATTCTGCAACAAGGGCCTTCTGGTACTGCCCCATTTTATTAGGCCTGTCCGCCGCGGGAATAAGAGATAGAAAGTTCTCCTTGCAGCGTGGGTCTAGAAGTGTCACCAACCATTAATGACTGTCACCCAAAATTTGGACAATGCGAGGGTTAAGGGAAAGGCAGTGTAACAAACTCAGCCATGCATGCCAGACTGCTAACAGGCAAGACTTCTGTGTCCTCACCAAGAGGATGACTGACCATGCTCTCCTCCTCCCTGTCCTCAGGCCTTACACGCTGAACAGAGGGTTTGACAGTTGTGCAGGTAGTACCATCTATAGCACAGGAAACTAGCTCCTATTCTTCCTCCTCCTCCTCTTCCTCATTGTCACCCAATCCACGTTGGGATGAGATGAGGCTGGGCTGTGTGGAATCACCCTGTATGGTTCCTTGCTCCATCTCATCATGCTCCGCCTGCAATGCATCCTCTTTAATTGTAAGCAGAGAGCGTTTCAGAAGACAGAGAAGCCAGTGTTAGAACCCTCCTGTTAGTTTTTTCAATCTTGTGTTTGCGGTCACGTGATCATCTGCCTATATATTCCAGCTCCGCCCTTCTGGCTTTGCTGGACTTCAGTGTTGTTTGACTGTTTTGCTAGCCTGGTGCTTCGGTGCCTATCTCTGTCAGTTTCTTGGTCCTCTTGGACCTCTAGTACTTTTTGTCAGTTTGTCTTTTGTGTTCTGCAACAACTTCTGTTTAGGAGGTGTCCCATTTTTGTCCCAGTCCTTAGTTCTTTTAGGGACCCCTCCCTTAATTCTATAGGTCTTCGTTCAGACTAGCCGAGGACAAAGGCGGGTCTGTTCACTAGGAACAGGCAGCCCGCTACATCGTAGGGATTCAGCTTAGTCTTACTGTAGGGACAGCTTTCCCCAATCTTTCCTTAGTTCTTGTTGCAGATCATAACAGCCAGATGGTGACGCTAAATTATGGCGTCATCGCCGGTCACCATCTTGGTGGAGTCCTCAAAGTTTTGGAGGATGGTACAGATGTCTGACATCCATGTCCACTCCTGAGTTCTTATGTGTGGTGTCTGATTTGAATACCGACGGCTGTGTTGATACGGGTAGTCAACAACTGCCCTCTTCTGCTGACAAATCCTTCCCAACATCTGCAATGTAGAGTTCCAACGCGTTGGGTCATCGCACATCAGTCGGTGAGCTGGAAGCTGCAAACGCTGCTGAAGCACGGCAAGGGCGGCTGAAGCTGACTTTCTAAAATGGGCACACATGCGGCGTACTTTGACAAGCAGATCCGGCAGATCTGGGTAGGTTTTGAGAAACCGCTAAACCACAAGGTTAAGCACATGGGCCAGGCATGGTACGTGTGTGAGCTCACCTTGCTTCAGAGCCACCACCAGGTTCCGGCCATTGTCACACATGACCATACCTGGCTGTAGGTTCAGCGGTGTCAGCCACAGATATGCCTGCTCATTCAGAGCTGTGCACAACTCTTCAGCATTGTGTGGTTTGTCACCAAAGCATATTAGCTTCAGCACAGCCTGTTGTCACTTGGCCGAGGCAGTGCTGCAGTGCTTTCAGCTTGTGATTGATGTGGTCATTTCGGAGATGGAGGCTAAAGAGGAGGAGGAGGTGCAGGAGCTGTAGAATGTGGGGGCAACCCTGATTCACCCAGGCCCACAATCCTTGGTGTCGGGAGGACGTGTTCCATCCCAAGGTCCGACTGGGTCCTGGCTTCCACTATATGAACCCAGTGGGCCATCAGCGAGATATACCATCCCTGCCCACAAGCACTTGTCCACGTGTCCGTGGTTTGGTGGACTTTCCCAGTAACTGTGTTGTTGAGGGCACAGCTAATGTTGTGGGACACGTGCTTGTATAATGCGGGGACGGCACACCGGGAGAAATAGTGGCGGCTGGGGACCGAGTACCGAGGGACGACCGCCATCATGTTGCAGAAAGCTTCCATCTCCATGAGCCTTAAAGGCAACATTTTGAGCGCAAGCATTCGCGAAATGTGTTAATTTAGTAGTGTGGCCTGTGGGGCGTTAGCTGCGTATTTGCGCTTGCGTTCCAAGGACTGGGGTAGGGACTTAATGCTGTTTCTGGACCCTGGGGTTTGGCCCACTTAGTCGGGTGCTTTGCTCCCATGTGCCTGATCATGGTGGTGGTGGTCAGGCTGCTAGTTTTGCTACCCCTGCTGATGCTGGCCTGGCAGGTGGTGCAAATGGCCTTTTTGGGGTTATCTGTAGAGTCTTTAAAAAACAACCAGACTCGGGAAGACCTAACAGTTGTACTGGCAACTTCCGTCATGTTGGTGTTAAGGGGAATGCTTTCCTGCCTTGCGTCTGTGGCCACCACACTGCTTCTTCCTGCCTGTTGTGGTGCTACTCCTCCCATTCCCCTGTGTCCTGCTGTCCTCACTCTGCATGTCCCCCTGCCAGGTTGGGTCAGTTACTATATTATCCACCACCTTATCTTCCACTTCCGCACCCTGGTCCTCCTCCTGACTTTCTGGCAATTGTGTCTCATCATCATTCACCTCTTGCGACAGTAATTACACTTTCCCACTGTGGCCTTCATGTGACCGTGGCTGCTCAAATATTTGGGCATCGCTACACGCGTTCTCCTCTTGAACCGCTTGAAGCTGGCCGGGCGATAGGCCCGAATCTATAAATGGAAAAGTGAACAGCTCTTCAGAGTGTTCAAGTGTGGGATCAGTTGTCTCTGGGCACTCGGCATGGTGGGGGGAAGGAGGATCAGGGTGAGGAATATGCGGTCCAGACTCACGGCTACTGAGACTTGACCGTGTGGAAGACAGGGTGGTGGCAAAGTGACTGGAAGCATTATCTGCTATCCAACTAACAACCTTTTGACACTGCTCTGTGTTCAATAGTGGTGTTCGGTGGTCCCCTAGTAATTGGGACAGAAAGATCGAGCAACAAGATGTGGGTGTTTATAGTGGCCCAATTTCAGCTTGCCCACAGCCTTGGCCTCGGCCTCTGCATGCAGCATCACGTTTACCTCCCCGTCCCTTGCCACTCGCCTTGCCTGTTTTAAATGGAGGACAATATTTTCCACGTTCACTACAAATGGCTGGATTTGAACCGCAGTTGTATGTGATACGCCTGATGGACAACCACGGTTTTAAATAGCGGGCCTGTAGTTTACTATTCTTCACAGCGACCTTGTGTGAATAGGTTCACTGACACACTGCAACAAAATGTAAATGGAGGTCAGAAATGGCTGAATTTTGACCATAGTTATATGTAATACATCTGACGGACAACCACGATTTTAAATAGCATGCCTGTAGGTTACTATTCTTCACAGCGACCTCGTGTGAATAGGTTCACTGACACACTGCAATAAAATGTAAATGCAGGCCAATATTTTCCACGTTCACTACAAATTTCTGGATTTTTATTGCTGTAATATAGAAAAGATCTGGCTGTATGTATTCTGCAGTGCTAACAAGCAAATGGAGCAGAAAAATGGTGTACTCTGGATTGGTTTTAAGCAACTAATCAGGATTAAGATAAAAAAAAAAATAGCCCTGACCCCTGATCATGGCCGGGGTCAGCCCCTGGGACTTAGGTCCGGACCTGGCAATTGTTTCTTGTCAGCCATATGTTTGTACCTGTCTACATGATCTTCAAATTACTCTGAACCCCCAGCCACACAGAAGACAGCGATGAAACAAAACGTTCCTCCTCAGGAACTCCCGAAGCCCCTCCCGCACTAAAAGTACCAAACTGTGGATGGAAGCCATATGCACCAAAGTACGGTGACCTGCCTGTAGATTCTTGGCGATGATTATTAATAGCAACCTTGGCCAACGGTAAGTAAGATACCCAATACACCTGGTTTTCGGAGACAAAACACCTGAGGTAAGTCTCTAAATTCTGATTAATGCACTTGGTCTGTCCATTCAACTGTGGATGGAAGGCAGAGGAAATGGACAGCTGCACCCCCAGTCAAGTACAGAAAGCTTTCCAGAACTTATAAACAAACTGGGTCCCCCGATCTGACACCACCTCTGAGGGAACCCCTGGAAGCTTCACGATCTCATTAATAAAAACCTGAGCAAGAGTCTTGGCATTCGGAAGTGCCGATAATGTGATAAAATGAACCATTTTACTGAATCTATCTACAATCACCTGATAAAATGAACTATTTTACTGAACCTATCTACAATCACCAGAACCACAGTCTTACCTGCAGATATCGGTAGGTTAGTAATAAAATCCATGGACAAGTGTGTCCATGGCCTACTAGCAATAGGTAGTAGAAGAAGAGAACCAGACGGACGGGTGTGCAATACTTTAAAACGTGTGCAAATATTGCAAGCAGACACCAATTCAACCACATCCCGATGCAACCCTAGCCACCAAAAACTATGAGAAAGGAGGTCTGCGGTTGCCTTACCACCTGGATGACCCGCAAGCACCGAGTTATGATGTTCCTTAATTACTTTACGGTGAAAATTAGATGGTACAAATAACCTGCCCTAAGGGCAGGAGTCAGGGATGTCCCCCTGAGCCTCCAACACCTCACCCTCCAGGTCAGGATACAATGCCGAAATGACTACCACCTTCTGCAAAATAGGGGCAGGGTTCTCATGGTCACCACCACCAGGGAAGCTCCGGGACAAAGCATCAGCCTTGATGTTTTTAACCCCTGGATGGAAATTGACAACAAAATTGAAACTAGTAAAAAACAGGGACCACTTTGCCTAGGGTTGAGACGTTTAGCAGACTGAAGATATGACAGGTTCTTATGGTCCGTGATAACAGTAATAGGATGGACTGCCCCCTCCAACCAATGTCACCATTCTTCGGACGCCAATTTAATCACCAAAAGCTCTCTATTACTAAAGTCATAATTTCTCTCAGCCGAAGATAATTTTTTTGGAAAAGAAAGCGACAACACAGCCCCAACCCCTACCTCCGACACATCAACTTCTAAAAATAAAAGATTGAGAAACATCGGGTTGACTGAGTATAGGTGCTGTCTGTGGCAAAACAACTCTTAAGGGAGGAAAAAGCCTGCTGGGCGGCATTCGACCATTTAGAAAAATCAAACCCCTTCCTTGTCAGTCAGTAAGGGGTTTCACAATTACCAAATAATTTTGTATACATTTCCGGTAAAAATTAGTAAAGCCCAGAAAGTGCTGTAATGCCTTGAGGTTCTTGGGACGGTCCCAATCAAGTACAGCAGGGACCTTCTCGGGATCCATCCGAAAACCCGAAGATGACAACAGGTACCCAAAAACACATTTCTCTAGTTTGGCATCTAGTGTGTTATCCCTTAATATCTGAAGCACTCTCAGAATCAGGTGAGTAAACAAAAATATCATCCAGATAGACCACCACAAACCTGCCCACCAAATGATGAAAAATATCATTTACAAAATGCTGGAACACCGCAGGTGCATTGGTCAGACCGAAAGGCATAACCAGACTTTAGAAATGTCCCTCCGGGGTATTGAATGCTGTTTTCCATTCATCCCCTTCTCTGATTCTAACCAGCTTGTAGGCCCCCCCTTAAATCCAACTTGGAGAACACCTTAGCTCCCACAACCTGGTTTAATAAATCTGGAATCAGAGGAAGAGGGTATGGATCTCAGATGGTAATTTGATTAAATTTACGGAAATCTAAACAAGGATGGAGACCGCCATCTTTCTTCTTCACGAAGAAGAACCCTGCCGCCATGGGCAAAGATGAGGGTCTGATATGTCCATTCTCCAGACTCTCAGCAATAAAATCCTTCATGGCTTGTCTCTCAGGGCCAGAAAGATTGTACAGTCTGGACTTTGGTAATTTAGCTCGGGGGGGTCAGGTTAATAGGACAGTCATATGCACGATGAGGAGGCAAATCCTGACACCCCTTCTCAGAAAATACGTCTTCAAAACCAGACAAAAATGCAGGTAAGGTCTCCGTAGAGACTGCAGAAAGGGAAATGTTTAAGCAGGTCTCATGGCAGTAATCTCCCCACTCAACAATCTTTCTGGATTGTCAATCCACTATCGGATTATGTTTCACCAACCAGGGTAAACCCAGTACAATTGGAGTGGGAAGGCCCTCCAGAACATAACAAGGAATTACCTCATAATGAAAAAACCCCACCCTCAGTCTTATACTATGTACAATCTGAGTCAAAGCTTTCTGTGCAAGTGGTGCTGAGTCGATGGCATAAATAGGAATGGGCTTAGCTAAAGTACAGCAAGCAAGCCCATGAGTTCTCGCAAACTCAGCATCAACCATGCTGACTCCAGCTCCACTGTCTACAAACACAGAAATTTTCTCAGTCCTGCTCTCTAACACTACCTCTGCCATCAGGACAAACTGAGAACTGCAGGTTGAAGACAAAAATATCTCTTGATCATCCAACTCCAGACTCCCAAGGGTTAATTGAGTCTCTCTTTGCTTAGGAATTGAGGGAAAAGCCCCAATAAAATGTCACTTCTTTCCACAAAAAAAACACAAACCCTTTTTCTTGTGGATGTCAGGGATTCCTCTGACTCCACAAGTGCAGGTTCACCCACAGACCGCCCCAAAGGGGCATTGCCCCGGAAAGAGGGATCAGGAGAAGATGGTCTTACACACCTATCCCGCAGGCGTCTATCAACACATATAGCCAATGACATAGCAGCCTCCATTTGGTATCGGTTGCCCACCTACGGAATTCAGAGCTGTAAGTCTGCACTGACCGATTTCCCTGCTGAAGATGGCACAGCCTGGATTCAGCCAAGGAAATTCAGTGAGGATCATCATAGATGAGAGCTAAAGCCCCACAAAACCCTTATACTGACTGGAGACAAATAGAGCCCTGTGGCAAAGAAAAAGCCCAGGATTGAGGATCTTATTGCAACAGTGAGATCACAATCCCCACTCGCTGCTCTCCATCTTCAGAGGAGTAAGGACAAAGTTTGAAATACAATTTACAAGCTTCCTTGAATACAAAAAAATTGTCCCTACCTCCCGAAAACCTGTCCAGGAGTGCAACTTTGGGTTCAAGCTGGACCGGCCTACCTGCAGAGTCCCCAACAATAGGTGTCTTCAGCTGCTTCCGTTGCTGATGAACCTCAGATAAAAGGTCAGTCACCTCTAGTGGCAACCTCCGCAGCTGTTCTGCCAGCACAGAAACGGGATCCATGAACCAGGTGAGAGGGGAAAAAAACCCACATCCCCCCCCAAAAAAAAACACACACAAAAAAAACATGTGTCAGGTTTTTTTTTTTTAAATATGTATAAGTACAGCCGGTGATAATGTCTCACAAGGTGAGGGGAAGACAATAACAACGGGAAGAAGGGGAGGAAACAGCCTGGATCCACTTCCATTTGTTCACCAACCCACGACTTAGACCATAGCCAGTACCAAAGGCACCCTCGCCATCTAGTCGCCAGCCATCTACCTTAGTGTCATTTACCTTTCTTTTAAGCTTTTTTGTCACCCTTCCCTTCCTAATTGTATGATTACCCTCAATAAAATCAATTCTATTTTACCTACCTTTGCGTAGCAACTTTTATTGTTGGCTCTTCTAATTCCTTTCTACCAAAGCCAAATGATATTAGCGCAAGTCTGTTACCGATTTTAATTTACCCTCTCCACCACACTGTGGTTGGTTGTTTTTTCTTGCAGCAGGTATAACCAGGCTCACCTACCAGCGCCACCACATTTCAGTACTTTGATATAAAGAGTGGTTAGTAAAAACACAATCCTGAGTGTCATAGAAAAAAAATGTAAATCCTTACAGACATTTACAGAAAATAGAGAAAGAGCTTCCAATCTAACAAGTTATCTTCAAATGACCTCCTATGCAACTAACTCCCTCGTTTGGAAACAGGTAATTAAGGAAAATCCTAATGGCTAGTAGATGTGAGGCCAATTAGCTTGAATGCACAGGAATGTGGAAAAGGGCAGATTTACGACCAGATAGATGACAATATCTATGCCATGTCTCCTCTCTATGATCAGTAGTGTTGAGCATTCCGATACTGTAATATCGGGTATCGGCCGATATTCGCGGTATCGGAATTCCGATACTTAATTCCGATACTTTTACAATATCGGATACCGGAATCGGAAGTTCCCATAATGCCTGCGCTCTGCAGTGTCTCTGAAGGATGACAAGTTGGATGGCAGCGCGATCCAGCCTGTCATCAGAATGCCATCCCAGCGGGGGAGAATTCTCCTGATTGTTTAAAAGCCGGCGGGCGGTATAAAGCCGCCGGCTTTTAAACAATCACACAGCCCCATACTGCTTCCCCGCAGCCTCCCACCCCGATCCTCCGCTCCCCTCGCCACCTCCCATAAGTTAGGACCGGGCGGGGAGCGCAGCTCCAAGGAGCGGGGAGTGAAGGACCCGGGCGGGGAAGCCGGCAGTGAAAAGACTTCACCGCCGGCTTTCCCGTTCTGTGCTGCGCTTTCCCGCCGGTTATTTCAAATGAACAGCTGAGGTATCAGCTGATGCAGATCAGCTGTTCATTTGAAGTCGCCGCGGTGCCCTCAGAGGGTTCATGTGAGTTCATGCTTGACTGCATGAACTCACATGAACTTTCCCACGGCCGCACAGGTCAGCCACACCTCCCAGACCATCAGCCCGTCATGATTAGTGTGTGTGCGGGGTGTGTGTGCGGGGTGTGTGTGCGGGGTGTGTGCGCGATGTTTGTGCGAGTGTGCGCGGTGTCTGTGCGATGTGTGCGGGTGTGTGCGGTGTCTGTGCGGGTGTGTGCGTGCAGGCAGACATAGGCCGATGTGACACTACTACTCCCATCGGCCTATGTCTGTCCCCCGTCCACTCCTGCCAGCAGGATCAGCTCGATGGGAGCAGTAGTTCCCATCAGACTGATCCTGCTATTTAAATTGCCCTACTGTGTCCCCAATAAATGTTAAATACATGTCATTGGTGGCCAGTGGTTACCTACAATAAATTAGTTCATACATTACCTGTCCCCGCCGATCGCCACCTAAAATAAAGTAAAAAATAAAAAACTACACCTATACTCACCTAGACACCTAATTCCCCGAAGCCATCGATCTCCTGTAATAAAATATAAAATAATAAACCACAACCTTATCCTTACCCCTCCGTAGCAGTCCACGAGTGTCCCACGAAGATCTCCAGTTCAGAGCAGCCACATAGAATGTGACCGCTCTGAACCGCTGCCGCCGCTAGAATGACGGGGCCGTAAGGGTTCACCGGAGTTCAGGCAGCGCTGCTCCGGTTAGCTCCTTTACGGCCCTGCTGTATCGTGAGAAATTCCCACGGTACAGCAGTGCCGTAAAGGAGGTCTCCGGAGCTGCGCTGCCTGAATGCACTCCGGTGACCTCAGTCAGTGGCTCCCGCTGCCGGGAGCGGACGTGTTCCCGGCAGTGTGAGCTTACAGCAACCATGCACAGCTGTCACCATCTCCAGATGTGACAGCTGTGCATGGGAGATCAGCGCAGGAACGTGGACAGGTAACTATTATTTTTAGTAAACCAAGAATTAAATAAAATTGTGTGTTTTATTTCAAATAAATTATTTTTTTCTGGGTGTAGTGTGTTTTTTCTTTTTAACACTTTGTAGGTTAGTAATGGGGGTGTCTTATAGACGCCCATCATTACTAACCTGGCTTCATGGCAGCTGGCGCTGACATGAACCCCACCACTATTACCCCCTGCCACCGCACCAGGGCAGCGTGGAAGAGCGAGGCTAAGTGCCAGAGTTGGCGCATCCTATGGATGCGCCATTTCTGGGGCAGCTGACGACTGGTGTTTCTAGCCTGGGAGGGGGCCAATATTCATGGCACCCTTCCTGGGCTATTAATATCAGCCCCCAGCTGTCTGCCTAGCCTTTGCTAGCTATTAAAATAGGGGGGACCCCACGTCATTTTTTTTGGGGGGGTCCCCCATTTTAATAGCTAGTAAAGGCTAGGTATTCAGCTGGGGGCTGATATTAGTAGCCTGGGAAGCTCCGTGGGTTTTACCCCCTTCCCAGGCTTCAAACATCTGCCCCAGCCGTCTGCTTAACCTCCGCTAGAGACTAAAATTATGGGGGATCCCACGCCATTTTTTTTTAAAATAAATCCATTATTTTAACACTAAATGACATTTGAGGAGTTAATAAAGATGCAGTCCCTAAATTATTATTTATTTTTTAATTAATTTTTCCCAAAACTTTTGACGTGGGCTTCGCCATATTTTTGTATGCCAGCCAGGTACAGCATCCAGCTTCTATGACGCGCCATTTTCCGGGGCGGCTGCGGACTGCAATTTTCAGCGGGGGGCAGAAAGCTTGGGCCTCCCTGCGCTGCAGATTCCATCCCCCAGCTGCCTAGTTGTACCTGGCTGGACACAAAAATAGGGAGAAGCTCCACGTTTTTTTTTTTTTAATTATTTCATGAAATTCATGGAATAATTAAGAAAAAAAGGGCTTCCCTATATTGTTGTGTCCAACCAGGTACAAATAGGCAGCTGGTGGTTGGGGGCAGCCCGTTCCTGCCTGCTGTACCTGGCTGGGCCCAAATATAGTGCAAAGCCCCACGTCAATTTTTTTTTAATTATTTCAGGAAATTCATGAAATAATTAAAAAAAAATTATGTGGGGCTTCGCCCTATATTTGTGTCCAGTCAGGTACAGCAGGCAGGAACGGGCTGCCCCCAACCACCAGCTGCCTATTTGTACCTAGCCGGACACAACAATATAGGGAAGCCCTTTTTTTCTTAATTATTCCATGAATTTCATGAAATAATTTAAAAAAAAAATACGTGGGGCTTCGCCCTATTTTTGTGTCCAGCCAGGTACAACAAGGCAGCTGGGGGCTGGAATCCGCAGCGCAGGGAGGCCCAAGCTTTCTGGGCCCCACCCGCTGCAAATTGCAGTCCGCAGCCACCCCGGAAAATGGCGCGTTCATAGAAGCGCCATCTTCTGGCGCTGTACCCAACTCATCCAGGGCCCTGGTGCGGTGGCTCACTGGGTAATAAAGGGGTTAAGGCCAGCTTGGCATTATCAGCTGGCCCTAAGCCCGAAATTCATGGGGTCACGCCAATATTAGACATGACCACCATGAATTTCTAGTAAAGTATTTAAAAAAACCACAAACACCCAGAAAAAAGTCCTTTAATTGAAATAAAGACACAATTCTTTATTGTTCTAAATTAAACCATACTTACAGTCACGCCCATTCCAGCTGAAGCCAACGATCTCCTGCAATAAAAGTAAAATAATAAAGCAACCTCATCCTTACCTTTCCATGGTTCCCAGGACAGCTTCAGCTCTGCTACATCGAGATGACAGGCTGGACCGCAGCAGAACGCTGCCATCCAGCCTGTCATCCCGCAGACACTGAGAAGCGCAGGCATGCTTGCGCTCCTCAGTGTCTCGCTGTGACGGCATCCAGATGAGCCGAGGTCATGTCCAATGAACTCAGCTCACCTCATGCACGTCACTGACAGCGTGGGAAAATTCTCCTGCACTCAGCGCTTCAGCGTGAGAATTTTCCCACGCTGTCAGTGACGTGCATGAGGTGCGCCGAGTTCATTGGACATGACCTCACCTCATGCACGTCACTGACAGCGTGGGAAAATTCTCACGCTGAAGCGCTGAGTGCAGGAGAATTCTCCCACGCTGTCAGTGACGTGCATGAGGTGAGCTGAGTTCATTGGACATGAACTCGGCTCATCTGGATGACGTCACAGAGAGACACTGAGGAGCGCAAGCATGCCTGCGCTTCTCAGTGTCTGCGGGATGACAGGCTGGATGGCAGCGTTCTGCTGCGGTCCAGCCTGTCATTTCGATGTAGCAGAGCTGAAGCTGTCCTGGGAACCATGGAAAGGTAAGGATGAGGTTGCTTTATTATTTTACTTTTATTGCAGGAGATCGTTGGCTTCAGCTGGAATGGGCGTGATGGTAAGTATGGTTTAATTTAGAACAATAAAGAATTGTGTCTTTATTTCAATTAAAGGACTTTATTCTGGGTGTTTGTGTTTTCTTTTAACTTTGACTATGGGGTTAGTAATGGGGGTGTCTTATAGACGCCTCTCCATTACTAACCTGGGCTTGATGTCAGCTGGCATTATAAGCTGACATCAACCCCAACCCTATTACCCCCTGCCACCGCACCAGGGCAGCGTGGAAGAGCGAGGCTAAGTGCCAGAATTGGCGCATCCTATGGATGCGCCATTTCTGGGGCGGCTGACGGCTGGTGTTTCTAGCCTGGGAGGGGGCCAATATTCATGGCACCCTTCCTGGGCTATTAATATCAGCCCCCAGCTGTCTGCCTAGCCTGTGCTAGCTATTAAATTAGGGGGGACCCCACGTTATTTTTTTTGGGGGGTTCCCCCATTTTAATAGCTAGTAAGGGCTAGGTATTCAGCTGGGGGCTGATATTAGTAGCCTGGGAAGCTCCGTGGGTATTACCCCCTTCCCAGGCTTCAAACATTTGCCCCAGCCATCTGCTTAACCTCCGCTAGAGCCTAAAATTAAGGGGAACCCCATGCCAATTTTTTTTTAAATAAATCCTTTATTTTAACACTAAATGACAAGTACAGTAATCAACACTGTCACTGTACTTCATATATATGTGACTGACATGTTTCTATCTATCTAATCTATGTGTGAAGCTCTATTCTGTCTGTTATAAATTGTCGGGTACCGCTGCTGAATTGCCGGCCGGCTTTCTTAAAGAGACGGTGCATGAAAACACTATTATTTTTTTAAATAAATCCTTTACACTAAATGACAAGTACAGTAAGCAACACTGTCACTGTACTTCTTATATATGTGGCTGACATGTTTCTATCTATCTAATCTATGTGTGAAGCTCTATTCTTTCTGTTGTAAATTGTCGGGTACCGGTGTATGCCGCTGATGAATTGCCGGCTTTTCATGTCATTCTACATTATTCTTAGTTGTTTTACTTCATGTAGAATTAACCTACAAGGAAAGAAAGGGTTTATTTTCATTCCGATATTTGTGTCCCATTGACTTGCATTGGTTTCCGGTATCGGAATCGGCGATATCCGATACTTTTTGGGTATCGGCCCGATCCAATCCGATACGATATTTCCTGATATCGGAAGGTATCGCTCAACACTAATGATCAGATAAAATTGTAATAGGAAAGATGACTGTGATGTCTTTTGCCTAGGATCTTAATGGGCAAAGATATCGTAAAAGCTGAGAATCTTATAATTTTTTAAGACTAAGACACATCCTGTAGTTCTCTGAAGTCCAGCCCTGTTATCAGTCACCAGAGGGGAGGTATGTGATTGTAACTTGTGCTAATAAAAAGCAAATGCCAATTATGATCCTTGTTCAATGCCAGGATGATACATTGCTCTGTAGGCTAGACCCACGTTTTCTCCGGACGTTTTCACGAGAGTGCTTCCCTCCATAAATCTGAACCATTTCCATGACATCAGGTTTAGTGACTTTCTTTTGTTATTCCTTTTTACTTTATTTAATTGTATATGCTGTATTTTTTTGTCTCCTTTGTAAAAAATTTTATATATTTTTTTCTAACACTGCCTATCTTTCTGGATTAAATATAAAGTTTAATAGATCTGTTTCTATTGCACTGTAAACTGCACCCTGGAAGCCATAAGCTACCTGTAACGGGTGTCTAATCGGCCTGTATAAACGATTGGTTGTGGCAGCGAGTAGTTACTTTGTTATTGCGGAGCTGGCAGTGACCGTACCAGGGGTATATACATATATTCCATGCGTTGACATCGGAGGTGTATATGCCATATGCTCACTGTTACTTTTCCAATAACTGGCCTAGTAGTGGAAGCAGCCACAGTCTTGTCCATCACTCATCAGACAATTGCATAATTGTCCTGGCTATTGGAGGCAGAGGAGTTGTGTTCCCTTGACGAAAAGATGACAGCGGGTGGGTCTGCTCTGTGATCTCTTGACACTAAGAAATCTTTGATGTGACTCAAGAAGAATATGTACACTACTAGATGGTGGCCCGATTCTAACGCATCGGGTATTCTAGAATATGTATGCGGCCGACCGGGCGCAATCAGCAGAGTGGTGTTTCAATTTGGCGCCAATATCGCTGATTGGTCGCTGCCTACGGCCGCGACCAATCAGGGAACCGTATTAGTGAGGACCGGAGAGTGTGTTTAAATTTGGCGCCAAAATCGCTGATTGGTCGCGACCGGCGGCCGCGACCAATCAGCGAACCGTGTTAGTGAGGACCGGGGAGCGGCACTGCCTGTGCGGGTACTCCCGCTGCGAGTAGCCGGGAGATGACCGAGCAGCAGAAGTACCCCGACCGGCAGCGCCACTCCCCGGTCTTCACTTCACACTTGCCGTCGGGATATCAGCGGCCCTAGCCGCTGATCTCCCGACGGTAGCCACATGGAGATCAGCGGCGCCGCCGGTCGGGGTACTTCTGCTGCGAGTAGCGCAGGTCATCTCCCGGCTGCATCACCGCTGACCTCCGTGCAGAGCGGTGTTTAAATTTGGCGCCAATATCGCTGATTGGTCGCGGCCACGACCAATCAGGGAATCGTATTAGTGAGGACCGGGGAGCGGCGCTGCCTGTGCGGGTACTTCCTCTGCTAGCGCCGGTCATCTCCCGGCTGCTCGCAGCAGAAGTATCCCGACCGGCGGCGCCGCTCCCCGGTCCTCCCTTCACACTTGCCGTCGGGAGATCAGCGGCCCTAGCCGCTAGCGCCGGTCATCTCCCGGCTGCATTGCCGCTGACCTCCGTGCGGTAGCTGAGCCCTAACGGCCGCCATCTTGTTCTGAAATCCCGCGTCGCTGATTGGCCGCGGCCAGACCAATCAGCGATGCGGGATTTCCTGGACAGACAGACGGGATAAGACGATTATATATAATAGATAAGATCTATCATAATGACTGTGCAAATAGTCTCCAACTTGAAACTCCCTTTAAGATGGAATTTGTGGAGATACTTGAGATCTAAAAAAAACACCATTTTCCTTATAATTTGAGTACCAGCAAATTCTTCTGACTCTGAGGAATTAGAAGCAATATGTGTGGTTTTGTATCTGCGTTAAACGGATTTCCATGTTAGGGAAAAAAAAATTTCAGCACTACACCATGCCAAGTTCCAACAGTATGTAGTAGGCACACTATTAGGATTCATCTGGTGTTTTTTTTCTCTTTTCTGTCATTAAATATTGTTTTTAAACTGCACTGTGTATATTTACTTACTTATAGGATTATGTTTACCAATTGCCCAGGTGCATTGCCTGCCTTCTGACGGGTTCAGAGCGAGAGTTTCACAGATGCTAGGTAATTAACCAATCAATTGATTGTTCAAACCATACAGCAACCTTAAAGCTTCACGCTTCTGGCTGTCATCCTCATCAGACCATGTTTAAGAATGCAGTAGTCATTCGAAATGCGTCTGGTTTCACCTCCCTACACCCCTTATAATCATGCCTATGCCTAGGCACAGGGGCGGACACTGACAGCTAGAGGCCCCTGTGCAAGAAATGTGTATGGGCCCCCATCCTTTTGTTTCAACAAAGTTACAGATTATATAAATATATACACAGTGCATGTGTATATAAAGTACAGACCAAAAGTTTGGACACACCTTCTCATTTAAAGATTTTTCTGTATTTTCATGACTATGAAAATTGTACATTCACACTGAAGGCATCAAAACTATGAATTAACACATGTGGAATTATATACTTAACAAAAAAGTGTGAAACAACTGAAAATATGTCTTATATTCTAGGTTCTTCAAAGTAGCCACCTTTTGCTTTGATGACTGCTTTGCACACTCTTGGCATTCTCTTGATGAGCTTCAAGAGGTAGTCACCGGAAATGGTCTTCCAACAATCCTGAAGGAGTTCCCAGAGATGCTTAGCACTTGTTGGCCCTTTTGCCTTCACTCTGCGGTCCAGCTCAGTCCAAACCATCTCGATTGGGTTCAGGTCTGGTGACTGTGGAGGCCAGGTCATCCGGCATAGCACCCCATCACTCTCCTTCTTGGTCAAATAGCCCTTACACAACCTGGAGGTGTATTTGGGGTCATTCATTGTCCTGTTGAAAAATAAATGATGGTCCAACTAAACGCAAACCGGATGGAATAGTGTAACGGGTCTGGGAGGTGGAACCTCTGAGCAACTATACAAAGGGGCAGTCCTTGTAAGGAAGCGGGTGGCTCCCAGGGAAGGCGGGCAGGTAGTCACGGCAAGTGACAGGGACAGTCTCTGGGTAGAAGGTCAGGAAGTCACGGCAAGTGACGGGGACAGTCTCTTGACAGGCGGATGATCACGGCAAGTGACAGCAGGGTAAGAGTCTCTAGACGGGCAGGTGGTCACGGCAAGTGATAGCAGGGAAAGAGTCTCTAGATAGGCTAGCAGGCAGGTAGCAGGTGAGCGCTCCCAGGTGAGCGGGCAAGAGTCTCTGGACAGGCAGGTGGTGACGGCAAGTGACGGCAGAGCCTCCAGGTAGGCTAGCAGGCAGGTAGCAGGTGAGCGCTCCCAGGTGAGCGGGCAAGAGTCTCTGGACTGGCAGGTGGTCACAGCAAGTGACGGCTAAGCCTCCAGGTAGGCTAGCAGGTAGGTAGCAGGTAAGCACTCCCAGGTGAGTGAGTAAGAGTCTTTGGACAGGCAGGTGGTCACAGCAAGTGACGGCTAAGCCTCCAGGTAGGCTAGCAGGCAGATAGCAGGGAGCGCTCTCAGGTGAGCGAGTAAGAGTCTCTGGACAGGCAGGCAGGTATCAGGCAGGTATCTGGTAGGTACTTCCTGGTCCGCAGGCGGACTGATCCATAGACAGACTGGCAGGTGCTGGTAGGCAGACTGTCGGACCACAGGATAGCAAGCAGGTAAGCAGATATCAGGCAGGTATCAGGCAGGTATCAAGCAGGAATCTGGCAGGTGACTGGCAGGTAACTGGTAATGGGACCTGAGGGCTGAAGCAGAGTTGAAAGGCTTTGCAACAACATTGCTCGGGCACCTCCATTTTGGAGGAGGTGCCTTATATATGGTGAGGTCCTCCGGCCATTGGCCGGGGACTCATTAGGACGACGCGCGCGGCCCCTTTAAGAGAGGGGGAGTGCGCGCGCACCCTAAGCACAGAGGCCAGGAAGCAGCACGCGCTGCCAGCAGAGCGGGAGGAAGACGCCGGGAACGGAGCGGAGAGGTGAGGGGAACGGCGTCCCTGCCTAGCAGGAGGCAGGGACGCCGACGCTATAGTACTCCCCCCTTTAGGCCCCCCCTTTTTTAGGCCGGAGAGAAATTTATCAAGGATGAGAGGGGCATGGATGTTCTCCCGGGGCTCCCATGTTCTCTCTTCAGGACCAAACCCCTTCCAATCCACTAGAAAAAAGGATTTTCCTCTTACCCTTTTGGTGGCCAGAATGTTCTCTACCTCAAACTCGTTTTCAGCGGAAACCGGAGCAGGAGGCGTACCTGTAGACTTGGAAAAAGAGTTAAGTACCACGGGTTTGAGTAGAGATACATGGAAGGAGTTAGGAATCCGCAAATTGGCCGGGAGTTTCAATTTATAGGCTACCGGATTGATCTGTTTGATAACTTCCAGTGGACCGATGAACCGAGGCCCTAACTTGTAGGAAGGAATCTTGAGCCGGACATATTTGGACGAGAGCCAGACCTTATCTCCAGGACGGAATTGTGGTGGATCCAGACGTCTTTTGTCAGCCTGTTTTTTCATCCGCTCGGATGACTGAAGAAGTGCGGATCTGGTACTCTCCCAAATGGAGGAAAATTCGTTAACGAGAGAATCCGCAGCCGGATTGTCCACCGAAGCGGAGACGGGAAACGGGATCCGAGGATGCTGACCGAAGACTACAAAAAAACGGGGATTTGGAGGAAGATTCACTCTCGTGATTATTGCAAGAAAATTCGGCCCACAGTAAAAGATCCACCCAGTCGGAATGGTGAGCATTAACAAAGTGCCGGAGGTAACTGGTTAAAATTTGGTTGATCCGTTCTACTTGGCCATTGGACTGTGGGTGATAAGCAGAAGAAAAGTTCAAGGTGACCCCCAGCAGTTTACACATCGCTCGCCAAAAACGAGAGGTGAACTGAACCCCTCGGTCGGATACGATGTGGAGAGGAAGACCATGAAGACAGAAGACATGATGAATAAAGTCTTTAGCTAACTCTGATGCAGACGGGAGACCCAGCAGGGGAATAAAGTAAGCCATTTTGGAAAAGCGGTCAGTGACCACCCATATGACCGTACAACCGGCAGAGACAGGGAGGTCCGTAATAAAGTCCATAGCTATATGCTGCCACGGGGCAGCAGGTACAGGAAGAGGAAGGAGACGGCCGGCTGGCAGATGTCTCGGAACATTGTTGCGGGCGCAGGACACACAGGCTGAAACAAAGTCTATTACGTCCTTGTGCAGGGTAGGCCACCAGTAATGCCGGGAAATAAGCTGGAGGGTCTTTTTCTGACCAGTGCGGCCAGCTAGCTTGGACGAGTGTCCCCAGTGTAGAACCCTCTCACGATCAGGAACAGATACGAACGTCTTACCGGGTGGAAGACGATTTAGATTCACGGGGGCCACCTGCATTACTTTGGCTGGGTCGATGATGTGTTTAGGCTCCTCCTCAAGATCAGAGACCAAAAAGGATTGGGATAAAGCATCAGCTTTGATGTTTTTGTCAGCCGGGCGAAAATGAAGAATGAAATTAAAGCGGGCGAAGAACAAGGACCACCGGGCTTGGCGCGGGTTAAGTCTCTGGGCACTCTGGAGGTAAGCCAAGTTCTTGTGGTCCGTGTAAATTATTACCGGGTGAAGAGCCCCCTCGAGCAGGTAACGCCACTCCTCCAGTGCCAGCTTAATGGCCAACAATTCTCGGTCTCCTATAGAATAATTGCGCTCAGAAGAGGAGAAGAGTTTGGAGAAGAAGCCGCAGGTTACCATTCTTCCGGAAGTCGACTTTTGGGTAAGTACTGCTCCGGCTCCGGAGGAGGAAGCGTCGACTTGTAGAAAGAATTGTTTGTTGCCGTCCGGACGATGCAGCACAGGGGCGGAGGAAAAAGCTCGTTTTAAGGAAAGGAAGGCCTCCTCTGCTTCGGGCGGCCATTCTCTGGGATTAGCGCCCTTACGGGTGAGCGCCGAGATAGGGGCAGTCCAGGAAGAGAAGTGCGGAATGAAGAGGCGGTAGTAGTTGGCGAAGCCCAGGAAGCGCTGAATAGCCTTCAACCCCTCAGGTCGGGGCCACTTCTGGATGGCAGACAGTTTCTCAGGGTCCATTTGTAGGCCAGTCTGAGAGATTATGTAGCCCAGAAACGGAAGCGAGGTCTGCTCAAAGAGGCACTTCTCATATTTAGCATAGAGGTGGTTCTGCCTGAGCCTGAGCAGGACCTGACGAACGTCCCTCCGGTGAGTGAGAAGATCCGGAGAGAAGACCAAGATGTCGTCCAGGTACACCACCGCGCAGGAGTAGAGAAGGTCACGGAAGATGTCATTTACCAACTCTTGAAAGACGGCGGGAGCATTACAGAGACCGAAGGGCATTATAAGGTATTCATAGTGGCCGTCCCGGGTGTTGAATGCCGTCTTCCATTCATCTCCCTGATGGATACGGACCAGATTATACGCCCCACGGAGGTCCAGCTTGGTGAAGATTCTAGCCCCCCTCAGACGGTCAAATAATTCAGGAATGAGCGGAAGGGGGTATTTATTCTTCACTGTGATTTGGTTAAGGCCTCTATAGTCTATACAGGGACGGAGTGAGCCGTCCTTCTTCTTGACGAAGAAGAAGCCTGCTCCCGCCGGGGAGGTAGATTTCCGGATAAATCCCCGGGCCAGATTCTCCTCAATATATTCAGACATGGACCGGGACTCAGCAGCGGACAAAGGGTAAATACGCCCACGGGGAGGAGTAGCGCCGGGCATCAGGTCAATTGGGCAGTCGTATGGTCTATGAGGGGGTAATGTCTCTGCTTCTCTTTTATTAAAGACGTCTGCAAAAGACCAATAGGGAACCGGTAGGCCGGGTAGATTGGCTGGGGTAGGAGAAGGACGGGCAGGATGAACGGGAACTAAACAAGTCTTATGGCAGTCCTGTCTCCAGCGAAGAACTTCTCCGGTCTGCCAATCAAGCACGGGTGTGTGTTTCTGGAGCCAAGGTAGGCCTAGCAAGAGGGCGTGAGAGAGTCCAGGCAGAACATGAAAGAAGATGCTCTCAGAGTGCAGCATTCCCACCTGCAAAGTTATGGATTCGGTGATGAGTTGGATGGGATGAGGTAAGAGGCCTCCATCCACGGTGGCGACAGATAAGGGTACAACCAGAGGTTTGGTGGGAATGCGGTATTTCTCTACCAGGGACTGAGAAATGAGATTTCCGGCAGCTCCAGAGTCAAGTTGAGCCAGTTCAAAATAACGGTTCTCCCCGCAGATGATAGAGACCGACAGCATTAGAGATGGAGAGGGTTTATTTCTGTCTAGGGCGACCTCTCTGAGCGACCCTAGACACAGGCGTTTCCCGACCTCTCCGAGCAGGAATGGATCCGGTGCTCCTTACTGCCACAGTAGAAGCAGCTCCCCTCGGCACGGAGTAATTCTTGACGGGTCTTGACCATCTTGGTCTGGTCGACCTGCATAGGCTCGGGTGAGTGCGCCGGGGGAGTAACGGAGGAAGTGACGGGTCTCTGGAAGGTAGGGGCAAGGCGTGGAAACCTCCTCTCACGGGTGGCCTCTTTGGTGCGCTCCTGGAACCGGATGTCAATCCGGGTGGCAAGTGTAATTAAGTCGTCGAGAGTGGTAGGAATGTCCCGACCGGCGAGTTCATCTTTAATACGGCCGGACAGACCCTCCCAGAAGACGGACACCAGGGCGTCGTTATCCCAGGCAAGCTCCGAAGCAAGGGTACGGAACCGTATGCCATATTGACCCACGGTGAGACTTCCTTGGCGGAGGTGGAGCAGAGATGAGGCGGATGAGGTCCTCCGTCCTGGTTTGTCGAAGACCTTCCAGAAAGTCGTGAGAAAGGATGGCAGGTTGCACACCAGGGGGTCTCCTCTCTCCCATAGAGGATTTAACCAAGCCAGCGCCTCTCCCGTGAGATGGGACATGATGAAGGCTACTTTGGCTCGGTCGGTGGAAAACTGGTGTGCCAACAGTTCGAAGTGCAGAGTGCACAGGTTAATGAAGCCCCGTGCCTGTCCGGGATCTCCGCCAAAACGAGGCGGGGCGGTGAGGCGAGGACCGGGAAGAGTTGCCATGGAATTGATGGGCAGCGGCGCTGCCGGGGTAGGAGTCGTGCGACTGGAAGCAGGTCCCGAAGAGGTAGTCAGTGTGTCCAGGCGGGAGTTAACACTACGCAGGTGGCTCAGGATGGACTCCTGTTGGGACCTCTGACGGGAAAGTTCATGACATAGGTCCGAGAGCGAGGGAGCTTGGGTGCCACCGGGTTCCATGGCCCGAGCAAACTGTAACGGGTCTGGGAGGTGAAACCTGTGAGCAACTATACAAAGGGGCAGTCCTTGTAAGGAAGCGCGTGGCTCCCAGGGAAGGCGGGCAGGTAGTCACGGCAAGTATGGGGGTTTTCTTGATCTTCTTCAGGGCTTTGCAGCTGCTCGGGACACTTCTTCAGGTGGTCTCTGGAGACAATGGCTGTGGTCTCTCCTCCATCCTTACTGATGATACATACTTTTGGGTTCTCATGACTTGAGGGCAGTACAGTGTACGGGTCCTTCTCCCACTGGTCATCCAACTTGTGGAGCCATCTCTTTCTCTTCAAGACCTGCTCTCCAGGTACCAGGGGAGCAGCGGGAGCATACTGGTTATAAGCCTTCTCTTGCCTTTCTCTTGCTTGAGACAGACTTCGCTCGACGCTTTCCTGTACTTTCCGATACTGCTGCTGCCGTTCTGTATCCCAGTCTGCCTCTGGCGAGGTGTCCTCAGGTGTCAGGACTCCCATATCCAGGTCAATAGGCAGCTTACCAGGTCTTGCTCTCATTAAGTAAGCCGGGGTACAGTTGGTGGAGCCTACGGGGATGTGATTGTACAAGTCCACCAAATCAGGCAGTTTTTCAGGCCACAGACTGCGTTCCTCCAGGGGCAACATTTTTAGCAAGTCTATCACCACCTGGTTCATTTTCTCACATAGTCCGTTGGTCTGAGGGTGATAGGGCGTTGTTCTTATCTTCCTGCAGTCATACAGATTGCAGAACTCCTGGAAGACCTCCGCTTCGAAGGCTGGTCCTTGGTCCGTCAGCACTTGCTCCGGGTACCCGTGTGGACGGCAGAAGTGCAGCTGGAAGGCCCTGGCTGCTGTTTGGGCTGTTAAGTCCTTGACAGGGACCACCACTAGAAACCGGGAGTAGTGATCTACGATGGTGAGGGCGTAGACGTACCCAGATTTGCTTGGAGCCAGTTTCACATGGTCCAGGGCTACCAGTTCCGGTGGCTGCCTGGTGATGATGGGCTGCAGGGGACTCTTCTGGCTGGCACGGTCCTTTCTTCTTAGGTTGCACGGGCCACAGTCTCTGCACCACCTCTCGATGGCTCCTCTCATGCCTACCCAGTAGAACCGTTCACGCAACAAGAACTCCAGATTTTTCCATCCGAAGTGTCCTGCTCCGTCGTGGTACGCCTCCAGAACCATAGCCGCGTCTCGTCTTGGGACCACTACCTGCCAGGTCAGCTCATGTGTTCTAGAGTTGACCATTCTCCGGCACAGCTTCTCCTTGTAAAGAAACAGCCTGCTTTTCTCCTTCCACAGTTGCTTGGTCTCCTCCAGAGCGTCTGGGTCAAGACGGGCATCAGCCTGTGTCAGCGTTTCCTTCACCAGACGGACTGCGGGATCACTGTCTTGTGTCTCCGCCCAGCTGTAGTGGGGTAAGGGATTGAACGTGGCAGAGCACCTGTCCCTTACACGGTGGGAATACAGGGTAATCCCATGACGGTGGAATGCAGGGAGTTCGACTTCTTCCAGTTCTTCTGGATCTTTCCCTACGTCCGGTAAGTTTGGCATTCTTGACAGGGCATCCGCGTTGGCATTTGAGCGTCCCGCCCGGTATTTGATGGTGAATTCATAGTTGGACAGGCGAGCCATATATCTCTGCTCCAGGGCATCAAGTCTTGCAGTGTCCAGGTGTGTCAACGGGTTGTTATCCGTGTACACGGTGAACTTGGAAGAGGCAAGGTAATGCTTGAAACGTTCGGTCACTGCCCACACCACTGCCAGGAAATCTAGCTTGAATGAGTTATAACTCTCAGGGTTCCTCTCCATGGGCCGCAGTTTTCGGCTGGCGTAAGAGATTACCCGTTCTTTCCCCTGCTGGATCTGGGACAGTACGGCTCCTAGCCCGATGTTGCTCGCGTCCGTGTGGAGGATACAGGGCTGGCTGTAGTCAGGGTACGCCAGGATTTCATCCCCCGTGAGGGCCATCTTCAGCTGGCGGAAGGACTCCTCTTCCAGCTTTTCCCATCTGCAGGGCGGCTTCTGGTTTTTGGCCTTCCTGGATTGGCCTATCAGGAGGTCCTGCATAGGAGCTGCCATTTTGGTGAAACCGGGAATGAATCTTCGGTAGTAGCCTACCAACCCGAGAAACTGCCGCACTTCCTTTATGCTGGAGGGTCTTGGCCAGTCTTTAATCACGGTGATCTTATCGGGGTCGGTAGCCACTCCGTCAGCACTCACCACGTGTCCCAGGTACTGCACCTTTGGTTTCAGCAGGTGACACTTGGAGGGTTTCACCTTGAGGCCGTAGCTTGCCAGGGCGTCAAACACTTCTGCCAGGTGTTTCAGATGGTCCTCGTAGGTTTTGGAATAGACGATGACTACGTCCAGGTATAACAGGACCGTCTCAAAATTCCGGTGTCCCAGACAGCATTCCATCAACCGTTGGAAGGTTCCTGGTGCGTTGCAGAGCCCGAACGGCATACAGTTGAATTCGCTGAGGCCAATCAGGGTGGTGAATGCAGTCTTCTCCTTGTTTGCCTCTGCTACAGGAGCCTGCCAGTACCCGCTAGTAAGATCCAAAGTGGAGAAGAAGTTAGCAGATTTTAATGCAGCTAAAGATTCTTCTATCCTAGGTAACGGGTACGCATCTTTGTGTGTGATACGGTTGACCTTTCTGTAGTCTAGACACATTCTCATGGTGTTGTCCTTCTTTTTCACTAGAACTAGTGGAGCTGCCCAGGGGCTACAGCTGTCCCTGATTACCCCAGCCTCCTTCATGTCCCGCAACATCCCTTTTGCATGCTGATAGTGTGCAGGGGGTACAGGTCGGTATCTTTCCTTTATGGGCGGATGGTCTCCTGTGGGGATGTGATGTTCTACCCCCTTTACTCGCACGAAGTCTAGCGGGTGTTTACTAAAGACTCTTTCGTACTCCTGAACCACCCGGTAGACTCTCTGTTTTTGGTGTGAGGGAGTGGAGTCAGTACCCAAATGCAGTTGCTGACACCAGTCCTCCATTTGTTTATTAGAGCCGTTACCTTCCTCTGGTTGAGATGGAGGCAAGGGTTCCACAGCCCTTACAGAATTTTGGTTTATGGTGAACAATTTGGCTAGCATGGCATACAGGGGCAGGTATACTTCTCTCTCCCCGATATTTATTATGCGGACGGGCACCCTCCCATGGCGTACATCGACCACCCCCAGTGCTGTCAAAATGGTGGGCCTACTGTCTGAGTAGACGGGTTCTACCATTGCTTGGTAGTCTCTACCTCTCAGACCAATAGCTGCCCGGCACCAGATCATCATCTCACTTTTCGGGGGCATGGCAATAGGGAACATGTCACACATTCTCACGCTACCTATCTCACCACCAGATAGTTCCACTTGTTGCCGATTCATCAGTGCCCGGATCTCTTTTTGGAGAACACGCTGCTGGCTGGAACTGGCGTTCTTGGCAACCTGCTGTAAAATGACAATCACCTCTGCAAGACAATTTTCAATCACGTTAGTCCCTAAGGTGATTTTAGGGTGGCTCTCATGACGGTCTATGTCCACAATAATCAGTCCTTGTGCCGCCAGCTCGACTTTACCGACCTTAATGGTCACCTCCTTGAATCCCACCTGCGGCACGGGCTGACCATTGCTGGCGATGATACTCAGGTCGTCATCTGGGTAGCGGGTTTTGTCCGAGTCATTCCAGTACCGCTTAAAGAACACGTACAGGATGGTAGTCACTTGTGACCCAGTGTCCAGTAGGGCACTCATAGGAATGTCATCCAGTGCCACAGGCAAGACCGGACGTCCCCCTACGTATTTATCACGCCAGTTCGATGGGCCTGATGATCTTATGCCTGGGGGTTGGCCCTCTACCCCAGGTTGTGCCCGTTTAAATGACAGTACCTTGCCATGTGTCCGGGTCGATTGCAGCGGCGGCAGATGGGTTGTCCGTCCTCGTTGTATCTGTCGCTGGGTCTTCCTCTGGACGTTGGAATCCTCCTCTGTCGGCGCCACGGGACGTCCTCCGGTCCGGATGCCAGCTGGATCTTCCCTGGAGGGGAAACCTGTAAAGACTGCACAGTTCTGGTTAGCGCGGCTACGCTTTTGGTTAACTCTTGGACCTGATGGTGCAGGTCTGTAGCTGGGCTGTTATCCAAAGCCTGCGCACCAGCTCCTACAGACTCTGTAGACAAGGGCGCCGCCTCCTGGTGATAGGTAATAGCAGGGCGCCAGTGGGTTACAGCGCTACCCGGTGCCGGTTCTCGGAGCACCCGGATGGCCCTGTCTTTGAACTTTGCAAAGTCTAAACCAGGGTTCTGCAAGGCCATTGCACGTAACTTGGTTCTGTGCGCGTTGGACAGCAGACCCTCAATGAATTGCTCAGTTAACAGTTCATCTGCATTCCGCACACTGTCAGGGTCTGCCTGTTTAATGGCTCCCAGGGCCTCTTGCAAATTCAAAGCATAGTCTCTTATACTGTCTTGGGCCCGCTGCTTGCACCCATAGAATTTCATTTTGATCTCTGCTGAGGTACGGGTATCAAAAGTGTCTCTCAGACGGGTTAAGATCTCTTTTACAGTCTCCTTGTCCCTGACTGACCAGGACTTTACTTCACGTTGGGCTGCCCCGGTTAGCTGGCCTACCAATATGCTCACTTTTTGTCCTTCTGTCAGGGGGTATACCTTAAACAGGCTGTACAGTCTCTCTTTAAAGTCGCTTAGGGTATGCGACTCCCCTGAGTACTGGGGCAGCCAGGCCGCTCCGGAGATATAGGGCATTGTAAATGGCATTACTGCGGCAGCGGCCGCGCTGGTGGTAGAGGGTCCCTCCGTATCCGTCATCTTCCTCCCCCCTAGTTAAGTGTGGCCTACCTTCTGTTGCTTCTTCTCCGTAGGCCGCGGCTCGCAGACGATCGTCAGAGTGGAGGACCTTGCGTCACGCTCTGGTGACGTCAGCGTCGCTCTCTCTCCCTTCCAGGACCTTGCGCAGCGTCGATGCGTGAGGCGGAGCTTCGGGTCTCGCGCGCTTTCGGCGTCCACGCCCCTCTTCTTCCCGCGCGGCGTCCCGAAGATGGCGTCCGATGGCGGGAAAACGACTGCGGATGGCGGGAAACTTTTGAAGATGGCGGGAAACTTTTGAAGATGGCGGGAAACGGCTCCGGAAGGCGGGGACCTTCACCACGGCAGGTATGACAGTCTTTTGAAGGCGCGCAGTACCCGGTGGTTGCGGGCATGAAATCCTGCCGACTACGCCAAAGCTGACTCGCCCCCTGGGCCTAGCGTACACGTGTAGTGAGTTACCCGGAACCAGGTCTCTGGGGGGTTGTAGTCTCCGTGGCGGTGACCCAGTCCCATGGCTCAGGGTGGTCAGGCCAATGGCGGTATTTTGTGGGGGTTTTAGGGTAATTGTCCGACTACGCCACCCATGGATTGCGGTTAGCGCGGACCGCTGCTGCAAGGCAGACCGCTGGGGATGATGGTGTGTGCAGCTGAGGTAGTGTGACTTCCCACGGGAAGAGTGGAGCCCCAGGGCAGTGTAGTTGATGGTGAGGGTGATAGTGCACGGGAGTCCCAGCACTAGTAGTGCTGGTGCGGCGATGAAGCAGGAACGACTCAGAGTCTTTGCAGTGCAGTTCAGGGTCTTTACTGGTGATATTAAGGCAGACCCTCCCGGGAGTACTGGCTAACATAAGGGGCCTGGTCAGTCTGCGAGCAAACAGGAGTTCCCCTGGCCAGGTGGAGTTGTAGGCCTCCCCGTCTATCTACACTCTTTCTGGCTACCTTGCTATAAGCGGATAGAAGTAGCCCACGTCCCTGAGTATACCATGTGGTGCTCACCCGTATGGCTGGTGACTTGGGGCCTTCTGTTAGCCTCCGCTCCTGGATGGCGGTGCTGGTCCCTTCCTTGTGACTGAGCCTCCGGGCTTCTATGGCCAGAGGACCTGGAATCCCCTGCCGGCTGGTTTCTGCTGCTGGGTGAATATCAGTCCCCACAGCCTCGGACTCCTGTGTCCGGTTCCTAGATTCTTCTGCCAGGGCGAGCTATATCTCTGCTTAGCTTCCAGCCCCTGGTCTTCTGCTCCTAGCTCCTACAGAGCTCCTGCTGTTTCTTTCCCTGTGTCTGGAACTGTCTCCAGGCTCTGACTGAACTCACTAATCCCGCCCCAGACCCAGTTTATAAGGGCAGATTCCTCCCCTCCCAGGTCTGGGCAGGAAGTGTTGCATTCTTAAGGGCTCCTGACCAGAGAAACCTCCCACTTGCTCTCAGACGTAAGATTTCTATTACTGTGGTAACCAGACCCCTGGGGTGTCACATATCCACCTGACTTCTGCACAACACAACTGATGGTCCCAACCCCATTTATAAGGCAAGAAATCCCACTTATTAAACCTGACAGGGGACTCCTGTGAAGTGAAAACCATTTCCAGTGACTACCTCTTGAAGCTCATCAAGAGAATGCCAAGAGTGTGCAAAGCAGTCATCAAAGCAAAAGGTGGCTACTTGGAAGAACCTAGAATATAAGACATACTTTCAGTTGTTTCACACTTTTTTGTTAAGTATATAATTCTACATGTGTTAATTCATAGTTTTGATGCCTTCAGTGTGAATGTACAATTTTCATAGTCATGAAAATACAGAAAAATCTTTAAATGAGAAGCTGTGTCCAAACTTTTGGTCTGTACTGTATATATATATATATATATATATATATATATATATATATATATATATACACTGCTCAAAAAAATAAAGGGAACACTTAAATAACACATACTAGATCTGAATGAATGAAATATTCTCATTGAATACTTTGTTCTGTACAAAGTTGAATGTGCTGACAACAAAATCACACAAACATCATCAATGGAAATCAAATTTATTAACCAATGGAGGCCTGGATTTGGAGTCACCCCCAAAATTAAAGTTGAAAAACACACTACAGGCTGATCCAACTTTGATGTAATGTCCTTAAAACAAGTCAAAATGAGGCTCCGTATTGTGTGTGGCCTCCACGTGCCTGTATGGCCTCCCTACAACGCCTGGGCATGCTCCTGATGAGGTTCCCTATGGTCTCCTGTGGGATCTCCTCCCATACCTGGACTAAAGCATCCGCCAACTCCTGGACAGTCTGTGGTGCAACGTGACGTTGGTGGATGGAGCGAGATATGATGTCCCAGATGTGCTCAATCGGATTCAGGTCGGGGGAACGGGCGAGCCAGTCCATAGCTTCAATGCCTTCATCTTGCAGGAACTGCTGACACACTCCAGCCACATGAGGTCTGGCATTGTCCTGCATTAGGAGGAACCCAGGGCCAACCACACCAGCATATGGTCTCACAAGGGGTCTGAGGATCTCATCTCGGTACCTAATTGCAGTCAGGCTACCTCTGTGCGCCCCTCCAAAGAAATGCCACCCCACACCATTACTGACCCACTGCCAAACCGGTTATGCTGAAGGATGTTGCAGGCGATCGCTCTCCACGGCATCTCCAGACTCTGTTACGTCTGTCACATGTGCTCAGTGTGAACCTGCTTTCATCTGTGAAGAGCACAGGGCACCAGTGGCAACTTTGCCAATCCTGGTGTTCGGTGGCAAATGCCAAGCTTCCTGCACGGTGTTGGGCTGTAAGCACAACCCCCATCTGTGGATGTTGGGCCCTCATACCACCCTCATGGGGTCGGTTTCTAACCATTTGTGCAGACACATGCACATTTGTGGCCTGCTGGTGGTAATTTTGCAGGGCTCTGGCAGTGTCCCTTTGGAGCCTGGGACGGGAGAAGCTGACTCGCCCCCTGGGCCGTGGGGTACCCGGAACCGGGCTTCTGTACGATGCTGGGGTTAGTAGTGGCAACCCGAACCCGTGGCTCAGGGTGATCAGACCAATGTTGTGGCAGTCTATTTATTAGTGTTTTGAATGTCCGACTACGCCACCTGTGGATTGCGGTCAGGGATAACCGCCGCTGCAAGGCAGACTGTTGAGGCTAGTGTTGGTGTGCAGCACAGGGGTAGGATAACTCCCCACGGGAAGAGTGTAGCCTCAGGGCAGTGTAGGTGGATGCTGGGGGTGATGGTGCAGGCGCAGCAGAAATCACACAGAGTCCAATGATGCAGTCTAGGGTCTTTTACTCATAGTTGTTATCCAAGTCACTTCTGTCTGCAAGGACTGCCCGAGCCGTGCTGCGTCCACCAGGTGAGGAGCTCGGTCAACCCCCAGGCAATTCAGGAGTATGGCACAGGACCCCCTTCTGTCCTTTCTCTGGCCTCTCGTGCCCCACCAGTGTCCTGACTTCTGTCCGGCTACCGCGGACCGTGTCGGGTAAGCGTTGGCCTTCACTTCCCGCTATCCTATATGGTGCCTTCCTAGCAGGTTTAGCGGGGGGTCACACCAATAAATGGTCACAACCTCCGGTTCTTGGCTGAGGGTAGATTCACCTCCGCCAACTTAGGGATCCGGTACCTTTCCACAGCCTGACCCTTCCACCCGGTATAATGGGGTATGCAACGGTTGCTGACCGTTCTGCACTCTTAGGGTCCCTTCTGCCTTCTTGTTTCTGGAGCCCTTCCACTCCTCTGTCTCTTCTCCTTCCTTCCTTCTCCTTCTTCTCTTCTCCTCTCTGGCCCCGGCCTTCTCTCCAGGCCTGCCTCGTGGAGCTGAGCTCAGGCTGAGCCACGGCTCCCTGTCAGCTCTGACTGAACTACTTCTCTCTTTCTCCCTCACTTAAGATGGCTCCCACCTTTTATCTACTTCTCTGTGTCTGAGCTCAGGTGACCTGCACCCAATGAGCTCCTTCCTATGCTCCAGAAACCGTCCCCTTTATGCTCCTACACCACTGGGTTCTCTCCCCCCTCCCCACTCCAGCCAGGGTTATGGTCAGTTGTGCCCGCATCTGGGAGCACCGTCGAGCTGTCCCCCGGATATGGGGAGTGTATGTGTGTGCAGCTAACTGAGCCCTGGTCCACACTCCATCCTTACCTGGGAATGGAATATCACACCTCTGGATGAGGTGCAATACCCCTGTAGCAACCAAACCCTCGGGGGGCTACAATTCCGCCTGGAGACCGGGGAGCAGATTGGCAGAGAAGGCGCCAGGGGTTGGAGGTTCCGGCAGGGAGCTCGGGAGTAGGATGGTGGAGTAGGCGCCCGAGATCAGAGGTTCTGCCAAGGAGCCCAGGAGTAGGTCGGTGGAGCAGGCGCCCGGGATTAGAGGTTCCTCCAGGGAGCCCAGGAGAAGGCTAGCACTCTCAGCGCCCGAGACAGGGAGTCTCTCCTTACCTGCTCCCGCGGCGACGCTTGTGCCATCCTCTGCCTCCTGGCTCCGTTGAGGTTCTTCCGGGGCTGGGGCGCTGCTGGTGGAGTGCAGCGCTGGCTGCTGCCGGATCATCAGCTTCTCCCGCAGCTCCTTTTTCCAGCCGGCAATGGCATCCTGCTGGGCCCTCTCCATTCTCCGACCCAGCTCCTGGATTTCCGCCTGGAGGAATTCAGTATCCTCCAGGGATAGCTCTGCCATGGCCTCCTCCAATGTGAGAGGCCTTGCCGCTTGTTGCAGACCACGGATGGGAGCTGGCTCCTGACTCTCCATCTTGCCCTCCAGGTGCAGTCTGTCTGGACTCCAGGAGACTCTGTGGCACCCTGCTATGCACAGGTGCCACAGAACCCAGTAGGGTGCATGGAAGGACTTCTCCACAAGAGGCCCTCATTACATTCACACACCTCCACCCTACCACCTCAGACTAGCAGGGGGAGCCCGTTAGGGATATATATGGAGGGTGGAGCCAGGCAGCTCAGTCAGAAGTTAGTTCAGAGAGCGTGCTGACGCTGAGAGCAGCGAAGGCGCAGCTCGTCTGCTGCTGCCGTAGTGAGGGCCCTGAGTGTGGCCGATGGCAAGGAGGAAAGGAGAGAGGAGTTGAGGGGGCAGAGAAGCGTACCAGGCTCACCCCGAAAGATACACTGGACACTGGGTCCGTGCCTACAGGGTCCTTTACACCCAGTAGGGACCACCGGATACCTTGAGGACTACAAGTCCCAGGCCGACCAACGCTGATTACCGTACCAGGGCTAGGAGTCACGGAGGCCCCAGCGTCCAGGGAGAGTGATCTCCAAGAGAAGGCCCTACCACCAGGTCAGCAGGTGCAAGAGTGAGAGAGACAGTAATAAAGCCAGGCCTAGCTCCAGACAGGTCAGAAGCTTAGCAAGTGAAAGCAAGGGATCAGGAGGCCCTATACCCGCTCACTGGGGAGAGTCCAGAAGTGCACCCTGCATACCGAGTACCCTGGACCATACCTGCATCTACACCAGTAAAGGTACCGAAGCCAACCCCCGTGTGAGTGTCTGTCATTTCTCCCTGAACCGTCCTGGCCATCTCTCACCTGTTCCACCATCCATTCTCCCACGCTGCCCTGAGGCCCGCTCCACCTGTGTGGAGCCATTCCATCATAAGCTGCCCTAACATCTGCCTCAGAGGACTGTCGCAGTGCTGGTAATCCTTACCAGGCACCGCAGGTGGCGTCACGAACTTTACCAATCCCCTATAGATATTCCCCTTTTGAGTGACCGCCCTGGGCCACGGACCGGGTCAGCCACCGTGATACCCCCCCACCGGCATCCAGAGGCCCGGCAGCCGAGTACCCCACGGCTCTGGGGGCGCGTCATCTTTCTGGCGTCACGAACAGGATCCCGTTCCCGTTGCCACCGGGTACTTTGCGCCTTAAAAGACTGTAATACTCACTGTGGTGAAGTTTCCGCCAATTGCCGCTGTTTCCCGCCATTTTCTGCCATTTTCCTGTCGCCGCACGGGACAAAAGAGACGTGACTGTGAAAAGCGCGTGAAGCCCAGGACACGCCCCGCCCTGATGTTGAACCAGGAAGCGTCAGGTCCTGGAAAGAGTCCAGAGGACGCTCTGACGTCAGACGCGAGCGACGCAAGGTACTGGAAGAAGACTGTCTACCTGATAAAAAGTGAAGAAGGCAGGCTACGGTTTACTAGGGGGGTGCAACCATGGCCGATGACCAGTAAGCCGCCGGAGCACCGGTTAACGCTCCTGATGTCCAACTTGCGCCCGGCGCTGCACAGGCCGGAGCGGCCGCCCCACCAGCAGGGGTCGTGACTCCGTTGATACCCATGGCCCTGCCGTATATCCCTGGAGCGAAATGGCTCCCCCAGTATGATGGCAAACCAGACACCCTGTCTGGGTTCAAGAGAAAAATATGCGGTGTACTGGACATGTATTCTATGACTGGTAAGCAGAGAGCCGCTGTTGTGCTGGGACTATTGACTGGTGCCGCAGAGCGGGAAGTTGAAACCTGGCCAGCGGCAGACCAGGGTTCAGTATCCACTATTTTTAAGAGACTGCAGACTGTGTTTGAAAACCGCACTGAGACAGATCTCCGGATGAGGTTCTACCACTGTAGAAGACAGTATCCGGGACTACGCCTGGCGCTTACAGGAAGCACTGCGGGCCCTGAAACAGGTTAGTCCAGCCAGCATACAAGATGAAAATAAAATGCTGACGGAACAGTTCATCCGGGGGTTGAGGTCCCAGGAGGAGAGCAGAACTGTACGGTGGTGGGCTCTTGATCATCCAGACGGCACCTTTGAAACCTTGAAGGACATGGCTATTAAGGGTCTACCGCCCCTGGAAACATCAGGGACTGCTATTCAGCACTATCAGGGTGGGGCCACCCCAGTGCACGCAGCACCCACTGCTCCTTCATTAACAGATGAAACAAAGATGCAAACAGTGCCCCCTAGCGAGCTGGACAGCCTGCGCTCTGAAGTGCGCCAGCTAAGTAAAACCCTGGCCACTGTCCTGAGCACCCTGCAGCTACAGGAGGAGCCCGAGCTGGAAGGAAGGATCCTACTCGCCGACAGCCCTGAGGATGTCCCCTGAATGAGGAGAAGAAGGAGGACAACGCCACCCCGGAGGAGGACAACGCCACCTCGGAGGAGGACAACGCCACCCTGTGGGAGGACCAATGACTAACGTCGCCCTCCAGGAGAATTCATCTGCTACCGCTGCGACAAGGCAGGCCGCATCGCGCGGAACTGTCTTTTAAATGAGCAAACCCTGGGGCCAAGGGCCGACACCCAGGAGTAAATCAACCAGGCCCATCAAGCTGGTACCACCGGTTCGTAGGAGGGAGGCCTTTCCTGTCCATTGCGCTGGACGGCATTGCTACACCAGCATTACTGGACACCGGCTCAGAGGTAACCATCATACCTGATGTCCTCTACAATTGTACTGGTCCGTAGATGAACTCCGCCCGCCAGCCCCGAACCTTTCTGTGTATGCCTCTAACGGCCTTCCTCTTAACCTAGTCGGGGTTAAGGACATGACAGTGAAGGTGGGGAGAGTGGAGCTAAAGGACCAAGGACTGATTGTAGTAGAATCCAACCCTGGTGATACAGACTTCTATATGATACTTGGTACGAATATTGTTGGTAACTGTTTGGGAGAAGTGTTGTTTTTGCTCCAACAGATTGCTGACACTGCCAAACCAGGGCAGAGGAAGGTGCTCCAGAGAGAGATTCGAGCCTTCCTGTACCAGCAACAGGTAAAGCTAACAGGTGGTGAGATTGGTAATGTACGGGTGACAGACCCGATACCCATTGTGATTCCCCCAATGAGTGAAATGCTGATTTGGTGTAGGGCAGCAATAGGTCTCAAGGGACAGAACTACCAGGCGGTAGTGGAGCCCATTAGCTCGGAGCACAGACCTACACTCTTGACAGATAGAGGGGTAGTTGATGTATGCAATGGGAGGGTACCCATACGTCTCCTAAATTGTGGGGAGGAGGAAGTTAAATTACCAAGATACGCCACTGTTGCCAGGTTGTGTACTGTGAATGATGATGCCATACACCCAGTGGAATCCTTGACCCCACCAGATACAGTGGAGGACAATGACTCCGAAGCTCAGCTGGAGGATTGGCGTCAACAGCTCCATGTTGGGACTGACGCCACTCCTGTCCATCAAAAACAAGGTGTACACAGGGCTGTCCATGAATACGAACAGGTATTCAGCAAACACCCACTTGATTTTGGGAGGATTAAAGGGGTACAACACCATATACCCACAGGTGACCATCCACCCATCAAAGAACGTTACAGGCCGATGCCACCAGCACACTACCAGAAAGCGAAGGAAATGTAGCATGTCATGAAGAAAGCAGGGGTAATAAGAGATAGCTGTAGCCGGTAATGCACACGCCCGGACTGACTGGCGTGTGCGTGTTTAGTGGTTCCACTGTGCCATGAACCGGAGAGTGCCTGGAGGGGCGTAACTAAGTATCTGCCCGATCCGACCAAGGTCGCACGACGGCATACGACGCCAGTGCACCAGGGAGGAACCGAGCAGAGGGACCAGGGTCTACTCCAGGTCAGACTCCGGACACGGCTGTTGACCCACACCAGGGAATACAGGAACAGGCAGACTAGAGCGCAGGCTGGGTAGGGTCCAGTACAGACTGGGAGACGAGTTCAGAGCCGCAGATGCGGTAAACAAACAGAGTAAAGCGAAACCGCAGACGCACTAGACAAGGCTGAGCAGAGCGAAACCACAGACGCGGTAGACAAGGCTGAGCAGAGCCAAACCACAGACGCGGTAGACAAGGCTGAGCAGAGCGAAACCGCAGACGGGTAGACAAGGCTGAGCAGAGCGAAACCGCAGACGCGGTGGACAAGGCTGAGCAGAGCGAAACCGCAGACGCGGTGAACAAGGCTGAGCAGAGCGAAACCGCAGTCGCGGTGGACAAGACTGAGCAGAGCGAAACCGCAGACGCGGTGGACAAGGCTGAGCAGAGCGAAACCGCAGACGCGATGGACAAGACTGAGCAGAGCAAAACCGCAGATGCGGTGGACAAGGCTGAGCAGAGCGAAACCGCAGACGCGGTGGACAAGGCTGAGCAGAGCGAAACCGCAGACGCGGTGGACAAGGCTGAGATAAATCGCCGAAGAGGTAAACAAAGACAAAGCAAAAGGGATAGGGCTCTGTTCACACGGAACAGACTGGAAAAGAAAAGGAGAACCAGATACACACAAGGTACTTGCAAAGAAGTAGCGAAAGGACTCCAACTCACAAACGGAAGTACAATGACAACGAGTAGAAGTTAGGTGCAGGTTCAGACTCTACAGAAAAAGGGAGCAAACAGACATAAAGACAAAACAGGTAAGAAGCTAGGAAACAGTTCAGACAAGAACAGTTACTGCAACAAAATGCAGGAACGAGCCTAGGTAAAGCCAAGTGCTGGTTCAGACACTGCAGAAAAAGGGAGAAAACTGACATAAAGACAAAACAGGTAAGAAACTAGGAGACAGTTCAGACAAGAACAGTTACTGCAACAAAATGCAGGAACGAGCCTAGGTAAAGCCAAGCGCTGGTTCAGACACTGCAGAAAAAGGGAACAAACCGACATAAAGACAAAACAGGTAGGAAGCTAGGAGACAGTTCAGACAGGAACTGTACTGCAACAAATACAGGAGCGAGTCTGGGTATGCGGCCCCCAGAGGGTGAGACAAACAGGCTAGGAGCGTGTTCAGACAGGCCTGGAAATACAGCCTCCAGGAAGGCAGAGAGACAGCTGGCTAGAGTGCACAGACAGGACACAGTTCAGACATGGGAACTGATAACGTAAGGCAGGAAACATAGACAGGACCTGGCATGTCAGCGACCAGAAGCCAACTGACAGAACAAGATGCTCAGGCATGGATTCCAAGAAGGAGCTGGTTTAAATACCAGGTGACAGACAGCAATAGGCTGAGGACGCATTAGGAGTGTGTCTGCAGCAGCTACAAGAATCAGGAAGTTCGGCGGGCTTTGCCCTAAACAGCAAGAGCAAAGCAAAGCAGACAACATGGAAAGAAGCCAGAGTGGCAGTCTGGACTGGAGATCAAGTGCGCGCTCTTGCACAGTGGGAGATGGACCACTATGCAAGGACGCCGCCAGGTATGTTACAGTAACCCCCCCTACGCCCCCTCTTCTTCAGGCCTGCCAGAATCTTCCGCAGGGAATTCGAGGGCCAATCCTTCACTTCAAGGAGATTACTTCTGCTGTCCACAGAAAAAACTGGTCTCATCTGGGTAGCTAGGATGCTACCTCCTATCCAGCCATCCTCAGCAACAGACGAAACGGGTGGAGTACCAGGAACAGCACACAAGGAAGTCTCTCTCCACATATTTTCAGGTGGCACCCCAGAGGGTACAGGAGACAACTGGAAGTCCTCCGCCGGGTTGGAGGGGGGCAGAGACTCGAGGGTAACCTCTGCTTCGGGGTACATCTTGTCAAGCTCACAGGATGAAATGGGCGAGGTATCAGGTACAAGGTGTAGAAACGTCACTGTCCCTTTGTTATCTGGTGGTACCCCAGAGGATTCAGGAAACAACTGGAGGTCCTCCGCCGAGCGGAGGAGTGCAGAGACTCGGGGGTAACCTCTGCTTCGGAGTACACTAGGTCGGACTCACTGAACGAAGCGGACGAGGTATCAGGTACAGAGTATAGTAAAGTCTCTATCCATTCACTATCAGGTAGCACCCCGAAGGGTTCTGGAGACAACTGGAGGTCCTCCGCCTGGTCGGAGGGGTGTAGAGACTCGGGGGTAACCTCTGCTTTGGAGTACACTAGGTCGGACTCACTGGACGAAGCGAGTGAGGTATCAGGTACCGGGTGTAGGGAAGTCTCTCTCCATTTGTCATCAAGTGGTATCCTGAAGGATTCAGGAGGCAACAGGGGGTCCTCCGCCAGGTTGTAGAGGTGCACGGACTCGGAGGTAATCACTGCTTCGGAGTACCCTTGGACAGGCTCACCGGTTAAAGTGGGTGAAGTATCAGATACCGGGTACAGGAAGTCCTCCTGTGTGGATTCTGGGTGGGCAGCAGTCTCTTCGGGCAGGAGAACTGGTGCGCTACCCACGCACATTACCCGTCGGGGCTGCTCCGGGATACTGGAAAGTGAAGCTTCAGCAGGGACTTCAAGGTTGGGGTCAGGAGGTCTTTGGGAGGACAGACCCTGGCGTGACGGCTTGCCTCTACGCCTAGCACGTCTGGACTGCCTCTTGAGGTTGGGAGAAGTATTCCGGAGAGCGTAGTCATCCTGTGTGGATACTGGGTGGGCAGTAGTCTCTTCGGGCAGGAGGACTAGTGCGCTACCCACACACATTACCCATCGGGGCTGCTCCGGGATATTGGGAAGTGAAGCTTCAGCAGGGGCTTCCGGGTTAGGGTCATCGAAGACCATTAGAAAGGCCACCAGGAAGGCCTGCATGTCCAGGACGATAGGATCCTGTGCATCCCATAGGGGGGTGATCCATTTCAAGGCATCACCCGCTAGGTAAGACATCATGAATCCCACCTTAACCCGATTGGTGGGAAAATAAAGAGAGTAGAACTTGAAGTGTAGCAAGCATAGTTCCACAAATGCACGACTCAGTCTTGGATCGCCATAGTACCGTGGCGGATCTGCAGGAACGAGTACTGATAGATCCATCTGGACAGGTGCGTAATTAGCCTGGAACTCAGCTGGTAGCAAAAAAATAAAAATAAAAAATAAATTTCTTCTAGATGCACGTGTTCGCTGAAAAACGTCTCAGAGAGCGAAGGCCGTGGGGCTCAACGGGAACCATGGCCTGAGCATGCTGTAATGCACACGCCCGGACTGACTGGCGTGTGCGTGTTTAGTGGTTCCACTGTGCCATGAACCAGAGAGTGCCTGGAGGGGCGTAACTAAGTATCTGCCCGATCCGACCAAGGTCACACGATGGCATACGACGCCAGTGCACCAGGGAGGAACCGAGCAGAGGGACCAGGGTCTACTCCAGGTCAGACTCCGGACACGGCTGTTGACCCACACCAGGGAATACAGGAACAGGCAGACTAGAGCGCAGGCTGGGTAGGGTCCAGTACAGATTGGGAGACGAGTTCAGAGCCGCAGATGCGGTAAACAAACAGAGTAAAGCGAAACCGCAGACGCGGTAGACAAGGCTGAGCAGAGCGAAACCGCAGACGCGGTAGACAAGACTGAGCAGAGCGAAACCGCAGACGGGTAGACAAGGCTGAGCAGAGCGAAACCGCAGACGCGGTGGACAAGGCTGAGCAGAGCGAAACCGCAGACGCGGTGGACAAGGCTGAGCAGAGTGAAACATCAGACACGGTGGACAAGGCTGAGCAGAGCGGAACCGCAGACGCGGTGGACAAGGCTGAGCAGAGCGAAACCGCAGACGCGATGGAGAAGGCTGAGCCGAGCAAAACCGCAGACGCGGTGGACAAGGCTGAGCAGAGCGAAACCGCAGACGAGGTGGACAAGGCTGAGCAGAGCGAAACCGCAGACGCGGTGGACAAGGCTGAGCAGAGCGAAACCGCAGACGCGGTGTGGACAAGGCTGAGCAGAGCGAAACCTCAGACGCGGTGGACAAGGCTGAGCAGAGCGAAACCGCAGACGCGGTGGACAAGGCTGAGATAAATCGCCGAAGAGGTAAACAAAGACAAAGCAAAAGGGATAGGGCTCTGTTCACACGGAACAGACTGGAAAAGAAAAGCAGAACCAGATACACACAAGGTACTTGCAAAGAAGTAACGAAAGGACTCCAACTCACAAACGGAAGTACAATGACAACGAGTAGAAGTTAGGTGCAGGTTCAGACTCTACAGAAAAAGGGAGCAAACAGACATAAAGACAAAACAGGTAAGAAGCTAGGAAACAGTTCAGACAAGAACAGTTACTGCAACAAAATGCAGGAACGAGCCTAGGTAAAGCCAAGTGCTGGTTCAGACACTGCAGAAAAAGGGAACAAACCGACATAAAGACAAAACAGGTAGGAAGCTAGGAGACAGTTCAGACAGGAACTGTACTGCAACAAATACAGGAGCAAGTCTGGGTATGCGGCCCCCAGAGGGCGAGACAAACGGGCTAGGAGCGTGTTCAGACAGGCCTGGAAATACAGCCTCCAGGAAGGCAGAGAGACAGCTGGCTAGAGTGCACAGACAGGACACAGTTCAGACACGGGAACTGATACCGTAAGGCAGGAAACATAGACAGGACCTGGCATGTCAGCGACCAGAAGTCAACTGACAGAACAAGATGCTCAGGCATGGATTCCAAGAAGGAGCTGGTTTAAATACCAGGTGACAGACCGCAATAGGCTGAGGACACATTAGGGGTGTGTCTGCAGAAGCTACACGAATCAGGAAGTTCGGCGGGCGTCGCCCTAAACAGCAAGAGCAAAGCAAAGCAGACAACATGGAAAGAAGCCAGAGTGGCAGTCTGGACTGGAGATCAAGTGCGCGCTCTTGCACAGTGGGAGATGGACCACTATGCAAGGACGCCGCCAGGTGTGTTACATAGCCCCTGGGCAGCTCCCCTGGTCCTGGTCAGGAAAAAGGATGGAAGCATGAGGATGTGTGTAGATTACAGTCAAGTAAACCGCATAACACATAAAGATGCATACCCTTTGCTCCGTATAGAAGAATCCCTGGCTGCACTAAAGTCTGCAAATTACTTCTCTACCCTTGACCTCACTAGTGGGTACTGGCAAGTACGGGGAGAAGACGGCCTTCACTACCCCGATGGGGCTCTGCGTGTTCAACAGTATGCCATTCGGACTCTGCAACGCCCCTGGAACGTTCCAGAGATTGATGGAGTGCTGTTTGGGACACCGTAACTTCGAGACCGTGCTGCTATACCTGGATGATGTGATAGTGTACTCCAAGACGTTTGAGGACCATTTGAAGCACCTGGCGGAGGTGTTTGAAGCATTGTCCCAGTATGGGATGAAATTGAAGCCTTCCAAGTGCCACCTGCTCAAACGGAAGGTTCAGTACCTGGGGCACATCGTCAGTCCAGAAGGAGTAGCACCAGACCCGGAGAAGGTCACTGCCATCCAGAAATGGCCGGAACCAAAGAATCTCAAGGAGGTATGTCAGTTCCTGGGACTGGTCGGGTATTACCGGAGATTTGTAAAGGACTACACCAAGAAGGCAGCGCCTCTACAAGATCTCCTTGTAGGACAGTCCCACAGAGGCAAACCCCCCCCCCTTCCAGTGGGGTAAAGAGCAGGCTGAGTCCTTTTCAGTGATGAAAGAGATCCTGACCGGCGAAGAAATCCTGGCCTACCCTAACTACAGCCAACCATTCCTGCTGTACACTGATGCCAGCAACGAGGGACTAGGAGCTGTGTTAAGCCAGAAGAAATATGGCAAAGAGAAGGTGATTGCCTATGCCAGCAGGAAGCTTTGTCCTACCAAGAGGAATCCAGAAAACTATAGCTCCTCCAAGTTGGAGCTCCTGGCCTTGGTCTGGGCCATCACTGAACGATTCAAGCACTACCTGGCTTCCACTAAGTTCACGGCCTATACTGACACATCTAGAGACAGCCAAGTTGGGAGCCATGGAACAGCGTTGGATGGCCCGACTGTCAAACTATCAGTTCACCATCAAGAACCAGGCAGGCCACAAGAACGCCAACGCCGATGCCCTAGCCAGAATGCCTCACCAGTCGGACACTGAAGAAGAAGTGGATGACCTGGAGGAGATTGAGCTACCTGCCTTCCATAGAAATGGGATGGTCCACAAGCAGCGCACCTCCAGGAGGTATCATGGTAAGACACTAAACCCTATACCTCATCACAGTTGGAAGGAGACCCAGGACAGCGACCCGGTTGTCAGCCGTATCAAAGAACTGATAACCCAGGAAGGTTCTTCCCTGGAGAAAGACGCTTCTCCACAAACCAAGCAACTGTGGAATGAGAGAAGCCGGCTGTTCATCTATAGAGAGAAGCTGTGCCGAAGGTATGTTAACCCTAGGACCCATGAGATGGTATGGCAGATCGTAGTGCCCAGGACAGACATCCATATGGTGTTGGAGGCCTACCACGATCAAGCAGGGCACTTTGGCTGGAAGAAGCTGGAAACCCTCCTGAAGAGTCGGTTTTATTGGGTTGAAATGCGGAGCTCCATAGAGAGGTGGTGCCGGGATTGTGGACCCTGTAGCCTCAGAAGAAAAGACTACAGCAGCCAGAAAGCACCCTTGCAGTCCATAAAGACAACCCAGCCCCTGGAGATCCTCGCTCTGGATCACGTCAAGCTGTCACCCAGCAGGTCAGGCTACTCCTATGCCCTGACCATGGTGGATCATTACTCCCGGTTCCTGGTGGTAGCCCCCGTCAAGGATCTGACGGCAGAAACTGCAGCAAGGACGTTTCAAGCATACTTCTCCAGGCCCCATGGATACCCGGATAAGGTGCTGACGGATCAAGGCCCTGCCTTTGAAGCCGAGCTGTTCAAAGAGTTTTGCCATCTGTACGAGTGTAAGAAGATTCGGACTACGCTGTACCACCCTCAAACCAATGGTCTATGTGAAAAGATGAACAATATCATCATAGACCTGCTGAAGACCTTACCTCTAGAAGAAAGGAATCAGTGGCCAGACAAACTACCTGACCTGGCAGATCTGTACAAACACATACCTGTGAGTTTCACCAATTGTACTCCAGCATACCTCATGAGAGCAAGACCCGGAAAGTTGCCCATGGACCTGGAGCTTGGAGTGGTAGAGCCAGAAGCCGATATGTCCACTGAAGTCTGGGATACGACCCGACAGGAGCAGTACAAGAGAGTGCAGGCCTGTGTCGAAGACAGTTTAAATAGGGTGAGAGATAAGCAGGAAGCACAGTACAACAAGAGTGCACCCGCAGAACCCTTAACACCTGGAGAAGTTGTGCTGAAGCGAAAGAGAAGAAACTGCAAGCTTGATGACCAGTGGGAAAGAGAGCCTTACACTGTGTTGGATTCCAGGTTCGACAATAGAAAAACCTGTCTAATCAGTAAAGATGGAGGTAAGACAGTTGCAGCAGTCTCGAGAGACCATTTGAAGTTATGCCCAGGTCTATTGAAGCCACGGGAAGAAGTACCTCTTATAGTGACTGAAGAACCCAAAGAAGAAGTACTTCACACTGTCTTTGGAGATTACCTGGCAGATTGGCCTCAACTGGATGGAGCCGTAATATTACCTGTGATGCACTTCTACCAGCAGCCAGAAGACCCTCCACTGCAAGTAAGACCTGTAAGTGGCCCAGAAGAGCCTGCTCAGGAAGAATCCCCGGAAGAAGGATCACCAGTCGAAGCAGAGCCAGTAGGCCCAGTAACCAGTGTACTTGCCAGTCCCATCGAGAGGTTAAGACAGTTCTACAATTTGCCCACACGTACGTACATCTGATAGGGTAGCAGACAGTGCAAACACAGACATCAGCGACACCCCAGTACTACGTAGGTCAACATGCAGTATAAAAGGCCAGGTCCCTGCCAGGTATAAGGAATAAGTTAAAAATACCTGCAGTGTAAATAGTTACCCAGTGGGGTATTGCCTACTAATGTTTATTGTATAAACTAAAATATATGTGTTTATTTAGTTACCCATCAGGGTACAAAAACTTGTAGGCTGAGGACTGTGAGCAGCCCAAAAACTGTTCCTGTACATAGTTGCACTCCCTGGAGTGCCCCTTAAGTGACCACGGAACAAAAACCCGTTTGGCGTGGCGGAAGAAGTGGTCCAGCACCTGGATCACCTATGCCCTGTAGCCACGCCCAGGGCCTACGTTGAGGGTTTTCAGGCGGGTCCCTCATGTTCCCTCATCGGTGAAATGGACACCTAGTTACGGGACTTACTGTGACCTTATTATTGTTATTGTTATTATTATAATTGTTATTATTGCTATTTGTTAACCTGTTACAAAAAATGCTTCAGTCCAGGAGTACTGAATTGTACTAGGGGGGAAGGTGGCGCCCTGCTACGCACAGGTGCCACAGAACCCAGTAGGGTGCATGGATGGACTTCTCCACAAGAGGCACTCATTACATTCACACACCTCCACCCTACCACCTCAGACCAGCAGAGGTAGCCCGTTAGGGATATATATAGGGAGGGTGGAGCCAGGCAGCTCAGTCAGAAGTTAGTTCAGAGAGCGTGCTGACGCTGAGAGCAGCGAAGACACAGCTCATCTGCTGCTGCCGTAGTGAGGGCCCTGAGTGTGGCCGACGGCAAGGAGGAAAGGAGAGAGGAGTTGAGGGGGCAGAGGAGCGTACCAGGCTCACCCCGAAAGATACACCGGACACTGGGTCCGCGCCTAAAGGGTCCTTTACACCCAGTAGGGACCACCGGATACCTGGAGGACTACAAGTCCCAGGCCGACCAACGCTGACTACCGTATCAGGGCTAGGAGTCACGGAGGCCCCAGCGTCCAGAGAGAGTGATCTCCAAGAGAAGGCCCTACCACCAGGTCCTATACCCGCTCACTGGGGAGAGTCCAGAAGTGCACCCTGCGTACCGAGTACCCTGGACCATACCTGCATCTACACCAGTAAAGGTACCGAAGCCAACCCCCGTGTGAGTGTCTGTCATTTCTCCCTGAACCGTCCTGGCCGTCTCTCACCTGTTCCACCATCCATTCTCCCACGCTGCCCTGATAATGCCCCGTCTCATGCTGCACATAACACATCTGCATCTCTGGCTGCTATGGGCATAAAAGGGGACAAACTTATGGTGTGGCACCCATGCTCCCCTGACCTCAACCCCATTGAGAACCTCTGGGGCATCATCAAAAGGAGTGTCTATGATGGCGGGAGGCAGTTCACATCTAAGCAACAGCTCTGGGAGGGTATTCTGTCCTCATGCAAAACAATTAAAGCAGAAACCATCCAAAACCTGACAAATTCAATGGACGAGAGAGTTCAGAAGCTCCTTTCGAACAAGGGGTCCTATGTGCAAATGTAACATCACCTAGAATAAAGTTTTGAGTTGAAAACTGTTTGATTTCAGTTTGTAATAACCTGCTAATGCTTATAATTTCAAAAATGACCATTTTTTTGGTCTTTATTAAAATGAAAAGGTTGAAAACTCTGCTGTGCATAATAATTTGGAACATGCATTTTGAGTGCAGTTTGAGTTTTTTATTTTTTTAAAAATATACTGTTATCATAGGCAGTTTGTACAAAAACCTTTCAATTGTAGTCTAATAGTTATTTGACTGGAAAATTACAATGACTGCAATTCATATAGGTAATTTGGGAAAATCTGAGAAAATATAATTTGCATAATAATTTGGAACACAGTGTATTGTCTATTCCATTTGCACAAAAGCATGTGAAATTAATTGTCAATCAGTGTTGCTTCCTACGTGGACAGTTTGATTTCACAGAAGTTTGATTTACTTGGAGTTGTATTCTGTTGTTTAAGTGTTCCCTTTATTTTCTTGAGCAGTGTATATATATACAGTACAGACCAAAAGTTTGGACACACCTTCTTATTTAAAGATTTTTCTGTATTTTCATGACTTTGAAAATTGTACATTCACACTGAATCAAAACTATGAATTACCACATGTGGAATTATATACTTAACAAGAAAGTGTGAAACAACTGAAAATATATCTTAGATTCTAGGTTCTTCAAAGTAGCCACCTTTTGCTTTGATGACTGCTTTGCACACTCTTGGCATTCTCTTGATGAGCTTCAAGAGGCAGTCACTGGAAATGGTTTTCACTTCACAGGTGTGCCCTGTCAGGTTTAAGAAGTGGGATTTCTTGCCTTATAAATGGGGTTGGGACCATCAGCTGTGTTGTGCAAAAGTCAGGTGGATACACAGCTGATAGTCCTACTGAATAGACTGTTAGAATTTGTATTATGGGGAAAAAAAAGCAGCGAAGTAAAGAAAAACGAGTGGAAATCATTACTTTAAGAAATGAAGGTCAGTCAGTCCGAAAAATTGGGAAAACATTGAAAGTGTCCCCAAGTGCAGTTGCAAAAACCATCAAGCGCTACAAAGAAACTGGCTCACATGAGGACCGCCCCTGGAAAGGAAGACCGAGAGTCACCTCTGCTTCTGAGGATAAGTTTATCCGAGTCACCAGCCTCAGAAATCGCAGGTTAACAGCAGCTCAGATTAGAGACCAGGTCAATGCCACACAGAGTTCTAGCAGCAGACACATCTCTACAACAACTGTTAAGAGGAGACTTTGTGCAGCAGGCCTTCATGGTAAAATAGCTGCTAGGAAACCACTGCTAAGGACAGGCAACAAGCAGAAGAGACTTGTTTGGGCTAAAGAACACAAGGAATGGACATTAGACCAGTGGAAATCTGTGCTTTGGTCTGATGAGTCCAAATTTGAGATCTTTGGTTCCAACCACCGTGTCTTTGTGCGACGCAGAAAAGGTGAACGGATGGACTCTACATGCCTGGTTCCCACCATGAAGCATGGAGGAGGAGGTGTGATGGTGTGGGGTTGTTTTGCTGGTGACACTGTTGGGGATTTATTCAAAATTGAAGGCATACTGTACCAGAATGGCTACCACAGCATCTTGCAGCAGCATGCTATTCCATCCTGTTTGCATTTAGTTGGACCATCATTTATTTTTCAACAGGACAATGACCCCAAACACACCTCCAGGCTGTGTAAGGGCTATTTGACCAAGAAGGAGAGTGATGGGACCTGAACCCAATCGAGATGGTTTGGGGTGAGCTGGACCGCAGAGTGAAGGCAAAAGGGCCAACAAGTGCTAAACATCTCTGGGAACTCCTTCAAGATTGTTGGAAGACCATTTCCAGTGACTACCTCTTGAAGCTCATCAAGAGAATGCCAAGAGTGTGCAAAGCAGTCATCAAAGCAAAGGTGGCTACTTTGAAGAACCTAGAATATAAGACATATTTTCAGTTGTTTAACACTTTTTTGTTAAGTATATAATTCCACATGTGTTAATTCATAGTTTTGATGCCTTCAGTGTGAATGTACAATTTTCAAAGTCATGAAAATACAGAAAAATCTTTAAATGAGAAGGTGTCTCCAAACTTTTGGTCTGTACTGTATATGTATATATATATCTATATATATATATATATATATATATATATATATATATATATATATATATATATATAGCCACACGCAAATACATAATAAAGGAGACTATGTAAGATATGTATATATTACCGTCCCTTATTGAACAGTGCCCTCTCTTGTTATGTACAGCACTGTCCCTTACATATCGGATCATCATTGTTCTCCCCCACCACCCCCATCATTGCTCTCCCACATCACCCCCATCATTGTTCTCCCCACCATACCTCAGTGTTCTCTCTCCCATCCCATCATTGCTTTCCCCACCACCCTCACCATTGCTCTCCCAAACCACACCTCAGTGTCCTCTCCCCCATCATTGCTCTCCTCCACTACGCCCATCATTGCTTTCTTCCACCAGCCTCATCGTTGCTCTCCAACACCACCCCCATCATTGTTCTCTCCACCACCCCTATTATTGTTCTCCTACACCACCCTCATCATTGCTCTCCCACACCACCCCATCATTGTTCTCCCACATCTGTATCATCATTGCTCTCCCCCACCCCCCCCATCATTGCTCTCTCCCACCATCCCCATCATTGCTCTATCCCACTACCCCATCATTGCTCTCCTACACACCCCTTGACACGCCCCCTGGGCCTGTGCTGTGCAGGGGATACCCGGAGCCGGATCGCTGGGGGTTGTAGTCCTCCATGGCTGTGACCCGGTCCGTGCCCAGGGCGGTCAAACCAGTGGCAGTCTTAGTAATGTGACAAATGTCCGACTACGCCACCCGTGGATTGCGGTCAGTGGGGACCGCCGCTGAGGCTGATGTTGTATGCGCAGCCAAGTATGGGATAACTCCCCACGGGAGAAGTATTGCCTCAGGGCAGCTAGAGTGGATGATGGGAGTGATGGTGTGAGCGTCCCAGTACTAATGGTGCTGGTGCGGCGATGAAACACAGAGACGTGTGGTGCAGTTCAGGGTCTTTACTGATGGTATAACGCAGACCCTCCCGGGAGTACTGGCTAGCAGTAGAGGCCTGGTCAGTCTGAGAGCTAGCAGGATCTCCCCCTGGCCAGGTGGAGTTGTAGGCCTCCCCGTCTCTCTGCACTCTTTCCTGGCTACCTTGCTGTGTGCTGGTAGAAGTAGCCCACGTCCCTGAGTATACCGTGTGGTGCTCACCCGTATGGCCGGTGACTTGGGGCCTTCCGTTAGCCTCCGCTTCACGATGGCGGTGCTGGTCCCTTGCTTGTGACCGTGCCTCCGGGCTTCTATGGCCAGAGGACATGGAATCCCCTGCCGGTTGGATTCTGCTGCTGGACCTGGATGTCCCCACAGCCTCGGACTCCGTGTCCGGGTTTAGTGTCTTCAGCCAAGGCGAGCTATCTAGCTTCCAGCCTCTGGCACTCGCTCCTGCTCCTACAGAGCTCCTGCTGTCACTTTCCCTCTCCAGGCTCTGACTCCTCTAATCCTGCCCCAGACCCAGTTTATAAGGGCAGATTCCTCCCCTCCCAGGTTGCATGCTTAGGGCTCCTGACCAGAGAAACCTCCCACTTGCTATCAGACATAATATTTCTATTACTATGGCAACCAGACCCCTGGGGTGCCACATTCCCCCCTAGTAAATTTTAGTACTCCGGGACTAAACACATTTTTAAAGAAACATAAAGACAAGGGTATAATCGATAATACAATAACATATTTACAAGAAGCTTTAGTTCTTTAAAGGTCACGGCGTGTCCGCAACCGGGTGTCCATATCACCCAAGGTGAAGTTTTAACCGAAGTAGGGGACCTGTCCAAAGCAAACCCCTTGCGTTGGCCTTGGGCGTGGCTGCAAGGCTGAAGCTAGCTACTTTGGGCCGCAAGGAGGCCATGCCAGACAGGTTTTCTCTTCCGCGGCCATCTTCGCAAGAGGCACAATGTGCAACTATCTACAAGAATTGTTCCGGTTATCCAGCGTCCATAACCTGTTAGTCCATAGAAATCTGCAGGGTAACTGAGAAACATAATTAATAACAGGCAACAAACGTAAACCATAAACAGTTAAACAGATAAATTCACAGTGCATTAGTTTAAATTTTCCAGCGAGCGGGCATCTGACCTCTAGTGACTCTAGTGGACCTACGGAGCTCACTAACTGGTCCTGCACTACAGGGTGTAGAGGTGTTATGGGCAAGCTGGGCAGCTGTCTGCATACTCTTTGGCTCACTAGGGGCACGGCAGGCTCACTACTAGCAGAGGGTTGATCCTCCTGGGCTGCTGGTATGGATTCTTCTGCCTCCTGGGCCGGCTGCTCTTCCAGCTCTACCTGGTCTTCTGTAGGCACTTGAGGGGCTGGCTGGAGAAAGGTGAGGACGGGCACCACGATAGCATTGTTTACTTGTGTCCAGGACCGGGGAAAGTCTCCGAGTACGGTGCTGATCATTTCCTACTTTTCCTCTACGGGTTGAGGGTCTTCCTGATCTTCATCCGTGCTTTGCAACTTCTCGGGGCACTTTTTCAGGTGGTCTCTGGAGACAGTGGCTGTGGTCTCTCCTCCATCCTTGCTGATGACGTACACCTTTGGATTATTGTGGCTTGATAGCCGTACGGTGTACGGGTCCTTTTCCCACTGGTCGTCCAACTTATGGAGCCGCCTTTTTCTTTTCAAGACCTGCTCTCCAGGTACCAGGGGAACAGCGGGAGCATGTTGGTTATAAGTCCTCTCCTGCCTTTCTCTTGATTGACAGAGACTTCGCTCGACGCTCTCCTGTACTTTCCGGTACTGCTGTTGCCGTTCTGTATCCCAGTCTGTCTCTGGCGAGGCATCCTCGGGTATCAGGAGTCCCATATCCAGGTCAACAGGCAGCTTACCAGGTCTTGCTCGCATTAGGTAAGCCGGGGTACAGTTGGTGGAACCTACCGGGATGTGGTTATACAGGTCCACCAGATCGGGCAGTTTCTCAGGCCACAGACTGCGTTCTTCCAGGGGCAATGTTTTTAGCAGATCTATCACCACCTGGTTCATCTTCTCACAGAGTCCATTGGTTTGGGGGTGATATGGCGTTGTTCTTATCTTCTTGCAGCCATACAGGTTGCAGAACTCCTGGAAGACCTCCGCTTCGAAGGCTGGTCCTTGGTCCGTCAGCACTTGGTCCGGGTACCCGTGTGGGTGGCAGAAGTGCAGCTGGAAGGCTCTGGCTGCTGTCTGAGCCGTCAAGTCCTTGACAGGGACCACCACCAGGAACCGGGAGTAGTGATCCACGATGGTTAGGGCGTAGACATACCCGCTTCTGCTTGGAGCCAGTTTAACATGGTCCAGAGCAACCAGTTCCAGCGGCTGCCTGGTGATGATGGGCTGCAGGGGAGTTCTCTGGCTGGCACGGTCCCTTCTTCTTAGATTGCACGGGCCACAGTCTCTACACCACCTCTCAATGGCTCCTCTCATGCCTATCCAGTAGAACCGTTCACACAGCAGGAACTCCAGCTTCTTCCATCCGAAGTGCCCTGCCCCATTGTGGTAGGCCTCCAGCACCATAGCTGCGTACCGTCTCGGTACCACAACCTGCCAGATCAGTTCATGTGTCCGGGAATTGACCATTCTGCGGCACAACTTCTCCTTGTAGAGAAACAGTCTGCTCTTTTCCGTCCACAGTTGCTTGGTCTCTTCTGGAGCATCTGGGTCCAGGCGGGCGTCAGCCTGGGTTAGCATCTCCTTCACCAGACGGACTGCGGGGTCACTGTCTTGTGTCTCCGCCCAGTTGTAGTGGGGTAAGGGGTTGAACGTAGCGGATTGCTGGCCCCTCACACGGTGGGAATACTGGGTAATCCCATGACGGTGAAACGCAGGGAGTTCGATCTCTTCCAATACTTCTGGATCCTCCCCTTCGTCCGGTAGGTTTGGCATCCTTGACAGGGCGTCCGCGTTGGTATTGGAGCGCCCTGCCCGGTATTTGATCGTGAACTCATAATTGGACAGGCGGGCCATCCATCTCTGCTCCAGGGCACCCAGTCTTGCAGTGTCCAGGTGTGTCAACGGGTTGTTGTCCATGTACACGGTGAACCTGGAAGAGGCAAGGTAATGCTTGAAACGTTCGGTTACTGCCCACACCACTGCCAGGAACTCTAGCTTGAACGAGCTGTAATTCTCAGGGTTTCTTTCGGTGGGTCGCAGTTTTCGGCTGGCGCAAGCAATTACCCGTTCTCTCCCCTGCTGGATCTGGGACAGTACGGCTCCTAGCCCGATGTTGCTTGCGTCCGTGTGGAGGATAAAGGGCTGGCTGTAATCAGGGTACGCCAGGATTTCATCCCCCGTGAGGGCCATCTTCAGCTGGCGGAAGGACTCCTCTTCCAGCTTTTCCCATTTGAAGGGTGGCTTCTGGGTTTTGGCCTTCCTGGACTGGCCTATCAGGAGGTCCTGCATAGGAGCTGCCTTCTTGGTAAAACCGGGAATGAATCTTCGGTAGTAGCCTACCAACACGAGGAACTGCCGCACTTCCTTTATGCTGGAGGGTCTTGGCCAGTCCTTAATCACGGTGATCTTGTCAGGGTCGGGGGCTACTCCGTCAGCACTCACCGTGTGGTGCTCACCCGTATGGCCGGTGACTTGGGGCCTTCCGTTAGCCTCCGCTTCACGATGGCGGTGCTGGTCCCTTGCTTGTGACCGTGCCTCCGGGCTTCTATGGCCAGAGGACATGGAATCCCCTGCCGGTTGGATTCTGCTGCTGGACCTGGATGTCCCCACAGCCTCGGACTCCGTGTCCGGGTTTAGTGTCTTCAGCCAAGGCGAGCTATCTAGCTTCCAGCCTCTGGCACTCGCTCCTGCTCCTACAGAGCTCCTGCTGTCACTTTCCCTCTCCAGGCTCTGACTCCTCTAATCCCGCCCCAGACCCAGTTTATAAGGTCAGATTCCTCCCCTCCCAGGTCTGGGCGGACAGTGTTGCATGCTTAGGGCTCCTGACCAGAGAAACCTCCCACTTGCTCTCAGACATAATATTTCTATTACTGTGGCAACCAGACCCCTGGGGTGCCACACCCTCATCATTGCTCTCCTACCACCCTCATCATTGCTCTCCCCACCCTCTTCATTGCTGTCCCACACCACCCTCATCATTGCTCTCTCCTACCATCCCCATCACCCTGATCATTGCTCTCCCACACCCCCTCATCATTGCTTTCTCCCACCACCCCCATCATTGCTCCCACCACACCCATCACCCTCATCATTACTCTCCCACACCACCCTCATCATTGCTCTCCCACCCCCGTCATCATTGCTCTCTCCTACCACCCTCATTATTGCTCTCTCTCACCCTCATCATTGCTCTCTCCCACACCACCCTCATCATTGCTCTCTCACACCACCCTCACCCTCATTATTGCTCTCTACCACCCTCATCATTGTTCTCCTACACCACCCTCATCATTGCTCTCTCCCACACTACCCTCATAATTGCTCTCCCCCACCCTCATCATTGCTCTTCCACATGCCTCTCATCACTGCTCTCCCCCACCCTCATCATTGCTCTCTCCCACCACCCCATCATTGATCTCTCCCACCACCCCATCATTGCTCTCTCCTACAATCATCATTGCTCTCTCCCACCACCCCCATTATTGCTCTCCCACACCACCCCATCATTGCTCTCTCCCACCACCCCCATCATTGCTCACTCCCACAATCATCATTGCTCTCTCCCACCACCCCAGTCATTGCTCTCCCACACCACCCCATCATTGCTCTCTCTCACCACCCTATCACCTTCATCATTGCTCTCCCAGACTACCCTCATCAATGCTCTCCCACACCCTCTCATCATTGCTCTCCTCCACCCTCATCATCGCTCTCTCCCAACACCCCATCATTGCTCTCTCCCACCACCTCCATCATAGCTCTCTCCCACCCTCATCATTACTCTCTCCGTCCACCCCCATCACCCTCATCATTGCTCTCCCACACCACTCCTATCATTGCTCTCTCCCACCACCCCATCAACCTCATTATTGCTCTCCCACACCACCCCATCATTGCTCTCTCCCACCACCCCATCATTGCTCTCTCCCACCACCCCATCACCCTCATCATTGCTCTCCTACACTACCCTCATTATTGCTCACCCACACCATCCCCATCATTGCTCTCTCCCATCACCCCCATCACCCTCATCATTGCTCTCCCACACCACCCCATCATTGCTCTCCCTCGCCCTCATCATTGCTCTTTTACACCACCCCCATAATTGTTTCCCGTACATCTGCCTCATGATTGGTCTCCGCTCCCTATTATTGCCCTCTGCCACCACACCTCGGTGACCTCTCCCCAGTGTATTGGATAAAAAAAATAAAAAAAACACTTACCTCTTTGCCCATTCCCCTGCAGCATCGTCCTCACCGGCAACTTTCTCTCTGATACAGGTGCACGCTTCATGATGACGTCATCAAGCTGCGCATGTCTGTGTCAGACAGAAAGCGCCAGGCAGGAAGCAGAGGACGGATCCCTGCAGCTCTTCTGCCATTTCCTCCTATAGGCAGCAGAGCTGCAGGGATTGCTCCCTACCCACCGTGTATAATGAGAGCAATCTGGCCATGGGCCCGTGTAGCCTGGGGGCCGAGAAACTGGTCAGATTTCCCTCAGTATTAGCCACTCTGCAAGGGCCCCCCTGGACCTCTGGGCCCTGGTGCAGCTGCACTGGCTGCACCGGCGGTATGTCTGCCCCTGTCTAGGCATATTTTAGTATTGCCATATCTATTTTAATCATGAAATAAAGGATTTGATTTTATGGATTGAAGATGGACTCACTTCCTTCACAAGCAATACCAAAGTCTGGCAGAGAGAAGACTCAGGGCTTCTCCACACCAGAAACTTACCTGGTTTCCATCAAGGGTGAGCTGAATTTTTTTTCATTGCTTTAGGATTCAGATCTGCTTGTCGGTTCAATCAATCATCACATGACTGTTTATATGGTGTTTGCATTCTTTCGGTTATATGTCATTTAGCGTCTCATCTTGCTTCTCTTCTCATAATAGTGACGCACCCCCTGGGCCGTGGGGTACCCGGTGCCGGGCCGGTAGATGCTGGGGGATGTGTCACAGTGGCGGTGACCCGGTCCGTGACCCAGAGCGGTCATTCAAAAGGGGGATATTTACAGGGGATTTATGTACAAAGTTCGTGACGCCACCTGTGGTATGCGGCTAAGGGAGCCGCCGCTGCGGAGCAGGTCCTCTGGAGCTGATGTTACTGCAGCAGGGATGGTGTGGCTCTCCACAGGTAGAGCTTAGCTCCAGGGCAGTGTAGATGGGATAGGTGTGCTGGGCGTTGTAGTACAGGATTTGATGGCGCAGCAATAATCACTGAGACAATGGGATGCAGTCCTCAGGGTCTTTACTCACGGTTATTGCAGTCCAAGTTACAGGTACCAGTGTAACTTCCCTCGTCGTGCTGCGCTTACTTGGGGAGGGGTTCGGGCAACCCTCAGATAGCTCCGGAGTACTTAACGGGACCCCCTTCTGTGTACTTTCTCTGGCCGTCTCCCTGCACCTCATACCAAGTGTCCCAATCTGGTACCTGCGGGCCTTGTCGGGCGACGTCTGTTCTGTCCCCTGGGTCTTCTATAGCTACCTTCTTGGTGAGACTGATATGGACTGTTGGCTGCAGGACTTGAAATACTGCAGCCTCCGGTTTCTAGTTGAGACATAGAGTGCTCTGCTAGTTGAGGGACCGATCCCCTTTGTGTGGCCTGACCCCTCCACCTCCTGGTAGATTCGGGCGTACGGGTGGCCTCCAGCACTGCCCGTACCCCTGGGGTCCCTTCCTCGTTCCTGGATCCCTTCCCGCTCCTCTCCTTCTCCTTCAGTCCTGGGCCTCTCCTCAGGCCCTCTGCCTGAGCAGAGCTCCTGCACAGCCCTGCTCCACTCACTGTAAATTGTTGTCACTGTTCTGACTGGACTGAACTCACTAAACAAGATGGCTTCTCTATTTATACCTTCCTCTCATGTGCTCCCCTGACTACGTTCTCCACCCACACCCACTACATAGCTCCTCCCACAGCTAGGGACCCGGGACTGTGCTCTCCCTTAGGAGCAATCTCGCCCTACCCCCACTACGGGTATGTGTTGGATGCAGGTGTTAGGGTCCCGAGCTGTACTCCTTCCTTACCTGATACCACACCTCTGGGTGAGATGCAGTACCTCTGTGGCGACTGAACCCTCAGGGGCGCCACAATAGAACATGGGAACATGGATTAGGATTTGGGATACTACAGTACCTGAAGAAAATTTGCATAAATGACCCAGAAAACCATTTTAGGTCACAATCTAGCCAAAGAAAAATTCTTTAGCTCCAGGGAATACTTTCTATGGTTGGACGATATCACTCAGAAATGAAATGTAGTTTCTACTCATGCTGAGAAAAAGGTTTGAACTCTTGCTCTTAATGGTCGTGTGGAGTCAGAGGTCCATGGATTTTTTTGCGTCCAAAACTAATTTTGGGGAGTGTGGGGAGGCACTTCATTGGCTCTTGAACTATTTTTGTTGATCATTCCTGAAATTTCTTCTATGTCTTGGTGACCTTTAGGATTAATGTTTGGAAAAGACATGCTCCCTTCACTTAGAACTTCAAGTATTTGTTTCTATTAAGGCCCCAAAAGACTGGATATCTAAAGGGCACAAATTAGAAGTTACAACCTTGGATCATTTCATTAGCGAGGAGCCCTTCAGCCCATGTTTGTCAATATCACGTTTCCGGAAGTAATCCTAAGAGAATCAATAGGAAAAATCTGATAATTTTCAATGATCAATTGAGTCCAGCAAATCTTCTCTGGGAACCTCATCTTCAATATGCTGCATATCTGGATAAGTAACATTCTTAAAGACTAATCATTCTACTTTTGATATAATTTAATGTTTCATAAATCAATAATACACATTGATTTAAATGAGAAATTTGCTTCTTTTTCCTCCTGGACTAATCTTTCACTCTCAATTCATGGGAAAAATCTCTATTCAGTGGAGACAGATTTAGGCATCACTGAAATAGGAGATGACAATGAATAATCAGTCCAGAAGGAAGAAGCAGATTTCTCTAATAATATATATTACAAAGTTCATGTGTACAATTCATTTATGGAAAAAAAATAAACCTTAGTTTCTCTTTAAAGCACAAGCTATCAGTACTGAGGCCAGGGACGCTTTACACATAGAGAAAATGTGATAAAATAATTCATAATACAAACTGCATACATTTTAATCCTTTAGCATTAAAGGAGGTACATGTAGGTTAGTTTTGGGGTCAGTAAGTGTGTAGAGGGCTCTGCAGCTGAGCTCCCTCTTGACGCAGTTATATGCTGTTATATAGCCGGCATCTGCCTCTAACTGCAATGACTGGAACACGCTCCGATCGCTGCAGTTAACCATTTAAATGCTGCTGTCATTCTCTGACATTTAAATGGAGTTGTTCCTGGTGGTGGTGGGCTACCATGGCAACAGGGGTCTGCTGAGGACCCACGTAACTGCTATCCTGGTGCTACTGTGAAACTTAGACTTTGGCTGAACTTCATATGAGACCATAATATATACTGTATACTACAATACTGTGGCATATATACTGTATATATTGTGACAAAGTCACTGGCAGAGTGCTGGAGGGGAGATATGTTTCACTGAGGCAATTAGCTTCAGTGATGTGAAATCTGGAAGTCTTCTCCTTCATGGTAGGTGCTGAGAGGGTTAATCAGCCATATTTAAATGGGCCAGTTTTTTTGTGAACGACTATAGAGCAGGTGGGAGGTCGTTCACCATATCTCCACCCCAGAGTGTGGTCTGAGGTTTAAATACTTGGCCTGTTGAGGTATTCAGAGTTTAGTAGTGCTGGAAAGAGGAACTCCAGTGTTTTTGTGTCCTGAGAAGGAAAAAGCTGAACCACTGTATGGTTGTCCTCCAGCGCGGACGGATCCCCGCAACAACACGGACTGTGCTGTATGTTATGTTTTGTTTTTGCCAACTCTGAACTGGTTTGTGCTGCATACCAATAAACCAAGCATAGACTTAAAGAGACAGGTAACCTGTGTCTACCTCCGTGAGGAGGGAAAAATGCAAAAGTAAAAATGAAAATTGGTTGCAGAAGCATGGATTTTCAAAGTAAATACAGCAGCCTCATTAGGTCTAAGACATTTAATAATGCGTGCAAGCTGATAGTGTGAAATCTTGTGACAGATCCACTTTTAAATAAGAAATCAATCTTTCTGTCCATTTGTCATTTCTGAAGGTGGATTCCTTCACTAGAAAAAATATTTATTTGCTAATTCTTCAACTGTAGGTAAGGAGTTGCTAAAGTAGATATGCTGAAATATTGCACCAACACGTATTTTGCGCCTGGGCTAATCTTCTCTGGTATTATACAGTTTACCGCTGCTTCACATTTTTAATGAGGGACAAAATCTTGCCTTCATGGAACAATAAAGGTCACCGGTGTCATTTTGATCAATAGCGTCTGTCAAAACCTCAGAAACAGATTGGCTTTCTAATAAGGATTCTTGTGAGGAGGCAGCTACCGGACTAACAATTTAATGTCTCGTTTAGTGGTGAAAAGCTTCTGAATCTGCCCTTTAAGCCAACTGAATAACTCCTTGGCCTCAGACTGAATCTGGCCATTATCTGATGATAATGAAGACGATTGATATAGATCTCCCACATTATCATCTTGTAGAGGGTGGGACAACTTGCAACAGGATGGACTCCTCTGCACATGCACAAAGGCTGAAGAAAATGGCACCATCGGCATGGACCGCCCATAGAAAAGTGTATAGCGTTAGAAAATAAAGAAGTTATTGCGGAATGCAGAATATTGATACAATAGACCTACAAATATCCGGAAAGGACTAAATAATACCAAGTAATCAAAATATAAAAATGTATCGCTGACAACAAGAAGCTGGGACAAAACAATATAAAAACAGAAAGACGAGGAAGTTAAAAATCATGAGAGGTGGAGGGACACAGCGAAAAAAGATGGAATCAGTAATGAGGCCAAATAACTAAAATGTAAATTATTATGCACTGCTCAAAAAAATAAAGGGAACACTTAAGCAACAGAATATAACTCCAAGTCAATCAAACTTCTGTGAAATCAAACTGTCCACTTAGGAAGCAACACTGATTGACAATCAATTTCACATGCTGTTGTGCAAATGGAATAGACAATAGATGGAAATTATTGGCAATTTTTAAAGCACACTCAATAAAGGAGTGGTTCTGCAGGTGGGGACCACAGACCACATCTCAGTACCAGTGCTTTCTGGCTGATGTTTTGGTCACTTTTGAATGTTGGTTGTGCTTTCACACTCGTGGTAGCATGAGACGGACTCTACAACCCACAGAAGTTGCTCAGGTAGTGCAGCTCATCCAAGATGGCACATCAATGCGAGCTGTGGCAAGAAGGTTTGCTGTGTCTGTCAGCATAGTGTCGAGAGGCTGGAGGTGCTACCAGGAGACAGGCCAGTACACCAGAAGACGTGGAGGGGGCCGTAGGAGGGCAACAACCCAGCAGCAGGACCTCTACCTCCGACTTTGTGCAAGGAGGAACAGAAGGAGCACTGCCAGAGCCCTGCAAAATTACCTCCAGCAGGCCACAAATGTGCATGTGTCTGCACAAATGGTTAGAAACTGACTCCATGAGGGTGGTATGAGGGCCCGACGTCCACAGATGGGGGTTGTGCTCACAGCCCAACACCGTGCAGGACGCTTGGCATTTGCCACAGAACATCAGGATTGGCAAAGTCGCCACTGGCGTCCTGTGCTCTTCACAGATGAAAGCAGGTTCACACTGAACACATGTGACAGACGTGACAGAGTCTGGAGACGCCGTGGAGAGCGATCTGCTGCCTGCAACATCCTTCAGCATGACCGGTTTGGCAGTGGGTCAGTAATGGTGTGGGGTAGCATTTCTTTGGAGGGCCGCACAGCCCTCCATGTGCTCACCTGAGGTAGCCTGACTGCCATTAGGTACCGAGATGAGATCCTCAGATCCCTTGTGACACCATATGCTGGTGCGGTTGGCCCTGGGTTCCTCCTAATTCAGGACAATGCCAGACGTCATGTGGCTGGAGTATGTCAGCAGTTCCTGCATGATGAAGGCATTGAAGCTATGGACTGGCCCGTCTGTTCCCTAGACCTGAATCCGATTGAGCACATCTGGGACATCATGTCTCGCTCCATCCACCAACATCACGTTGCACCACAGACTGTCCAGGAGTTGGCGGATGCTTTAGTCCAGGTATGGGAGGAGATCCCACAGGAGACCATCCGCAACCTCATCAGGAGCATGCCCAGGCGTTGTAGGGAGGTCATACAGGCACGTGGAGGCCACACACAATACTAAGCCTCATTTTGACTTGTTTTAAGGACATAACATCAAGGTTGGATCAGCCTGTAGTGTGTTTTTCCACTTTAATTTTGGGGGTGACTCCAAATCCAGGCCTCCATTGGTTAATAAATTTGATTTCCATTGATGATTTTTGTGTGATTTTGTTGTCAGTACATTCAACTTTGTACAGAACAAAGTATTCAATGAGAATATGACGCACCCCCTGGGCCGTGGGGTACTCGGCAGCCGGGCATCTGTGGATGCCGGTGGGGGATATCACGGTGGCTGGCCCGGTCCGTGACCCAGGGCGGTCAGTAAAAGGGGAATATTTATAGGGGATTTGGAAAGTTCGTGATGCCACCTGTGGAATGCGGCCAAAGGGAGCTGCCGCTGCGGAGCAGTCCTCTGGAGCTGGTGTTACGGCAGCAGGGATGGTGTGGCTCTCCACAGGTAGAGCTAGCTCCAGGGCAGTGTAGGGGTAGATGGTGGATGCTGGGAGAGACGGCAGGACGGTCCTGGAGGAAAGACGGACACTCACACGGGGGTAAGCTTCAGTACCTTTACTGGTGATGATGCAGGCACGGTCCAGGGTACTCCGGACGAAGGGCGCACTTTTGGACTCTCCCTCCTGATCCGTGGCTTTACTCGCTAAGCTTCTGGCCTGCCTGGAACTGGGCCTAGCTTGGTACTGTCTCTCTCCTTGCACCTGCTGACCTGGTGGTAGGGCCTTCTTTTGGAGATTACTCTCCCTGGACGCTGGGGCCTCCGTGACTCCTAGCCCTGGTACTGTAGTCAGCGTTTGGTAAACCTGGGACCTGTAGTCCTCCAGGGGTTCCGGTGGTCCCTACTGGGTATAAAGGGACCCATAGGTGCGGACCCGCTGTCCGGTATATATCTCGGGGTGAGCCTGGTATGCACCTCTGTCCCCTCGCTACTTCTTCCTTCTCCTCTCGCCTTCGGCCACACTCCGGGCCCTCACACGTGCTGTAGGCCTTGGCTCGCCTAAGCACAGCAGCCAGCGTGCTGCCTCTTCGCTGCTCTCTGAGCGTCAGCACACTCCCAGACTCTCTCTGTCTGACTCCAAACTCTGACTTAAACTGACTAAAGACTAACTGAGCTGCCTGGCTCCACCCTCCCTATAGATATCCCTAACGGGCTCCCTCTGCTGGTCTGAGGTGGTAGGGTGGAGGTGTGTGAATGTGTGAGGGCCTCTTGTGGAGAAGTCCATCCATGCACCCTTCTGGGTTCTGTGGCACCAATGTGCAGCAGGGCGCCACAAATATTTTATTCATTCAGATCTAGGAGGTGTTATTTGAGTGTTCCTTTTATTTTTTTGAGCAGTGTATTATGCAAGTCATGATAAAGTACACAAAATAGTAATAAATGGGGGAAAGCTTCATTTATGAATAAACAAGTGCATACTTGAGTAAAATACATAAATATATAACAGGAAAAATGACCATATGTTAACTTTAAAATATATTTTATTTTTCTATTTATTATACTCACTTATATAGCGCCATTAATTCCCCAGCGCTTTACAGACATTATCATCACTGTCCCCATTGAAGCTCACAATCTACATTCCCTATCAGTATGTCTTTTGGAGTGTGGGAGGAAACCGGAGAACCCGGTGGAAACCCACGGAAACACGGGGAGAACATACAAACTCCTTGAAGATGTTGTCCCTGGACCCAGCGCTGCAAGGCAGCAGTGCTAACCACTGAGCCACCGTGCTACCCTCTACTACATACATAAATAACCAAGCAATGTGAACTGAGGTCTAAGATGGTAGACATGCAAGAAATAGGAGCATGTTCACACTAGCAAAAAGAAACAAAACCTACAAAAGACAAAAGACAAAAATATATCTCATACCCTACCATCATTGTATATAAATGTAAAGCAAAGTTGCATAATAAATATAGGGTACTTAGTGAACTATTTTTGATCAAAAAAAGTATACAAGCCGTCCCACCAGCGGCAAGGTGACCCTAAATTGGGACGGTACCTATACTGCCTATATTAAAAACCTTACTGTATATCAAAGTTGAAGTAATGCATATAAAAGGGTAGACAAATAGGACCGGGTCCCAACTCCAGACCACCCAGGCCCGTGGTAAGCTACATATATACCAGTCAGCTCAACAAAGGGGATGCCACACCCTTAAATTGCACAGAATGCAAACAAGACAAAAAACCAAGCAATGTGAACTGAGGTCTAAGATGGTAGACATGCAAGAAATAGGAGCATGTTCACACTAGCAAAAAGAAACAAAACCAACAAAAGACAAAAATATATCTCATACCCTACCATCATTGTATATAAATGTAAAGCAAAGTTGCATAATAAATATAGGGTACTTAGTGAACTATTTTTGATCAAAAAAAGTATACAAGCCGTCCCACCAGCGGCAAGGTGACCCTAAATTGGGACGGTACCTATACTGCCTATATTAAAAACCTTACTGTATATCAAAGTTGAAGTAATGCATATAAAAGGGTAGACAAATAGGACCGGGTCCCAACTCCAGACCACCCAGGCCCGTGGTAAGCTACATATATACCAGTCAGCTCAACAAAGGGGATGCCACACCCTTAAATTGCACAGAATGCAAACAAGACAAAAAACCAAGCAATGTGAACTGAGGTCTAAGATGGTAGACATGCAAGAAATAGGAGCATGTTCACACGAGCAAAAAGAAACAAAACCTACAAAAGACAAAAGACAAAAATATATCTCATACCCTACCATCATTGTATATAAATGTAAAGCAAAGTTGCATAATAAATATAGGGTACTTAGTGAACTATTTTTGATCAAAAAAAGTATACAAGCCGTCCCATCAGCGGCAAGGTGACCCTAAATTGGGACGGTACCTATACTGCCTATATTAAAAACCTTACTGTATATCAAAGTTGAAGTAATGCATATAAAAGGGTAGACAAATAGGACCAGGTCCCAACTCCAGACCACCCAGGCCCGTGGTAAGCTACATATATACCAGTCAGCTCAACAAAGGGGATGCCACACCCTTAAATTGCACAGAATGCAAACAAGACAAAAAACCAAGCAATGTGAACTGAGGTCTAAGATGGTAGACATGCAAGAAATAGGAGCATGTTCACACTAGCAAAAAGAAACAAAACCTACAAAAGACAAAAGACAAAAATATATCTCATACCCTACCATCATTGTATATAAATGTAAAGCAAAGTTGCATAATAAATATAGGGTACTTAGTGAACTATTTTTGATCAAAAAAAGTATACAAGCCGTCCCACCAGCGGCAAGGTGACCCTAAATTGGGACGGTACCTATACTGCCTATATTAAAAACCTTACTGTATATCAAAGTTGAAGTAATGCATATAAAAGGGTAGACAAATAGGACCGGGTCCCAACTCCAGACCACCCAGGCCCGTGGTAAGCTACATATATACCAGTCAGCTCAACAAAGGGGATGCCACACCCTTAAATTGCACAGAATGCAAACAAGACAAAAAACCAAGCAATGTGAACTGAGGTCTAAGATGGTAGACATGCAAGAAATAGGAGCATGTTCACACTAGCAAAAAGAAACAAAACCTACAAAAGACAAAAGACAAAAATATATCTCATACCCTACCATCATTGTATATAAATGTAAAGCAAAGTTGCATAATAAATATAGGGTACTTAGTGAACTATTTTTGATCAAAAAAAGTATACAAGCCGTCCCACCAGCGGCAAGGTGACCCTAAATTGGGACGGTACCTATACTGCCTATATTAAAAACCTTACTGTATATCAAAGTTGAAGTAATGCATATAAAAGGGTAGACAAATAGGACCGGGTCCCAACTCCAGACCACCCAGGCCCGTGGTAAGCTACATATATACCAGTCAGCTCAACAAAGGGGATGCCACACCCTTAAATTGCACAGAATGCAAACAAGACAAAAAAACCAAGCAATGTGAACTGAGGTCTAAGATGGTAGACATGCAAGAAATAGGAGCATGTTCACACTAGCAAAAAGAAACAAAACCTACAAAAGACAAAAGACAAAAATATATCTCATACCCTACCATCATTGTATATAAATGTAAAGCAAAGTTGCATAATAAATATAGGGTACTTAGTGAACTATTTTTGATCAAAAAAAGTATACAAGCCGTCCCACCAGCGGCAAGGTGACCCTAAATTGGGACGGTACCTATACTGCCTATATTAAAAACCTTACTGTATATCAAAGTTGAAGTAATGCATATAAAAGGGTAGACAAATAGGACCGGGTCCCAACTCCAGACCACCCAGGCCCGTGGTAAGCTACATATATACCAGTCAGCTCAACAAAGGGGATGCCACACCCTTAAATTGCACAGAATGCAAACAAGACAAAAAACCAAGCAATGTGAACTGAGGTCTAAGATGGTAGACATGCAAGAAATAGGAGCATGTTCACACTAGCAAAAAGAAACAAAACCTACAAAAGACAAAAGACAAAAATATATCTCATACCCTACCATCATTGTATATAAATGTAAAGCAAAGTTGCATAATAAATATAGGGTACTTAGTGAACTATTTTTGATCAAAAAAAGTATACAAGCCGTCCCACCAGCGGCAAGGTGACCCTAAATTGGGACGGTACCTATACTGCCTATATTAAAAACCTTACTGTATATCAAAGTTGAAGTAATGCATATAAAAGGGTAGACAAATAGGACCGGGTCCCAACTCCAGACCACCCAGGCCCGTGGTAAGCTACATATATACCAGTCAGCTCAACAAAGGGGATGCCACACCCTTAAATTGCACAGAATGCAAACAAGACAAAAAACCAAGCAATGTGAACTGAGGTCTAAGATGGTAGACATGCAAGAAATAGGAGCATGTTCACACTAGCAAAAAGAAACAAAACCTACAAAAGACAAAAGACAAAAATATATCTCATACCCTACCATCATTGTATATAAATGTAAAGCAAAGTTGCATAATAAATATAGGGTACTTAGTGAACTATTTTTGATCAAAAAAAGTATACAAGCCGTCCCACCAGCGGCAAGGTGACCCTAAATTGGGACGGTACCTATACTGCCTATATTAAAAACCTTACTGTATATCAAAGTTGAAGTAATGCATATAAAAGGGTAGACAAATAGGACCGGGTCCCAACTCCAGACCACCCAGGCCCGTGGTAAGCTACATATATACCAGTCAGCTCAACAAAGGGGATGCCACACCCTTAAATTGCACAGAATGCAAACAAGACAAAAAACCAAGCAATGTGAACTGAGGTCTAAGATGGTAGACATGCAAGAAATAGGAGCATGTTCACACTAGCAAAAAGAAACAAAACCTACAAAAGACAAAAGACAAAAATATATCTCATACCCTACCATCATTGTATATAAATGTAAAGCAAAGTTGCATAATAAATATAGGGTACTTAGTGAACTATTTTTGATCAAAAAAAGTATACAAGCCGTCCCACCAGCGGCAAGGTGACCATAACTTGGGACGGTACCTATACTGCCTATATAAAAACCTTACTGTATATCAAAGTTGAAGTAATGCATATAAAAGGGTAGACAAATAGGACCGGGTCCCAACTCCAGACCACCCAGGCCCGTGGTAAGCTACATATATACCAGTCAGCTCAACAAAGGGGATGCCACACCCTTAAATTGCACAGAATGCAAACAAGACAAAAAACCAAGCAATGTGAACTGAGGTCTAAGATGGTAGACATGCAAGAAATAGGAGCATGTTCACACTAGCAAAAAGAAACAAAACCTACAAAAGACAAAAGACAAAAATATATCTCATACCCTACCATCATTGTATATAAATGTAAAGCAAAGTTGCATAATAAATATAGGGTACTTAGTGAACTATTTTTGATCAAAAAAATTATACAAGCCGTCCCACCAGCGGCAAGGTGACCCTAAATTGGGACGGTACCTATACTGCCTATATTAAAAACCTTACTGTATATCAAAGTTGAAGTAATGCATATAAAAGGGTAGACAAATAGGACCGGGTCCCAACTTCAGACCACCCAGGCCCGTGGTAAGCTACATATATACCAGTCAGCTCAACAAAGGGGATGCCACACCCTTAAATTGCACAGAATGCAAACAAGACAAAAAACCAAGCAATGTGAACTGAGGTCTAAGATGGTAGACATGCAAGAAATAGGAGCATGTTCACACTAGCAAAAAGAAACAAAACCTACAAAAGACAAAAGACAAAAATATATCTCATACCCTACCATCATTGTATATAAATGTAAAGCAAAGTTGCATAATAAATATAGGGTACTTAGTGAACTATTTTTGATCAAAAAAAGTATACAAGCCGTCCCACCAGCGGCAAGGTGACCCTAAATTGGGACGGTACCTATACTGCCTATATTAAAAACCTTACTGTATATCAAAGTTGAAGTAATGCATATAAAAGGGTAGACAAATAGGACCGGGTCCCAACTCCAGACCACCCAGGCCCGTGGTAAGCTACATATATACCAGTCAGCTCAACAAAGGGGATGCCACACCCTTAAATTGCACAGAATGCAAACAAGACAAAAAACCAAGCAATGTGAACTGTCCTATTTGTCTACCCTTTTATATGCATTACTTCAACTTTAATATACAGTAAGGTTTTTAATATAGGCAGTATAGGTACCGTCCCAATTTAGGGTCACCTTGCCGCTGGTGGGACGGCTTGTATACTTTTTTTGATCAAAAATAGTTCACTAAGTACCCTATATTTATTATGCAACTTTGCTTTACATTTATATACAATGATGGTAGGGTATGAGATATATTTTTGTCTTTTGTCTTTTGTAGGTTTTGTTTCTTTTTGCTAGTGTGAACATGCTCCTATTTCTTGCATGTCTACCATCTTAGACCTCAGTTCACATTGCTTGGTTTTTTGTCTTGTTTGCATTCTGTGCAATTTAAGGGTGTGGCATCCCATTTGTTGAGCTGACTGGTATATATGTAGCTTACCACGGGCCTGGGTGGTCTGGAGTTGGGACCCGGTCCTATTTGTCTACCCTTTTATATGCATTACTTCAACTTTGATATACAGTAAGGTTTTTAATATAGGCAGTATAGGTACCGTCCCAATTTAGGGTCACCTTGCCGCTGGTGGGACGGCTTGTATACTTTTTTTGATCAAAAATAGTTCACTAAGTACCCTATATTTATTATGCAACTTTGCTTTACATTTATATACAATGATGGTAGGGTATGAGATATATTTTTGTCTTTTGTCTTTTGTAGGTTTTGTTTCTTTTTGCTAGTGTGAACATGCTCCTATTTCTTGAATGTCTACCATCTTAGACCTCAGTTCACATTGCTTGGTTTTTTGTCTTGTTTGCATTCTGTGCAATTTAAGGGTGTGGCATCCCCTTTGTTGAGCTGACTGGTATATATGTAGCTTACCACGGGCCTGGGTGGTCTGGAGTTGGGACCCGGTCCTATTTGTCTACCCTTTTATATGCATTACTTCAACTTTGATATACAGTAAGGTTTTTAATATAGGCAGTATAGGTACCGTCCCAATTTAGGGTCACCTTGCCGCTGGTGGGACGGCTTGTATACTTTTTTTGATCAAAAATAGTTCACTAAGTACCCTATATTTATTATGCAACTTTGCTTTACATTTATATACAATGATGGTAGGGTATGAGATATATTTTTGTCTTTTGTAGGTTTTGTTACATACATAAATAGAATAGTTAATCTACATATGATAGTAAAATGATATCATGGATCTATACACAATGGTAAAGAATCTCCATGAGCAATGTGTTCCCTCCACCTCACCCTCCAATGCGCATTTTGCAAATGCTTCTTCATGGAGTGGTGAAGTGGGGAAGAGATATGTATATAAAGGAAAGGCATGAGGGGGTAAATATTCAGGGGTAATCAATCCACCATGCTCCACTTACATGGCTGTGATCCAGATGCTCAAAGACAAAGGACGCAGCAGATGACGCGCCTAGGCCCACTCACACCTATGACTAATGGCACTGATGCGAGTGACGTCAGCAGCATTGCCTGTTCTGCCCATAGTTGAGCACACAGTGTGAATGCGCACAGCATGGCGGTGGCCATATTAGAAGAAGGAAGTACCTACGGTTGCCTAGAACAAAATATTATGGATTATATTATGACCAACAGGTATTACTATACATAGCCAAGACACTTTTCGAGATATAAATGATAACAATAATAACGACTGTTGTCAAAAGTAATTGATATAAAGAGTGTATGAATACTGAATCATGAAATAACGGTGGAGCAATGATTATAATTATGATAAAAAAAATTATAAAAATAAAAATTATATATATAATAAAAAATTAAGAATGAAATAATAAATTAATGATTAATACTTGATAATGAATAAACAAAAAAGAAAGAAGAGCCGTAAGAAGCGTGTTTTACGCGAAACAGCTGTCGCTCATTTTACTATTCCAGGTCTACGCTCCTCAAATGTTGCCAAAATATAGTTACTGTTTTAACGTACCAGTGGTGAGTGCTGCTATTTTCTTTTTCATATTTTTGTATGAAAAATATAAAAAGAAAATATGCAAAAAATACAAAAAATATTGTGAAAGTGGTAACCCAAATTGATATAAAAGTCTATATATTTAAAATGAATGTGTCTAAGTAAGGAATAATATAAATAACAAGTTAAAAATGTGGTATGCTATACAAAATAATAAATAATATGTTATATCTAAATGATTATAATGTTAGAGGATGGAAAAAAGTATACAGACATTACATCATGGGATCACAGCTGATTCTTTCTGTGAGGTAAAATATTGTTTAGAAACAGGCAGGGAAATGTTTTACCTCACAGAAACAATCAGATGTGATCCCATGCTGTCCTGTCTGTATACTCTTTTGCTTCCTCCCCTGCTGTAATGTCTGTATACTCTTTTGTTTCCTCCTCTGCCCAGGAGATGTGGTATGATCAGACTATGTTCCTGCACAGTCAGACACAGCCATTACACAGGGAAACATTTATAAGATTATCTCGGCACAGGAACGTCTTATTTAATCACATCCAATAGTGGAAATTATTATTACTCCAAGATCTGTTGATTAAAATATACTTTTGTTTGTGGCACAACCCCTCTAAGTACTATTTCTAAATAATAACAAACATCACTATACTGTTCCTGAGCAAAGTCCACTATAGAAATAATACCACATACTAGAAACAAATAATGCTGCCATGCCATGTCCATATATTACACCAAATAGTGACCAAATAATACCACCATACTGATTACACAGTCCAACAACAAAAAAAATCTTGTTTTTTAGGCCTGTTCCTGGAGTTACTTGGGGCTTAAATTGCATTGGATAGTTTGCATCAGCTCTAGTTTCTTAGATGTGGTTGCAATTATAACATTTTAGACCGTTATTTTAAAGATCTCTTCTGCAGAATCGGGATGTTATAACCAGCTTTCTTATTTGAACGAGAAATTTATGTATTTAAATTAGACATTCTTTTTTGTATAATGACCTTTGCTTCACAACTATTCGTCTCCTTCCTTTCCTTTAATACACGCTGGCATAAAAATGTCAAGCTTAAATGACAAATTCGCTTTTGTTCTGTTTTATTACATAATTATGAACGAAAAATGTAGATGATAAATCATGTTTTTTGTAGAATTTGTATTTTAAAGGTTTCACAATGAGTTTTTCAACTTGTTCTCCTGTTAGCTGGATTGTGTTATTGCGCACAAGTTAGCAGATATAGTGAGAGTGTTCACATTATTCCGTGACGATAGCTGACAATTGTTGGAGTCTAAGGGTATGTACCCATGATTCGGAGCCGCTGAGGTTTTGACGCTGCGTGTTATGAGGCGTCAAACCCGCAGCGGCCAGGTGTTACAGCATAGTGGATGGGATTTCTACAACAGAGTCAACATGTGCTCTGTTGTACATCATTTTCGGGCATATACGTCTACTTAATGCAGCCACCCATAGTAGACTGCATCCGAGTGTCTCCCTCCAGTAGGAGCATACACCCAAAAATGACACATGGCAGAGCGCACGTTGGCTCTGTCGACACTATTAGAGTCAATGGCCCCATGGGTGCATACTCCCGAATTACATTTTGCAGGGGGTTCGGATGTAAGCCCTGACATAGGACAAAGCGCAGTGTGATAGTATCCTAACAGGTCTAACATTTGAAGCAACAAAATAGGTTTTGCCAGTTTTAGCAATAAAAATCACCATACTAACACTAAAATTACCTCCATACAATTACCGTAAAGTGGAAGGTATCCATAGATGCAGGAACTTAACTCCAGCTACTTGCCAGTTTGTCTCCAAAAATAATTTTCAGACCACTCTGACTTCTGCCTGCCAAGACTCGTCTATGCAAAATGTAACGCACAGACATCTATGGCTGATCGTATCTAGAGCACCAACCCCACATTTTCCCCCAATGCTACAGTAAGAGTATTTACTTTTTGTCTTACAGAAAGAGTATTCCCAAAAATAAAATGCATTACTCTAGTGATGTTCCCTAATGTGTCGCACATGTAGTAGTGATGCTTATGTCACCTTTGTACCAAAATACAGTACTATTGTTCACATATTATACCAACCATATGTAACATACCTGGCGGCGTCCTTGCATAGTGGTCCATCTCCCACTGTGCAAGAGCGCGCACTTGATCTCCTGTCCAGAATGTCTCTCTGGCTTCCCTCCATGCTGTCTGTTTGTGTCTGTTTCTGCTGCTTAAGGGCGGCGCCCGATCACTTCCTGCTTTTTGTACCTGCTGTGGGTCACACCCCTTGTGCGTCCTCAGCCTATTGCTGTCTGTCACCTGGTATATAGCTCAGCTGCTCCCATCTATTCCTGCCTGAGCATAGTGTTTCATTCAGTGTGTGCTTGCACTCTGAAGGTGCCAGGTCCCGTTCTGTGTTCTCTTGTCTGCCTATCCTGGAGGCTGTATTTCCAGGCCTGTCTGAACACGCTCCTAGCCTGTTCCTCCTGCCTTCTAGGGGCCGATTACCTAGACCCGTTCCTGTATCTTGTCTGACCTGTCTGAACACGCTCCTAGCCTGTTCCTCCTGCCTTCTAGGGGCCGATTACCTAGACCTGCTCCTGTATCTTGTCTGTCCTGTCTGAACACGCACCTTGCCTGTTCGTCCTGCCTCTCTGGGGGCCGTATTCCCAGACCCGCTCCTGTATTCCGCTGCAGTGTCGGTCTCCTCCGTACACTCAGTTCCAGTCTGAACTCTCTCCTATCCTCTACCTGTTTTGCCTCTATGTCCGTTCCCTTCCTTTTTCTGCAGAGTCTGAACTCGTACCTAACTCCTGCTTGTTGTCTCTGTACTCCCGTTTGTGAGTTTGTGGTCCACTCGCTACTTCTCTGCTAGTACCCTGTGGGTGTCTGGCTCTGCCTTTCCCTTCCTGTCTGTTCCGTGTGAACAGAGCCCTGTCCCCCCTACTCAGCCTAGCCTGCTCTGACTCCTTTGCTCACCGCTCCGGCGGTTCTAGTCTGCTCTGACTCCTTTGCTTACCGTTCCGGCGGTTCTAGCCTGCCCTGCTTCTGCCCACTGCTCCGGCAGTCCTGTCCTGCCCTGCTTCTGCCCACTGCTCCGGCAGTCCTGTCCTGCCCTGCTTCTGCCCACTGCTCCGGCAGTCCTGTCCTGCCCTGCTTCTGCCCGCTGCTCCGGCAGTCCTGTCCTGCCCTGCTTCTGCCCGCTGCTCCGGCAGTCCTGTCCTGCCCTGCTTCTGCCCGCTGCTCCGGCAGTCCTGTCCTGCCCTGCTTCTGCCCGCTGCTCCGGCAGTCCTGTCCTGCCCTGCTTCTGCCCGCTGCTCCGGCAGTCCTGTCCTGCCCTGCTTCTGCCCGCTGCTCCGGCAGTCCTGTCCTGCCCTGCTTGTGCTCGCTGCTCCTGCAGCCCCGTCCTGCTCTGTTCTTGCCCACCGCTTCGGGCGTTCCCTCTCTGCTGTGGTTGTCTACCGCATCTGCGGTTCTGTGACCCAGTCTGTACTGGGTCTTAACCTTTCTGTGCTCCAGCCCGTCCTTTCGGCCAGTACCTCCCTGCCTGCATACTCGCCTGTATCCACCCATCTGCATACCTGCCGTGTTTGCTTATATCCACCAGTCTGTGCCAGCCTAACCTGCCTGTTCTTGAGTCCCAGTGTGTACTGGGTCCTATCCCGCCTGTGTTCCTACCTGCTAGTGCCTCCCTGTCTGCACTCTAGCTGTGCTTGCCTGTACCCCTCTACCTGTATTGTTCCTGAGTCCCAGTGTGTACTGGGTCCTATCCCGCCTGTGTTCCTACCTGCTAGTGCCTCCCTGTCTGCACTCTAGCTGCGCTTGCCTTTACCCGCCTGCCTGCATACCAGTCGTGCCTGCCTATACCCTCCAGTCTGTGCGCCAGCCTAACCAGCCTGATCCAGTAATCCCTGTGTGGGTCAACCCCCGTGTCCGGAGTTTGACCTGGAGTAGCACCTGGTCCCTCTGCCCGGTTTCTCCCTGGTGCACTGGCGTCGTATGCCGTCGTGCCATCTTGGTCGGATCGGCCAGATACTTAGTCACGCCCCTCCAGGCACTCTCCGGTTCATGGTCCAGTGGAATCACTACAATCACACGCACACGCCGCTCAGCCCGGGCGTGTGCATAACAGCATGCTCAGGCCATGGTTCCCGTTGAGCCCCACGGCCTTCGCTCTCTGAGAAGTTTTCCAGCGAATACATGCATTAAAATAAATAAATAAATATTTTTTTTTCCTTTAGCTGAGTTCCAGGCGAATTACGCACCCGTCCAGATGGATCTATCTGCTCTCGTTCCCGCGGATCCGCTACGTTATTATGGGGATCCTAGACAAAGTCGTGCATTTGTGGAGCAATGCATGCTACACTTCAAGTTCTACCCTCTATGTTTTCCCACCGATCGGGTTAAGGTGGCATTCATTATGTCTTACCTGGCGGGTGATGCCTTGGAATGGATCAACCCCCTATATGAAACACAGGATCCGATCCTCCTGGACCTAATGGCCTTCCTGGTGGCCTTTCTAATGGTCTTCGATGATCCTAACCCGGAGGCTCCTGCTGAAGCTTCACTTCCCAATATCCCGGAGCAGCCCCAATGGGTAATGTGTGTGGGTAGCGCAATAGTCCTCCAGCCCAATGAGACTACTGCCCACCCAGAATCCTCACAGGGTGACTACGCTTTCCGGAATACTTCTCCCAACCTCAAGAGGCAGTCCAGACGTGCTAGACGTAGAGGCAAGCCGTCACGCCAGGGTCTGTCCTCCCTGAGACCTCCTGACCCCAACCTTGAAGTCCCTACTGAAGCTTCATCTCCCTGTATCCCGGAGAAGCCCCAACGGGTAATGTGCGTGGGTAGTGCACCAGTTCTCCTGCCGAAGAGACTTCTGCCCATCCAGACTCCACACAGGAGAACTTCCTGCACCCGGCATCAGATGCTTCACCCACTTTAACCGGTGTGCATGTCCAAGGATGCTCCAAAGCTGTGGTTACCTCTGAGTCTGTGCACCTCTACTACCTGGCGGAGGACCCCCTGTTGCCTCCTGAATCCTCCGGGATACCACTCGATGACAAATGGAGAGAGAATTCTCTACACCCGGTACTCGATACTTTGTCCGCTTCGTCCTGTGAGCCTGACAATGGGTACCCCAAAGTGGTAGTTACCCCCGAGTCTCTACACCCCTCCGACCAGGCGGAGGACCTCCAGTTGTCTCCTGAACCCTTCAGGGTGCTACCTGGTAGCGAAAGGACAGAGACTCTCCTATACTCTGTACCTGATACCTCGCTCGCTTCGTCCAGTGAGTCCAACCTAGTGTACTCCGAAGCAGAGGTTACTCCCGAGTCTCTACACCCCTCCGACCAGGCGGAGTACCTCCAGTTGTCTCCTGAACCCTTCGGGGTGCTACCTGGTAGCGAAAGGACAGAGACTCTCCTATACTCTGTACCTGATACCTCGCTCGCTTCGTCCAGTGAGTCCAACCTAGTGTACTCTGAAGCAGTGGTTACTCCCGAGTCTCTACACTCCTCTGACCAGGCGGAGGACCTCCAGTTGTCTCCAGAACCCTTCGGGGTGCCACCTGGTGGTAAATGGACAGAGACTTTCCTATATCCTGGATCTGATACCTCGCTTGCTTCGTCCAGTGAGTCCGACCTAGTGTACTCTGAAGCAGAGGTTACCCGTGAGTCTCTACACCCCTCTGACCAGGCGGAGGACCGCCAGTTGTCTCCAGAACCCTTCGGGGTGCCACCTGGTGGAGAATGGACAGAGACTTTCCTATACTCGGTACCTGATACCTCGCCTGCTTCGTCCAGTGAGTCTGACCTAGTGTACTCTGAAGCAGATGTTTTCTCTGAGCCTCTGCACTCTTCTGACCCGGCGGAGGACCTCCAGTTGTTTCCTGAATCCTCCGGGGTACCACCAGAAAACAAAGAGACAGTGACTTTTCCTCATTATGTACCTGATAACCCGTCTATTTCTTCCTGTGAGCTTGACAAGATGTACCTCGAAGCAGAGATTACCCCCAAGTCTCTGTCCCCCTCCAACCCGGTGGAGGACTTCCAGTTGTCTCCTGTACCCTCTGGGGTGCCACCTGAAAATATGTGGAGAGAGACTTCCTTGTGTGCTGTTCCTGGTACTCCACCCGTTTCGTCTGTTGCTAAGGGTGGCTGGATGGGAGGTAGCATCCTAGCTACCCAGAGGAGACCAGTTTTTCCGGTGGACAGGGGAAGTGATCTCTTCGAAGTGAAGAATTGGCCCTCGAATTCCCTGCGGAAGATTCTGGCAGGCCTGAAGAAGAGGGGGCGTAAGGGGGGGGGTACTGTAACATACCTGGCGGCGTCCTTGCATAGTGGTCCATCTCCCACTGTGCAAGAGCGCGCACTTGATCTCCTGTCCAGAATGTCTCTCTGGCTTCCCTCCATGCTGTCTGTTTGTGTCTGTTTCTGCTGCTTAAGGGCGGTGCCCGATCACTTCCTGCTTTTTGTACCTGCTGTGGGTCACACCCCTTGTGCGTCCTCAGCCTATTGCTGTCTGTCACCTGGTATATAGCTCAGCTGCTCCCATCTATTCCTGCCTGAGCATAGTGTTTCATTCAGTGTGTGCTTGCACTCTGAAGGTGCCAGGTCCCGTTCTGTGTTCTCTTGTCTGCCTATCCTGGAGGCTGTATTTCCAGGCCTGTCTGAACACGCTCCTAGCCTGTTCCTCCTGCCTTCTAGGGGCCGATTACCTAGACCCGTTCCTGTATCTTGTCTGACCTGTCTGAACACGCTCCTAGCCTGTTCCTCCTGCCTTCTAGGGGCCGATTACCTAGACCTGCTCCTGTATCTTGTCTGTCCTGTCTGAACACGCACCTTGCCTGTTCGTCCTGCCTCTCTGGGGGCCGTATTCCCAGACCCGCTCCTGTATTCCGCTGCAGTGTCGGTCTCCTCCGTACACTCAGTTCCAGTCTGAACTCTCTCCTATCCTTTACCTGTTTTGCCTCTATGTCCGTTCCCTTCCTTTTTCTGCAGAGTCTGAACTCGTACCTAACTCCTGCTTGTTGTCTCTGTACTCCCGTTTGTGAGTTTGTGGTCCACTCGCTACTTCTCTGCTAGTACCCTGTGGGTGTCTGGCTCTGCCTTTCCCTTCCTGTCTGTTCCGTGTGAACAGAGCCCTGTCCCCCCTACTCAGCCTAGCCTGCTCTGACTCCTTTGCTCACCGCTCCGGCGGTTCTAGTCTGCTCTGACTCCTTTGCTTACCGTTCCGGCGGTTCTAGCCTGCCCTGCTTCTGCCCACTGCTCCGGCAGTCCTGTCCTGCCCTGCTTCTGCCCACTGCTCCGGCAGTCCTGTCCTGCCCTGCTTCTGCCCACTGCTCCGGCAGTCCTGTCCTGCCCTGCTTCTGCCCGCTGCTCCGGCAGTCCTGTCCTGCCCTGCTTCTGCCCGCTGCTCCGGCAGTCCTGTCCTGCCCTGCTTCTGCCCGCTGCTCCGGCAGTCCTGCCCTGCTTCTGCCCGCTGCTCCGGCAGTCCTGTCCTGCCCTGCTTCTGCCCGCTGCTCCGGCAGTCCTGTCCTGCCCTGCTTCTGCCCGCTGCTCCGGCAGTCCTGTCCTGCCCTGCTTGTGCTCGCTGCTCCTGCAGCCCCGTCCTGCTCTGTTCTTGCCCACCGCTTCGGGCGTTCCCTCTCTGCTGTGGTTGTCTACCGCATCTGCGGTTCTGTGACCCAGTCTGTACTGGGTCTTAACCTTTCTGTGCTCCAGCCCGTCCTTTCGGCCAGTACCTCCCTGCCTGCATACTCGCCTGTATCCACCCATCTGCATACCTGCCGTGTTTGCTTATATCCACCAGTCTGTGCCAGCCTAACCTGCCTGTTCTTGAGTCCCAGTGTGTACTGGGTCCTATCCCGCCTGTGTTCCTACCTGCTAGTGCCTCCCTGTCTGCACTCTAGCTGTGCTTGCCTGTACCCGCCTGCCTGCATACCAGTCGTGCCTGCCTATACCCTCCAGTCTGTGCGCCAGCCTAACCAGCCTGATCCAGTAATCCCTGTGTGGGTCAACCCCCGTGTCCGGAGTTTGACCTGGAGTAGCACCTGGTCCCTCTGCCCGGTTTCTCCCTGGTGCACTGGCGTCGTATGCCGTCGTGCCATCTTGGTCGGATCGGCCAGATACTTAGTCACGCCCCTCCAGGCACTCTCCGGTTCATGGTCCAGTGGAATCACTACAATCACACGCACACGCCGCTCAGCCCGGGCGTGTGCATAACACCATACATGTGTAATGTACCTCTTTGTGGCCCCGATATGGTAGTAATTTTCCCCTTTGTAGCCTCATACATTGATAATGTCCTCCTATGTGGCCTCCATAAATTAGTAATGTCCCCTTATTGACCCCAATAGTGTTCATTATGTGGTCCCCATACATTAATAATGTCCACCTATGTGGCCCCCAAGAATCAATAATGTTCCCATGTGACCTTCCCACTGGATGTTTTATAAATTTCCCCTGACTATATTCTTTGGTATGAGCCTGAGACCTAAAGGTGCAATCTTCATAGCAAAACAGCCTCCATAAAATAATTGATCTCTTTTAATCATTATAGGACTTGTGGACCCTATAATTGCCCTTAAGCTCCTAAATAAAACAAGGACTCAAAAGATTTCAGGTTTCCATTTACCGACTAAGCCCATTCTTGTCATAGACATGTCACTCCACTTTCCTTTTTCTGATTGTAGCACCCTGAGGATTCGGCTGCTACAGGGGTATTACACCTCAAGCCAGAGGTGTGGTATTCCACTCCCGGGTAAGGATGGAGTGTGGAACTGAGCTAGTAGGCTGCCTGCACTACATACATCCCATTTCCGGGGGACAGAACTACGGTACTCCCACCAGTATATGTGCAGGTACGACAGCGTCTGTCCCTGGCTGGAGTGGGAGGGGGGTGGAACATCCCAGTAGTGTAGGGGCAGATAGGGGGAGCAGTCTGGGTAAAGCTAGGAGCTCATTGGGTGCTGGTCACCTGAGCTCACACATAGAGGGAGTATATAAGGTGGGCACCATCTTAGAACAGGGTGAGAGTTTAGCCTGAGGAGCAGAGCAGAGGAGCTCAGCCAGGAGGGCTGACAAGGAGCTGTGGCTCCGGCTGGGCCCAGCTCCAGAGCAGAGCCTGCAGAGGGAGAGAGGAGAAAAGAAGGACCCAGAGAGGAGACAAGAAGGGAACCCCAAGATCCCAGAATAAAGACAAAAGGGTGAAGGGTTGGCGGACAAGGGTACCGGATCCCAAGTTGGCAGAGGCCAAAACCAACCTTAGCCAGGAACCGGAGGTCGTGGTCAGGATCTGCCACGACCCTCACCAAATCCACTAGAAAGGCACACCGAGCATAGGGTCAGGGAGCCCAGAGGAGGCTTGACCACCAAGAGACCCGAGGGAGCCGGCCAAAAGTGGAACCCTGGTGGGAACGGCCAGAGGAAGGGAGAGTCAGAAAGGAGCTCAGGACCACGCTCCGGAATTGCCTGGGGGTTGGCCGAGTCCAGGACCTGGTGGACGCAGCACGGCTCGGGTGGTCACTCAAGGCCAGAGTGACCAAGAGAACACCAGTAAGTAAAAACCCTGAACTGCATCTCCTGACTCTGAATCTTCTTTCTGCATCATCACAACCCCCATCATCTACACCTGCTGCCCTGAGGCCATACCCCTCCCGTTGGGGGTTATACCATCACTGCTGCACATATACCACCGGCCTCAGTGGACTGCTCTGCAGCGGCGGCTTCAAAGCCGCACTCAACGGGTGGCGTAGTCGACAATCAAGTTAACATCTACTGCCATAGACTGCCACTTAGTTTGACACCCTGGGCACGGACCGGGTCACCGCCACAAGGACTACTACCCCTATCCAGATCCGGCTCCGGGTATCCCCTACAGCACTGGCCCAGGGGGCGCGTCAACTTTTGGCGTAGTCGGCAGGATAACGTGCCCGCAACCACCGGGTACTGCGTGCCTGAAGAAAAGTTCACATTTACCTCAAAAAGAAGTCTCCCGCCAGTTCCGGAGGGTCCCCGCCATCGGACGCCATCTCGGATCGGTTCCCGCCGGTTGCCCGCCATCTGCAGCTTTTTCCCGCCATCCACAGAGTTTCCCGCCACTGGGAGGCGATTCCCGCCATCTTGGACAGTTTCCCGCCCTGGCAGAGCGGACGCCATTATGGGCGTGCCAGAGGGTGGTAAGAGACGACCTCCCATCGTGGGCCAGGACCAAGAGTGGCGCCAAAAACGAAGACCGCCCCCACCAGCAGAGACTGCAATGATTGAGATGTCCATCAGCGTGGGGGGTCTGCCCCTGGAACTGACAATCACCAAGTTGCCCCAGGACCGCCCTCAGTATGGGCGTATACAGAACAAAACAGAGAAGATGGGTGCAGCCTGGAGGAGTCTGGAGGAGCCGTACCCGGAGATGGAGGGAGAGGCAGGCAGCACCGACCCAGTGGTCAGGAGCCTGTTGCAAGCGACAACCCCAGAAGGCCTGGTGGAGATCCTGGCGCAGCTCCCCAGAGATCGGGAGCATGCACGGACCGCACTGGAGGGCTTGGCTCAGAGGATGGCCCGAGTGCAGCGGGACGTACTGGCCGCATGGAGCAGAGAGATGGCCCAGCAGGCTGGAACCCGCCAGCGAAGCACGCCACCCACAACAAGGAGCATGTCCGCCTCTGAGGACGGTGCAGAAGGGACGGAGGCCGGAGACGACGCCGCAGAGGGAGCTGAAGAGACGGAGGCAAGTAAAGGGGACGTCACTACCCCAAGCCCAGCCACCGTAAGCCTACCCCCGCTCCCCGTCGCAGAGCCCGAGGTCCCACTGATCGTGCCCGTTGCCGCACCGCTACCGCTCCAGACTAGGCCCCAAGCAGGAGCCGCGACCACGCCCCCTGTGACGTTACGCGCCTCAGCCCTGAGCGCGGCCAAGCAGGAGATGCCACCGGCCTGGTCGCAAGGCCGAGTACCCCCGGGCGCCGCAGTACCAACAGCGCCCTCTACCTCCACTGAGCCACCGGCCTGGTCGCTGGGCCAAGTAACCCCGGGCGCCGCCGTCTTCACGGTGCCCTTTACATTCAGGGTGCCCCAAGCCTGGTCGCAAGGCCTGGTGAACCCGGGCGCCGCCACCACAACAGCGCCCTCAACGTCCACAGCGCCACACCTGGGTGAAGACCTATTTGCCCAGCACACATGCCCGGATGGGCAGCCCTTTGTGTGGCCACCGGAGTTCCACCATCCCCGACTCCGGAAAGAAAGACCTCTGGATGAGCCCCTGATCCCGGCTCCGGCGCCCGTCAAGATGACCCCGCTCTCGTTAGAGGAGGCGCAGTTTGAGTGGGACCCCGCAGGAGGAGACCTCATCGGGTTCACTCAAGAAACCCGGGTGGCTGCAGCGGAGCGTGCAGAGTGCTGCCGCCAGCAGTTGGAAGCCTTTGACCGAGAAAGAAGAGAGAGGCGGGTCCGCGAGCAGCGGCTGCAAATAAAAAGTGCAGAACAGAAGAGCCGGACCAGGAGGAACCTGTTAGAACCTTGCTGTTAGGTTTTTTTTCCTTTGCTGGTCACATGACCTTGTTGGCCTATTTAATCCTGCTCCGCCCTTCTGGCTTTGCTGGACTTCATTGTATATCTACTTTCTAGCTAGCCTGTGCTCTGTATCTAACTCTGTTAGTTTGCTTGGTCTACGGACCTCTAGGTTCTATCTATTTTGTTTGTTCGTCTGTCTGCTGCTATTTCTGTTAGGAGGTGTCCCATATTCCTCCCAGTCCTTAGTACTTGTAGGGATTCCCTCCCCAAATCTATAGGTCTCCGTACAGACTAGATTAGGACTTTAGCAGGTCTGATCGCAGGATCAGGTTCCCTGTTACATCGTAGGGATTCAGCTGAGTCTTATAGTAGGGACAGATCTCCTCTCTTTCCTTAGCTTTGGTAGCAGAACATAACAGTAAGTCCAGCCTGTAAATTCTCTAAGGAAAGATTTTTTTTTGTTCCATCATGGTGTCGGTTCAGGATTTGGCTAAACACCTGCAGGGACTCTCTCTGGAAGTGGCCGAGCTCCGTCAGCACGTGAGTAACTGTCCTGGAGCATATTTCTTGGAGCCTAAGGTATGTTTGCCGGATTTATTTTTTGGTGAACATCGAGAATTTTTTTCATTTAAAAATGCTTGCTTATTGTATTTTCGTTTGAGACCCAAGTCCTCTGGGGATGAATCCCAGCGCGTAGGGTTCATAATGTCACTTTTGCGCAAAGAGCCTCAGGAGTGGGCCTTTTCTTTGCAACCTAGTGATACATGCTTCAGATCAGTGGATAGTTTTTTTTCTGCTTTAGGACTATTATATGATGATCCTGACCGTGTGGCATCAGCTGAGACTGAGTTGAGACGTTTAAAACAAGGATCAGGTAATATGGAAAAATATTGTACACATTTTCGTCGTTGGTCCACTCAAACAGGGTGGAACGATTCTGCTCTGAAAAGTCTATTTCTTGCTGGGCTCAGTGAAAAGGTTAAAGACCTGCTAATTGCTTATCCTACACCTGAGGATTTGCAACAGGCTATGCAATTAGCTATACGGGTGGACAGAAGACTGCGTGCTAGGGTTAATGAGAGCAAATCCTCTGCTATGTCAGTTTCTGGTTATGATAATGTGTGTACTAACAGTGGTGAACCGATGGAGATTGGATCGGTGGCACCTCGCTCTCAAGAAAAACACCGTCGTTTTTCAGAAGGCTTGTGTTTCTATTGTGGAAAATCTGGTCATTTGATTAACCCCTTAAGCCCCGCGGGTGGTTTGCACGTTAATGACCGGGCCAATTTTTACAATTCTGACCACTGTCACTTTATGAGGTAATTACTCTCGAACGCTTCAACGGATCCCCCTGATTCTGAGACTGTTTTTTCGTGACATATTGTACTTCATGATTGTGGAAAAATTTCTTCGATATCACTTGCGTTTATTTGTGAAAAAAACGGAAATTTGGCGAAAATTTTGAAAATTTTGCAATTTTCAAAATTTGAATTTTTAAGCCCTGAAATCAGAGCGATATGTCACACAAAAGAGTTAATAAATAACATTTCCCACATGTCTACTTTACATCAGCACAATTTTGGAACCAACATTTTTTTTTGTTAGGGAGCTATAAGGGTTAAAAGTTGACCAGCGATTTCTCATTTTTCCAACAAAATTTACAAAACCATTTTTTTAGGGACCACATCACATTTGAAGTCACTTTGAGAGGTCTTTATGACAGAAAATACCCAAAAGTGACACCATTCTAAAAACTGCACCCCTCAAGGTGCTCAAAACCACATTCAAGAACTTTATTAACCCTTCAGGTGCTTCACAGGAATTTTTTGAATGTGGAAGAAAAAAATGAACATTTAACTTTTTTCACAAAAATGTTAATTTAGACCCAATTTTTTTTATTTTCACAGGGGTAACAAGAAAAAATGGACCCCAAAATTTGTTGTGCAATTTCCCCTGGGCACGCAGATACCCAATATTTGGGGAAAAAATACTGTTTGGGCGCACGGCAGGGCTCGGAAGGGAAGGAGCGCTATTTGACTTTTTGATTGTAAAATTTGCTTGAATAATTAGCGGACGCCATGTTGTGTTTGGAGAGCCCATGTGTGCCCAAACTTTGGAGCTCCCCCACAAGTGACCCCATTTTGGAAACTAGACCCCCCAAGGCACCTTTCTAGATGCATAGTGAGCACTTGGAACCCCCAGGTGCTTCACAAATTGATTCGTAACAATGAAAAAGTGAAAAAAAAAAACACTTTTTCATTTTTATGAATCAATTTGTGAAGCACCTGAGTGTTCCAAGTGCTCACAATGCATCTAGATAGGTGCCTTGGGGGGTCTAGTTTCCAAAATGGGGTCACTTGTGGGGGAGCTCCAATGTTTGGGCACACAGCGGCTCTCCAAACGCAACATGGTGTCGCTAACAATTTGAGCCGATTTTCCGTTAAATTTGTTAGAGGACACCATGTTGCATTTAGAGAGTCCCTGTGTGCCCAAACATTGGAGCTCCCCCACAAGTGACCCCATTTTGGAAACTAGACCCCCCAAGGCACCTATCTAGATGCATAGTGAGCACTTGGAACCCCCAGGTGCTTCACAAATTGATTCGTAACAATGAAAAAGTGAAAAAAAAAACACTTTTTCATTTGTATGAATCAATTTGTGAAGCACCTGAGGGTTCCAAGTGCTCACTATGCATCTAGATAGGTGCCATGGGTGGTCTAGTTTCCAAAATGGGGTCACTTGTGGGGGAGCTCCAATATTTGGGCACACAGCGGCTCTCTAAATGCAACATGGTGTCCGCTAACAAATTTAACGCAAAATTGGCTCAAATTGTTAGCGACACCATGTTGCGTTTGGAGAGCTGCTGTGTGCCCAAACATTGGAGCTCCCCCACAAGTGACCCCATTTTGGAAACTAGACCCCCCAAGGCACCTATCTAGATGCATAGTGAGCACTTGGAACCCCCAGGTGCTTCACAAATTGATTCGTAACAATGAAAAAGTGAAAAAAAAAACACTTTTTCATTTTTATGAATCAATTTGTGAAGCACCTGGGGGTTCCAACTGCTCACTATGCATCTAGATAGGTGCCTTGGGGGGTCTAGTTTCCAAAATGGGGTCACTTGTGGGAGAGCTCCAATGTTTGGGCACACAGGGACTCTCTAAATGCAACATGGTATCCGCTAACAAATTGAATGGAAAATCGGCTCAAATTGTTAGCGGACACCACATTGCGTTTGGAGAGCTTCTCTGTGCCCAAACTTTGGAGCTCCCCCACAAGTGACCCCATTTTGGAAACTAGACCCCCCAAGGCACCTTTCTAGATGCATAGTGAGCACTTGGAACCCCCAGGTGTTTCACAAATTGATTCGTAATAATGAAAAAGTGAAAAAAAAAACACTTTTTCATTTTTACGAATCAATTTGTGAAGCACCTAGGGGTTCCAAGTGCTCACTATGCATCTAGATAGGTGCCTTGGGGGGTCTAGTTTCCAAAATGGGGTCACTTGTGGGGGAGCTCCAATGTTTGGGCACACAGGGACTCTCTAAATGCAACATGGTATCCGCTAACAAATTGAATGGAAAATCGGCTCAAATTGTTAGCGGACGCCACATTGCGTTTGGAGAGCCCCTCTGTGCCCAAACTTTGGAGCTCCCCCACAAGTGACCCCATTTTGGAAACTAGACCCCCCAAGGCACCTTTCTAGATGCATAGTGAGCACTTGGAACCCCCAGGTGCTTCACAAATTGATTCGTAATAATGAAAAAGTGAAAAAAAAAACACTTTTTCATTTTTACGAATTAATTTGTGAAGCACCTAGGGGTTCCAAGTGCTCACTATGCATCTAGATAGGTGCCTTGGGGGGTCTAGTTTCCAAAATGGGGTCACTTGTGGGGGAGCTCCAATGTTTGGGCACACAGGGACTCTCTAAATGCAACATGGTATCCGCTAACAAATTGAATGGAAAATCGGCTCAAATTGTTAGCGGACGCCACATTGCGTTTGGAGAGCCCCTCTGTGCCCAAACTTTGGAGCTCCCCCACAAGTGACCCCATTTTGGAAACTAGACCCCCCAAGGCACCTTTCTAGATGCATAGTGAGCACTTGGAACCCCCAGGTGCTTCACAAATTGATTCGTAATAATGAAAAAGTGAAAAAAAAAACACTTTTTCATTTTTACGAATTAATTTGTGAAGCACCTAGGGGTTCCAAGTGCTCACTATGCATCTAGATAGGTGCCTTGGGGGGTCTAGTTTCCAAAATGGGGTCACTTGTGGAGGAGCTCCAATGTTTGGGCACACAGGGACTCTCCAAATGCAACATGATATCCGCTAACAATTTGAGCCGACAATTTGTTAGCGGATATCATGTTGCATTTGGAGAGTCCCTGTGTGCCCAAACATTGGAGCTCCCCCACAAGTGACCCCATTTTGGAAACTAGACCCCCCAAGGCACCTATCTAGATTCATAGTGAGCACTTGGAACCCCAGGTGCTTCACAAATTGATTCATAAAAATGAAAAAGTGTTTTTTTTTTCACTTTTTCATTTTTACGAATCAATTTGTGAAGCACCTGGGGGTTCCAAGTGCTCACTATGCATCTAGAAAGGTGCCTTGGGGGGTCTAGTTTCCAAAATGGGGTCACTTGTGGGGGAGCTCCAAAGTTTGGGCACAGAGGGGCTCTCCAAACGCAATGTGGTGTCCGCTAACAATTTGAGCCGATTTTCCATTTAATTTGTTAGCGGATACCATGTTGCATTTAGAGAGTCCCTGTGTGCCCAAACATTGGAGCTCCCCCACAAGTGACCCCATTTTGGAAACTAGACCCCCCAAGGCACCTATCTAGATTCATAGTGAGCACTTGGAACCCCAGGTGCTTCACAAATTGATTCATAAAAATGAAAAAGTGTTTTTTTTTTCACTTTTTCATTTTTACGAATCAATTTGTGAAGCACCTGGGGGTTCCAAGTGCTCACTATGCATCTAGAAAGGTGCCTTGGGGGGTCTAGTTTCCAAAATGGGGTCACTTGTGGGGGAGCTCCAAAGTTTGGGCACAGAGGGGCTCTCCAAACGCAATGTGGTGTCCGCTAACAATTTGAGCCGATTTTCCATTCAATTTGTTAGCGGACACCATGTCGCGTTTGGAGAGCCCGTGATGTGCCTAAACAGTGGAGCTCCCCCACAAGTGTCCCCATTTTGGAAACTATACCCCTCAAAGATTTTATTAAGGTGTATAGTGAACATTTTGAACCCAGAGGTACGGCACATTATTTGTTTACATTAGGTCATCATATTGAATAAGTTTTCATTATTCTTGAGCGCAAGTGCTCGCTACTTGAGTTTGCATCGGGTACTCAGGTATGCACCATGTACAGCGTGTGCTCGAGTGACATGCTCGAGTCCCTGCTCCGCATGTTTCACGGTTATTAGACACCCAAAAAAAAACATGCGGGGATCGCTCGTGCATGGCAGGCAATCCCCGTAAAGTTTTTTGGCCGCGAAGCATATGGGGCAGAGACTCGAGCATGTCACTCAAATACCCACGATACTAAATGCATACCAGAGCACCCGATGCAAACTCAAGTAGCGAGCACTTGCTCTCAACACTAGTCGCCATATCGTCATCTTTTTTTCTTACTTTTGAAAAAAATCCCAACCCCAGCCCTAACCCTAGCACAACCCTAGCCCCAGCACAACCCTAGCCCCAGCACAACCCTAGCCCCAGCACAACCCTAGCCCCAAACCCAGCCCTAACCCTAGCCCAATCCTAACTCAAGAGTTTATTTTTGACGCCGTTCCTTGTGCGGTATAAGTGATTAGACGACTTTATTCTTCGGGTCGGTGTGATTACAGCAATGCCAGAATCATATGGGGTTTTTATGACTGACAGCTGTCACACACTAAAAGACGCATTTTTTGTAAAATCTAGTTTTTGCATCGCCATATTTTGAGAGCTATAATTTTTCCAAATTTTGGCAGACAGTCATGTGACGGCTCGTTTTTTGCGGGATGACTTGACGTTGTTATTGGTGCCATTTTCAGGCACGTGACATTTTTTGATCGCTTTCTATTCCGATTTTTGGGAGGCAGAATAAACAAAAACCAACAATTCAGGAATTGTTTTTTTTTTTTTTTTTTTATTCTGTTCCGCGTGTGGTAAAATTGATGAGGCAGCTTTACTCTTCGGGTCAGTACGTTTACAGCGGTACCACATTTGTATAATTTTTCTATGTTTTGGCGCTTATACACAATAAAAGCTATTTTATAGAAAAAAATATTTTTTAGTATCGCTTTATTCTGAGAGCTATAACTTTTTTATTTTTCGGCTGATGGAGCTATATGGCGGCTTGTTTTTTGCGGGACGAGATGACGTTTTCAGCAGTATCATTTTTATTTATATGCGTCTTTTTGATCGCGTGTTATTCCACTTTTTGTTTGGCGGTATGGTGATAAAGCATTGTTTTTTGCTTGTTTTTTTTTTTTTTTTTTTTACCGTGTTCACTGAAGGGGTTAACTAGTGGGACAGTTTTATAGGTCAGGTTGTTCCGGACGCGGCGATACCAAATATGTGTACTTTTATTGTTTTTTTTTTATTTTTTTTATAATAATATTTATTGATGGGTACATTATATTTTTATTTTTGGTGTATTATTTTTTTTATTTTTTTATAATATTTTTGCACATTTTTTTTTTTTTTTTTTCCACTTTCACACAGTTTATACACTTTATTACTTTGTCCCACTCTGGGACTTTCACTTTTTTTTTTCTGATCGCCTGCATGGCACAGGAATGGAGCACCATCCCTATGCCATGAAGGCTGTCAGAAGTGCACAGTGTGAAGATTGCTTGGAGATGCACTGCGCATGTCCAAGCAATCTTCCTGCTCTCTGGTGACCCGGATGTTGTCATGACGACATCGGGTCGTCATGGCAACACCCGGGAAGCCTTTGCAGACTGCGCTGGAAGCCGGAAGAGGAGGTGAGTATCGGCGATCACCTCCCCTTGCCCCCGCAATGCCGCGATCGACTTCGATCGCAGCATCGCGGGGGTTAATGTGCTGGGAGCGGTGCGTGACCGCTCCCTGCACATAGTACCGGGTGTCAGCTATGACAATCAGCTGACACCCGGCGGCGATCGCGCCCGCACAGCCTGTGTGCGCGTGCGATCGCCATGACGTACTAATACGGGTCTGGCTCTTAAGTCCCAGGGCACAGACGCGTATTAGTACGTCAGATGTTATTAAGGGGTTAAAGGCTGTGAGCTTCGTATGAAGAAAGAAAAAAAAATGGTCAGTCACGCCCGTATTGCCTGTTTAAATTCCAAGGGTATATTTTTAGCTGCTTCCACGATTGCTCAGGAAAAATTAATGGAATTTCGGGTGTTTGTTGATTGCGGGTCTACACTGAATGTTATTGATGGGGGATTCGTGGAAAAACTCAATTTAAAACCTGAACCTTTATCATCCCCCATTGCTGTGGTTTCTGTGGATGGCTCCCCTTTGAAGAATATTACTCTCAAGGTCAGTGAATTTCCTCTCACTATTAATGGTGTTCACCATGAGAAATTGGATTTGGTAGTGTTGAATAACTTGCCTTCTCCAGTAATATTGGGTTTGCCCTGGTTAAAATTTCACAATCCTGTACTGGATTGGTCTACCAGTGAAATTAAATCCTGGAGCCATAAATGTTATGACAAGTGTTGTAACGGGCGTATTGCAGCTTTGGATAGGGGAGAATTGCCTGTTCCTATTCAGGATTTTTGGAGAGTTTTTTCTGAGAAAGAATCGCAGGTTTTGCCTCCCCATAGAGACTATGATTGTTCTATTGAATTTGTCCCTGGAGCGACTCTTCCTAAAAGTCGTTTATTTAACCTTACTATTCCTGAGAGGAAGGCTTTGGAGGAATACATACAGACAAGTTTGGCCGCCGGTCACATTAGGCCCTCTAAGTCTCCTGTGGCGGTTGGATTTTTTTTTGTAAAAAAAAAGGACGGCGGTTTACGTCCTTGTCTGGATTTTCGTGAGATTAACAAAATTACGGTACGCAATCCTTACCCACTGCCATTGATTCCTGATCTGTTTAACCAGTTATTGGGGGCCAAGTGGTTCTCTAAAATTGACCTTAAGGGGGCATACAATCTGTTGCGCATGAAGGAGGGTGATGAATGGAAGACTGCTTTTAACACTCCTGTGGGTCATTTTGAGAATCTGGTTATGCCTTTTGGTCTTACTAATGCTCCTGCATTTTTTCAGAATCTGATTAATGACATCCTTAGACCTTTGATCGGTAAAAATGTGGTTGTGTATTTGGATGACATTTTGATTTATTCGCCAGATCTGGAGTCTCATTGGCGGAGCGTGCGTGAGGTATTACAGTTATTAATGGACAATTCGCTTTTTGCTAAGCTGGAGAAATGTGAGTTCGCTGTACAGAGAATTAGTTTTTTGGGCTACATTATCTCCAGCAAAGGTTTTGAGATGGATCCGGTTAAGGTTCAGGCTGTGCAGGAATGGCCTAGGCCTATTGGTTTGAAATCAATACAGAGGTTTTTGGGTTTCGCCAATTACTATAGAAAATTCATAAAAAATTTTTCTAGTATTGTCAAACCTCTGACTGATCTCACCAGGAAAGGTGCTGATGCGGTTCAGTGGTCTTCTGAGGCCATTGAAGCTTTTGTGTATCTCAAGGAGAGGTTCACCTCTGCTCCCATCCTTATGCAGCCTGATGTTACTAGGCCGTTTTTGGTTGAGGTTGATGCTTCCTCTGTGGGGGTTGGCGCAGTATTGTCTCAGGATAACGGGGATGGATTACATCCCTGTGCATTTTTTTCAAAAAAATTTTCGGAGACTGAATTGAATTACGATATTGGTAATCGGGAATTATTGGCTATTAAACTCGCATTTGAACACTGGCGCCACTTCTTGGAAGGTGCGGAATTTCCCGTTCAGGTTCTTACGGATCATAAAAATCTGATATATCTTGACGCTGCCAAGCGCCTGAATGCCCGTCAGGCTAGGTGGGCACTGTTTTTCTCGCGGTTTAATTTCTCCGTTACTTACATCCCTGGTACTAAGAATGTTAAGGCGGATGCCTTGTCTCGCAGTTTTTCTCCCATAGTCGGTGCTGAGAAAGAGGAAAACATTTTACAAGAAGGTGTTGTGATAGCTGCTTTAGACTCCGTTTTGGAAGATGAGATTCTTAAAGCTCAGGAGAATGCCCCATCTAACACTCCTCATGGGAGGTTGTTTGTGCCTGGGACCTTTAGGAGAGATTTGTTTGTTGAGTGTCACGAATCTCGGTTGGCAGGTCATCCCGGAATCTCTGAGACCAAGAGACTGGTGGGTCGCAGTTTTTGGTGGCCTGGATGGCAGAAGGAAGTCATTAAGTGGGTGCGCCAATGTACTATATGTGCTAGATCTAAGTCCTCACATACTCCTGCTGCGGGGTTGCTTTGTCCTTTGGAGGTCCCCAGTGCTCCTTGGACACATTTGGCTATGGACTTTATAACTGACCTTCCCCCCTCTGAGGGTTTTACTGTCATCTGGGTGGTCGTGGACCGTTTTAGCAAGATGTGTCACTTGGTTCCCTTCGTCAAACTGCCCTGCGCTAAAACTCTCGCTAAGGCCTTTGTCAAGGAAATTGTCAGACTTCATGGCGTTCCTACTGACATTGTTTCTGATAGGGGTCCTCAGTTCGTGGCTCGTTTTTGGCGTGCCTTTTGTGACAGGTTGGGAATTCATTTGTCGTTTTCGTCCGGATATCATCCTGAATCTAATGGCCAGACAGAAAGGAAAAACCAGGATGTTGAGCAGTTCTTGCGTTGTTTTGTGGCAGACAATCAAGAGGGGTGGTCTGAGTTTCTGCCACTTGCCGAATTTGCTCTGAACAATCATACATCTTCTTCTGCTGGTTGTTCGCCTTTTTTTTGTTGTTCTGGGAGACATCCGTCGTTTGGGTCGTTCTCCAAGTTGGGATCTGCCGTGCCTGAGGAGGAGAATTTTTCCGGTGATTTGGAAAGAGTTTGGACGGATGTGCGTGGTAATCTTCAGGAGGCCAACAGAAAATCTAAAGACTACTTTGATAGGAAACGACAGGAGGTTTTGTTCGCTGTTGGTGACATGGTTTGGTTGTCCTCTAGGAATCTGCGGTTGAGGATTCCTTCTAAGAAATTGGGTCCCAAGTTTGTAGGGCCCTTTAAGGTGCTTCAGGTTGTCAACCAATCTGCTGTTAGGTTGGAGGTTCCTACCTCCTGGAGAATTAATCCGGTCTTTCATGTCTCTCTGTTAAAAAAAGCTGTTGTGTCGGATGGTGACGCCTCTGCCTCTGTTCCTCCGGTGGTGGAGGACGGGGAATATGAAATTTCTCGCATCCTTGACTCTAGACGGTATAGAGGTAGTTTGCAGTATCTTGTGGCCTGGAAAGGTTTCGGACCCGAGGATAACTCTTGGGTGAGGTCAGATGATGTTTCCGCGTCCAGACTTATCAGAGCGTTTCACAGGAGATTTCCTGATAAGCCTGGTCCTAGGGGATCCGGAGGATCCTCTTAGAAGGGGGGGTACTGTTAGAACCTTGCTGTTAGGTTTTTTTTCCTTTGCTGGTCACATGACCTTGTTGGCCTATTTAATCCTGCTCCGCCCTTCTGGCTTTGCTGGACTTCATTGTATATCTACTTTCTAGCTAGCCTGTGCTCTGTATCTAACTCTGTTAGTTTGCTTGGTCTACGGACCTCTAGGTTCTATCTATTTTGTTTGTTCGTCTGTCTGCTGCTATTTCTGTTAGGAGGTGTCCCATATTCCTCCCAGTCCTTAGTACTTGTAGGGATTCCCTCCCCAAATCTATAGGTCTCCGTACAGACTAGATTAGGACTTTAGCAGGTCTGATCGCAGGATCAGGTTCCCTGTTACATCGTAGGGATTCAGCTGAGTCTTATAGTAGGGACAGATCTCCTCTCTTTCCTTAGCTTTGGTAGCAGAACATAACAGAACCCCCGTGCAGCCCACGGTCCCCGTGTCACCGGGACTGTAATTAAATTCCAGTTGCAGCACGGTTGGGGCTTCATTCGAGATCATCACACCCCCGGCGACGTCTTTGTGACCAGAAGAGATGTCGAGTCCCACCTACCGGAGGGACACAGAGGTCGTGACCTTTACCTGGGTGATGAGGTCACCTTTACCCGGCACCAGTGTGCCAAAGGACCCTATGCACTTCATGTACATCGCCTGACGGAAGAGGAGTTGCGGTGTGAGGAAGGTCAAGAGGACCCGGACGGGTCTGAAGCCTACCCTCAGGAAGGAGCAGGAGGGCATCGTCACCATTAAGAGGTGAACTGAAACTGTAAAATAGTTACCCGTAAGGGTATCTGCCATGCTGCTAATTTAAATATGTTCCCCGTTGGGACAAGTGTGAACTGTTCCAGTGTGTCCCATCTCCCCACAGGCTGAGGACTGTGAGCAGCCATCCCTTTTCCCCACTGGCCGAGGACTGAGAGCGGCCATACCTCCCCTTGTATATAGTTGCGCTTTCTAAGGCGCCCCCTACTGGTTTTATAGGAAAGCTGTGTTTTTCTTGAAGAGACTGTGGCACTTCCCTGGTCCCAATTTGCACAAGTGGCCAGAGGTCCAAAATGTTTTATAGGAAAAGTTTTATTATGCTGAAAGAGTTAATATTATTATATGATGTGTCCGTAACATTTGATGCTGGTAACATTATAAGTAAGAAGTACCTCCCATAAAGGGATGATTGAAGGATAATGTTTATAATGTTTTATATGTTTATGATGTTTTGAAAAGATTGTATGTTTTTGGATGTTTATTCTTTTACAGCCCGAGGACGTGCTGTGATTTACCAGGGGGGAATGTAGCACCCTGAGGATTCGGCTGCTACAGGGGTATTACACCTCAAGCCAGAGGTGTGGTATTCCACTCCCGGGTAAGGATGGAGTGTGGAACTGAGCTAGTAGGCTGCCTGCACTACATACATCCCATTTCCGGGGGACAGAACTACGGTACTCCCACCAGTATATGTGCAGGTACGACAGCGTCTGTCCCTGGCTGGAGTGGGAGGGGGGTGGAACATCCCAGTAGTGTAGGGGCAGATAGGGGGAGTAGTCTGGGTAAAGCTAGGAGCTCATTGGGTGCTGGTCACCTGAGCTCACACATAGAGGGAGTATATAAGGTGGGCACCATCTTAGAACAGGGTGAGAGTTTAGCCTGAGGAGCAGAGCAGAGGAGCTCAGCCAGGAGGGCTGACAGGGAGCTGTGGCTCCGGCTGGGCCCAGCTCCAGAGCAGAGCCTGCAGAGGGAGAGAGGAGAAAAGAAGGACCCAGAGAGGAGACAAGAAGGGAACCCCAAGATCCCAGAATAAAGACAAAAGGGTGAAGGGTTGGCGGACAAGGGTACCGGATCCCAAGCTGGCAGAGGCCAAAACCAACCTTAGCCAGGAACCGGAGGTCGTGGTCAGGATCTGCCACGACCCTCACCAAATCCACTAGAAAGGCACACCGAGCATAGGGTCAGGGAGCCCAGAGGAGGCTTGACCACCAAGAGACCCGAGGGAGCCGGCCAAAAGTGGAACCCTGGTGGGAACGGCCAGAGGAAGGGAGAGTCAGAAAGGAGCTCAGGACCACGCTCCGGAATTGCCTGGGGGTTGGCCGAGTCCAGGACCTGGTGGACGCAGCACGGCTCGGGTGGTCACTCAAGGCCAGAGTGACCAAGAGAACACCAGTAAGTAAAAACCCTGAACTGCATCTCCTGACTCTGAATCTTCTTTCTGCATCATCACAACCCCCATCATCTACACCTGCTGCCCTGAGGCCATACCCCTCCCGTTGGGGGTTATACCATCACTGCTGCACATATACCACCGGCCTCAGTGGACTGCTCTGCAGCGGCGGCTTCAAAGCCGCACTCAACGGGTGGCGTAGTCGACAATCAAGTTAACATCTACTGCCATAGACTGCCACTTAGTTTGACACCCTGGGCACGGACCGGGTCACCGCCACAAGGACTACTGCCCCTATCCAGATCCGGCTCCGGGTATCCCCTACAGCACTGGCCCAGGGGGCGCGTCATGATGAGGCTCTGGATTTCTCCTGAATTATTTCTGGAAAGATAAATACTGTATATCTGAGCCCCCTGTGATCTGTCCAGTCAAGTTGTAAAACACACCAGTAAAAGTTTTTCTGTGAAGAACCTGACCTCTGAAATGTGTTTTTCCGGACTCTTCTCCTAATCAGAATCTGACAGGGGCTTGTGTTGCCTATAATCCTTTCCTGGTGCCTTGTTTTTTTTTTGTTTTTTGTTTTTTTTTATTGTAATTTCATGTGTTACTGAGGTGGAGGTGATATATTTCATGATCTCCCCTCTGTGATGGGCATCATGGAAAAATATTACAAATCTCTGAAGTCTCTCACCAAACCCCTTGTCCCCCACCCCTATACCATGTGCAGTAAGGAGAAAAGATAAAAATCTAAAAGCTGCTTCTATGCAAAATGGCAGTATACACCAGAAGTGCCAAACGTAATTATCCAGGGTATTTACCATACGAAAGGGAGCTCCTGGTAAAAGAGACATGTGAGACACCTTTGAACATATGGGCCAGAGACTGAATGAGTTGTGTATTTAATTAGGGATAACGAGTTTGCCACCTGAGAGAAATAGGAAACATCTCCTTAGGCTTCAAAGGCAATCTATCACACTCCTTACAATAGCCGGGTCATTCCCAGCTGCATATGCGTTTAATCTCCAGACTCTTAGGCACCGAAATGAAATATGTAATAGCGGAATTTTTATAATTCAAAAGGTGATGGGACAAATATTTTTGGCGGCGGGGCTAATTAAGGAACAGTATGCATATTTTCCATACCTGTGAGCCCTGCCGGTGAGCTGCAATGCAACAGGACAAAGATAACGGACAGTAGTCAAGTCATGTTTGATCTCTAAGGAAAGGTAAAATCGCAATAAAAAATATGGCATCACTTGATAACTTCTGCGATCATCGAGCGAGGAGAAATCACAGAAATTAGACATTTAATAAAACCATGAGGGGTGGGGACCTGCCCACGTGTGGTCATCACAGCGGAGTATGTAGGCAGGGCCCAATTCGGCATAAAAGATAAAGCCAAATATTGATCGTTGCTCATGCTGGGAAATACACAATTACGTGTAAGCAGGGGTCAGGGGAACAGCCAAATCAATTGAGGTGCTCTCCTTCGACTAAACTGAATCGTCTCAGCGATCGGTATAGTAAGTTCTTCTATTAATCCCTTTTCCCTGTATATGCTGTATTGTTTTGTCCCCCTTTGTAAAAGCTTTGTATATTTTTTCATCGACATTGCCTCCCTTTGGATTAAATATAAAATTTAATAATTCTGTTTCTTTGGCTCTGTAATCGTTCCTCCCCCGAAGCCACACACTACCTATAAGGCGTCGAATCAGCCTGTATTTAAAACTGATTGTTGGTGGCAGCTAATAATCTTTCTTGGGTTATCGTGAAGTGGCAGCGATTGAACGAGGGTGTATACATATATTCAATGTGTTGGAAGGTGATGTGTATGCCGTACTCTCACTGCTAGCTTGTTGATAACTACTTAGTGAGAACAGGCTGCAGCCTCCTATATTGATCCTCGGCCAATCTTGCAATTGTCCGGGCTATAGGGGGCAGCAGAGAGCTGTTCGCTACAGAGATCACAGTGGGTGGCCTCTGTGAGTAATCGGGATTGTACGGATCCCTGACATGTGGGAATATCAACACAGTCAGATGAAGCAATGCACCAGTCATGTGATAGGGTTATAACTAGTGCAATTAAAAAAAAGAGAAAAGACAAATGCAAAAGCATCATTTGCACTTCATAAATTTGAACAATATAAGTATTATGAGATAGCGAGAAGTGAGGGGAATCATATGGGACAGCTGTTATGTAACCTCGAGAATGTGCTTAGAAACATACTGAACCACTGGAGTGCTTTGTAATCACAGCCACAGCTGTGGTTACCATGTAAAATAAAAGTAAATGTGGACTGGGTTAAGTTATTTGACCAAGTCAGTTTAGGAAAAAGGGTCTTGGGCTTTTATTTTTGGAGAGATCTGTAGGATGGTAGTGGGACGGATCTCTCCCTCCAGTCCGGGTCTTACAAGTGCCCCATGGTCACGGTTTTCATTTAAGCCTGCAGTAAAAGTTTGGGTGTGTCAGTTTTGCATTTGGATTTCACATGCAGCAGAGCTGAAGGTGCTGTGGTTGCATGCCTTGGTGTGTGAAGCTAACACAGGCCAGAGCTAATGTGGCACCCCAGAGGGTCTGGTTGCCACAGTGGTAGTAATACCATGTCTGGGAGCAAAACAGGAGTTTCCTGGTCAGGAACACACTACATGCAACACCTCCTGCTCCAGACCAGAAAAGGGGAGGATCCTGCCCTATATAACTGGATCTGGAGGCGGGGTTGTTCAGTCTAGTCAGAGACAGAGACAGTGTCAGGAGTCAAGCAGGACACAGGAGTAAGAAGCCAGGGACTGGAGCTGGAGATAGCTCATCCTGGACAGCATACCGAGGACCGGACACCGAAGTCCGAGGCTGTGGGACCCTTCAGGCCCAGCAGCAGATACCGCAGGGCAGGGGATTGCAGGTCTCCTGGCCCAACGGAAGCCCGGAGGCTCAGCCACACGAAAGGACCAGTACCGCCACAGAGGAGCGAGGAATACATGGGATCCGAGTCGCCAGCCATACGGGTGAGCACAGCACATCACACTCAGGGACGTGGGCTACAACACGACTATAAGCAGGATAGCCAAAAGAGTACAGTCAGAACGGCAGGCCTACAACTCCACCTGGCCAGGGGAATTCTAGGATTGCTCCCAGACTGACCAGGCCCTCATCCCTAGCAAGTACTTCCGTTGGGGCCTATATAATTACCACCAGTAAAGACCCTAGGACTGCACTGCAAAGGCTCCATGTTATTATTACTGATCCAGGCACTATCACCACCATCATCCATACACGCTGCCCTGAAGCTCCGCTCTTCCTGTGGGGAGTTACATCACCGTGCTGCACATGCCATCAGCTTCAGTGGACTGCTCCGCAGCGGCGGTTCCCAATAACCGCATTCCACAGGTGGCGTAGTCGGACTATATAACCTATACACATAGACTACCTTGGTTTGACCGCCCTGGGTCACGGACCGGGTCATCGCCACGGTGACTACAAACCCCAGCTTCTACAAGGCCCGGCTCCGGGTATCCCCATGGCCCAGGGGGCGCGTCAACTTTGGCATAATCGTCAGGATTGCGTGCCCGCTACCACCGGGTACTGAGCGCCTTCACAGACTGTGTCGCATACCATGGTGAAGATTTCCCGCCATTTGTCGCCGTTTGCCCGTCATCGTCCGCCATTTTCAAGTCACCGCGCGGGAAGAAGAAGGGCGTGATCATTGAAAACGTGCGAAGTCCAAAGCCCCGCCCCACGCACCGACGCAGCGCCAGGTCCTGGAAGGAGCCACAGCGAGCGCTGACGTCAGACGCGTGCGACGCCAGGTCCTCGACGGAGACCATCGCCTGCGGAACTGCGGCCTACGGAAGGAAGGTAGGCCACGGTTCACTAGGGGGGAGGAAGACGCCCGATATGGAGGAAACTTCAACCACCGGTGCGGCCGCTGCTGCGGTAATGCCATTCACCATGCCATATACACCGGGAGCGGAGTGGTTGCCTCAGTACTCAGGAGAGTCGCACACCCTGAGTGACTTCATGGAGAGACAAAACAGTTTATTTAAAGTATACCCCCTGTCCGAGGAACAGAAAGTGAGCATCCTTATAGGCCAGTTAATCGGTGCAGCCCAGAGAGAAGTAAAATCCTGGTCAGCCAGAGAAAAAGGGACTGTAAAAGAGATACTGGCCCGCCTAAAGGACACTTTTGACACCCGTACTATGGCAGAGATAAAGATGAAGTTTTATGGGTGCAAACAACGGGCACAGGACAGTGTACGGGACTATGCTTTAAACCTGCAGGAGGCGCTGAGGGCCATCAAACAGGTAGACCCTGACAGTATGCGTGACGAAAACAGACTGTTAACTGAGCAATTTATTGAGGGTTTACTGTCCAGCACCCACCGAACCCAGCTGCGCATAATGGCCCTGCAAAACCCTGACTTGGACTTTGCTCAATTTAAGGACAGGGCCATCCAGGTGCTAAGAGAACCAGCACCAGGTGGTGCTACAGCTCACCGCCGCCCAGCTATCACCTACCACCAGGAGGTGGCACCCTTTTCCCCGGAGCCTGTAGGAGCTGATGCACAGACTCTGGACAATTCCCTGTCTACAGACCTGCACCATCAGGTCCAAGAGTTAACTAAAAGTGTAGCTGCGCTAACCAGAACTGTGCAGTCCTTGCAGGTGTCTCCCAAAGGAAAGATCCAGCTGGCTTCCAGTCCGGAGGATGTCCCATGGCGCCGACAGAAGAGGATTCCACCATACAGAGGAAGGAACAGCGACCGCTACGACCAGGACAGACAATCCATCTGCCGCCGCTGCAACCAGCCGGGACATTATGCAAGGTACTGTCATTTAAACGGGCAAAACCTGGGGCAGAGGGCCAACCCCCAGGCATAAGACCACCAGGCCCATCAAGCTGGCGAGACAAATATGTGGGAGGACGACCGGTCCTACCTGTCGTGCTGGACGGCTTTCCAATGAGCGCGTTGCTGGACACTGGATCCCAGGTGACCACCATCCCCTACCTTCTTTTCAAACGGTACTGGACTGAATCTGACATCACCCGCCGTCCAGATGAACATTTGAGCATTTATGCCAGCAATGGTCAACCCATACCTCAGGTGGGGTTCAAAGAAGTGACCATAAAGGTTGGCAAGGTTGAACTGCCAGCACAGGGACTGATTATTGTCGACATTGATCGCCGAGAAAGTCATCCCATGATAACCTTGGGCACTAATGCCATTGAAAATTGTCTTGCAGAAATAATTGTCTTGTTACAGCAGGTTGCGGAAACCGCCAGTTCCAGGCAGCAGCGGGTTCTACAAAGAGAGATCAGAGCCCTGATGAAAAGACAACAGGTAGAACTGTCTGGTGGTGAAATTGCAGTGTCAGGATGAGTGACCCATTCCCTATTGCCATGCCCCCAAGAAGTAAAATGCTGATATGGTGCCGGGCAGCCATCGGTGTAAGGGGTAGAGATTACCAGTCCCTGGTAGAGCCCGTCTACTCTGACAGTAGGCCCACCATTTTGACAGCCAGGGAGGTGGTTGATGTTCACAATGGGAGAGTGCCAGTCCGCATCCTGAACATTGGGGAAAAAGAAGTTCATTTGCCCCGGTATGCCACCCTGGCCAAGCTATTCACCGTCAACCAAAATTCCATAAAGATAGTGGAACCCTTACCTCCATCCAAACAGGCGGAGGATAATGGCTCCAAGGGACAGAAGGAGGACTTGTGCCAGAAGCTGCATGTGGGCACTGACTCCACCCCTCCACATCAAAAACAAGGAGTATACCGGGTGGTCCAGGAGTATGAGAGGGTCTTCAGTAAACACCCACCCGACTTCGGGCAGGTAAAGGGGGTTCAACACCATATCCCCACGGGAGACCATCCACCCATTAAAGAAAGGTACCGACCTGTACCGCCAGCCCACTACCAAAATGCCAAGGGGATGTTACGAGAGATGAAGGAGGCTGGGGTAATAAGAGACAGTTGTAGCCCCTGGGCAGCTCCATTAGTTCTTGTAAAGAAAAAGGATGGCACAATGAGAATGTGTGTAGAGTACAGGCAAATTAACAGCATAACTCATAAAGATGCATACCCGCTACCCAGGATAGAGGAGTCACTAGCTGCGTTAAAATCTGCTAATTATTTCTCTACTTTGGATCTTGCTAGTGGGTATTGGCAGGTTCCTGTAGCAGAGGTGGATAAGGAAAAGACCGCATTCATCACCCCGATGGGCCTCAGCGAGTTCAACTGCATGCCATTCGGGCTCTGCAACGCCCCAGGAACCTTCCAGCGGTTGATGGAGTGCTGTCTAGGACATAAGAATTTCGAGACGTTCCTCCTGTACCTGGATGACGTCATAGTATACTCCAAGACATATGAGGATCACCTGAAGCACCTGGCGGAAGTGTTTGAAGCCCTGGCTGGATTTGGCCTGAAGGTGAAGCCATCAAAGTGCCACCTGCTGAAGCCCAAAGTACAGTACTTAGGACACGTGGTAAGCGCTGACGGTGTAGCACCAGACCCCGACAAGATCACCGTAATCAAGGACTGGCTGAGACCTTCCATCATTAAAGAAGTGCGACAGGTCCTCGGGTTGGTAGGCTACTACCGAAGGTTTATACCAGGCTTCACCAAGATGGCGGCACCTATGCAGGACCTCCTGATAGGCCAGTCCAGAAAGGCCAAGAACCAGAAACCACCATTCAAATGGGACAAGCTGGAAGATGAGTCCTTCACCAGGTTGAAGATTGCCCTAACAGGAGACGAGGTTCTGGCCTACCCTGATTATGGCCAACCCTTCATCCTTCACACGGACGCGAGCAACTTGGGACTGGGAGCAGTGCTGTCCCAGATCCAACAAGGCAGGGAGAGGGTAATAGCCTACGCCAGCAGGAAGCTCGGCCCACAGAAAGAAACCCAGAGAACTACAGATCCTTCAAGTTGGAGTTCCTTGCCATCGTCTGGGCTGTGACTGAGCGCTTCAAGCATTATCTCGCCTCCTCCAAATTCACTGTGTACACGGATAATAACCCGCTGACATACCTGGACACTGCAAAACTTGGTGCCCTGGAACAAAGATGGATGGCCCGACTGTCTAATTACCAATTCACCATCAAGTTCTGGGCTGGCACAAGAATGCGAACACAGATGCGCTGTCCAGAATGCCTAACTTGCCAGATGGGGGAGAAGACCCAGAGGAGCTGGAAGAGATAGAAATCCCCGCGTTCCACCGCCATGGGGTAAAGCAGTGCTCCCATTGTGTGAAGAACAGGTGCTCTGCCAACAGAGAAGCCACGTTCAATCCATTGCCCCACCATGGATGGGCAGAAACACAAGACAGTGACCCGGCTGTCCGCCTAGTCAAAGAGTTGCTGATACAAGCTGACTCATACCCTGATTCAGATGCTCCAGAAGAGACCAAACAGCTGTGGAAAGAAAAGAGCAAGCTGTTCATCTATGAAGGGAAGCTGTGTCGAAGAACTGTTAACTCCCGGACACATGAGCTGGTCTGGCAGGTGGTAGTCCCAAGGCGAGATGCGTCTATGGTCTTGGAAGCGTACCACGATGGAGCAGGACACTTCGGATGGAAGAAGCTAGAAGTCCTGCTACGTGAACGGTTCTATTGGGCTGGCATGAGGAAAGCAATCGATAGGTGGTGTCGAGAATGCGGACCATGCAACCTGAGAAGAAAAGACCGTGACAGCCAGAGGGCTCCCCTGCAACCCATCATCACCAAGCAGCCACTCGAACTGGTAGCCCTAGACCATGTGAAGCTATCCCCGAGCAGGTCAGGCTATGTCTACACTCTCACCATCGTAGACCACTACTCCCGGTTCCTGGTAGTAGTGCCAGTCAAGGACCAAATGGCTCAGACAGCAGCCAGAGCTTTCCAACAGCACTTCTGCCGCCCGCATGGTTATCCAGAACGTGTGCTAACTGACCAAGGTCCGGCCTTCGAGGCAGAAGTATTCCAGGAGTTCTGCAACCTGTACGGCTGCAAGAAGATCAGGACAACGCCTTATCACCCCCAGACCAACGGGATGTGTGAAAAAATGAACCAGGTGGTGATAGACCTACTGAAGACATTGCCCCTGGAGGAACACAGTCTGTGGCAAGAAAAGTTGCCAGACCTGGTGGACCTCTACAATCATATCCCAGTGAATTCCACCAACTGCACACCTGCTTACCTGATGAGAGCGAGACCTGGTAAGCTGCCAATCGATCTGGATATGGGAATTCTGACACCAGAGGACGCATCACCGGATGCGGATTGGGACACTGAGCGGCAACAGCAATACCGTAAGGTACAGGAAAGTGTTGAAAGAAGTCTGTCCCAAGCGAGAGAAAGGCAAGAGAGGACTTATAATCAACATGCACCTGCTGCCCCCTTGTCACCTGGAGAGCAAGTCCTCAAGAGAAAAAGGCGACTCCACAAGTTGGATGACCAGTGGGAGGAAGAGCCGTACACCGTTCTACCCTCAAACCATGATAACACCAAGGTGTGCCTCATAAGTAAGGACGGAGGTGAGACAACAGCAACAGTTTCCAGAGACCACCTGAAGAAATGTCCCGAGCAGCTGCAACATGCTAAAGAAGACCAAGATATCCCTCAACCCGCAGAGGAAGTGGAAGAAATGGTCAGCACAGTACTCGGAGAATTTCCACGGTCGTGGACACAAGTAAATAATGCAATAGTTGTACCAGTCCTTACATTTCTCCAACCAGCCCCTCAAGAAGCTGTAGAAGTCTCAGTAGAGTTGGAAGAACCATTGGCCCCGGAGACAGAAGATTCCTCATCAGCAGACCAGGAGAATCTACCCTCTGCTAGTAGCGAACCTTTCGTACCCACGGTAAGCCAAAGGAAGCTGCCCAACCTACCAGTGACACCTCAAAATACCAGTAGTGCAGACCACACAGTGCCCACTACACCAGGGGTAGATACAGAGGACCAAGGTAGAGCACTGACAGAAAGTGTACTCCGTAGGTCTACCAGAATCACCAGAGATCAGATCCCTGCTCGTTGGAGAATTTAAAGTGTAATGTATAACTGTATTATTGCAAATGTTGTATATGTGTGTATTAAATATGTTTTCCCAGTTACCCTACAGGGTCCAAAAAGACTTTCAGGTTATGGACAATGGATAACCGAAAACTTTGCCTGTAAATAGTTGCACTTGTTAAAGTGCCCCTTTTGTGCCAGACCACAGAACAAAAACCCGTGGAGGTGGCTGAAGACGTGGTCCAACATCCGGATCATCAATCCCTGTAGCCACCCCAGGGACTCCCTCAAACTACATCTTCAGTGGAATGGACACCTGGTTACGGATGATACCGTGACCGATAAAGACTGTAATGTTTGTAATATTCTAATGTACCTTGTTTATTGTTACCTGTTATTTTTTGCAAAAAATGTTTAGTCCCGGAGTACTGAAATTTACTAGGGGGGAATGTGGCACCCCAGATGGTCTGGTTGCCACAGTGGTAGTAATACCATGTCTGGGAGCAAAACAGGAGTTTCCTGGTCAGGAACACACTACATGCAACACCTCCTGCTCCAGACCAGAAAAGGGGAGGATCTTGCCCTATATAAGTGGATCTGGAGGCGGGGTTGTTCAGTCTAGTCAGAGACAGAGACAGTGTCAGGAGTCAAGCAGGACACAGGAGTAAGAAGCCAGGGACTGGAGCTGGAGATAGCTCGTCCTGGACAGCATACCGAGGACCGGACACCGGAGTGCGAGGCTATGGGACCCTTCAGGCCCAGCAGCAGATTCCGCAGGGCAGGGGATTGCAGGTCTCCTGGCCCAACAGAAGCCCGGAGGCTCAGCCACATGAAAGGACCAGTAAAGCCACAGAGGAGCGAGGAATACACGGGATCCGAGTCGCCAGCCATACGGGTGAGCACAGCACGTCACCCTCAGGGACGTGGGCTACAACAAGACTATAAGCGGGATAGCCAAAAGAGTACAGTCAGAACGGCAGGCCTACAACTCCTCCTGGCCAGGGGAATTTTAGGATTGCTCCCAGACTGACCAGGTCCTCATCCCTAGCAAGTACTCCCGTTGGGGCCTATATAATTACCACCAGTAAAGACCCTAGGACTGCACTGCAAAGGCTCCGTGTTATTATTACTGATCCAGGCACTATCACCACCATCATCCATACACGCTGCCCTGAAGCTCCGCTCTTCCTGTGGGGAGTTACATCACCTTGCTGCACATGCCATCAGCTTCAGTGGACTGCTCTGCAGCGGCGGTTCCCAATAACTGCATTCCACAGGTGGCGTAGTCGGACTGTATAACCTATACACATAGACTACCTTGGTTTGACCGCCCTGGGTCATGGACAGGGTCACCGCCACGGTGACTACAACCCCCAGCATCTACAAGGCCCGGCTCCGGGTAGCCCCACGGCCCAGGGGGCGCGTCACTAGCGACGTGGACGAACACGGTAGCACCCGAGAACCTTATGGGGTGCAAGCAGGGGCGTACATAGGAATCATGGGGCCCCATAGCAGAAGCTCTAATTGGGCCCCCCCAAAAAAATGTAAATAATTGTCGGGGTCACCAAAGATCAGATCTCACAACTTTCCATCCTTTACATAGTAATTTTCCTCCTGCTGACGTCCTAGATCTCCCTTTCATTGCCCCATAAAGTGTGATGCCAATAAAAGGGCCCCCCAAACACAGTATGAAACCCCCATGGTGAATTCCTCCACATGCACAGTATAATGACCCTACTGTACCCCCACCTCAACACCCAGGGTAAAGTATGCTGACCCCAACACAGTATGATCCCCCAACTGTGACCCGCTAGAGAGAATGGTACATAATAAGGAAGGGTGTTATACATAATAAAAGAGGAAACTATATAACTAAGGATGGCGCTATACATAATAAGTGAGTACACTATATACTAAGGGACTGTGCTATACATAATAAGTCGACATTCCTGCATCTGTGTGCAGTGTCGGTGTGCTGCCCTGTTTTACTGACACATTGAGCATGTCCTATTCTAATCCTCAAAATCGGATCAGAACAGGACATTCTCTGACCCTCTTAGATCTCATTCTCAGATCCGTGATTTTCATGGATGTGTGAATGGATCTATAAAACTGTACGAGTCCGTAGACCATCCAATAAAAAGATCTGGCAGCACACGGACATTTCACACAAATGTGAGAATGCAGCCTAAGGGATTTTACAGATAACATTATCATTTCAAGTCACACAGTGCAGATACAGAATAATATTTACATCCAGGCACTTACTGCTGACGTCTCATCTGATCAGAGTCGGTGTCTGCTGTTTCTTCTCCATCTGGTCAGACCTTCATGTCGACATCTCCCAGCCATGACTCGTCTTGTCACGATCATCTCCAGCCTAGAAAATAAAAAGGTCACATATATTGTATACATACATGTGTCTCCCCCGCTCTGCGTCCTCGAATACAGATTTGTAACCCCCCCCATTAATATACTATTAGCCACTTAGTAATCAAAATATAAAGTGATAAGCAGCACTGTGCCCCCCATTAACTATAATCTCCACCAGCCAATAATATAAATTATTCAGTCTCTGTGACTCTCCCCAATTAACTGTAAGGCTATGTGCACACGGAAAACATACAAGGCTTCACAGTACAAGCAAAGTGAAACCCCCATAATTGCTCACTCCCAGCATCCCCATCATTGCTCTCTCCCAGCACCCTCGTCATGGCTCTCCCCCAGCACCCCCGTCATTGGTCTCTCCCACCACCTCCATCATTGCTCTTCTCAGCACCCCCATCATTACTCTCTCCCAGCACCCCCGTCATTGCTCTGTCCCAGCACCCCCGTCATTGCTCTCTCCCAGCACCTCCATCATTGCTCTCTCCCAGCACCCCCATCATTGCTCTCTCTCAGCACCTGCATCATTGCTCTGTCCCACCACCCCCATCATTGCTCTCTCCCAGCCCCCATCATTGCTCTGTCCCAGCACCCCTATCATTGCTCTGTCCCAGCACCTCCATCATTGCTTCTCCCAGCACTCCCATCATTGCTCTCTCCCAGCACCCCCATCATTGCGCTCTCCCAGCACCCCATCATTTCCTCTCAGCACCCCCATCATTACTCTGTCCCAGCACCTCTATCATTGCTCTCTCCCAGCCCCATATCATTGCTCTCTCCCAGCCCCCCACCATTGCTCTGTCCCAGCACCCCCATCATTGCTCTCCCCTTCCCCACCATCCCCATCTTTGCTCTCCCCAGCCCTATCAGCCCCATTATTGCTCTTCCCAGCCCCATCAGCCCCATTATTGCTCTTCCCAGCCCCATAATTCCTCTCCCCAGCCCCATTATTGCTCTTCCCAGCCTCATCAGCCCCATTATTGCTCTTCCCAGCCCCATCATTCCTCTCCCCAGCCCCATCAGCCCCATTATTGCTCTCCCTAGACCCATCATCCCATCATTCCTCTCCCCAGCCCCATCAACTCCATTATTCCTCTCCCCAGCCCCAGCAGCCCCATTATTGCTAACCCCAGCCCCACCATCCCATCATTGCTCTTCCCAGCCCCACAATCCCCATCATTGCTCTCCCCAGCCCCATCATTCCTCTCCCCGGCCCCATCATTGCTCTCCCCAGCCCCACCATCCCATTATTCCTCTCCCCAGCCCCATCAACCCCATTATTCCTCTCCCCAGTCCCATCAATCCTCTCCCCAGCCCCATTATTGCTCTTCCCAGCCCCATTAGTCCCATTATTCCTATCCCAAGCCCCATCATTCCTCTCCCCAGCCCCATCAGCCCCATTATTGCTCTCCCCAGCCCCATCAACCCCATTATTCCTCTCCCGAGCCCCATCAGCCCCATTATTGCTCTCCCCAGCCCCATCAACCCCATTATTCCTCTCCCCAGCCCCATCATTGCTCTCCCCAGCCCCATCAACCCCATTATTCCTCTCCCGAGCCCCATCAACCCCATTATTCCTCTCCCCAGCCCCATCAGCCCTCTCCCCAGCCCCAATATTTCTCTCCCCAGCCCCATCATAGCTCTCCCCAGTCCCATCAGCCCCATTATTGCTCTTCCCAGCCCCATCATTCCTCTCCCCAGCCCCACCATCCCACCATTGCTCTCCCCCCACCTCCCCTCCCCAGCGTTTCAGTAAAAAAAAACAAAAAAAAAACAACTTACCTCAGCTCGCTCCCCTGCAGCAGCATCCTCCTGGTTGCCGGCAGCTTTCTTCCCGACCCAGGCGCGCGCTGCATAATGATGTCATCAAGCTGCGCGCGCCTGGGTCAGGGAGGAAGCAGAGGACAAACCCTCAAGCTCGGCTGCTATTCTCCTCCTGACAGCAGCGGAGCTGCAGAGATCGCTCCCTGACCGTCGCGTGCAGGGAGCAGCTGCACCTTGCGGGCCCCTTGGTGCAGCTGCACCGGCGGCGGTATGTCCACACCTGGACTGCTATGGGGCCCCCCCGGCACACGGGACCCATAGCAGTTGCGTGGTCTGCCACCATTGGCGGTACACCACTGGGTGCAAGTGCCAAAGGCACTAAACTTAATTTACAAATTCCCGGCTGCGATCCGGGGGTGAGCAATTTCATGCGTGCAGTTTTTGGACAATAAAGGACGTCTACTTAACGTGCCTGACTCACTTTCTCACTAAATTCTCTGACGGAAACCACGCTGGCTTACATATGGTGGAGAATGCGGGCAGTGTGAAATGAGACATACCCCGAAGAGAAAACTATATGTCGGTAGTCAAGCCTGCAACGCTACAGCTCAGGCCTGCCGACAAGATGGAGGAAATACTAAAGCAGTTGGTCCTCACCCAACAACAACAGCTGCAGTTTCAGCGGCAATAGCATGAGCAGCACCAGCAGCTTCAATGGCAACAGCAGGGGCAGCACCAGCAGCAACATCAACAGCAGCAGCAACAGCAGACTGTACCGGCAGCAGTAGTAGCAGACTAGCGACCTGATTAAGCAATAGATTGTAGCCCGGCGAGAGACACCCCTACCGCTGACCCCGGTTCATCCCGAGGCCTAGGACAAAGTCAGTGCAGCACTGAGGAAGATGAGTCCGGAGGACGATATGGAAGCTCTCCTCACCGTGTTTGAATGCACAGCAGAAAGGGAGAGATAGCTGATTTCCCAGTGGGTTGAAGTGGTGGCCCCATTCCTGATGGGAGACACCCAGAAGGCTTACTTTGACCTCAGCCGGGAAGATGCCCAGAACTATGGGAAACTCAAAAGTGAGATCCTTGCGAGACTGGGGGTCAATACGTATGTATGGGCACAATGTGTGTACCAGTGGTCCTTTGTGGAGACGCGCCCTGCTAGGTCTCAGGCGTATGACTTATTGCAGTTAGTAAAAAAATGGCTTCAGCCTGACACCTTGAGCCCAGCCCAGATGGTAGAGAGAGTAGTAGTCGACTACTCTGCTAGTAGCCATACAGCGCTGGGTGGGACAAGGGGACCCGGACAACCTAGATCAGGTGGTTAGCCTGATCGAGCATTATGTGGCCACTCAGGGCTTCGTACGGGACTCTGTCCCACTGCAAGTTTCACGCTGGGCCCTACAAGCCCAGGAGCCTGGGAAAGGGATACGACCCTCTGCTGGGCTTAGTCCAAACCATGCCACAACTGAGGGGAGAAGCCTAGTATCCCTTAAACCGATCTTGTGTACCAGAGGTGCTACTGCTATCAGTTGCTGGTGTTGCCAAGGGTCAGGACATGTAGCTGACAACTTCCCCCTGACTGCTGAGCCCATGGACTGCAGGTTTACTTGACGAGTATCTATGTATGTGTAGCGCCCCGAGGGTTCGGCCGCTACAGGGGTATTGCACCTCAACCCAGAGGTGTGATATTCCACTCCCGGGTAAGGATGGTGTGTGGACCAGGGCTCGGTAGGCTGCATGCATCACACACACCCCATTTCCGGGGGACAGCTCAACGGTGTTCTCATTAGACAGTAATGCAGGCACGACAGAATCTGTCCCTGGCTGGAGTAGGGAGGGGGGAGGAAAACCCAGTGATGTAGGAGTAGGAGGGGATGGTCTCTGGGCATAGGCAGGAGCCCATTGGTTGCAAGTCACCTGGGTTCATACACTAGGGGAGGGTATATAAGGTGGGCACCATCTTAGTTCTGGGGGAGTTCAGAGAAGAAGTCAGTGGAGTGAGAGGAGGAGTTCAGCCAGAGAGGGCTGACAGGGAGCTGTGGCTCAGTCTGGGCCCAGCTCCACGAGGCAGGCCTAGGGTGAAGGCCGGAGTCAGAAGGAAGGAACAGAAACAGAAAGGAACAGAAACAGAAAGGAACAGCAAAGAAAGAGAAGTACCCAAAGTGGAGAGAGGCCCAGAGACACGAAGGTAGAAGGAACCCTAAGGACCCAGGAGATTACGGGTGACGGGTTGGCAGAACAGGGTACCGGATCCCAAGTTGGTAGAGGCGACTAATCCTTAACCAAGAACCGGAGGTCGTGGCCATCTCTTGATGCGACCCCTCACTACACCTACTAGAAAGGCACACCACATAGGGTCAGGGAGGTGAGCACGAAGCGCCCCGAAGAGAAGGCCCGCGGGAGCTGGACAGATGTAGTGTCACTGGTGGGGCACGGCCAGAGAAAGGAATAGAAGGGAGACCTGTGCCACACTCTGGAATTGCCTGGGGGTTGACCGAGCCCCCGCACCTGGTGGACGCAACACGGCTTGGGCAGTCATTGTCGGCGGAGTGACTTGGAATATAAAGAACTGTGAGTAAAGAACTTGAACTGCAACCCCACGTCTCTGTGCTTCATCGCCGCACCAGCACTACTAGTGCTGGGACGCCCGTGCACCACCACTCCCGTCATCCACATTCCCTGCCCTGAGGCCATACTCTTCCCGTGGGGAGTTATCCCATCTTTAGCTGCACACACCACACCGGCCTCAGCGGACTGCCTTGCAGCGGCGGTACACCCTGACCGCAATCCACGGGTGGCGTAGTCGGACATTAAACCACAAAAACCCCATAAATTGACTGCCACTGGTTTGACCACCCTGAGCCACGGGACCGGGTCGCCGCCACGCGGAGACTACAACCCCCAGCATCCCACAAAAGTGCCCGGTTCCGGGTTCCCCCCACGCGGCCCAGGGGGCGCGTCATATGCCCAGGCTCTCAGCACCATGCACGCAGACACTACATGAAGTGAACCCCATATATGCCAGGTACATGTCAATGGGTACCAGACGGAGGCTTTCTTGGACTCAGGATGCTTAGTGACACTTGTCTATGGGTCATTGGTTCCCAGGGAAAACCCCAATGGTTGGAAAATCGGGGTTGTTTCCATATATGGGGATCTCTGAGAGTATCCAATGGCGGTGGTTACCTTTTCCACCCCGTGTGGGGAGATTAAACATATAGTGGGAGTGGTAAAAACCCTTCCATACGGGACTGTTTTGGGAAGAGACTTGCCCCTGTTCTGGTCCCTATGGGAGAGCAAAACTAACCCTCCCATGGTAAAGGTATATCCGGGCGCTGAACCCAAAGATCCCAAGTCAGGGATACCGCCGTAGGGGTCACCATTATAGGGAAAGAGTGTAACCAAGATAGGTTTCCCCTAGAGGTATTGGCAGGAGAGGTCGAGGAGACAACATCAGTTCCGGAGCTGAAAGTGTCCCAGGGTACTTTTGGGACAGCTCAGCTTCAGGATCCCACATTAGCCCGGGCACGAGAACGGATGATAATGATGAATGGGGTGGCACAGCAACCTGGGGCTGAGGCGGTTTTTCCTCATATGGCGGTCAACTACTGCAGGTTGACAAAATTTGCAATGAAATAGATCAGTTTTTAGTGCCCCAATCATACCGCCAGGAGGTGCCTGAGATGGCCCACAAACAGCTGATGGGGGGGGATCATCTGGGAGCTAAAAAAACTCAACAATGTATTCTGCAGCGGTTCTTTTGGCCCGGGATTTATGCCGAGGTTCAGAGGTTTTGTAAGTCGTGCTCAGAGTGTCAGCTGACCACACCCACAGCAGACTTCCATAGTCCACTAGCTCTACTGCCTGTTATAGAGGTACTTCTTGAGAGAGTTGCTATGGATCTAGTAGGGTCAATAGTGAAATCAGAACGGGACCACCAACACACATTTGTCACAGTGGATTATGCGGCTCGTTACCCGGAAGCGATTCTTCTTGGTCATACCTCGACGAAACTCATTGCCTGGGAGCTGTTTGCCATGTTCTGCCGCCTTGGGCTATCAAAGGAGATCCTTACGGATCAGGGGACTCCTTTTATGTCCAAAGTCACTAAAGAATTGTGTAAACTGCCCCAGATCAGTTGTGCATGTCAGTCTACCACCCACAGACTGATGGTCTAGTAGAAATATTTAATTAGACCCTAAAATTTATGTTAAAAAAGGTGGTAGCTAAAGATAGGACGCACAGGGATATTTTGTTGTTGAATCTAATGTTCGCCATCTGGGAGGTACCGCAGTCTTTCACAGGATTCTCTCTGTTGGAACAATTATATGGTAGACATCCCAGGCGCCTGCTGGACATTGCCAAAGAGACATGGGAACATTAGCCCACCCCTCATAAAAGCGTTATAGGGCACGTTGCGGGTATGCTGGACCGGATTACATTCATAATGCCTATCGTAAAGGAACATCTCCTGAATGCCCAGGCAGCGCAGAGCCGAGGTTACAATAGAAAGACCACAGAGAGGTCCTTTAACCGGTTCAGGACCGCCCACTGTACATAAACGTCGGCGCTGCCCGGGCTCTGTGCAGCGCCGACGTTTAAAAACGGTGGGTGGTCCCGCAGCGCTCAGGACCCCCAGGGTCCTGCTAGCGCTGCGGTACCGGTTCAGAGCGATAGCTCTGACATGTGGCATCATGGGGACCTGAATGGATCAGGTCCCCATGATGTTAACCTGTTCCTATCTTCTAGATGCCGCGATCCATAGCGATCGCGGCATTTAAAAGATAGTAACAGCTGGTGGTCGGCGATCGGGACCCCCCACATACCTCAGGAGCGGCGGGGATCCCGGTGCTGTGACCTCTGACATCATTGAGACCTGAATGGCTCAGGTCTCGATGATGTCAGCGTCACACCAGCCAATCAGAGAGATCACCAGGGAAGTTTGTTTTAGCAACAAACTTTCCCGGGCGATCTGCCTGATAAATACACTGTTTCTCCTCCGATCTCAGTGAGAGAGCAGAGGAGAAACAGTGTGACAAGAGCTGTGTCAGCCTTGCCACTGTGAAAGTAAAAAAAAAAAAATAAAATAAAAAAGAAAGTAAGAGTTAGGGTTAGTGAGTCTGTCAGATCAGTCAGTCCTGTCAGATCAGTCCTGTCAGATCTGTCAGTCAGTCAGTCCTGTCAGATCTATCAGTCAGTCAGTCCTGTCAGATCTATCAGTCAGTCAGTCCTGTCAGATCAGTCAGTCAGTCCTGTCAGATCAGTCAGTCAGTCCTGTCAGATCTATCAGTCCTGTCAGATCTGTCAGTCAGTCAGTCCTGTCAGATCTGTCAGTCAGTCAGTCCTGTCAGATCTGTCAGTCAGTCAGTCAGTCAGTCCTGTCAGATCTGTCAGTCAGTCAGTCCTGTCAGATCTGTCAGTCCTGTCAGATCAGTCCAGTCAGTCAGTCCTGTCAGATCAGTCCAGTCAGTCAGTCCTGTCAGATCAGTCCAGTCAGTCAGTCCTGTCAGTCAGTCAGTCCTGTCAGATCAGTCAGTCAGTCCTGTCAGATCAGTCAGTCCTGTCAGGTCAGTCAGTCCTGTCAGATCAGTCCCGTCCGTTCAGTCCGGTCCGTTCAGTCCAGTCAAAAAATCTAAAAATAAAATGGCCCGTCAGACTTATACCGCAGAGGAGGTGTATGCCCTGCTGTGTTCTGACACTGATGACAGCGCAATCTCAGATGGAGATGTGGATTTTGAAGGCTTTAGTAGCGGCGACACTGAGAGCTCAGAAATGAGCAGTGATTCTGGTCCATCCTCAAGCCCAAGGACCAGTACAACAATAGGGGCAAATAGCGCTACTGGAGAAACGTCTCCAAATCAGGGAACACTGCCCAGTACAAGCGCTGTCCCTGCTACTAGTGAATTGGCGCACACCAGTGTAAAAGGGGCTTTGCCACATGATCTAGCATTTCCCAGATGGGAGGCTTTGGATTCGGCTGCTCCATTCAGCCCTGATTTCAACGCCACTCCTGGTATAAATGTGGAGGTGGAAGATTTTGGACCAATTCATTTTTTTAATTTGTTTTTTACAGACAGCTTGCTAGAGCATATTGTCGTGCAAACAAATTTATATGCATCCCAATTCATAAGCCAGAATCCCCGATCTTACTATGCTAGGGCAAATTTATGGACACCAACTAATGTCCCGGAAATAAAAAAATTTTTAGGACTTACATTTGCCATGGGGCTTGTTAAAAAACCGAGCATTCGATCCTACTGGTCCAACCACCCTGTTCAAGCCACCCCTATGTTTTCAGTCATTCTGCCGTTATGAAATGCTCATGCGGTTTTGGCATTTTAACGACAATAGTCAATGCCTGCCCAGAAATGCCCCAGAACATGACAGGTTATATAAAATTAGACCCATCATTGAAAATTTGTCAGAAAAATTCTTAAGCCTCTACACCCCAACACAAAATATTTCTATAGATGAGTCCCTTGTAAAATTCAAAGGAAGACTGCACCTCAAGCAATTTATCCCATCTAAAAGGGCAAGGTTTGGAATAAAGATCTATAAAATGTGCGAAAGTTCAACCGGATACACATCCGCTTTCCGCATATATGAGGGGAAAGATAGCCAGCTAAACCCACCAGGATGCCCTACTTATCTGGGGACATCTGGAAAAATTGTTTGGGAGCTGATAAGTCCATTTTTTCAAAAAGGCTACAATCTATATGTGGACAATTATTACACCAGCATACCCCTATTTAAAAGTCTGGTTGAACACAACATCGGGGCTTGTGGGACCATCCGTAAAAACCGTCAGGGGTTTCCACAACCATTGGTCAACCAAAAGTTCCAAAAGGGGCAGTCAGGGGCTGTACGCAACGGAGAGCTGCTTGCCCTGAAATATAGGGATAAGAGGGATATTTTTGTCCTCAGCTCGATCCACACAGATGCCACAAGGGCCACTGTAGAACTAGGATCCACCACTCCGAAGCAAAAACCTGTGTCAGTCATTGACTACAACAAACACATGGGGGGTGTGGACCTTGCAGACCAGGTTCTACAGCCATACCAGGTATCAAGAAAGTCCTATACCTGGTATAAAAAGTTGGTTATCTATTTGTTTCAGGTGGCCACATACAATTCTTTTGTGTTGTACAAAAAAGCAGGAAATTCAGATCCTTTTCTTGATTATCAAGAAAAGGTAATTGAAAATCTTGTTTTTCAAAGTGTTAGCCCCGCTCATCCATTAGAATCTGAGGATGTGAAAAGACTCACTGAGCGACATTTTATTGCACTTATTCCAGCAACGGAAACAAGAAGGAACCCCCAGAAAAGATGTCGTGTATGTACTAAGAGAGGAATGAGGCGTGATACCCGCTACTATTGCCCACAATGCCCATCATTGCCAGCCTTATGCGTCACTGACTGCTTTAAAATCTACCACACAGAACCACGTTTTTAAACTGTAAAAATGTATCCCAATTTGTCATTCAAACATTTGGTTCATTTAGTGAATGACATATTCGAGTAGAGCTCACTTAATTTCCAGGGGTGGGGGGGGGGGTTCTCCAGAATCTAAACCTTCCATTGCGTGCTTGTTTCTGGAAATCATCCATCGAGTTAAAATGGTCACTAAACCCATAGATGAATTCCCAGAGGGGTGTCATTTCCAAAATGGGGTCACTTCAGGGGGGATTCTTTAGGTCTGGTACTCTGAAAAGTGCCAGAACAGCATAATCCCCCCTGAAGTGACCCCATTATGGAAATGACACCTCTGTGGGAATTCATCTATGGGTTTAGTGACCATTTACCTACTTATTTTCCCACCACTAGATTAATTTATACAGAGGAGTAGATTGTAAAATTCGGTCACTTGTTGTGGGTTTCCTCTGTTTAGGCACCTCAGGGGCTCTCCAAATGCAACATGGCGTCCGCTATCGATTCCAGTCAAATTTCCATTCCAAAAGTCAAATGGCGCTCCTTACCTTCCGAGCCATGCCGTGCGCCCAAACAGTGGCTTTGCACCACATATGGGGTATCAGCGTGCTCAGGAGAAATTGCACAACACATTTTGGGGTCCATTTTTTCTGGCTGCCCTTGTGAAAATTAAAAATTTGAGGCTAAAGTAGCAGTTTTGTGTTAAAAATGTGTTTTTTTATTTTCACCCTTCAACATTATAAAATTGTGTGAAGCCCCTGGGGGTTCAAGGTGCTCACCACACATCTAGATAAGTTCCTTGAGGGGTCTAGTTTCCAAAATGGGGTGACTTGTTGGGGGTTTCCTCTGTTTAGGCACCTCAGGGACAAGGAGACCGGGAGCCATCAGAAGGTGAGTATAATGTTTATTTTTTACCACCCTTTTACTATTACTTGGTCACACTATATAAATCCATGCCGGTTGCATGGATTTATATAGTGTGAAGTTGACAAGCACTTTCCAAGTGATGCTAAAATCGCTTGGGAAGCGCTTGTCAACCCGCATGCGGAAATGCATGTGAAGAACGCTTCACAAACACTTCTACTTGGCGGGAAAAACGCATGTAAAATCTGCATGTGCAATCCGCATGTAGAATCCGCATGTACAATCCGCATGTACAATCTGCATGTACAATCCGCATGTACAATCTGCATGTACAATCTGCATGTACAATCTGCATGTACAATCCGCATGTACAATCTGCATGTACAATCCGCATGTACAATCTGCATGTACAATCTGCATGTACAATCCGCATGTACAATCCGCATGCGTTTTTTCTGCCAGGGAGAAGCAGAAACGCTCAGAAAAAATCCGGAGCATTTCTGCATCGTGGGCACATAGCCTGAGGAGGACGCCTGCTCATCACTGCATTGTAGTCTCTACTGTCAAAACAGCTCAGCTCCTCCCATATAAGTGTGGTCACATGACCCTGACTCCTCCCGGGCACGTGACTGATCACATGACACTGACATCACCACAGGTCCTGCACCGTACAGCTTCTCATCGCAGCTTTTCTGTTCTACTTTATTACTTGTGTATGTGAGAGCAGAGCAGGCGGCGGAGGGATCTCCTGAGTGCGGCAGCGGCGGCGGTACTGCAGTGTGTGAGTAATGGCACTAGTCACTGTCCCCACTGCTCAGAGGTGTCAGCTGTGCGGCTACTGTCACTGCACGTACACAGCATATACACAGCACTGAGCAAACTGCGGGCCCAGCTGCCAGAGACTTGAGGGGCACACACATGGACTGTGCAAATACACAGCTATATACATCTCTATATAAACAGCTATATACATCTATATATACACAGCGATATACATCTATATATACACATCTATATATACACAGACTGTACACATCTATATATACACTAACTGTACACATCTATATATACACAGCTATACACTGTACACATCTATATATACACAGCTATACACTGACTGTATACATCTATATACACACATCTATATACTGACTGTATACATCTATATATACACAGACTGTACACATCTATATATACACAGCTATACACTGACTGTATACATCTATATATACACTAACTGTACACATCTATATATACACAGCTATACACTGACTGTATACATCTATATATACACAGACTGTACACATCTATATATACACATCTATATACTGACTACACATCTATATATACACAGACTGTACACATCTATATATACACATCTATATACTGACTACACATCTATATATACACAGACTGTACACATCTATATATACACAGCTATACACTGACTGTACACATCTATATATACACAGCTATACACTGACTGTATACATCTATATACACACATCTATATACTGACTGTATACATCTATATATACAGACTGTACACATCTATATATACACAGCTATACACTGACTGTATACATCTATATATACACTAACTGTACACATCTATATATACACAGCTATACACTGACTGTATACATCTATATATACACAGACTGTACACATCTATATATACACAGCTATACACTGACTGTACACAGCTATATATACACAGCTATATACTGACTGTATACATCTATATATACACAGCTATACACTGACTGTACACAGCTATATATACACATCTATATACTGACTGTATACATCTATATATACACAGCTATACACTGACTGTACACAGCTATATATACACATCTATATACTGACTGTATACATCTATATATACACAGCTATACACTGACTGTACACAGCTATATATACACAGCTATATACTGACTGTATACATCTATATATACACAGACTGTACACATCTATATATACACAGCGATATACATCTATATATACACAGACTGTACACATCTATATATACACAGCTATACACTGACTGTACACAGCTATATATACACAGCTATATACTGACTGTATACATCTATATATACACAGCTATACACTGACTGTACACAGCTATATATACACAGCTATATACTGACTATACATCTATATATACACAGACTGTACACATCTATATGTACACAGCGATATACATCTATATATACACAGACTGTACACATCTATATATACACAGCGATATACATCTATATATACACATCTATATACTGACTACACATCTATATATACACAGACTGTACACATCTATATATACACAGCTATACACTGACTGTACACATCTATATATACACAGCTATACACTGACTGTACACATCTATATATACACATCTATATACTGACTGTACACATCTATATATACACATCTATATACTGACTGTATACATCTATATATACACAGCTATATACTGATTATACACATCTATATATACGCAGCTATATACTGACTGACTGTACACATCTATATATATATACACACATCTATATACTGACTGTACACATCTATATATACACATCTATATACTGACTGTACACATCTATATATACACATCTATATACTGACTGTATACATCTATATATACACATCTATATACTGACTGTACACATCTATATATACACATCTATATACTGACTGTATACATCTATATATACACATCTATATACTGACTGTACACATCTATATATACACAGACTGTACACATCTATATATGCACAGACTATACACATCTATATATACACAGCTATACACTGACTGTACACATCTATATATACACAACTATACACTGACTGTACACATCTATATACACACATCTATATACTGACTGTACACATCTATATATACACATCTATATACTGACTGTATACATCTATATATACACAGCTATATACTGACTGTACACATCTATATACTGACTGTATACATCTATATACACAGACTGTACACATCTATATATACACAGCTATACACTGACTGTACACATCTATATATACACAGCTATACAACTGACTGTATACATCTATATACACAGCTATACACTGACTGTACACATCTATATATACACAGCTATACAACTGACTGTATACATCTATATACACAGCTATACAACTGACTGTACACATCTATATATACACAGACTGTACACATCTATATATACACAGCTATACACTGACTGTATACATCTATATACACAGCTATACACTGACTGTACACATCTATATATACACAGCTATACAACTGACTGTACACATCTATATATACACATCTATATACTGACTGTACACATCTATATATACACATCTATATACTGACTATACATCTATATATACACATCTATATACTGACTGTACACATCTATATATACACATCTATATACTGACTGTATACATCTATGTACACACATCTATATACTGACTGTACACATCTATATATACACAGACTGTACACATCTATATATACACAGCTATATACATCTATATACACAGCTATACACTTACTGTACACATCTATATATACACAGCGATATACATCTATATACACAGCTATACACTTACTGTACACATCTATATATACACAGCTATACAACTGACTGTACACATCTATATATACACAGCTATACACTGACTACACATCTATATATACACAGCTATACACTGACTGTACACATCTATATATACACATCTATATACTGACTGTATACATCTATATATACACATCTATATACTGACTGTATACATCTATATATACACATCTATATACTGATTGTACACATCTATATATACACATCTATATACTGACTGTATACATCTATATACACACATCTATATACTGACTGTACACATCTATATACTGACTGTATACATCTATATATACACATCTATATACTGACTGTACACATCTATATATACAGTCATGGCCAAAAGTTTTGAGAATGATACCAAAATTATATTTTCACATGATCTGCTGGCCTCTGGTTTTTATTAGTGTTTGTCTGATGTTTATATCGCATACAGAAATATAATTGCAATCATATTATGAGTACCAATAGGTTATATTGACAGTTAGAATGAGTTAATGCAGCAAGTCAATATTTGCAGTGTTGCCACTTCTTCTTCAAGACCTCTGTAATTCTCCCTGGCATGCTCTCAATCAACTTTTGGACCAAATCCTGACTGATAGCAGTCCATTCTTGCATAATCAATGCTTGCATTTTGCCAGAATTTGTTGGTTTTTGTTTGTCCACCCGTCTCTTGATGATTGACCACAAGTTCTCAATGGGATTAAGATCTGGGGAGTTTCCAGGCCATGGACCCAAAATCTCTATGTTTTGTTCCATGAGCCATTTAGTTATCACCTTTGCTTTATGGCAAGGTGCTCCATCATGCTGGAAAAGGCATTGTTGGGCGCCAAACTGCTCTTGGACGGTTGGGAGAAGTTGCTCTTGGAGGACATTCTGGTACCATTCTTTATTCATGGCTGTGTTTTTAGGCAAGACTGTGAGTGAGCCGATTCCCTTGGCAGAGAAACAACCCCACACATGAATGGTTTCAGGATGCTTTACAGTTGGCATGAGACAAGACTGGTGGTAGCGCTCACCTCTTCTTCTCCGAATAAGCTGTTTTCCAGATGTCCCAAACAATCGAAAAGGGGATTCATCAGAGAAAATGACTTGGCCCCAGTCCTCAGCAGCCCACTCCCTGTACCTTTTGCAGAATATCAGTCGGTCCCTGATGTTTTTTCTGGAGAGAAGTGGCTTCTTTGCTGCCCTCCTTGAAACCAGCCCTTGCTCAAAGAGTCTCCGCCTCACAGTGCGTGCAGAAGCACTCACACCAGCCTGCTGCCATTCCTGAGCAAGCTCGGCACTGCTGGTAGTCCGATCCCACAGCTGAAACAGTTTTAAGATACGGTCCTGGCGCTTGCTGCTCTTTCTTGGGCGCCCTGGAGCCTTTTTGACAACAATGGAAGCTCTCTCCTTGAAGTTCTTAATGATGCGATAGATTGTTGACTGAGGTGCAATCTTTGTAGCTGCGATACTCTTCCCTGTTAGGCCATTTTTGTGCAGTGCAATGATGGCTGCACGTGTTTCTTTAGAGATAACCATGGTTAACTGAAGAGAAACAATGATACCAAGAACCAGCCTCCTTTTAAAGTGTCCAGTGATGTCATTCTTACTTAATCATGACTGATTGATCGCCAGCCCTGTCCTCATCAACACCCACACCTGTGTTAATGGATCAATCACTAAAACGATGTTAGCTGCTCCTTTTAAGGCAGGACTGCAATGATGTTGAAATGTGTTTTGGGGGTTAAAGTTCATTTTCTGGGCAAATATTGACTTTGCAAGTACAGTAATTGCTGTTAAGCTGATCACTCTTTGACATTCAGGAGTATATGCAAATTGCCATTACAAAAAATGAAGCAGTAAACTTTGGAAAAATTACTATTTGTCTCATTCTCAATACTTTTGGCCATGACTGTACACAGCTATACACTGACTGTACACATCTATATATACACATCTATATACTGACTGTACACATCTATGTATACACAGCTATACACTGACTGTACACATCTATATATACACATCTATATACTGATTGTACACATCTATATATACACACATCTATATACTGACTGTATACATCTATATACAGACATCTATATACTGACTGTACACATCTATATATACACATCTATATACTGACTGTATACATCTATATACACACATCTATATACTGACTGTACACATCTATATATATACATCTATATACACACATCTATATACTGACTGTACACATCTATAAATACTCAGCTATATACTGACTGTATACATCTATATACTGACTGTATACATCTATATATACACATCTATATACTGACTGTACACATCTATATATACACAGCTATATACTGACTGCACACATCTATATATACACATCTATATACTGACTGTATACATCTATATATACACATCTATATACTGACTGTACACATCTATATATACACATCTATATACTGACTGTTCACATCTATATATACACAGCTATATACTGACTGTACATATCTATATATACACAGCTATATACAGACTGTACACATCTATATATACACAGCTATACACTGACTGTACACATCTATATATACACAGCTATACACTGACTGTACACATCTATATATACACAGCTATATACAGACTGTACACATCTATATATACACATCTATATACTGACTGTACACATCTATATATACACAGCTATACACTGACTGTACACATCTATATATACACACATCTATATACTGACTATATACATCTATATATACACAGACTGTACACATTTATATACAGTACAGACCAAGGATAAGCAGATCAAGTACCACCGGCTGCTCTCAATGAGACTTTTGCCTGTGTGTGCTATTCCCTTATACCATTTACACAGGTACAGTACAGACCAAAAGTTTGGACACACCTTCTCATTTAAAGATTTTTCTGTATTTTCATGACTATTAAAATTGTACATTCACACTGAAGGCATCAAAACTATGAATTAACACATGTGGAATTATATACTTAACAAAAAAGTGTGAAACCACTGAAAATATGTCTTATATTCTAGGTTCTTCAAAGTAGCCACCTTTTGCTTTGATGACTGCTTTGCACACTCTTGGCATTCTCTTGATGAGCTTCAAGAGGTAGTCACCGGAAATGGTCTTCCAACATTCTTGAAGGAGTTCCCAGAGATGCTTAGCACTTGTTGGCCCTTTTGCCTTCACTCTGCGGTCCAGCTCACCCCAAACCATCTCGATTGGGTTCAGGTCTGGTGACTGTGGAGGCCAGGTCATCTGGCGTAGCACCTCATCACTCTCTATCTTGGTCAAATAGCCCTTACACAACCTGGAGGTGTGTTTGGGGTCATTGTCCTGTTGAAAAATAAATGATGGTCCAACTAAACGCAAACCGGATAGAATAGCATGCCGCTGCAAGATGCTGTGGTAGCCATGCTGGTTCAGTATGCCTTCAGTTTTGAATAAATCCCCAACAGTGTCACCAGCAAAGCACCATCACACCTCCTCCTCCATGCTTCACGGTGGGAACCAGGCATGTAGAGTCCATCCGTTCACCTTTTCTGTGTCGCACAAAGACACGGTGGTTGGAACCAAAGATCTAAAATTTGGACTCATCAGACCAAAGCACAGATTTCCACTGGTCTAATGTCCATTCCTTGTGTTCTTTAGCCCAAACAAGTCTCTTCTGCTTGTTGCCTGTCCTTAGCAGTGGTTTCCTAGCAGCTATTTTACCATGAAGGCCTGCTGCACAAAGTCTCCTCTTAACAGTTGTTGAAGAGATGTGTCTGCTGCTAGAACTCTGTGTGGCATTGACCTGGTCTCTAATCTGAGCTGCTGTTAACCTGCGATTTCTGAGGCTGGTGACTCGGATAAACTTATCCTCAGAAGCAGAGGTGACTCTTGGTCTTCCTTTCCTGGGGTGGTCCTCATGTGAGCCAGTTTCTTTGTAGCGCTTGATGGTTTTTGCAACTGTACTTGGGGACACTTTCAAAGTTTGCTCAATTTTTTGGACTGACTGACCTTCATTTCTTAAAGTAATGATGGCCACTCGTTTTTCTTTACTTAGCTGCTTTTTTCTTGCCATAATACAAATTCTAACAGTCTATTCAGTAGGACTATCAGCTGTGTATCCACCAGACTTCTGCACAACACACCTGATGGTCCCAACCCCATTTATAAGGCAAGAAATCCCACTTATTAAACCTGACAGGACACACCTGTGAAGTGAAAACCATTTCCTGTGACTACCTCTTGAAGGTCATCAAGAGAATGCCAAGAGTGTGCAAAGCAGTCATCAAAGCAAAAGGTGGCTACTTTGAAGAACCTAGAATATAAGACCTATTTTCAGTTGTTTCACACTTTTTTGTTAAGTATATAATTCCACATGTGTTAATTCATAGTTTTGATGCCTTCAGTGTGAATGTACAATTTTCATAGTCATGAAAATACAGAAAAATCTTTAAATGAGAAGGTGTGTCCAAACTTTTGGTCTGTACTGTACATCTATATATATACTGACTGCACACATCTATATATACACAGCTATACAACTGACTGTACACATCTATATATACACAGCTATACAACTGACTGTACACATCTATATATACATCTATATATACACTGACTGTACACATCTATATATACACAGCTATACACTGACTGTACACATCTATATATACACAGCTATATACTGACTGTACACATGTATATATACACAGCTATATACTGACTGTATACATCTATATATACACAGCTATATACTGACTATACACATCTATATACTGACTGTATACATCTATATATACACATCTATATACTGACTGTACACATCTATATATACACAGACTGTACACATCTATATACAGTGGTGGCCAAAAGTATTGGCACCCCTGCAATTCTGTCAGATAATACTCAGTTTCTTCCTGAAAATGATTGCAATCACAAATTCTTTGGTATAATTCTCTTCATTTAATTTGTCTTCAATGAAAAAACACAAAAAGAAGTGTCCTAAAGCCAAATTGGATACAATTCCACACCAAACCTAAAAAAGAGGGTGGACAAAAGTATTGGCACTGTTTGAGAAATCATGTGATGCTTCTCTAATTCGTGTAAATAACAGCACCTGTAACTTACCTGTGGCACCTAACAGGTGTTGGCAATAACTAAATCACACTTGCAGCCAGTTAGCATGGATTAAAGTTGACTCAACCTCTGTCCTGTGTCCTTGTGTGTACCACATTGAGCATGGAGAAAAGAAAGAAGACCAAAGAACTGTCTGAGGACTTGAGAAACCAAATTGTGAGGAAGCATGAGCAATCTCAAGGCTACAAGTCCATCTCCAAAGACCTGAATGTTCCTGTGTCTTCCGTGCACAGTGTCATCATGAAGTTTAAAGCCCATGGCACTGTGGCTAACCTCCCTAGATGTGGACGGAAAAGAAAAATTGACGAGAGATTTCAACGCAAGATTGTGCGGATGGTGGATAAAGAACCTCGACTAACATCCAAATAAGTTCAAGCTGCCCTGCAGTCCGAGGGTACAACAGTGTCAACCCGTACTATCCGTCGGCGTCTGAATGAAAAGGGACTGTATGGTAGGATACCCAGGAAGACCCCACTTCTTACCCTGAGACATAAAAAAGCCAGGCTGGAGTTTGCTAAAACTTACCTGAGAAAGCCTAAAACGTTTTGGAAGAATGTTCTGTGGTCAGATGAGACAAAAGTAGAGCTTTTTGGGAAAAAGCATCAACATAGAGTGTACAGGGAAAAAAAAGAGGCATTTAAAGAAAAGAACACGGTCCCTACAGTCAAACATGGCGGAGGTTCCCTGATGTTTTGGGGTTGCTTTGCTGCCTCTGGCACTTGACTGCTTGACCGTGTGCATGGCATTATGAAGTCTGAAGACTACCAACAAATTTTGCAGAATAATGTAGGGCCCAGTGTGAGAAAGCTGGGTACCCTCAGAGGTCATGGGTCTTCCAGCAGGAGAATGACCCAAAACACACCTCCAGGCTGTGTAAGGGCTATGTGACCAAGAAGGGGAGTGATGGGGTGCTACGCCAGATGACCTGGCCTCCACAGTCACCAGACCTGAACCCAATCGAGATGGTTTGGGGTGAGCTGGACCACAGAGTGAAGGCAAAAGGGCCAACAAGTGCTAAGCATCTCTGGGAACTCCTTCAAGATTGTTGGAAGACCATTTCCGGTGACTACCTCTTGAAACTCATCAAGAGAATGCCAAGAGTGTGCAAAGCAGTCATCAAAGCAAAAGGTGGCTACTTTGAAGAACCTAGAATATAAGACATATTTTCAGTTGTTTCACACTTTTTTGTTAACTATATAATTCCACATGTCTTAATTCATAGTTTTGATGCCTTCAGTGTGAATGTACAATTTTCATAGTCATGAAAATACAGAAAAATCTTTAAATGAGAAGGTGTGTCCAAACTTTTGGTGTGTACTGTATACCCATACATACAGGTTTACATCATTATATACAAAACACCAATGGTATCATAAAATCATAGGCTCCATAATGCTTTCATTAGGTTTTATTCAATCCTTAAAGATACAGAGCTGCAGCAATGTGCGACAACGGTTCAGATGATTCCGATCTTTTTCAAGCAAAGCTTTAAAGATAAAATGCAGCAAGTACAAAAATGCATCTCCAGTTACATACTTACTGTAACAAACACGTATACATACACTAATATACCTAATATTGCAATGGTAAGCATCAGTACAGTCATAAGTACAATCTCTGTATCTCAGTAATTCAGGCTGGATGTGAGGTCCGTGTGTATGCGTTCTGCTGCTGTCTTCAGTAGCTCTTACATCAGCACAGCTTCTATTCTGCACTTCTTGTGCTTTCCTCCTCATCTGTAGTCTGTTTTCTCTGTACTTTCTAACATCAAATACTCTCCTGTCTCTATACGCTTATGTAGGTCTATATACAATCCCCCGCTGCTATCTCTAACACTAACAGAGGGGAAGGAGAGCAGAGGCAGCCATCAGTGCCAGGAGCAGGAACGCTGATTGATTTGTTAAAATTCTACAGAGCATTAAACTGGATAAAGGACTGATAAACTTACTGCAGCAGCAAACGGCTAGAATTTTTTTTAGGGAAGACTATATAGAAAGTTGTTTAAAGATTAACTAAGCTTTTTTATGTAATTCCCCCCCCATGCTTTGCATAGTTATTAGATTTAATTGTATACGCCATTGCTGTTTCATTGCCCATTTTATGCTCCTTTTTAAGGTCCTTTCAGCTGCTGCTCAGCAAGATCTGTACACTGTATTCAAAAAGTGTGTGGACTTTCCCTATCTGAGCCTCTCTGCTCCTTAGCCCCTTATTCAGACAGGGTAATTCCTGTACTCTGTTGGGTTATAGTGTACTGATCTTGTTCAGCAGCGGCTGAGAGCAGCTTCTACTGGACATTGGAACAGCGATGCAGCATGGGGTTTGGGAGAGACCCAAACAAAATAAGGCAGTAGATCAGAAAAATTCAGATCTTTATGCTTTAATTTTGCATAAGAGAATGCACAGTAAACATAATTCAGTACAGAGTCTTTAAAGAGTAACTAAACTTTTACAACTTTTTATTGTATTTCAGTACTTTTATTAATTGCAAGCAAAGTGATGGCATCCAGGGCTTGAGGCCTCCAACCGTCCACTCTAAAAGTTTCAGGATTGCGCACACAGAAAAATGTAGCCTATGCTTACCCTTATGTGTGTGCGCCCCTCACTGGTGAGGTTAGAGGGGTGTCTGAGCGATCAGTGGGGGTACTGAGGTCCTGTACCTGCACTGATATGCATGCAATTAAAAAGGCAACCAAAAATTAAAAATAAAGTAATAAAGGTTTAGTTACTCTTTAAGGCTTTTTAAAGGCCACAGACTTTCTCAGTTGAAGTCAGTGGTAGACTGTAGACAGACACGGCACGCTGCAGTCACTCGCTAATGACCTTTGGAGTTTTATCGCAGGCACAGACGAGCGATTTCCTGCATTGTGATGACTGTATTCGGAAAAACCTTGTGGCCGTTCCCACTATACCCACGATCTCCGAGTCCGGAGCATGGCTGGTATATACAGCACCGCTCCTGTCAGAACTTGTTCAGTGTATCTTTTATTACACAGGGGTATGGTAAAACAGCAGAATAACCATTTCTCCCCATCAAGGCTTTAGAGATCAGCTGGTTGAGACCCCCAAGCACTCTCCAGTCCACATGGTAGCCCGTGACTCGATCGACCAATCACCGGTATCACCATTAGAGAGGTTACCCTGCAGCAGTACTGCGTCTCACATCAACAGAGCAGCTCTTCTTCTGGGCCGCTTAGTTGACAGGACGTGACTGCTTGCATCATACTGATTGACTGCCGACTTCCCGCAGTTAGGCAACGGGGAGCCGGCTGTCAATCAGCATGACGTCGGCAGTCCCACCCCGTCAACAGAGCAGAGCGGAAGAGAAGCTACTGCTCTGTCAACTGGACATCAGCAGAAGCCGCTGGATCACCGGCAGGAGCCGCCTGTGATCTCTGTGACCTCTCTGTGCTGGTGGCGTTAGTGACTACCTGCCTGTTAGTTATTAGGCTCATTGTAAAAAAAAATATCCCCTTTAAAGACAGTGATTGGCTGCAGTAGTCATGTGCCTAGATGAAAAATGATAATTGTTGGCAGCAGTCATATGATTGCACAATGCAGTAGGCCAGTGATGGGCCACCGTAGTCACATGCTTAGATCTGCTAGCCACTTGTAATTCGATACTGGAACAGTGGCAGCTTAAATCGGTGAGTTTTGGTTATTTTATCATTTTATCAAATGCCATGCCATTAAAATATATATATACAGTGCCTACAAGTAGTATTCAACCCCCTGCAGATTTAGCTGGTTGACACATGCAGAATTAACTTGGCATTGTGACATTTGTACTGTAGATCAGCCTGGAAGTGGGAAATGCACTGCAGCAAATTTTTTTTTTTTTTTTTTTTTTAAACGTAAAAAGTTAATTCAGAGTGTCATTTATTATTCAACCCCTCAAACCACAAGAATTCTGTTTGGTCCCCCTAAAGTATTAAGAAGTAGTTCAGGCACCAAGAATAATGAGCTTCACATGTGTGGATTAAAGATCTCTTTTGCCAGCCTTTTCTGACTATTTAAGACCCTCCCCAAACTTGTGAACAGCACTCAGACATGGTCAACATGGGAAAGACAAAGGAGCATTCCAAGGCCATCAGAGACAAGATCGTGGAGGGTCACAAGGCTGGCAAGGGGTACAAAACCCTTTCCAAGGAGTTGGGCCTACCTGTCTCCACTGTTGGGAGCCGTAAGTGGAAGGCTTATGGAACTACTGTTAGCCTTCCACGGCCAGGACAGCCTTTGAAAGTGTCCTCCTGTGCCGAGGCCAGGCTTGTCCGAAGAGTCAAGGCTAACCCAAGGACAACAAGGAAGGAGCTCCGGGAAGATCTCATGGCAGTGGGGACATTGGTTTCAGTCAATATCATAAGTAACGTACTCCACCACAATGGTCTCCGTTCCAGACGAGCCCGTAAGGTACCTTTACTTTCAAAGCGTCATGTCAAGGCTCGTCTACAGTTTGCTCATGATCACTTGGAGGACTCTGAGACAGACTGGTTCAAGGTTCTTTGGTCTGATGAGACCAAGATCGAGAACTTTGGTGCCAACCACACACGTGACGTTTGGAGACTGGATGGCACTGCATACGACCCCAAGAATACCATCCCTACAGTCAAGCATGGTGGTGGCAGCATCATGCTGTGGGGCTGTTTCTCTGCCAAGGGGCCTGGCCATCTGGTCCGCATCCATGGGAAGATGGATAGCACGGCCTACCTGGAGATTTTGGCCAAGAACCTCCGCTCCTCCATCAAGGATCTTAAGATGGGTCGTAATTTCATCTTCCAACAAGACAACGACCCAAAGCACACAGCCAAGAAAACCAAGGCCTGATTCAATAGGGAAAAAGTCAAGGTGTTGGAGTGGCCTAGTCAGTCTCCTGACCTTAACCCAATTGAAAACTTGTGGAAGGAGCTCAAGAATAAAGTCCACATGAGACACCCAAAGAACCTAGATAACTTGGAGAAGATCTGCATGGAGGAGTGGGCCAAGATAACTCCACAGACCTGTGGCGGCCTGATCAGGTCTTATAAAAGACGATTATTAGCTGTAATTGCAAACAAGGGTTATTCCACAAAATATTAAACATAGGGGTTGTATAATAATTGACCCACACTCTTATGTTTAAAATTTAATAAAATTCAACTGAGCAACATAACTTTTTGGTTTGTAAGATTTATGCTTCTGTTCATAAAACCTACTCTTGTTTGCAGTTTGAAGGCTCTAACTTATTTGCATCTTATCAAACCAGCTAAATCTGCAGGGGGTTGAATACTACTTGTAGGCACTGTAATATATATATATATATATATATATATATATATATATCTATATATATATAATATACACATATATACTGGACAATCCCTCTAAGGAATTGTTGGCTTGGGCACCGTGGCTTCTCTGTATAGCAGAAGCCCCTGTGCTTTGCTAGATACCGAGTGCGGAGGCCCAGAGACTTCACTGACTTATAATGGATTCTGTGGGTTTCCTCAAGGTGTCCTTTATTTTGACTCCGAATGAGGAAACCTGCGAGATGGCGATCCCCTGACATAACCGGACCACGGCTTCCACCCAGCCAGAGCTGCCATCACAATGACTGTAGGAGGGCAGAGGGCTGCTGCTGCCTTATAGGGCTGTCTGTTAGTATAGGGCTCATTAGGTGTCTTAGAGACGGTGCAAATCGATCCATCGGGCACAAGACTAATCTATGGCTGCTAGACGAAGCTATGGGATCTGCCTCTTACCTGCCGTCATCCATGGCTCTTGATTAGCAGGCCGGCTAATCACTAGAGGAGCTGCGGATGTCATCTGGGTCCCATCCTACAGCCACCGATTAATGACGAGGCCGATGGACTGCCTTCTACAAATTTACTTGCACCAACTCTAGTGTCTTTGCATATTACCATGAGCTGATGTACAAAAGTATACAATTAGAAATAAATGTAAGGTTTTCATCTTTGAGACAAAAAAAAAAAATACCTGGTTGCGTAGAGGACGTGTCAGAAGGATTATGGGTTGTAAAGTAAGACCTGCAGTAATGGCGCTGTAATGCTGATTAGATTGATAACCTCCTTGAAGAAATTTGTGTTCTGGTTCTTCAGTAATCACCTGTTGAAGTCATATGCTAGTGAGGTGCAAGAGCGGTGGGGCTGGAGGCTGCACTGGGTCTTCTCCTGTCCGTCCGGGTATTTGTCAGCCCCTCCACCTGCCTCCAGTTTTGGCTTACAGGTCACTGCTCTGCCAGTGCCTCCTCAGGCCAATATCTCACACATACGCCGTCAGTGGTGCAGGTGCAGATCAATTTCTTGGCTCAATTACGTCATGTGAAAGCTCCTCCGACCATGACGGCACCTGCATGAGATTTTGGCCGGAAGAGGCAGGTCCATAAAAATCAGTGACCTGTCAAAGAACGGAGGGTCTGGCGATCGTCCAGATGGGCAGGAGAAGACCAAGAGCAGCCACCAGCCTCTCTGCACTTGCGCCTCAATAGGTGTCACAGACAGGGTGTAAAGCGTGAATTGTTCTGCCTATTTATTATTGGATTAATTTAACACAAATCCTAACAATACTGCCCAAAAAAGGATAGAGAGCCACCTCTGATCCGTTATGATTTTGTGTACTAGGTTGTGACATCAGGCCTAAAATTGCCACAAATCTGCTAAGTCCATATAAAGGTTGGGTCTGCAGTCCATGCATGGTGGCATCTACTATAGAGAAGCAGGTGGAGAGACTGTTGGCACTAGTGACTGTCTCATTACTCCATGGGAATCAGATACCAGTCCTGTAATGGGTATACCTCCCATCTGCTGGAGATTACAGTCCACATGCTCCAACGTGTCCCACCTCATTATTAATCAACACCTAAAAGAAAGGCTGAGTGTCAGACGCCTGGTCACACTGATCCTTTGCCTTTTCTACTTGCAGAGACGCTAGCAGAACTATTTGGACCGGAGGAGCTCCCTATGTCAGAGGCAGAATAGGGATTCATATGGTAAGCTGGGGTAAGACTGTGATATTAACAGGAATCTGTTGTGATATGTGAAGGGATCTGGCAGCAAGTGTTAAGTTTTTCTGCAGCACTCCCACAGGAGAAATGAAATATTGCACGCTTACATATGAAATCAGTTGACTGTGCATGAAATGTTAGGACTTTTCAGGTCCACCAGCAACAGGTGCGCTTTTGTAGCTGTTCTGGAAGTTGTTGTGGGTCCTAAATAATAAAGCAGGATGCCTCATTAGGGTTATTTCTGCATAAATCCTTTTACATTTTAACCTGTTGGCAAATTATGGCCTGCGGGTCACATCTGGCCTTTTATCTGCCTTTATCAGGCCCATGGAAAACAAATGTAAGTAAAGTGGTTTTGTAGTGCTGGCAGCATTGCAGTCTCGTTGTACACAGCGTGCACCTGATCTGTGTATACGCAGCTGTGTGCACCTGATCTGTGTATACGCAGCTGTGTGCACCTGATCTGTGTATACGCAGCTGTGAGCACCTGATCTGTGTATACGCAGGTCACTGTGCACTCCTGGACCTGCCCTGTCTGATTGTCGCTTTCTGCACTGTCCACGTGAGAGGGGAATGTGTTTCCTCATCGCTGAATCCCGATTGGTGCATTGCTTGTAATCTGTAAGGAGGAACGTGTTGTGTGAATATATGTTGGGGGGCAGAGGAGTGCGGCTGGGGGAGGAATGGCATCCAAGGGATGAATACAGCAACAAATTATGGTTACTGTGATAATAAACCAGGGGGATAGCGGGATGGGATGATTGCTGATGCAAATTACTTAACCTTCACAAATGAAAAACAATATGGAAAAATGTGTTAGTTTTGCAGTTTCTTAAAGTATGTTGATGAACTGCTTCTGCTAGTACATGTTCCTGTAAGGCTGCATTCACATATACGTGTAAAATATCCCTGTGCCGACCATTTTTTTCTATTTTGGAGAGCACACGGACCCATTGAGTAAAACGGATCTGTACAAACTTCTGTTAAAATCTTGGATCCGAGTTTGCGATCCATGAGACTCAGAGGTGGTCCTATTCTAATCCGATTATGAGGATCAGAGTACAACTTACTAAATGTACTTGTGTGCTCTCTGATAAAAACCGACACTTCACAGTTGTGTGAATGCAGCCTAAGGCTCAAGCTTTGTTCGCACTTCATTCCTGCTCTGCGTTCTTGGGATTACAACTGAATAACCAAAAAAACTGAATCGTGACTGGGCCACAGACTGCAGTGGCACAAAGTAAGTTAAAATGAATGCATAGCCATACTCCTGGCCACAATCCGACTAGTATGTTTCTGCTCTCTCTCAATGCATTGGTTGAGGCCTTGCACATCTAGTCTGAGTGTGGCCGGGAGTGTGCATATCACATACTTGGCACCCGAGAATCCTCACAGTGTGCAGTGCGCCCTTTAATGTCATTGCTTAAGTTACCATAGAATGTCCTAGGGAAACTGAAAAACGGTGGAATGTAGAAAACAACAAACTGGAATTTCGCCGTTTTATTTAAATTTTTTTTAAAGCATTCAGTGCGATGTCATAATAACTTATTTTTACTAGCACTATGTGGCGGCTTGCTTTTTGCGTGGTAAGCCGTGGTTTCTAGTGACGGGTTAATGTGTGTCCATAACTCAGTCGTTTTGCCAGTAAGCAGATTCCTTATGACACACTACCCCTATGTAACTACTTGCTTGTCCAAGCTACAATGTTTCATTGTATCATTCTGATTTAGCCAAGACCACAAACGGGACATAAACAGAGAAGTTGTAACATTTGTTCTTCTTCTTGGACCTGTTCCTGATTCTGAAGCAAAACTGACCAAAATAAGACCATTGTGATAGTAGCTTAAAGGGTGCGACTTACCCTAAAGCCCAGAGAAGTCTCCTCTAGTGGGGCCAAAAGACTGTGATTGTGACGTAACGCTGGTGTCTAATGATGTGCGGGAGCTGGGCCGAGTGCTGTTTCTTGTCCTGTACTCTCATCTTAGACATTCTCTATGGGTACATTAATGTGAGTTATTAACTGTGGTGTAAGGGTAAGGGCCGCCATCTCTCCCACACACAGGACCTTCACAAGATAGGTATGTAAAGAACACATAACTCCAGTTTTCAGTCGATTAAGCTCCTACCCATTAGACTAATATTGGCTGAATCCGCTGATCTTGACAGGTTCGGTCAATGGCCTATTGTGTATGGGGGCACCGGCCAACTGATGTCGATCGCACATGTCTGATTTCTGACTGCCGATCACATTGTTCTCCTAGAGATAAACCTCCGGCCGACGTGTCACTCGGTGACTTTCTCATAGAGAACACAGGAGCACTCAGTTGAATGAACGCTCGGAGAGTCAGATGAGATGGCCGTCAGCAGAATGATCGGCCGAAGCATTGTTTAGCCAAGAGCCATCTAGTGTGTACGGCCGGCTTTAATATGTGTACACATCCCGAAAAAGACCGGGAGATCAGGCTGTGAGACTGAACCACCAAACCGGTTTTACTTGTAGATGCATGTGTTACTGCATGAAATAAAAAAAAAATGTCTGGATGGTGAACTGATTGTTTGTTCATAAATTTGGAATAATGGAGGCAAACTGTACTGGAGAAATGTCTGAATATCTGTGTGATATGTGTCATGGTGAAGTCTCTATTGACGTGTCTGTACATAATATTTGTAGAAATGTCAAAACCTGACGATTTACAGATCATCAGAGTTCAGTTTTATCTGGAAACCCATGGCAGGCATGGGGTGTTCTTTCTTTTTAAGAAGAGGTTCTTCAGCAGCTACACACTTTAGCACAGGAGGTGAGTGGCGTCAGTGATGACCTGTCTCAGCCGGGGAGCGTGCACAGTCGGCAGGTGTCGTGCTCCTCTCTTGTTCTGTAGAGCAGAGCTCATGCACAACACCAAGCGATCATCCACTCGTCCCAATGGGTATACATCAACACTGTGTCATTGTCGCCTCCCGATGATGAAGTGAGTGGCACCAGACCAACCATTTTCTCCTTGAAAAGACCCAGGAAACATAATCGTCGAGTAATTTGGAATTTAGTTTGTGCACCATAGTGGAAACAAAGAAGCAAAGTAGTGATGACCATCTCTGTACATCGCTGTGGAATATGTTAGCACTATGTAAATAATATAATTAGGGTTGGGCAGCAGATTGGTGTTAGAAGTGAGTATCCAGCAACAGGTCCGGGAGAGCGTGATTAAAAATAAAAAAATGTTATTATGAATTCATTAAAAGGCAAAAAAGAAAAAAAAATGTTGGGACAGTCCCCAGCGGCTGTAACCAGTTACTCCAGTAGATCTGATGTGTTTCGAACTAGGTAGTTCTTATTCATAGTCTGATGCCAGACTACAGTTCCCGTGGACTGTCCCAAAATTTTTTGCCTTTTAATGAATTCATAATAAAAAATGTTTGTTTTTAATGAGGATCTCCCGGACCGGTTGCTGGATACTCCCCTCTATTGCTTCGTCCTTCTGCCGACACAGCTGAATCCTTGCACTGCCGGAGAGCTCCATTCACATTGATGAGCTGCAAAAACTTTTTTCTTTGGCAGCAGATTGGTGTGTAGAAGAATATGCCCTGCTACAAATGAGTCACAAGTCAGCGCAGACGTCTGTGACCTGGATATATGCACCTGCTCAGTCTCTTTCTTCTAGATGACTTCTACAAATCTTATCATTTACGGCAGGCATCACATTATGCCATATGTAATCTCCTAAACACTCACCACTTTAAGACCTCATTAATGCAAAATGGTCCGTTATTCATTAGTGGACTAGATCCAGTTTTCATGCATTTTTGGTCCATTGCCTGATTTCACCATCAGTGTCGCCTCTGTTCTTACAGCAGTATGTGGCAGATACGTCACGGTGTGTGGGGCGCACTGTTTGGCGGATATGAACATTAGCTTTTCTTTGCCAAATTGTAGCTATTTATAAATGATCTGAAGACCTTTACGGTCCCCGTGGCAGGCTGCGTGTTTCGGTAAAATCCCAGGATTATTATAATTTCGATAACCCTCATAATGAAAAAATGCAGCAAGCAGGGAAGCGCTGCCGTTCTGTAATCGCCATGTTGCTCTGGTTCTGGGCTAATGTCGCTGTGTCCCAACACTTTCACTTATTGAAAACAAAACATATTTTAATGGGAGGATTGGGACTGATAAGTGTTTGCTGCACTGTTATTGCTGTTTCTGTATTTACAACTTCCTCGTCCTCCTGAGATGTGGGATTAAATGCAAAAGTCCAGAGGTTATCCCGGATATATGTATGTCGTGTACGGGCGGCATTATATGGAGTCCTAAGCTCCCAATAGTATATGGCTGTGCTTGACGCTGCTACTTTATCAGGTTTGTTTTGTTTATTGTTCATTATTTTCTGTTTGTATTTGTGTCCTTTTTCTCAGTTGCTCGCTTCTCCAGTCTCTTTCCGGTGTTGCGGTAAAGTGATCTCTGTAGATCTAGTTACAGTTGCACAATTATTAGCGATCTATATTGTCAGAGAAGACCTTTGTGTCCAGACAAGGTATATAGTAAGGGAAGGGGCAGGGTTTACCTTGTGCAGAGGGGGCTATCCTGTGCATGAAGTCATTGTTTTGGCTTCTCTATAGCAACCACAGATCTCATTCACCCTGCGTGGACTCCCAACTGCCAAATTCACACTTGTGAACCAGCAGCTGCTGTGGCTGTACGGGCGTCCCCAGAGCTGTGGTGGTGCGGGCGTCCCCAGAGCTGTGCAGGTGTCCCCAGAGCTGTGGTAGTACCGGTGTCCCCAGAGCTGTGTCTACCGGGCGGTGATGTGGTCCTGGAGTGAAGTTCTCTCTTGGAATGTGGTGAGTTACTCAGTTCTTCTCATAAAGTCACAGTACACAGCTCTGCTCTCTGACATACAGACCTGGGGCCGTAGTGATCGCCTCAGCTGTCATGTCACTCACTTTCAGTGCTAGTTCACTGTGCAGTGAAGGTGAAGCTCGGCTGGATACAAGGGCCACTTGTACTTTTTCCTGAGCAAATATATTTCTCGTAACTCAACCTAAGGCCTTTTTCACACGTCCATATAAAACTTGTACATGTAAAACAGGTACCGGTGTCATCAGTGTTTTACATCCATGTGTCATCAGTGTTTTTCCAGTATGCATAATGAAAGAAACCATAAATCTTCTCCTATAGTTTGCAATGTTAGTTAGCACTTTGGCACCAGAGCCTGTTTTCGCCTTCATTACCAGGTCAATTTTTACAATTCTGACCATTGTCACTTTATGAGGTGATAACTTTGAAACGCTTCACCGGATCCGACTGATTCTGAGATTGTTTTTTCATGACATATTGTACTTCATGATAGCAGTAAAATTTCTACGATATCACTTGCATTTATTTGTGAAAATATAAAAAGTTTGTCAAAAATGTTGCAATTTTCAAACTTTGAATTTTCATGCCCTTAAATCAGTCATGTCATGAAAAATAGTTAATAAATAACATTTTACCACATGTCTACTTTACATCAGCACAGTTTTTGAAACATATTTTTTTGTTGTTAGGAAGTTACAAGGGTTAAAAGTTGACCAGCGATTTCTCATTTTTCCAACAAAATTTACAAAACCATTTTTTTAGGGACCACATCACATTTGAAGTGACTTTTAGGGGTCTTTATGACAGAAAATACCCAAAAGTGACACCTTACTAAAAACTGCACCCCTCAAGGTGCTCAAAACCACATTCAAGGAGTTTATTAATGCTTCAGGTGCTTCATAGGAATTAATGGAATGTGAAAGGAAAAAATGAACATTTTAACTTTTTTTCACTAAAATTTTACTTTAGACCCATTTTTTTTTATTTTCACAAGGGTAAAAGGAGAAAATAGACCCCAAAAAGTGTTGTGCAATTTCTCCTGAGCACACCGATACTCCATATGTGGGGGAAAACTACTGTTTGGGCGCACAGCAGGGCTTGGAAGGGAAGGCATGCCATTTGACTTTTTGCATGTAAAATTTGCTTGAATAATTAGCGGACGCCATGTCGCGTTTGGAGAGCCTCTGATGTGCCTAAACATTGGAGACCTCCAAAAAGTGACACTATTCTGGAAACTAGACCCCTCAGGGAACTTATCTAGATGTGTGGTGAGCACCCTGAACCCCCAGGTGCTTCACAGAAGTTTAGAATTTTGCGCCGTGAAAATAAAAATATCTAATTTTTCCCACAAAAATGTTTTTTAGCCCAAAACTTTGCATTTTCACAAGGGTAACAGAAGAAATTACACCATACAATTGTTGTGCAATTTCTCCTGAGTACGGCGATACCCCATATGTGGGGGAAAACCATTGTTTGGGCGCACGGCAGAGCTCAGAATGGAAGGAGTGACGGGTTTGGAACGCAGACTTTGATGGAATGATCTGCGGGTGTCATGTCGTATTTGGGGAGCCCCTGATGTGCCTAAACAGTGGAAAACTCCCAGAAGGGAACCCATTTTGGAAACTAGACCCCTCAAGGAATTCATCTAGATGTATGGTGAGCACCTTGAACGCACAGGTGCTTCACAGAATTTTACAACGTTGATCTATGAAAATGAAAAATATACAGTACAGACCAAAAGTTTGAACACACCTTCCCATTTAAAGATTTTTCTGTATTTTCATGACTATGAAATTGTACATTCACACTGAAGGCATCAAAACTATGAATTAACACATGTGGAATTATATACTTAACAAAAAAATGTGAAACAGCTGAAAATATGTCTTATATTCTAGGTTCTTCAAAGTAGCCATCTTTTGCTTTGATGACTGCTTTGCACACTTTAGGCATTCTCTTGATGAGCTTCAAGAGGTAGTTACCGGAAATGGTTTTCACTTCACAGGTGTGCCCTGTCAGGTTTAATAAGTGGGATTTCTTGCCTTATAAATGGGGTTGGGACCATCAGTTGTGTTGTGCAGAAGTCTGGTGGATACACAGCTGATAGTCCTACTGTATAGACTGTTAGAATTTGTATTATGGCAAGAAAAAAGCAGCTAAGTAAAGAAAAACGAGTGGCCATCATTGCTTTAAGAAATGAAGGTCAGTCAGTGCGAAAAATTGGGAAAACTTTGAAAGTGTCCCCAAGTGCAGTTGCAAAAACCATCAAGTGCTGCAAAGAAACTGGCTCACATGAGGACCGCCCCAGGAAAGGAAGACCAAGAGTCACCTCTGCTTCTGAGGATAGGTTTATCCGAGTCACCAGCCTCAGAAATCGCAGGTTAACTGCAGCTCAGATTAGAGACCAGGTCAATGCCACACAGAGTTCTAGCAGCAGACACATCTCTACAACAACTGTTAAGAAGAGACTTTGTGCAGCAGGCCTTCATGGTAAAATAGCTGCTAGGAAACCACTGCTAAGGACAGGCAACAAGCAGAAGAGACTTGTTTGGGCTAAAGAACACAAGGAATGGACATTAGACCAGTGTAAATCTGTGCTTTGGTCTGATTAGTCCAAATTTGAGATCTTTGGTTCCAACCACCGTGTCTTTGTGCGACACAGAAAAGGTTAACGGATGGACTCTACATGCCTGGTTCCCACCGTGAAGCATGGAGGAGGAGGTGTGATGGTGTAGGAGTGCTTTGCTGGTGACACTGTTGGGGATTCATTCAAAATTGAAGGCATACTGAACCAGCATTGCTACCACTGCATCTTGCAGCGGCATGCTATTCCATCCGGTTTGCGTTTAGTTGGACCATCATTTATTTTTCAACAGGACAATGACCCCAAACACACCTCCAGGCTGTGTAAGGGCTATTTGACCAAGAGGGAGAGTGATGGGGTGCTACGCCAGATGACCTGGCCTCCACAGTCACTAAACCTTAACCCAATCGAGATGGTTTGGGGTGAGCTGGACCGCAGAGTGAAGGCAAAAGGGCCAACAAGTGCTAAGCATCTCTGGGAACTCCTTCAAGATTGTTGGAAGATCATTTCCGGTGACTACCTCTTGAAGCTCAACAAGAGAATGCCAAGCAGTCATCAAAGCAAAAGGTGGCTACTTTGAAGAACCTAGAATATAAGACATATTTTCAGTTGTTTCACATTTTTTTGTTAAGTATATAATTCCACATGTGTTAATTCATAGTTTTGATGCCTTCAGTGTGAATGTACAATTTTCATAGTCATGAAAATCCAGAAAAATCTTTAAATGAGAAGGTGTGTCCAAACTTTTGGTCTGTACTGTATATTTTTCCCATTAAAATGATTTAGCCTAATTTTTTTCTTATTCACAAGGATAGCAGGAGAAAATGGACCCCAAAATTTGTTGTGCAATTTCTCCTAAGTATACCGATACCCCATATGTGGTTGAAAACTACTTTTGAGGCACAGTGCAAAGCTCCGAAGGGAAAAAGCGCCATATTGGAGTTCAGATTTTGCAGGGTGCCATGTCACATTGGCAGAGCCCCTGATGTGCCAGATCAGCCTAATCCCCCATAAGTGAACCCATTTTACAAACTACATCTCTCAATGAATTCATCTAGGGGTGCTGTGATCATATTGACACCACAGGTGTGTCACAGAATTTTATACTATTGGGCAGTAAAGAAAAAAATAATTACATTTTTACCACCAAAATGTAGTTTTATCCCCAGATTTTACATTTTCACACTAGGAAATGGGTAAAAATGGCACCAAAATTTGTCCCACAATTTCTGCTTGTAGAAATACGCCATATGTGGCGGTACAGTACTGCTTAGCCATATGACAAGACTCGGGAGGGATGGAGCCCTATTTGACTCTTGGAGCACAGATTTTCCTAGAATAGTTTGTGGACTCAATATATCGAGCCTCTAAGTGCTAGAAGAGCAGAATTCCCCCTCAAGTAACCCCATTTTGGAAATTATACCCCTTTGGGAATTTATCTACAGGTAACATAGTTTTTAAGGTTGAAGGAAGACTAAGTCCATCTAGTTCAACCCATAGTCTAACATGTTGATCCAGAGGAAGGCAAAAAAAAACCATGTGGCAAACACTAAGCTCCACATTGGGGAAAAAAATTCCTTCCCGACTCCATACGACAATCAGACTAGTTCCCTGGATCAACGCCCTATCAAGGAATCTAGTTTTTATAACCTGTAATATTATACTTTTCAAGAAAGGCATCCAGTCCCTTCTTAAATGTTAGTGAATCACTCATTACAACATCATGCGGCAGAGAGTTCCATAGTCTCACTGCTCTTACAGTAAAGAATCCCCGTCTGTGATTATGATTAAACCTTCTTTCCTCTAGACGTAGAAGATGCCCCCTTGTCCCCGTCTCAGGCCTCAGAGTAAAAAGATCAGTAGAAAGGTCTTTGTACTGTCCCCTCATATACTTGTACATAGTAATAAGATCACCCCTAAGCCTTCTTTTTTCCACAGTAAATAACCCCAAGTGTAATAACCTGTCTTGGTATTGCAGATCCCCCAGTCCTCTAATAACCTTGGTCGCTCTTCTCTGCACCCTCTCTAGTCCAGCTATGTCTTTCTTATACATCGGAGACCAGAACTGTACACAGTATTCTAAGTGTGGTCGCACTAATGACTTGTATAGAGGTAAAATTATGTTCTCCTCATGAGCATCTATGCCTCTTTTAATGCATCCCATTATTTTATTTGCCTTTGCAGCAGCTGCCTGACACTGGCCACTAAACGTGAGCTTGTCGACCACCAATACACCCAGGTCTTTTTCAGTTACAGTTTTGCCCAGTGTTTTACAATTAAGCATAGAATTATACATTTTGTTTCCTCTGCCCAAGTGCATTACCTTACATTTATCCCCATTAAAGCTCATTTGCCATTTATCAGCCCAAGCTTCTAGTTTACATAGATCCTCCTGTAATATAAAATTGTCCTCCTCTGTATTGATTACCCTGCAGAGTTTAGTGTCATCTGCAAATATTGAAATATTACTCTGTATGCCCCCTACAAGGTCATTAATAAATATGTTAAAAAGAAGGGGGCCCAATACTGACCCCTGTGGTACCCCACTGTTAACTGAGACCCAGTCTGAGTGTTTTCCATTAATAACCACGCTTTGTTTACTATCACTGAGCCAATTCTTAACCCACATACATATATTTTCCCCTATCCCCATTGTTCTCATTTTATGTATCAACCTTTTGTGTGGAACCGTATCAAAAGCTTTTGAAAAGTCCATATACACAACATCCACTGCATTTCCTTGGTCCAGTCCAGAACTTGCCTCCTCATAAAAACTGATCAGATTAGTTTGACAGGAACGGTCCCTTGTAAACCCATGTTGATATTGGGTCATGAGGTGTAGTGATAATTTTGACTCCATGGGTGTTTTCCAGAAACTAGCAGCAGTGGATGTTGCTGAGTGAAAATTGAAAACTGCCTTTGTAGTGACCAGTACGCTGTAGTGACCAGTATGTTGTAGTGACCAGTACGTTGTGTCCAGCTCATGCTTCTGGAGACATGCACCTATGAATTAGGCAGGCTCTCATCGCTACAGAAATACCAAATACTGCCCTTTAGGCACATTGGAGCTCAGAAGGAAGGGGGCATTTGGATTTGGGAGCAAGGAGCCATTTAGCTTTTCCAGAGTCTTTGTGCTATAAGTAACGTGGAAGCCCCCTATATTTCCATTGACAAATGCCGGAGCTGAGTGGGGACTTGCTTTTTTTGTGGATTGATTTGAATCTTTTGTTGGGAACATTTTACATAACATTTTGGATCACATTTATCCTGCGCGCTACGTTGAGCACTGATATTGGGGTTTCGATTTAAATCTCTGAGTGACATAATTCAGATGAACCCCCGAGGGATCCAATCACTATAATGAGGCAGCAGAGTTACTCTGGACTCTGTGTGGCCTCTGTTCAGCGGTGTTTTTTGTTTCAGAGATGCACAAAACTGTGACCAAAGGCACTTTTATGTACGCCCAAAAAGACGGCCACCACTGGATCACAGATCAGACGGCATCCACAGTGGGTCCATCTGCCTCATTACAGGAAATCTTCCTCTGGGTTTTTCATCTGAATCACATATTTCGGAGATTTAAATGGAAACCCCAGTGTAAGTGCTCAGTGCAGGATAAATGTGCGTCGAGCCTTACTGCGATCTTTGGAGCGACATCGGGTCACCATCGCAACTATCGGCCCCTCGCAATGACGTCACGGGGGCACCGATCGTAGTTCAGAGGGGACTCCCTAAACTCACTGCTAAATGCTACGATCGTTCCACCACTGCTGGCACTGTCAGAATCAGCTGACACCCGGCTTCTGTGCGCGGGCAATTGCCATAACGTATATATACTGTATTGGTCGGGAAGTCCTTCCTGACCATGACTTATATACAGCACAGACCAAAAGTTTGGACACACCTTCTCATTTAATGATTTTTCTGTATTTTCATGACTATGAAAATTGTACATTCACACTGAAGGCATCAAAATTATGAATTAACACATGTGGAATTATATACTTAACAAAAAAGTGTGAAACAACTGAAAATATGTCTTATATTCTAGGTTCTTCAAAGTAGCCACCTTTTGCTTTGATGACTGCTTTTCACACTCTTGGCATTCTCTTGATGAGCTTCAAGAGGTAGTCACCGGAAATGGTCTTCCAACAATCTTGAAGGAGTTCCCAGAGATGCTTAGCACTTGTTGGCCCTTTTGCCTTCACTCTGCGGTCCAGCTCACCCCAAACCATCTCGATTGGGTTCAGATCTGGTGACTGTGGAGGTCAGGTCATCTGGCGTAGCACCCCATCACTCTCCTTCTTGGTCAAATAGCCCTTACACAGCCTGGAAGTGTGTTTGGGGTCATTGTCCTGTTGAAAAATAAATGATGGTCCAACTAAACGCAAACCGGATGGAATAGCATGCCGCTGCAAGATGCTATGGTAGCCATGCTGGTTCAGTATGCCTTCAATTTTGAATAAATCCCCAACAGTGTCACCAGCAAAGCACCCCCACACCATCACACCTCCTCCTCCATGCTTCACGGTGGGAACCGGGCATGTAGAGTCCATCCATTCACCTTTTCTGCGTCGCACAAAGACACAGTGGTTGGAACCAAAGATCTCAAATTTGGACTCATCAGACCAAAGCACAGATTTCCACTGGTCTAATGTCCATTCCTTGTGTTCTTTAGCCCAAACAAGTCTCTTCTGCTTGTTGCCTGTCCTTAGCAGTGGTTTCCTAGCAGCTATTTTACCATGAAGGCCTGCTGCACAAAGTCTCCTCTTTAACAGTTGTTGTAGAGATGTGTCTCTGTGTGGCATTGACCTGGTCTTTAATCTGAGCTGCTGTTAACCTGCAATTTATGACCTTCATTTCTTAAAGTAATGATGGCCACTCGTTTTTCTTTACTTAGCTGCTTTTTTCTTGCCATATTACAAATTCTAACAGTCTATTCAGTATGACTATCAGCTGTGTATCCACCAGACTTCTGCACAACACAACTGATGGTCCCAACCCCATTTATAAGGCAAGAAATCCCACTTATTAAACCTGACAGGGCACACCTGTGAAGTGAAAACCATTTCCTGTGACTACCTCTTGAAGCTCATCAAGAGAATACCAAGAGTGTGAAAAGCAGTCATCAAAGCAAAAGGTGGCTACTTTGAAGAACCTAGAATATAAGACCTATTTTCAGCTGTTTCACACTTTTTTGTTAAGTATATAATTCCACATGTGTTAATTCATAGTTTTGATGCCTTCAGTGTGAATGTACAATTTTCATAGTCATGAAAATACAGAAAATCTTTAAATGAGAAGGTGTGTCCAAACTTTTGGTCTGTACTGTATGTGTATGGAATATAACATTTTTAATGTTCTTTTGATAACTTGTTTTCTGCTAACAACACCTTTAAGTATTCACCTATCCATATGATAGGTGATAACTTGGGGTCTGACTGCTGCGCTGGTCGGCAGAATGGGGGACACTTATCCCCGTTAGAATGGAGCAGCGGTGTGCACGGGCTATCAGCACTCTAGTCATTCTCTTTTTTTGGGGTGCCAACTTGACTTTTTTTATTTTTTTGTGGACAGTTAATCAAAAAATCAGACTGACAATATTTTTTACAGACACATTGGACAATCATAATAAATTATGATAAGTGATGTCTACTGCCCATAATTCTGATATGAAAGACATCAGCTGCATTCACTGTAAACTGTAAAATGATAAAGATAATTATAGTCAAAATAATCTGTATTAGGTTCTTCAGCTTCAAAAAGATCATAGACACATTAATTTTTTTTACAGAGAGGGCAAAAAAGTGCTCCATGTTTATGGACTGTCATGGAATTTCTGGCCGATTGTAACTTTGGGTGCCGAGCGCTGCGCTCAGCGATTTCTGGCTGCCCAATTAAGAATGAATGGAGCAGCGGTCAGGCATCTGATTGCCGCACTATTTTGTGTGTGATTGTCCACACACAAATCCATGCAGCAGATCTGCAACAGACATGGTACGTGGGCACATGTTCTCTTTGTATAGTCATGTCCACCATGATGTTCATTAAAGAGGATCTGTCACTTTCTCCAAAAAATTGAACTAAATACCTTGTATGAATCCCTGCGCATGCGCTTCACCCCTCCCTCCCAGACAACCTCCGCTCAGCAGCTGATCTAGCAGTCTCAGACGCTGATGAGCTGTGACTGGTAGACTCTGGGAGGGAAGGGTGAAGACACTCGCATCCGCAGAGAAGACTGAAGAAATGCTCAGTTGAACTACAAGCAGAGATTTCACATATTGCGCTCCAAAAAAAGCGGATATGAATATCTCTGCTATAGAGCAATACAGCGTAAAAAGGAAACACAGCGACTGAATCAAAGGCGCTCAGGGATTTTTACAAGGTATTTAACTAATTTTTTTATCATGTGACATGAGTAGGATGGGCTGTAGTTTGAATTATATCAGGGACGCCATTTTATCTCTTTCTTGGAGAACTACTTTAAATGCAATCTCACCAGGTTTTTGCCACCTAAACTGAGAGCAGCATGATGTTGGTGTAGAGGCTTAGATTCTAGCGATGTGTCTCTTACTGGGTTGTTTGCTGTAGTTTTGATAAAATCACAGTTTTATGAGCAGGGGATTATCACTAGAGGACTAGTAAACATGCAGCCATGTAGTCCTCCATATTCATGAGCTCTGTATAACCCCACCACTGATTGGCAGCTTTCTGTGTACACTGTGCATAGGCAGGAAGCTGCCAATCAGAGTTGTGGGCGGGGTTATACAGAGCTCAGCATTCAGAGGACTGCTAGATCTGCAGCAGAGAAAACTTATCAAAATGACAGCAAATAGCCCAGTAAGTGACACATCACTGGAATCAGGGTCTCTGCCCCTATATCATACTGCTCTCAGATGGGGGAGCAAAAACCCGGTGACGAATTCTGTTTAAAAAACCTACATTAAAATTTGAAATCTTGGGGAGGGGGGGGGACATGGATTCCGATGTACAGTTCTCTTGAAAATCACATCAGACTTTTATGCCTAAAAACCCCAGTGAGAAAAATCCCTTTTTTGTATGTTCACATTGAGTTTTTTTTAACGTGAATTTTGAAGCGGATCTGCTCCTAAAATCACATAAAAAAAACTCTTTAAATACTCTTTGAACCATCTATGATATAGATCCTACATGTTGCACACATGCCAACTTATAGTCCAGTTCATTTCTTTTGGTTTTATATCCTTGCACTCAGTACAGGTAAGGGTATGGTCTCCCTTTCTTTGAGCTGACGTTACATTTATATAGCTTCCCATTGCTGGGTGTCCATAGTTGGGACCCCGTCCTGCTTGGCCCTAATTCACATTGATGTCACTATGGCACATGGTAAGGTTAGGATCATCCCAATTTGAGTGCACATTGACACTGATGGGATGGCTTTTATACTTTTTTTTAATCAAAAATGGTGTTTTATAAGTACCCTGTTATCTATATGAGCTATTGGTTTTTACTTATCTAGTTACATCACGGTATATGTTTATTTTCTTTCTATTATAGATTTTGGAGCATATTTGCTCCTCATCAAATCACTTCATGTGAACCTACCCTTAGCATATACACAAGTGAAAGCTTTTCTGGCATGCATACTGAGAGTACGCAAAGGGGGTCGTTAGTCTGATGAAGGCCAAAAAATTCTTCTTTTTTACCTCCTGTGCACCGAATCGAAAAAATACTAAAATAGGACTGAGCTATTCTATTCATCGGAGCCGCTCCAGTCGTCTCCTGCAGTTTGTGATCTGCCGGATCGCTCCAATGTTTGCTGGGCGATTCAGAGGTCACAACTCGATATTAGTCTAAGAGAGCCAGAACGAGGGTCTCATAGACTTACACTGAGAGCTTGTGGCTGTGGCCGATCGGGACTGGAGCGGCGCTGGGAAGAGTAGGAGACGGCAGCTGGTCAGTATGTTACTAGGGGCAAAGAACATGCATAAGTGACGCCACTCCGGCCGTGAAATTAAAAAAAACACCGGAGTGGTGCTTTAAAGAGAATCTGTCATCAGGATTTTAAACCAACACTATGGACATATATGTAAAGACACTTTAATGCTGAATAAATCCTCACCTTTTTTACAGAAATCTATTTGGCAATTTTAGAGAAATCCATAGTTGAGCTGATAATGAGCTGCACGTGCAGTGTGCGGGGGCTGCACGTGCAGTGGGCGGGGGCTGCACCTACAGCTCTCCTGCCTCTGCCTATTCTCCATCCACTGCCTCTGCCTGACAGGTCACTGACACATGAGTGACCTAGAGACAGGAGGCAGCGGGCAGAGAGGGCAGGAGAGCGGTAAGTGCATCCTCTGCCCACTGCACTTACAGATCATTTCCATACAAGCTCATAGATTTCTTTAAAACTACAAAATAGATTTCTACTAGAACAATAAGGCTTTACTTAGTATGAAGGCGCCTTTACATGCATGCTTTAAAATCCTGATGACAGGTTCCCTCTAATGTCAGACATGTGCATTTACGTTTCTCTTCCTATCACATTATTGGCTTGCAGCTATGACCAGACGTGTACAATCCGCACATGCGTGTATCCCTGCTGTCCCTCCTTGCTGCCTCTATCCTCTCCATACACAATACACGTCTGGTCTGTGCATGCCTCATGCCCGGGGCTGCAAACCTGCAAGTTATCCCAAAAAGCACAATGAATGATGAAGATTGTAAGTGACGCACGTCTACAGCCCGGAACACTGAAATACAGACATAAGCCGCAGTACCTGTGATCTGTGCAGTGTAAATTACATTCACAATCACCTACACAAGCTCCAAACTTCTTCCTAAAAATTACTTTTTTACAAACAATGAAAAAGTGTTTTATATTTCCAGTCTTTGTCTCCACGACTCTCATGTCCCGCTGCTCCGTGGACTGTGCATCATGGACTTGTAGTACTTCTGGAGCAGTGAGCCGCTTTCTGTACTTTGGATGTTCTTCCATTTCCGTGCACACCGTAGTTTATTTTCAGATGAGATTTATCTCAATGTTCTCTTTAAAGCAAGGAAAAATCAATGTAGTAAACATGTCGTCCCGAGTTCTTCTCTGCTGCAAACATTTCCGAGCACGTAGAGCGAGATATTCATTGGGCACGAGTAACGTTACGTATAACCTTCCATCCACAACCCTCTTCACTCTTTTGCTCCTTTTTTTGTACAATGAAACATTTGAAGAAATATGTACAAGGAAAGCTGATGGTCACCCTGTCGGGGCAGCGATCCCACGTACTGTCTTATGGAGAAGTCCGCAGGTGCTGGGGTTGTGTGACATCTAGGTGTGAGGTTCTTTACCGTCATCTGTAATACATTGTCTTGTTCTTCTAGGAAGCAGATATGGACCCACCTTGTGGAAGGAGTTTCATGCAAGTGCTGTGTGAGAAGTACAGCCCCGAAAACTTCCCATACAGGAGGGGTCCAGGCGCTGGAGTCCATGTTCCCCCAGGGCCACAAGTGTCACCCATGAAAGGTAACAGATGATATAATAAAGAACTACAGAGCAGAGGTTTACAGGGTTATTCCAATTTGAGACGTGGGATATAGCCAAAGGATATGCCATAATATTGCAGATGGGACAGCCCCTTTATAACTTCGGTGTCCCTGCATGTCTCCCTCCCGGCAGTGACGCCGACTTACTCACTACCCAGGCTGCCCTGCCGCGTCTCCTGCCCTGGCTTCTGTGCACCAGGGCTTGCGCACGCCTTACAGGCCTCCTGGCAGTGCGCTTAGGGCTCGCTTGCTTCATGTATCTTAAAGGGGCAGAGTGCACACTCCTAATGTGTCCCCAGCCAATAGCTGGGAGTCACTTAGTACTTAAGGCACCTCTATCTGTTGGGAGGTGCCTGAGCAACAATTGTCAGTCAGTCTGCAAACTGTTATCCTGTTGGCAGGTCCCTGTACCTGTCTAGTTAAACCTGTACCAGTACCAGTCCTATGTACTTAGTCCTAGTCGGAATCTGTACCTTGAGCCTGTAACCTCTACGGCGGTACCTTGAACCTGTAACCTCTACGGCAGTACCTTGAACCTGTAACCACTCCAGCGGCACATGAACCTGTAACCGCTCCGGTGGCACCTGAACCTGTAACCACTCCAGCGGTACCTGAACCTGAAACCGCTTCAGTGACACCTGATCCAATACCTGTTCTTGAAACCCTGTTCCATCTGAACCCGCTCTAATATCTGTTCTACCAGAATCCGTCCCGTCTTGGACTCCGTGTCCGTGTTTGCTATCCTGACCCTTGGGGTCAGCTGGCGCCGTACCAGGATCTGTCCTGGAGTGGCACCTGGCATCCACCTGTGGCTCAAGCCTAATCATATCATGATGAGCTCTAGTGAAAACCCAGGTGGTCGCTTATTTATGCCTCTCCAGGTTCTCCCCAGACCGTGGCGCAGTTGGTCCACGATCCACAAGCATGACACCCTTTAAAGAGAACCTGTAAGGTTCCCTAAGGCCCCTAAACTGCCAGCAGTATCTTACAGAGCCGCATTCCTGCTTTCTAATCTAGATTGTGGTGTGACAAAACTCTGCCGCTATAAGCCGCAAAATCCCTTTTGTTTCTCTGCTCATTCCAAGTTAATTCGCCAGGACTAGCCCAGTGGGTGTCTGTCCCTCCTGACTAGTCCAGGCCTCTGGTGCTACTTGGTATGATTGACATCTTCACTGTCCCCGGTAATTGCTAAAGAGCAGGATGTTGCTGTCCTGCACTGAGAATATGACTGGGGACAGTGAAGATGTCAATCACACCGAGTGGGCGTGACTACAGCTCCTGAGGCCTGGACTGTTCCAGGGAAACACATGCCCCCCAGACTAGCCCTGGCTAGTTAGCATATAATGAGCTGAGAAACAAAAGTGATTTAGCAGCAGAGTTTTGTCACACCACACACTTGGGTATTCCCTTAGTGCAAGATCACGTTCCTGAATGTCAGCACTGGTGTCCGCCATTGTAGAGGGCTCGGGAGCTGTTCCCCCACCACACTCGGTAAGTTCCTGCTGTATTACACGGTCGACATCCGCCTCTTAACAGCCGAGGCTGGAGTTGAGCACCGATCATTGCTGGTAAGCTTTTACATGTTGCTGATAGCAGCAATAAATGAAGCGATGCTGTGCACGCCCACCTCAGCTCATAGCGGCCCCCGCAACTTTATTCTGCTGTAGGTCCCCATGGCTGCCACCACTATTTACAATATATGTTGCAATACATTAGTAATGCAGTGTATAGTATAAGAGAGCAAACAATCACAGGTTCAAGTCCCCTAGGGGGAAGTACAAAAATAAAAAAAAAAGTTTTAAAAAAATATTAATTATGTACTTCTCAAAAAAAATAAAGGGAACCCTCAAATAACACATCCTAGATCTGAATGAATGGAATATTCTCATTGAATACTTTGTTCTGTATTTATTAACCAATGGAGGCCTGGATTTGGAGTCACCCCCAAAATTAAAGTGGAAAAACACACTACAGGCTGATCCAACTTTGATGTAATGTCCTTAAAACAAGTCAAAATGAGGCTCAGTATTGTGTGTGGCCTCCACGTGCCTGTATGACCTCCCTACAACGCCTGGGCATGCTCCTGATGAGGTTGCGGATGGTCTCCTGTGGGATCTCCTCCCAGACCTGGACTAAAGCATCCGCCAACTCCTGGACAGTCTGTGGTGCAACGTGACGTTGGTGGATGGAGCGAGACATGATGTCCCAGATGTGCTCAATTGGATTCAGGTCTGGGGAACGGTCGGGCCAGTCCATAGCTTCAATGCCTTCATCTTGAAGGAACTGCTGACACACTCCAGCCACATGAGGTCTGGCATTGTCCTGCATTAGGAGGAACCCAGGGCCAACCGCACCAGCATATGGTCTCACAAGGGGTCTGAGGATCTCATCTCCGTACCTAATGGCAGTCAGGCTACCCCTGGTGAGCACATGGAGGGCTGTGTGATTTATGTTGTCAGCACATTCAACTTTGTACAAGTATTCAATGAGAATATTTCATTCATTCAGATCTAGGATGTGTCATTTGAGTGTTCCCTTTATTTTTTTGAGCAGTGTATATATATATATATAACTATTTAAAGGTTTCAATCATCCCTCCCTTTCCACCATTTAAAAGATAAGCTTACTTGTTATCCTCTAATCAGTAAAAGTCCAATTTATCAAAATATAAAATTAATTAAGCTGTAAACGCTATAAAGAAGAAAAAAAAGCAAAGGCAAAATTTCAGTTTTTCACTCACCCCCCCCAAAAAATGGTATAAATGAAATTATTAGCTCCCCACACAAAAAATGAGCCCACACAGCTCCATCAGCCGAAAAATAAAAAAGTTATGGGTATGATACCAACATTATGATACCATGCCGGAGGAAGGGACCTAAATTGTCCTGAAAGCCTGCCTTGTAACATTATTTAGTTTATTTTTGTTAGCCATTAAAAGGTATCATAACTACAAGTTTATCTTGTTTTTCCCACTGAGAGCAATCTTTTTTCAGCTGGCTAACACGGTATAAGACCCCCTTTTTTCCTTTTGGATAAGGTACAGCACAACATTTCATGACTTTGTCATGCGGGCTCTGCAATGCCCAATCTCACTTTGACCGATCAGGTCGAAACAGGCGTGTAAATGGCAAAAGTTGCAAAATTTTTCTGCAACTTCATGTACAAAGATTTTGCTGCATATGAGGGTGTTTTACCCAAGAAAAGTAGTGAAAACACCTTCATGAATTGGCCCCAAAGTGTTTCCATCCGGTCGACACCGGAGCAAAAAACAGCTGATTAGTGAGGAGGTGCCCAGAAAACCCCTTTAACTGGGAAAACCTGGGTGTTTTTATATAGTGCTATTCACGAGAATGAAGAGGGAACATCAAGCAATTGAAAAATTGCAAGAAGAACAGGGAAGCATAGCAAGAGCTGGTCTACAGAGTATCCAAGGGGCAGACACGGCTGAACGGATAGAACCAGAATCAAGGACATTGCAAACAACCGGACAGTCCCTGACATGTATGGAATAATGGGTCTCCTATGTGAGCCTGGGGCACTGATCATCTGCTCTCTAATAACCAGCGCACAAACCGCGGCGTATAGTCTAAGGCACAGGTCCGTTCAGACAGAACCACAAAGGACAGAATTGCTTTGTTACCAGCAGATGGCAGTGCTGCACAGTGCAGAGCTCCCATTCTGGCCACAGAAGGATGTGCTGCAGTGTGTGCAGGACTCCACACATACTCCTAAATGTTTGACCTATAAAAATGTCTCCACCCAAGATTAATGGTAATAGCTCCTAATATAAATACCAAAAAAGAGATTCTTCTAAGTGATGTATGAACAATACTTGAGGGGTTAATGAACAAACAGCAAAAAGGGACCAAAATGACCAGTACTATACAAAATATAGTAGGGAAGTATGGCTATCCTCTTATATCAGGAGTGTAATGGTAATAGCCTCAACAAAGAGGAAAGTCCTATACTCCCTACAATAAGAGACAAGAAACCGTCCCCTATAACTGTGCTCCAATTTGGTGATGTGCACCATACATATAAGCTGAAAGAGTATATTGATATTCAACATATGCATAATCATCTGCAGTATACAATATGTTTGATGGATTAAATAATACATAATGCATTGTCAATGCAGCAGAGTTTGCAGAAGGAAGATCAGAAAAAAGATTTAGTATGCATAAATAATGCCATAAAGGCTCGCATCCAACACCATTCCCACTCCTAAAAGGGCAGTCTCAGCAGTGAAAATAAGAATAAGGGTCATATACTAATAATACCTTGAGACATGGTGTCTAGAACCATGAGGAGCACAGAAGGGGGCGCACAGACACCTTGACGCGCGTTTCACCACACGGAGCCTCGTGCTTTTTGGTCTCCACACATATATTGTCTGCAGTTTTCTCCATATTAGCCCATCCTAGATACCATGCACCACTCTATTTTTTACACGTTTTTTAAAAGGATCTTATGGTTTCTGTAAAATATTCTTCCCAAACGCAGTTCAGTGTTAAAAAAGCAACAAAAAAACAACAACAAAAATTTCGTTTACTTTCCCTCCCCAGGTCCAGTGCTGGATCTGATGACTGAGCTCAGGGGTTCATGCTGTCTGCATCAGTAGAGCTACTGAGCGCGGTGATTGGCTGCAGCACGGACAACTTGAAGTGGGCGCTGCAAACAAACAACAGAGACCAGAACAGCACTGGAGAGGCAGCGCTGGACCCGGGGAGGGTGAGTAATGCATTGTTTGCATTTTTATAGTCAACTGCACCACGGGACAAAAGTTTACTAAAACTGGAAAACCACTTTAAATGGGTTGTCCAGGTAGAAAGAAAAGTTTCCCAGGGGCTTGGAGATGTAAAAAATATAATAAACTAATTGATATTCACCTGCCAGCACCCACCTGGATCCAGCACAGGCCACAGGAAGAGGAGACGTCACCGCTTATCCACCAGCAGGACTGCTGCGGCCTGTGAGTGGCAGCAGCAGTCAAGTGACATCAGAGGAACATTCGATAATGCACTGCTCAAGTCACCTGACTGCTGCAGCCAATCATAGGCTGCAGAGGTCCTGCTGCTGGTGGAACGGTGATGTTTCCTCTCCCTTGTATGTATACTGTATAGGTTGTATGTATATATGTATAGTGTATCGGTTGTATGTATAATGTATCGGTTGTATGTATGTATAGTGTATAGGATATATGTGTAATGTATAGGTTGTATGTATGTATAGTGTATCGAATGTATGTATAGTGTATAGGTTGTATATATTGTGCATAGGATGTATGTATAGTATATATGATAGTGTATCAGTTGTATGTAATAGGTTGTATGTATGTATAGTGTACGGATGTATGTATAGGTTGTATGTATGTATGTATGTATAGTGTATAGGTTGTATGTATGTATGTATAGTGTATAGGTTGTATATACAGTGGGTACGGAAAGTATTCAGACCCCTTTAAATTTTTCACTGTTTGTTTCATTGCAGCCATTTGGTAAATTCTAAAAAGTTCATTTTTTTTCTCATTAAAGTACACTCTGCACCCCATCTTGACTGAAAAAAACAGAAATGTAGAAATTTTTGCAAATTTATTAAAAAAGAAAAACTGAAATATCACATGGTCATAAGTATTCAGACCCTTTGCTCAGTATTGAGTAGAAGCACACTTTTGAGCTAGTACAGCCATGAGTCTTCTTGGGAATGATGCAGGACGTTTTTCACAGCTGGATTTGGGGATCCACTGCCATTCTTCCCTGCAGATCCCTTCCAGTTCCATCAGGTTGGATGGTGAACGTTGGTGGACAGACATTTTCAGGTCTCTCCAGAGATGCTCAATTGGGTTTAGGTCCGGGCTTTGGCTGGGCCAGTCAAGAATGGTCACAGAGGAGTTGTTCTGAAGCCACTCCTTTGTTATTTTAGCTGTGTGCTTAGGGTCATTGTCTTGTTGGAAGGTGAACCTCCGGCCAAGTCTGAGGTCCAGAGCACTCTGGAAGAGGTTTTCATCCAGGATATCTCTGTACTTGGCCGCATTCATGTTTCTTTCAACTGCAACCAGTCGTCCTGTCCCTTCATCTGAAAAACACCCCCATAGCATGATGCTGCCACCACCATGTTTCACTGTTGGGATTGTATTGGGCAGTTGATGAGCAGTGCCTGGTTTTCTCCACACATACCACTTAGAACTTTTTGGTGATAATTCTATCTTCGTCTCATCAGACCAGAGAATCTTATTTCTCATAGTCTGGGAGTCCCTAATGTGTTTTTGAGCAAACTCTAAGCGGGCTTTCATATGGCTTGCACTGAGGACAGGCTTCCATCGGGCCACTCTGCCATAAAGGCCCGACTGGTGGAGGGCTGCAGTGATAGTTGACTTTGTGTAACTTTCTCCCATCTCCCTACTGCATCTCTGGAGCTCAACCACAGTGATCTTGGGGTTCTTCTTTACCTCTCTCACCAAGGCTCTTCTCCCACGATTTCTCAGTTTGGCTGGACGGCCAGGTCTAGGAAGACTTCTGGTGGTCCCAAACTTCTTCCATATAAGGATTATGGAGGCCCCTGTGCTCTTAGGAACCTTGAGTAATGCTGAAATTCTTTTGTAACCTTGGCCAGATCTGTGCCTTGCCACAATTCTCTCTCTGAGCTCCTTGGGCATTTCCTTTGAGCTCATGATTCTCATTTGGTCTGACATGCACTGTGAGCTGTGAGGTCTTTTTGGAAGACCCATTTCCGCCCAAGCTTAAACTTCTTGGCTTGTGTCTTGAGCCGTTGCTTCAATATTGCCACATAATCTTCTTTTCTCATGATACCATCTATTTTGTGAAGTGCACCAGTCCCTCCTGCAGCAGAACAACCCCACAACATGATGCGACCACCCCCATGTTTCACAGTTGGGATGGTGTTCTTAGGCTTCCAAGCTTTTCCCTTTTTCCTCCAAACGTAACAATGGTCATTATGCCCAAAAAGTTAAATTTTAGTTTCATCAGACCACAGGACATGTCTCCAGAAATTAAGGTCTTTGTTCCTGTGTGCATTTGCAAACATTAATTTGGCTCTCTTATGCTTCTTTTGGAGTAATGGCTTCTTCCTGGCAGAGTGGCCTTTCAGTGCATGTTGATACAGTACTCCTTTCACTGTGGATATTGACACAATCTCACCAGCTTCCACCATCACAAAGTATTTTGCTTTTGTCCTTGGGTTGATATGCACATGTTGGACCAAAGCACGTTCATCTCTGGGACACAGAACCCATCTCCTTCCTGAGCGGTATGATGGCTGGACATTCCCATCTTGTTTGTACTTGCGTAGAATTGTTTCTACCGATGAACGAGGCACCTTCAGGTATCTTAAAATTGTACCCAAGGATGAGCCAGACTTGTGCAAGTTCACAATTCTCTTCCTGATATCTTGGCTGATTTCTTTAGACTTTCCCATGATGCTAATAATAATCTTTTTATTTATATAGCGCCAACATGTTCCGCAGCGCTTTACAATTCAGACACATTATTGGCACTGTCCCCAATGGGGATCACAATCTTAATTCCCTATCAGTCTTTGGAGTGTGGGAGGAAACCGGAGAACCCGGAGGAAACCCACGCAAACACGGGGAGAACATACAAACTCCTTGTAGATGTTGTCCTTGGTGGGATTTGAACCCAGGACCCCAGCTCTGCAAGGCTACACAAAGAAGCAGTGTGTTTCAGGTGTGCATTAAAATACATCCACAGGTGTGTCTCTAATTAAGTCAGATGTTGCCAAAAAACAGAAGCTTCCAAACACATGACATCATCATATGGGCAGTCCAGAATTGTTTAAAGGCATAGTAATCTTAGTGTATGTAAACTTTTGTCTTTGCAGTAAGTAATAAAAATGCCTTAAAACATTCTCTCTCTCTCATTATTCTGGCATTTGGCAAATATTAAAAATTATGATAATCCTAATTGACCTAAAACGGGAAAGGTTTATTCTGATGTCATATCAGATATTGAGAAAAACATGCAGATGTGTCTTTTTATATAGTGTATGTAAACTTCTATAGTGTATTGTGTATATATATCTAATGTATAGGTTGTATGTGTGACGTATAGGTTGTATGTATGTATAGTGTATAGGTTGTATGTACAGTATGTGTAGTTTATAGGTTGTGTGTATAGGATGTATGTATAGTGTATAGGATGTATGTGTAGTGTATAGGATGTAGGTGTAGTGTATAGGATGTATGTATAGTGTATAGATTGTACACTGTGTGCAGAATTATTAGGCAAATGCGTATTTTGATCACTTCGATACTTTTTATACATGTTGTCCTACTCCAAGCTGCATAGGCTTGAGCGCCAACTACCAATTAAGTAAATCTGGTGATGTGCATCTCTATAATGAGGAGGGGTGTTGACTAATGACAACAACACCCTATATAAGGTGTGCTTAATTATTAGGCAACTTCCTTTCCTTTGGCAAAATGGGTCAGAAGGGAGATTTGACGGGCTCTGAAAAGTCCAAAATTGTGAGATGTCTTGCAGAGGGATGCAGCAGTCTTGAAATTTCCAAACTTTTGAAGCATGATCACCGAACAATCAAGCATTTCATGGCAAATAGCCAACAGGGTCGCAAGAAGCGTGTTGGCCAAAAAAGGCGCAAAATAACTGCCCATGAATTGAGGAAAATCAAGCGTGAAGCTGCCAAGATGCCATTCGCCACTAGTTTTGCCATATTTCAGAGCTGCAACGTTACTGGGGTATCAAAAAGCACAAGGTGTGCGATACTCAGGGACATGGCCAAGGTAAGGAAGGCTGAAAAACTACCACCTTTGAACAAGAAACATAAGATAAAACATCAAGAATGGGCCAAGAAATATCTTAAGACTGATTTTTCAAAGGTTTTATGGACTGATGAAATGAGAGTGACTCTTGATGGGCCAGAGGCTGGATCAATAAAGGGCAGAGAGCTCCACTCCGACTCAGACGCCAACAAGGTGGAGGTGGGGTACTGGTATGGGCTGGTATCATCAAAGATGAACTTGTGGGACCTTTTCGAGTTGAGGATGGAGTGAAGCTCATCTCCCAGACCTACTGCCAGTTTCTGGAAGACAACTTCTTCAAGCAGTGGTACAGGAAGAAGTCGGTATCGTTCAAGAAAAAGATGATTTTCATGCAGGACAATGCTCCATCACATGCATCCAACTACTCCACAACGTGACTGGCCAGTAAAGATCTAAAAGAAGAAAAAATAATGACATGGCCCCCTTGTTCACCTGATCTGAACCCCATAGAGAACCTGTGGTCCATCATAAAATGTGAGATCTACAGGGAGGGAAAACAGTACACCTCTCGGAACAGTGTCTGGGAGTCTGTGGTGGCTGCTGCACGCAATGTTGATCGAAAACAGATCAAGCAACTGACAGAATCTATGGATGGAAGGCTGTTGAGTGTCATCATAAAGAAAGGTGGCTATACTGATCACTAATTTTTTTTGTTTTTGTTTTTGCATGTCAGAAATGTTTATTTCTACATTTTGTGCACTGATATCGGTTTACCTGGTGAAAATAAACAAGTGAGTTGGGATTATATTTGGTTTTTATTAAGTTGCCTAATAATTCTGCACAGTAATAGTTACCTGCACAAACAGATATCCTCCTAAGATAGCCAAATCTAAAAAAATCCCACTCCAACCTCCAAAAGTATTAAGCTTGAATATTTATGAGTCTTTTTGGTTGATTGAGAACATAGTTGTTGATCAATAATAAAAATAATCCTCTAAAATATAACTTGCCTAATAATTCTGCACACAATGTATGTATTTGTAGTGTATAGGTTGTATGTGTAGTGTATAAGATGTATGTATAGTGTATAGGTTGTATGTATGTGTAGTGTATAGGCTGTATGTATGTGTAGTGTATAGGATGTATGTATAGTGTATAGGCTGTATGTATGTGTAGTGTATAGGATGTACAGTACAGACCAAAAGTTTGGACACACCTTCTCATTTAAAGATTTTTCTGTATTTTCATGACAATGAAAATTGTACATTCACACTGAAGGCATCGAAACTATGAATTAACACATGTGGAATTATATACTTAACAAAAAAGTGTGAAACAACTGAAAATATGTCTTATATTCTAGGTTCTTCAAAGTAGCCACCTTTTGCTTTGATGACTGCTTTGCACACTCTTGGCATTCTCTTGATGAACTTCAAGAGGTAGTCACCGGAAATGGTTTTCCAACAATCTTGAAGGAGTTCCCAGAGATGCTTAGCACTTGTTGGCCCTTTTGCCTTCACTCTGTGGTCCAGCTCACCCCAAACCATCTCGATTGGGTTCAGGTCTGGTGACTGTGGAGGCCAAGTCATCTGGCGTAGCACCCCATCACTCTCCTTCTTGGTCAAATAGCCCTTACACAGCCTGAGGTGTGTTTGGGGTCATTGTCCTGTTGAAAAATAAATGATGGTCCAACTAAACGCAAACCCGATGGAATAGCATGCCTCTGCAAGATGCTGTGGTAGCCATGCTGGTTCAGTATGCCTTCAATTTTGAATAAATCCCCAACAGTGTCACCAGCACAGCACCCCCACACCATCACACCTCCTCCTCCATGCTTCACCGTGGGAACCAGGCATGTAGAGTCCATTCGTTCACCTTTTCTGCGTCGCACAAAGACACGGTGGTTGGAACCAAAGATCTCAAATTTGGACTCCTCAGACCAAAGCACAGATTTCCACTGGTCTAATGTCCATTCCTTGTGTTCTTTAGACCAAACAAGTCTCTTCTGCTTGTTGCCTGTCCTTAGCAGTGGTTTCCTAGCAGCTATTTTACCATGAAGGCCTGCTGCACAAAGTCTCCTCTTAACAGTTGTTGAAGAGATGTGTCTGCTGCTAGAACTCTGTGTGGCATTGACCTGGTCTCTAATCTGAGCTGCTGTAAACCTGCGATTTCTGAGGCTGGTGACTCGGATAAACTTATCCTCAGAAGCAGAGGTGACTCTTGGTCTTGCTTTACTGGGGCGGTCCTCATGTGAGCCAGTTTCTTTGTAGCGCTTGATGGTTTTTGCAACTGCACTTGGGGACACTTTCAAAGTTTTCCCAATTTTTCGGACTGACTGACCTTCATTTCTTAAAGTAATGATGGCCACTAGTTTTTCTTTACTTAGCTGCTTTTTTCTTGCCATAATACAAATTCTAACAGTCTATTCAGTAGGACTATCAGCTGTGTATCCACCAGACTTCTGCACAACATAACTGATGGTCCCAACCCTATTTATAAGGCAAGAAATCCCACTTATTAAACCTGACAGGGCACACCTGTGAAGTGAAAACCATTTCCGGTGACTACCTCTAGAAGCTCATCAAGAGAATGCCAAGGGTGTGCAAAGCAGTCATCAAAGCAAAAGGTGGCTACTTTGAAGAACCTAGAATATAAGACATATTTTCAGTTGTTTCACACTTTTTTGTTAAGTATATAATTCCACATGTGTTAATTCATAGTTTCGATGCCTTCAGTGTGAATGTACAATTTTCAAAGTCTTGAAACTACACAGAAATTTCTTTAAATGAGAAGGTGTGTCCAAACTTTTGGTCTGTACTGTATGTGTAGTGTATAGGATGTATGTACGTATGTATGTATAGTGTGTGTGTGTGTATGTATGTATAGTGTATATAGTTTTTATGTATAGTGTGTATAGGATGTATGTATGTATAGTGTATAGGTTGTATGTATGTGTAGTGTATATGATGTATGTATAGGTTGTATGTATAGGCTGTGTGTATGTGTAGTGTATAGGATGTATGTATAGGATGTATGTATAGTGTATAGGTTGTATGTAAAGGCTGTATGTATGTGTAGTGTATAGGATGTATGTATAGTGCATATGTATGTATAGGCTGTATGTATAGTGCATAGGATGTACTGTGTATATATAGGTTGTATGTATGTGTAGTGTATAGGATGTATGTATAGTGTATAGGATGTATGTATAGTGTATAGGATGTATGTATAGTGCATATGTATGTATGTATTGGCTGTATGTATAGTGTATAGGATGTATGTATAGTGCATATGTTGTATGTATGTATAGTGTATAGGATGTATGTATAGTGCATATGTTGTATGTATAGGCTGTATGTATAGTGTATAGGATGTATGTATAGTGTATAGGCTGTATGTATGTGTAGTGTATAGGATGTATGTATAGGCTGTATGTATGTGTAGTGTATAGGATGTATGTATAGTGCATATGTTGTATGTATAGGCTGTATGTATGTGTAGTGTATAGGATGTGTGTATAGGATGTATGTATGTATAGTGTATAGGTTGTATGTATAGTGTATAGGTTGTATGTATAGTGTATAGGATGTATGTATAGTGTATAGGTTGTATGTATAGGCTGTATGTATGTGTAGTGTATAGGATGTATGTATAGTGTATAGGATGTATGTATAGTGTATAGGTTGTATGTATAGGCTGTATGTATGTGTAGTGTATAGGATGTATGTATAGTGTATAGGATGTATGTATAGTGTATAGGTTGTATGTATAGGCTGTATGTATGTGTAGTGTATAGGATGTATGTATAGTGCATATGTTGTATGTATGTATAGTGTATAGGATGTATGTATAGTGCATATGTTGTATGTATAGGCTGTATGTATAGTGTATAGGATGTATGTATAGTGTATAGGCTGTATGTATGTGTAGTGTATAGGATGTGTGTATAGGATGTATGTATAGTGTATAGGTTGCATGTATGTATAGTGTATAGGTTGTATGTATGTATAGTGTATAGGATGTATGTATAGTGCATATGTTGTATGTATAGGCTGTATGTATGTGTAGTGTATAGGATGTATGTATAGTGTATAGGATGTATGTATAGTGTATAGGTTGTATGTGTGTATAGGATGTATGTATGTATAGTGTATAGGTTGTATGTATAGGCTGTGTGTATGTGTAGTGTATATGATGTATTTATAGTGTATAGGTTGTATGTATAGGCTGTATGTATGTATAGTGTATAGGATGTATGTATAGTGTATAGGTTGTATGTGTGTATAGGCTGTATGTCTGTGTAGTGTATAGGATGTATTTGTAGTGTATAGGTTGTATGTGTGTATAGGCTGTTTGTATGTGTAGTGTATAGGATGTATGTGTAGTGTATAGGTTGTATGTATAGGCTGTATGTATGTGTAGTGTATAGGATGTATGTATAGTGTATAGGTTGTATGTATAGGCTGTATGTATGTGTAGTGTATAGGATGTATGTATAGTGTATAGGTTGTATGTATAGGCTGTATGTATGTGTAGTGTATAGGATGTATGTATAGTGTATAGGTTGTATGTGTGTATAGGCTGTATGTCTGTGTAGTGTATAGGATGTATGTGTAGTGTATAGGTTGTATGTATAGGCTGTATGTATGTGTAGTGTATAGGATGTATGTATAGTGTATAGGTTGTATGTATAGGCTGTATGTATGTGTAGTGTATAGGATGTATGTATAGTGTATAGGTTGTATGTATAGGCTGTATGTATGTGTAGTGTATAGGATGTATGTATAGTGTATAGGTTGTATGTATAGGCTGTATGTATGTATAGTGCATATGTTGTATGTATAGGCTGTATGTATAGTGTATAGGATGTATGTATAGTGTATAGGTTGTATGTGTGTATAGGCTGTATGTCTGTGTAGTGTATAGGATGTATGTATGTATAGTGTATAGGTTGTATGTATAGGCTGTGTGTATGTGTAGTGTATAGGATGTATGTATAGTGTATAGGTTGTATGTATAGGCTGTATGTATGTGTAGTGTATATGATGTATTTATAGTGTATAGGTTGTATGTATAGGCTGTATGTATGTATAGTGTATAGGATGTATGTATAGTGTATAGGTTGTATGTGTGTATAGGCTGTATGTCTGTGTAGTGTATAGGATGTATGTATGTATAGTGTATAGGTTGTATGTGTAGTGTATAGGATGTGTGTATAGGATGTATGTATAGTGCATAGGATGTATGTATGTATAATGTATAGGATGTATGTATAGTGTATAGGTTGTATGTGTGTATAGGCTGTATGTCTGTGTAGTGTATAGGATGTATGTGTAGTGTATAGGTTGTATGTGTGTATAGGCTGTTTGTATGTGTAGTGTATAGGATGTATGTGTAGTGTATAGGTTGTATGTATAGGCTGTATGTATGTGTAGTGTATAGGATGTATGTATAGTGTATAGGTTGTATGTATAGGATGTATGTGTAGTGTATAGGATGTATGTATAGTGTATAGGTTGTATGTATAGGCTGTATGTATGTGTAGTGTATAGGATGTATGTATAGTGTATAGGTTGTATGTGTGTATAGGCTGTATGTCTGTGTAGTGTATAGGATGTATGTGTAGTGTATAGGTTGTATGTATAGTCTGTATGTATGTGTAGTGTATAGGATGTATGTATAGTGTATAGGTTGTATGTATAGGCTGTATGTATGTGTAGTGTATAGGATGTATGTATAGTGTATAGGTTGTATGTATAGGCTGTATGTATGTATAGTGCATATGTTGTATGTATAGGCTGTATGTATGTATAGTGTATAGGATGTATGTATAGTGTATAGGTTGTATGTGTGTATAGGCTGTATGTCTGTGTAGTGTATAGGATGTATGTATGTATAGTGTATAGGTTGTATGTATAGGCTGTGTGTATGTGTAGTGTATAGGATGTGTGTATAGTGTATAGGTTGTATGTATAGGCTGTATGTATGTATAGTGTATAGGTTGTATGTATAGGCTGTATGTATGTGTAGTGTATAGGATGTATGTATAGTGCATATGTTGTATGTATGTATAGTGTATAGGATGTATGTATAGTGCATATGTTGTATGTATAGGCTGTATGTATAGTGTATAGGATGTATGTATAGTGTATAGGCTGTATGTATGTGTAGTGTATAGGATGTGTGTATAGGATGTATGTATAGTGTATAGGTTGCATGTATGTATAGTGTATAGGTTGTATGTATGTATAGTGTATAGGATGTATGTATAGTGCATATGTTGTATGTATAGGCTGTATGTATGTGTAGTGTATAGGATGTATGTATAGTGTATAGGATGTATGTATAGTGTATAGGTTGTATGTGTGTATAGGATGTATGTATGTATAGTGTATAGGTTGTATGTATAGGCTGTGTGTATGTGTTGTGTATAGGATGTATGTATAGTGTATAGGTTGTATGTATAGGCTGTATGTATGTGTAGTGTATATGATGTATTTATAGTGTATAGGTTGTATGTATAGGCTGTATGTATGTATAGTGTATAGGTTGTATGTGTGTATAGGCTGTATGTCTGTGTAGTGTATAGGATGTATGTATGTATAGTGTATAGGTTGTATGTGTAGTGTATAGGATGTGTGTATAGGATGTATGTATAGTGCATAGGATGTATGTATGTATAATGTATAGGATGTATGTATAGTGTATAGGTTGTATGTGTGTATAGGCTGTTTGTATGTGTAGTGTATAGGATGTATGTGTAGTGTATAGGTTGTATGTATAGGCTGTATGTATGTGTAGTGTATAGGATGTATGTATAGTGTATAGGTTGTATGTATAGGCTGTATGTATGTGTAGTGTATAGGATGTATGTATAGTGTATAGGTTGTATGTATAGGCTGTATGTATGTGTAGTGTATAGGATGTATGTATAGTGTATAGGCTGTATGTATAGTGTATAGGTTGTATGTGTGTATAGGCTGTATGTCTGTGTAGTGTATAGGATGTATGTGTAGTGTATAGGTTGTATGTATAGGCTGTATGTATGTGTAGTGTATAGGATGTATGTATAGTGTATAGGTTGTATGTATAGGCTGTATGTATGTGTAGTGTATAGGATGTATGTATAGTGTATAGGTTGTATGTATAGGCTGTATGTATGTGTAGTGTATAGGATGTATGTATAGTGTATAGGTTGTATGTATAGGCTGTATGTATGTATAGTGCATATGTTGTATGTATAGGCTGTATGTCTGTGTAGTGTATAGGATGTATGTATAGTGTATAGGTTGTATGTATAGGCTGTATGTATGTATAGTGTATAGGTTGTATGTATAGGCTGTATGTCTGTGTAGTGTATAGGATGTATGTGTAGTGTATAGGTTGTATGTATAGGCTGTATGTCTGTGTAGTGTATAGGATGTATGTATAGTGTATAGGTTGTATGTATAGGCTGTATGTCTGTGTAGTGTATAGGATGTATGTATAGTGTATAGGTTGTATGTATAGGCTGTATGTATGTATAGTGTATAGGTTGTATGTTTAGGCTGTATGTCTGTGTAGTGTATAGGATGTATGTGTAGTGTATAGGTTGTATGTATAGGCTGTATGTCTGTGTAGTGTATAGGATGTATGTGTAGTGTACAGGTTTTCCCGGAGTGCTGCTTTATGGCGTCGTGCTGTAACCTCATAGCTGTGTGCAGCAGACAAGTGCTCACATGTTGTAGTAGATATGAGCGCTCCATTGTTACTGATCCGGACGGGTCGTCTTTATGTTCTGTCTCTTAGATCGCTTGAACCTTCCCAGTATCCTGGTCCTGAACAGCTGTGGTATCAGCCACGCGGGGGATGAGAGTGAGATTGCGGCCTTTTGCTCCCATGTCTCTGAGTTGGACTTGTCTGGTAACAAGCTGGATAACTGGCAGGAGGTAAGACAAGTCGTCATCCACATTGTGACCGCGCCCCACAACTCTACTGGCCATGGCTGACATAATGGACCTGTGGTTCTTTGTGGCATTGTCTCCATCTGACCGTGTACTGGACTCAAAAGTGGGGAAAAAATATTCTTCATGGTTGTGGGGAAGTAAAAATCCACCATCATTGCGTCTATTAATATTTGGTTCGGGTCCCCATAAGTGATTTGTTTCTGCGATGGTTGAGCTGTGTGAGGCTCACTGTTGTTTCTTTTGCTGATATTTCATGATATTTTCACCACTTTTCATTGTGCTGTTTAGGAGAGGCAAGCTGGCATGTTTTATGGTGTTCACTGTGTGGGATGAATAATGGTCGCAGCGGGGCACTACAGATCCACTTTCATCTATATGAATAGCTGTGGATCTGCAGTACCCCAGTGCGGCCACTATGCAGATGATCATGGGGGATGTGATGGGGTAACAGAGTTGCTCCCCATCTGTCAAACTACTTAAGTGCCGCAGACCAAACTGATTAGCCCTGATCACTTCCATTAGAGGCTGGTGCCGACTGTGTAAAAGCCGGCACCAGCGGTGTATGGAGTGATATCGGCTCCTGATCCCGCTCCATTAATGGGGACTTGACATGTCACATGTAATGTCAGCGTGTCACATGTCGAGAAAGGGTTAAAATAGCGCCATTAACTAACCTGTGCTTTTTTATTCAGATTTTAATGGATTAGCTGCTGCGTGACAGGAGTAGTATTATGTCCCAGCACTTATCAGCTGAGATCAGAGAATGGCATTTCCTCCATTGTGTAACCCTACGTGTACCCGACAATCTGTGCCCATATCATGTGGCTAAAAACGAAAAATCCTCATTTAGATTCAGTGAAAAATAAAGCAAGACAAATAAAAGTATTATTAAAAAAAAGTGTATTGAAAAAAAAAACAATCAAATGTATTAAATAGTTCCAAGACACCGTAAAATGTATTCATATTCGGTATTCTCACAGCCCTAAGAAGCTGAAATGTCTATGAAATAAATCCACCTACGCCAATAAGTTATGACCCCTGGAATGTGAAGAGAAAGAGAAAAAATCTGATTATTGTATAACCCCATCAGGACAACAAAGGGCATGAAATGAAAAAACTGTTTAGCATTACGCTCTCAGGTCAAAATATGAAGTTAAACATTGCCACATACAGTACATGCCAAAACCAACGCAAATAGGACAAGGCCATTCACTATGATTGGCTGAGTCTTTGGGAACAACGCCTACACAAAAAACACCAGTGTGAAAGAACCAGAAAGTGGTTAAGTCACCCAAAGATCTGTAAATTTAAGGAGGACCTTTCACCATTTGAATATGTTACCATCTGGCCACATCATGGAATAGTGGCGGCAGAGCTGAGTAAAACGTAGTATTTATTTTTTAGTTTCTCATTTCCGTTGAGGAGATATTGGCTTGTAAAATTTAGGTTATTATTTATAAGTTCAAGGGGTCGTTACCTGAGATTCTTCCTGGGGTCGTGTACTCTTTAACAGCTTGATATATCAGTAACAATCTTAAAAATTTACTTGGACTGTCGAGTGCATTGATTGCCAACCAGGGTCACTTTTACATCAAGGATGGTAAACCCAGCCTAATCATTTTACACGTAACTTATTCTCACCAGCCTCTCCTTCTCTCTTATGCCACTCGCTAGCTACACTTCCAGGTGTATCGACTGGAGACATCAATGAAAGGGAGATCCGTCCTCATGCTGTATATGCGCCACTGACTCCTTCAGAGCCTATGAGCATGTACAGGGATGTGGTTTGTGTTCAGACAGCTCTCTGGCTAAGTGAGCACTGTCAAATAGATTCTGGGGAACTGCTCATAGTGCAAATTAAGGGGGCTTAGCCCATAGCCACGGAAAAGGTGCACCGAGCCCATAGCCACGGAAAAGGTGCACCGAGCCCATAGACCCGGAAAAGATGCACTGAGCCCATAGCCACGGGAAAGGTGCACCGAGCTCATAGCCACGGAAAAGGTGCACCGAGCCCATAGCCACGGGAAAGGTGCACCGAGCCCATAGCCACGGAAAAGGTGCACCGAGCCCATAGCCACGGGAAAGGTGCACCGAGTCCATAGCCACGGAAAAGATGCACCGAGCCCATAGCCACGGAAAAGATGCACCGAGCCCATAGCCACGGAAAAGGTGCACCGAGCCCATGACCACGGAAAAGGTGCACCGAGCCCATAAGCACGGAAAAAGTGCACTGAGCCCCCCTCATTTGCATATAGATAAATATAGGGGCTAAATTCCTATATAAATATTTAATTAGCGTTTTGGGGGTGACGAACTCCCTTTAAATAATGACTTTTTTTTGTTTGTTTTGGGTTTTTTTTTATTAAAGAGATGCACCAACCACCAGAATCTCCATGCAGGATCACCACTTTAACCCCCCTTTGAGGATTCTTAGAGGTACACCAGATTGTACATGTCTTATCAGAATATTACTGCTTTACTCCAAATGTTTTCATTTCTACATTCCCACTAGGTCAGTAAGATTGTGTCTAGTGTGCCTCAGCTGGAGTTCCTGAATCTGAGCTCTAACCCCCTGCATGCGTCCATCTTGGAGAGGGAATGTGCCGGGACTTTTTCTGGCATTCGGAAGCTGGTTCTCAATAATTGTAAAGTTTCCTGGGAGACAGTTCACACATTGCTGCTGGAATTACCGGAGTAAGTATGGGGCTGCGCTGCTGGATCTGACATGCTTCGGCCACGTGCACACTCGTGTCATCACGTAGTGTATATATGACATGGGGTGTGTGTGTATCTAATACACTATAAAAGCCAGGGTCACACCGCAGGTTATGCAGCATTATAGTAGATGCTAAAGGAAGTTCAGAACAAACTCTCACAGGTACGTTCCCACCTGACATCTTCCCTTATGTGTTGGCAGGAAAAATGCTGCATTAAATACATGTGGTTTTGATGTGTTTTTCCCACTTATTAGCATGGATCATCAGGGGTCCTCCTTGGGGAGGGGGGCTCTGGGCAATTGTCCAGTCTGTTCCCCATAACTCTGGCCCTGATTGTATATGGTGGGAAATGTTCCTATTGTATGTGCCAAACATTCCCGCAGCCTACATATACAGGAAATGTGACAAGAGTGTCCTGGCATACTTCTGCCCAAAATGTGTCCACATACTTTATTTTTTTCAATTGTATGTGAAAAAATTGTGATTATGTATAGTTGTATCTAAATCTCGGCTTTATGTCCGACATATATGTGCTCCACTGGCTCTAGCAGCAAGAGGTAATTATATTGGAGATTTGCACCATTTTAGCCTTAGACTAATCTTGCTCAGTGCGAGGACAGGCCTGGCTCATGATTGGCCCCTCCAAATCACATTTCTATGTCAGCGCCCAGAGATGGATATTGCTTTGTGCCCAGGAGTACCAAAATAAATTGTAATATCCGAAACTGTACTCTCATACCTTCCCATACAGACACCGTGTGATACAATCATGTCTTCTTATACCTTACTATAAAGACACCGTGTGATACAACCATGTCTTATACCTTCCCATACAGACACCGTGTGATACAACCATGTCTCATACCTTCCCATACAGACACCGTGTGATACAACCATGTCTTATACCTTCCCATACAGACACCGTGTGATACAACCATGTCTCATACCTTCCCATACAGACACCGTGTGATACAACCATGTCTTATACCTTCCCATACAGACACCGTGTGATACAACCATGTCTTATACCTTCCCATACAGACACCGTGTGATACAACCATGTCTTATACCTTCCCATACAGACACCGTGTGATACAACCATGTCTTATACCTTCCCATACAGACACCGTGTGATACAACCATGTCTTATACCTTCCCATACAGACACCGTGTGATACAACCATGTCTTATACCTTCCCATACAGACACCGTGTGATACAACCATGTCTTATACCTTCCCATACAGACACCGTGTGATACAACCATGTCTCATACCTTCCCATACAGACACCGTGTGATACAACCATGTCTTATACCTTCCCATACAGACACCGTGTGATACAACCATGTCTCATACCTTCCCATACAGACACCGTGTGATACAACCATGTCTCATACCTTCCCATACAGACACCGTGTGATACAACCATGTCTTATACCTTCCCATACAGACACCGTGTGATACAACCATGTCTCATACCTTCCCATACAGACACCGTGTGATACAACCATGTCTCATACCTTCCCATACAGACACCGTGTGATACAACCATGTCTCATACCTTCCCATACAGACACCGTGTGATACAACCATGTCTCATACCTTCCCATACAGACACCGTGTGATACAACCATGTCTTATACCTTCCCATACAGACACCGTGTGATACAACCATGTCTCATACCTTCCCATACAGACACCGTGTGATACAACCATGTCTCATACCTTCCCATACAGACACCGTGTGATACAACCATGTCTCATACCTTCCCATACAGACACCGTGTGATACAACCATGTCTCATACCTTCCCATACAGATACCGTGTGATACAACCATGTCTTATACCTTACTATAAAGACACCGTGTGATACAACCATGTCTTATACCTTCCCATACAGACACCGTGTGATACAACAGTGTCTTATACCTTCCCATACAGACACCGTGTGATACAACCATGTCTTATACCTTCCCATACAGACACCGTGTGATACAACCATGTCTTATACCTTCCCATACAGACACCGTGTGATACAACCATGTCTTATACCTTCCCATATGGACACTGTGTGTGATATAACCATGTCGTATACTTTCCCATACGGACACCATGTGATACAACCAGGTCTTGTACGAACACTGTGTGATACAACCATGTCTTCCCTTTCCAGCTTGGAGGAGCTATTCTTGTGCCTTAATGACTACGATGCCATCGTCAGTTCTCCGGTTTGTTTTCATTCTCTAAAGCTTCTTCACATAACGGACAATAACCTCCAGGACTGGTCGGATGTGTGTAAATTGGGCACAATGTTCCCTTGTCTCCACACCCTTGTCCTTGCAAATAACAACATTTTGGCCATTGAGGATTCGGACGGATCTCTATCGCAGCTGTTTCCAAATCTCCGCTCAATAAGTCTTCATAAATCGGGTGAGATTTTTTTCATCTTCAGCATTATTTCACTTTCGCACAATCGTACGAACAGATAGTGTCCTTCTTTAGTCAAACTGTGCCTCAAAGTTTACAAACTAGGATGTTGTATTAACCAGGCCAGCCATATAGGTGCTCGGATATGGAAAGGGTGTAACTGTGCCGGCAAATGTTCTCCTGGGAATAAGGTCATCGGTTCTGCGCTATTTTCAAAGCCGCGAGTCCCATCTTCTATATTCTACATGTTTTTATCTTTACAATTCATTTGCTGGAATGGAGCAGACATCTGTAGGTAGTATATATTGGGTATTTAGGTACTTCTAACCAAATACTGGGAAAAAAGTGAGTGGGTTAGGCCGCACATCGTAGTGACACATACCATTATCAGCAGGGACCCTGTTCAACTCGTGAAAAAGTAATGTTTTAAAATATTTACATTAATATGATTGCCCTTTTCTAATCTGGTGATCAAAAATTGCTGGTATCTTATCAGTTTTGTTTTATTAGGGAACAGCACCCATAGAAATTCCCTTATATAATAACGTTATTAGTAATGTCACCGATGTCACCGGGAGGTGTGGGGGCATCAGATGATAACTTGCTGCTGTTGTAGACAACTTATTTGTACGCTGCTTCTTGTTTCCTAAAACAGATATTAATATACTCTGATAATGTCATCAGTGCACCCCCTTCATATTCATGAAGTTTCTCCATACATGATTTAAAGGGGTGTTTCCAGGACTATTTTTTTTTTACTATGGACCTAAGAATTAACAGGCGGATAGTTGCTATCTACCTGACTGTTGTGTCCAGCGCCAATCTCTGCCAGCACAGAGGAGTCACAGACCGCTCCTGCCGGCGATTCAGTGAGTTCCCTGTCATCACATCGATAGAGCAGCGGCTTCTCTTCCTCTCTACTCTGTTGACGGGGCGTGACTGCCGAAGTCATGCTGATTGACAGTCTGCTCCCCGCTGCCCAACTGCGGGGAGCCATCCATCAATCAGTATGATTTGTGCAGTCATGCCCAATCGACAGAGTATTCTGGAAGAGGAAGAAGAGCTGCTCTGTTGATGCGGAGCAGCTGAGTAGTTGTCAGTAGCGTTCAGTGACCGCTCTGAGCTGGCGCCGTCTAGAACAGGCAGATAGTTACCTCTGTTACCAACTACCTGCATGCTAGTTTTTAGGCCCATAGTAAAAAAAATAAATGAAATGGTCCTGGACAACCCATTTAATGTAGAAATTCTGTAATGTTCATTTGATTTGTCATAGTTTACATTGCAAAAATTCAGTCAAATGTTCCTTATTGCATTTGTAAAATGGGAGATTTTGGGCCACCACTGATTTGCAGGCAAAAATACCCAAAACATTCACCCAGTATTCAAAAACCAATGACAATCAGGTATCTCCCAGTAACTTCAATAATGTTTATATGCAGTGGACACTTTTATCATATATATATATAGTACAGACCAAACGTTTGGACACACCTTCTAATTTAAAGATTTTTCTGTATTTTCATGACTATGAAAATTGTACATTCACACTGAAGGCATCAAAACTATGAATTAACACATGTGGAATTATATACTTAACAAAAAAAGTGTGAAACAACTGAAAATATGTCTTATATTCTAGGTTCTTCAAAGTAGCCACCCTTTGCTTTGATGACTGCTTTGCACACTCTTGGCATTCTCTTGATGAGCTTCAAGAGGTAGTCACCGGAAATGGTTTTCACTTCACAGGTGTGCCCTGTCAGGTTTAAGAAGTGGGATTTCTTGCCTTATAAATGGGGTTGGGACCATCAGTTGTGTTGTGCAGAAGTCTGGTGGATACACAGCTGATAGTCCTACTGAATAGACTGTTAGAATTTGTATTATGGCAAGAAAAAAGCAGCTAAGTAAGGAAAACGAGTGGCCATCATTACTTTAAGAAATGAAGGTCAGTCAGTCCGAAAAATTGGGAAAACTTTGAAAGTGTCCCCAAGTGCAGTTGCAAAAACCATCAAGCGCTACAAAGAAACTGGCTCACATGAGGACCGCCCCAGGAAAGGAAGACCAAGAGTCACCTCTGCTTCTGAGGATAAGTTTATCCGAGTCACCAGCCTCAGAAATCGCAGGTTAACTGCAGCTCAGATTAGAGACCGGGTCAATGCCACACAGAGTTCTAGCAGCAGACACATCTCTTCAAAAACTGTTAAGAGGAGACTTTGTGCAGCAGGCCTTCATGGTAAAATAGCTGCGAGGAAACCACTGCTAAGGACAGGCAACAAGCAGAAGAGACTTGTTTGGGCTAAATAACACAAGGAATGGACATTAGACCAGTGGAAATCTGTGCTTTGGTCTGATGAGTCCAAATTTGCGATCTTTGGTTCCAACCACCTTGTCTTTGTGCGACGCAGAAAAGGTGAACGGATGGACTCTACATGCCTGGTTCCCACCGTGAAGCATGGAGGAGGAGGTGTGATGGTGTGGGGGTGCTTTGCTGGTGACACTGTTGGGGATTTATTCAAAATTGAAGGCATACTGAACCAGCATGGCTACCACAGCATCTTGCAGCGGCATACTATTCCATCCGGTTTGCGTTTAGTTGGACCATCATTTATTTTTCAACAGGACAATGACCCCAAACACACCCCCAGGCTGTGTAAGGGCTATTTGACCAAGAAGGAGAGTGATGGGGTGCTACACCAGATGACCTGGCCTCCACAGTCACCAGACCTGAACCCAATCGAGATGGTTTGGTGTGAGCTGGACCGCAGAGTGAAGGCAAAAGGGCCAACAAGTGCTAAGCATCTCTGGGAACTCCTTCAAGATTGTTGGAAGACCATTTCCGGTGACTACCTCTTGAAGCTCATCAAGAGAATGCCAATAGTGTGCAAAGCAGTCATCAAAGCAAAAGGTGGCTACTTTGAAGAACCTAGAATATAAGACATATTTTCAGTTGTTTCACACTTTTTTGTTAAGTATATAATTCCACATGTGTTAGTTCATCGTTTTGATGCCTTCAGTGTGATTGAATACAGAAAATTCTTTAAATGAGAAGGTGTGTCCAAACTTTTGGTCTGTACTGTATGTATGTATACTCCTGGATGTAGTCCTCACCATGGAGCAAATGAGCACGAAGTAGAGGTTGAGCAAACCCAATCCAATGTGAAGATTTACAAGACATTTCTCCAGCTATTCCTCCAATGGCGATTATGAGAAACGACTTTTATTCAAATTCCATTAAAACATTTTCCATAGTCCACACAACAGAACAGTATAGACGCAGAGACCCCCCTGGACTACGCGTTTCAATGCCTTCTTCAAGGTCCAAACCCTGTCTAGATAGAACTAACAAGGAATATATAAGGCATATAATTGTTTGGAGGAGAAGCTACAGCCAACTGGGTGACCCCAATCAGTATGAATGTATCAGCTTTTCCCATAACGAGAAAATCTCAACATTATTACTGCTAGTTACCTTGATGCTCTATATAGACAGAGTATACATAGAACATTTATTCATAGTAACGTGGGTTGAATAAAGTCCTAGGTCCACCTAGTTAAACCTTTCTCCCTATGTTAGTGGTTACTGTTAATAAAATTGCAGTTTGTTTCATCCTATAATTTTTTATTCCTTCATTCATTTTTAGAGCCCCTCATATGCAGTTTGCAGCCTGATCTAAGTTTCAGATTTTCCTCTTTTGAGCTATCTCTCCCAGTAATATAGACTGGGTCTGTGTAATCCCTGTGTGTATCGCAGGGTGCTGCTGACTTCATTAGCTCATATATCAGAGCAGCTTCAATCTTTCTCTTTTTATTCCTCTTCATTTGCTTTCCTCTTTTTCTATATCCTGTTTTTGTCTGCCCTCTCTGAGACTCTACATGCTTTCTCCCCTCCATATTGTGGAAATCTATGTACAACCATTTCTCCCTTCCTGCTGCTATTTCTACCACTGAGAGAAGGGATTGGCAAAGCAGAGTGAGATAAAAGCACTGAGCAGGAGATTTAACATATTAATATAATTTTTGCAGAACATTCAGCTAAATAAAGGACTTACAGACAACTGCAAAATAGTAGATACCTTTTAATGAAGACTATTTAGAGAGTTGCTCAACTGTTCAATTAGGAGGCGAATGAGGAAAAAAAAGTAAATTTTAGTTACACCGAAACATATAAAAAAATGTTCTTCACTATATTTTACATTTCAGAGGGCTCTATCCAGGTCTTAGAGAGCTTGTCACCACTTTTCGCTTATGAACTAAACATAGAGGGGTGAACAGTTCAAGGGGCTGCATCTTTCTTTTATAAATTGAGGTATAGAACTGACTCTTATTATCTTTCCTACTGGAAATGTAAATTTAAGGAGATCTCCGCTAATAACACTTTGTTTTCTTTGGACTCCTTCAAGCATAATGTACATTGACCGCAGAACACATAATAGGGCTCGGTCCTCTATTGTGCTGCCATTTCTATCATGTAAGAGTAACCCCTAAGTAAGCCGCACAACCCACCATGTCTATTTCATAGGAGCGCAGTGATGACAGGCTCTCTCCAAGTTCTCCCGCACAGACACCGCTTTGTATCATGGAGATCCCCCTTATTAGGCACAGTTGACAGCTTCCCTCTACTGTGCAGTTTACAGCTATGACCTATGAATATTTATCTCTGTTTCTATAGGTATAAACTCCTGGGAAGACATTGAGAAACTAAACACTTTGCCCATGCTTGAAGAAATCCGATTGCTCGGTATACCTCTTGTGGAGCCTTACAGCACAGAGGAGCGGAGGAAATTAGTTATTGCAAGGTGCGTATTCTATTCTTATCGGGATCATTCCAACCATGTAATTATAATAACTATGTGATGTGGTAATGGCCCCATTTCTGTATGAATGCTTAGGAGAAGACTCAATACGAATTTTTTTCCGAGCACGTTTGACTTTCTTTTTTCTTAAATAATTTCCTAGAAGTATATTGAAAAGAACCCCAAGAAATAAAAGTATTGTCTACTTCAAAAAAATTTCACATTGTTGAAGTGTAACTTTTTTTTATGCCATTCTGACCATATTTTTTTATTTGGACAATCCCTTTAATTACATATCCACATCTGCCATGCTTTTACAGAAGATGTGCACACTTAATTTATGTAACTGGCTGTGCTCTATACGGCGCGGGCGCCGACTGTTATACAGCCAGCACCCAAGATTAACTGCTGCATTTAGAGCTAGTTTCAGTCTCAACCTCTTAGATGCCTCTGTCAATCGTGATAGAGACATTTAAGAGGTTAGAAATGAGGGGTAAGGAATCGCTTCCGTCGCCGATCGCTTCTTTCCTTCATGTGTACTAATGGATTGTAATGGCAACCATTGACATACTGAAGTACACCTATGAAGCTCAGCCCTTTGCTGGGCTTCATAGGAAACTGGTAATTGTACAGTACAATACTACAGTATCTCAGTGTATTGTGTAAATGATCATATATGAAATATTCATCTCATGCTCTGTTTGTATGGTCACATCACTTCCAAAAACAATAGAGGAAAAAGAAATCATAAAGTCGTTTGGACCCCAAAACAAACAATCATACTAATGTCAACTGAACAATAAAAAAAAAGATATAGCTTTTTTTCAAAATAGTAAAACCGAAAAACTCTATAAATTTGGTGTTATCATAACCATACTTGACCCATAGAGCAAAGTTACCAGGTTATTCTTACTATATAGTATATAAATTCGGAATTGCTATAACTGTACTGACCTGGGGAAGAAAGTTGCCGTAAAGTGAATGCCGAAGTTCCCGCAATGCGATGTACAGTTGTGCTGAAAAGTCTACATACCCCGGCAGAATTTTTCCTTTCTTGGCTTTGTTTCAGAGAATATGAATGATAACCAAAAAACTTTTTTCTCCACTCATGGTTATTGGTTGGGTGAAGCCATTTATTGTCAAACTATTGTGTTTTCTCTTTTTAAATCTTAATGACAACCAAAAACATCCAAATGACCCTGATCAAAAGTTCACATACCCCAGTTCTTAATACCATGTATTGCCCCCTCTAACATCAATGACAGCTTGAAGTCTTTTGTGGTAGTTGTGGATGAGGTTCTGTTTTTTCTCAGATGGTAAAGCTGCCCATTCTTCATGGCAAAAAGCCTCCAGTTCCTGTAAATTCCTGGGCTGTCTAGCATGAACTGTGCGCTTGAGATCTCCCCAGAGTGGCTCAATGATATTGAGGTCAGGAGACTGAGATGGCCACTCCAGAACCTTCACTTTGTTCTGCTGTAGCCAATGACTTGGCCTTGTGCTTTGGATCGTTGTCATGTTGGAACGTCCAAGTACGTCGCATGCGCAGCTTCCGGGCTGATGAGTGCAAATTTGCCTCCAGTTTTTGCTAATAACTTACTGCATTCATCTTTCCTTCAACTTTTACCAAGTTTCCTGTGCCTTTGTAGCTCACACATCCCCAAAACATCAGCGATTCACCTCCGTGCTTTACTGTAGGAATGGTGTTCCTTTCATCATAGGCCTTGTTGACCTCTCTCCAAATGTAACGTTTATGGTTGTGGCCAAAAAGTTCAATTTTGGTCTCATCACTCCAAATTACCTTGTTCCAGACGTTTTGAGGCTTGTCTCTGTGCTGTTTGGCGTATTGTAGGCGAGATAGTTTGTGGCATTTGCGCAGAAATGGCTTTCTTCTGGCGACTCGACCATGCAGCCCATTTTTCTTCAAGTGCATCTTGAAACAGCCACACCGCTAGTTTTCAGAGAGTCCTGAATTTCAGCTGATGATATTTGTGGGTTTTTCTTTGCATCCTGAACACTTTTCCTGGCAGTTGTGGCCAAAATTTTTGTTGGTCTACCTGACCGTGGTTTGGTTTTTCCAGAGCCCCTGATTTTCCATTTGTTAATCACAGTTTGAACTTATGACTGGCATTATCAATTCCTTGAATATTTTTTGTATCCCTTTCCTGTGTTACACAGTTCAACTACCTTTTCCGTAGATCCATTGACAATTCTTTGGCTTTCCCCATGACTCACAATCCAGAAATGTCAGAGGCTGGATCTAAGATGCAAGAGTCTGTCTGGATCCCAGAAACTCACTCAGCTTTTATGCACACATGCTGATTACAAGCCAACAGGTCAGAGGTGAGGATGTTACCTTTAGTAGCCATTCAAACCTATTTGTGTCAAATTCTGTGCATGTTATCAGGCCAAAATCACCAGGGTATGTGAACTTTTGATCAGGTTCACTTGGATGTTTTTGATTGTCATTAGGATTTAAAAAGAGAAAACACAGTAGTTTGACAATAAATGGCTTCACCCAACCAATAACCATGAGTGGAGAAAAATGTTTTTTGTTATCATTCATATTCGCTGAAACAAGGCCAAGAAAGGAAAAATTCTGCCGGGGTATGTAAACTTTTGAGCACAACTGTACATGGCACAGTGATAAAACTGGCTGAGAAGCGAAGCCGGCTGTATATTATAGCTGACACCCTGCTGTAACGGCTGTGATCAGTGTTAACTCCTTAGATGCTGCTCTCAATAGTGACAGCAACTAGGTGGTTAACGGAATGCGGGGACTTCCTCTTTAACCCCATTGGCACCCTTGCGACATGAACGCAGAGTGCTAATGGTTGCTATACTTGGCCTCAGGGCCATTGAAGCTGGACGGCCCTGAGGCCATTAGGCCCCACCATAAGCAGGGTCTAACACACCTCCTGTCAGTATAAAACAAACAGGTCTAGTGCAGTGCAATACAGAAGTATTGCAGGATATTGGACCAGTGATCAGACTAGAGAAAGTTCAAGTCACATGAAAGGGATTAACCAAAAAAAAAAAAAGTCCAATAAAGTTGAAAAAATAACTCACATTTTTTCCCACTAAAACTACTATTTTTTATGTAAAAAAAAAACAAAAAACCTATAAATAATTATTATTTCAAGCATCTGGAATGACCTGAGCTATAAAATTGTACCATTGTTTAATCCATAAAATAAACACCGTAAAAATAATTTAAAAAAAATACACCAAAATACAGGTTTTTCCTCATACTGACACAAACAATTCAATAAAAAGTGTTCAAAAAGACATGTAAAAAAAACTGAAAATGTCATCTTGTTCCTTAAAAAGGAAGCCTTCACGCAGCTCAAGTCCCAACACGGCTCTTTGAAATATAAAAAAGTTATAGCTTTCAGAATATAGTGATACATTTTTGTAAAAAAATAAATGTGTGCAAAACTAGCAAAATCTACAATATTAAATAACTGTGGTGTCGCTGTAATCGCACTGACCTGAAGAATAAATCCATCTTACCCCGTTTACTGCATGGTGAATATCGTAAAATGGCGTTTAAAAAAAAAAATCCTGTTTATTTGTTCATTCTGTGTTTTCAAAAATCTGAATAAAAAGCGATTTATAAAATGTTATGTATACCCCCAGATGGCACCATTAAAAACTTCAACTCACCCCACACAAATAACAAACCCCTACTCAGATCTGTCTATGGGAAAATAGAGGTTTTCCACATTACTAGTAGCTCAAAGATGCTGGAAAAGCAACGTTTGCTCTAAAAACCAATCCAGTAAAATCCACTCTCCCAAAGCCAAATGGCCCCTTCTGAGCCCCGTGATGTACCCAAACCACAGTTTAGGTCATCATGTGGAGTATTCCTGCAGAGGAGAGAACGCTCAGAATGGGGTTCTCCAGGACTTGATGACATATCCATTGGATGGAGTCCTCAATAAGAGATTGGTAGGGGTCCGAAACTTGTCACATCCCCCGATCAGCGAAACATATCAGCCCCATACATTGCTTAGCAGCTGCATGCAAATTTATTTAAAGGATATTTGGGAGAAATGGCGTACTAATTTATGGGACTATTTTTTCTTATGAGCCATTGTAAAAATTAATAATTTAGATATGAATCTGGTCATTATTGTAACAAAAGTTAATTTTCACACAGCCGAGTGGTAAAATGTGACATAAAGACAAAAACTATGAAAATGAAAAATTTGGGGCTTAAGCATCATTTTAGTGAAAAAAAAACTTTTTTTTTCTTTCTTGTCACAATGTTAGAAACTTTTGTGGAGCACCTGTGAGTCCAAAATGGTAATTACACCCCTAGATGAATTGCTTAAGAGTAGTGTTGAGCGAGTATGTTCTGTTAACCCTTTCGGCGAGTATGCTTGGGCCGAGCTCCGAGTATTTATAGCTGCTCGGTGATATGGTTAAATTGCTCCCGTGTGCATGATTTGCGACTGTTTGACAGTTTTATTATATGGGAGGAATGTCTATTTCTTACACATTCCTCACATGTAATAAAGCTGTCAAACAGTCGCAAATCATGCACACAGGAGCGATTTAACCTAATCACCGAGCAGCTGTAACTACTCGGAGCTCGGCCCGAGCATACTCGGACAGAACATACTCGCTCAACACTACTTAAGAGGTGTAGTAGCCAAACTGGGGTCATTTGTAGAGGTGAATTCTGCTGTTTTAGCATATTGGAGGCACTGAAAATGCAACATACCATCTGCAGTCTATTTCAGCCAAATTTGTGCTCCAAAAGTGAAATATTGCTCCTTCTCTTCCATGCCATCCCATGTGCCCAAACATTAGATTCTGTCTACGTATGGGGTATTGCCTCCTTTGTAGAAACTGCGTAACAAATGTTCGAGTGAATTTTTTTTTATCATTACAGCTTGTGAAAATGAGGCTAAAATTATATTTTAGTTGAAAGTATGTACTTTTTCACTTTTTTACTCAATTTTGCATCTGAAGGGTTAACAAGCTTCTTTAATGTAGTTTTGAAGGGTGCAATTTTTAAAATGGTATTATATCCGCTTTGGGGGTTTTCTGACATTTAGGCCCCTTCAAAACTGAATAAGTCTTTAAAAAATAGATTTTGCAAAATCAGTTGAAAAATGGAAAAATTGCTGCTTAATTTTTAATCCTTCTGACATCCTAAAATATTGAATAAAAGGATGATTGTGAAATGTTATTAACCATTTTATGTGGTATGACTGGTATAAGGGCATAAAAGTTCAAAAGTATGAAACTTGTAAATTTCTCTACATTTTTGCCAAATTTGTGAGACTTTCATAAGTAAACGCAAATCTTATCAACTTAAATTTACCACCATCGTGAAGTGGAAAGCGCGAGGGAAAAACATCCAAGAATCACTGAGATTGGAAGAAGCTTTCCACAGTTATTTCCACACAAAGTGACACATGTCTGAGATGGAAAATGGGGCTGTCAGGAAGGTCAAAACTGGCATTGGATGGAATGTATCTACAGGACTCTGTTCACCCTTGTTTGGCCAGTATGAATCAGCATAGACTTTTTGTCTATATATATATATATATATATATATATATATATATATATATATATATATATATATATATATATATATATATATATATATATATATATATAATATCTCCTTGGTCCTGTCCTTGATCTATTCACTTTCAGAAATAATCAGGAGACATTAAAGGGAATCTGTCAGCAGGTTTTTCCTAATCTGACTGCAGCATGATGTAGAGACCCTGATTCCAGCAATGTGTTACTAACTGGGCTGCTTGCTATAGTTTTGATTATATCCTGCTTATAAAAAGTGATTTTATCACTTGAGGATTAGTAAACCTGCTGCCATGTAGTCCAACCCTGCCCCCACCACTGATTGGCAGCTTTCTGCCTATGAAGAGTGTACACAGAAAGCTGCCAATCAGTGGTGTGTGTGGGGTTATACAGAGCTCAGAAACAGAGGCAAAAAGGCAATGGTATTTACAAGCCAAGATCTCATCGAATGTTCAGACAGGATGCATCAGACCCCCCTATTAGAAAGAGGTAACACAGGTGTAGAATGCTGATGAACAACCACTCTCAACCTCTCAGTCAATTGAGGGGGTGATTGCCTAGCATTAGAATTGCACACAGATGAAGCTTGCAATAGGGTGCAAGTCATACAGAGCATAGCATTCAGAGATTTGCGGCAGATAAAACAAAGATTTTATCAAAACTGCAGCAAGCAGCTCAATAAGTGATGGATCACTGGAACCAAGGTCGCTGCCCTTACATCATACTGCTCTCAGATAGCTAAAACCTGCTGACAGATTCCATTGAAGGCTTTTTCAAAAATTTGTGATAGAGTATAGAATTTGATGGATAGGTTAAGTAATGGCAAATTTTATATTTTATCAATCACTTGACCGCTGCAGCCAATCACTGGCTTCAAATGTGACAATTACATGAACTGCATGTGACTAGAGGAGGCTTTTTCTATTGTGTTATAGAAAGGGGTACTGAGCAAGGGTCCCCTCTATAACATTCATATGACTTTATGAAGACCTCACTCTAGCCCTAAAATATAACACAGACCCCGTTTGAAAACCCCTAATCTAAGGCCTCTCCTGGAGCTGAATGAAGCTGGTCACTGCGCCGTATAGACTGGAGCTGCTAATTAATTCTGACAGTAATAAATCCAGGTTTTATCACTTTATGAAACATCTTGAGACTGCAGTGATGAGCGATTACTTTGTGAGAAGAGTCCCACAATCGCTCTGGAATTTGGAGATGACCTGGATGATATTCATACTTTCTAAAGTTTCTTGCCCGCGCTATTTCTATGGGGTCACCCTGGTACATTTAAGTCTTTTGGCAGTGAGACCCGGGAGTGAAAGCATATTGATTTCATGAAAAGACAGATCCGGGCATTCTCCTCTCCAGTTTTAATGCAGTGTAGTGATGGTCTTGCTAATCTTTTCCTCTCATATGAACTCCTAGATTGCCGTCTGTTTCCAAACTGAATGGCAGTGTTGTCACAGAAGGTGAAAGAGAAGACTCCGAGAGATTCTTCCTCCGTTACTATATGAATGTCCCAAAGGAAGAAGTTCCATTACGGTGAGACTATAGACAATAGCAAATAAAAAAAGCTTAATAAGAAGGGCTGATGCCCAGACACAATTTACTTTTTTTTGTTGTAGGGAAGTCAGAACAGTAAATATTGGTCCTGGGGCATAATGACCATCGTTGTCCTCATTGATTTATCTTCATCTTTTTCTAGGAACTCGTCACGTCTAGTAAATTTGTTGCTCAGTGCAGGTAAACCGAATCGCAGTCAGCCAAGTATATCGGTGCAGTTTATCTAGGATAGGTACTTGCAAATCCCAGAGATGGAGACTCCATTCCCCTGCATAGCCTTTAGCAGAATATAGGCTGCCATTTTTGCTTGTGACAAGGTATACACACAGAGCATGTATCTGCTGCCTATAGGAAATCACTGTTTGTTTTTTTTCTCCTGTTTTTTATTTTTAACATATTAATAACACCTTCCTTATTTTTCACCACTATCTTCCCAGGGCTGTAATAGTCCACTTTTGGGTTGTACTGGTGACACGCCATTTATAGTGAGGGCATGTTCTCACAATAATGGCCAGAATCAGGGGAGATCTGAGGACTTTCCTGGCCATGGACCCATAATTTTTTTGTTCAGATGACATCTGTTAAAGGGAATCTGTCAGCTGGATTTGATCCTCCTTAAACTATTTACAGTATATGTGCAATTCAGCATTCAAATTGATATACAAACTAAGCTGAAGAGCTATTTGTAGATCTGAAGCCTCTGTCACTCCAGATCTATTCCCCGCCCAGTGCTGCCGCCTCCTCCTGCCTGACTGACTGCTCCTTTGCCTGAATTCACAGAGCACAGAGACTGTCAAGCAAAGCAGGAGGAGGCGGCGCTGGGCGAGGAATAGAGCTGGAGTGACTGAGGCTTCAGATCTACGAATAGCACTTCAGTCTCATTTGCATATCCATTCAAACACTGATTTCTCTGTAACAAAGGAGTGGACTGGTCATGTAAAGTTATTGAAGGACTTGTATTAGAAAGAGCTACACGAGCATATAAATAATTTGGGGGGTGAAATCCTGCTGAAAGGTTCCCTTTAAACTTCTTAAATGTCAGCCAATAGTGAGTGTAGTGCCTAAGCTGTTTGAAGGAGGAAAGGTGTTCTATCATTGGGTTAAATGATTTACTTTAGAGCATGGTAAACCGTAAAGTAAAAATACATATAAGCTTTAACGACAATTATAAAAAAATTTAGACAAAAAAGTTACCATATAATTTTGTGATTGCTGTAAAAAAAATATATAAAAAAAAGAAATGGAAAAATCAATGGCAGATTTACTCTACCACAATATTGACTAAGAAGCAAAAAAATTACAGCTCTCAAAATGCATCAACAGTAGAGATGGGCGAACCCAAACAGTAAAGTTCGAGGTCTGTACCTAACACCCACTGTTCGGGCACAGACACCGAACACTGACTTCCTCAGGAAGTCCTTGTTACTGTTCGGTTTTGGGTGTTTCCCTTTCTGTTATCTGCATTACAGGGCAAAAAATAGGGCTCTGATCGGTGGTAACAGTGTAACAGATGATTGATAGTTAATAGATAGATATATAGATAGATGATGGACAGACTGCTAGATGGATGGATAGGTAGACAGATAGATAATAGTTTACAGGGGGACCCCAGAAAAAAATGACATAGGGTCCTATAAATTCTAACCAGCAAAGGCTAAACAGACAGCTGTGGGCTGATATGAATAGCCAGGAAAGGGGCCATGGATATTAGCCCCCTCTGAGGCTAATAACATCAGCCCTCAGCGGCCCCAGAAATGGCGCAACAATAATATGGGTTGGGGTTCATGTCAGCCTTGTATTGGCAACTGACATGAAGCCCAGGGGTTAGTAATGGAGAGGCGTCTATAAAACTCCATTACTAACCCCATAGTAAAAGATTTTAAATAAAGACACAGCATGAAAAAAAATCTTTACACATTTATTTAAAAATAAAAAACACAGTTATACTCACATAACACCCAATCCATTTGAAGCCGTTAACACCTGTAAAAAACAAAAATAAAAAACAACCATATGCCTCACCCGTCCGATCTGATGAAATAATCCAGAGTTTCCCGCGACAATCTCACTTGCAGAACAGTTACATCAGCAGATGTGACTGCTCTACATGACAGCAGGCTACACACTGACACAGGCAGTGTGAAGCGCTGAGCTGCCGTAAGAGAGTTCACACGAGTTCATCAGCTGATGAACTCCTGTGACCTCACTTACGGCACTGCTGCTGCGTAAGAACTTTCTCACGCAGTAGTGCAGTAAGTGTGATCACTGGAGCTCATTTGCTGATGAACTCCTGTGACCTCTTTCATGGTAATTCAGCGCTATACACTGCGGGATAGAACAGTCACATCTGCTGATGTAACTGCTCTAGAAGTGAGATCGTCGCGGGACACTCTTGGTTACGGCGGATAGGTGAGTATTATGGTGGGTTATTATTTTTTCTCTTTTACAGGTGAAATGGGCTTCGGGGATTAGGCGTTAAGGTGAGTATTATAGTGTTTTTTTTTTATTTTTGTTTTTTTTGCAGGGGACAAGGGCATTGGGGATTAGGTGTGAGTATAATGTGTTTTTTATTTCTATATGTATTTATTTATTTGAACTTTTTTTTTTTACTTTGAGCACAGGCGCTGGCTAATGAATACTCTCATTAGCCGCGCCTGCGCTCGCTGTTAACAGTAACAGTAGGCGTCGGCTGATGGGAGTAGTCGTCTCATTAGCCGATGCCAGTGACCAGCGGTAAGCTTTTTGCCGCCAGTCACAGCTGCGGGATCACGCTGACATCTGACAGTGTGATACCGCAGCGCTCTAACCTGCGGTAACAATGCCGATCAGAGATCCTGTTTCCTGTGCTGTCACTTAGATGACAGCGTGGAAAACCGCGGATGTTCACGCCCCCTATTCATATGAATGGCGTTCGGGTACCATTCTGGTACCCAAACTTTTAATAATGTTCACCTGGACCTGAACATCTACGGGTCTGCCCATCACTAATCAACAGTTTTTTCTTTATTTCATTAAGTACTAAAAGATAAAATGTGTGAGTGTAAATAATATATATTTTTTAAATATAAAAAAAAAATAAATAAAACAAAATGAAATGTAACTCAACTGTTCTGTCCCCTGATGATCCAGTGACAATCCCTGTCTTTGTGTAAGTGCAGCTGAGACGTAAAAGTATCATGGTGGTTCCCATCGCTGAGCGGTGATGCCATTTTTAAGTCGATAGCCACTACCTATAGTTAAAATTGAACTTTCCTTGAAAATTGACCTTTCCTTGTAAATAACATGTAGGTTTAATTCATGCCTGCCTTTATTGTTCTTCTAATAATATTAGTAGTAGTAATAATAATATTTCATAATATTGGTATTTTATCATTCTTATTGTTTCAAAAAATATTTATAACATATAACTTCTATTGAGAAAAAGAATGATATTATTTTAATATTGTATCTTGTTTTATTACTCCCATTTTTAATAGGAGTAGTATTAGTGTTAATATTAATAATAAAAATTCTCCTCGCATTTGCGTGGGTTTCCACTGAGTACTCTGGTTTCCTCGCACATACAGATTGGGAATGTAGATTGTGGGGACAGTGATGATGACTGTAAAGCGCTGTGGAATTACCGTATTTTTCGGACTATAAGACGCACCAGACCATAAGACGCACCTAGGTTTTAGAGGAGGAAAATAAAAAAATAAAAATTTAAGCAAAAAATGTGGTCATGATGCACTTTTAAGAGGGAGGGGGTCTTCTGCTGACACTGGTATAGGGTAATGTCCCCCAATTCTGACAATATCCCCCATCCTGGTATATATGCTGTCCCCCTTCCTTTTATATGTGGTCCACATCCCCATCCTGGTATGCCTGGCATCCTTCCATCCTGGTATGCATGGCACCCCTCATCCTTATCCTGGTATGCATGGCACCCCTCATACCTATCCTAATATGCATGGCACCCATCATTCCTGTCCTGGTATGCATGGCACCCCTCATCCCTGTCCTGGTATGCATGGCACCCCTCATCCCTGTCCTGGTATGCATGGCACCTCTCATCCCTGTCCTGGTATGCAGGCACCCCTCATCCCTATCCTGGTATGCAGGCACCCCTCATCTCTATCCTGGTATGCATGGCACCCCTCATCCCTGTCATGGTATGCATGTCACCCCTCATCCCCAATCCTGGTATGCATGTCACCCCTAATCCCTGTCCTGGTATGCATGGCACCTCTCATCCCTGTCCCGGTATGCAGGCACCCCTCATCCCTATCCTGGTATGCAAGCACCCCTCATCCCTATCCTGGTATGCATGGCACCCATCATCCCTATACTGGTATGCATGGCACCCCTCATCCCTGTCATGGTATACATGGCACCCCTCATCCCTGTTATGGTATGCATGGCATCCCTCATCCCTGTCCTGGTATGCTTGGCACCCCTAATCCCTGTCCTGGAATGCATGGCACCCCTAATCCCCATCAGGCTGCACATTAAAAAAAAATAAACACTCCTACTCACCTCTCTTCTCTCTCCTCCAGCGCTGCATCCTGTCTGCCCACACTGATCTCTCCATGTGAGCCACGCATGACGTCACTGCCATGCGCGGCTCACAAGGAGAGATCAGCTGCCGGAAGTCACTGCTCCCCACGCCGGGTCTGTGTGCGCGGGGAGCAGAGACTTCACTCTCCTTCATAGCCGGCACACAGCGGAGCCGCGCTGCGGCTGCTGCTGCCGGCTATCTCCTGTGCCCGCTCATTAAAGGACATGAATATTCACCCCCTCCCCACACTCATGGGCGTGGAGAGAGGTTGAATATTCATGCCTTTAACAGCGGGCACAGGAGATAGCCGGCAGCAGCAGCCGCAGTGCGGCTACACTGTATACCGCTATTAAGGAGCATGAATATTCATTTTCTTTAGCAGCGGGGACAGTGTAGGCTGCTGCGGGCGGCTGCTGCCTCCTGTGCCCCGCTCCTCCACCGATACCGCTCCCTCCACACCACACACAAATATACACCCCCCCCCCAACATTCGGACCATAAGACGCACCCCCCATTTTCCCCCAAAATTTTGGAGGAAAAAAGTGCGTCTTATGGTCCGAAAAATACGGTAATGGCGCTATATAATCGAGTAAAAGAAAAAAAATCACATCATCTTGTATTACTAATATTCTTAGTACTCTTATTTTACTTTTTCCCTTAAAGAGGTTGTCCACTACTTTACAGAGGCTGGACAGACATCTGTCTGAGATGGTTTAGTGAATCCTGCATTGAGCAGGGGGTTGGACACTATGACCCTGGAGGTCCCTTCCAACTCTAACATTCTATGATGATCATTGATGACATATCCCTAGGATAGGTGATCAGTGTCTGATCAGTCGGGGTCCAATACCCGGCACCCACACCAATCAGCTGTTGTCAGTGGTGGCTGCAGCCTCCGGCTGGAAATGCCCAATTGCTGAGCTGCCCCCTCTTTTGATATTGGCCGCGGCAGAGTACTGCACATCTGCCTCCTATTCAAATCAATAGAAAGTGGATGTGCAGTACCTAAATGCGGCCACTATCAAAAGACGGGGCAGCTTAGCAATTGAGCATTTCCAGCCGGCGGCCGCAGCCACTGATCAGGTATTGATGACCTATCCTAAGGTTAGGTCATCAGTGATAAAGTGGTGGAAAACCTTTTTAATATTATTTCATTTGTGTAATAATAAAAAAGAAATGATAAAATTAAAAAATCTAATACATTATTTTTGTGCATATTTTTATTAATAGTGCATTATTATTATTCTTATTTGAATTCATATTAATTTTCTATTTTATGGTCTTAAAATGAAATGTGTTTGTGAATTTCACCATATGGATGTTGGCATTGTAAGATGCCAACCCACAGCATAATAGTTGTAATTTAGCAACGTGACTTTGTGGTCTTCATGTCACCCGGTCAAAGTTGCGGGGTAGCCCCAGCCTATAGTATAGGCAATATCCCGCACAGATGCTGCAATAACCATTCATCTTTTCGTCACTGTTTGTTTCATAAAGCAGGCATCACTTAAAAGCCGCAGGTAGCATGCTACTTCAAACCCTGAGACTCTGTGCGGAGTCCAAGCTCACTGCTGTCAATGAGCTCTTTGTCCATGGCTCTCCATCTGTGCAATGTGAAAAAGAGACAGCAATAGGTCTTGTGCAGTGATTAATGGCTGAGTCTTTCCAGTTCATAGAACCAGTGTGCTATTCCAAACTGCCTGCATCTCGGGTTGCAAGTGGCTGGGTCATTCTCCCCTGTGGATCCTCATGTTACTGGCTTACACGGTGCGGGGTCCCTCACATTTGTGTCCGCTTCATGTTAAAACTTACTGGGAAGTTTCAGTGTAGGATTTATGCTGGAAATCTTAATCAGTACCTTCAAGTTATTTCAGTTTAAAGAGGCTAAAAATATTCTTTATATACCATTGTCATATATAACCCCCCCAGAAATACCCCCTGCACAACTGGTTGGCACAGATCCATGCTCAGGATTGGTGGCTGTCCTTGTAGATGGAATCCCTCCAATTAGAAAGTCATGGCATATCCTGACCTATATATCTGCAGTGGGTATGGAAAGTATTCAGACCCCTTTTAAATTTTCACTCTTTGTTTCATTGCAGCCATTTGGTAAATTCTAAAAAGTTAATTTTTTTCTCATTAAAGTACACTCTGCACCCCATCTTGACTGAAAAAAAACAGAAATGTAGAAATTTTTGCAAATGTATTAAAAAACAAAAAATGAAATATCATATGGTCATAAGTATTCAGACCCTTTGCTCAGACACTCATATTTAAGTCACATGCTGTCCATTTCCTTGTGATCCTCCTTGAGATGGTTTTACTCCTTCATTGGAGTCCAGCCGTGTTTAATTAAACTGATAGGACTTGATTTGGAAAGGCACACACCTGTCTATATAAGACCTCACAGCTCACAGTGCATGTCAGACCAAATGAGAATCATGAGCCCAAAGGAACTGCCCAAGGAGCTCAGAGACAGAATTGTGGCAAGCCAACCGATTATACCCCCTGGATTGTAGCTCTTGGGCCTTGAGGATTCGCTCTTTTACCTGGCCCCTCAATTTGGTCCCTCAACACAATAGATCATTATGCCTGGCCAATTGTGGAAATCCATTATCGGCTCCTGGGGAGCGCCATTTAACACACTTACATTTTCCAGAGTACCTTTTACTGTTAAGTCTCTGAGCTGGGCAGCCCCGAAGTTGCACTGTCTCTCTGACCTGACCCAGGACTTTCACTTGATATGGCATATGTTGCTGTGATGTGGCAATCTTTATTGCTGGGTATGTGAAAGGGTGCAGCAGTCTTTTCTCCCAGCACACTGCACTTTATGTCTGTCATGGTAATTTTACGATTGAATATTTTGAATTTTACATTTGTATCAAATAAAAAATCTATTTTATGCCATATTTACTCTGTCTCTCCTGGTTCTTACCCTTGAAGATTTGTATGCTCAGATAACTTGGACCAAGGTTTCAGACCTTAATTAGCCTTTTAGGGTTGTTGATTGTTCACTATCATTGTTAGGAAAGGCCAGGTGATGAAAATTACGCAGCTTTATAAAACTCAGCCTCCTCTAACCTTGTGCCAAAAAACAGCAGTCATGGGTTCTTCTAAGCAGCTGCCTAGCACTCTGAAAATGGAAATGGTGGAGGCCCAGAAAGCAGGAGAAGGCTATAAGAAGTTAGCAAAGCGTATTCAAATTGCCCTTTCCTCAGTTTGAAATGTAATTAAGAAATGGCAGTTAACAGGAACAGGGGAGGTCAATATAAGGTCTGGAAGACCAAGCAAAGCTTCAGTGAGAGCTGCTCATAGGATTGCTAGAGAGGCAAATCAGGACCCCCGCTTGACTGAAAAAGACCTTCAGAAATATTTATCAGACTCTGGAGTTTTGGTACATTGTTCTACTGTTCAGAGACACCTGCACAAATATGGCCTTCATGGAATAGTCATCAGAAGAAAACCTTTCATACGTCCTCACCATAAAATTCAGCATCAGAAGTATGCAAAAGAACATCTAAACAAGCCTGATGCATTTTGGCAACCACTCCTGTGGACCGATGAGGTTAATATAGAACTCTTTGGCCACAATGATCAAAGGTATGTGTGGAGAAGAAAGGGCACAGAATTTCAGGGAAAGAACATCTCACCAACCATTAATCATGGGGTTGGATCAATCATGCTTAGGGGTTATGTTACAGCCAATGGTACGGGGAACATTTCACGGGTAGAGTGAAGAATGGATTCAATGAAATTTCAACAAATTCTTGCTGCAAAAATAACACCAGTTACAAAGAGGATGGCTTCTACAAATGGGTAATCCTAAACACACTTCAAAATCCATAATAGGCGACCTCAAAAGGCGCAAGCTGAAGGTTTTACAATGGCCCTCACAGTCCTCTCATCTGAACATCATTGAACATCTCTGACTAGACCTCAAAAAAACAGTGCATGCAAGACGACCCAGGAATCTCACAGAACTGGAAGAATTATTCAAGGAAAAATGGATGGAAATCAGCTTTATACAAGCAGTGATACTTTCAAAAGGGGGTGCTAATAGGTATTAACTATGCAGGGTTCCCAAACTTTTGCATCGGCCCATTTTCCTTTTTGTCATTTTTAAAATGTAAAAACTGAAAACATTTTTTCTTTTTTGCCTAAAATACAAAGTAAATGTGTCATTTTTAACTTTAGGCCATTTAGAGATCATTTCATCAACTTGCTTAAATGTTCACATTAACAGTAATTTTGACCAGAGGTGTCCAAACATTTACATGCCACTGTATATCTCTTTAGCCACAGATATTAAAAGGTTTCTTAAATTATATTTTGAAGGACCATAAAATAAGACATTGCACTCTGTGGACTATGTCTTCCTCCAGGCTGTCATATAGGTGTTGATTGGCTGAACCTTCCATAGATGTGGATTCAGTTACAGGTTGACAATTAGCACCTGCTAATTCATGGATGTCCTACATGCACTATGTAACGTTACCTATATTCTGAGGGTCCGTACAGTTATGGCTGCACTGAATTTAGGATGGCTTTATTATATACTTCTGGGAGGTGTTATGGGAAAAGGGGTGATTTTGTTTTAAAGTTTATGTAAGTACTTCTAAAAAAAAATATTTTTCATTTTTTTCATGTTTATGCCCCATCAAAGGAATTTGGACCTGCTGTCACCTAATGACTAGTACAATACACTGCGACGCTTCTGTATTGCAGAGCTTTTTCTTGTCTGTGATCTCCTATTAAATTGTGTCTGTGCAGGGCTTATTAGGAGCACTAAGATGAGTGGCTTGCAATGACAGCCCATGAAACCTACAATTGTTCATGGGGTGCTAAAGAGGCCACCCATCCTGTGAGCAGTCCTAGCTCTGATTGTGCCCCTTACAGGCGGTTGTTAGCCGGCACCTTCTAAGTATGGAGCGGGCTGAGCTCATGAGCCCATGTAATGTAACATCTTGTAATTTCATCTGTACTGTAAATGCTGGTTAGGTCGGTAAATTTGTTTACTTGAGTCTTTATTTACTACTGACAAGGCGATAGCCTATAATCGCTTATTGGATGCATCCTACATAGCCTTTATCTATTCATATCACTGTGAACCAAAGAGAGATGTGCAGGATGGAAAAAAAATCTCAATAAAATATATACATTTTTATTAAATTGCATCGGAGACCTATAGGCCATGCAGAGCTCCTCTGGGAATTTAATAATGGCCTCTTGAGTGAAGAAGAGAATAGGGACTCTATTCCCACCAATTGGGAGTAGCAATCCTAAAAGTCAATATCAACCCTTTAACAAGTCTTACCAAATTACCTAGGATTAGAAGCCGAAACTCCATTTGCAGATGTGTTTCAGGGTGTTTTCTCCTCATCAGTGCAAAGCAAGCGAGAACTGATTTGGCTAGGTAAGAGGCTCTCACAGGGGGAATGTAAAGGGTAACATTTCTCCTTAACGGCCATGCAATTTTCCTCTGAGAATTTAAATCTGCAAATATCCTCTGTTTCAGGGGTGTTAACTCCTCCTCAGTGCAAAGCAAGATGTCTGATTTGGATGAATGAGAGGTCTTTGAAGGGTTTCTAAGGGGAAAGAGGCTATTTGCATGTAGTATTCTTGTTGCATACAGTTGAGGCTTGTATAACATACCTGTGTTATCGGACATTTATTTATATATATATATATATATATATATATATATATATATATATATATATATATATATATATATATATATATATATATATATATATATATATATATAATAAATTCTATCTTTCTTGCTCACTGAAATAATCATTGATCTTGTCTACAGTAAATGAAATGGGCTAAGATTGTGTCTGTCACTTTCGTTCTTCCTCTAGATATCAAGAGCTGGTAAGGAAGTATGGTAAGTTGGAACCACTGGCTGAGGTTGACCTTCGGCCCCAGAATCAAGCCAGCGTTGACATTCACTATGAGGAGAAAGTCCAGAAAATAAGTGTCCGACTGGATCAGACCGTGGCCGAATTCAAGAAGCAGCTTAAGACTGTGGTACAATTGTCCACAAACAACATGCGGCTTTATTACTTGGACCACGAGACCCCTTTCGGGCCAGAAGAAATGAAATTCAGCTCACGGGCTTTACATTCATACAATGTCCGCGACGGAGTCAAATTTTATGTGGAACCAAAAATCAAATGACCTTTAGTAATATATGTATAGTATAGCTATATATGTGATCTATGTACAGATTTTTAATTGTCTTTAGATAATTTTATGTCTTAGCCCCACTTTGCCTGCACAGCTATGCACTGGAGCCTGCAATGCCATCTCTCTTTAAAGGAGGTTTCCAGTTTGATGTACAAGAAGCTTAATCACTTTAAAAGGAAATGAAACCTACTTTGTTTTAATTCCCATCATCCTAGCTATCTCTGCTTGCTGCCAGTGAATGACCACATTCTCGTGCACATTGAGAATGAATCTTGCCTTGATCATGTGCTGCATACACAGGGGCATGGCTTGTTATGTCTGGAAGTCGGACATGGTCAGTATGAGATGTCTTCATGGGTAGCAAGCAAAGATATTTCCGATATTGAACAACACAAAGACTTAAATTTATATCCGTTCTTGCCATAAACTGAGCTCAAAATATCTGCAAATAATTGTGCATCATGGCCTCCATTCAGCAAAGCCAAAATTCTGGCATAAATGGCTTTGAAAAGTTGCAAAAAAAATTTGAGCAACATAAAGTGGCTCAAAATTATTGCAACTTTTGGCATTGTCACTCCAGTTTCAGCCAGCTTCGGTAGAACGGACCAAGCTGGGGTGTGACAGGGTCTCTCACTGGAGTAACATTTGTGGCAAGGTGCACACCACTTGTCAGATGCTCATGCTTCATTTGTTTACGCCAGTCTTTATGAATCGGGGCCCTTACGTTTTGAAAATTTTCAACTTTTCTCGGCACTCATCACTTTTGAAAAGTACTAAGAAAAGCAGATGTGTCTCAAATCTGTTAGACAAATTTATTAAAGGGAATCTCTCACCAGGTTTTTGCTACCCCATTTGAGAACAGCATGATGTAGAGGAAGAGACACTGATTCCAGTAATTTATCACTTGCTGGGCTGCTTGGTGCAGTTCTCATAAAATCACCGTTTCATCTGCTGCTAATCTACCAGTTCTCTCAATGCTAAGCTCTGTATAACCCCGCCCACACCACTGATTGGCTGCTTACTGTGCACAGAAACGACGCTGCCAATCAGTGGTGTGGGTGGGGTTATATTACATGACAGCAGGTTTTACTATTCCTTTAGTGATAATCTCCTGCAGTTATTTTATTGAAACTACAGCAAGTAGCCCAGTAAGCGACACATCACTGGAATCAGAGTCTCTGCCTCAACATCATGCTGTTCTCAAATAGGGTAGCAAAAACCTGGTGACAGATTCCCTTTAATAATCTGTCTAACAGATGTGAGACGTGCCTGCTTTTCTTAGTACTTTTCAAAAATGATTCTGCTCTCAAATTGCATAACAAAATCCCGATGAGAGCTTCCCTTTAAAGGTTTGTCCGAGACATGGAAAGTGCTGCGCATAGGCAGCAATATCACTGAATTAACTCACCCTCCATTCCAGTGCTGCGTGTATCCTGTATATCGTATAGCCCGTGTATCTTACGTGGCTATACGATATAGCAGCCAGTCATTGGCTTAGCGGTATGCGTCCTGAGACTGCTGACGCCAATGATTGGCTGCAGACATCACATAGGGCTTACAAGCAGCCAATGTAAACAGTATACCGACGGGGATGCAGCTCTGGAACAGACGGGAAAGTATTATCTTATTGGTTTAGTGCTGTACGTATCTCGGGACAGACTCTTTTAATACTAAAGCCAGAAAATTATCACTTTTTAGCACAAATCTTATTAATACCCACGCTCTCTGCATGCGGAGATTGCATTTTTAGACAATCCAAAATGCATCACATCTAATGCTCCTTTGATTAAATTTGGCCCAACTCCCTTACTTGTGTATTGAGCTGTGAATCCTTAAAAAATGTGGGCCAAAGTTCTTTAGAAAGTTGTAAAATTTGGCCTTTTCAGCGGCCACTTCTGGAGCACTGCAGAATGGCTACGAGCAATGAGCGCACCCAGCAGACTGATTGTATTGGGTTGATGCACACACCCCGGGTAACGTCTGCACATTGGTGGCACTGCATTTTGTATAAACATTGCTGAATTGGAATCGACACAGATTCGTTACCGAATATTTAATACATTAGATCAGTTAATAAAGTAGGGGAAAATACTGCAGAAAACACAGGTGTGACCCTATTGTGTTAAAAATCCTATAATCTACCTAACATGTATTAGCTATCTCCGTGTAATTGTGTGCCCATCCCATGTCACAGGACAAGACAGGGTTGTTTGTTGAAAAGGTTTTAAACAAAAAGTTTGTCCCCTTGGGGTCAGGAGTGAAGAGTCTACAACTGATAGTCTATGAGGATGTCATCTGTCACTCATTTGTCAAACCCCAACCAGGTCTTCTGTGCTTAGCACAGGGAAGTATGGAAGATCCTAGGTAGCTACTGATCCTTCCACTTCCTAGAGACTTCTATTTATGGGGTAGTTCTCCTTTATTATGGGGCAGAGCAGAAACATGTTCAGAGAGTATATCGCTCTATTCGTCGGGTAGAAGACAAAAAAAAGACCAGGTCTTGTATGGTGGGATTTATTTTAGTATTTGCACTGAGGTCAGAGCTGGTTTCAGGTACTAACATTTTACGATTTGTTGCAGGGGCTTTGATACTCTTAAGGGCTCATGCAGATGACCGTACTTTCAGTCTAAGTAGGATCCTACAAAGCATCGGATCACACACGGATCACATGTCCAATTTTTTTTTTTTATGTAGAGGAAAAAATTGCAGCATGCCAAAGTTTGATCCAATTATCAGACCAAGGCCTTGCAAGTCAATGAGTCTGTGGAAAGCATCGGACTGCACTCGGATGACATGTGAGTGCAGTCCAATTTAAACGAATGGGCACAATGGAGAAGATGGAGAATTTTTTTCTTCATCTTCTCCTCATCTGAGAGAATCTGATCACATTATGCTCACACTCTGATCAGCGTGTGGTTTGCATTATCGGAATATAGGGGCGAGTGACCCCAGCCTAAAGCCCCATGATCATCTATGAGTTCACTTCAGTAGATCTGCATGGGGTCACAGTTCGGGTTCCAGTGATCACATAGGCCCCAAAGTGGTTTTAGAAAAAAAAATTCTTGGTTACTCTTTGTGTTACTTTTATTTTGGTGAACCCATCTTTCACAAAAGTTTTATTTTGGGGAAGGGGTAGGGGATGGCACTTCCATTGAAATCACAAAATGCCATCCTGAACCACGTGTCTTGTGCTTCAGCTTTATAATTGTGTGTGTTGTCTGCAGCATTAAGGGGTTATTTTTTGTTCTGTAAATACAGGTTTTCTTTGTATTATGAAAAGTTCTGTCATTTCTAATACACTTTCAGCAACAGTTTGTCGAGATTTTCAACATCTCTGCTAGCAGTCGTTAGATAAGATGATCGCACGGGCGCTCAGCCTGTCCTAAGACACTGCTCTGATACAGTATCAAACTCAGCGCCTGGATATCCATCCCATAAACTGGGCAGATTGTTATCCAGTGGAATTTTTCTGTGAAGTTTTCATTGAATGACCTCAAGCAGAGATCTTGAAGGCTATAAGGAACTGATGAGAATATGTTGGAATATTGTTAAAGGGGTTATCCGGGACTTCCTTTTTTCCTCTATGGGGCTAATCATTTAGTATCAGATGGTTGCTAACTACCTGCCTGTTGTGCCCTGCAACGATTTCTCCCTCGGAGTGGTCACAGACCTCTCCTGATTTCTGTGACATCACGTCGACAAAGCAGTTCCTTCTCATCTGCTCTACTCTTTCGATGAGGCATCACTGCCTACGTTAATTGACAGCCAGCTCAGCCCAAAGCAGCGAGGAGCTGGCAATCAATCAATATGATGTTGGCAGTGAAGCCCCATCAGCAGAGCAGAAGAGAACAAACTACTTTGTCAACCTGATGTCACAGGAAGCAGGAGCTGCCCAGGACCGCTCTCAGCCGGGAGAGATCGTTGCAGAACAGGCTGGTAGTTCTCAACCACCTGCCGATAAACGCTTAGTCCCATAGAGTGAAAGGAAAAAGTCCTGGGTGAAAATAACCTGTTACCAGATTTGAGGCAACTAAATGAAATGTCAAAACTGTTTTGGCCTTAGATAGTAAAATAATTTATCCATTACTGAGACGAGTCCAGCGTCAGTCGGCGTATGCACATTACACAGATAGGGGTATAAAGTCAATGGCATTCCCAATGACGCAAGCTGTACTGTCCTTGGCTTCTAATGCGCCTGTTGCCGACAGACTCCTCTCCTTTATAATGTGCGAGGCCTTTTATTACCTTTTATGCCATTTTTAACTTTTTTCAGAATGCCAAATCTCACCTACGTAATAATCTGCTGATTGGTTTATGGTCCCCAAACCTAGCGACAGGTTCCCTTTAATTTCCTAGAATCCTTGTCACTCTTGTATCTGCATTTCGTTTTCAAATATTTAAAAATAATATTTATATCCAATATCTTTTATTTAAAAATGTTCTATGGTTATATATATATGACTTTGCCAAAATGTGCGTCATTTATTTATGCTGATTCCACGTATATTCTATTTTACCAGAACTGGTTTTAGCTTCTTGTTTTCCTCCCAGTCGTCGTCCTTTTTACGTTGCCTTGTTCCAGTTTGCCTTATGCAATATTCTCTACACCTCGGTAGAAAACGTTCTCTCACTGACCTTTCCTTCAGCCTGAACGCTGGAGAGTACAGTATCTTAGATGAATCCCAGGTCTCCTCCTCCACCTATAGTCACCTTTCTTCTTTTTCTTGCTGGCAGAGAATCTTTATCAAGTTTTAATTAAAGTCCCATTGAGTTTCCTCTATATGATTTCCTCTGTGGATTTCTTTCTTTGACATTCCCTGTATATTTTTTTACCTTCTCTCTGTGATGCCCATGAAGTCTCTCTCTTTAACAGTGTTTGGAGGATTTTGTTTCTTTCCTATTTAAGTGAATATAACAAGGCACAATGTAAATTGTGAAGCTCGCTTCCCAGAGGCTTTGCTCCAACTCATATTTCACTCAAAGGGGTCACATGAAAAGAACTATTTAACTCCGAGAGACTTGCACAGGACAATATGTACAAAGAAATATAACAAATTGACTTAAACAACGCCCAGATTAGCCACATCTTCAGGAGCGGCTGGATAATCTTCCTCCAGTATATGGATACAGTATGGGGAGCAGTCCTGAGAATGAATCATTTTGTACCCACACTCTTTATCTTTATGAACTTCTGTTAATCACATGAAACTTTTTTTGTTTTTAATATATAACATCTTGGAGATATGGCAATGTTTGCAATGAATAAAAAAGGAAACTGCACTACCAGCATGTGTATCAGTGGTGTTGTTTAGCTGCAAATCATACATGTGATTTCTGCTGCCCATGCTGTGGTCAGTATTAATCATGCGACAGGTTAAAGGAGACCTTTCACTCCCTTCATGCTGCCAATACCACAAGCAGCATGAATCAGAGCCAAGCTGTATGATTGCAGCCATAGTTTTAAGAGACTAAGGTGTAAGTTTTCTCCTTGTGGAGAGTGACAAGTCAAGCCTGGCATGTCAGAGTGAGGAGACTTATAAGACATGCATGTTCCTCTGGGAAATTTAAATATGCAAATGACCTTCATAGAGGAAGAGGACTAGGACTCTACCACCACTTATTGGAAGCAGCGATCCTCAAAGTCAATATTGACTCTTTAACCCCATTATGACGTGAGACGTATCCATACGTCCCTGTGCCCTGGGCCTTAATGACCAGGTACGTATGGATATGTCTCAGCAATCACCTGCATACAGAGGCTCTGCGCGCGCGATCGCCGCCAGGTGTCAGCTGATTCTGACTACCGACACCTGGAACGCGGTGCCCGTACTGATCCCGGCACTTTAATCCCATAAATGCTGCAATCGCAGCATTTAGCAAGCGAGCAGAGGAACAAAAGCCCCTCTGCTCTTGGACTGGAGACCCCGCAACATCAATGCGGGGTTCCGTTCATTGCCATGGTGACCCGATGTCGTCCTGACATCCACGTCACCAGGCACTAGAAAGGTAGTTAGATCATGCACAGTGCATGATCTAACTATCTTGTGTCTGCAGGGCTAACAGCTAAGGGTGCATCTCACTAAATTAGAATACCTTCAAAAAGTTAATTTATTTCAGTTCTTCAATACAAAAAGTGAAACTCATTTATTCTATAGAGTCATTACAAACAGAGTGATCTATTTCAAGTGTTTATTTCTGTTAATGTTGATGATTATGGCTTACAGCCAATGAAAACACAAAAGTCATTATCTCAGTAAATTAAAATAATTAAAAAAAAACACTTGCAAAGGCTTCCTAAGCATTTAAAAAGGTTCCTTAGTCTGTTTCAGTAGGCTCCACAATCATGGGGAAGACTGCTGACTTCACTGATGTCCAGAAGGCAGTCATTAACACACTAAGTAATGCAAAGTAAACTTTGAATTTAATTTGTAAGTCAAGGTCCCAGAGTCTGGAGAAAGAGTGGAGAGGCCACAATCCAAGCTGCTGGAGGTCTAGTGTGAAGTGTCCACAATCGGTGATAGTTTGGGGAGCCATGTCATCTTCTGGTGTAGGTCCACTATGTTTTATCAAGACCAAAGTCAGCGCAGCCGTCTACCAGGAAATTTTACAGCACTTCATGCTTCCCTCTGCCGACAAGCTTTTTGGAGATGGAAATGTCATTCTCCAGCAGGACTTGGCACCTGTCCACACTGCCAAAAGTACCAATACCTGGTTTACAAACAACAGCATCACTGTGCTTGATTGGCCAGCAAACTCACCTGACCTTAACCCCATAGAGAATCTATTATAGAGAATCTATGGGGTATTGTCAAGAGGAATAATAATAATAATTTTTTATTTTTATAGCGCAAACATATTCCGCAGCACTTTACAAATTTTAGAGGGGACTTATACAGACAATACAGAATAAGCATATTTCATATCGAAAGGAGTGAGGGCCCTGCTCGCAAGCTTACAGTCTATGAGGAAATGGGGGAGACACAAAAGGTAGAATGAACATGAAGATGAGAAACACCAGACCCAACAATGCAGACGACCTGAAGGCTGCTATCAAAGCAACCTGGGCTTCCATAACACCTCAGCAGTGAAATAGATCACTCTGTGTGTAATGACTCTATATAATATATGAGTTTCACTTTTTGTATTGAAGAACTGAAATAAATTAATTTTTTGATGATATTCTAATTTAGTGAGATGCACCTGTATAAGGCATAGCAGTGATCCTGCACTGCTATGCCTTATAGCAGCGATCAGACAGCAGAAAGTGAAAGTCCCTCAGTGGGACTAAGAAAAAAGTAAAAAAAGGTGTAAAAATATTTTTTTAAAAAATCACAAAATAATTTAAAAAAAAATTATATATATATATATATATATATATATAAATATTATTATGAAAAAAAAAACAATAAAAGTACACATATTTGGTACCACCACGTCCGGAACGACCTGACCTATAAAACTGTCCCACTAGTTAACCCCTTTAGTAAACAAAGGAAAAAAAAAAAACGAAGCAAAAAACAATACTTTATCATCATACTGCTAAGCAAAAAGTGGAATAAAATGCGATCAAAAAGACGAATGTAAATAAAACTGGTACCGCTGAAAACGTCATCTTGTCCCGCAAGAAAACAAGCTGCCATACAACTCCATCAGCCGAAAAATAAAAAAGATATAGCTCTCAGAATAAAGCGATGCCTTATCAATCTTACAACACACGGAACGGCATAAAAAAAAATTCTGAATTGTTGGCTTTTGTTTATTCTGCCTCCCAAAAATCGGAATAAGAAGAGATCAAAAAATGTCACATACCCAAAAATACAAGCCCCTACATGACTGTGTCGGCCGAAATATGGAAAAATTATAGCTCTCAGATATGGTGATGAGAAAACTTTTTTTGCAAAAAAAAATAGCATCTTTTAGTGTGTGACAGCTGGCAAACATAAAAACCCGATATTAATCTGGTATTGCTGTAATCGCACCGAACCGAAGAATAAAGCCGCCTAATCACTGATACCGCACGAGGAACGGTGTAAAAAATAAAACCAATTCTTCACCTGCTACTGATTTGTTCATTCTGCCTCCCAAAGATCGCAGTATGGCTCGGTTCACATTTATCCTGCGCTGAGCGCTTACATCGGGGCTTCCATGTAAATCTCTGAAATTCATTATTCAGACGGAGCTCCCAGCGGAAGATTCCCTGTAATGAGGCAGATGGAGACACCGTGGACGCCATCTGGCCTGTGATCCCACAGTGGCTGTCTTTTTATTGAGCTTGCATTAAAGTTCCGTCGGCCACAGTTTTGTGATCCTCTGAAAAAAATGACACCACTAAACAGAGGCCAGACAGAGTCCAGAGTAACTCTGCTGCCTTATTATAGTGAATGGATCCCTCGGGGGTTTCATCTGAATTACGTCATTCTTAGATTTAAATGGAAACCCCGATATCCATGCTCAGCGTAGAGCACAGGATAAATGGGAACATTTTACATAACATTTTGGATCACAATAAAAGCTTCGACTCAATCCACAAAAAAAGCCAGTCCCCACTCAGGTCTGTCATCTGTTAACGGAAATATAGGGGCTTCCATGTTACTAGTAGCACAAAGGCTCTGGAAAAGCAAAATGGCTCTTGCCCACCAAAAGAAATTCAGAAAATTCTGTGCTCCCAAATACAAATGCCCACCTCCCTTTTGAGCCCCACAGTGTGCCTAAACCGCAGTTAGTGTCCACATGTTTGGCATTTCTGTAACGATGACAGCCCACCTAATTTACAGGTGCATGTCTCCAGAAGCACGAGCTGGGCATAACGTATTGGTCACTACAACTGCAGTTTGCAATTTTTCCCCTCACCCATTACAGTACACCTTGAGAGAGGGATCCGCCCCATCAAGGACAGGAAACCGTCTGAAATAAAAGGGTGGTACCTCTCCCTCAATTCAGTTGGTTTCCTATCCTTGATGGGAACCTGTCTGGAAGAAGATGCAGTTTACCTGGGTCTGTTCCGGTGTGGAAGAACGGGCACTGGCCTGTGCACCGGGTTCCAGGCTCCAGAAGCGCCGTCCGCAGCTCCCCTGGGGGGCCTTTGTCCGTGCGGATGCACACGGTGAGGCAGGCTCCGGCTTCCCCCAGACCTCTGCGACACCCTCCTCCTGCCGCAGACTCCTCAGTTGGACTTTCAGGTATGACGCGCCTGATGTCACGGTGCGTTGCATGCTGGGAGAGGCGTGCCGAGTGACGTCAGGGGGCGGCGCTCAATCCAAGATGGCGGCGCCCTGTGAATTTTCCCCCATGGGTTTTTTTTAAGCCTCGGCCGGGGGGAGGGCGCTTGAACTGGAGGCGGTTCTGGATGGCCCTATTTAAAGGGGGGGTTATCCTAGAAGCGCTGCTCATGCTCCAGCACATAAGTCTTGGTAAACCATGGCTGACCAGGACAGTCAGGAGCAGCAGCTGACCCCCCCACCTCAGCAATGGAAGAGGCAGACTGACGCCTCTCAAACGGACAGCAGCTCAAGCAATCGTAGTGGCAGGTGCAGGAGTAAGGTGTCGGACGTCTCTGACCCATCCAGAAAGGAATCATCGGATATTCCACCACAGCCTCCGAATTCCGTACCCGTTTGTGACTTCAGGGGTGATAGATCTTCGTGAATGTCACCTTTTAGTAATAGGAGGTCTCTTAGGCTCCTACAGAAGGAAGCACATAAGAAGAGTAGCGCCAAGCAAAACCACAGGATTTATGCTCTATGCCATATTCCCCTTCCCATAGATTGGCAAAAACAGCTTTGCTCAAGCTGTATTAATAGAACCATAGCAGAAAGTTCTCTGGATTTCGCATCCAATCTAAAATCCATAGTCCACGCAGAGGTTCAAGGGTCCCTGAAGGGGTTACTTAGAGGGATGAAAAAAATCCCATAAGGATATGTCCTCCGACTCTGATTCCTCCCAGTCCGAGGATCTATGGCTAAGTAATTCTTCGTCCTCTTCTTCATCGCATAATGGTAGACCCTACTTCCCAATTAAGGGTACGGACAAATTGGTTAAAGCGGTCAGATCAACAATGGGTTTTGGGAGGAGAAAGCAGCCAAATCCCAGGAAGACATTATGTTCGCTGGCCTTGGAGAAAAAAGAAGACCCTCCTGTGATGGGAGCTAGTTACCCCATCCGCAGATGTCCAATCTTCTTCTGCAGGCCCCTGACATGGAAAGGCTTTTCTTACACTGGGATATATAAAATATGACTATCGCACAGTGTCTCCAAGATTACCTTAACTTTTATTCTCACAAGCAGGTTTTATAGAGAATCACACAGGCTATTTTTAGCACCCATTGTTCTCACCAGATAATACCCACAGTAGGCTCCCAGACAGCAGTTATGCAACAACCCATTAATCAGCACATTGTCTGTTTGCCACTGCTAAGTGAGCACAGGAAGGTGGGGGCCAAGAGTGCTTCGGTCACATCACAGAATGTCCAACAATATGCGATCCACAATATTCACCCCACTTCATAACATGATGTCCCATTAGCTGCATCGGCGCTACGACAACCCCCATGTGGCAAAATCTTGGAGTACGGGGTTGATCCGTCACAATGCTCCCCCTTCCCGGACAAGATTGGCCTACCCAGTCTGCTCCCCGACGGATCAGCTGGAGGAGGTCCACGATTTATGAGGTTGGTAGCAGGTCAGTTTGTCGGCTTAGTCCATCGGCGTTACAATTTTGCTTGCCGGTTCTATAGTGGATGGTGAAGTCTAACGGTTGTAGCGCCAAACTCCACCGTAGTAGTCTGGCATTGTCTCCGGAGACCCGATTAAGCCATACCAGGGGGTTATGGTCTGTTATGAGGGAAAACTGTCTTCCATACAAATATGGTTGGAGCTTCTTGTCAGCCCATACTACTGCCAGGCATTCCTTTTCGACGGCCGCATAGCTGACTTCTCGAGGCAGTAATTTCCGACTCAGATAAGCTATTGGGTGTTCTTGGCCATCCGGTCCGACTTGGCTCAGTACTACCCCCAACCCAAACATAGATGCGTCTGTGTGAACAAGGAAACGTTTAGTTGGATCGGGGGCGGCCAATATCGGGGTATTTGTAAGAGCGTCCTTTAGCTGGCGGAAGGCTTCCTCACACTCGGGGGTCCAGGTTACCTGGTGGGGGAGGTTCTTACGTGTCAGATCAGTGAGGGTCTTGGCAATGCTGCTGTAATTAGGGACAAATTTCCTATAATACCCCGCTGTCCCTAGAAAGGCCATGACTTGGGTTTTAGTACGTGGGGTGGGCCACTTGGCTACGGCCTCAATCTTGGCGGGTTCCGGTCGTTTTCCACCCCCCACCCAATGTCCTAAATACTGCACCTCTGCTTTGCCTACATGACACTTGTTGGGGTTCAGGGTGATTCCGGCTTTGTGGATCCTATCCAATACTGTCTCTAGGTGATTTAGATGCTCATCCCATGTCGCGCTGTAGACGGCGATGTCATCCAGGTAGCCAGCCTCTGGAAGGTCGAGGGGGCATTCTTCATCCCAAATGGCATAACCCAAAACTGGAATAAGCCAAACGGGGTGACAAATGCAGACTTGGGAATAGCATCAGGACTTAGGGGAATCTGCCAATAGCCTTTGCATAGATCGATGGTGGTCAAATACTTTGCCCCAGCCAGCCGGTCTAACAACTCGTCCACACGCGGCATGGGATACGCATCCGTCACAGTTTTCTCATTTAGCTTGCGATAGTCTACACAAAACCGGGTAGTCCCATCTTTCTTAGGCACTAACACTACAGGGGACGCCCAGGGACTATCTGACTCCTCAATGACCCCTAAACGCAACATCTCCTGTATCTCTTGTCGCATCCCTTCTCGTACAGACTCCGGGACGCGGAAGGGGGGTTGTCTCAGGGGGGTCTGATCTTGTGTCTCAACCTTGTGTTGTGCAAGTCGGGTGAACCCCGGTCTCTCTGAGAACATCCTCTGCCGCTGCCTCAGCACTGTCTCGGCCTGCTCTCTCTCCTGGGCCCCTAGGTTTTCTCCTAAGTGTACCTGGTCCCAGTTTTCAACTGAGTCCTCTCACCTAAGACATCAGGCAAGGGGAGTTCGGCTAAATCCTCTGCTTCGGGTGCGCAGATGGCAGCTACCTCTTCAGGGCGCTCCCGGTAGGGCTTCAGCATATTCACGTGGAACATGCGGATAACCCTGGGGTCGTCACAATCGGCGACATTGTAGGTGGTGTCGGCTATTTTCCCCACTACCCAGTAAGGCCCCTGCCATGCGGCCTGGAATTTGTTCTGCCTAACCGGTTCTAGTACCAGGACCTTCTGTCCTATCTTGAAGGTGCGTTCTCTAGCCCTCTGATTGTTCCAGCACGAAGGGCACGATAGGGGTTCCTGCTATGGTTTCCTCCCCTTCCCAGAGTTCTCGCGCTAAGTCTAGGGGCCCCCTCACACGCCTCCCATATAACAGTTCAAATGGGGAGAACTCCGTAGATTCTTGGGGTACCTCCCGATAGGCGAATAGGAGGTGCGGCAAGAATTTCTCCCAGTCCCTGTAGGTCCGGTTGAACATCTCAATGAGTTGTTTTAACGTTCCGTTAAAGCGCTCACACAACCCATTGGTTTGCGGGTGGTATGGGGCGCTTCTAATGGACTTTACACCACACAGTCTCCACAGTTGGCTGGTCACCTCTGCCGTAAATTGGGTGCCCTGATCCGAGATAATCTCCCGGGGAAATCCAACCCGTGAGAAAACCTGGAGCAGGGCAGCCGCCACCGTCTCTGCCAGTATGTTAGGTAAGGCAAACGCCTCTGGATACCGCGTGGCGTAATCTATCACTGTCAATATATACCTTTTCCCTGACGGACTGGGTTTGGCTAACAGCCCTATCAGATCGACCGCTACTCAGCTAAATGGCTCCTCCACAATGGGAAGGGGGTGTAATTTGGCCTTGCAGCGATCTCCCCTCTTGCCAATGCGCTGGCAACTGTCACAGGTCTGGCAGTACTGACGAACATCATGGGATAACCCTGGCCAAAAGAAGTTTTGTGTCAGACGATGCCTGGTGCGGCTGACTCCGAGGTGCCCCGCCAAAGGTATGTCATGAGAGATTCGCAGCAACTCCTGCCTATACTTTTTGGGAACTACCAGCTGTCGTTTTACAGTGGGGCTCGTCCCTGAGTGAGTTTGCTCTGTAACCCTGTAGAGGAGTCCCTGATGCCATATAAACTGTTCACCTTCCAGTACCCCTCTCCCCTCCTGTGCCTTCCCGCGATACCCCTGCAATGAGGGATCCTCTAGTACCTCCCTCCTAAATTCTGCTGGGGTGTCCCATGAAATGTGTCTGGCTATGGGAATACGCGAAGGGCTGTCGTGTCTTACCTGGGCCTCCTCTGAGTGTGATTCCGCCTCTGCAGCTCGAGCTTGTCTCCGGGTAGTCACGGGATATGTCTCAGCCAGGGGGGCGACTGAGAAGGAAGACAACATGGGCCCCAAGTGATTTCCCAGCAGGACATCTGCAGGCAAATCCTTCATCATGCCGACCTTGACAAGGCCATCCCCGACCCCCCAGTTCAGGTGAAACTTGGCCGTGGGCAGTCGATGTATGGCTCCCCCTGCTACACGGACCGCCACTGTCTGACCCATCTTTTGGTCTTGGGCGAGATGCGACTTCACAAGGGTCAGAGTAGCTCCGGAATCTCTTAATCCCTGCAGCCGTTTCCCATTAATGCACACCGACTATCGATGTTGTTGTCGATTTTCCGCCTGGGCTGCCTGCACAGGGTCCACTTCATGCAGCACTCCCTCTATCTCTTCCATCCCTTAATTAGCCATAGCCACCGATTCCGGGTCGGCTTCGCCTTGGTAGCAGTGTACAGTGGCCCGGTTGAAGGTAGCCGTTTCCGGTTTTGGCCACTGGGTGCGCTGGGTCCGGTTGGGACAGTGTCTACGCAGGTGACCCAGCTGATGGCAGGTGTGGCATCGCACCCCAGGAGAACTCTGGTAGGCCGGGGTATTGGTGGGTCCCCCGCCAAGCTTCTGTGGTTTAGGGGCTTCCAGACCCATGGGAGGGCCCCTTGAGACAGTTTTGGACCCTGACAATTGGGCCCTCCTGGCATCATAATGTTATCGGTCAGTCGTGCGGCCTCCTCAAGAGTCGTCGGTCCCGAAGCCATTCTTGCGTCTCGGGAGTTAACCCAGTAAAGAATCGTTCTAACGCGATGAGCTGTAGGACGTCCTCCTTCGTGTCTGCTTTGCTACCTTGTACCCACTGTAGCAGTGACCGCCATAGTTTACAGGCCCATTCAGCGTGGGTATCCGTTTCCTGTTTTGTGGTTTTGCGGAACTTTTGACGGTATGCCTCTGGTGTTAGTGCATATCGGGCCAAGATCACTTCTTTGACTCGCTTATAGTCCATACAGTCCTTATCCGATACAGTGCGATAGGCATCCGCTGCCAAACCTGTCAGCTTGCTGGCCAGAATCTGGACCCAATCCTCCGGCTCCACTTTATGAAGGGTACACTGCCGCTCAAAGTCCTGCAGAAAGCCATCGATGTCTTCCTCTGCCTCCCCCAACTGTCGGAAGGCATTGTATTGGATCTTTTTGTGGCTTACCCCTGCTGGTACCGGGGAGGAAGCCAGGGCTCCCCCTGCTCGCTGTATCTCCTCTCTCCGCTCCGCCATCTCCATCTTGGCTAGCTCTATCTTGGTCCGCTCTGCCATCTCCATCCTGGCTAGCTCCATCCGCTCTGCCCTCTCCATCTCCATCTTTTTATCCAGATCAGTACGCACATCAGCCATCACCTTATCTATGATCTGTACTGCCGGGTTGGGAGCATAAAGTGCCAGTCTGCTCTTTACCTCCCTCTGGAATTCAGTCTCTTCCACGTTCCCATGGGAGGTTGTTGCGTTGTCGAGCTCCATAATGGCTGCTATCAAATCCGCTTTTGTTTTGGTGCTGGCAGTTAGCCCTCGAGCTTCCACAAGGTCCTTCAACGTATTCCTCTTTAGCTTCTGGTAGATGTCTTCCATTCAGTCCTTGGTTCTTGAAGAAGATGGACCGCATCCCACCGCTGCCACCAGTGTGAAGGGAGCTAGTTACCCCATCTGCAGATGTCCAATCTTCTTCTGCAGGCCTCTGACATGGAAAGGCTTTTCTTACACTGGGATATATAAAATATGACTATCGCACAGTGTCTCCAAGATGAACTTAACTTTTATTCTCACAAGCAGGTTTTATAGAGAATCATACAGGCTATTTTTAGCACCCATTGTTCTCACCAGATAATACCCACAGTAGGCTCCCAGACAGCAGTTATGCAACAACCCATTAATCAGCACATTGTCTGTTTGCCACTGCTAAGTGAGCACAGGAAGGTGGGGGCCAAGAGTGATTCGGTCACATCACAGAATGTCCAACAATATGCGATCCACAATATTCACCCCACTTCATAACATTATGTCCCATTAGCTGCATCGGCGCTACGACAACCCCCATGTGGCAAAATCTTGGAGTACGGGGTTGATCCGTCACACCTCCTTTGTTGTAAACCCTAAAATTCAGGGCCTCATTGACTGAGAATGGAGGAAGCTGGAAAGATCAGGGGCCTTACCCTCCTTCTCTAAAAGAAGATACCCCTTCGAGGAGAGAGACTCTGGGCATTGGGATAAAATCCCCAAAGTTGACGGGGCAGTTGCCAGATCGTCCAAAATATCATCCCTACCCTTGGAGGATTCGGGCGTCCTAAAAGATGCCCTTGATAAAAAAAGCTGACTCCTTTCTACATCACGCATGGGAAGCTGCAGCAGGGGGCCTGAAGGCACCTGTGTTGCAAGATCTCTCATGGTGTGGCTCCAACAATTAGAAGACCAGCTTAGGGATTAAAAGATCCCTAGGGATAGAATCCTTTCCAATCTGCCCCTAGTGCAGGAAGCGTCAGCCTTTCTGGCAGACTCTTCAGCGGACTCAGACTCTCGGCTAGATCAGCAAATTTATCTAATTCTGCCAGACAGGCCTTGTGGCTCAAGGGTTGCCCGGGTGACCTACAATCTAAACATAAGTTATCATCCCTCCCTTGTGACGGCAGACTCCTGTTTGGCCAGAAGCTGGATGACCTTTTAGAGAAGGCTGGCGATAGGAACAAAGGTTTCCCAAGATTCTTGGGGGACTCAAAAAGATTTAATTTTCAGAGAAGAAAATTTAATCAGGGTCGCCCTCCAGGAGACAGGAGAAGATGGGAGTCCAAATCAAAAAAGGAGTGAGGCTATATGTTTGGAGGACCATCCTCCAATACTAAGAAATCTTCCCAATGAAGCCAGGCCGGAGGTAGGGGAAAGGCTTTCCCACTTTATTCCAGCTTGGGAAGCCGTTACATCAAATCCCTGGATTCTGAATGTTGTGAGTGGTGGCCTAAAGATGCGGTTCAGCCAGATTCCTTGCCGGACATTTGTGATTATCCTTAAGAGGAAGGTCCAGGAAGAATAGATAGCTCTGGAGTCAGAGATATTAGTGCTGGTAGAGAAACAGGTCCTTCTCGAAGTTGCAATATCACAAAGGGGAAGGGGATTCTATTCCCCTCTATTCATGATAAAAAAAACAAATGGGTCCCTAAGGACCATCATCAACCTCGAGAGTCTAAACCGGTTGATAGAGAACCAGACTTTCAAAATGGAGTCAGTGAGCTCGGCAGTGAATCTCTTACACCACAATTGCTTTATGGTAGTAATAGGCTTGAAGGACGCCTGTTATCATGTCCCAATCCATCCAGACTACCAGAAATATATGAGAGTAGCCCTGTTCATTCAGGAGGACCTGAGACATTTTCAGTTTACTGCCCTACCCTTCGGTCTCTCCATAGCCCCGAGAGTATTTACGAAATTAATAACAGAGGTAACAGCCTTTCTACAAATCAAAAACTTAGTGATCGTTCCCTACTTAGACGACTTTTTGGAAATAGGAAAATCCGAAGTCCACTGCTCCAGTCAACTTCTAGAAGTCACGGCGGTGTTGCAACGACTAGGATGGTTGATAAATACCCAAAAATCAAAACTAACCCCCTCAAGAATTCAAATCTTCATGGGTCTAATCCTGAATTCTCGTCTCCAAGCCTGCTTCCTCCCAGAAGACAAGGTCCGCAAAGTAATCGGCTTAGTCTCGAAGGCCATAAAGTCTCCTGTAATGTCCCTAAGAGAAGCAATGTCCCTCCTTGGCTCCATGACTGCCTGTCTCCCAGCCGTCAGATGGGCTCAGGGGCATATGAGACTTCTTCAGTGGGAGGTCCTGTCAGCGCAGAGATCCTTCAACGGGCATTTAGAAAGAAAGCTATCTCTTTCCCTAGAAGCTGTAGATTCCCTTTCATGGTGGACCAACAGGGAAAATCTGACCTCAGGCATACAGTGGCTGTTACGGGTCCAGGTGGTGGAACCTCTGTGCCGAGGTGCAAGGAGAGACCCAGAGGGGCGTGACTAAGTATCCACCCGAACCGACCCTGGTCGTACGGCAGCAAACGACACCGTGACCAGGGAGGATCCAGGCTGAAGGACCAGGTGCTACTCTGGGGACGACCTTGTAAGAGAGCAGGTGGCTCCCACGAGTCAGATGGCTGGGACTGACCGGTATGGCGGATGGACACGGCAAGCAGGCGGAAGTCTCTGGTAGCCGACAGGTGGTCACAGTTCGAGAAAGCCGGGCAAGTAGCAGTCTTTAGGTTTTCCAGGAAGGTGGTCACAGCAAGTGACGGCAGGGTCTCCAGGCAGGCTGGCAGGAAACAGGCGGGTGCTCCCAGGTGAGCGGGCAGACAGACCAGGCAGGTAACTTGCAGGTAACTGGTGGGCGCTGCCAGGTTAGCGGGTAGGCAGACGAGGCAGGTAACTGGTGGGCGCTCCCAGGTGAGCGGGGTGACGGACACAGCAGGTAACAGGCAGGTAACTGGTGGGCGCTCCAAGGTGAGCGGGCAGACAGACTAGGCAGGTAACTGGCAGGTAACTGGTGGGCGCTCCCAGTTGAGCGGGCTGACGGACACAACAGATAACAGGCGGGTGCTCCCAGGTGAGCGGACAGACAGCCAAGGCAGGTAACAGGTGAGTGCTCCAGGTGAGCAGGCTGGCAGGCTCGGCAAGTAACGGGCAGATAACAGGCTGGCAGGCAGGACGAGGAGTCAGGCTAGCAGCGGGACCTGAGGGCTGAAGCAAAGATCAGACACAGTGCAAACAACTTTGCTCGGGCACCTCCATTTTGGAGGAGGTGCCTTATATATGGGAGGTCCTCCGGCAATTGGCCGGGGACTCCTTATGACGGCGCGCGCGGTCCCTTTAAGAGAGGGGGAGCGCGCGCGCGCCCTAAGCACACTGCCGGGGAAGGAGCCCGCGCCGGAAGCAGTGGGGAGAGAAGCGCTGGAGGACGCCGCGCCAGGAGCGGGGAGGTGAGAGGGACGGCGTCTCTGCCTAGCAAGGGGCAGATACGCCGATGCTACAGTGGCCCAGACCAGTAGACCGTGTGATTATAACCGATGCTAGCGGCTCTGGATGGGGGGGTCATTTAGCAGAGCTCTCAGTACAGTGTCACTTGGCATCCCACGAGATGGGGGCATCCTCAATCTTAAAAGAACTTTCGGCAGCGGAGAAATCCCTGATAAGCTTCCTTCCTCACATTCAGGGTCACCATGTCCAGGTCAGGTCCGACAATCGGACAACAGTAGCCTATGTAAATCACCAGGGGAAACAAGGTCACGCTCCTTCATGACAGTGGCAGACAGAATCCAACATCTGGCAGAGCAACATCTCCTGGAAAACTCAAGTGCAGATTTTCTCAGCCGCCACACCCTAAGACAAGGGGAGTGGAGGCTAAACCCATCGGTCTTCCGACAGATTGTCCAGTTATGGGGGCAACCAGACTTAGACCTGTTCGCCACGAGCAAACAGGAAGGTAGAGAGATTCTGTTTCTTGAACCCAACAGAAAATCCCTATGCTGTAGATGCCCTCCAGATTCCATGGAAGTTCAGGAAGGCTTATGCCTTTCCCCCATTAGTAATGGTTCCGGCAGTGGTGAGGAAGATTCGGGAGGATGGGATAAGGATAATTCTTATAGCTCCTTTTTGGCCAAAGAGACCCTGGTTCTCCCTGCTTCGTCTAATATCGGTTTCGGATCCCTGGGTCCTACCAGAGAGGCCGGACCTTCTCATTCAGGGACCGGTATTCCACGCCCAAGCCAGAGGATTCCATCTTGCGGCGTGGAATTTGAGAGGTCGCTACTAAGTAGCAAGGGGTTTTCACCAGGTCTAGTCTCTAACCTACTGGGTAGTAGGAAACCAATAACAACTAAAATTTATTTGCCGAATCTGGGGGAAGTTCCTAGATTTTATAGATGCCCCATTATCATATAAGCCTCCAATCAAGGGAATCCTTGTGTTTTTACAAAAGGGGTGTGACCTGGGTCTAGTCACAGGGACTCTTAAAGTTCAGGTGTCTGCCTTGGGGGTGCTCTATAATTGTAACCTGGCAGGGAACAGGTGGGTCTCTAGATTTATTAAGTCCTGGGCCAGAGCCAGACCAGTTCGGTCTCTTAAAGTTCCTTCCTGGGACCTGAATCTGGTCTTTAACGCACTCACCAGTGACCCATTCTAGCCCCTACAGGATGTCTCTCCAAAGATCCTCACCCTTAAAACCATCCTCTTAGTGGCCTTAACATCAGCCCAAAGGGTGAGTGACCTGCAGGCTCTTTCGGTCGATCCTCCGTACACGCAAATTCATGATCATAGGGTCACCTTGCGTCCAGACCCGGCATATCTTCCCAAAGTGGTTTCTAGATTGCACTGTAACCAGGAGATTGTATTACACTCATTTTGCAGCAATCCAAAAAACTCCAGGGAAGTTAGATTCGACCATTACCTAGATGTTAGGAGATCCCTACTACAGTACATTAACATGACTAGTGAATGGAGGAGGAACCATTCCTTATTCCTGTCCTTTCAGGGGAGTAGGAAAGGTCATGGGGTGTCCAAGGGTACCATTTCCAAGTGGCTTAGGGAGGCCATTTGTCTAGCATATACCTCCACAGGAGTTCCGGCCCTGGACAATGTCAAGGCTCATTTCACCAGAGCCGTAGCAGCCTCCTGGGCAGAGAGGGCAGACGTCTCAATCGATCAGATTTGTAGAACTGCTACTTGGTCTACACCATCCACCTTCTATAAACACTATCGGTTGGATCTGTCCTCCTCTGACCTTACCTTTGGGAGAAGGGTACTTCAGGCGGTGGTCCCTCCCTAGGGTGCTCATAATTCTCCAAAATTCTCTCAAGGTGTGCTGTCATGGATGAGGGGAAAACAACAAGGTTACTTACCGGTAGCCGGTTTTTCCTGAACCCATGACAGCACCCGTAGTCCCCCCCCCCCCCCTGTTGATTTCTAACACCCTGGTGTGTACTTTTTTGGGTGTTATATACAGTACAGACCAAAAGTTTGGACACACCTTCTCATTTAAAGATTTTTCTGTATTTTCATGACTATGAAAATTGTACATTCACACTGAAGCCATCAAAACTATGAATTAACACATGTGGAATTATATACTTAACAAAAAAGTGTGAAACAACTGCAAATATGTCTTATATTCTAGGTTCTTCAAAGTAGCCACCTTTTGTTTTGATGACTGCTTTGCACACTCTTGACATTCTCTCAATGAGCTTCAAGAGGTAGTCACCGAAAATGGTCTTCAAACAATCTTGAAGGAGTTCCCAGAAATGCTTAGCACTTGTTGGCCCTTTTGCCTTCACTCTGCGGTCCAGCTCACCCCAAACCATCTCGATTGGGTTCAGGTTTGGTGACTGTGGAGGCCAGGTCATCTGGCGTAGCACCCCATCACTCTCCTTCTTGGTCAAATAGCCCTTACACAGCCTGGAGGTGTGTTTGGGGTCATTGTCCTGTTGAAAAATAAATGATGGTCCAACTAAACGCAAACCGGATGGAATAGCATGCCGCTGCAAGATGCTGTGGTAGCCATGCTGGTTCAGTATGCCTTCAATTTTGAATAAATCCCCAACAGTGTCACCAGCACAGCACCCTCACACCATCACACCTCCTCCTCCATGCTTCACGGTGGGAACCAGGCATGTAGAGTCCATCCGTTCACCTTTTCTGCGTCGCACAAAGACACGGTGGTTGGAACCAAAGATCTCAAATTTGGACTCATCAGACCAAAGCACATCAACTGGTCTAATGTCCATTCCTTGTGTTCTTTAGCCCAAACAAGTCTCTTCTGCTTGTTGCCTGTCCTTATCAGTGGTTTCCTAGCAGCTATTTTACCATGAAGGCCTGCTGCACAAAGTCTCCTCTTAACAGCTGTTAAAGAGATGTGTCTGATGCTAGAACTCTGTGTGGCATTGACCTGGTCTCTAATCTGAGCTGCTGTTAACCTGCGATTTCTGAGGCTGGTGACTCGGATAAACTTATCCTCAGAAGCAGAGGTGACTTTTGGTCTTCCTTTCCTGGGGCGGTCCTCATGTGAGCCAGTTTCTTTGTAGCGCTTGATGGTTTTTGCAACTGCACTTGGGGACACTTTCAAAGTTTTCCCAATTTTTCGGACTGACTGACCTTCATTTCTTAAAGTAATGATCGCCACTCGTTTTTCTTTACTTAGCTGTTTTTTTCTTGCCATAATACAAATTCTAACAGTCTATTCAGTAGGACTATCAGCTGTGTATCCACCAGACTTCTGCACAACACAACTGATGGTCCCAACCCCATTTATAAGGCAAGAAATCCCACTTATTATACCTGACAGGGCACACCTGTGAAGTGAAAACCATTTCTGGTGACTATCTCTTGAAGCTGATCAAGAGAATGCCAAGAGTGTGCAAAGCAGTCATCAAAGCAAAAGGTGGCTTCTTTGATGAACCTAGAATATAAGACATATTTTCAGTTGTTTCACACTTTTTTGTTAAGTATATAATTCCACATGGGTTAATTCATAGTTTTGATGCCTTCAGTGTGAATGTACCATTTTCATAGTCATGAAAATACATAAAAATCTTTAAATGAGAAGGTGTGTCCAAACTTTTGGTCTCTTATGGGGGGTTCTGCTGTTCTGGCACCTTAGGGGCTCTGCCAATGTGACATGGCACCATCAAACCAGCCCAGCAAAACTCTAATATGGCGCTTCTTGCCTTCTGAGCTTTTCACTGTGCCTCAAAAGTAGTTTTCGACCACATATGGGGTATGGGCGTACTCAGGAGAAATTGCACAACAAATTTGGGGGTCCATTTTCTTCTGCTATCCTTGTGAAAATGAAAATATTGGGGGCTAAAACAACATTTTTGTGGGAAAAATATTTTTTTTTCATTTTTACAGATCCACATTGTAAAATTGTGTGAAGCACCTGTGGGTTCAAGGTGCTCACCACACATCACTTGTGGGGTTTTCCACTGTTTAGGCACTTCAGGGGCTCTTCAAACACGACATGACTTCTGCTAATTAAGCAAATTTTACATTCAAAAAGTCAAATGGCGCTCCTTCCCTTCCGAGTCCAGCCGTGCGCCCAAACAGTGGTTTTCCCCCACATATGGGGTATTGGCTTACTCAGGAGAAATTGCACAACAAATATTATGGTGCAATTTCTCCTGTTACCCTTATGAAAATGCAAAATTTGGGGCTGAAAAAACATTTTTGTGGGAAAAATGTGAAAATTTTATTTTTATGGCTCAATGTTATAAACTTCTGTGAAGCACCTGGGGGTTCAGGGTGCTCACCACATATCTAGATAAGTTCCCTGAGGGGCCTAGTTTCCAAAATGATGTCACTTGTGGGGGGTTTCCACTGTTTAGGCACATCAGGGGCTCTCCAAACGCCACATGGCATCCGCTAATTATTCAACTAAATTTTACATTCAAAAAGTCAAATGGCGCTCCTTCCCTTGCGAGCCCTGCCATACGCCCAGTGTTTTTGTTCCACATATGGGGTATCGGCGTGCTCAGGAGGAATTGAACAACAAATTTTGGGGTCAATTTTTTCCTGTTACCCTTGTGAAAATAATAAAAATTGGGTCTAAAGTAAAATTTTTGTGAAAAAAAGCTAAATGGTCATTGTTTTCTTCCACATTCCAAAAATTCCTGTGAAGCACCTGAAGGGTTAATAAACTTCTTGAATGTGGTTTTGAGCACCTTGAGGGGTGCAGTTTTTATAATGGTGTCAATTTTGGGTATTTTCTGTCATAAAGGCCCCTCAAAGTCACTTCAAATGTGATGTGGTCCCTAAAAAAAAAATGGTTTTGTAAATTTTGCTGGAAAAATTAAAAATCGGGTCAACTTTTAACCCTTAACTTCCTAACAACAAAAAAATTGATTCCAAAATTGTGCTGATGTAAAGTAGACATGTGGGAAATGTTATTTATTAACTATTTTGTGTGACATATCTCTCTAATTTAAGGGTATGAAAATTCTAAGTTTGAAAATTGAAAAATTTTCAAAATTTTCCCCAAATTTCCGATTTTTTCACAAATAAATGCAAGTCATATCAAATAAGTTTTACTACTATCATGAAGTACAATATGTCCTGAAAAAAACATTCTCAGACTCAGTAGGATCTGTTGAAGCGTTCCAGAGTTATTACCTCATAAAGTGACACTGGTCTGAATTGTAAAAATTGGCCTGGTCATTAATGTGCAAACGATATGGAAAAAAGCACGGCACTCTTGGGTATACATTGATAATATGCAAGAAAGACTTTCCACTTGATAGCTTCATTACAAATAAATGAATTTTTTTTATTGCATATTGAATATCCAGAATAAATAAGATGTTTCGGTCAATCAGGCCTTCATCAGTCTATCCAACACAAAACATGAATATAAAATATAATATAAATATAATATATAAAAGTTGAAAACACAAATCAAAAAATACATATATGCCATAATATATATACAGTGGGTACGGAAAGTATTCAGACCCCTTTAATTTTTTCACTCTGTTTCATTGCAGCCATTTGGTAAATTCTAAAAAGTTAAAGTACACTGCACCTCATCTTGACTGAAAAAAACAGAAATGTAGAATTTTTTGCAAATTTATTAAAAAGAAAAACTGAAATATCACATGGTCATAAGTATTCAGACCCTTTGCTCAGACTCTCATATTTAAGTCACATGCTGTCTATTTCCTTGTGATCCTCTTTGAGATGGTTCTACTCCTTCATTGGAGTCCAACTGTGTTTAATTAAACTGATAGGACTTGATTTGGAAAGGCACACACCTGTCTATATAAGACCTCACAGATCACAGTGCATGTCAGACCAAATGAGAATCATGAGCTCAAAGGAACTGCCCAAGGAGCTCAGAGACAGAATTGTGGCAAGGCACAGATCTGGCCAAGGTTACAAAAGAATTTCTGCATTACTCAAGGCTCCTAAGAGCACAGGGACCTCCATAATCCTTAAATGGAAGAAGTTTGGGACCACCAGAAGTCTTCCTAGACCTGGCCGTCCAGCCAAACTGAGCAATCGTGGGAGAAGAGCCTTGGTGAGCCAGGTAAAGAAGAACCCCAAGATCACTGTGCCTGAGCTCAAGAGATGCAGTAGGGAGATGGACTCACTGCAGCCCTCCACCAGTCGGGCCTTTATAGCAGAGTGGCCTGATGGAAGCCTCTCCTTAGTGCAAGAAATATGAAAGCCCGCATAGAGTTTGCTCAAAAACACATGAAGGACTCTCAGACTATGAGAAATAAGATTTTCTGGTCCGATGAGATGAAAATAGAACTTTTTGGTGCTAATTTTAAGCGGTATGTGTGGATAAAACCAGACACTGCTCATCACCTGCCCAATACAATCCCAACAATGAAACATAGTGGTGGCAGTATCATGCTATTGGGGTGTTTTTTAGCTGCAGGGACAGGACGACTGGTTGCAATTGAAGGAAACATGAATGTGGCCAAGTACAGAGATATCCTGGAAGAAAACGTCTTCCAGATTGCCCTGGACCTCAGACTTGGTCGAAGGTTCACCTTCCAACAAAACAATGACCCTAAGCACACAGCTAAAATAACAGAACAACTCTGTGACCATTCTTGACTGGCCCAGCCAGAGCCCTGTCAAACCCAATTGAGCATCTCTGGAGAGACCTAAAAATGGCTGTCCACCAACGTTCACCATCCAACCTGATGGAACTGGAGAGGATCTGCAAGGAAGAATGGCAGAGGATCCCCAAATCCAGGTGTGAAAAACTTGCATCATTCCCGAGAAGACTCATGGCTGTACTAGCTCAAAAAGGTGCTTCTACTCCATACTGAGCAAAGGGTCTGAATACTTATACTTATGACCATGTGATATTTCAGTTTTTATTTTTTAATAAATTTGCAAAAATTTATTTTTGTTTTTTTTCAGTCAAGATGGGGTGCAGAGTGTACTTTAATGAGAAAAAAAATTACTTTTTAGAATTTACCAAACAGCTGCAATGAAATAAAGAGTGAAAAATTTAAAGGGGTCTGAATACTTTCTGTACCCACTGTATACATGCATAAAAGCCGTAGCAGAAAAATGACATTGGAAGAAAATCATGTAGTTATACAACGTGAACCAGGAGGAAACCCTCATCATAACATCAGATTTAGGTAGGATCAAGCTGTCAAGATGAAGTTGGCAAAAGAGTAAACTAAAGAAAAAAAGAAGAAAAACAAAGAGGGAAAAAAGGAGAAAAAAAAGAAGAAAAGAAAAAAACGAGGACAGAAGAAAAGGGGGGGAAAAGGGAAGAAAAGAAAAAAGGGTAAAAAAAAGAAAAGGAAAAACAACAGGAAAAGAAAAAAGGAAAGATTAAAAAGGAAAAGGGGGAAATAAGAAACAAGAGAAGAAAGAAAAAAAGCAAAAAAAAAACAAAGCCAAAAACCAAAAGTGTAAGAATAAAGTAAATGAAAATTATGAAATAGAAGCAAGGTAAGAAAAAAGGGGATTAAAGGTGACCAGGTATTTGGTGTAAGTGGGTAAATGAGCGTACGTCCTAATGAATGCAAATGCAACTAGGTGAACCGATGTCTATTAGTTATATAGCAGGGTAGGTATATGTGATTTCTGTATCCTGCACTATCCTCATCCCCCGCAGACCAGAATCTCAATTTGCAGACACAGTGTTTCTGGGTGTTGCCCCTCATCAGTGCAAAGTATGAGATCTGATTTGGCTAGGTGAGAGTCTTTGGACTGGTGTCTAAGGGATAACGTTTCTCCTTGTGGAGAGTGAAAAGTCAAGCTTGGCATGTTAGAGCGAGGAGACTTGTAAGCCATGCATGCTCCTCTGGGAAATTAAATATGCAAATTGTCACTTTAGAGCGGAAGAGGGCTAGAACTTCCAACTATTGGAAGCAGCGATCATTAAAGTCAATATCGACTCTTTAATGAGCCTTGCAATATGACTCCCCCTCTCTGAAGCGACAATTTGCATATTTAAGAGACTGTAGGGAAAGACGTGACCAGTCTGATGCTGTCCCTGGCGTCTTATGCCTGGCTTGCTCTAGTTTATTGACAGGTCCCTCCCATGTGTGTTTATAGTGAAAAACCTGTAGATCAACTGGATTGGGCAGGGAGAAGCCACCAGACCCAGCACCGGACTAGTCACATCTCTCCCTACAGCCCCCGACTCGTCAAACTATACAAACTATATTTTCTCTAAAACAAAAATAAACCTAACTGCAATTACGCAGCCAGGCTCTAATTAATTCTGTCTGTGGTTCGGGTGACAGGACCCCCTTTAAGAAAAATGGACCCAAAACACTATGGGGTATGGGCGTACTCAGGAGAAATTGCACAACAAATTTGGGGGTCCATTTTCTTCTGCTATCCTTGTGAAAATGAAAATATTGGGGGCTAAAACAACATTTTTGTGGGAAAAATATTTTTTTTTCATTTTTACAGATCCACATTGTAAAATTGTGTGAAGCACCTGTGGGTTCAAGGTGCTCACCACACATCACTTGTGGGGTTTTCCACTGTTTAGGCACTTCAGGGGCTCTTCAAACACGACATGACTTCTGCTAATTAAGCAAATTTTACATTCAAAAAGTCAAATGGCGCTCCTTCCCTTCCGAGTCCAGCCATGCGCCCAAACAGTGGTTTTCCCCCACATATGGGGTATTGGCTTACTCAGGAGAAATTGCACAACAAATATTATGGTGCAATTTCTCCTGTTACCCTTATGAAAATGCAAAATTTGGGGCTGAAAAAACATTTTTGTGGGAAAAATGTGAAAATTTTATTTTTATGGCTCAATGTTATAAACTTCTTTGAAGCAACCGGGGGTTCAGGGTGCTCACCACATATCTAGATAAGTTCCCTGAGGGGCCTAGTTTCCAAAATGATGTCACTTGTGGGGGGTTTCCACTGTTTAGGCACATCAGGGGCTCTCCAAACGCCACATGGCATCCGCTAATTATTCAACTAAATTTTACATTCAAAAAGTCAAATGGCGCTCCTTCCCTTGCGAGCCCTGCCATACGCCCAGTGTTTTTGTTCCACATATGGGGTATCGGCGTGCTCAGGAGGAATTGAACAACAAATTTTGGGGTCAATTTTTTCCTGTTACCCTTGTGAAAATAATAAAAATTGGGTCTAAAGTAAAATTTTTGTGAAAAAAAGCTAAATGGTCATTGTTTTCTTCCACATTCCAAAAATTCCTGTGAAGCACCTGAAGGGTTAATAAACTTCTTGAATGTGGTTTTGAGCACCTTGAGGGGTGCAGTTTTTATAATGGTGTCAATTTTGGGTATTTTCTGTCATAAAGGCCCCTCAAAGTCACTTCAAATGTGATGTGGTCCCTAAAAAAAAAATGGTTTTGTAAATTTTGCTGGAAAAATTAAAAATCGGGTCAACTTTTAACCCTTAACTTCCTAACAACAAAAAAATTGATTCCAAAATTGTGCTGATGTAAAGTAGACATGTGGGAAATGTTATTTATTAACTATTTTGTGTGACATATCTCTCTAATTTAAGGGTATGAAAATTCTAAGTTTGAAAATTGAAAAATTTTCAAAATTTTCCCCAAATTTCCGATTTTTTCACAAATAAATGCAAGTCATATCAAATAAGTTTTACTACTATCATGAAGTACAATATGTCCTGAAAAAAACATTCTCAGACTCAGTAGGATCTGTTGAAGCGTTCCAGAGTTATTACCTCATAAAGTGACACTGGTCTGAATTGTAAAAATTGGCCTGGTCATTAATGTGCAAACGATATGGAAAAAAGCACGGCACTCTTGGGTATACATTGATAATATGCAAGAAAGACTTTCCACTTGATAGCTTCATTACAAATAAATGAATTTTTTTTATTGCATATTGAATATCCAGAATAAATAAGATGTTTCGGTCAATCAGGCCTTCATCAGTCTATCCAACACAAAACATGAATATAAAATATAATATAAATATAATATATAAAAGTTGAAAACACAAATCAAAAAATACATATATGCCATAATATATATACAGTGGGTACGGAAAGTATTCAGACCCCTTTAATTTTTTCACTCTGTTTCATTGCAGCCATTTGGTAAATTCTAAAAAGTTAAAGTACACTGCACCTCATCTTGACTGAAAAAAACAGAAATGTAGAATTTTTTGCAAATTTATTAAAAAGAAAAACTGAAATATCACATGGTCATAAGTATTCAGACCCTTTGCTCAGACTCTCATATTTAAGTCACATGCTGTCTATTTCCTTGTGATCCTCTTTGAGATGGTTCTACTCCTTCATTGGAGTCCAACTGTGTTTAATTAAACTGATAGGACTTGATTTGGAAAGGCACACACCTGTCTATATAAGACCTCACAGATCACAGTGCATGTCAGACCAAATGAGAATCATGAGCTCAAAGGAACTGCCCAAGGAGCTCAGAGACAGAATTGTGGCAAGGCACAGATCTGGCCAAGGTTACAAAAGAATTTCTGCATTACTCAAGGCTCCTAAGAGCACAGGGACCTCCATAATCCTTAAATGGAAGAAGTTTGGGACCACCAGAAGTCTTCCTAGACCTGGCCGTCCAGCCAAACTGAGCAATCGTGGGAGAAGAGCCTTGGTGAGCCAGGTAAAGAAGAACCCCAAGATCACTGTGCCTGAGCTCAAGAGATGCAGTAGGGAGATGGACTCACTGCAGCCCTCCACCAGTCGGGCCTTTATAGCAGAGTGGCCTGATGGAAGCCTCTCCTTAGTGCAAGAAATATGAAAGCCTGCATAGAGTTTGCTCAAAAACACATGAAGGACTCTCAGACTATGAGAAATAAGATTTTCTGGTCCGATGAGATGAAAATAGAACTTTTTGGTGCTAATTTTAAGCGGTATGTGTGGATAAAACCAGACACTGCTCATCACCTGCCCAATACAATCCCAACAATGAAACATAGTGGTGGCAGTATCATGCTATTGGGGTGTTTTTTAGCTGCAGGGACAGGACGACTGGTTGCAATTGAAGGAAACATGAATGTGGCCAAGTACAGAGATATCCTGGAAGAAAACGTCTTCCAGATTGCCCTGGACCTCAGACTTGGTCGAAGGTTCACCTTCCAACAAAACAATGACCCTAAGCACACAGCTAAAATAACAGAACAACTCTGTGACCATTCTTGACTGGCCCAGCCAGAGCCCTGTCAAACCCAATTGAGCATCTCTGGAGAGACCTAAAAATGGCTGTCCACCAACGTTCACCATCCAACCTGATGGAACTGGAGAGGATCTGCAAGGAAGAATGGCAGAGGATCCCCAAATCCAGGTGTGAAAAACTTGCATCATTCCCGAGAAGACTCATGGCTGTACTAGCTCAAAAAGGTGCTTCTACTCCATACTGAGCAAAGGGTCTGAATACTTATACTTATGACCATGTGATATTTCAGTTTTTATTTTTTAATAAATTTGCAAAAATTTATTTTTGTTTTTTTTCAGTCAAGATGGGGTGCAGAGTGTACTTTAATGAGAAAAAAAATTACTTTTTAGAATTTACCAAACAGCTGCAATGAAATAAAGAGTGAAAAATTTAAAGGGGTCTGAATACTTTCTGTACCCACTGTATACATGCATAAAAGCCGTAGCAGAAAAATGACATTGGAAGAAAATCATGTAGTTATACAACGTGAACCAGGAGGAAACCCTCATCATAACATCAGATTTAGGTAGGATCAAGCTGTCAAGATGAAGTTGGCAAAAGAGTAAACTAAAGAAAAAAAGAAGAAAAACAAAGAGGGAAAAAAGGAGAAAAAAAAGAAGAAAAGAAAAAAACGAGGACAGAAGAAAAGGGGGGGAAAAGGGAAGAAAAGAAAAAAGGGTAAAAAAAAGAAAAGGAAAAACAACAGGAAAAGAAAAAAGGAAAGATTAAAAAGGAAAAGGGGGAAATAAGAAACAAGAGAAGAAAGAAAAAAAGCAAAAAAAAAACAAAGCCAAAAACCAAAAGTGTAAGAATAAAGTAAATGAAAATTATGAAATAGAAGCAAGGTAAGAAAAAAGGGGATTAAAGGTGACCAGGTATTTGGTGTAAGTGGGTAAATGAGCGTACGTCCTAATGAATGCAAATGCAACTAGGTGAACCGATGTCTATTAGTTATATAGCAGGGTAGGTATATGTGATTTCTGTATCCTGCACTATCCTCATCCCCCGCAGACCAGAATCTCAATTTGCAGACACAGTGTTTCTGGGTGTTGCCCCTCATCAGTGCAAAGTATGAGATCTGATTTGGCTAGGTGAGAGTCTTTGGACTGGTGTCTAAGGGATAACGTTTCTCCTTGTGGAGAGTGAAAAGTCAAGCTTGGCATGTTAGAGCGAGGAGACTTGTAAGCCATGCATGCTCCTCTGGGAAATTAAATATGCAAATTGTCACTTTAGAGCGGAAGAGGGCTAGAACTTCCAACTATTGGAAGCAGCGATCATTAAAGTCAATATCGACTCTTTAATGAGCCTTGCAATATGACTCCCCCTCTCTGAAGCGACAATTTGCATATTTAAGAGACTGTAGGGAAAGACGTGACCAGTCTGATGCTGTCCCTGGCGTCTTATGCCTGGCTTGCTCTAGTTTATTGACAGGTCCCTCCCATGTGTGTTTATAGTGAAAAACCTGTAGATCAACTGGATTGGGCAGGGAGAAGCCACCAGACCCAGCACCGGACTAGTCACATCTCTCCCTACAGCCCCCGACTCGTCAAACTATACAAACTATATTTTCTCTAAAACAAAAATAAACCTAACTGCAATTACGCAGCCAGGCTCTAATTAATTCTGTCTGTGGTTCGGGTGACAGGACCCCCTTTAAGAAAAATGGACCCAAAACACTCTAAGGCTGCGTGCCCACTATGTGTTTTTCAAGCGTTTTTGCCACGGAATTTCCACAGAGAAAACGCTTAAAAAACACTTGGTAATACGTGCCTCATGGTCCCCAATGATAATCCGCATGTGCTGTGCACATGTTGCGGAAATTTCCGCTGCGGAAAAATACGCAACATGTCCATTATTTTTGCGGACACGCAGCGTAATTGCCGCCATTGACTTGCACTGAAACGCTTGATATCCGCGTGACTACATGTGCACCCGTAGATATGTAGCAATTCAATGTGCAGATCGTACCCAGGTCTGGAGAAGAGGAGTGCCTCATACAGACCCGGGTACCATGGTACCTGTAAAAAAAAAAAATAAAGATTATACTTACCTTCCGATGACTCCCGGCCTCCTCAGCGATGCGTGCGATGTGTTGGGCGGCTCGCGGTGGTGTGAGGACCTGACATGACGTCCTTGAGTCATGTGACAGGTCACGCGACTGCTGACGTCGGCGGTCGCGTGAACTGTCACATGACTCAATGACGTAATCGCAGGTCCTTCACACCACCGTGAGACACCGGCGAGACCGTACGCTTCGGAGAAGGAGACCGGGGGCCATCGGAAGGTAAGTATAATCTTTATTTTTTACCATTCTTCTACTTTTTTTTTAAACTATTACTTGGTCACACTATATAAATCCATGCCGTTTGCATGGATTTATATAGTGTGAACAAGTTGTCAAGCACTTTCCAAGTGATGCTAAAATCGCTTGGAAAGCGCTTGTCAACCCGCATGCGGAAATGCATGTGAAGAACGCTTCAAATCCGCATGTCCCTGGCAGGAAAAACGCATGTACAATCCGCATGTACAATCCGCATGTACAATCCGCATGTACAATCCCCATGTAAAATCTGCATGCGTTTTTCCTGCCAGGGAGAAGCGGAAAAAATATGCAGCATTTCTGCATCGTGGGCACATAGCCTAAAATAACAAATAGAGCAGGTACTCACCCTCCCAGGTCCAGCACTGACTCCCCACCACTGCTTGTGTCTCTGTGTTTTGGCTGCAGTTGTGATGTCATGTCAACAACACGCTTCATTGCTGCAGGCAATCACTGATCTCAGCGGTTCTTGACATCTACCGCAGGGTAAGTTGCTGCTCTCACTGATTGGCTGTAGTGATGATGCACGCTGTGGACTTGTCTCTGGCAAGGAGCCGGCACTGACCTAGGGAGGGTGAGTACTTGCTCTGTTTGTTATTTAGGTACATCAGAGCATCTGGGATCCACTGCCCTAAAAGAAGAAAGCCCCTCAAACCTCTTTCTGCCACTGGCAATTTTGGTCATTATGACACAACACTATTAAAGTTTGATTCTTTTACTCATTCAAGTATATATTTTATGACATGTTCTATATGTTAATGATATTTTTTATATGAGTTTCTTTATTTGTTTTGTTTTTTTAATTGAAAATTCCTGTTTTGTAAGGTTTTACATTTTTTTTGTAAGTCGGATAATTTCACATAATACTACACAAAATAATTAATATTTAAAGACCTAGTCCCATCTACAGGGTATCTCACTAATGTATGGTAGCAGAGGGAAATCTAGAAATCTCTTATAGCCATAATTCATTCACAACAGAACATAGATCACAGATCAGAGGGTGAACATTAGACATTTTTCCATTTTATTTGAAAAAAGTAACTCCTTTAGAAACAGATGACAGCAACACATCATGAATAAATAGGACACGGCCGTTTCCACCATTGTGTAATATTCCCCTTTTTTTCCCAATAGTCTGTAAACGTCTGAGAAGTGGGGAGACTAAATGCTGGAATTTTTTGTTTAATAATGCGCCAAATGTTTACTATTAATTAATGTTAGTCAATGAGTATAAGCGAATTCCAAATCATTGCATTCATGTTTTCTTTACATTTTTACACAGCATCCCAATTTCATTTAGAATTGGGGTTATACAGGCAAATATTAAAAACAACTTTATAGTATATAGTATTAGATAAATAAATATATCTATATATACAGTGGTGGCCAAAAGTATTGGCACCCCTGCAATTCTGTCAGATAATACTCAGTTTCTTCCTGAAAATGATTGCAATCACAAATTCTTTGCTATTATTATCTTCATTTAATTTGCTTGCAAGGAAAAAACACAAAAGAGAATGAAGCAAAAATCAAATCATTGATCATTTCACACAAAACTCCAAAAATGGGCCGGACAAAAGTATTGGCACCCTCAGCCTAATACTTGGTTGCACAACCTTTAGCCAAAATAACTGCGAACAACCGCTTCCGGTAACCATCAATGAGTTTCTTATAATGCTCTGCTGGAATTGTAGACCATTCTTCTTTGGCAAACTGCTCCAGGTCCCTGATATTTGAAGGGTGCCTTCTCCAAACTGCCATTTTGAGATCTCTCCACAGGTGTTCTATGGGATTCAGGTCTGGACTCATTGCTGGCCACCTTAGAAGTCTCCAGTGCTTTCTCTCAAACCATTTTATAGCGCTTTTGGAAGTGTGTTTTGGGTCATTGTCCTGCTGGAAGACCCATGACCTCTGAGGGAGACCCAGCTTTCTCACACTGGGCCCTACATTATGCTGCAAAATTTGTTGGTAGTCTTCAGACTTCATAACGCCATGCACACGGTCAAGCAGTCCAGTGCCAGAGGCGGAAAAGCAACCCCAAAACATCAGGGAACCTCCACCATGTTTGACTGTAGGGACCGTGTTCTTTTCTCTGAATGCCTCTTTTTTTTCCTGTACACTCTATGTTGATGCTTTTTGCCAAAAAGCTCTACTTTTGTCTCATCTGACCAGAGAACATTCTTCCAAAACGTTTTAGGCTTTCTCAGGTAAGTTTTGGCAAACTCCAACCTGGCTTTTTTATGTCTCGGGGTAAGAAGTGGGGTCTTCCTGGGTATCCTACCATACAGTCCCTTTTCATTCAGACGCCGACGGATAGTACAGGTTGACACTGTTGTACCCTCGGACTGCAGGGCAGCTTGAACTTGTTTGGATGTTAGTCGAAGTTCTTTATCCACCATCCGCACAATCTTGCGTTGAAATCTCTCGTCAATTTTTCTTTTCAGTCCACATCTAGGGAGGTTAGCCACAGTGCCATGGGCTTTCAATTTCTTGATGACACTGCGCACGGAAAACACAGGAACATTCAGGTCTTTGGAGATGGACTTGTAGCCTTGAGATTGCTCATGCTTCCTCACAATTTGGTTTCTCAAGTCCTCAGACAGTTCTTTGATCTTCTTTCTTTTCTCCATGCTCAATGTGGTACACACAAGGACACAGGACAGAGGTTGAGTCAACTTTAATCCATGTTAACTGGCTGCAAGTGTGATTTAGTTATTGCCAAAACCTGTTAGGTGCCACAGGTAAGTTACAGGTGCTGTTAATTACACAAATTAGAGAAGCATCACATGATTTTTCAAACAGTGCCAATACTTTTGTCCACCCCCTTTTTTAGGTTTGGTGTGGAATTATATCCAATTTGGCTTTAGGACAATTCTTTTTGTGTTTTTTCATTGAAGCCAAATTAAATGAAGATAATAATACCAAAGAATTTGTGATTGCAATCATTTTCAGGAAGAAACTGAGTATTATCTGACAGAATTGCAGGGGTGCCAATACTTTTGGCCACCACTGTATATGTATATATATAGATATAATTTATAAACCTGTACAAAAATGTATTCATAATAACTGTTTCATAATATAAATGTTTCATAAAATTTATTAGAATTGGCCATAAAAATGAAAAATACAATAGTTTTCAATGATGTGTAGTTTTAGATATTTTTTTACATATTCACAAGGAAAATGAGGAAAATTGGCAAACAAATTGTGGGTTTATTTTACTCCGGAGTATGGCAATACCCCATATGTGATTAAATAAACACAATTCATGGAAGCGCGTAGTATGTACCTCATAACTCGAGTATATCTTTTAAATCACCATTACATATCATGTAATATTCAATACTACCATATTGTGGACTTAATATACTCCATCGTCAAATAGACACAGAAAAACACAGAGAGAAATAGACGACATTGGAGCCTCCAAGTATAAAGAAATTACAACAAATTTATTTTAAATATATGATCAGGTACACAGCAGGGGTAAGTACAGAAAAACTGTGAGGCTAAAAAAAGAGAAATCCTCCCCACATAGCGACCTCCAAAATAGATCCTACATTCCACATATATAGGTATTAATTACAAAGGTATATATAGGGACAAAAGGAACATCACCATGGAGAAAAGGTAATGGATAACATCTCCATATATATTCATGCAGCCAATATAGCAATATCAGTTGTATTGATTCAATACCATTTATGGGTTCATTTAGAACATGGGATGTCCACTATAGTGCCCTCATTACTTAGATGGTATAACTAAATAGTTGCTCCAGTCACTTGCTACCTTAAGCCCATGGATAGTCCCCAGCACAACCACTGTATACATACCAGGGATCTCGAGCAAGCGTCACGTGACAGTCGCTGGGCAGTCAGAGATGCAGCAGTCTGTATGGATGGTGCGCACGTGGAGCAGGGATGCCCCGACGTGCATTTCGGTCTTCCCTTCGTCAGGGGGCGTGTGGGTAAGACTGATGTATCGTATTTTATAGGCGCCGTGCAGCGCCGTGGACCTGAAGTGACGCATGCGTCGTCATGGGGAACAGAATGCCGGCCGGCGTCCGCGTCACTCGACATCCGGCGGCGGGGCTAATAGCTCTGACGCCGCACGTCAATCAAGACACAGAGAGCCGGCGGGCGCCGAGGAACACATAGCGCGCATGCGTGCCTGGTCACAGTCTTCCCAAAAAGATCAGTGTCAAAAAGGTATAGCGTCTCATGTCATAAATACCAAAGGGTACCAGAGAATATAGAAAATAGAAAGGAAGGGGATGGACTACAGGGACACCAAAATAACAATAGTTTGTAGCAGCACATATCAAACACAGAATAATCGGCTTTTCTAACTATCCAATTGCACGTGTTAAAGGATGAACCCTTTTAAGAGCCATATGCTATACATTTATCAAAAGCTACTGTATATATAACTTTAGAGGGATATATGTGCTGGCATCGACCAACAGAAGGGATACAAATACCAAATTAACACATTGAGGGTCACAGGGAGTTAATTGGCCCAAAGAGTTCATATTCATATATATAAGGATAATACAACACAACATTTGCATAGAAGGTATATAACAAACATATTTCCTCGTATAAATTCATATCTTCTATATTGGTATATCATACATTTATTTTCTTTAGACAACAAAATATGACAGATAACATATCCATGCAAATGTACATGTATAGATAGCAAAGTGCCAAGATATATATTTATATCTCTAGTCCATATTTCTTTATGGTACGTGATCCCTCGTAGTCCCTTATACACGGGTCGAAAATACACACATGGCGGACCCAGAACCAAATTTCCCAGTAGAATACAAGAAATGTGATACCAAAGAGAAACAGTAAGAATCCTAAATGACACAAAAAAGCATTAGTGAATAAAGCAGTTAAAAACATAGGAGAATAAAAACAAAGCCTCAACCATATTAGGTCAATGCAGGTGGACGCATACAAGAACATATATGTATAGATACATATATAAATAACTATGTATTAGAACATGGTGGATAGCTAAAGGAAGGGAGCGTAGCTTATACTTTCGTTCAGTCCATTAGGGTGCAAGGTATTGAGAGTCCAGATCCAAAGGGACTCCATTTGTGCAAGTTTAAGCCCTATCTTTCCACCCCGTATGTTGGGTACAATACAATCAATTCCCCTTATTTTAAGTGCCGAGGCATCACAGCTATGATGGGTCTTAAAATGACGCGGTATAGTTTTTAAGGTAGATGTGTCCGTGTGGTCAGCCGCAGCAATAAATCCTGGCTGACACAAATTGATCAGGCCTTTGGGGGTAATGTGACAGATGGCGTGGTGGTGGCTGATCATGGATTGGAGGAAAAATCGACATCCATCCAAAATGTATTGATCAAAAGAACAAAACTTTGGTGGAATAAAGCATTTCTGGGAAAATATATTACCCGTAAAATGATCCCGCGTGGATTACGGATACTGGTTACCCCTTCATTTCCAGTAGATGATGAATTATTTATTACTAAATGGGAGGAAACCTGTACTAACTGTTCACTATCTCTGATGCAATTGTTGGTGGATTTGAACTCCGAATCTATCACGGAGTTGGATGCCCAAATAGATATCGCACAGGCTGATTTTAAGTCTAATTGTCCATTGGAGAAACTTCCTAATTTTGAATCACAAATAGATAAGGTTCTGGACTCTACAGTCAAAAAGATCCATTATGTACAGGTGTCTAAATTTAATAGAGACATGAGAGACTACCATCTTAAAAAGGTATACCTATGGCGCAAACTAGGAACACAAGTTCCCAATCCTCCTCGCAAATTATCCAACTCTTCTGCTACATTACTGAGTGATTTTTCTGAAGCTTCCTCTTCATCTATGATGACAAGGTCCGGCACTTCCAATAAAAGAATGCGGGAAGTAAATTTCCACCCGTATAAACATCAAGACTATAAATCACCAGACCACAAGAGGAATGATTTCAAGGTAATCAATCTCAGTAATTATGTTTTGACACAATCTGATGTGTCCCTTTTAAGCAAGGGACTATTATTTGCGCCAACTGCCCGTTTTGATGCCTTTACGGCTATCAAAGATTTGCATATCTTTGCGAGGGCCTTGATTTTCAAGAGGTATTTTTTTGATGGTAGTCTCCATGATCTCTTCCCTACAGAGGAAGAACAGGCCGTGTTGAGAACACTGGAGGACTTGTCCACTGAACACAACACTCCAATTGGAGGTAAGATCCCTGACTCTATACGTCCTCGTTCGAGGAAGGTTCCCCCTTTGACGACATGCTCCAATGTGGATCTTTTTGTCAAAATTGTCGCCGAGGAATTTTTGGCGTTACCTCGCCATATTTCACGCGACAATTTATCTAAAGATGAACGGGATAGATTGGATGTGTTACAGAAATTACCTGACATCGTAATTAAGCCAGCAGATAAAGGGGGGAATATTGTCGTCTGGCCAAGGTCAATGTATGAGAGAGAGGCATATCGACAATTGAACAATAAGATCTGTTATAAAAAACTAACATATAACCCCCTCTCCTCATACATGGCTGAGCTTAAATCTGTTATCAATCGGGCCGTGGCTGATCAGACCATCACCCAAGAATTGGCTTCTGCCCTTTTGGTAACAGAGCCAACTATCCCTACTCTTTGTCTGTTACCAAAGGTCCATAAGGATGCTAACATTCCTCCTGGCCGCCCAATTATTTTGGGTAGGGGAAACTTCCTCGAGCATGTCAGTAAGTGGATTGACTCCCATCTGCAGCCACTGGTTGAATGTCTACCCTCCTTTCTCAAGGACACTGGTGAACTATTAAGGAGGGTGGATGGATTATACATTGAGGGTGGCACTGTTCTGGTGACTGCAGATGTGGAGTCACTCTACACTAATATTAGACATGTCGATGGACTTTCAGCTGTTAAGTTCTTTCTGGATACTTCAGTTCTACCAATACCACTGAGGGCTTTTATCCTTGAGTTACTTGAATTTACCCTGTGCCATAATTTCTTCACGTTCAAGGGGTCCTTTTTTCTGCAGCTCCAGGGGACAGCTATGGGCGCGGCCTTTGCGCCCGCCTATGCTAATCTGTTCCTGGGCCTGTGGGAAAGGGACCTCTGCCTGCCTGATCGTGATGAGTCGATGTGCCGTGTCCTTTTTTGGACGTGCTACATCGACAACATCCTCATGATCTGGCAGGGCTCTCTAGCATCCCTGCAAATATTTATGGATCAACTTAATCTCAATGATCGCAATATTAACCTTACCTATCAATCTAACGTGCACCAGGTGGAGTTTTTGGACGTCTCTTTGAAAAGGGACGATACTAATTGTTTGCAAACTACCTTCTTCCGTAAGCCCACTTCTACAAACATGCTGTTGCATGCTACATCTGCGCATCCTACACATATGCTGCAATCAGTACCAGTGGGGCAGTTCCTCCGCATTCGGAGGATCTGCTCGACTGATGCTGAATTTGAGAGACAAGCCTCCGAACTTAAAGAAAGATTCTATGCCAGGGGATACAGTCGCCGCATGATCAAGAGGGCCTATAACAGGGCAAAATTCTCCTCTCGATACAAACTTTTATATATGATAATACAAATACAAGAGATGATAATGAAAAAGTGAGATTCGTGACCAACTTTCACTCTCAATTCTCCCATATGAGAAAAATTTTGGCCCGATCATGGCATATCCTTAAAGCTGACAACATTATATCGAGATTTATTCCAGATTGGCCATCTATCTCTATTAGACGCTCCAAGAATCTGCGGGACCATCTGGTGCGTTCACATTGTGAGGGTTCAGCGGTCACCACCTTTTTGGATGGGAAGACTACGAAAGGTGGATGTGTCCCTTGTGGTCGGTGTGTCGCATGCCCGAACATCGAAAGATGCGACACGTTCCTTAAATCTGATGGGTCTAAGTCTTATAGGATAAATAGATTTATCACCTGCACCACTAAATTTGTGATATACTTTGCTACCTGTCCATGTGGACTGGTATATGTGGGCATGACTACCCGTCAGTTTAAGGTGCGTGTTCGCGAACACGTTCTGGGAATTATTGCTGCGGCTGACCACACGGACACATCCACCTTAAAAACTATACCGCGTCATTTTAAGACCCATCATAACTGTGATGCCTCGGCACTTAAAATAAGGGGTATTGATTGTATTGTACCCAACATACGGGGTGGAAAGATAGGGCTTAAACTTGTACAAATGGAGTCCCGTTGGATCTGGACTCTCAATACCTTGCACCCTAATGGACTGAACGAGAGTATAAGCTACGCTCCCTTCCTTTAGCTATCCACCATGTTCTAATACATAGTTATTTATATATGTATCTATACATATATGTTCTTGTATGCGTCCACCTGCATTGACCTAATATGGTTGAGGCTTTGTTTTTATTCTCCTATGTTTTTAACTGCTTTTATTCACTAATGCTTTTTTGTGTCATTTAGGATTCTTACTGTTTCTCTTTGGTATCACATTTCTTGTATTCTACTGGGGACTTTGGTTCTGGGTCCGCCATGTGTGTATTTTCGACCCGTGTATAAGGGACTACGAGGGATCACGTACCATAAAGAAATATGGACTAGAGATATAAATATATATCTTGGCACTTTGCTATCTATACATGTACATTTGCATGGATATGTTTTCTGTCATATTTTGTTGTCTAAAGAAAATAAATGTATGATATACCAAGATATGAATTTATGCGAGGAAATATGTTTGTTATATACCTTCTATGCAAATGTTGTGTTGTAGTATCCTTATATATATGAATATGAACTCTTTGGGCCAATTAACTCCCTGTGACCCTCAATGTGTTAATTTGGTATTTGTATCCCTTCTGTTGGTCGATGCCAGCACATATATCCCTCTAAAGTTATATATACAGTAGCTTTTGATAAATGTATAGCATATGGCTCTTAAAAGGGTTCATCCTTTAACACGTGCAATTGGATAGTTAGAAAAACCGATTATTCTGTGTTTGATATGTGCTGCTACAAACTATTGTTATTTTGGTGTCCCTGTAGTCCATCCCCTTCCTTTCTATTTTCTATATTCTCTGGTACCCTCTGGTATTTATGACATGAGACGCTATACCTTTTTGACACTGATCTTTTTGGGAAGACTGTGACCAGGCACGCATGCGCGCTATGTGTTCCTCGGCGCCCGCCGGCTCTCTGTGTCTTGATTGACGTGCGGCGTCGGAGCTATTAGCCGCGCCGCCGGATGTCGAGTGATGCGGACGCCGGCCGGCATCCTGTTCCCCATAACGATGCATGCGTCACTTCCGGTCCACGGCGCTGCACGGCGCCTTTAAAATACGATACATCAGTCTTACCCACACGCCCCCTGACGAAGGGAAGACCGAAATGCGCGTCGGGGCTTCCCTGCTCCACGTGCGCACCATCCATACAGACTCCTGCATCTCTGACTGCCCAGCGACTGTCACGTGACACTTGCTTGAGATCCCTGGTATGTATACAGTGGTTGTGCTGGGGACTATCCATGGGCTTAAGGTAGCAAGTGACTGGAGCAACTATTTAGTTATACCATCTAAGTAATGAGGGCACTATAGTGGACATCCCATGTTCTAAATGAACCCATAAATGGTATTGAATCAATACAACTGATATTGCTATATTGGCTGCATGAATATATATGGAGATGTTATCCATTACCTTTTCTCCATGGTGATGTTCCTTTTGTCCCTATACTGTATATACCTTTGTAATTAATACCTATATATGTGGAATGTAGGATCTATTTTGGAGGTTGCTATGTGGGGAGGATTTCTCTTTTTTTAGCCTCACAGTTTTTCTGTACTTACCCCTGCTGTGTACCTGATCATATATTTAAAATAAATTTGTTGTAATTTCTTTATACTTGGAGGCTCCAATGTCATCTATTTCTCTCTGTGTTTTCTGTCCCATATGTGGTTGCATACCGCTATTTGGGCACACAAACACTGAATTGGCTTTGGAATACAAATTTTTCTGCAAATTTTTCAGGAGCTATGTTATATTGTATCAGCAAAGCGGAACCCCATTGTGAAAAATACAGTCCTCAAAGAATACCTGTCAAAATTTACAAGTCTTACTTTACGCCCTTATACCTTTTTTGTTTGTTTTTCTGATTATTTTTTTAAACTGCTCTACTGTTCATGAGAGACTGCCTTTTTATTTGCACTAAATAAAAAAACCCATATCTCTGGAACCATTTTTTGCGCCAAACTCTTCAAAATAGTGCACATGATTCATGAATTTGGCATGAAGTACAAGGGCTCTTTTTTTGTCTTTAACTAGTTTTTGCCACTTTTTAGCACTTAAAGTCACAAACTCTTTAAAAAACTTGCATAAATGCACCACTTTGAAAACTCCATTAGAAACCTTACCCCAGGTGAAACTGGAGTGAAATGAGCAAAAAAAAATGTGACATTTGATAAAAGTAGCATTTTATGACCGTCAACAACATCTGGATAAGGAACGCTGTCAAGGAAGAATGAAAAAAAAAAAAAAGACAACTTGAAAAGTGGCACAAAACGTATAGAGAATTAGCCACAAGTACTGAAGGCAGAAAAAATACTAAAAAAGAGGAAATTTCGCCAGAAAAGTGGAGAAACAGCACTGATGAATTGGGGACATTATCTTCAGAGGTATACTCTCTTAGGCCCCCTTCACACATCCATGTTTCCAGTATGTGTGGTGTCATTTTTCACATGTACTGGAGATACGTACACCGCACACCCATTATAATCTGTGTGGCTGAGCACATGTCCGTGTTTTCACATGGACCATGTGACCCTCTCGTAGACATGTCCGTTTTTTCAAGCAGCACGGATGACAATACACACCGCGCATGGATGACATAAGTGTGACATCCGGGTGAAATGTACTAGAATAGAATATAGAATAGATATTACAGATGTTTAGGTGTTAAAGATGTGCATAGGTAGATAGGTATTTTTGAGATATATAATTAGTGCCTTGCATGTGTTGCTTACTGTAAATGTAATAACCTAATAACCCGTTTTTTTTATAATCAGCAAAGGTAAAGCAGACAGCTGGGAGCTGATATTATCAGACTGGGAAGGTCCATGGTTATTGGGCGCTTCCCAGTCCAAAAATACCAGCCCTGGTGCGGTGGCAGTTGGGGTAATGGGAATCCGATGTAGTCCATAAATGGAAACCTGAAAAACATAAAAAGAGGGAAATGAAAACAAAACACTGTCCCTCGTTCACCAATTGATTAGAAAAAAAAGTTCCCACGGAGGTCCCATGTAAACCAGAGGTTCCCAAGTCGTTCCCTGAATCCAGCTCACGCTGCACTCAGCGAGACTCGGCGACTGTGATGAGTGGTGACATCAGTACCCGGCGACTCTGATGAGTGGTGATGTCAGTAAAGTTATTGCTCATCACAGTTGCCTGGTCTCGCTGAGCGTAGCGTGAGATGGATTTGAGGAACGATGTGGGAATCACTGGACTATGTCGGACCTGCGTGGGAACTTTTTTTCGAATAAATTGGTGAACGATGGAGAGTCTCTTGCTTTCAGGAGGAGTCGGGAGCAGTGGCAGCAGGTGAGAAGTGAAGTGAGTATTTGAGTTTTTTATATATATTTATGGAGGCATGGGGCATTATATGGGGGGTGATATCCTGCATGGGACATTATATGGGGGGTGACATCCTGCATGGGGCATTATATGGGGGGTGACATCCTGCATGGGGCATTATATGGGGGGTGACATCCTGCATGGGGCATTATATGGGGAGGGTAGGAACAAGTGACATTCTGCAAGGGGCATTATATGTGGGGGGGGGACAAGTGGCATCCTGCATGGGGCATTATATGGGGGGGGTGACATCCTGCATGGAACATTATATGGGGGGAACAAGTGACATCCTGCATGGGGCATTATATGTGGGGGGGGACAAGTGACATCCTGCATGGGGCATTATATGGGGGGGTGACATCCTGTATGGGACATTATATGGGGGGGTACAAGTGACATCCTGCATGGGGCATTATATGGGGGGGTGACATCCTGCATGGGGCATTATATGGGGGGAGAGGCGACATCCGGCATGGGGCATTATATGGGGGGAGAGGTGACATCCTGCAAGGGGCATTATATAGGGGAGCGAAGCAACATCCTGCATGGGGCATTATATGGGGGGAGAGGTGACATCCTGCATGGGGCATTATATGGGGAGGGTGACATCCTACATGGGGCATTAAAAGGGGGGGAGTGACATCCTGCATGGGGCATTATATGGGGGGAGAGATGACATCCTGTATGGGGCATTATATGGGAGGGAGGGGTGACATCCTGCATGGGGCATTATATGGGGGGAGTGACATCCTGCATGGGGCATTATATGGGGGGAGTGACATCCTGCATGGGGCATTATATGGAGAGGGTGACATCCTGCATGGGGCATTATATGGGGGGGTGGCATCCTGCATGGGACATTATATGGGGGTACAAGTGACATCCTGCATGGGGCATTATATGGGGGGTGACATCCTGCATGGGGCATTATATGGGGGTGACATCCTGCATGGGGCATTATATGGGGGGAGAGGCGACATCCTGCATGGGGCATTATATGGGGGGAGAGGTGACATCCTGCATGGGGCATTATATGGGGAGGGTGACATCCTACATGGGGCATTAAAAGGGGGGGAGTGACATCCTGCATGGGGCATTATATGGGGGGAGAGATGACATCCTGCATGGGGCATTATATGGGAGGGAGGGGTGACATCCTGCATGGGGCATTATATGGTGGGAGTGACATCCTGCATGGGGCATTATATGGGGGGAGTGACATCCTGCATGGGGCATTATATGGATAGGGTGACATCCTGCATGGGGCATTATATGGGGGGGTGACATCCTGCATGGGGCATTATATGGGGGGGTGACATCCTGCATGGGGCATTATATGAGGGGGTGACATCCTGCATGGGGCATTATATGGGGGGAGTGACATCCTGCATGGGGCATTATATGGGGGGGAGAGGTGACATCCCGCATGGGGCATTATATGGGGGGAGTGACATCCTGCATGGGGCATTATATGGGGGGGCAGTGACATCCCGCATGGGGCATTATATGAGGGGGTGACATCCCGCATGGGGCATTATATGGGGGAGAGGTGACATCCTGCATGGGGCATTATATTGGGGTTGTGACATACTGCATGGGGCATTATATGGGGGGTGACATCCTGCATGGGGCATTATATGGGGGGGAGAGGTGACATCCTGCATGGGGCATTATATTGGGGTTGTGACATACTGCATGGGGCGTTATATGGGGGGGTGACATCCTGCATGGGGCATTATATGGGGGGGAGAGGTGACATCCTGCATGGGGCATTATATGGGGGGAGAGGTGACATCCTGCATGGGGTATTATATGGGAAATGGAAGTGACATACTGCATGGGGCATTATGTGGGGGCACAGCCTGCATGGAGCATTATATGGGGGGCAGTATTCTGTATGGAACGTTATATGGGGACCAGTAGCCTGTATGGAGCATTATAAGGGAACCAGTATCCTGTATGGAATGTTATATGGGGACCAGTATTCTGCATGGAGAGTTATATGGAGGCCAGTATTCTGTATGGAGCAATATATGGGGCACATAATACTGTATGTAGGACTATGTGGTGCCCATAATACTGTACGGAGGACTATGTGGGGTCATTATTCTGTATGGAGCGTTATATGGGGCCCATAATATTGTATGGAGGACTATACTGCCCGGTCTGCACTGTGCGCTGCGAGGATTCGCTGGTTTCTGAGCTATTGTGGAATTTACAATAGATATCGCTCATGTAATGTAAGAAGTGAAATCTTCGGCCTTGTACTATATATATATTTCTCTGCGGTATCTGTGCATCATTTATCGTGGTATGTGTTAAAGGGGCCCACTGAAACTCTTTCGCCCCCGGGGCCCAGAAAAACCTGGAGCTGGCCCTGCATTTGGGTCACAGGAACCTTTCTGGACCTGATAGGTACCAGAACCCAAGTGCAATTGAAATCCCTGCTCCCACTACAGTTATGCCCCTGCTCTCATTGATATCACTTTACTAATATATTATAACATGACTATATCTCCTGTCCTGTAGGCAGCAAGAGTCGTCAGGAGCTCTGTGCAGCTGCCATCTAGTGACCAAATCTGAAAAGCCATAGAAGACAATACTGCAGCTACTCATAGACGTTGGTGCACGTAGACAGCAGTGAGAGAAGGAAAAGCAATATAATTCCTGTAACAAATAATTCTGGATACAAATTATGTTATTGTAAATTAATTAATGCATTGAACAAATTTAGAGATTAATGGGTTTAAATAAACACAATGATTGTTTGGACTGATCCTTGCAGTTTTTAAATTGCGTTTTTTGTCTGGATTTTGTGGGGAGATATATACAGCCGTCAGATGTTGGCTGTGAGAGAACACGATTATAATTTCATTTTCTTGTCATTTATTTTTTGGGTGTTTTCTGTGTGGTTAAATTGCCAAAGGGTAAACTCGTGCTTTGGATATTCATGAAGCTATTTTGTAAACCCTGTCACTTTCTACCTCTGTCTCAAGTACCAATATTTATTTATTTTTTTTACTCACTTATATAGCGCCATTAATTCCCCAGCGCTTTACAGACATTATCATCACTGTCCCCATTGGAGCTCACAATCTACATTCTCTATCAGTATGTCTTTTGAATGTGGGAGGAAACCGGAGAACCCAGAGGAAACCTACGCAAACACGGGGAGAACATACAAACTCCTTGCAGATGCTGTCCTTGGGATTTGAACACAGGACCCCAGCGCTGCAAAGCAACAGTGCTAACCACTGAGCCACCGTGACAATATCTCAAACTTTAGCCAGCCTGTTTATTTAGTATAAAGTTAGACTTCTTGAAGTTTCAGAAACTTTTTTAAGCCTTTGATAGCTTTTGCATTCAGTAGTTGTCATTAGGTGTCACGGGTGTATCAGGTTTGATAGACAGTCGTTCTGGATCCGGCTGTAGAAGGTCTCTGTGCTTGGCTTTGCAGACACCTTCTTGATCCTTTCATCTCTGTAGTGTAGTGGTATTCTTCTTTTGCTAGGACCCAGCAGTGATCTCCACCTTCTGCTGCTAATTGACACACCCTTGCTTGATATATATAAACTTTCAGTGTCTCTAGAGAGTCGACGGTGATAGAACTATTTTCCCCTGCTCAGGCCTGGCATGCTAGCAGTCGGCTAGTTTCTTCTTGGCGGGTTATTGTCATCTTCTTTCTGGTGTCTTCTCAAGCTAAGTGTATCCCCTTGTCTGTTTTCCTTGTTTGTCTTTAGGCGGAGTGGGGGCCTACTAGTGCTCACCTCTTCCCCTCCCTACGTAGGACCTAGCTCTAGGGACAGTTATGGATTAGGTACCCTGCTTGGCGATAGGTGCGGAACCTATTTAACGAGGGTAGGGGAGTCAGGGTGTTGTAAGATCTGCCTAGGGGTCTCCACTCTGCCTTTCCCTAGTTGTTGGGCTTCCCCCCTTTTCCCATCGTCATACACTTGGTCCTTCCCTCACCTAGTGTGACTTAGGACTCCATTTAGACCTCCTGATTTTGTTTCAGTTATATTTTTCACCATTGAGTTTGTTCTTTCGCCTTTTCGGAAGTAGACGCACCCTGAAGCTGAAGTAGTCGCTCAGCGAATAACACATGGTTAGAGGTGCAGTGTCATTTATATTCGACTGTAGAGAGACAAAGGAGATCTACTCATCGGAGGCTCTAGCCCTTTGCCTGAACTAGGTAATACATTCAGTCCTTGGTTATTGGAACATACAAACTCCTAGAAGTAATTATTATAACTGTCTTCCATCTTCAACTTCCTGTCCCTTTTAGGTTTCTTAATGCCTCATTGTTTAACGTGGCCTGATGCCTTATGCCTTTGGTCTATTGCCTCGTACCAGAATAGCAATAATATGCTGTGGCGCAACATTACATTGAAGAGTAAGCCAGTTTATACCCTTTTGATATAGGTTAATTTGTTTCCTATCCCTTGTCCATGAAATATCTGGTTGTGACATAGAAGAATGTGATAAAATGTATCAAACCCAGTATCGTCTAGTCAACGTTTCTTCATTTAGATAAGCAAATGGGTTTAAAATCTGGAGAGACCAGCTAAAGCCCAGTTTATGTTTCTAGTTTGGAGTGGAGAACTGGCTAGTCTGCTCCAATTCTATGTAAGCGGAGGGATCAACGAATGGATTATAGCTTCTTCCTCCCAGTCAAGCACTTTCCATGCAGGTTATCCTAGGTAAGATAAAAACCATTTAGAAAGACTCACGTAAGACTGTTATGATTGTTCTAAAAGTACATCATGAGAAACCCATAAGGTGTTTTCTCTCCTTGTATAACATCCATGTGTAAGGAGTATACTAAGGGCACTTTTGTACAAGAAGACCCTGATTCATCAATTTCTCCACAATTCTGGCATATATTGCTTTGAAAAGTCACCAAATTTTGGTGTAACTCGTAATTATGCAAATTCCATGGTTTTCTGTTTTCTCTTGTGACACGAATCTTCTAGAAAGACTAAGGCTATGTGCACACTGTGCGTTTTTGATGCGTTTTTTCTCGTGGAAATGCACCAAAAACACTTGTTAATCCGTCTGTCAGCTAATGCAATGGCAATCCTGATGTGCTGTGCACATGATGCGGAATTTTCCGCTCAGGATTGCCAATGCGCTTAAGTCCGCAGCATATCCATTCTTTGTAGCGTTTCTGCAGCGCAAAAATGCACAAAGAATGGTACAAGGACCGGGGAAGAAGATTCCTCCTCCCACCATCCGAACGCTGCTCTCGTTGATAACAGCGAGAGCGGCGTGGCTGAGGGGAGAAGTAGTCTTCTCAGCTGAGCCGGCGTCTGTGCGTGGTGTGTGTAAAAAAAAAAAAAGAAAAAAAAAAAGGAAATCAATATTAAAATAACAAACTCCTTTCTCACCTATCCGCTGTCCTCCCGATGTTCCCCGGTGACCCAATCACCCGGTGATCGGCGGTACACTGACGGGAGCGCGCTCGCTCCCGGTAGTGTACATCGGGGCTGCTAGGACTGAGTTCACTGGAGTTCATCAGTTGGAGATCAGTTGACGAGCTCTACGGCACCGGTGCTGTGTGGGATGCAGTAAATGAGGTCATCGGGGCTGATCAGCTGATCTTCAGCTGATGAACTCAGGTGAACTCAGCCTGCAGTACAGCAATGTACACTGACAGGAGTGATTACACTCCTGTCAGTGTATAGTGCTGTCTTCTACAGCAGTCACATCAGTGATTGATGTGGCTGCTGTAAAAGTGACCCGGATCACCGTGTGACACTTGGATTACGTCATGATGGCGGACAGGTGAGGGATATGGTTGTTTTCTATTTTTGTTTTTTACAGGAGACGAGAGATTCGGGGATTAGGCGAATAATAAATTATTAAAACCATGTGCAATTTTATTTCAATAAAATACTTTATTCTGGCCGTTTCTTTATTGAAAAACCATCGAAAACTTTACTACGGGGTTAGTAAGGGGGGCGTCTTATAGAGGCCCTCCATTACTAACCTATGCTTCATGTCAGCCGCCAATACAAGGCTGACATGAACCCCAACCTTATTACCCCATTCGCCACCGCTACACTGCAGTGGGAAAAGTGAGGGTAAGTGCAAGATTTGGTGCATCTTATGGATGCGCCATTTCTTGGACTACTGAGAGCTGATATTATTAGCCTCAGAGGGGGGCAGGATCCATGGCCCCTTCCCTGGCTATTAATATCAGCCCGCAGCTGTCTGTTTAGCCTTTGCTGGTTAGATTTTATAGGGGGACCCTACATCAATTTTTTTCTGGGGTCCCCCTGTATTGTAATCTAGCCAGTAAAGGCTAAGAAAACAGCTGTGGGCTGTTATTAATATCCAGGAAACATTTTTGGCTCATGGCCCCTTCCCCGGCTACTAATATCAGCTCCCAGAGGTCGGCTTTCCCTCTGCTTGTTATGAAAATGATGTGGGAGCCCACGCTATTGTAGCACCCTGAGGATTCGGCTGCTACAGGGGTATTGCACCTCAACCCAGAGGTGTGATATTCCACTCCCGGGTAAGGAAGGAGTGTGGAACTGAGCTCAGATAGACTGCATGCACTACATACATCCCATTCCAGAGGAGCAGGCCGACGGTACTCCCACTTAGAAATGTGCAGGTACAACCGAGCCTGTTCCTGGCTGGAGTGGGAGGGGGGTGGTACATCCCATGTAGTGTAGGGGCAGATAGGGGGAGCAGTCTGGGTAGTGATAGGAGCTCATTGGGTGCTGGTCACCTGAGCTCACACATAGAGGGATATATAAGGAGGGCACCAACTTAGATCAGGGTCAGATGCAGAGGACAAGTCAGACGCTGAGAACAAGTCAGCTGCAGAGAAGGAAACAGCAGCCCTGGAGAGAGAGAGAGGAGAAAGAAAGAGAAAGACCCAGAGGGGGAAGACTGAAGGGACCCAAGAACCCAAATTAGAACACCGGGTGAGGAGTCAGCACAAGGGTACCGGAACCCAAGCTGGTGGGGGCAAAAACATCCCTAGCCAGAGACCGGAGGCTGTGGGCAGCATCTGCCACGGCCACCCACTACATCCACCCTGAAGGCATACCACATGGAGGGTCAGGGAACCTAAGGCCAAGGGTTGCCCAACAGAAGGCCCGAGGGAGCTGGACCTAGGTGGATCACTGGTGGGGACGGCTGAAGAAAGGACAGAGGGAGAGCTCAGGGCCACGCTCCGGACTTGTTTGGGGGTTGGCCGGATCCAGGACCTGGTGGACGCAGCACGGCTCGGGTGGTCACTAACAGCTGGAGTGACCGAAACATCAGCAGTAAGTAAACTCCCTTAACTGCACAACCCGAGTCTGTCTTCATTGCCGGCTGCACCGCACCACCACAACCCCCATCCTCTGCGCCTGTCCCCTCTGAGGCTATACCCCTCCCGTTGGGGGTTATCCCACCAAGCTGCACATCCACCATCAGCCTCAGCGGACCCTGCTGCAGCGGCGGCCACAGTGACCGCATTACAACGGGTGGCGTAGTCGACACAAAAGAACTCTTATAACATCAGTAAGGACTGCCACATAACACATAGCTTGACGCCCTGGGCACGGGACCGGGTCTCAGCCGCTCGGAGACTACAACCCCCCATCTGATCCGGTGCCGGGTATTCCCCTCAAAAAGGAATATGTCCCAGGGGGCGCGTCAACTTTGGCGTAGTCGGCAGGATTACGTGCTCGCAACACCCGGGTACTGCGTGCCTGAAGAAAAGTGCAAGTTTACCTCAGAAAGAAGTCTCCCGCCGGTTCCGGAGGGTCCACGCCATCGGACTCCATCACCAGTCGTTTCCCGCCGATTGTCCGCCATTTCCAGCTTGTTCCCGCCATCTGCAGAGTTTCCCGCCACTGGGCGACGCTTCCCGCCAAAACCGCAGATTTCCCGCCTTGGAAGAGCAGCGGACGCCATTATGGGCGTGCCAAAGGAGGGCAAGAGGCCACATCCCATCGTGGGCCGGGACAGAAAATGGCGCCAAAAGTGGAAACCGCCCCCACCAACAGAGACTGTGATGCTGGAGGTGTCTGTCAGCGTGAAAGAACTCCCCCTGGAACTGACAGTCACCGAGTTGCCCCGGGACCGCCCTCTAAGTGGGAGGAGACGAAAGAGAAGAGAAAAGATGGGTGTCGCTTGGAGCAGTCTGGAGCGAGCGCACCCGGAGGCAGGAAGCCTGGAGAAGAGTAGCAGAGATGCTCACCCGGAGATGTCCAGAGAGCAGAGCAGCACCGGCCCGCTGGCCAGGAGCCTGCTGGAAGAAGAGCAGAGCAGCACCGACCCGTTGGTCAGGAGCCTGCTGGACACCACGACCCCACTAGGCCTAGTGGAGGTCCTTGCACAGCTCCCCCGAGACCGGGAGTGTGCACAGACTGCCCTGGAGGGCCTCGCACGGAGGATGGCCCGGGTACAGCGCGAGATACTGGCGGAGTGGAGCCGGGAGATGACCCAGCAAGCTGAGACCAGTCAACGGAGCACGCTACCCTGGAAGAGGAAGCAGACCGCCTCTGAGGATGGCGCGGGAGGACCCAAGGCCGGAGACGGCGCCGAGGAGGGAGCCGAACGCATGGAGGCAGGTAAAGGGGACGCCTATACCCCAAGCCGTGACACCGCTTACCTGCCCCAGCTCCCCGTCGCAGAGCCCGAAAGTCCCCCTGCTGTGCCCGTAGCCGCTATGTCACCGCTATGGACTAGGCCCCGACCGGAAGCCGCCGCAGCGACCCCTGTGACGTCACGCGCCTCGATCCGGAGCGTGACAAAGCAGGAATTACCACCAGCCTGGTCGCAAGGCCTAGTACCCCCGGGCGCCGCACCACCAACAGCGCCCCCTACCTCCGCGGGGCCTCCGGCCTGGCCGCAAGGCCAGGTAGCCCAGGGCGCCGCCGTTTTAACGGTGCCCTTCACCTTCCAGGTGCCCCAGGCCTGGCCGCAAGGCCTGGGCAACCCGGGCGCCACCACCACCGCGCCCGCGCCCGCAATACCAAGGGTGCCACACCTGGGGGAGGACCTCTTCAGCCAGCTCACATGGCCGGACGGGCGACCCTTCATCTGGCCCGAAGGATACCATGAGCTGGAGCGGCAACAAAGACTAGGGCCCTTGTGTGAGCCCCTGATCCCGGCTCCGAAGCCCGTGACTCGGGTCTCGCCTCCTTTAGAAGAAGCCCAATTCGTGTGGGACCCCACGGGAGAAGATTTGATGGGGTTCACCGGAGAGACTCGGGCAGCTGCAGCTGAACGCACAGAGTGTTGCCGTCAACAGCTGGCAGAGTTTCAGAGAGAACGGGAGGAGAGGCGGGTCAGAGAGCAATGGGCCCAGACCCGCAGCGCGGAGCAAAAGAGTCGGACCAGAAGGGACCCCTATGCAGCAAATCGTCCCCGTACCATCGGGACGGTAATAAAGTTTAATGCGCAGCATGGGTGGGGCTTCATAAAGGACCGGAACACCATGGGTGACGTCTTCGTTACCCGACGGGACGTCGAGTCCCACCTGCCAGAGGGTCACAAAGGCCGTGACCTCTACGTCGGTGACGAGGTAACGTTCACCCGGCACAAGTGTGCCAAGGGACCTTACGCCCTCCACGTGCATCGCCTGACAGAGGAGGAGTTGCGGTGTAGGGAGGAGGAGCCAGAAGACCCGGACGGGTTCAAGGCTAGAAGGTACTATGACTGAGATAGTACAAAGGACTGTATATAGTTACCTGTCGGGGTACCCAAGTAACCGTGGCTGCTTTAAAGTTTAGTCCCCGTTGGGACCAGTGAACTGTTTTACCCGTTAACCCCTTTATCCTACAGGCTGAGGACTGTGAGCAGCCATCCCTTTCCCTTTACTTGGCCGGGGACTGGGAACGGCCAAATTCCCCTGTATATAGTTGCGCTTCCTAAAGCGCCCCCTACCGGTTTTATAGGAGAAACCATTTTTCTAGAAAGACTGTCGCACTTTTCCCGGACACACGTTGCACAGTGTCCGGAGGAGGAACCTGAAACCAGAGAAGTCTACGAGAATGTTTTATATGAAAAGTTATATATAATGTTTATATGTTTTATATGTTTATATGAAAAATTTGTATGTTTTGGTGTTTTTGTCTTTACAGCCCGAGGACGTGCTGTGATTTACCAGGGGGGAATGTAGCACCCTGAGGATTCGGCTGCTACAGGGGTATTGCACCTCAACCCAGAGGTGTGATATTCCACTCCCGGGTAAGGAAGGAGTGTGGAACTGAGCTCAGATAGACTGCATGCACTACATACATCCCATTCCAGAGGAGCAGGCCGACGGTACTCCCACTTAGAAATGTGCAGGTACAACCGAGCCTGTTCCTGGCTGGAGTGGGAGGGGGGTGGTACATCCCATGTAGTGTAGGGGCAGATAGGGGGAGCAGTCTGGGTAGTGATAGGAGCTCATTGGGTGCTGGTCACCTGAGCTCACACATAGAGGGATATATAAGGAGGGCACCAACTTAGATCAGGGTCAGATGCAGAGGACAAGTCAGACGCTGAGAACAAGTCAGCTGCAGAGAAGGAAACAGCAGCCCTGGAGAGAGAGAGAGGAGAAAGAAAGAGAAAGACCCAGAGGGGGAAGACTGAAGGGACCCAAGAACCCAAATTAGAACACCGGGTGAGGAGTCAGCACAAGGGTACCGGAACCCAAGCTGGTGGGGGCAAAAACATCCCTAGCCAGAGACCGGAGGCTGTGGGCAGCATCTGCCACGGCCACCCACTACATCCACCCTGAAGGCATACCACATGGAGGGTCAGGGAACCTAAGGCCAAGGGTTGCCCAACAGAAGGCCCGAGGGAGCTGGACCTAGGTGGATCACTGGTGGGGACGGCTGAAGAAAGGACAGAGGGAGAGCTCAGGGCCACGCTCCGGACTTGTTTGGGGGTTGGCCGGATCCAGGACCTGGTGGACGCAGCACGGCTCGGGTGGTCACTAACAGCTGGAGTGACCGAAACATCAGCAGTAAGTAAACTCCCTTAACTGCACAACCCGAGTCTGTCTTCATTGCCGGCTGCACCGCACCACCACAACCCCCATCCTCTGCGCCTGTCCCCTCTGAGGCTATACCCCTCCCGTTGGGGGTTATCCCACCAAGCTGCACATCCACCATCAGCCTCAGCGGACCCTGCTGCAGCGGCGGCCACAGTGACCGCATTACAACGGGTGGCGTAGTCGACACAAAAGAACTCTTATAACATCAGTAAGGACTGCCACATAACACATAGCTTGACGCCCTGGGCACGGGACCGGGTCTCAGCCGCTCGGAGACTACAACCCCCCATCTGATCCGGTGCCGGGTATTCCCCTCAAAAAGGAATATGTCCCAGGGGGCGCGTCACTATTTTTTTAAATTTTAGGCTATGTGCCCATGATCCGAACGCAGCAGCGCTTTGGACGCAGCATATTTTTGCTGCATCCAAAACGCTGCATTATATTGAACGCATGTAAATTCACATGTGTTCACTGGACCATTCTAGTGGTCAAATTTCTGTTGCGGAGACTAGTGACTCTGCAAATGAAATTGACATGCTGCGGACCTGAAATACACGCCGCATATCAGCTTGTTTCTAGAAATCCCATCCACTATGCTGTAACATCTGGAGGCTGCTGGTTTGATGCTGCATAAACACGCAGCTTCAAACCTGCAGCGGCTCCTGATCGTGGCCACGTACCCAAACTCACCCGCAGCATGTCAATTGACTGATTGAAGTGTTATTATATGCGGAGAATCCGCACATATTGACAACAAAAGTGCGGCATTAGAACACAGCGTTTTGGACGCAGCGAAAATACACTGAGTCCAAAGCACTGCTGGTTGCTGATGGGGGACATAGCGGCTAAACAAACAGCTGTGAGCTGTTATTAATAGCCAGGTAACATGTTTGCCTAATGCACCTTCCTAAGCTAATAATAGCAACTCTCAGCTGCCCCAGAAATTACATAAATGGGAATGCTTATGAGATTGAGTTTAGCTGACACCTAGTCCTTTTGTTTAGTGATGACAAAGTGTCAATCAGACAGTAAAGTAAAGAGTTAAATAAACACACACACAGAGTAAAACACTTTATTTGAAATACAACAGACACATTCTTTAATAAATTAAATTAATCAATATAAAACACTTTATTTGAAATACAACAGACACATTATTTAATAATTTAAATGAACCAATATACTCATCCCAGGTCTGACGGTAATCCAAGGGTTAAAGCAATGTCACACGTTTCTTTTTTCAAATACTTTTATTTAGCTCCAAAAAGCATTCATTGATGTACAAAAATGCATAAAAAAGTGTCAAAATCGCAGCAAAACGCATGTTTTTCTGCAGTGTTTTTCCTGCCAAGAGATGCAGAAACGCTGCAGAAATTTCTGCAATCAAATCCTGAACATGCGCACATAGCCTAAGGCTATGTTCACGCATGTTGTGTTTTGCAGCAGATTTTTATGCAAATTTTCAGCTGCGTCTTGCAGTACCAGCAAAGTCTATGAGAAACCAGAATTCTCTGTTCACACATGTTGATTTTTGTTTGCTGCGTATTTTGTGCCTTGGTTGTGTTTTTAGAAAATAGAGCAAGTCACTTATTTCAGCGTTTTTGTTGCATTTTTGCTGTGTTTTTTCACCCATAGGAAGTAATGGGTGGTCAAAAAATGCAGCAAAAACGCAGCAAAAAACGCAACAAAACCTTCGTTTTTAATGCAGCTGTTTTCCTGCCAGAGAAAAGTTAGCAGCAGATTTGCAGTCGAAAAAAAACACGTGTGAATATTGCCTAACAGGGATTCCGTTATTGTTTTGCACCCAGTTTAGAAGGCAAAAAGGTACAACAAAATTGTAGTCAATTTTTTTTTTCCTTTTCACTTTTATTTAGATTCTTTTTTTAGATTAGGGAAATTCTATTTTTAGTTTCCTAAACTGACAAGACTTTGTTGATCATTTTAGGGTTATTGTTTGTGCCTTTTGTAATCCCTCTTTGGAGCTTTGGATAATTAAGTATTTTAAGCATTTTCTAAGTCTCATATTATCTTCTGTCTTTGGTCGTCAGTAGCAGGATCTAGTTTCTGAGTGTTCTAATGTCTATTTTTTAGTTTAGTGTGTTACAATTAGTGTTGAGCGAGCATGCTCGACACTGCTCGGTACTCGCCCGAGCATCTCGTTACTCGGGATGTTCGGCGAGCACCGAGCATTTCCGGGTTACTCGGGCGGGAGCTCGGGTCTCCGCCCTGCACGTTTGGCGCTCTTTACAGAGTCAATGACCATGCAGGAATTGCCAGCCAGTCACTGTAATGCCGCAGACATGTTGTTTGTGGGCATTACAGCGATTGACTGGCCGCACAGCGTCACCTTGAGTATTTAAAACCGGGCACCGCCATCTTGGACACAGTCGCCGGGGATCAGACAGTGTAGGGAGAGTGCTGCTGAGTTAGGGAGAGATATATAGTGCAAAATAGTTAGTGTAGGGTCTCTAAAGGCTGCCAAATCAAACGAACAGGTCTTCTCAGGACTAATATCCATCCCAGATATCAGGCAGGCAGGCAGGCTCTATAGGAGACGCAGTGGTTATACCAACAAACAGTGCATTACAGTCCTGTGTGCTCCTGCTGGTCAAATTGCTAGACTTATCCCCCGGTCTCAGGGGCCAGGAAAAATCCTTTTTTTTTCCATCTAAATCCTGTATTTTTTTTCCCTCAGTCAGACTGTACAAATACGCGTCTTATTAACCTTTTGGTATTCCCCCCCCGAAAAAAAAATTGAGTGTGTCTGTGACTGTTCAGACACCAATATATCGGTTTAAAATATTCTGGTGTAGGCCAGATAACTAGAAGTTTGGTTTTGCAGTTCCACGGTTCAAATCTCTGTATTATCCAGCTTTTGGCCTTTTTTCCGTAAAAAAAAACAGTAATAGTGTCTCCCTGACTGTTCAGACACAAATATATCTGTTTAAAATATTCTGGTGTAGGCCAGATAACTAGAAGTTTGGTTTTGCAGTTCCACAGTTCAAATCTCTGTATTATCCAGCTTTTGGCCTTTTTTCCGTAAAAAAAACAGTAATAGTGTCTCCCTGACTATTCAGACACAAATATATCTGTTTAAAATATTCTGGTGTAGGCCAGATAACTAGAAGTTTGGTTTTGCAGTTCCACGGTTCAAATCTCAGTATTATCCAGCTTTTGGCCTTTTTTCCGTAAAAAAAAAACAGTAATAGTGTCTTCCTGACAGTTCAGATACAAATATATCTGTTTAAAATATTCTGGTGTAGGCCAGATAACTAGAAGTTTGGTTTTGCAGTTCCACGGTTCAAATCTCTGTATTATCCAGCTTTTGGCCTTTTTTCCGTAAAGAAAAAACAGTAATAGTGTCTCCCTAACTGTTCAGACACAAATATATCTGTTTAAAATATTCTGGTGTAGGCCAGATAACTAGAAGTTTGGTTTTGCAGTTCCACAGTTCAAATCTCTGTATTATCCAGCTTTTGGCCTTTTTTCCGTAAAGAAAAAACAGTAATAGTGTCTCCCTGACTGTTCATGCGAAAAGAAAAGAAAGGGCGCATGTGTAGACTCACAGGGCTATTTATATAATTTAAAAAGTGCCAGTACACTCACCTGTGATGGTTGTGTACGTCTACACAACCAAGATTAAGCGTGTGATTAATGAGGCTCCGGGTCACCTCTATTTGTAGTACCGTCCTGTCGGTGTTTGCCTAGCAACTCCGTGCTCCTCAAGTGGTCACACGATCCTGCTGGACCAGATACCACGTCACCGCAGGTCCTCAGTAGTTTAACCCGGTGGCTGGATAACCGCAGGTCCTCACACATCCAAATATGCCCGGCTGCTCCTGCCGCTTTGGCTCCGTATGGAGATATTTCACAAGTAAACAATGGTGCAGCGGTCTCAGGGAGCGCCAAAGGAATATTGGACAATTTAATAGATGGCAACCGACTTTTATTCTTCCTCCAATACCACTGCCACAACGCGTTTCAACGGTCTAAGCCGTCTTCATCAGGTGGGGCTGTTCAGACACAAATATATCTGTTTAAAATATTCTGGTGTAGGCCAGTTAACTAGAAGTTTGGTTTTGCTGTTCCACAGTTCAAATCTCTGTATTATCCAGCTTTTGGCCTTTTTTACATAAAAAATAAAAAAATTGAGTGTCTCGCTCAGTGTTCAGACACAAATATATCTGTTTAAAAGATTCTGGTGTAGGCCAGAGAAATAGAACTGTGGTTTTCCTCTTCTACGGTTCTAATCTCCTTTTTATTACCCTTTTTCCATTGATAGTGCGAGTGTAAGCTATTCTACTTCATTTACAATGGGCAAGGCGCGTGGCAAGGGACGTGGAGCTGGACGTTCTGGTGATGGTGCGTGTAGAGGACGGGGCCGTGGCCAAGGTGAAAATGTGCCACAACCAACTGCCACATCTTCTCACTCCCACTTCTTGACTGAATTACTAAGGAAGCACACTACAACACCAGTATTGCGAACTGATCAGTGTGAACAGGTTATTAATTGGATAGCAGATAATACTTCCAGTTACCTGGGCACCACCACCTCTGGTCTGTCTTCCACACGGTGAAGTTTTAGTAGCCGTGAGTCTCGACCGCATACTCCTCCTCACCCTGATGCTCCTTCCTCCCACCATGCCGAGTGTCGTCAGACAGCAACTGATCCCACAGTTGAACACTTTGAAGAGCTGTTCACTGGTCCATTTCCATATTTGTGCCCCTCGCCTGCTCCGCTTGAAGTGGTGGAAGAGGAGATCCCATGTAGCGATGCCCAAATATTAGAACAGCCACGGCCAGAGGAAGTCGACGCTGGCAATTTGTCACAAGAGGTGGACGATGACGAGACACAATTGCCACGAAGTGAGGAGGAGGATCGTGGTGCGCAAGTGGAAGAGGAAGAGGTGGTGGATGATCTAGTAACTGACCCAACGAGGCAGGAGGACACGCAGAGCGAGGCCAGCAGCACACAAGGGGAGGGAGGCAGAAAGAAGCAGTGTGGTGGCCGCACACAGAAGGCGGGCAACAGTTCCCAGTAACACCAACACGAGGGACGTTGCCAGTACAACCTGTAGGTCTTCCAGAGTCTGGAATTTTTTTGAAGACTCTGCTGATAACCCCAAAAAGGCCATTTGTACCACCTGCCATGCCAGCATCAGCAGGGGTGACAAAACTACCAGCCTGACCACCACCAGCATGATCAGGCACATGTCAGCAAAGCACTCGACTTTGTTGGGCGAACCCCAGGGTCCACGACCAGTGTCAGCAGGTGTCACCACTGCTTCTTCCGCTGTTGTGCGTGTAAGAGATCCCCCTTTTGTGTGTGCAAGGCAATCCCCTGTCCATACTGCATGCAAAGATGCCCCCTCCTCTCAATCTTCACTTGTTATGGCAGTTTCTCAAGAAACAACATCAACGTCCACGTCCACGTCCCACCGCAGCGTTCAATTGTCCATATCCCAGAGCTTTGAACGAAGCGCAAATTCGCATCCAACGCCCCACAGGTCACAGTCCTAAATTCGCACATTTCACGACTGCGACAGACACATGGACAAGTGCTTGTGGCCAGGGACGGTACATCTCCCTGACGGCACACTGGGTAAACATAGTGGAAGTCGGGACCCAGTCGGACCTTGGGACGGAACACATCCTCCCTACACTGAGGATTGTGGGCCCTATGTCAGTCAGAGTTGCCCCCACAGTGTACAGCTCCTGCGCATCATCATCCTCCTCCTCATGTTCAGCCTCCATCTCAGATATCACCACATCAGTTACAAGCAGGAAGCACTGCAGTACTGCCTCAGCCAAGCGGCAACAGGCTGTGCTGAAACTCATAAGCTTAGGTGAGAAACCTCACACTGCTTGTGAGTTGTGGACAGCTGTGAAAGAGCAGGCAGATCTGTGGCTGAGACCGCTGAACCTACATCCAGGCATGGTCGTGTGTGACAATGGCCTTAACCTGGTGGCGGATCTGAGGCGGTGAGATCACACACGTACCATGCCTGGCTCATGTGCTTAACCTTGTGGTTCAGCTGTTTCTTAAATCGTACCCCGAGTTGCCAGATCTGCTTGTCAAAGTACGCCGACTGTCAGCTCATTTTCAGAAGTCGGCTACAGCTTCCGCTGCCCTTGCTGTGTTGCAGCAGCGTTTGCAGCTTCCGACACACCGACTGGTGTGTGATGTCCCCACACGTTGGAACTCTACCCTCCACATGTTGCAAAGGATTTGTGAGCAGATGTGAGCAGTTGTGGAGTACCAGCTGCAACAAGGCCGTCGATATTCAGGTCAAACTCCACACATAAGACCTCAGGAGTGGACCTGAATGTCTGACATATGTACCATCCTGACAAACTTTGAGGAGTCCACCAAGATGGTGAGTGGCGATGACGCCATCATTAGCGTCAGCATCCCACTCGTCTGTCTTTTGCAACGCTCTCTGCAGAGAATTAAAGAGGAGTCATTGCAGCCAGAGTATGATGAGATGGATCAAGAAGCCATAACGGGCGATTACACACAGCCCAGCCTCATCTCATCCCAACGTGCATTGGGGGACAATGAGGGAGAGGAGGAGGAGGAAGAACAGGAGATGATATCATGCGCTGTAGACTATAGTACCTGTACAACTGTCATACCGTCGGTTCAGCGTGGGTGGCCTGAGGACAGGGTGGAGGAGGAGGAGGAGAGCATGATCAGTCGTCATCTTGGTGAGGACATGGAAGTCTTGCCCGTTTCCAGTCTGGCACGCATGGCTGACTTTATGTTACGCTGCCTTAACCGTGACCCTCGCGTTGTCAAAATGTTGGGTGACAGTCATTACTGGTTGGTGACACTTTTAGACCCCCGCTACAAGGAGAACTTTCACTCTCTTATTCCTGAGGTGGAGAGGTCTACAAAAATGGGGCAGTACCAGAAGGCCCTTGCTGCAGAACTGTTAAAAAAATTCCCATCTGAACACGCTAGCGGCAGAGGTCACAGTTCATTGACCAACCAAGGCGTTCAGGCGAGAAAGACACAACTCCAATCTAGCAGAGGCAGGGGAACATGGTCAACATTCTGGGACAGTTTTCTGAGACCCGCCCAGTTTACAGGCCCTGAGGCGCGGGGTACTCTCCCAAGGAGTGGAAAGTTTCAAAAGATGGTGAGGGAGTACCTTGCCGACCGTACCAGTGTCCTCTGTGATTCCTCTGTGCCTTTTAATTATTGGGTATCCAAGCTGGACACTTGGAATGAACTCGCTCTGTACGCCTTGGAGGTCCCGGCCTCCCCTGCCGCTAGTGACTCGCCCCCTGGGCCGTGGGGCACTCGAGACCGGGCTTCAGGGCAATGCTGGGAGTAGTAGTGGCGACCCGGTCCCGTGGCTCAGGGTGGTCAGACCAAGGTTGTGGCAGTCTCTGTATCAGTATAATGCAATGTCCGACTACGCCACCCGTGGATTGCGGTCAATAAGAACCGCCGCTGCTGAGCAGACCTCTGAGGCTGATGTTGTGAGGGCAGCAGAGTGTAGTATAACTCCCCACGGGAGGAGTATAGCCTCAGGGTAGTGAGTGTGGATGATGGGAGTGATGGTGCACGAGCACAGCAGGAACGACTCAGAGGCTTTGCAGTGCAGTTCAGGGTCTTTACTGATGATGATAAGGCAGACCCTCCCGGGAGTACTGGCTAGCATAAGAGGCCTGGTCAGTCTGTGAGCAAACTGGAGTTCCCCTGGCCAGGTGGAGTTGTAGGCCTCCCCGTCTATCTGCACTCTTCCTGGCTACCTTGCTGTAAGCGACTGGAAGTAGCCCACGTCCCTGAGTGTACCGTGTGGTGCTCACCCGTATGGCTGGTGACTTGGGGCCTTCTGATAGCCCCCGCTCCTCAATGGCGGTGCTGGTCCCTTGCTCGTGACTGAGCCTCCGGGCTTCTATGGCCAGAGAACCTGAAATCCCCTGCCGGCGGGTTTCTGCTGCTGGGCATATATAAGTCCCCGCAGCCTCGGACTCCTGTGTCCGGTTCTTAGCGTCTTCTGCCAGGACGAACTCCGCTTAGCTCAAGTCCCTGGTCTTCAGCTCCTGCTCCTACAGAGCTCCTTGCTGTTACTTTCCCTGTGTCTGGAACAAACTCCAGGCTCTGACTGCTCTAACCCCGCCCCAGATCCAGTTTATATAGGGCAGGTTCCTCCCCTATCTGGTCTGTGACAGGAGGTGTTGCATGTTTAAGGGCTCCTGACCAGGGAACCTCCCACTTGCTCTCAGACGTAATATTTCTATTACTGTGGTAACCAGACCCCTGGGGTGCCACATTCCCCCCTAGTGAAATTTAGTACTCCGGGACTAAACACATTTTTAAGAAAACACAAATACAGGGTATAACAATAGCATAACATATTTACAAGGACATTTTGTCTTTAAGGTCACGGCGCTTCCGTAACCGGGTGTCCATATCACCCAAGGTGAAGTTTTAGAACGGAGTAGGGGACCTGTCCAAAGCAAACCCCAAACATTGGCCCTGGGCGTGGCTGCAAGGCGAAGCGAACTACTTTGGACCACACGGGACCACCCAGACAGGTTTTTCTTCCGTGGCCGTTTTCGCAAGAAGCACCAAGTGTAACTATCTACAATGTAGTTCCGGTTATTCAGCGTCCATAACCTGTCAGTCCAAATAAACCTGAAGGGTAACTAGAAAAACATAATCAATAAACAGACCAACAGAAACATAAACCATTTTCAACATTGACAATTTACAGGCAAATTCACATTACATTTTATATTCTCCAGCGAGCGGGCATCTGTCCTCTAGTGCTCGTGGTGGACCTACGTAACCCACTATCTGGCTCTGCACTTCAGGGTGTAGGAGGTGTTGCGGGTAGGACTGGCAGCTTTCTGCGTACTCTTTGGCTTACTAGGGGCACGGCAGGCTCACTACTAGCAGAGGGTTGATTCTCCGGGGCTGCTGGTATGGATTCTTCTGCCTCCTGGGCCGGCTGCTCTTCTGACACTATCTGTTCTTCTGTAGGCCCTTGAGGGGCTGGCTGGAGAAAGGTGAGGATGGGTACCACGACTGCGTTGTTAATTTGAGTCCAGGACCGGGGAAAGTCTCAGAGTATGGTACTGATCATTTCTTCCCTTTCCTCTGCGGGTTTAGGGTTCTTTTGATCTTCGTCAGTGCTTTGCAGCTGCTCGGGACACTTTTTCAGGTGGTCTCTGAAAACAATGGCTGTGGTTTCTCCTCCATCCTTACTGATTATGCAGACTTTTGGATTATCATGGTTTGAGGGCAGTACTGTGTACGGGTCCTTCTCCCACTGGTCGTCCAACTTGTGGGGCAGCCTCTTTCTCTTCAATACCTGCTCTCCAGGTACCAGGGGAACAGCGGGAGCATGCTGGTTATAAGTCTTCTCTTGCCTTTCTCTTGCTTGAGACAGACTTCGCTCGACGCTCTCCTGTACTTTCCGATGCTGCTGCTGCCGTTCTTTATCCCAGTCTGCCTCTGGCGAGGTGTCCTCAGGTGTCAGGACTCCCATATCCAGGTCAATAGGCAGCTTACCAGGTCTTGCCCTCATTAGGTAAGCCGGGGTACAGTTGGTGGAACCTACGGGGATGTGATTATACAAGTCCACCAGATCAGGCAGTTTTTCAGGCCACAGACTGCGTTCTTCCAGGGGCAACGTTTTTAGCAAGTCTATCACCACCTGGTTCATTTTCTCACATAGTCCGTTGGTCTGAGGGTGATAGGGCGTTGTTCTTATCTTCCTGCAGCAATACAGATTGCAGAACTCTTGGAAGACCTCCGCTTCGAAGGCTGGCCCTTGGTCAGTCAACACTTGCTCCGGATACCTGTGTGGACGGCAGAAGTGCTGCTGGAAGGTTCTAGCTGCTGTTTGAGCCGTTAAGTCCTTGTCAGGGACCACCACCAGGAACCAGGAGTAGTGATCTACGATGGTGAGGGCGTAGACGTACCCAGATTTGCTTGGAGCCAGTTTCACATGGTCCAGGGCTACCAGTTTCAGTGGCTGCCTGGTGATGATGGGCTGCAGGGGAGTCTTCTGGCTGGCACGGTCACTTCTTCTTAGGCTGCACGGGCCACAGTCTCTGCACCACCTCTCGATGGCTCCTCTCATGCCTACCCAGTAGAACCATCCACGCAACAAGAACTCCAGCTTCTTTCATCCGAAGTGTCCTGCTCCGTCGTGGTATGCCTCCAGAACCATAGCCGCGTCTCATCTTGGGACCACTACCTGCCAGGTCAGCTCATGTGTTCTAGAGTTGACCATTCTCCGGCACAGCTTCTCCTTGTAAAGAAACAGTTTACTTTTCTCCTTCCACAGTTGCTTGGTCTCCTCCGGAGCGTCTGGGTCAAGACGGGCATCAGGAAGTGTCAGCATTTCCTTCATCAGACGGACTGCGGGATCACTGTCTTGTGTCTCCGCGCAGCTGTAGTGGGGTAAGGGATTGAACGTAGCAGAGCGCCTGTCCCTTACACGGTGGGAATACAGGGTAATCCCATGACGGTGGAACGCAGGGAGTTCGACTTCTTCCAGTTCTTCTGGATCTTCCCCTACGTCCGGTAAGTTTGGCATTTTGGACAGGGCATCCGCGTTGGCATTTGAGCGTCCCGCCCGGTATTTGATGGTGAATTCATAGTTGGACAGGCGGGCCATCCATCTCTGCTCCAGGGCACCAAGCCTTGCAGTGTCCGGGTGTGTCAACGGGTTGTTATCCGTGTACACAGTGAACTTGGAAGAGGCAAGGTAATGCTTGAAACGTTCGGTCACTGCCCACACCACTGCCAGGAACTCTAGCTTGAATGAGCTATAATTCTCAGGGTTTCTTTCTGTGGGCCGTAGTTTTCGGCTGGCGTAAGCGATTACCCGTTCTTTCCCCTGCTGGATCTGGGACAGTACGGCTCCTAGCCCGATGTTGCTCGCGTCCGTGTGGAGGATAAAGGGCTGGCCGTAGTCAGGGTACGCCAGGATTTCATCCCCCGTGAGGGCCATCTTCAGCTGGCGGAAGGACTCCTCTTCCAGCTTTTCCCACCTGAAGGGCGGCTTCTGGTTTTTGGCCTTCCTGGATTGACCTATCAGGAGGTCCTGCATAGGAGCTGCCATTTTGGTGAAACCGGGAATGAATCTTCGGTAGTAGCCTACCAACCCGAGGAACTGCCGCACTTCCTTTATGCTGGAGCGTCTTGGCCAGTCTCTAATCACGGTGATCTTATCGGGGTCGGGAGCCACTCCGTCAGCACTCACCACGTGTCCCAGGTACTGTACCTTTGGTTTCAGCAGGTGACACTTGGAGGGTTTCACCTTTAGGCCGTAGCTTGCCAGGGCGTCAAACACTTCTGCCAGGTGTTTCAGATGGTCCTCGTAGGTTTTGGAATAAACGATGACATCGTCCAGGTATAACAGGACCGTCTCGAAATTCCGGTGTCCCAGACAGCATTCCATCAACCGCTGGAAGGTTCCTGGTGCGTTGCAGAGCCCGAACGGCATACAGTTGAATTCTCTGAGACCCATCGGGGTGGTGAATGCAGTCTTCTCCTTGTCTGCCTCTGCTACAGGAACCTGCCAGTACCCGCTAGTAAGATCCAAAGTGGAGAAGAAGTTAGCAGATTTTAATGCAGCTAAAGATTCTTCTATTCTAGGTAACGGGTACGCATCTTTGTGTGTGATACGGTTGACCTTTCTGTAGTCTACACACATTCTCATTGTGCTGTCCTTCTTTTTCACCAGAACTAGTGGAGCTGCCCAGGGGCTACAGCTGTCCCTGATTACCCCAGCCTCCTTCATGTCCCGCAACATCCCCTTTGCATGCTGATAGTGTGCAGAGGGTACAGGTCAGTATCTTTCCTTTATGGGTGGATGGTCTCCTGTGGGGATGTGATGTTCTACCCCCTTTACTCGCCCGAAGTCTAGCGGGTGTTTACTAAAGACCCATTTGTACTCCTGAACCACCCGGTAGACTCCCTGTTTTTGGTGTGAGGGAGTGGAGTCAGTACCCAAATGCAGTTGCTGACACCAGTCCTCCATTTGTTTCTTAGAGCCGTTACCTTCCTCTGGTTGAGATGGAGGCAAGGGTTCCACGGCCCTTACAGACTTTTGGTTTATGGTGAACAATTTGGCTAGCGTGGCATACCGGGGCAGGTATACTTCTCTCTCCCCGATATTTATGATGCAGACAGGTACCCTCCCATGGCGTACATCGACCACCCCCCGTGCTGTCAAACTGGTGGGCCTACTGTCTGAGTAAACGGGTTCCACCATTGCTTGGTAGTCTCTACCTCTTAGACCAATAGCTGACCGGCACCAGATCATCATCTCACTTTTCGGGGGCATGGTAATAGGGAACGGGTCACACATTCTCACGCTACCAATCTCACCACCAGATAGTTCCACTTGTTGCCGTTTCATCAGTGCCCGGATCTCTTTTTGGAGAACACGCTGCTGGCTGGAACTGGCGTTCTTGGCAACCTGCTGTAAAATGAGAATTATCTCTGCAAGACAATTTTCAATCACGTTAGTTCCCAAGGTTATTTTAGGGTGATTCTCATGACGGTCAATGTCCACAATGATCAGTCCTTGTGCCGCCAGTTCGACTTTACCGATTTTAATGGTCACCTCTTTGAATCCCACCTGCGGCACGGGCTGATCATTGCTGGCGATGATACTCAGGTCGTCATCTGGGTAGCGGGTGATGTCCGAGTCATTCCAGTACCGCTTAAAGAGCACATAAGGGATGGTAGTTACCTGTGACCCGGTGTATAGTAGGGCACTCATTGGAATGCCCTCCAGTACCACGGGCAAGACTGGACGTCCCCCTACATATTTATCACGCCAGTTTGAGGGGCCTGACGATCTTATGCCTGGGGGTTGGCCCTCTGCCCCAGGTTGTGCCCGTTTAAATGACAGTACCTTGCCATATGTCCGGGTTGATTGCAGCGGCGGCAGATGGGTTGTCCGCCCTCGTTGTATCTGTTGCTGGGTCTTCCTCTGGTCGTTGGGATCCTCCTCTGCAGGTCTGTAGCCGGGTTGTTGTCCAAAGCCTGCACACCAGCTCCTACAGACTCTGTAGAGAAGGGCGCCGCCTCCTGATGATAGGTAATAGCAGGGCGCCGGTGGGTTACAGCGCTACCCGGTGCCGGTTCTCGGAGCACCCGGATGGCCCTGTCTTTGAACTTTGCAAAGTCTAAACCAGGGTTCTGCAAGGCCATTGCACGTAACTGGGTTCAGTGGGCGTTGGACAGCAGACCCTCAATGAATTGCTCAGTTAACAGTTCATCTGCATTCCGCACACTGTCAGGGTCTGCCTGTTTAATGGCTCCCAGGGCCTCTTGCAAACTCAAAGCATAGTCTCTTATACTGTCTTGGGCCCGCTACTTGCACCCATAAAATCTCATTTTGATCTTGGCTGAGGTGCGGGTATCAAAAGTGTCCTTCAGACGGGCCAAGTTCTCCTTTACGGTCTCCTTGTCCCGGACTGACCAGGACTTTACTTCACGCTGGGCTGCGCCGGTTAACTGGCCTATCAATATGCTCACTTTCTGTCCCTCCGTCAGGGGGTATACTTTAAATAGGCTGTACAGTCTCTCTTTAAAGTCGCTTAGGGTATGCGACTCCCCTGAGTATTGGGGCAGCCAGGCCGCTCCGGGGATGTATGGCATTGTGAACGGCATTACTGCGGCAGTGGCCGCGCTGGTGGTAGAGGGTCGCTCCGTGTCCGTCATCTTCCTCCCCCCTAGTTAAGTGTGGCCTACCTTCCGTCGATCCTCTTCCGTAGGCCGCTGGTGCTGCTCCGGGCGAGGACCTTGCGTCGCGTCCTGGTGACGTCAGCGTCACTCTCTCTCCTTCCAGGACCTTGCGCAGCGTTGGTGCGTAGGGCGGGGCTTCAGGTCTCGCGCAGTTTGGACGTCCACGCCCCTCTTCTTCCCACGCGGCGTCCTGAAGATGGCGTCCGATGGCGGGAAACTGCTCCGGATGGCAGGTAAGTTCAAAGTCTTTTTCAGGCACGCAATACCCGTTTGTGATGGGTTGGTGACAATCCTGCCGACTACGCCAAAAAGCTGACTCGCCCCCTGGGCCGTGGGGCACTCGAGACCGGGCTTCAGGGCAATGCTGGGAGTAGTAGTGGCGACCCGGTCCCGTGGCTCAGGGTGGTCAGACCAAGGTTGTGGCAGTCTCTGTATCAGTATAATGCAATGTCCGACTACGCCACCCGTGGATTGCGGTCAATAAGAACCGCCGCTGCTGAGCAGACCTCTGAGGCTGATGTTGTGAGTGCAGCAGAGTGTAGTATAACTCCTCACGGGAGGAGTATAGCCTCAGGGTAGTGAGTGTGGATGATGGGAGTGATGGTGCACGAGCGCAGCAGGAACGACTCAGAGGCTTTGCAGTGCAGTTCAGGGTCTTTACTGATGATGATAAGGCAGACCCTCCCGGGAGTACTGGCTAGCATAAGAGGCCTGGTCAGTCTGTGAGCAAACTGGAGTTCCCCTGGCCAGGTGGAGTTGTAGCCTCCCCGTCTATCTGCACTCTTCCTGGCTACCTTACTGTAAGCGAGTGGAAGTAGCCCACGTCCCTGAGTGTACCGTGTGGTGCTCACCCGTATGGCTGGTGACTTGGGGCCTTCTGATAGCCCCCACTCCTCGATGGCGGTGCTGGTCCCCTGCTCGTGACTGAGCCTCTGGGCTTCTATGGCCAGAGGACCTGAAATCCCCTGCCGGCGGGTTTCTGCTGCTGGGTATATATAAGTCCCCGCAGCCTCGGACTCCTGTGTCCGGTTCTTAGCGTCTTCTGCCAGGATGAACTCCGCTTAGCTCAAGTCCCTGGTCTTCAGCTCCTGCTCCTACAGAGCTCCTCGCTGTTACTTTCCCTGTGTCTGGAACAAACTCCAGACTCTGACTGCTCTAACCCCGCCCCAGATCCAGTTTATATAGGGCAGGTTCCTCCCCTATCTGGTCTGGGACAGGAGGTGTTGCATGTTTAAGGGCTCCTGACCAGGGAACCTCCCACTTGCTATTAGACGTAATATTTCTATTACTGTGGTAACCAGACCCCTGGGGTGCCACACTAGCGTGTTATCGGAGCGTGTTTTTAGTGCCGCTGGGGGAATTATAACTGATAAGCACACTCGCCTGTCAACTCACAATGCTGACAAGCTGACCCTTATCAAAATGAACAAGGGCTGGATTGGGCCAGACTTCTCATCACCACCAAATGACAGCAGAGTAACATAAAGTCAAATCCACTGTGTTATTTCGGGAGGTGTATTCCCATGCACCGCTTCACACCCACACATGGGTATACGCTTCCTCATTTCGGCTCTTTTTTTGCTCTTCTCCTTATCCTCAGCCTCCACCACCACTATACCACCAGGGTGACCGTGGTCTGTGTTGCCAGCATTGCAAGTTCCTCCATCCTAATTTTTGGCAGCTTTTGCTTGGAAGGCATAGGCAAAGACTATGGGAGACCCACTCCCCAATAATGGGAATATTGTTTTTAATATGCTGTACTGCATGGCTCTTGTTTGCCTGCATTACAAGTTCCTCCGTCCTAATTTTTGACAGCTTTTGCTTGGAAGGCATAGGCAAAGACTATGGGATACCCAGTCCCCAATAATGGGAATAATGTTTTTAATATGCTGTACTGCATGGCTCTTGTTTGCCAGCATTGCAAGTTCCTCCGTCCTAATTTTTGGAAGCTTTTGCTTGGAAGGCATAGGCAAAGACTATGGGAGACCCACTCCCCAATAATGGGAATAATGTTTTTAATATGCTGTACTGCATGGTTCTTGTTTGCCAGCATTGCAAGTTCCTCCGTCCTAAATTTTGGCAGCTTTTTCTTGGAAGGCATAGGCAAAGACTATGGGAGACCCACTCCCCAATAATGGGAATAATGTTTTTAATATGCTGTACTGCATGGCTCTTGTAAGGGGCATGAAAACCGTCTTTTTAAACCACTCTGAACCCTACAGCTCTTCCAAGGGGCATTAAAACCGTCTTGCTAAGCTACTGTGACCTACACCACTCTTCCAAGGGGCATTGATATTGTCTTTTTAATCCACTGAGACCTCCACCACTCTTCCAAGGGGCATTAAAACCGTCTTGTTAAGCTACTGCGACCTCCACGTCTCTTCCAAGGGGCATGAAAACCGTCTTGTTAAACCACTCTGAACTCCACAGCTCTTCCAAGGGGTATTAAAACTGTCTTGTTAAGCTACTGTGACCTCCACGTCTCTTCCAAGGGGCATTAAAACGGTCTTGTTAAACCACTCTGAACTCCACAGCTTTTCCAAGAGGCGTTAAAATAGTCTTGTTAAGCTACTGTGACCTCCACGTCTCTTCCAAGGGGCATTAAAACCATCTTGCTAAACCACTCTGAACTCCACAGCTCTTCCAAGGGGCATTAAAACCGTCTTGTTAAGCTACTGTGACCTCCACATCTCTTCCAAGGGGCATTAAAACCATCTTGTTAAACCACTCTGAACTCCACAGCTCTTCCAAGGGGAATTAAAACTGTCTTGTTAAGCTACTGTGACCTCCACGTCTCTTCCAAGGGGCATTAAAACTGTCTTGTTAAACCACTCTGAACTCCACAGCTCTTCCAAGGGGCATTAAAACCGTCTTGTTAAGCTACTGTGACCTACACCACTCTTCCAAGGGGCATTAAAACCGTCTTGTTAAACCACTCTGAACTCCACAGCTCTTCCAAGGGGCATTGATATTGTCTTTTTATTCCACTGCGACCTCCACCACTCTTCCAAAGGGCATTAAAACCATCTTGTTAAGCTACTGTGACCTCCACCACTCTTCCAAGGGGCATTGATATTGTCTTTTTATTCCACTACGACCTCCACCACTCTTCCAAGGGGCATTAAAACTGTCTTGTTAAGCTACTGTGACCTCCACGTCTCTTCCAAGGGGCATTAAAACCGTCTTGTTAAACCACTCTGAACTCCACGTCTCTTCCAAGGGGCATTAAAACCGTCTTGTTAAACCACTCTGAACTCCACAGCTCTTCCAAGGGGCATTGAAATTTTGTTTTTAATTAACTCTAACCTCCACGACTCTTCCAACGGGCAATGCATTTCCTCCTAATTTTAGTCAGCTTTTGCTTTTCAATGCATAGGCGAACACTAAGGGAGACCCACTCCCCCATAATGGGTAGAAGGTTTTTAGTACGCTGTAATCCACGTCTGTTTCAAGGGGCATTGCAGTTCCTCATAATTTTTGGAAAGCCTTCCATTCACTGCTTAGGCCAACAGTGTACAGGAAACCCAGTTGCTATAAATGGAAAAACTGTTTCGTTAAGGCCCTTTGACCTCCATGTCACTTCCAAGGGGCATTGGAGTGCCTCGAAATTTTTGGTAGGCATTGCACTCACTGTATGCCCTATAACTGAGTAGCCGAACCGCTCCTTTTGGTACAGAAACATATCCTACAAGACATGTGTGGTTGACTGGCCTGATATTGATGTGAATGATCCCTGTTCCTCCTGCTCTTTGTCCTTTGCCACCACCTCATCCATCATTCATCACCTGAAGCTTTGTTTTAATGGGAGTCACAGAAGTGGGATAGTAGCAGGAAAAAATCCAGCAATCCTTGGAGGAGGTAGGATATGCGCCAAAACGCTGACCACCTCAGGCCTAGCGGCTACTACATACATGCGCTTGCATTCCAAGGAACAGAAAGCTAAATAGATGGATGGCCTCATGATCATGAATAATTTACTCGTTGTGTAGGAGGCCGACCACTGCTGCTGTCTACCTTCTGAACTTTGTGTTGAAGCCTGATTGACCCAGGACCCGCAATCCTCTATGTCTGGAGGACGTGTTGCATCCCAGTATCCAACTGTGTCCCGGCTTCCACAATATTAACCCAGTGTGAAGGCGTCAGTGAGATGGACCATCCCTGGCCACATTCACTTGTCCACGTGTTTGTGGTTAGGCTGTCCTTCAAATAGGGGCAGCTGGGGACCGTATATTGACACCCGGCTGCCCCCAGGCGGCTGGGGACCGTGTGTGGGCACCCGGCCGCGGGGCGGCAGGGGACCGAGTATGGACACCTGGCCGCCCCCTGGCGGCTGGGGACCAAGCGTGGACACCCGGGCGGTTGGGGACTGAGTATGGATACCAGGCCGCCGACGCAGCCATGACATGGTGGCCAGATTCCGCCTCCACATGCCTAAAAGGCCCAATTTCAAGTGCAAGCAAGCAAGCAGTATGGTATTGCAGCCTGGGGGTGGGTGGGTGGCAGGCTGCATACTTGCGCTTGCATTGCAAGGAATGGGGGCGGTACAATTGAACACTGCCCTGGGACAAGGACTTGCACGGGGATAGTTGCAAGTCTGCATCTTCTGATGCGGCAAGGATCACTTCTGATGGGCACACTTTTAGGCAGTGACCTGGGTGTCAGAGATGCTTCCAGGGGTCTTCCACGTGCTGTTCCCATTTCTTTTCAGCACTGTATGCATGTGTCACACAGCACATGGCCAGATAAGGTTGTAAAATGTTAAAATGACATTTCCCGGTGAATGCATTTGTCACGGTTGAAAGCGATACAAAAGTGCAAAAACGCATAAAAAATGTTACTTGTGAACATAGCCCAAGGTGTGGAGGAGTATTTTTGTTTTTGGTTATTTATTTTACCTTATACACAAGTCTTTACCCTGGAAAGGAAGTTCCTTAACATATTTCACAGGAAAACCGTTTCAGTTTCGTTTTTGAACGTTTTATTGTGAGCCCGTAAAAGTGGCTTAATACCTCTAACCACGTTGTTGACAGCAGTGACCTGGGGGTCAGAAATGCTTCCTGGGGCGATCCCCATGCTGTCCCCATGTCATTTGAGCACTGTCACTATCGTTTTGGGCACTTTTTAGGCTTTCTAAAGACTGCCGGGGGTGCCGCCGCAAAAATGCTCGGGTCTCCCATAGACTAACATTGGGCTTGTTGCTCGGGTCGAGAACCCGAGTATCACGGTGAGCTCGGCCCGAGCTTCGAGCACCTGAGCATTTTAGTGCTCGCTCAACACTAGTTACAATCTTTCATTGTACACTGCTCAAAAAAAATAAAGGGAACACTTAAACAACAGAATATAACTCCAAGTAAATCAAACTTCTGTGAAATCAGACTGTCCACTTAGGAAGCAACACTGATTGACAATCAATTTCACATGCTGTTGTGCAAATGGAATAGACAATAGATGGAAATTATTGGCAATTATCAAGACACCCTCAATAAAGGAGTGGTTCTGCAGGTGGTGACCACAGACCACATCTCAGTACCAATGCTTTCTGGCTGATGTTTTGGTCAATTTTGAAGGTTGGTTGTGCTTTCACACTCGTGGTAGCATGAGACGGACTCTACAACCCACAGAAGTTGCTCAGGTAGTGCAGCTCATCCAGGATGGCACATCAATGCGAGCTGTGGCAAGAAAGTTTGCTGTGTCTGTCAGCGTAGTGTCCAGAGGCTGGAGGCGCTACCAGGAGACAGGCCAGTACACCAGGAGATGTGGAGGGGGCCGTAGGAGGGCAACAACCCAGCAGGAGAACCGCTACCTCCACCTTTGTGCAAGGAGGAACAGGAGGAGCACTGTCAGAGCCCCGCAAAATGACCTCCAGCAGGCCACACATCTGCATATGTCTGCACAAACGGTTAGAAACCAACTCCATGAGGGTGGCATGAGGGCCCGACGTCCACAGATGGGGGTTGTGCTCACAGCCCAACACCGTGCAGGACGCTTGGCATTTGCCACAGAACACCAGGATTGGCAAAGTCGCCACTGGTGCCCTGTGCTCTTCACAGATGAAAGCAGATTCACACTGAGCACATGTGACAGACGTGACAGAGTCTGGAGACGTCATGGAGAGCTATCTGCTGCCTGCAACATCCTTCAGCATGACAGGTTTGGCAGTGGGTCAGTAATGATGTGGGGTGGCATTTCTGTGCTTGCCAGAGGAAGCCTGACTGCCATTAGGTACCAAGATGAGATCCTCAGACCCCTTGTGAGACCAATGCTGGTGCGGTTGGCCCTGGGTTCCTCCTAATGCAGGACAATGCCAGACCTCATGTGGCTGGAGTGTGTCAGCAGTTCCTGCAAGATGAAGCCATTGAAGCTATGGACTGGCCCGCCCGTTCCCCAGACCTGAATCCGATTGAGCACATCTGGGTCATCATGTCTCACTCCATCCACCAACGTCATGTTGCACCACAGACTGTCTAGGAGTTGGCGGATGCTTTAGTCCAGGTCTGGGAGGAGATCCCACAGGAGACCATCCGCAACCTCATCAGGAGCATGCCCAGGCATTGTAGGGAGGTCATACAGGCACGTGGAGGCCACACACAATACTGAGCCTCATTTTGACTTGTTTTAAGGACATTACATCAAAGTTGGATCAGCCTGTAGTGTGTTTTTCCACTTTAATTTTGGGGGTGACTCCAAATCCAGGCCTCCATTGGTTAATAAATTTGATTTCCATTGATGATTTTTGTGTGATTTTGTTGTCAGCACATTCAACTTTGTACAGAGCAATATATTCAATGAGAATATTTCATTCATTCAGATCTAGGATGTGTTATTTGAGTGTTCCCTTTATTTTTTTGAGCAGTGTATATCCTCTATTTATCACTGACAGTGGCACTTAATAGGCGCAATTGCCTGTGAATGCCTGTACCTGCTCCATTCGGCTTCCTGCCTCTTGCAGCACGACTGTGGGGTGCCAATGGGTCATTATGGCAGCCGTGGCCTGATGAAGGTCCCCATGACAGTCATCTTAGTCATTTTAGCTATATACTGCAATACTAGTAGTGTGGTAAAGAGAACAAACGGTCAAAGAATTGCATGGCTCAAGTTCCTTTACAGGTCCTAAAAATATCATTTGTTTTGTAAAAATATAACAAATTATTTTACCCCAAAATTTTGGAAAAGTTCAATAACTCTCCTTTTTCTCCCTTTAAAAATAAATATATAATTAACCATATTTGGTATTGCTACATCTATAAAACTTTGATCTATCAAAATATAAAATTAGTTAACCCGTTCGATAGACCAGAATTGCTGTTTTTCAATTGTTGGACCTCTCAAACAAATGCAATAAAAAGAGATCAAAATGTTGTATGTACCCCAAAATGGTAATGCATTGCTTTATTGACTGCAAAATTTACTTGTCTCAAAAAAGGCAACCAGCACAATTATTTTTTTTACAAATTTACTTCACTTAAATAATAAAAAAAAAACTTTTCAAGTTTGGTATCTCTGTAATCATACTGGCCTATAAAATCTAGCTGCACGGTCATTTTTACTACACAAACACTGTACAAAGCAAATCACATAAAACAATTTCAGTGTGGCATTTTTTTCACCATTTTTTCCACACTTCAAATAGTTTTTCTTGTTATTAATTGAAGTACCAGAAAATAGGCCCATTCCAACTGTATTTATCCTTTTAATATGTTACTTTTTTTGCAGGGCTTCTCACCTTTTTAAATTAGATCTGTAACAGGACTTTCATTTAATTTAAAAAACTTCCTGCTGATCAGCCTGAGACCGGACACAATAACTTTGGGAGAAGGAACTTATTTATAAGTGGTATTGTGGCGCCCCTGAGAGTTCAGTCGCCACAGAGGTACTGCACCTCACCCAGAGGTGTAGTGTCTCCCTTCTCTCAGGTAAGGTGGGAGTGCTGCACGGAACCCCAAACACCTGCATCCAACACTACACAGCTCCAGGCCAGCTGTAGGGGCAACATGCAGAGCGCAGCTGCTGAGCCCTGACCCTGGCTGGAGTGGGGGGAACCCATAGGTAGGGGGAACCAGTAGTGGGTGTGGGTGGAGGAAGTAGTTAGAGGGAGCACTTTTGTAGGAGTATAAAATAAGGAAGCCATCTTAGGGTGGCAGTTCAGTAGATCAGTTGAGAGTGGAGTTAGGAAGCAATTCAGAAGAACAGCTCGGGACAGTTCAGAAGAACAGTCCGGGAGCAGAGTCTTGCTCCACAAGTAGGGCCAAGTCTGGAGACCCCGGAGGGGAGCAGGGAGTAGGCTCCGTTCTAAGAAAGTATCCTAGGGGGAACGGCGCGTGCAGGACGGCACCCGTACGCCCCGCATCTGTCAGAAGACAGAGGGATCGCAGCCGCATTCTAGTCCCTTGAGGGTCAAGCAAGTCTGTGTAACTCCGACGGACAGGAGGGACTTCAGAGTACCCGAACAGGGCTGAGAGTGGGCAGCGCAGAGCAGGAGGGAGAAAGACCAGTGTGAAGACTGTTAAAATAGGAACACGAGAAAGTGGGGTTCTGCTAGGTATTCCCAAGCTGTCTGAGGAAGGATTGAACCCCTGCCCGGTGAACGCAGCGCGACGCGGGAGGCCTGCACCTTTACAGTGCACCTGTGGACTATGTGAAGAATTGTGAGTAAAATCTCGGATGACTGCACTGTACTGCCTCCGTCCCTTCTTTCATCGGTGCCATTTTTCCCCCTGCACTACAACACCCAGCGCAACCCACACTCTTACCCTTCACTGCCCTGAGGCCTGCTCCACCTGTCGGAAGCTGTCCCATCACAAGCTGCCCTAACATCTCCCTCAGAGGACTGTTGCAGCGCTGGTGATCCTCACCAGACACCACAGGTGGCGTCACGACAAATCCCCTAATAATCCCCCTTTTCAGTGACTGCCCTGGGCCACGGACCGGGCCAGCCACCGTGATATCCCCCGGCAACCGGAGGCCCGGCTGCCGAGTACTCCACGGCCCTGGGGGCGCGTCACTATCCTAGAGGAAAATGCTATAACTTTTAATTTTTGTCCAGTATCTTCAGAATGGTGGAAATAATTACATGATTTCCTAAACCATAAATGTATTAAACATATTAGCCCGAGTATTAATTCAAAATTTTTTTTAACATCTCATGGATCTTCGAATGAGAACTGATATGGCCCAGTTTACAATAACTCCTAATTAGAGATGAGCGGATCAGTTGCAATTCGAATTCGCCTCTTCGCTCGGTTTTCCCCCGTAAATCTGATTCACGGAGAAGTTATTCTCCACGACCAAGGGTTAGGCAGGGTAGGCAGCCTCCTAGACTAAGGGTGGGCTATCCCCCGAAAAGCGTTGATGTTGTATTTCTTTTAGCTGTACTGCTGATCATGTCCTCTATCATGCACATTGTGTGAATAAAAACCTATACACGGTTCATTGAGCATTTTTCAATTGTTGCACACCTTGATGTGGCATTTCCGGGCTTCAAACACCTCCAAGATGTCTTTTATGGTGAGCTGGATCTAATCTTGCACCCTCCTAGACCACCACCTCTTGTGTCTCTGAGGGAGGCGCAGTTTGAAAGATAAAAAAATAAAAATTTGACAGTGCTGTGCCTGCCCGGCACCTTCCTCCGACCACAGGCATTCAGTACAGTGATGGCTGGGGCACAGGTGTGCACAGCCTGCACCTTGACGGTCATTCCCTCCCCACTCTCAATTGCATTTGAGTCTCTAAGACGCAAATACAATAGATGCGAGCATCGCCTGGAGCAGGAGCAGGGGAGCGCTAATCAGCTCTCTGCTCCACCAGTAATTGCAGAAAGACGCAGGCTACTTTCGGCCGGCACCCTTTTGGAGGACGGTGTCACGTAGAGGACTGCAGGTGGCGCGATGACATCACTGCATTGCGCCGTCTAGATCCTACTACTATACCAGATTGAAGAGGAGATGGTGGACGGGGAGCTTTGATTAGGTGAGTATAAGCTTTTTTTTTCTTATATTATTTGGCCACTGAATGGTGGCTGTGGGGACATCATATTCTATGTGGGCTGTGGGGGACATCCTACCTGGACTATGGGGACATTATGCTGCATAGGGGACATTATATTGGGGGTCTGTGTGGGACATTGGGACATTATACCAAAGGTCTGTGGGGGACATAATATTATATGGGGGCTGTGGGGAACATTATAACTGGGCTGTGGGGACATCATACTGTTTAGGTGGTTGTAGGGACATCACACTGTTAAGGGGCTGTAGGGGACATTACACTGGGAGTTGGGTACATTATACTGTGAGTTGTAGTGACATAATATTGTACAAGGGGCTGTGGGGATATCATACTGTATAGGTGGCTGTGTTGACCAAACTGCATATGGTGCTTTATGGGACTTTATACTGGGGTCTGTGAAGAACCTACTGTATTGGAGGCTGTTAGAGACCTTATATTGGGGTTTGTGGTGCCCATACTGTATAGGAGGCTATGGGAGACATTATACTGGGGGCTGTGTTGACCATACTGTATAGGGCACTGTGGGTGTTATTATACTGTGTACAATGGGCTATAGGGGCCATTGTACTGTATGGAGGACTGTAGGCCATCATTTTGTGGGGCCACCTTGCTATATGCGTGACTATGGTCGACATCATACTATATGATTTACTGTGGTGTACTATATGGGGGGCTTTTGTGGATATCATACTGTATGAGCCACTATAGCAACCATCATAAGGTATGGGGGATAGTGTGAGGAGCGGGTACAGTTGGAGAGGGCAGCAAGGTATGAAGTATGAAGGCACAGTATGGAGAAGGGCACAGTATGGAGAGAGGTTAGCATGGTGGGGAGACAGTATGGAGCTATTGAGAGTGTTACCGAAAACAGTGGAGAGGGGACATTCATAGTATATGCTGTGGTTCATAAGGGCAGATGGTGTATTATAGCTGATAATTGGCAGACAACGTGGTGGTTATATATCATTTGAGGCTTATTTAGTGCAAAGTATGGACAGATATTTTTATGCAAACGGCATTATAATAAAACTCTTATTTTTAAGGGCACTATGTTGGGATGTGCTGCAGAAGACCAGAGAAGAGGTAAATCTATAGAGTTGAGCTGTGGATGTGAAAAGTCATTATTGCATCTGGACAACATGGGGATGAAAAGAAAGAGAATGACTCAATCAGAGAAAATGTCACCTATAAAGGTACCTGGATGTAAATATTTATTTGTGATACTGCCTGTGTCTCATAAGTACTGTGTTCCTGTATAGTCCGCAGTCAGATGTTGGCTGGTAGCAATATCTCCCAGTATCTCCTTACCATTGTTCAAAACATACTGGGAGTTGCAGGTTCATGTGATTCAAAAGTATATGGGGCTGACCTGACATTACATTTGATCGCTTTACTAAGCTTGGTTTTTGCATTCAAGTACTGTATTTATGGTGGTTCTGGTGGTGTATTCATGTACCGATGGTGGTTCTGGTAACCTATATATTTACTGATGATGGTTTTGATTACGTATTCATCTGCTATGGATGGTGCTTGTGTTCTATTTTTGTACTGATGATGATTTCAGTTTTGTATTCATGTACTGATGATAGCTCTGGTGATGATTACACTACAAAAATCACTATCAGTACATGAATACATCACCAGAACTGTCATAGAGAAAATTGTAAAATCCATAAAGACATCTCCGGAGCGGGGACATATCACCCTGACACTGAACACATGGGATTAATTATAACTGGGGAAGTAAGGAAGAGCTGACACTTCAACCTCCATTGAAGTAGGACCTTCTGCCATGAACAGGTGACGCGCCCCCAGGGCCATGGGGTACTCGGCAGCCGGGCCTATGGATGCCGGTCTGGGGAATATCACGGTGGCTGGCCCGGTCCGTGACCCAGGGCTGTCAGTGCAAAAAGGGGATATTTTTAGATGAGGTTTTTGGGATTGTTCGTGACGCCACCTGTGGAATGTGGCAAAAAGGGGGTGCCGCCGCTGGGGTGCAGTCCTCTGGATCTGGTGTTACGGCAGCAGTGATGGTGTGGCTCTCCACAGGTAGAGCTTGCTCCAGGGCAGTGTAAGGCGGTGAAGGTTGCGCTGGGCGTTGTAGTGCAGGGGGAAAGATGGCACAGGCGAAATAATGGACAGAGGCGGTGCGGTGCAGTCATCCGAGTCTTTACTCACAGTTCTTTAGTTCCTCAGGGTGCACTGTCAGCTTACAGCCTCCCGCGTCGCGCTGCGTTCACCAGGCAGGGGTTCAGCTCTTCCTCAGGCAGATTAGGAGGACCTGGCAGAACCCCACTTTTTCGTGTTCCTAGCTAGATCGACTTCACTCTGGGTCTTTCTCCCTCCTGCCCTGCGCTGCCCACTCTCAATCTCGCTCGGGTGCTCTGAAGTCCCTCCTGTCCATCGGAGTTCACAGACCTTCTTGACCCTCACGGGGATTATAATGCGGCTTCGGCAACTGACAATATAAGCCAGAAGCCTCCGGTTTTTCCAGCCGGGACTTGAAATACACGACTTGGCCAGGGGCCGGTCCCCTTCTTGTGGCCTACGATCCCTCTGTTTTCTGACAGATGCGGGGCGTACGGGTGCCGTCCTGCACTCGCCGTACCCCCTAGGATCCCTTCAACAGAACGGAGCCTACTCCCTGCTCCCCTCCTGGGCCTCTGACACTAAGCCCGTGTTGTGGAGCAGAGCTCCTACTGAGAATCTGCTCCCAGACTGTTCTTCTGAACTGTCCTTTCACTACTGTCTGAACTCAACTCCCTCTCTACTAAAATGGCTTCCCATTATATACCTACTACCATGGTGCTCCTCTAAACGGCTTCCTCCACCCAAACCGACTACTGGTTCCCCCTACCTTTGGTTCTCCCAACTCCAGCCAGGTACAGGGCTCAGCAGGAAACACATTGCATCTTGCCCCTCCAGCCGGCCTGGAGCAGTGTAGTGTTGGATGCAGGTGTTGGGGTTCCGGGCAACAATCACCTCCTTACCTGAGAGAAGGAGACACCACACCGCTGGGTGAGATGCAGTACCTCTGTGGCGACTGAACCCTCAGGGGTGCCACACAGGTAATTAAAACAATGGATCTCTGAGAACCAGCAAACAAGTCTGGGATTCATATACTCAGAGGCAGATAAAAATAAAAAGTTTTATATCCAGCTTACCTTTTGTGGTTAGTGTTTCTCTGGAGGTGCAAAGACTGGAAGCCTGTGTTGGCAGCAGGGTGGAACAATTGCTGGAGAAAATAGGTGTATCCAGCACCAATTCCAGGGTAGTGAGTTTAAAAACTGGAGTTCATCATAAACCTGATTAAAAAAATATCATCCTAAAAAATAGCACTTTTCAGTGGCATGCACATCTGACGAGTTTCGAACTATGTGTTCTTATACATAGTGTGACATAGTATGGCGCTAGATGTTAGTTAAATAGTGTGGAACATAGGATATGACATGGATGAATACCTGATACTTTATGAATATGTATGAGCGTGAGAGAAAGTCACTAATAGATATACATCAAATAATTTTTTATGTTCATACCATTTGGCATTCTGCTGTTTAATTTTAAAATCCATGAAGCTTCTTTATATTTCAAACTATGTAATCTATCGCCACCTCTCTTAGAAGGAGGAATTTTCTCTATAGCATTAACCCTTAAATGGCTGACATCTTGTCACACACAGTGTGGGAAAGACTAAGTACAACACAAAGGGATGAGGGGAAGGAGGCCCAAACACTAGGGAAAGGGGGAGTGGAGACCCCTAGGCAGATATGACACCCTGCCTACCCTACCGTCCCTATATTGGTTCCACATTAATCGCCAAGCAGGCAACCTAAGCCCTGTATATTCCTAGAGGTAAGCCCTAGATAGGGGGGGTGAGCACTGGTCAGTCCCCACTATAAACTAAAGACAATATGTGAGACAAACAAAGGGGGGAAACTTAGTTTGAGCAGACACCAGAGAGATAACACCAAACATCCTCCAAGGGCACAAGTAAGGAAGCTAGCCGACTGCTGTAGCTCCAAGCCTTCACAAGGGGAAATGTGAATATCACCGGCGATCCCCTACAGCAGACTAAGAGTTTATAAACACGCAGACCAGGTGTGTCAATCAGAGCAGGAGGGAGGTTGCCGCTGTGTCCAAATGTGAGAAGGATTTAGGAAGACGTCTGCAATGCCAAACGCAGTGACCTTCTACAGCCAGATGCAGAGCGACTGTCACATCTGACACACCCGTGACAGTCCCCCCCTTCTACGAGTGGCCTCCAGACACTCAGGACTAGGTTTCTCAGGATAAGAGGTGTGGAATGAATGCACCAGCCTGGGGGCATTCACCTCTGATGCTGAAACCCACATCCTTTCCTCTGGACCATAACCCTTCCAATACACCAAGTATTGTAGGAAACGACATTGGAGACGAGAATCTACAATCCTCGAAATCTGAAACTCCATATTACCATCAACCATTATTGGGGGCGGCAGTAGGGGTGAGTATTCAAGAGGTTCCACATATTTCTTGAGCAGACACCTTAAGGGCCTGAGGTAGCTCGAGAATAAACGCTGCTGGGTTTATGACGGCCGTTATTTTATAGGGACCAATAAATCTAGGTCCCAGCTTCCAAGAAGGAACCTTCAACTTTATATTCCTTTTAGACAACCACACAAAGTCATTCACATTCAGGTCTGGACCTGGCAAGCGTCTCCTGTCAGCCATACATTTGTACCTGTCTCCCAAATGTTCCTCCTCAGGAATTCCCAAAGCCCCTCCCCCACTAAAAGTACCAAACTGTGGATGGTAACCATATGCACCAAAGAACGGTGACCTGCTGGCAGATTCTTGACGACGATTATTAATAGCAAATTCTACGAGCGGTAAGTAGCATGTCCAATCCTCCTAATTTTCGGAGACAAAACACCTGAGGTAAGTCTCCAAATTGTGATTAACATGCTCGGTCTGTCCATTCGACTGAGGATGAAAGGCAGAGGAAAAGGACAGCTGCACCCCCAGTCGAGAACAGAATGCTTTCCAGAACTTGGAAACAAACTGGGTCCCCGATCTGAGACCACATCGGAGGGAACCCCGTGAAGCTTCACAATCTCATTTATAAACACCTGAGCAAGTGTCTTGGCATTCGGAAGTGCAGGTAATGCGACAAAGTGAACCATTTTACTGAACCTATCTACAACCACCAAAACCACAGTTTTGCCTCCAGATACCGGTAGGTCAGTAATAAAATCCATGGACAAGTGTGTCCATGGCCAGCTGGGAATAGGTAGCGGAACAAGAGTACCAGACAGACGGGTATGCAATACTTTAGAACGCGCAAATACTACAAACAGATACATGTTCAGCCACATCCGGATGCAATCACGGCCACCAAAAAAGATGAGAAAGGAGGTCCACAGTTACCTTACCACCTGGATGACCAGCAAGCAGAGTTGTGATGTTCCTTAATTACTTTGCGGTGCAGATTAGATGGTACAAATAACCTTCCTGAAGGGCAGGAGGTAGGCGCATCCCTCTGAGCCTCCAACACCTCACCCTCCAGTTCGGGATATAATGCCTAAATGACTACCACCTTCTGTAAAATCTGGGCAGGGTTCTCATGGTCACCACCACCAGGGAAGCTCCGGGACAAAGCATCAGCCTTGACATTTTTGACCCCTGGACGGAAAGTGACAACAAAATTTAACCTAGTAAAAAACAGGGACCATCTAGCTTTTCTAGGGTTGAGACGTTTAGCCAATTGAAGACATGACAGGTTCTTATGGTCAGTGATAACAGTAATTGGATGAACAGCCCCCTCCAACCAATGTCACCATTCTTCGAACAACCATTTAATCGCCAAAAGCTCTCTATTACTCACGTCATAATTTCTCTCAGCCGAAGATAATTTCTTAGAAAAGAAAGCGCATGGATGCCATTTACCAGGGGACCGACCCTGAGACAACACAGCCAAAACCCCCACATCGGACCATCAACTTCCACAATAATGGATTGGGAAACATCAGGTTGACTGAGTATAGGTGCCATGGCAAAACAGCTCTTTAGGGACGAAAAAGCCTGCAGGGCGGCATCTGACCATTTGGAAAAATCAGACCCCTTCCTTGTCATGTCAGTGAGGAATTTCACAATTACTGAAAAATTTTGGATGAATTCCCGGTAAAAATTAGTAAAGCCCAAAAAAAGTTGTAGAGCCTTCACGTTCTCGGGATGGTCCCAATCAAGGACAGCACGAATCTTCTCCGGATCAATCCGAAAACCTGAAGTTGACAACAAGTACCCAAAAAACTGCACCTCCTGGATGGCAAAAACACACTTTTCTAGTTTGGCATATAGATTGTTAACACTTAATATCTGAAGCACCTGTCTAACATGCTCCCAATGTGTCTCAAAATCAGGTGAGTAAACCAAAATATCATCCAGATAGACCACCACAAACCTAAAAACCTTTCCAAATGATGGAAAATATCATTATTGAAATGCTGGAACACTGCAGGTGCATTGGTCAGACCGAAAGGCATAACCAGACTCTCGAAATGTCCTTCAGAGTTATTGAATGCTGTTTTACATTCATCCCCCTCTCTGATTCTAACCAGATTGTAGACTCCCCTTAAATCCTATTTGGAGAACACCTTAGCTCTTACAACCTGGCTGAACAAATCTGGAATCAGAGGAAGAGGGTATGGATCCTGGATGGTAATTTGATTTAATTACCGCCATCTTTTTTCTTCACGAAGAAGAACCATGCCGCCGCGGGCGATGATGAGGGTCTGATATGTCCCTTCTTCAGACTTTTCATAAAGAAATCCTTAAACAGTTGTCTTGGCAGTAATCTCCCTACTCAACGATCTCCCTGGATTGTCAATCTACCAAAGGATTAAGTTTCACCAACCAAGGTAGACCCAAAACAACTGGGGTGGAAAGACCATCCAGGACATAGCAAGGAATTATGGAAAAATGCAAGAGCGCAATAGGGTCTTATCCAATTAAATGTTACATAAAAATATTAAAAACTGCTCACCTAGTAGGGTTGTGTGGGACACAACACCTATAAAGCCTGGACTCCAAATGCTGCAGCTTCCTATGGATATTTCAGAGATAGATGCTGGGAAATGAAGTTGTTTCTGTGCTCTCTGGAGTCACGACAAATCATTAGTATGAATAAAAATGTAGGTTTATTGTCTACGCGTTTCAGAGTCCACCGACTCCTTCCTCAGGACAACCATACATAACTTATTTACGCGTTTCAGAGTCCACCGACTCCTTCCTCAGGACAACCATACATAACAACAGGTTAATCCACATACATGGTATAAATACAAGGGGGGAAAAAAAATTCAAAACAGCCATCAAAGAACAAAGGGAGGGGTGTGTGCAATCACATGCCTATTACCGTCACATGTTTAGAACAGACCATCTGAAGATATGCAAATTGCAAGTATTTTCTACTAGGTAGGGACAATGAACATATGTTGAAATCTGCCAAAACCCAAATAATTAAATAAATAAAATAGGGAGTGGATTGCTACCTGTAGAGCAATAGATTGGTACAATTAACAATTGTGCTAGTGGGTTTATACAGGTTCAAATGACCTGGTAACTAGAATTATATCTGTAAATAATTTAGAATTATTGAATGGGTCGCTCCTCATGTTCTGATATATGTTTTAATGGTTTTATAAAAATATAATATTAATATCCATGTTCATTTTATTTATTTCAATTTTAATAAAATTAACTAAAAACACTTCTTTGAGCTCACCCTCCACTGTCTGAGGAGCAGGTACAGAAAATGGAGAATCAAGAGAATGAGCCGATCGCTGCAGGAGGACACTCTGAGATGGAGTTTCCTTCACTACTACGTTCAAAGAGTGAGGTCAAATGAGTTCAATAGTGGGAGAATCTGCTGTGTTCACACATAGCAGCCTGAACAGAAATGAAAAGGCAATAAACCAGGATCATGGACAGAATCATGAGTTCCGGTGAAATAGAATGAATAATTTCTCAAGTACTGGTGTCTGTTTTTTGTGACTGTTTAATGTATAAATAATGTTAATTCTATTTATATTGTCCTTTAATTAAAAAAACTCACTTGTTTGAGTGAAGGGAATTCTAGGTTCAGACTTCACTGCCTGTAGAACAGGAGGCAGCGAATCAAACAGAACGACATTGCACCAGGCCTGGGAGTCCCCTCACTCTGAGCTCAGAAAGTGCGGTGAATGCCGGTGAAGCAGCTTGGACAGCAGTTTTGTTTTTTTGGGGGGATAGTTGATGGTATATTATAAATCTAGATGGAAAGATATGAAAAGGGGAGGGATGGGGAGGAACTGAACATATAAAAGGGCACAAAATTAATATACAGTGGTGGCCAAAAGTATTGGCACCCCTGCAATTCTGTCAGATAATACTCAGTTTCTTCCTGAAAATGATTGCAATCACAAATTCTTTGGTATTATTATCTTCATTTAATTTGTCTTCAATGAAAAAACACAAAAAGAATTGTCCTAAAGCCAAATTGGATATAATTCCACACCAAACCTAAAAAAGGGGGTGGACAAAAGTATTGGCACTATTTGAAAAATCACGTGATGCTTCTCTAATTCGTGTAATTAACAGCACCTGTAACTTACCTGTGGCACCTAACAGGTGTTGGAAATAACTAAATCACACTTGCAGCCAGTTAACATGGATTAAAGTTGACTCAACCTCTGTCCTGTGTCCTTGTGTGTACCACATTGAGCATGGAGAAAAGAAAGAAGACCAAAGAACTGTCTGAGGACTTGAGAAACCAAATTGTGAGGAAGCATGAGCAATCTCAAGGCTACAAGTCCATCTCCAAAGACCTGAATGTTCCTGTGTCTTCCGTGCACAGTGTCATCATGAAGTTTAAAGCCCATGGCACTGTGGCTAACCTCCCTAGATGTGGACGGAAAAGAAAAAATTGACGAGAGATTTCAACGCAAGATTGTGCGGATGGTGGATAAAGAACCTCGACTAACATCCAAACAAGTTCAAGCTGCCCTGCAGTCCGAGGGTACAATAGTGTCAACCTGTACTATCCGTCGGCGTCTGAATGAAAAGGGATTGTATGGTAGGATACCCAGGAAGACCCCACTTCTTACCCTGAGACATAATAAAGCCAGGCTGGAGTTTGCCAAAACTTACCTGAGAAAGCCTAAAACGTTTTGGAAGAATGTTCTCTGGTCAGATGAGACAAAAGTAGAGCTTTTTGGCAAAAAGCATCAACATGGAGTGTACAGGAAAAAGAGGCATTCAAAGAAAAGAACACTTTCCCTGCAGTCAAACATGGCGGAGGTTCCCTGATGTTTTGGGGTTGCTTTGCTGCCTCTGGCACTGGACTGCTTGACCGTGTGCATGGCATTATGAAGTCTGAAGACTACCAACAAATTTTGCAGCATAATGTAGAGCTCAGTGTGAGAAAGCTGGGTCTCCCTCAGAGGTCATGGGCCTTCCAGCAGGACAATGACCCAAAACACACTTCCAAAAGCACTATAAAATGGTTTGAGAGAAAGCACTGGAGACTTCTAAGGTGGCCAGCAATGAGTCCAGACCTGAATCCCATAGAACACCTGTGGAGAGATCTCAAAATGGCAGTTTGGAGAAGGCACCCTTCAAATATCAGGGACCTGGAGCAGTTTGCCAAAGAAGAATGGTCTACAATTCCAGCAGAGCATTGTAAGAAACTCATTGATGGTTACCGGAAGCAGTTGTTCGCAGTTATTTTGGCTAAAGGTTGTGCAACCAAGTATTAGGCTGAGGGTGCCAATACTTTTGTCCTGCCCTTTTTTGGAGTTTTGTGTGAAATGATCAATGATTTGATTTTTGCTTCATTCTCTTTTGTGTTTTTTCCTTGCAAGCAAATTAAATTAAGATAATAAGACCAAAGAATTTGTGATAGAAATCATTTTCAGGAAGAAATTGAGTATTATCTGACAGAATTGCAGGGGTGCCAATACTTTTGGCCACCACTGTATTATATTATAGGTAAATATAACCCAACCTTAGGTGGATCTCTCTGGACAAATTTGAAAAGTGAACCAAAGGGTAGACAGAGGGGTCAGATAATGTACATATATATAATTAATCAGCTATACAGATTTTTATAGAATTATGCATGAAACCTGTGTAAGGGATATATAGATGGTGTCTAGTTGAATATATCTGTAACCTCATTTAATCCAAAGGGCTTCAAGGTGTTTAATCGATAAATCCAGTAGATTTCTTTCCTATTAAGTTGTTGGATACGATTTACAGTGTCACTCGGTATATGCTCAATAGGAGTGATTTTAAGGGTTCTAAAGTCTTTATTATGAGATATTGCATAATGTCTGGATAGACCGTGTTGTAGAAAACCTTTAGTGATGTTGGACCTATGTTTGTTTAATCTGTTGTGTAGGGGCTGGATTGTTCTCCCTACATACTGTTTATCACGGGACATTGTATTAGATAGATAACAAAGCTAGATTGACATGTTAAAGAGCTTTTTATCGGGAACATTTCATTAGTACTTGTGGACATGAAGGAGGAGGTTTTGTGTATAATAGACCTCTAACAGAGGCATCTAGCTGTATTGCATTTGAAAACACCATGAAAAGGTTCCCTCAGACATAATTGTCTTCCATTATTACTTGATTTTGTGCGTATTCGACTAGGTGCTATAATATTCCTGATGGTCGGTGCTCTCCGGAATGTAATACCAGGAATTCTTGGCAGATATGGACCAAGAATTGGGTCCCCTAGCATTATGTGCCAGTGGTCTTTTAGGATATTGCATATTTCATTACTTGCTGAACTAAAGGTGGTAATGAGATTAAATTCATGCTTGTTCTCAGGGGGTGCAGATGCCTTGTGCAACAAACTGTCCTGACTAATGATTTTTGTAGCATTAAATCAGTTTTTTATTAGCTTCCCTGGGTTTTTTATTAGCTTCTTGTTCCACAAACCTATTTTGTAAAATATTTGCCTGGGATAGGAAATCAGAATCAGAGGTACAGTTTTTTTTTTATTCTTTTAAATTGGTTAATAGGTATATTTCTTAACCATTTCTGATAGTGACTACTTTTATAATGTATGTAGCCGTTGGAGTCTACTTCAATGTTCAATGTTGGAGTACAAGGCTGATACGTCCATTGTTAAAAAAACATATGAGTTTTTCAATTCCAAAACATGCAATAAGCTAATTAATTCCGTAGAGTCTCTAATGTAACTACAGTAGACAGATTACATACGTGTGGTTTCATGATTTTGTCTATATAAGCAGACAAATTACTTGTTAAAGACCCGATGCCCGAGATGATCGGACAGCCAGGAGGATTCAGAAGATCTTTGTGAACCTTAGGCAGGTGGTAGAAAAACGGGATTGTAGGAGATCTGTTGATCAGAGACGTCTTTTCTTTCTTATTTAAAACATTCATAGTAGTTGCCTTTTCAACAAGAGTATTATACTGGCTGGTTATATGGGGAAAGGGGTCAGTTATGATCTCTTAGTGATATACAGGGTCGGACAAAATTCTGTTTGCTTCCTTACAATAATCGGTGGTATTTTGGATAACAATACCCCAACCTTTATCCACCAATCTGATAATGATGTTGGTATTATTCCGGAGAGATCGCAGAGCTGCTCTCTCTTGGGCTGTCAAATTTTTTGTTTTATTTTTTAGTGTATGGGAGATCTTAAATTTGTTCAATACCAGATCACAGAAAGTACTGATATACTGCCCTTTGCTATCTATGAGATAGTTATGTATGGTTATCCTGAGGAAGGAGTCTGTGGACTCTGAAAAGCATAAACAATAAACCTACATTTTTATCCATACTAATGTTTTGTTGTGACTCCAGAGAGTGCAGAAACAACTTCCTTTCCCAGTATCTATCTATAGCAAGGAATATCACAATTGTAACATCCCTGGCGGCGTGCTGGCATGGCTTACCACCTCCCACCATGCAAGACCGCCATCCTACCTATCAGTCCAGGCTGCTCACTTTGCTCCAGTACCTGCGGTGCCTCTTGTCTGATAGCTTAGGGCGGCGGCGCGGTTACTGCCTGATTCTTATAGTTACTGTGTGCGCACTCCTAATGCCTCCCCAGCCTATTGCTGTGAGTCACTGGATACTTAAACCCCCTCCACCCAGTAGGAGGTACCTGAGCAACACTTTCTTTCAGTGTGTTCTGTGCAACTGAATTGCCAGGTCCTGTCCTGTATCTTGTCTGTTTACGCCACCCTGGGAGCTGTATACCCAGGCCTGTTACCTGTATCAGTGACTTCTAGTCTATTCCGCCACCCTGGGGGCTGTATACCCAGGCCCGTTATCTGTATCTGTGACTTCTAGTCTGTTCCGCCACCCTGGTAGCTGAGTTCCCAGGCTCGTCCCTGTATCTTGTTCAGTTCCTGTCTGAACTGTGTCCTAGCCCATTACCTGTTTGTCTCTATGTCCGTACCTGCCCTTTTCCTGCAGTGTCTGAACCTGCACCTAACTCCAACTCGTTGTCTCTGTACTTCTGTTTGTGAGTTTTGTGTCCACTCACTACTTCATTGTAAGTACCTTGTGTGTATCTGGTTCTGCTTGTCCCCTTTCCCTGCCTCCGTATCTACCTCCTGTGTTCTAACTATCTTCCTGTATTTTCCAGTCTGTTCCATGTGAACTGAGCCCTGTCCTGTCTGCCTGCACCTTCTGCTCTGTTCTGCTCTGCTTGTCCACTGCACCTGCAGTTTCGCTCTGCTCTGCTTGTCCACCGCACCTGCTGTTTTGCTCTGCTCTGCTTGTTTACCACATCTGTGGTTTCGCTCTGCTCTGCTTGTTCACCACATCTGCGGTTTCGCTCTGCTCTGCTAGTCCACCGCACCTGCGGTTTCGCTCTGCTCTGCTTGTCCTCCGCGCCTGTGGTTCTGCTCTGCTAGTCCACCACAGCCGCGGCTCTGTTCCTGTATCCCAGTCTGTACTAGTCCCTATCCAGCCTGCGTTCATACCTGCCAGTATCTGCCAGTCTGCATACCAGCCGTGCCTGCCAGTACCTGCCTGTCTGTATACCAGCCATGCCTGCCAGCACCCGCCTGTCTGCATACCAGCCGTGCCTGCTAGCACCTGCCTATCTGCATACCAGCTGTGCCTGCCCGTTCCTGCATTCCCCTGGTGTGGGTTAACAGCTGTGACCGGGGTCTGACCTGGAGTAGCACCTGGTCCCTCTGCTCGGTTCCTCCCTGGTTCATGGGGTCGACTGAGCCGCCGTGCGACCTTGGTCGGACCAAGTTGATACTTAGTCACTCCCCTCCAGGCACTCCTCGGTTCATGGTCCAGTGGGATCACTAACCACGCTCATGCCAGTCAGTCCAGGCGTGTGCATAATAACAATGAACAGACCCCACCCTTAGTTTTACACCATGTACAATCTGAGTCAGAACTTTCTGTGTAAGTGGCGCTGAGTCGATGGCGAAGATGGGAATGGGCTTAGCTAAAGTACAGCAAGCAAGACCATGAGTTCTCACAAACTCAACATCAACCATACTGACTCCATCACTGTCAACAAGCACAGACATTTTCTTGGTTTTGCTCTCTAGCACCACCTCTGCTGTCAAGACAAACCGGGAACTGCAGGTTGATGATAAATGCACCCCTTGCTTATCCAACTCCAGACTACCAAGGGTTAATCAATTTTCCTTTTGCTTAGGAATCGAAGGACAGGCCCCAATAAAATGTCCCTTTTTTCCACACAAAAAAACACACGCCCTTCTTTTTGCGGTTCTCCGGGAAAATGTACAATGCAGAGGTACCCCCTAACTGCATGGGTACCTCTACCTCCCCCGTACTGGTTCACCGCCAGACCACCTCCCCGGCAAAGAAGCACCACCCTTAAAAGAAAGCTCCGGAGAAGATGGTCTCACCCACCTATCCCGAAGGCGTCTATCAACATGTATAGCCAACGACATGGCAGCCTCCAAGGACTCTGGGGTTTCATACATTGCCAAAGCATCTTTCAACTTTTCAGTAAGGTCCTGACAAAATTGGCTTCTACGACCTGGGTCCTTCAATTTTGTATCAGTTGCCCATCTGCAAAATTCGGAGCTGTACATCTCCACTGACTGATTCCTCTGATGAAGGCGACACAACCTGGACTCAGCCAAGGAGATTCGGTCAGGGTCATCATAAATGAGGGCCAGAGCCCCGAAAAACCCCTCCACAGACTGGAGACAAACCGAACCCTGCGGCAAAGAGAAAGCCCAGGATTGAGGATCTCCTTGCAGCAGTGAGATCACAACTCTTTGCTCCTCACCTCCTGAGGAGTAAGGACGAAGTTAAAAATACAGTTTGCAAGCTTCCTTGAACACAAAAAACTTGTCCCTACCTCCTGAAAACCTGTCCAGGAGGGCAACCTTGGGTTCAATCTGGACCAGCCTACCTGCAGAGACCCCAACATTAGGGACCTGCAGCCGCTGCTGCTGAACCTCATAGTGGAGTTCAGTCACCTCCAGGGAAAGCCTGTGCAGCTGCTCTGACAGCTCAGCAATGGAGTCCATGAACTAAAAAAAAAAAACACACATCAAAAAAAACATGTGTCAGTTTATTTTATATATATATGCACGGCCAGTGATATTGTCACACACAGTGTGGGAAAGACTAAGTGCAACACAACGGGATGATGGGAAGGAGACCCAAACATTAGGGAAAGGGGGAGTGAAGATCCCTAGGCAGATATAATGACACCCTGCCTACCCTACCGTCCCTATATTGGTTCCACACCAATCGCTGAGCAGGAAACCTAAGCCCTGTATATCCCTAGAGGTAGGCCCTAGATAGGGAGGGGGTGAGCACTGGTCAGTCCCCACTATAAACTAAAGACAACAAAGGAAGACAAACAAAGGGGGAAAACTTAGCTTGGACAGACACCAGAGAGATAACACCAAACATCCTCCAAGGGCACCAGAGAGGAAGCTAGCCGACTGCTGTAGCTCCAAGCCTTCATAAGGGGAAATGTGAATATCACCAGTGACTCCCTGCAGGAGACTGAGACTGTGGTAAAGTGACATGCTCAGCTGTATGCGGAGGTAAACACAGTATACTGTCTCTTTAAATTTTGGGGCTAGTTTATTCAGCAGGCATAAACTACCCTGTAGTCCACAAAGAAAGCACAGCCCATTCGGCTAAAGAGACAAAACAAAATACAAAACTTGCAGCACTGTCCGTATCTCGGGCCAAGATCTGGCCATTCACAGTTAAGCTCTCATGGTTCAGCACAGCACTTGTGAGCTCCTCTGTGGAGCAAGATTTCCCCAGGTACTGACCACACCTGGGTTTCAGCCTAGACACTCCCTGGATTGGAGATAGAGTGAATAACGTCCCGCCCTGCACTACGTTGTCCACTAAAAACATTCCCTTGTAAACGCGGTCCTGTTAACTCTCTCTACACTTAATGTGCAAGGGAAACTTTCATGTTTTCACATCACTGAGGCTAAGAGTCTGTGACACATATCTCCCTTCCGACACACTACCAGCTGCTTTGTCATATATTCCCCCCTCGGCCCAAATCCAGGGGTTTTGGCACCTTCACTCGTCAGACAGGGAAGTCTGGACACTGCATTGGCATTAGCATGCACTTTCCCGGGCCTGTGTTCCACCACAGAACTAAAGTCCTGGAGGGCCAGGAACCACCTGGTCACCCAGGAATTTTTCTCCATCCTTTCCCTCATCCACCTCAGGGGGGCATGGTCTGAGACCAGTCTGAATTTGCAGCCTAACAGGTAGTAGCTAAGGGTGTCAACCACCCACTTGATGGCCAGGCACTCCTTTTCTACAATTGCATATTTGTAGGCCGAGAGTTTTCTGCTCAGGTACAGAATGGGGTGGCCCTCCCCATTTACCTCCTGCTATGCCGACGTCTGAGGCATCCGTCTGGAGCACAAACTCTTTCCGGAAGTCAGGTGCTATTAAGACCGACTGGTTACATAGGACGTTTTTCAGCTCCTGAAACGCTATCTCTGCCTCAGAAGACCACTTTCGCTATTGTGGCAAAATTCGGGATAAGCCGCCGATAATACCCCACGATTCCCAGAAAGGCCCGTTCCTGTTTCTTGGAGGCCGGTTCTGGATTGCATCCACCTTGTTCATTTTTGGCTTTATTTTGCCCCTTCCAACCATATAGCCCAAGTATTTTGCCTCTTCCTTTCCTATGGTGCATTTCCTTGGGTTTATTGTAAACCCGGCATTTCTCAATGCATCCAGTACTGCCGGGACCTTCTAGAGGTGAGTTCCCCAATCTGGGCTGAAAATCATGATGTCGTCCAGGTAAGCGGACACATATTTTTTATGTGAGCCCAAAATCCGGCCCATGGCCCTCTGAAAGGTACCTGGTGCTCCCTGTAGTCCGAACGGCATCCTGGTGTACTGAAAACACCCATCGGGTGTAGAGAAGGCAGTTTTCTCCTTGGCACCTGGGGCCAGGCGAATTTGCCAGTACCCTTTCACTAGGTAGTGATGTACCTGGCAGGCCCCAGCATCTCAATAAGCTAATCGACCCGGGGCATTGGGTAGGCGTCAAACTTGGACACGTCGTTTAGCTTCCTGTGTTACGGATCAGGGTGGTGGAACCTCTGTGCTGCGGTGCAAGGATGGACCAGAGGGGCGTAACTAGGTATCAACTCGGACCGACCAAGGTCGTACGGCGGCTCAATCGACTCCGTGACCAGGGAAGGACCGAGCAGAGGGACCAGGTGCTACTCTGGGGACTGACCTTGTATGAGAGTGTGGCGCCCCTGAGGGTTCAGTCGCCACAGAGGTACTGCACCTCACCCACAGGTGTGGCATCTCCTTCTCTCAGGTAAGGATGGAGTACTGCCCCGGGACCCCAACACCCGCATTCAACACTACACTACTCCAGGCTGGCTGGAAGGGCATTATGCACTTCTTCTGCTGCCCTGTCCCTGGCTGGAGTGGGGGAAACCAAAGTGAGGGGGAACCAGTAGTGGGTGTGGGTGGAGGACGTAGAACAGGGGAGCACTTAGAGAATAGATATATAAAAAGGGCCATCTTAGTGAGTTCAGTGCAGTTCAGCCAGTGAGTAGTAAGGAGAGGAGAGGAGGGGAGCAGAGTCTCTTCAGGAGCTCTGCTCCATAGTGGGGCCTAGCGAGAGAGGCCCAGGAGAGGAGTGGGAGCAAGGGAGGAATGCTCTGGGAACAGAAGGGATCCTGGGGGGTACGGTGAGTGCAGGACGGCACCCGTACGCCCGAATCTGCCAGGCATCAGAGGGATCAGGCCGCAAGAAGGGAACCGGTCCCTGGACCAGCCGTGTTACTCCAGGTCTCGGCTGAAAAACCAGAGGCTTCTGCACTTCCATGGTGCAGTTGCCACAGCCTCACCCTAGTCGCCGTGAAGGGCACCAAGTAGGTCTGGGAACTCCAGGTTGCCCAGAGGGATCTCAGAGTACCCGATCGGGACTGTGTGTGGGGAGCGCAGGGCAGGAGGGAGAAGACCCAGCGCTGGGAAGTCGGTCAAGGAAGGAACATAAAGAAAGGGGGTCCCGTTAAGTGCTTCTGATACACCTGAAGGAGTGCTGAACCCCTGCCTGGCAAACGCAGTGCGACGCGGGAGTCTGACACCTGGACAGTGTACCCGAGGAACCTAAAAAGAACTGTGAGTAAACTCGGATGACTGCACTCCACTGTCTCTGTCAGTTATTTCCACCACGCTACTGCGCCTGCACTACAACACCCAGCATCACCATCTGCATCCCTTCCATCAACCCTGCCCCGGGAGCCCGCTCCGCCTGTGGGGAGCAGAAACATCCCAGCTGCCATCCCCCCGGAGGCAGCGCCGGTACTCATTACCGGGAGCCACAGGTGGCATCACGAGACAAAAACTGTTAACAAACCCCTTTTAAAGAGAGACCCCAGGGAACGGGCCAGGGAGCCGACTGCCGTGACATCCCTCAGAAGGTCAAGGCCCGGGTACCGAGTCTCCCCCATATCCCCCTGGGCGAGTCAAGAGCAGGTGACTCCCACGGGTCAGAAGGCCGGTACTGACCGGTACAGCAGATGAGCACGGCAGGCAGGCTGACGGGTGATCCGGGCAGACGGACTGGCAGGCACGGTAGGTAACAAGCAGGAGCCTCCAGGTAGGCTGGCTGGCAGGCTCGGCAGGTAACAGGCAGGTGCTTCTAGGGAAGCGGGCTGGCAGGCACGGCAGGTAACAGGCAGGTGCTTCCAGGTAAGCGGGCTGGCAGGCACAGCAGGTAACTGGACTGTAGACAGACTGTCGGGCTGGAGAGTAGACAAGCTGGTGGACTGGACTTGTAGTCAGGCTGGCGGACTGGACTAGTAGTCAGGCTGGCGGACTGGACTAGTAGTCAGGCTGGCGGACTGGACTTGTAGGCAAGCCGGCGGGCTGGACTGGTATTCAGGCTGGTGGGCTGGACTGGTAGTCAGGCTGGCGGGCTGGACTGGTAGACAGGCTAGCAGCGGGACCTGAGGGCTGAAGCAGAGTATAACACACAAAGCTACAACCTTGCACGGGCCTTTTATATGAGAGGTCCTCAGGCCATTGGCCGGGGACTCCTTAGGACGGCGCGCGCGGCCCCTTTAAGAGGGAGGGAGCGCGCGCCCTAAGCACAGTGCCCGGGAAGCAAAGCGTGCCGGCAGCAACAGAGGCAGGAGCGCAGGAGGACGCTGGGCAGGGAGCGTGGCGGTAAGTGGGACGGCGTCTCTGCCTGTCAGGGGGCAGAGATGCCGATACTACATTACCCCCCCCTTTACGCCCCCTCTTTTTTAGGCCTGAAAGAAATTTTTTAAAGGAGAATCGGGGCGTGGATGTTCTCCCTGGGTTCCCAAGTTCTCTCCTCTGGGCCGAACCCCTTCCAATCCACCAGAAAAAAGGATTTTCCTTTTACCCTCTTGGTGGCCAGAATGTTCTCTACCTCATAGACATCCTCAGCGGAGACGGGAGCTGGGGAGGTACCTGGATTGTCGGAAAAAGAATTAAGCACAACTGGTTTGAGGAGAGATACGAGGAAGGAGTTGGGAATCCGTAAGGTGGCCGGGAGTTTTAACTTGTAAGCTACTGGGTTGATTCGCTGGAGGACTTCAAATGGGCCGATGAACCGTGGGCCCAACTTATAGGAGGGTATTTTGAGACGAACATGTTTGGAGGAGAGCCAAACCTTGTCTCCCGGATGGAATTGAGGCAGATCTAGACGTCTCTTATCAGCATGTTTCTTCATCCGCTCGGAGGATTGAAGAAGTGAGGACCTAGTGTCCTCCCAAATGGTAGAAAATTTGCTGACCAGAGCCTCTGCGGCAGGGTTGTCCACATCAGCGGAAATGGGAGACGGAATCCGGGGATGTTGATCGTAGACCACAAAGAACGGGGACTTGGAAGAAGATTCGTTCTCATGGTTGTTGTAGGAGAACTCGGTCCATGGTAGGAGCTCCACCCAATCGGTATGGTGAGCGTTGACGAAATGTCGGAGGTAGCTGGTAAGGATCTGATTGATACGTTCCACTTGGCCATTGGACTGGGGATGGTAAGCAGAGGAGAAATCCAGGGCGACATCCAGCAGTTTACATGTAGCTCTCCAGAAGCGCGAAGTGAACTGGACCCCTCGATCAGACACTATGTGGAGGGGTAGGCCGTGGAGACGAAAGATGTGATGGATGAAATCCTTAGCCAGCACAAATGCAGACGGGAGACCAGGCAGAGGGATGAAGTGGGCTATTTTATAAAAGCGGTCAGCGACCACCCAAATGACCGTACAACCGGCAGAAACAGAGAGATCAGTAATAAAGTCCATAGCAATGTGTTGTCATGGGGCAGCAGGTACGGGAAGAGGCAGGAAACGGCCGGCTGGAAGATGTCTGGGAACTTTATTGCGAGCACAGGACGAACAGGCCGTGACAAAGTCTACCACATCCTGGCGCAAGGTAGGCCACCAGTAATGCCGGGTAATGAGCAGGAAGGTCTTCTTCTGGCCAGCATGGCTGGCTAGTTTGGATGAATGACCCCAGTGAAGAACCTTCTTACGATCCGGAACCGCTACAAACGTCTTACCGGGTGGGAGACGAGAAAGGTCCAAGGGGGCCACATTCATCACTTTGGAGGGATCGATGATATGCATAGGCTCCTCCTCTTGATCGGACGACAGGAAGGATCGAGACAAGGCATCAGCTTTAACGTTCTTGTCCGCTAGGCGGTAATGTAGGGTAAAGTTGAAGCGGGCGAAGAACAAGGACCACCGGCCTGACGCGGATTGAGTCTTTGGGCATTCTGTAGATAAGCCAGGTTTTTGTGGTCAGTATAGATGACCACCGGGTGCAGAGTCCCCTCGATCAGGTAACGCCACTCCTCCAGCGCCAATTTGATGGCTAGCAGTTCTCGGTCTCCTATGGAGTAATTGCACTCAGACGAGGAGAAGAGCTTGGAGAAGAAGCCGCAGGTTACCATTCTCCCGGATGGAGATTTCTGGGTGAGCACTGCTCCGGCTCCGGAAGAGGAAGCATCAACCTCCAGAAAGAACTGTTTGTTGCTATCTGGACGGTGCAGCACAGGGGCGGAAGAGAAGGGTTGTTTTAAGGAAAGGAAGGCCTCCTCCGCTTCGGACAGCCATCCCTTAGGATTTGCTCCCTTTGGGGAGCGCATAGATGGGAGCAGTCCGGGAAGAGAAATGTGGAATGAAGAGACGGTAATAGTTGGCGAAGCCCAGGAATCGCTGAATCGCCTTCAACCCCTCCGGACGTGGCCACTTTAAGACAGCAGAGACCTTCTCGGGGTCCATCCGTAGACTTAGAGGTAATATAGCCCATGAACGGAAGGGAGGTCTGCTCGAAGAGGCACTTCTCAAATTTTGCATAAAGGGGATTCTGCCTGAGCCTAAGCAGGACCTGGCGAACATCCCTCCGGTGTGTGGGAAGATTCGGAGAGAAGACCAAGATGTCGTCCAGGTACACCACCACGCAAGAATATAAGAGGTCACAGAAGATGTCGTTAACTAATTCTTGGAAGACGGCGGGAGCATTACAGAGACCGAAGGGCATCACACGGTATTCATAGTGACCGTCCCGGGTATTGAATGCAGTCTTCCATGCGTCTCCTTGGCGGATCCGGACCAAGTTATATGCCCCACGAAGATCGAGCTTGGTGAAGATCTTCACGCCTTTAAGGCGGTCGAACAGCACAGAGATGAGCGGCAGGGGGTATTTGTTTTTGATAGTGATTTGGTTGAGACCTCTATAATCGATACATGGGCGTAGTGAACCATCTTTCTTTTTTACGAAGAAAAATCCGGCTCCAGCCGGGGAGGAAGATTTCCGGATGAATCCCCTAGCCAGATTTTCTTTGATGTACTCCAACATGGTCCGGGTTTCGGCCAACGACAACAGGTAAATACGCCCACAGGGTGGAGTGGCACCGGATAACAGGTCGATAGGGAAGTCATATGGCCTATGAGGTGGCAGTGTCTCGGCCTCCTTCTTGTCGAAGACATCAGCATAGGACCAGTAAGGTACCGGTAGACCGGGTAAATTAGTCGGAGTAGATGGAGGTCGAGCCGGGCGAACCGGAACCGGGCAGGTCTTATGGCAATCCTGCGTCCATGGAGCACCTCACTAGATTGCCAGTTCAGAACGGGTTCATGTCTCTGTAGCCAGGGTAGACCTAGCAAAAGAGGGTGAGAGAGTCCGGCAAGCACATGGAAGGAGATCCTCTCTGTGTGCAGCATTCCCACCTGCAGGGTTACGGGCTCTGTGACGAGCAAGATGGTCACTGGAAGGAGTCTTCCATCCACGTAAGTGACTGCCAATGGTTCAGCCAGAGATTTGGTAGGAATCTGATATTTCTGTACAAGGGACTGGGAAATGAGATTCCCAGCGGCTCCGGAGTCCAGATGTGCGGTTTCAAAGAAGCGGTTCTCTCCACAGGAGATAGAGACGAACACAGTCAAGAATGGAGAGGATTTACTCCTGCCTAGAATGACCTCTCTGAGCGGTCCTAGACACTCGAGTTTCCCGGCTTCACCGGACAGGAACGGATCAGGTGCTCCTTACTACCACAGTAGAAACAGCTCCCCTTGGCTCGGCGTGTTTCTTGGCGAGACTTGACCATCTTGGTCTGGTCGATCTGCATGGGTTCTGGCGAGCGTGCCCGGGGAGTTGCTGTTTGGGAAGCCAGTTTCTGGAAAACAGGAGCAAGACGGGAAAATCTTCTCTCCCTGGTAGTCTCCTTGGCACGTTCTAGGAAACGGATGTCAATCCGGGTAGCCTGTGACACCAGGTCATCCAGGGTGGTAGGAAAGTCCTGGCCGGCTAACTCGTCCTTAATCTGACCAGAAAGACCCTCCCAGAAGGTGGACACCAGGGCCTCGTTGTCCCAGGCAAGCTCAGAAGCGAGGGTACGGAACCGTATGGCATACTGGCCCACGGTGAGACTCCCTTGGCGGAGATGGAGCAATGAGGAGGCAGTAGAAATCCTTCGTCCGGGTTCATCGAAGACCCTCCGGAAGGCAGTGAGGAAAGCCGGAAGATCGGACACCAGGGAATCCCCTCTCTCCCATAGAGGGTTTAGCCATGCCAATGCTTCCCCGGTGAGGTGAGACATGATGAACGCCACCTTGGCCTGGTCGGAGGGAAACTGATGTGGCAGAAGTGCAAAGTGCAGCGTGCACTGGTTCAGAAAGCCCCGACATAGGACAGGGTCACCTCCAAAACGAGGAGGCGCAGAAAGCCGGGGTCCTAGGCTGGATGCTGTGGTATTGGTAGGCAGTGGCGCTGCCGGAGCGGGTGTCGCTCGACTTAAGGCGGACACAGGTGGAACAGACAGCGTGTCCAGGCGAGAGTTGACAGACCGCAGGTAGGTCAAGATGGTTTCTTGTTGGGATTTCTGACGAGAAACCTCCTGGTACAGGTCATCAAGCGAAGGGGCCTGGGGGCCACCGGGTTCCGTGGCCCGTGCAAACTGTTACGGATCCGGGTGGTGGAACCTCTGTGCTGCGGTGCAAGGAGGGAACAGAGGGGCGTAACTAGGTATCAACTTGGACCGACCAAGGTCGTACGACGGCTCAATCAACTCCGTGACCTAGGAAGGACCGAGGAGAGGGACCAGGTGCTACTCTGGGGACCGACCTTGTATGAGAGCAGGTGACTCCCATGGGTCAGAAGGCAGGGACTGACCAGTACAGCAGATGAGCATAGCAGGCAGGCTGACGGGTGATCCAGGCAGACGGACTGGCAGACACGGCAGTTAACAAGCAGGAGCCTCCAGGTAGGCTGGCTGGTAGGCATGGCAGGTAACAGGCAGGTGCTTCTAGGTAAGCGGGCTGGCAGGCACGGCAGGTAACAGGCAGGTGCTTCTAGGGAAGCGGGCTGGCAGGCACGGCAGGTAACAGGCAGGTGCTTCCAGGTAAGCGGGCTGGCAGGCACGGCAGGTAACGGGCAGCCCATAGACAGACTGGTGGACTGGACTGCAGACAGACAGTCGGGCTGGAGAGTAGACAAGCTGGCGGACTGGACTTGTAGTCAGGCTGGCGGACTGGACTCGTAGTCAGGCTGGCGGACTGGACTAGTAGTCAGGCTGGCGGACTGGACTAGTAGTCAGGCTGGCGGACTGGACTAGTAGTCAGGCTGGCGGACTGGACTAGTAGTCAGGCTGGCGGACTGGACTTGTAGGCAAGCCGGCGGGCTGGACTTGTAGTCAGGCTGGCGGGCTGGACTTGTAGTCAGGCAAGCGGGCTGGACTGGTAGTCAGGCTGGTGGGCTGGACTGGTAGACAGGCTAGCAGCAGGACCTGAGGGCTGAAGCAGAGTATAACACACAAAGCTACAACCTTGCGTGGGCACTTCCATTTTGGAGGAGGTGCCTTTTATATGAGAGGTCCTCCTTAGGACCGCACGTGCGGCCCCTTTAGAGGGAGGGAGCACTCGTGCGCCCTAAGCACAGTGCCCAGGAAGCTTCACGGCAGCAACAGAGGCAGGAGCGCCGGAGGACGGCGGGCAGGGAGCGCGGCGGTAAGTGGGACGGCGTCTCTGCCTGTCAGGGGGCAGAGACGACGATACTACATTCTGTAGTCATTACAGAAACGTCATTCTCCGTCCGGCTTGAGCACAAGAACAATCAGGCTGGACCAGCCGCTCTTAGACTCCTCGATAACCCCCAGGTTCAACATTCTCCTCACCTCCTTGGAGACCACCTTGCATCGGGCTCGGGAATTCAATACAGCCTTTGGTTCACCCATACGTGCGGCTCCGTCAGGATCTCATGCTCCACAACTTGCATACATCCGGGAGTTCTGAAAACAGGTCTCGGTTTCTCTGCAAGAGTTCTCGGCACTGTTGTTTTTGAGCCGGTGACAGTCTCTGTCACTGTGACGTCCTCGACCCTGGTTTTCCACTGGCTCACTGTCTCACCACGGCTTCAGTAAGTTGATGTGCTAGATCTGGTACGGCTTCCTTCTACCCGGTTGATGGACTTTGTATTTGACTTCACTCAATTTCTCAACCACTTCGTATGGCCCTTGCTACTTAACCAGGAACTTACTCTCGACCGTGGGCACCAATACCAACACCCGATCTCCTGGGCTGAATTGTCTCAGCCTTGTGGCCCAATTGTAGACCCTCGCCTGGGCTTCCTGTGCCTGTAGAAGGCTCTTCTTCAAGATTAGCATTACCCTTTCGAACCGGTCCTGCATTTGGGCCACATGCTTGATGACACTCCGTTGGGTTGTAACCTCTGCTTCCCAGGTCTCCTTTGCCATGCCCAGTAGTCCCTGAGGGTGTCGTCCATGTAGCAGTTCAAACGGCGAGAACCCTGTAGAGCTCTGGGGAACTTCACTATTGGAGAACAGCAGGTACGGCAGCAGGCAATCCCAGTCTCGCCCATCCTTCTCCACAACTTTCTTCACCATCGACTTCAAGGTCTTGTTGAAACGTTCTACCAGACAGTCCATCTGTGGGTGGTATACAGACCTTCGGAGTTGTTTAATTTGGAGGGCCTTACACAACTCCCTCATTACCTTTGACATGAACGGAGTTCCCTGGTCCATCAGGATCTCCTTTGGCAGACCCGTCCTGGAGAAAATATGTACCAGTTCTCTGGCCATACTTCTGGAGGAGGAATTCCTTAATGGTACCACTTCCGGATACCGAGTTGCATAATCCAATACCACCAGAATGTATTGGTGCCCCTGTGCGGATTTCACCAGGGACCCGACAAGGTCTATGGCAATCTGGTCAAATGGGACCTCTATGATAGGTAATGGCACTAGGGGGCTGCAGAAATGGGACATGGGAGCTGTCAACTGACAGGTAGAACAGGACAGGCAGTAGTTCACAATCTCCCGGTGACACTCAGGCCAGTGGAACCTCTGTTGGACCCGCTCCCCAGTCTTGTCTACTCCTAGATGCCCACCCAAGATGTGAGAATGGGCCAGGCCTAACACTCCTATAGGGTCCTGGCACTACCAACTGCTCTATTACTTCCCCTTTTGGGTTAGTGACCCGATAAAGAAGCTCCCCATTAAGTGAAAAATATGGGAACCTGGTGTCAGCCCTCAGCTCTTGAGCAACCCCATTGATCACAGATACATTTTCAAAGGCAAACTTTAAAGTAAGATCCTGCATCTGCACAGTACCAAAGTTCCCCCTAGACACCCCCAAGTCTGGAACCTCATCCTCTGGGGTCATCACCTCGTCTTCGTCCCCCGCAAGGACACACAGGGGAAAGTCCTCTGCCTCCGACTGCGACGGTGATGCACCATGGTGTAACCGGCTCCCGGTTGAGACACTTGGCACCCCCGCTTTCGGCCACAAGTCCCAGAACAGACTGAAGTCCCGCCCTATTATCACTGGGTGGAGCAGATCCCTAACCACCCCCACCTCATGGGACTCAGCTCCACAGTCAGTGTGTATGGTCACTCTGACAATAGGGTAATCCTTTGCGTCCCCGTGTATGCACCGCACACCCACATTTTTCCCGTGGATCAACTTGTGTGGGAGCATGGCCCTTATGAGAGTCACCAAACTTCCTGAGTCCAGGAGTCCTGCCACCAGTACCCAATTAACAGTCACCGGACACGACTGTGGCCCCTTACTGGGCTGATAGTCCACACTGCACGCGGGGTAGGCATAGTAGGAACAGCAATGTCCCAGGTTGCAGTCCATTTGTTCAGAGGGCAGCGGGCAGCTACATGGCCTGGGTCACAACACCGCCAACAAATAATCTCTCCTGAGGGGACTTTGGGCACCACCTCCCCCGCCCCTTCGGACCTTGGATGCGCCACCCCATTTTGGACCTCTGCCCCAGACTGGGACCCTCAATATGGAGTGAGCTGTTTTCCCACGGAACTCTCGACCCCCTGGTACCTCTCAACCAGTCCGACCAGTTAATCAGCATTCTGGGGATCAACATTGGCAACCCAAGTCTGTACCGGCCTTGCTAAGGAGTGCATGAACCAATACATCACTACTCGCTTTATGATCTGCGCTGGGGTAGAAGATTCCGGTTGCAGCCATTTTTGCACCAGTTGCAACAGGTCAAACATTTGTCAGCGCAGTGGTTTCTCACGGTGATAAGCCTAGTGGTGGATGCGTTGTGCCCTGACAGTCATTGTTACCCCCAAGCATGCCAAAATTTCAGCCTTTAATTTGACATACTCCATGGCGTCCTGTAAGTCATAATATGCCTTCTGGGGTTCCCCTGTCAGGTATGGCGACAACACCTCTGCCCATTGCTCTGGCGGAAGCCTCTCCTATCAGTAAAGCTTCTACATCATCACCCGTAGTCATTTTCTGCAGCACTCCCCTTACCGCCATTCGTACCGCAAAGTCGTCCACTGACCTTATCGTCGGAGCTGTTGCTGAGCCATGGATCACCTCTGCGAGCAAATCGATATGCTGCTGCTGTTGTCTGCACTAGTCCTGTTGGGCCTGCTGCTGGAGCTGGAGATGCTGCATAAGCAAAATGGTGGTCTCCTGTTGTGCCATTTGCTGTTGCTGTAGTATCTGCTGGTGCTGTGATTGCTTTTATTGGTGCTGCGCTTGCTGCGCCTGCAACAGATGCTTAAGGAGGTCCCCATTTTGTCTGGCGTCACTTGCTGGCTTATGGCCGACTTCACCCAGGACATGCAGCCCTTCCTGTAACAGTCACGTGTTCGCTGGGAGTTTTGTCTGCAATTCTAACACGACCTGTGGTAAAGCGACAAGCTCGGCTGTATGTGGAGGTAAACACAGGATACTGTCTCTTTAAATTTTGGGTTTAGTTTATTCAGCAGGCATAAACTACCCTGGAGTCCATGAAGAAAACACAGCCCATTTGCCTAAAGAGACAAAACAAAGTACAAAACTTGCAGCACAGTCCGTATCTCGGCCAAGGTCTGGCCACTCACAATTAAGCTCTCACAGTTCAGCACAGCACGTGTGAGCTCCTCTCTGGAGCAAGATTTCCCCAGGTACTGACCACAACTGAGTGTCAGGGCTGGCTATTTAAAGCTCAGAAACTCCCTGAATTGGAGATAGGGTGGATGACGCCCCGCCCTGCACTTCGTTATCCACTAAAAACATTCCCTTGTAAACGTGGTCCTGTTAACTCCCTTTGCACCTAATGTGCAGGAGAAAATTCCATGTTTTCACGTCACTGAGGCCAAGAGTCTCAGTGACACATATCTCCCTTCCGACACACTAACAGTGACTTTGTCACAACACCCAGACCAGATGTGTCAATCAGAGCAGGAGGGAGGTTGCCGCTGGGTTCAAAAGTGAGAAGGATTTAGGAAGATGTCTGCTATGCCAAACGCAGTGACCTTCTGCAGTCAGATGCAGAGCGACTGTCTGTCACATCTAACACACCAGTGACACATCTCCTTTGGGTTGTTTGAGAAAGTGTTGCGAGGCACCAGAGAAACTGCGAGTAATGTGATTTTGTGCATCATGCAAGTGTTCAGAGATGTGTTTTCGCAGTGTTCTTGTGGTACAACCAACAGGGCAGCATGGTGGCTCAGTGGTTAGCACTGCAGCGCTGGGGTCCTGGGTTCAAATCCCAACAAGGACAACATTTGCAAGGAGTTTGTATGTTCTCCCCATGTTTTCTTGGGTTTCCTCTGGGTTTTCCAGTTTCCTCTCACACTCCAAAGACAAACTGCTAGGGAATTTAGATTGTGAGCCCCAATGGGGACAGCAATGATAATGTATGTAAAGCGCTGCGGAATATGTTGGTGCTATGTATAAAAAAAACAAAAACTGTATTTTGCATTATTCACAAATAATAACATTTATCACATAAGTGCTGCTACAATTCATAAAGTGATTCATTTTATATTCTGTTGTTAGTTGTGGCACTGGCAATTAATTTTTTGGTGTTGTACATATAAGGACACAGTTCACACTGTTTCTGTCCGCATTTATGTGACCCGCTGGTGGAGAACCAATTTCTTTTGGCATCGTTTCTACCCATGTTTGTGTGGTCCCTGGGTGAAACTGGTTGCCAATTGTAGTGCCTTGTTTGGACACAAATTTACAGCCTTTTTCCAAGATATTTTTATGGGTCTTGTCTGTATATAAAATAGGAAGATTTCTCTTAACAATGTTAATAATTTGATAATAATTAGAGATGAGCGTTGTTCTACTCGAACTGTTCGCCAATCTCAAATTCGAGCTGTTTTGGGCGGTGTTCGAGCCGTTCGGCGAACACGAACAATTTGAGAAAAATTCGGCTGTTCGAGGTTATGTTCGATAACTGTTCGTGCACCAAAATCATAACTGGATTTTTTCTCAGTAATGATGAAAATTAATGTTAATACGCAGTTTGAGTGTACAGCGGGGTGGGGGGAGGGGCAGGGGATGGATCTCTGCAGGAATAATGAAGATCTCCATTTTTTTTTCTCTTTCCCGCATTTGCAGTGGGGAGGTGCAATCTGTCAGCCTATCAGCAGCGCACACACGGAGCGAAGTGCTTTTTTTCACACAGCAAGGGCATGTGTCATTGGCAGTGTATGTCACATGTCCTTGCCCTATAAGACCAAGCCATTTTCCCCGTCGCCACCATTTTCTCACTGCTGCAGCTCCGTGTTAGACGGCACCGCTGTTGCTGTGTGTGCAGCACCCTGAGGATTCGGCTGCTACAGGGGTATTGCACCTCAACCCAGAGGTGTGATATTCCACTCCCGGGTAAGGATGGAGTGTGGACCTGAGCTCGGTAGGCTGCATGCACTACACACATCCCATTTCCGAGGAACAGACCAACGGTACTCCCACTTAGAAATGTGCAGGTACGACCGAGTCTGTTCCTGGCTGGAGTGGGAGGGGGGTGGTACATCCCAAGTAGTGTAGGGGCAGATAGGGGGAGCAGCCTGGGTAAAGATAGGAGCTCATTGGGTGCTGGTCACCTGAGCTCACACATAGAGGGAGTATATAAGGTGGGCACCATCTAAGATCAGGGTCAGTCTGTCAGAGTCAGTAAGAAGCAGAGGTCCAGATGAGCCTGCAGAGAGAGAGTGGAGCAGAGAAGGAAAGACCCAGAGGGGGAAAAAGAAAGGACTCTGAGAACCCAAATTCAATCCCCGGGTGAAGAGTCGGCAATAGGGTACCGGATCCCAAACTGGTGGGGGCAAAAGCACACCCTAGCCAGAGACCGGAGGCCGTGGGCAGCGTCTGCCACGGCCACCCACCACATCCACCCCGAAGGCAAACCACGTGGAGGGTCAGGGAACCCAAGGCCAAGGGTCTCCCAACAGAAGGCCCGAGGGAGCTGGACCTAGGTGGATCACTAGTGGGGACGGCCAGAGGAAAGGACAGAAGGAGAGCTCAGGGTCACGCTCCGGACTTGTTTGGGGGTTTGCTGAATCCAGGACCTGGTGGACGCAGCACGGCTCGGGTGGTCACTTGAAGCTGGAGTGACCGGAACATCAGCAGTGAGTAAATACCCTAAACTGCACAACCCGACTCTGTCTTCACTTAACATCTATGCTGCACCACCACAACCCCCATCCTCTGCACCTGACCCCCTGAGGCTATACCCCACCCGTTGGGGGTTATACTACCAAAAGCTGCACCAACACCATCAGCCTCAGCGGACCCTGCTGCAGCGGCGGCCATAGTGACCGCAATACAACGGGTGGCGTAGTCGACAATAAAGAACTTAATAACATCTGTAGGACTGCCACATACAACTGAGTTTGACACCCTGGGCACGGACCGGGTCACAGCCACTCGGCGACTACAACTCCCATCTGATCCGGCTCCGGGTATTCCCCCTAAAGAATATGGCCCAGGGGGTGCGTCAACTTTGGCGTAGTCGGCAGGATCACGTGCCCGCAACACCCGGGTACTGCGTGCCTGAAGAAAAGAACAAGTTTACCTCAAAAAGAAGTCTCCCGCCGGTTCCGGAGGGTCCCCGCCATCGGACTCCATCACAGATCGATTCCCGCCGGTTGTCCGCCATTAACAGTTTTTTCCCGCCATCTGCGGAGTTTCCCGCCACTGGGAGACGATTCCCGCCATTTCCAAAGGTTTCCCGCCTTGTCAGAGCGGACGCCATTATGGGCGTGCCAGAGGATGGTAAGAGGCCGCCTCCCATCGTGGGCCAGGACCGAAAATGGCGCCAAAAGTGGAAACCGCCCCCACCAACAGAGACTGTGATGCTAGAGGTGTCTGTCAGCGTGAAAGAACTGCCCCTGGAGCTGACAATCACCAAGTGGCCCCGGGACCGCCCTCGAAGTGGGAGGACTGAGAACAAGAGAACAAAGATGGGTGCCGCCTGGAGCAGTCTGGAGCGAGCGCACCCGGAGGCAAGAAGCCTGGAGAAGAGTATCGGAGGAGCTTACCCGGAGATGGCGAGAAAGCAGAGCAGCACCGGCCCGTTGGCCAGGAGCCTGCTAGAAACAGAGGAGGGAGAGCAGAGCAGCACCGGCCCGCTGGCCAGGAGCCTGCTGGAGACAACGGAAGGAGAGCAGAGCAGCACCGACCCGTTGGTCAGGAGCCTGCTGGAAACAACGACCCCACTAGGCCTAGTGGAGGTCCTAGCACAGCTCCCCCGAGACCGGGAGTGTGCACAGACCGCTCTGGAGGGCCTCGCAAGGAGGATGGCCCGGGTGCAGCGAGAGACGTTGGCGGAGTGGAGCCGTGAGATGGCCCAGCAGACCGAGACCTGTCAGCGGAGCACGCCACCCAAGACGAGGAGACAGACCGCCTCTGAGGATGGCGCGGGAGGACTGAAGGCCGGAGACGGCGCCGAGAAGGGAGCCGAACGAGTGGAGGCAGGTAAAGGGGACGTCTATACCCCAAACCGGGAAACCGCGCACCTGCCCCAGCTCCCCGTCGCAGAGCCCGAAGTCTATCCTGCCGTGCCCGTCGCTGCAACGTCACCGCCGCAGACTAGGCCTCAAACGGGAGCCGCGACCCCTGTGACGTCACACGCCTCGACCCCGAGCGTGACCAAGCAGGAAGTACCACCAGCCTGGTCGCAAGGCCCAGTACCCCCGGGCGCCGCAATACCAACAGCGCCCCCTACCTCCGCGGAGCCCCCGGCCTGGTCGCAGGGCCAAGTAGCCCAGGGTGCCGCCGTCCTTACGGTGCCCTTCACCTTCCAGATACCCCAGGCCTGGCCGCAAGGCCCGGGCAACCCGGGCGCTAACACCACCGCGCCCATAAGACCAAGAGTGCCGCATCTGGGAGAGGACCTGTTTACCCAACACACGTGCCCGGATGGGCAGCCTTTCATCTGGCCCCAGGAATATCATGAACTGGAACGGCAGAGGAAGGCTGGGGCCATGTGTGCACCCCTGATCCCGGCTCCAAAGCCCGTAAAGAGGATCTCGCCCCCGCTAGAAGAGGCCCAATTTGAGTGGGACCCCACCGGAGAAGATCTCATGGGGTTCACTCAGGAGACTCGGGCAGCTGCAGCGGAGCGTGCTGAGTGCTGCCGCCAACAGCTCGAGGTCTTCGAGAGGGAGCGGAGAGAGAGGCGGGTCCGGGAACAGCAAGCTCAAATAAGGAGCGCGGAGCAGAAGAGCCGGGCCAGGAGAGACCCCCGTGCAGCGCATAGTCCCCGCACCACCGGGACTGTGATCAAGTTTAACATGCAGCATGGGTGGGGCTTCATCCGAGACCACCGCACCCCAGGCGACGTCTTTGTAACCAGGAGAGACGTTGAATCCCACCTACCGGAGGGACACAGAGGTCGTGACCTTTACATCGGGGACGAGGTCACCTTCACCCGGCACAAGTGTGCCAAAGGACCCTACGCCCTCCATGTGCATCGCCTGACGGAGGAAGAGCTGCGGTGTGAGGAGGAAGAACAAGAGGACCCGGACGGGTCTGAGGTTAAAGGAAACCATAAAGAAAGAGCAGGAGGGCGTCGTCGTTAAGTACAGCGAAGCAGAAGCTGTATATAGTTGCCCGTCGGGGCACCGTGAACTGTTACTGCTGCTATCATAGTCCCCGTTGGGACCAGCAAGTGTGAACTGTTTACCCGTTTAACCCTTAAATCCCACTGACCGAGGACTGAGAGCGGTCATTCCTCCCTAATACCTGGCCGAGGACTGAGAGCGGCCACCTTCCCTTTTGTATATAGTTGCGCGTCCTAAAGCGCCCCCTACCGGTTTTATAGGAAAACCATTTTTCAAGAAAAGACTGTCGCACTTTACCCGGTCACGCGTTGCACAGTGACCGGAGGAGGAGCTAGAAGCGAGGAAAAAGTCTACAAGAATGTTTTATATGAAAAGTTTTATTGATATATATATATATAATGTTTTGTATGATGTTTTATATGTTTATGCAAAAATTTGTATGTTTGTGGATGTTTTATATCTTACAGCCCGAGGACGTGCTGTGATTTACCAGGGGGGAATGTAGCACCCTGAGGATTCGGCTGCTACAGGGGTATTGCACCTCAACCCAGAGGTGTGATATTCCACTCCCGGGTAAGGATGGAGTGTGGACCTGAGCTCGGTAGGCTGCATGCACTACACACATCCCATTTCCGAGGAACAGACCAACGGTACTCCCACTTAGAAATGTGCAGGTACGACCGAGTCTGTTCCTGGCTGGAGTGGGAGGGGGGTGGTACATCCCAAGTAGTGTAGGGGCAGATAGGGGGAGCAGCCTGGGTAAAGATAGGAGCTCATTGGGTGCTGGTCACCTGAGCTCACACATAGAGGGAGTATATAAGGTGGGCACCATCTAAGATCAGGGTCAGTCTGTCAGAGTCAGTAAGAAGCAGAGGTCCAGATGAGCCTGCAGAGAGAGAGTGGAGCAGAGAAGGAAAGACCCAGAGGGGGAAAAAGAAAGGACTCTGAGAACCCAAATTCAATCCCCGGGTGAAGAGTCGGCAATAGGGTACCGGATCCCAAACTGGTGGGGGCAAAAGCACACCCTAGCCAGAGACCGGAGGCCGTGGGCAGCGTCTGCCACGGCCACCCACCACATCCACCCCGAAGGCAAACCACGTGGAGGGTCAGGGAACCCAAGGCCAAGGGTCTCCCAACAGAAGGCCCGAGGGAGCTGGACCTAGGTGGATCACTAGTGGGGACGGCCAGAGGAAAGGACAGAAGGAGAGCTCAGGGTCACGCTCCGGACTTGTTTGGGGGTTTGCTGAATCCAGGACCTGGTGGACGCAGCACGGCTCGGGTGGTCACTTGAAGCTGGAGTGACCGGAACATCAGCAGTGAGTAAATACCCTAAACTGCACAACCCGACTCTGTCTTCACTTAACATCTATGCTGCACCACCACAACCCCCATCCTCTGCACCTGACCCCCTGAGGCTATACCCCACCCGTTGGGGGTTATACTACCAAAAGCTGCACCAACACCATCAGCCTCAGCGGACCCTGCTGCAGCGGCGGCCATAGTGACCGCAATACAACGGGTGGCGTAGTCGACAATAAAGAACTTAATAACATCTGTAGGACTGCCACATACAACTGAGTTTGACACCCTGGGCACGGACCGGGTCACAGCCACTCGGCGACTACAACTCCCATCTGATCCGGCTCCGGGTATTCCCCCTAAAGAATATGGCCCAGGGGGTGCGTCATGTGCGCTATACCTTGTTAATTTCAAGCCAATTTTCGCACAAATCTACAGATAGCTTGGGAGTAGGGAATAGTTGTGATTGCAGTCCTTTTAAGGACTAGGTTACAGCATTTCCTACGACTTTTATCAGGCAGGTCTGTGCTCTTAAATAGATAGATTGTGGGAGTAAAGACTAATTGTAATTGGAGTCCTTTTCAGGACTAGGTTACATCAGTTCCTATCAGTTTTTGCCAGGCAGGTCTGTGCCAGTGCTGTGCAAGTTTTTTTCACAGCATTTGGCTGAATCTAGCAAAGCTAATTCTTTTTGGCCTATTGCAGAGTGTGTTAGTCAGTGGAGTAGCCTATCTGTGTTGCAAGATATACCACCTGTGTATAGAATACCAATTTTTTCACTGCACCTAGTGAAGTAAAATCTTTTGGGCATAGCATCATTCTATTAGTCCATCTATACTGACCTCTATCAGGTTGCAAATTGAATATAATTTTTTTCTGCATCTAGCTCTGAAAAAATATTGGGCTTCTAGCTGTGTGTGGGACTTGTTCTATTAATCCATCTATACAGACCTCCATCAGGTTGCAAACTGAATATATTTTTTTCTGCATCTACCTCTGAAAAAATATTGGGCTTCTAGCTGTGTGTGGGACTTGTTCTATTAATCCATCTATACAGACCTCCATCAGGTTGCAAACTGAATATATTTTTTTCTGCATCTACCTCTGAAAAAATATTGGGCTTCTAGCTGTGTGTGGGACTTGTTCTATTAATCCATCTATACAGACCTCCATCAGGTTGCAAACTGAATATATTTTTTTCTGCATCTACCTCTGAAAAAATATTGGGCTTCTAGCTGTGTGTGGGACTTGTTGTATTAGTCCATCTATACTGACCTCCATCAGGTTGCAAACTGAATATATTTTTTTCTGCATCTACCTCTGAAAAAATATTGGGCTTCTAGCTGTGTGTGGGACTTGTTGTATTAGTCCATCTATACTGACCTCCATCAGGTTGCAAACTGAATATATTTTTTTCTGCATCTACCTCTGAAAAAATATTGGGCTTCTAGCTGTGTGTGGGACTTGTTCTATTAATCCATCTATACAGACCTCCATCAGGTTGCAAACTGAATATATTTTTTTCTGCATCTACCTCTGAAAAAATATTGGGCTTCTAGCTGTGTGTGGGACTTGTTCTATTAATCCATCTATACAGACCTCCATCAGGTTGCAAACTGAATATATTTTTTTCTGCATCTACCTCTGAAAAAATATTGGGCTTCTAGCTGTGTGTGGGACTTGTTGTATTAGTCCATCTATACTGACCTCCATCAGGTTGCAAACTGAATATATTTTTTTCTGCATCTACCTCTGAAAAAATATTGGGCTTCTAGCTGTGTGTGGGACTTGTTGTATTAGTCCATCTATACTGACCTCCATCAGGTTGCAAACTGAATATATTTTTTTCTGCATCTACCTCTGAAAAAATATTGGGCTTCTAGCTGTGTGTGGGACTTGTTCTATTAATCCATCTATACAGACCTCCATCAGGTTGCAAACTGAATATATTTTTTTCTGCATCTAGCTCTGAAAAAATATTGGGCTTCTAGCTGTGTGTGGGACTTGTTCTATTAATCCATCTATACAGACCTCCATCAGGTTGCAAACTGAATATATTTTTTTCTGCATCTACCTCTGAAAAAATATTGGGCTTCTAGCTGTGTGTGGGACTTGTTCTATTAATCCATCTATACAGACCTTCATCAGGTTGCAAACTGAATATATTTTTTTCTGCATCTACCTCTGAAAAAATATTGGGCTTCTAGCTGTGTGTGGGACTTGTTCTATTAATCCATCTATACAGACCTCCATCAGGTTGCAAACTGAATATATTTTTTTCTGCATCTACCTCTGAAAAAATATTGGGCTTCTAGCTGTGTGTGGGACTTGTTCTATTAATCCATCTATACAGACCTCCATCAGGTTGCAAACTGAATATATTTTTTTCTGCATCTACCTCTGAAAAAATATTGGGCTTCTAGCTGTGTGTGGGACTTGTTGTAATAGTCCATCTATACTGACCTCCATCAGGTTGCAAACTGAATATATTTTTTTCTGCATCTACCTCTGAAAAAATATTGGGCTTCTAGCTGTGTGTGGGACTTGTTCTATTAATCCATCTATACAGACCTCCATCAGGTTGCAAATTGAATATAATTTTTTTCTGCATCTAACCCAGCCAATAGTTTTGGCCTAATACCACAGTTTGGCCACTCAGCTCTGCTCGGTTCCCATCCATTGTTTTTTTGTGCAAACAACTCCAGAGTTGTGAATTAGTTAACCACCAAAATGAGTGGAAAAAGGCCTGCTGCTGGTGGAAAGGGGAATAGGCGTGTTGGGAAGGGTTAAAAAGGTTGTCTCCGTGGGGTAGGTGTTAAAGCAACAGTAACATCTGCAGAAGAAAGACCATCTTCCAGCCAAACTAAAATGTCTACTTCTTTTAGCGGACAATGTGATAAGATCCCTTTCTTACGGCCACGCCAATCGCTACAAATTCCAGATGAGGCACAAAAACAGCAGGTGCTTCAACGGATATCAAGTGCTCCTTTAAGTGGGCTCTCCTCCACATCAACTTCAACATCACAAATACTCCAGTCCTCAAAGGTGTCACCCCAATCGCACTTGCTTCCTCACAGCTCCCAAATCTCCAGCTGCCCGTCTGAGTATGAGGTAGAACAGATGGTTGAGTCTGCAGAGCTGTTTACTCATACTATAGCCTGGGAATCAGAGGTCGACTCCAGCGCTTCTGTGAATCCAGACGAGGAAATGATCTGCACTGATGCCCAGAATCTTTATGAGTCGGATCCAGGACCAGACGCAGAAGGTTCTGACCATAATGTAGACCCTCATTCCCAAACTGTAACTCCTATTGGTGGAGACAATGAGGAAGACGATGATAAGACTCAAATACCTGATTGGAGCGACAACTTTAGTTTTTTGTCAGGGCAGGAACAGGTTGGCTCTGAGGACGACGGGTGTGATAACGCACAGGGTGATGATGATGAGGTTGGAGATCCCACTTACTGTCAACCCACAGTCAGCCAAAAGATGAGGTCAGCAGAGGAGGTGGAGGAAGATGCTAGTGACGACGAGGTCAGGTTGCGCCTTCCTGGACAGAGACGTAGTACTGGAAGCACGTCAACAACTGCATCCTCAAACACAACTCTGCCTCTCACCACAAGTCGTGGTGGCTCTTCAGGTCGCATGGGTGCTAAGCCTTGCATAGCCTGGGCATTTTTTCAGATCGATAAAGATGACCCAACTCGTGTTAACTGTAACATTTGTCAGCAAAAGCTAAGTAGAGTCCAAAAAATACATAGTTTGAGTACTTCATGCATGAACCGGCACATGGACATGAAGCATAAGTTGCAGTGGGAAGCTCAGTGTGCTACAATGCGGCCTAGCCGGCCGGGCCAACCACCGTCTGCCATATCTTGTGCACCCGCGGCCTCTTCATCCTCTGTGACTGGGGGGACAGCAGTCACACCTGTTTTGGGGCGCAGACCTGCCACCTCTTTACCCGCAACAGCCAGCGTGATTGGCAGGTCATCATTTTCTTTGGAGGTGGTAACACCAGCTGGTGTTGAGCGCTGTCCGACATCGATAGCACCACCTTTGGATCAAGGCAACCTAACATGTCCGCCTGCATCTTCCTCACAGACCGGCAGTTTGCCGGGGACACCCTTATCAACCCCGTCTAAGCACAATAGCCAGCCCTCGGTCCCTCAGATGTGGACAAGTAAAAGACCATTTCCTCCTAGCCATGAGAAAGCTAAGAGGTTGAATTTCACCATCTGCAAGCTCTTGGCTACAGAAATGCTGCCTTTCCGCCTGGTGGACACAGAGGATTTTCGAGACCTTATGTCCGTCGCAGTGCCCCAGTACCAGATGCCCAGTCGGCACTACTTCTCAAAGAAAGGTGTGCCTGCGCTCCACCAGCATGTCGCACACAACATCACCGCTTCTTTGAGAAACTCTGTGTGTGACAGGGTGCATTTCACCACAGACACTTGGACGAGTAGGCATGGACAGGGGCGTTACATGTCGCTGACTGGGCACTGGGTAACTATGGTGACAGCAGGACAAGGGGATGCTGTCCAAGTCTTGCCGTCCCCACGAGTTGTGCGTCAATCCTCTTTATGTCAAAGTTCCTCCACTGCTTCTGCCTCCTCAACCTCCTCTCGGTCTTCCACCTGCACGCAAAGCCTGTCTGGTCATGCCACAAGCTTTCTAACTGCGCAGAAGGGATCCTGCACACCTCCTTACTATGCTGGCAGTAGGACTTAACGTCATCAGGCGGTTTTTACATTGAAATGTCTGGGAAATGTGAGTCACACAGCTGAGGAGTTGTGGTCAGCTCTGGAGAACCAATTTCATGAATGGTTGTCTCCACTGGACCTGAAACCAGGGAAGGCCGTGTGCGACAATGCTGCAAACCTGGGTGCGGCCCTTCGCCGGGGCAATGTCACACACGTGCCTTGTATGGCTCACGTGTTGAACCTGGTTGTCCAGCAATTTTTAGCCCACTATCCCAGACTAGATGGCCTTCTGCAGAGGGCACGGTCGCTGTGTGCTCACTTCCGCCGTTCGCATCCCGCAGCTCAGCGACTTACATCTCTACAGAAGTCGTTGGGCCTGCCACTTCACCGGCTAAAATGCGATGTGCCTACCCGGTGGAATTCAACTCTGCACATGTTGCAGCGACTGTGGCAGCACCGTTCTGACGTATAGCCTGGGCCAACGAGATTCAGAGGTGGGGCAAATCACGCTGGAGGAGTGGTCTCAGATCAGGGACCTATGCACCCTTCTGCACAGTTTTGAAATGGCGACGAAGATGTTTAGTGCTGACGATGCCATTATCAGCATGACTATTCCGGTGATTTACATGCTGGAGCACATGTTAAACAGAATTCGGAGTCAGGTGGTGGCACAAGAGGAGGTGGAGGAAGTAGAGGAGGAGGAGTTGTATGCGGAAGGGCTAACATCTGCAAGGTCCAGACGGTCGGCAGCACCAAGGTGGCAGGCATGTGAGGGTGGGGGAGATGGTTTTACCAGGGCGCATGGTAGCAGCCAAACTAGTGAGGAAGGTGCAGGAGCCCAGGAAGAAGTGGAGGACGAACTGATGGAAGACTCATCAGATGAGGGAGACCTTGATCACATTTCTGTTGTGCGAGGTTGGGGGGAGAGACAGAGGAAGGAAGCATGATTGTTACCTCGCCACCAACACAACAGGGACTTGGTGCTCCTGGATGCGCAACACACATGAGTGCCTTCTTGCTGCACTACCTGCAACATGACCCTCGAATTGTGAGAATTAGAAATAATCCTGACTACTGGGTTGCCACACTGTTAGATCCCCGGTACAAAAGTAAATTTGCAGAAATTATTCCTGCCACAGAAAGGGATGCACGCATGCAGGAGTATCAGCAGAGACTGTTGCAGAATCTTACATGTGCTTTTACACAAAATACCAGTGGTGCACGTAGTGAATCTCACAGTTCCAACTTGCCAACCGTGGGACTGTCAAGTGTTCAGCACTCAAACCGTAACAGAACCACAGTATCTGCTGGTAACATCAATTTTGCGGAATCATTTCACCACTTTTTTAGCCCATCCTTTGCAAGGCCACAGGAGACAAGAAGTCTGACACATAGTCAACGCCTAGAGACGATGGTACAGGAGTATCTCCAAGTAAACATTGAAGCCACGACTGTGTCACTGGACCCTTGCTCTTTTTGGGCTTCCAATCTGGATAAATGGCCGGAGCTAGCCACTTACGCCTTGGAGATCTTGTCATGCCCCGCAGCCAGCGTTCTGTCTGAACGTGTGTTCAGCGCTGCTGGTGGTGTGCTGACAGATAAGCGCACGCGGCTCTCCACTGATAATGTAGACAGACTCACGTTCATAAAGATGAACAAATCATGGATCCGAAACGACTTTTCTACCCCTGTGTCATCCTGGGGAGAGTAAAAGCTTGATGATTGGTTAAAATCACCCTACTTAAGCTTTCAAATTACTAATCATGTTTATCTGTATCTTGGCTGGAAAATAATTTGGGCTTTGTAGCAGTGTGCAGCACTGATTCTATTAGGCCATCTATAATAAGCTCCACCAGATTTTAAATTACTAATCATGTTTATCTGTATCTTGACTGGAAAATAATTTGGGCTTTGTAGCAGTGTGCAGCACTGATCCTATTAGGCCATCTATACTAAAGCTTCACCAGATTTAAAATTAATAATAATTTTTAGCTGCATCTAGCCCGGAAAATAATTTTGGGGCTCCGAGATGCGCAAGACACATAAGTGCCTTCTTGCTGCACTACCTGCAGCATGACCCTCATATTGTCAGAATTCGAAGTAATCATGACTACTGGGTTGCCACACTCTTAGATCCCCCAAACTTTTCGATCAACCTTTTCATTTTAATAAAGACCAAAAAAATGGTCATTTTTGAAATTATAAGCATTAGCAGGTTGTTAGAAACTGAAATCAAACAGTTTTCAACTCAAAACTTTATTCTAGGTGATGTTACATTTTCACATAGAACCCCTTGTTCGAAAGGAGCTTCTGAACTCTCTCGTCCATTGAATTTGTCAGGTTTTGGATGGTTTCTGCTTCAATTGTTTTGCATGAGGACAGAATACCCTCCCAGAGCTGTTGCTTAGATGTGAACTGCCTCCCGCCATCATAGACACTCCTTTTAATGATGCTCCAAAGGTTCTGAATGGGGTACAGGTCAGGGGAGCATGGGGGTCACACCATAAGTTTGTCCCCTTTTATGCCCATATCAGCCAGAGATGCAGATGTTTTATGTGCAGCATGAGATGGTGCATTATCATGCAGAAAAATGATCTTGCTGTGAAATACACGGTTCTTCTTTGAGAAAATCCACATACATTATGGAGTTCATCTTTAGCGCCTTCAGGGATCCTAAAGGGGCCGACAATCTCTCTCCCCATGATTCCAGCCCAAAACATTACTCCACCTCCTCCTTGTTGGCGCTGTAGCCGTGTTTGCGTGGGGTGTCCATCAACCAGCCATCCTCCACTCCATCCATCTGGACCATCGAGCGCTGCACGGCACTCATCCGTGAACAAAACAGTTTTGAAATCAGTCTTCATGTAATGTTTGGCCCACTGGAGCCGTTTCTGCTTGTGTGAAGTGGATAGAGGAGGTCGACAGGATGGCGTATGCACAGCTGCAAACCTCTGAAGGACCCTGCATCTTGTTGTTCGGGGGACGTTGGAGGCACAAGCAGCTTCAAAAACTTGTCTGCTGCTATGACAAGGCTTTTTTGCCGCTGCTCTTTCAACCTGACGTAATTGCCTGTAGGAAAGAGTCCTCAATTTGCCCTTATCAGCACGCACACGTGTGTACTGTGAATCAGCTACATACTTCTTGATTGCCAAGACACTTCATCCTGATCATCGCACAATGTTGATTGTAGTCATGCCTTGACCTAAACACTCCACAATTTGTTGCTTCTCAGCAGCCGACACATCCTTTTTCTTTCCCATTTTGGCAGAAAATGTAGGCTGCTTAATAATGTGAGACAACCTTCTTAAGTAGTCTTGCCTTTCATTGGACACACCTGCCAAACTAATTAGCACAGGTGTCTGCAATTGCTTACAGTGATATAAAGAGCCCTGACACACATCACCATCAATGAGTTTAACTGACAAACAAACAAATTCTTCCCTTATCACTCCTAAACACTTTTTGCATAATAATTTGGAACGCAGTGTACATGTGCTTTTCCACAAAACACCAGTGGTTTACGTAGTGAATCTTACAGTTCTAACTTGCCAACCGTGGTCTGTATGGAGTTGTTCAATAAAGGGCCCAAAATTAAGATAACATAGATGGGAGAGGTCTCTATGAATAGGAATTCCTAAGTATTTGATACCCTGTGAGGGCCAGGCAAAGGGAAAGTTGGACTGGATGGAATCCTATATGGATTTGGGGAGGGAGACATCAAGGGCCTCAGACTTCGCTGCATTGATTTTAAAATTTGACCATGTAACAAAGTGATCTATTTCAGCCATAACAGCATGGATGGATATATGTGATTGAGTGATATATACTAGGACATCATCAGCAAATAGAGAGCACTTGTACTCGGTGCCTCCCACCTCAATCCACCTAATATTGGGGTTATGGCGAATTGATGAGAGCAGGTGCTCCGTCACTAGGATGTATAAGAGAGGGGACAGAGGACATCCCTGCCTTGTCCCATTGGTGATTGTAAAAGGTGATGAAAATGTTCTGATGCACCCCCTGGGCCTTGGGACACCCGGAGCCGGACCCTTTTTGGTGGATGCTGGTGGTTGTAGTCTTCGTGGCGGCGACCCGGTTCCGTGGCTCAGGGTGGTCAAACCAGTGGCGGAACTATTTATGTGGTTTTGATGTTTAAATGTCCGACTACGCCACCTGTGGATTGCGGTCAGAGTGAACCGCCGCTGCAGGGCAGACCGCTGAGGCTGGTGTTGTGGGTGCAGCAGAGCATAGCATAACTCCCCACGGGAGGAGTATAGCCTCAGGGCAGTGTATGCGGAGGATGAGGGTGATGGTGCAGGGCAGCAGCAGTAACGACACGGAGTCAGTGATGCAGTCCAGGGCCTTTACTCACAGTTCTTATTATCCAGACCATGTCTGCAGGTAACGGCTGCCCACGTCGTACTGTGCTCACCAGGTGAGGGGCTCAGACAACTCCCAGATAACTTTGGAGCGCTTCACAGGACCCCCTTTGTGTGTCCTTTGTCTGGCCTTTCTTACCAACCCTTCTGTCCGGCTGCCTCGGGCCTCCTCTTGGTAAACTTGGCGCCAGTTTCCCTGACCCTATGTGATGCCTTCCTAGCGGGTGTAGCGAGGGGCTGCGCCACATAAAATGTCACAGCCTCCGGTTTCTAGCTGAGGGTCGTTTCCTGCCTCCACTAGTTTCGGGGACCGGTCTCCCCCTTTGGCCTGACCCCTCCACGCAGGTGGATTCGGGCGTGCGGTGGCGACTCGCCCGTCCGCACCCCTGGGATCCCTTCATTCCTCGTTCCTGGAGCCTTCTCCGCTCCTCTTCCTTCCTTCTCCCTCTTCCAGGCCTGGGCCTCTGTTACTAGGCCCGCCTCCGGAGCAGAGCTCATGCAGAGCCCCTGCTCCCTGCCACTTCTGCTCAGACTTCTCTGCACTGAACTAAGATGGTGCCCACCTTTTATACTCCCTTCTCAATGCACCCAGGAACTGCTTCCTCCCTGCTCCTGCACTACAGGGTTCCCCTTCCTCAGTGTTCCCTCCCCCCACTCCAGCCAGGGACAGGGACTGTCGTGCCCATCTCAGAGGCATATTGGTCGCCCTGCCCCACGGCAATGTGGTGTAATGCATGCAGGTGTCGGGTCCTGATCCACACTCCATCCTTACCTGAGAGTGAGATATCACATCTCTGGGTGAGGTGCAATACCTCTGTAGCAACCGAGCCCTCAGGGTGCTACAGTTCCATTTATCTTCAGCCTAGGTGACGTATTGTGATACAGGGCCGTGATTTTGGCTATAAAAGGGTCCCCTAGACCCCTACCCCAAGCTTTTTAAGAGAATCATATATGGCGTGCCAGGAGACTCTATGGAATGCTTTCTCAGCATCCAACGAGAGTATCTAATTACAAATTTTTAACTGCATCTAGCCCAGGAAATACTTTGTGCCTAGTAGCAGTGTCTGCTAGTCAGCGGATTATCCCGGCTGTTAAGCAAGCTACACCACCTGTAGTTTAGACACTTAATTTTTTCAAAGGAAATGCTTCGGGACCATGGGATACTCAGTGAAGAGCATCAGGAGGCACCCCAAGGCATAGGGGCTGGGACTGGCAGTAGGATGCCTTGCGGTGGACAGCCGAGCTCGATCCTTATAAAAGCTTTTTAACTGCAGCAGCTTTAGTGGACGCTACTGGAGCTGGAATTACGCGGCTGCTGGCATGAGACTTGCCCTCCAATAGATCCTTGTAAATGGATTTAAAGTGTATTCATTCAAATTAGAGAGACAATTTAAATTAAAAAGCTTAGAGCTGCCTCCACCACAGGGGGGCTCGCTCGACCCACCAGCAGACAGGCACCAGTATTGGGAGAGGGGGGCTGGCCATCAGGGTTCACCGCGGCTCTGGCACAAACCCGGCGACACGGAGGTGGCACGGGCAGGAGCGGACTGGCCGTGTCGGCTTCTCACTTTTTGGATTTTAGAAGGGCATGACATGCCTATATCTGTGTCTCCCCCTCCTTTTACTCCTCCACCTCTTTTATTTTCGCATGACTATATGTACTTGTCACTTTTCCATGTGTTAGTTATGTCTTCTGAGCAGTTTGTCAGCTTTTGAACACCTTTGAAGGTGTTTTCTATGTGTTTCTATGTGTTTTTATTTGCCTGCCATTGGTTTTAACGGTGTTCGAAGGTGTTCGACGAACAGTTCGACGAACAGTTCGGCGAACACACGGGTGTTCGACGAACCGAACCGAACTCGAACACTACGGGGGTGGCTCAACACTAGTCATGGGAAAGGCAGCATAACATAAACTCAGCCATGCGTGCCAGACTACTAACAGGCAAGACTTCCATGTCCTCACCAACAGGATGACTGACCATGCCCTCCTCCTCCTCCTCCTCTCTGTCCTCTGGCCATCCACTCTGAACAGACGGTATGACAGCTATGCAGGTAGTACCGTCTATAGTGCATGAAACTAGCTCCTGTCCTTCCTCCTCCTCCTCCTCTTCCTCATTGTCACCCAATCCACGTTGGGATGAGATGAGGCTTGGCTGTGTGTAATCACCCTGTATGGTTCCTTGCTCCATCTCATCGTGCTCCGCCTGCAATGCATCCTCTTTGATTGTGAGCAGACAGTGTTTCAGAAGACAGAGAAGTGGGATGGTGACGCTAATTATGGTGTCATCGCTGCTCACCATCTTGGTGGTGTCTTCAAATTTTTGGAGGATGCTACATATGTCTGACATCCATGTCCACTCCTGAAGTCTTATATGTGGAGTCTGAACTGAATATCGACGGCCTTGTTGATGCTGGTACTCAACAACTGCCCTCTTCTGCTCACAAATCCTTCCCAACATCTGCAGTGTAGAGTTCCAACGCGTGGGGACATCACACACCAGTCTGTGAGCTGGAAGCTGCAAATGCTGCTGAAACACTGCAAGGGCGGCGGAAGCTGTAGATGACTTTCTAGAATGGGCTCAGAGGCGGCGTACTTTGACAAGCAGATCCGGCAGCTCCGGGTAGGATTTGAGAAACTGCTGAACCATGAGGTTAAGCACATGGGCCAGGCATGGTTCGTGTGTGAGCTCGCCTCGCCTCAGAGCCGCCACCAGGTTCTGGCCATTGTCACACACGACCATGCCTGGCTGTAGGTTCAGCGGTGTGAAACACAGATCTGCCTGCTCTTTCAGAGCTGTCCACAACTCTTCAGCATTGTTCGATTTTTCACCTAAGCATATTAGCTTCAGCACAGCCTGTTTCCGCTTGGCCGAGGCAGGGCTGCAGTACTTATAGCTTGTAACTGATGTGGTCATTTCGGAGATGGAGGCTGAAGAGGAGGAGGAGGCTGAGGAGGATGAGGTGCAGGAGCTGTAGACCGTGGGGGCAACCCTGATTGACCTAGGGCCCGCAATCCTTGGCGTCGGGAGGACGTGTTCCGTCCCAAGGTCTGACTGGGTCCTGGCTTTCACTATATTAACCCAGTGTGCCGTCAGCGAGATGTACCATCCCTGCCCTCAAGCACTTGTCCACGTGTCCATGGTTAGGTGGACTTTACCGGTAACTGCGTTGTTGAGAGCACGGCTAATGTTTTTGGACACGTGCTTATGTAATGCGGGGACGGCACACCGGGAGAAAAGTGGCGGCTGGGGACCGAGTACCGAGGGACCGCCGCCGCCATCAGGTTGTGGAATGCTTCTGTCTCCATGAGCCTAAAAGGCAACATTTCGAGCGCAAGCAGTCGTGAAATGTGAGAATTTAGTAGTGTGGCCTGTAGGGCGTTGGCTGCATATTTGCGCTTGCGTTCCAAGGACTGGGGTATGGACAACTGAACGCTGCCCTGGGACAAGGACATGGACGTGCTTCCTGATGCTGCTACTTGAAAGTGTGCAACGACAGGTGCAGGGCATGAGGCGTCTTTGCATGCACCATGGACAGGGGATTGGCTTACATGCACAACAGCGGAAGAAACAATGGTGCCACCCGCAGACACTGTTCCTGGACCCTGGTGTTCGGCCCACAAAGTCGGGTGCTTTGCTGCCATGTGCCTGATCATGCTGGTGGTGGTCAGGCTGGTCGTTTTGCCACCCCTGCTGATGCTGGCCTGGCAGGTGGTGCAAATCGCCTTTTTGGGGTTATCGGCAGAGTCTTTAAAAAACAACCAGACTCGGGAAGACCTAACAGTTGTATTGGCAACTTCCTTCGTGTTGGTGTTACAGGGAACAGTTGCCTGCCTTCTGTCTGCGGCCACCACACTGCTTCTTCCTGCCTGTTGGGGTGCTCTGCATCCCTCCCCCTGTGTGCTATTGTCCTAGCTCTGCATGTCCTCCTGCCAGGTTGGGTCAGTTACTATATCATCCACCACCTCATCTTCCACTTCCGCACCATGGTCCTCCTCCTGACTTTCTGGCAATTGTGTCTCATCATCGTCCATCTCTTGTGACACTTTCCCATCGTCGCCTTCGTATAACCGTGGCTGCTCAAATATTTGGGTATCGCTACACGCAATCTCCTCTAGACCTGCTCCAAGTGGACCTGGCAATAGGCCCGAATCTATAAATGGAAACGTGAACAGCTCTTCAGAGTGTCCAAGTGTGGGATCAGTTGTCTCTGTGTACTCGGCATGGTGGGAGGATCAGGGTGAGGAATATAGGGTCCAGACTCACAGCTACTGAGACTTGACCGTGTGGAAGACAGGGTGGTGATGGTGGTGGCTATATGACTGGAAGCATTATCCTCTATCCAACCAACCACCTATTGACACTGCTCTGGGTTCAATAGTGGTGTGCTGCGGTCCCCTAGAAATTGGGACAGGAAGGTCAGGCGAGAAGATGTGGGTGTTTGTTGTGGCACAATTTCGGCTTGCCCACGGCCGTGTCCTCGGCCTCCGCATGCACCATTACCAACGCGTCCAGTTCCCCGTCCCTTGCCACGTGCCTTGCCCATTTTAAATGGAGGACAATATCTTCCATGCTCACTACAAATGACAGAGTTTGGAACGAACTTATATGTGATCCGTGTGATAGAGAAAACAGAGTTTTAAATACCTGGCCTGTAGGTAAGTAGTTTGAACAGCAAACTGCGGTGAATTGCTTCAATGACACACTAAAGGAAATTTTTAATGGAGGCCAGAAATTAAAGCATTTTTTGACAACGTATATGTGATCCGTTTGACGGGGAAAACACAGTTTTAAAAAGCTGGATTTCTAGCGCTCTAATACTGGAAAGGACCTGGCTGTATTCTGCAGTGCCAACAAGCAAATCGTGCAGAAAAAATGGTGTTCTCTGGATTGTTTTTTAAGCAAATAATGAGGATTAAGATCCAAAGAAAAGTATTCCTGGCCCCTGAGACCTGGGCCTTTGTATAGAAATATTTAACAGCAGCAGAAGGCAGAATTGGAATGGAGCCTCTTGTGCTATATGCACTGCAGTCTGCTATATACACTGCCTGACTATACACCCTGTCTGCCTGATATCTCTGCAGATGGATTAGTCCTCAGAAGGACTGTTTGTTAAGATGGATATGTGTAATATACGGTTTTTCTCCCTACACTATCTAATACACAAGCAAATCTCTCCCTGACGCAGCAGCACCTCTCCCAAAACAAGCAAATGGCGCAGAAAAACGGTGTTCTCTGAATTGCTTTTTAAGCAAATAATGAGGATTAAGATCCAAAGAAAAGTATCCCTGGCCCCTGAGACCTGGGCCTTTGTATAGAAATATCTAGCAGCAGCAGAAGGCAGAATGGGAATAGAGCCTCTTGTGCTATATGCACTGCAGTCTGCTATATGCACTGCCTGCCTATATACACTGCCTGCCTGATTTCTCTGCAGATGGATTTATCTTCAGAAGGACAGTTTGTTAAGATGGATATGTGTAATGTATGGTTTTTCTCCCTACACTACCTAATAAACAACCAATTCTCTCCCTAGCTCAGCAGCACTTCTCCCTACACTGTCTGATCCGGAGTGACTGTGACGAGCATGGCGGCGCCAGGTCTGATATAGACCTGATGACGCTGTGTGGCCAGCCAATCACTGTACTGCCCACAACCAACATGGCTACGGCATTACAGTGCATGGCAGGCAATCCCTGCATATTCATTGGCTTTCTAAAGAGCGGCAAACATGCATGGAGGGGATCCGAGTTCCGGTCCGAGCAACCCGGAAATACTTGGCGAGCGCCGAGCATCTCGAGCAGTGAGATGCTCGGGCGCGCACCGAGCAGTAGCGAGCATGCTCGCTCATCACTACATACAACCTTTAATCACTGCTGCTGCCTCGGCTACTTGTAGCTGTAGCTTTGGCACAGTAGGAGAAGCATTGCCTCTGCAGGGACAGATGAGTCTTCTGGTCAGACATTTGATTAGCAGGTAAAACAAACAAAAGAAATGGAAAATGCCACGCTTCTTATCAAACAGTATTCGTGCTTTATTAATATTTATTTTATTAAATTATTTTACTCACTTATATGTACTATACTACATCATTGAATAAATATAATAACGGTGAGAGAAAGAAGAATAAGGAGATGGGGGTAATAGATCTAATATCCAGCAAATTGTAGACCTTCCCCAGTAACACAACACAGTATGACTTAAATACAGGGTCGGACTGAGGCACCGGAGAATTCTCCGGTGTGCCCCGATCCTCAGCGGGCCCCGAGCAGGACGCACGGGGGTCCGCTGATTAACATGGCCGCCGGTGCACCTGCACCGAGGCCCGAAGGTGGAGGGGGGGCCCTTGCAGTGTGCCTGATGAGGGAAATCTGGCCTGCTTCTTGGACCATCTGCCCTCATAGTGTGCGTCGGGCAGGGAGCGATCCCTCGAGCTCCGCTGCTGACAGAAGGAAAATGGCAGCGGAGCTGAGGGATCCGTCCTCTGCTTTCTGACCAGCGCTTCCTCCCTGACACAGGCTTGCGCTGCTTGATGACGTCATCATGCAGTGTGCGGCTGTTTTAGGGAGAAAGATGCCGGGCAGGAAGCAGAGGACGATGCTGCAAGGGATTGAGCAAAGAGGGTAAGTGTTATTTTTTTCGTTTTTTAACTAATACTGTTGGAATATGTTTAGTGCAACAATTCCATTCCTGTGTCTGTGCATGAGAGGAGAAGCAGCCTGCTGATGCTGCACAGAGACACTGAAGATATGTACTGTATATTCCTGATTCCACAAAGCCTATCATATCTGTACCTGTTTATAGCTAATTAAAGCTTTGCTCTGTTGTCAACACGCTTTGAGAATATCCTGAATGATCCGCTGCCAACAGGTTATGGGCCCAGCGATGACACAGAACCCCTGCGGAAACACAGAACTCCAGCGTGATACAGAACCCCAGGAGTGACACAGAACCCCAGGAGTGACACAGAAGAGTAATACAGCAACAGAAGTCCAAAGCAAAAGCAGCACAGAGCAACAGAGATGATGTCCACAAGTAGGGATCACTGCAAGTTCTCAGTGCAAAGTCTCACCAATCAGAATTATCAGTCTTGGAAATTTAAGGTGAAAATGCTACTAAGAGAAGGTATGTGGAAATATACGCAGGAACAAGTGCCTCATCCATTACCAGATGATTGGCTAGAGAAGGATCAGAAAGCACAAAGCACTATCTCCCTCAGTGTAGATGATGATCAGATTGTGCATATATGCAAATGTGCAACTGCAAAAGAGATGTGGGATGAATTACAGAAAGTGCATGAAAGATCAAATCTCAGCAATAAGCTTTATCTCATGAGAAAACTGTATCAGTCTAAGCTAAGTGATAAGCAGAATATGCAGGACTATGTAAGAAACACCCTAGATTGTGGAGCATCTCAGGGGCATTGGAGAAGAAATTACTTTCATGTTGCTGCACTACTATTAAGTGGTCTTCCAGAAAGTTATGACACACTTGTCACTGCACTAGATGCACGGCCAGATGATGAACTCACACTAGAATATATCAAAGGCAAGCTTGTAGATGAATTCAAGCGAAAAACACACAATGTAAGCAGCAGTAATGAATCTACAGCAGAAACAGCCTTAAAGGCACAGGACTTTCCTAAAAATAAGAGAAATCTATGGGAAACTCGTGACTGTTTTGTCTGTAGAAAGCCCGGCTACCTTAAAGCAGACTGCAGAATTTGGAAAGCAAGAATGAGTCAGCTTAAAAAGCAGAACAGTAATCAGAAGGTGAAAACAGTTGTAGAGGAAAAGTTTGCATGTGTTGAAACTGCACTTAATACCAGTACAGGCTCATCTGCAAAGCATATGTGGTGTATAGACTCTGGTGCTAGCAGCCATATGACGTATAACAAGGATTTCTTCACTGACCTTGATGAAAGCAAGTCAGAAAAGGTAATCTTAGCTAATGGTCAATATATGACTTCAGGAGGAGTAGGAGACGGCTACTTCCACTGTCCAGTTTCCTCAGCACAAAGCAGAAAGATCCCAGTAAAGGATGTTGTCTATGTTCCCAGTCTTGAAAGCAATCTTCTGTCAGTAAAGAAGCTTAGCTTATGCAAAAAGGGAATGTAGTTACTTTTAAAGAAAACAGCTGCATTATATCAAAGAAGGGTCACACTCTTGCAGAAGGAAAAATCCAAAATGAACTTCATCAGCTAAAATGCAAAGAAAGAGTGTACAGTGCTAGACAAGATCTGCATAAGAACTGTATCCATATATGGCATAGACGTCTTGGACACAGAGACCCAGAAGCAATAAGGAAGCTAGGTCAACTTGAAAATAGTGTGGAAATCAAGCAATGTAGTCAAATAATGAAGTGCACTAGCTATCTTAAAGGGAAAATGTCCAGAAAATCCTTTCCTAAAGTAAGCATCACTAGATCTGCACAGCCACTGGATTTGATACACACAGATGTTGCGGTCCAATGAGTGTTCAAACTCCAAGCAAGAAGAGATATTTTCTCACATTTATTGATGACTACTCCAGATATACAGTCGCCTACCTGCTTCACAGTGAGGATGAAGTTCCACAGAAACTTTAAGAATATCTTGCTGTAGTATTTAACAAATTTGGAAGAATGCCAAAAGCCCTGCGTGCAGATAATGGGACTGAATATACAAGTGGGAAGATGCAAACCATTTTGAAAAAGAATGGAATTGTGTTCCAGACTACCATCCCATACAACCCAGAACAGAATGGCATTGCAGAGAGAAAGAACTGCACTCTCAGTGAAAGTGGAAAAAGTATGTTGTTTGATGCGAATCTACCTACAACGTATTGGGGAGAAGCCATCATGACAGCTTGCTATCTTCAAAACATACTGCCAGGTAAAGCCACAAATAAAACTCCATATGAGCTATGGAACTGTGAGAAGCCTAACCTGAAGCACCTAAGGATATTTGGAAGCAAAACGTTTGTGTATGTTCCCAAAGAAAAAATGTTCCAAGTGGGAATCACATGCAAAGCAAGGAGTCTTGGTGGGCTATAGCGAAACTCAAAAGGGATACAGAATCTTGCACTCAGAGACCAACACAGTAACAATCAGCAGAGACGTAGTGATTGATGAGAACTCAGTTTCGCTCAAATTCCATGAAGTTACACCAGTCATTCAAGCCAAGAAACAAGAACAAGAATCTCAATCACCAAACCCAGACACTGAAAAAGAAAACACTGAAGTCTGGATAAGTTCTGAAGCCAGCAAGAAAGAAACAGAAGAACCAAGTCAACCTCCAGTCAGGAGACCAGAAAGACCACACAAAGGTATCCCAGCTCGACACCTTTCTTATATGGTCAGAACACTTCCTGAGCCAGAGCCACAGTCATGACAAGATGTTAGCTGATGGTATGACAAAACCATTGCCAAGAGCCAAGTTTGAGGACTTCAGAACCGCAATGGGACTAACAGGATAAGTAGTTGTTGAGTGGGGGTGTTGGAATATGTTTAGTGCAACAACTCCATTCCTGTGTATGTAAATGTTCTATTGCTAGGTTTGTGTATTGTCTATAAAGTTTAAAAAAAACTCCCAGAGGCTCACACACAGAAAAGACCATGTAATTGTGTTCAGTTTCCTGTGTCTGTGCATGAGAGGAGTAGCAGCCTGCTGATGCTGCACAGAGACACTGAAGATATGTATATTCCTGATTCCACAAAGCCTATCATATCTGTACCTGTTTATAGCTAATTAAAGCTTTGTTCTGTTGTCAACACGCTTTGAGAATATCCTGAATGATCCACTGCCAACAAATACAATGGTGATGGAGGAGGTGGGGGAGATGAGGGAGAGCAATGGTGATGGAGAAGGTGGGGGGAGATGAGGGAGAGCAATGGTGATGGAGGAGGTGGGGGACATATGGTGATGGAGGAGATGGGGGAGATATGCATGGCATGGTGATGGAGGAGGTGCGGGGAGATATGGCAATGGTGATGGAGTAGGTGGGGGAGATATAGTAACATAGTTTTTAAGGTTGAAAGAAGACTAAGTCCATCTAGTTCAACCCATAGCCTAACATGTTGATCCAGAGGAAGGCAAAAAAAAAACATGTGGCAACACTAATCTCCACATTGGGGAAAAAACTCCTTCCTGACTCCATACGGCAATCAGACTAGTTCCCTGGATCAACGCTCTATTAAGGAATCTAGGTTATATAGCCTGTAATATTGTACTTTTCAAGAAAGGTATCCATACCCTTCGTAAATTTTAGTAGTGAATCACTCATTACAACATCATGCGGCAGAGAGTTCCATAGTCTCACTGCTCTTACAGTAAAGAATCCCCGTCTGTGACTATGATTAAACCTTCTTTTCTTCAGACGTAGAAGATGCCCCCTTGTCTCCGTCTCAGGCCTCAGAGTAAAAAGATCAGTAGAAAGGTCTTTGTACTGTCCCCTCATATACTTGTACATAGTAATAACATCACCCCCAAGACTTTGTTTTTCCAAACTAAATAACCCCAAGTGTAATAACCTGTCTTGGTATTGCAGACCCCCCAGTCCTCTAATAACCTTGGTCGCTCTTCTCTGCACCCGCTCTAGTTCAGCTATGTCTTTCTTATACACCGGAGACCAGAACTGTACACAGTATTCTAAGTGTGGTCGCACTAATGACTTGTATAGAGGTAAAATTATGTTCTCCTCATGAGCATCTATGCCTCTTTTAATGCATCCCATTATTTTATTTGCCTTTGCAGCAGCTGCCTGACACTGGCCACCAACGTGAGCTTGTCTTCCACCAATACACCCAGGTCTTTTTCAGTGACAGTTTTGCCCAGTGTTTTACAATTAAGCATATAATTATACATTTTGTTTCCTCTGCCCAAGTGCATTACCTTACATTTATCCCCATTAAAGCTCTTTTGCCATTTATCATCCCAAGCTTCTAGTTTACATAGATCCTCCTGTAATATAAAATTGTCCTCCTCTGTATTGATTACCCTGCAGAGTTTAGTGTCATCTGCAAATATTGAAATACTACTCTGTATGCCCCCTACAAGGTCATTAATAAATATGTTAAAAAGAAGCGGGCCCAATACTGACCCCTGTGGTACCCCACTGTTAACTGAGACCCAGTCTAAGTGTTTTCCATTAATAACCACCCTTTGTTTCCTATCACTGAGCCAGTTCTAAACCCACATACATATATTTTCCCCTATCCCCTTTGTTCTCATTTTATGTATCAACCATTTGTGTGGAACCGTATCAAAAGCTTTTGAAAAGTCCATATACACAACATCCACTGCATTTCCTTGGTCCAGTCCAGAACTTACCTCTTCATAAAAGCTGATCAAATTAGTCTGACTGGAACACTGCATTTCCTTGGTCCAGTCCGGAACTTACCTCTTCATAAAAGCTGATCAAATTAGTCTGACTGGAACGGTCCCTCGTAAACCCATGTTGATATTGGGTCATGAGGTTATTCTTCTTCAGATACTCTACTATAGAATCTCTTAGGAAACCCTCCAGGATTTTACCCACAGTAGAGGTTAAGCTAACTGGTCTATAATTTCCAAATTCAGTTTTTGTCCCCTTTTTGAATATTGGCACCACATTTGCTATACGCCAGTCCTTCAGTACTCGCGGGTGTATCCCATCCGGGCCCGAGGATTTGTCAACTTTAGTGATTTTTAGACGCCGCCGTACTTGCTGCTGGGTTAAGCAAGTGACATTTAATGGAAAATTTTTGTTATCACTGATCATGTTTTAACAAAAATTCTCCATTAAATGTCACTTGCTTAACCAAGCCATGGCATGGCAATGGTGATGGAGGAGGTGAGAGGAGATTTGGCATGGCAATAGTGATGGAGACGGAGGGGGGAGATAAGGCATGGCAATGGTGATGAAGGAGGTGGGGGGAGATATGGCATGGCAATGGTGATGGAGGAGGTGGGGAAGATATAACAATGATGGAGGAAGTGGGGAGATATGACAATGATGGAGAAGGTGGGGGAGAGCAATGATGGAGAAGGTGGGGGAGAGCAATGATGGTGAAAGAGGGGGAAAACAATGATGGAGAAGGTGGGGGAGAGCAATGATGGGGATGGGGAAAGCAATGATGGAAGAGATGGGGGAGAGCAATGATGGAGGAGGGGAGAGCAATGATGGGGAATTATTTGGACTCTATATGCTGTTAATATCTGGTCTGGTCACGGCGTGGTGGTATTTCTCCCTTGTACAGTATGTGGTATTATTCGGTCACTATGTGGTGGTAATATGTGGTCTGGTCATGGGTGTCACTGTATTTCTCCCTTGTATGTAGTATTATTCGGTCACTATGTGGTGGTAATATATGCTCTGGTCATGGTGTGGTGGTATATCTTCCTAGTATGTGGTATTATTTGGTCGCTATATTCTGGAAATATGTAGTTCAGTCATGGTGTGGCGGTATTTCTTCCTTGTATGTGGTACTATTGGTGTAGGTATAGTGGATTATGTTGTAGTTGGCGGTCATTTGTTCTCTCTGATATTAATTAGGAGAAGATTCTTTATTTTCATTAGTGATTAAATACTTGGAACAAGATGCACTTACAGGGGTTCCCTGAGTTAAACAAGTTATCACCTCTCCACAGGATAAGTGATAAATTTTTGATTAGTGGGGGTCTGACTGCTGGGACACGCACCGATTGGTAGAATGTGGAGGTTTTATCCCCATTAGACTGGAGCTCGTGTGCCACTTGACCATTCATTCCCTCAGTGGCTGCTCTTTTTTTTTCTGAAAGCCCCCAAGAGAATGAATGAGACTGCGGTCAGACGTCCTACCTGCCGCTGCACTTTAAAATGGGGATAAACTTCCCCATTCTTCTGATAGGTGCTTTTTCCAATGTTCGGACCCAAACGATCAATAAGTTATCACCTATTTTGTGGAGCCCATGGATAGGTGATAACTTGCTTTAACCAAAGAACCCCTTAAATGCAAATTACCGTAATTGTACATCCCAGTTATAGCATTTGCACAGTAGATGTGCAGGAGCCACCTGTGATTTACAGTCGACGCTCCACTATAACGGGGATAACGTCTAACGGGTATTTGCATATAGCTGTAGGGTGGGCCCTGAGGATCAATTCCTCCTGTGGGCCCCAGACACCCCAGTCTGACACTGCTTAAGTATAATAGACAGACCAAATCAGCAAATTAAATGAACAGCCTGAATGTTAATAGATAAAGTATCAGAAACAGTAACAACCAAAAATTGAACTAAACTCAGTCAGGAATCGACTGTCTACAACAGTTAGATGTGTACACCAAAATATCTACATGTACAGTGGGGGAAATAATTATTTCATCCCTTGCTGTTTTTGTAAGTTTGCCCACTGACAAAGACATGAACAGTCTATAATTTTAAAGGTAGGTTAATTTTAACATTGAAAGACTGAATATCCAAAAATAAATCAAGAAAATCACATTGTATAAAGTAGATATTTTTTGCATTTTGTAGTGAGAAATAAGCATTTGATCCCTCTGGCAAACAACACTTAATATTTGTTGGCAAAACCCTTGTTGGCAAGCACAGCAGACTTTTTTTGTAGTTGATGATGAGGGTTGCGCACATGTCAGGAGGAATTTTGGTCCACTCCTCTTTGCAGATCATCTCTAAATCATTAAGATTTTGAGGCTGTTGCTTGGCAACTTGGTGTTAGAACCTTGCTCTTAGGTTTTTTTTTCCTTTGCTGGTCACATGACCTTGTTGGCCTATTTAAGCCTGCTCCGCCCTTCTGGCTTTGCTGGACTTCATTGTATAACTACTTTCTAGCTAGCCTGTGCTCTGTATCTTACTCTGTTAGTTTGCTTGGTCTACGGACCTCTATGTTCTATATATTTTGTTTGTTCGTCTGTCTGCTACTATTTCTGTTAGGAGGTGTCCCATATTCCTCCCAGTCCTTAGTACTTGTAGGGATTCCTTCCCCACATCTATAGGTCTCCGTACAGACTAGCTTAGGACTTTAGCAGATCTGATCGCAGGATCAGGTTCCCTGTTACATCGTAGGGATTCAGCTGAGTTCTATCGTAGGGACAGATCTCCTCTCTTTCCTTAGCTCTGGTAGCAGAACATAACAGTAAGTCCAGCCTGCAAATTCTCTAGGAAAGATTTTTCTGTTCCATCATGGTGTTGGTTCAGGATTTGGCTAAACGCCTGCAGGGACTCTCTCTGGAGGTGGCCGAGCTCCGTCAGCACGTGAGTAACTGTCCTGGAGCACATTTCTTGGAGCCTAAGGTATGTTTGCCGGATTTATTTTTTGGTGAACACCGAGAATTTTTTTCATTTAAAAATGCTTGCTTATTGTATTTTCGTTTGAGACCCAAGTCCTCTGGGGATGAATCCCAGCGCATAGGGTTCATAATGTCACTTTTGCACAAAGAGCCTCAGGAGTGGGCCTTTTCTTTGCAACCTAGTGATACATGCTTCAGATCAGTGGATAGTTTTTTTTCTGCTTTGGGACTATTATATGATGATCCTGACCGTGTCGCATCAGCTGAGACTGAGTTGAGACGTTTGAAACAGGGATCAGGTAATGTGGAAAAATATTGTACTCATTTCCGTCGTTGGTCTACTCAAATAGGGTGGAACGATTCTGCTCTGAAAAGTCTATTTCTTGCTGGGCTCAGTGAAAGGGTTAAAGACCTGCTAATTGCTTATCCTACACCTGAAGATTTGCAACAGGCTATGCAATTAGCTATACGGGTGGATAGGAGACTGCGTGCAAGGGTTAATGAGAGCAAATCCTCTGCTATGTCAGTTTCTGGTTATGAGAATGTGTGTACTAACAGTGGTGAACCGATGGAGATTGGATCGGTGGCACCTCGCTCTCAAGAAAAAGACCGTCGATTTTCTGAAGGCTTGTGTTTCTATTGCGGAAAATCTGGTCATTTGATTAAAGGCTGTGAGCTTCGTATGAAGAAAGAAAAAAAAATGGTCAGTCATGCCCGTATTGCCTGTTTAAATTCCAAGGGTGTATTTTTAGCTGCTTCCACGATTGCTCAGGAAAAATTAATGGAATTTCGGGTGTTTGTTGATTGTGGGTCTACTCTGAATGTAATTGATGGGGGATTCTTGGAAAGACTCAATTTAAAACCCGAACCTTTATCATCCCCCATTGCTGTGGTTTCTGTGGATGGTTCCCCTTTGAAGAATATTACTCTCAAGGTCTGTGAATTTCCTCTCACTATTAATGGTGTTCACCATGAGAAATTGGATTTGGTAGTTTTGAATAACTTGCCTTCTCCAGTAATATTGGGATTGCCCTGGTTAAAATTTCACAATCCTGTACTGGATTGGTCTACCAATGAAATTAAATCCTGGAGCCATAAATGTTATGACAAGTGTTGTAACGGGCGTATTGCAGCTTTGGATAGGGGAGAATTGTCTGTTCCTATTCAGGATTTTTGGAGAGTTTTTTCTGAGAAGGAATCGCAGGTTTTGCCTCCCCATAGAGACTATGATTGTTCTATTGAATTTGTCCCTGGAGCGACTCTTCCTAAAAGTCGTTTATTTAACCTTACTATTCCTGAGAGGAAGGCTTTGGAGGAATACATACAGACAAGTTTGGCCGCCAGTCACATTAGGCCCTCTAAGTCTCCTGTGGCGGTTGGATTTTTTTTTGTAAAAAAAAAGGACGGCGGTTTACGTCCTTGTCTGGATTTTCGTGAGATTAACAAAATTACTGTACGCAATCCTTACCCACTGCCATTGATTCCTGATCTGTTTAACCAGTTAATGGGGGCCAAGTGGTTCTCTAAAATTGACCTTAAGGGGGCATACAATCTGTTACGCATGAAGGAGGGTGATGAATGGAAGACTGCTTTTAACACTCCTGTAGGTCATTTTGAGAATCTGGTTATGCCTTTTGGTCTTACTAATGCTCCTGCATTTTTTCAGAATCTTATTAATGACATCCTGAGACCTTTGATCGGCAAAAATGTGGTTGTGTATTTGGATGACATTTTGATTTATTCGCCGGATCTGGAGTCTCATTGGCGGAGCGTACATGAGGTATTACAGTTATTAATGGACAATTCGCTTTTTGCTAAGCTGGAGAAATGTGAGTTCGCTGTACAGAGAATTAGTTTTTTGGGCTACATTATCTCCAGTGAAGGTTTTGAGATGGACCCGGTTAAAGTTCAAGCTGTACAGGAATGGCATAGGCCTATTGGTTTGAAATCGATACAGAGGTTTTTAGGTTTCGCCAATTATTACAGAAAATTCATAAAAAATTTTTCTAGTATTGTCAAACCTCTGACCGATCTCACCAGGAAAGGTGCTGATGCGGTTCAGTGGTCTTCTGAGGCCATTGAAGCTTTTGTGTATCTCAAGGAGAGGTTCACCTCTGCTCCCATCCTTATGCAGCCTGATGTGACTAAGCCGTTTTTGGTTGAGGTTGATGCTTCCTCTGTGGGGGTTGGCGCAGTATTGTCTCAGGATAACGGGGATGGATTACATCCCTGTGCCTTTTTTTCAAAAAAATTTTCGGAGACTGAACTGAATTACGATATTGGTAATCGGGAATTATTGGCTATTAAACTCGCATTTGAACACTGGCGTCACTTCTTGGAAGGTGCGGAATTTCCCGTTCAGGTTCTTACGGATCATAAAAATCTGATATATCTTGATGCTGCCAAGCGCCTGAATGCCCGTCAGGCTAGGTGGGCACTGTTTTTCTCACGGTTTAATTTCTCCGTTACTTACATCCCTGGTACTAAGAATGTTAAGGCGGATGCCTTGTCTCGCAGTTTTTCTCCCATAGTCGGTGCTGAGAAAGAGGAGAACATTTTACAAGAAGGTGTTGTGATAGCTGCTTTGGACTCCGTTTTGGAAGATGAGATTCTTAAAGCACAGGAGAATGCCCCATCTAACACTCCCCATGGGAGGTTGTTTGTGCCTGGGACCTTTAGGAGAGATTTATTTGTTGAGTGTCACGAATCTCGGTTGGCAGGTCATCCCGGAATCTCTGAGACCAAGAGACTGGTGGGTCGCAGTTTTTGGTGGCCTGGATGGCAGAAGGAAGTCATTAAGTGGGTGCGTCAATGTACTATATGTGCTAGATCTAAGTCCTCACATACTCCTGCTGCGGGGTTGCTTTGTCCTTTGGAGGTTCCCAGTGCTCCTTGGACACATTTGGCTATGGACTTTATAACTGACCTTCCCCCCTCTGAGGGTTTTACTGTCATCTGGGTGGTCGTGGACCGTTTTAGCAAGATGTGTCACTTGGTTCCCTTTGTCAAACTGCCCTGCGCTAAAACTCTCGCTAAGGCCTTTGTCAAGGAAATTGTCAGACTTCATGGCGTTCCTACTGACATTGTTTCTGATAGGGGTCCTCAGTTCGTGGCTCGTTTTTGGCGTGCCTTTTGTGACCGGTTGGGAGTTCATTTATCGTTCTCGTCCGGATATCATCCTGAATCTAATGGCCAGACAGAAAGGAAAAACCAGGATGTTGAGCAGTTCTTGCGTTGTTTTGTGGCAGACAATCAAGAGGGGTGGTCTGAGTTTCTGCCACTTGCTGAATTTGCTCTGAACAATCATACATCTTCTTCTGCTGGTTGTTCGCCTTTTTTTTGTTGTTCTGGGAGACATCCGTCGTTTGGGTCGTTCTCCAAGTTGGGATCTGCCGTGCCTGAGGAGGAGAATTTTTCCGATGATTTGGAGAGAGTTTGGACGGATGTGCGTGGTAATCTTCAGGAGGCCAACAGAAAATCTAAGGACTACTTTGATAGGAAATGACAGGAGGTTTTGTTCGCTGTTGGTGACATGGTTTGGTTGTCCTCTAGGAATCTGCGGTTGAGGATTCCTTCTAAGAAATTGGGTCCCAAGTTTGTAGGGCCCTTTAAGGTGCTTCAGGTTGTCAACCAATCTGCTGTTAGGTTGGAGGTTCCTACCTCCTGGAGAATTAATCCGGTATTTCATGTTTCTCTGTTGAAAAAAGCTGTTGTATCGGATTGTGACGCCTCTGCCTCTGTTCCTCCGGTGGTGGAGGACGGGGAATATGAAATTTCTCGCATCCTTAACTCTAGACTGTATAGAGGTAGTTTGCAGTATCTTGTGGCCTGGAAAGGTTTCGGACCCGAGGATAACTCTTGGGTGAGGTCGGATGATGCTTCCGCGTCCAGACTTATCAGAGCGTTTCACAGGAGATTTCCTGATAAGCCTGGTCCTAGGGGATCCGGAGGATCCTCTTAGAAGGGGGGGTACTGTTAGAACCTTGCTCTTAGGTTTTTTTTTCCTTTGCTAGTCACATGACCTTGTTGGCCTATTTAAGCCTGCTCCGCCCTTCTGGCTTTGCTGGACTTCATTGTATAACTACTTTCTAGCTAGCCTGTGCTCTGTATCTTACTCTGTTAGTTTGCTTGGTCTACGGACCTCTATGTTCTATATATTTTGTTTGTTCGTCTGTCTGCTACTATTTCTGTTAGGAGGTGTCCCATATTCCTCCCAGTCCTTAGTACTTGTAGGGATTCCTTCCCCACATCTATAGGTCTCCGTACAGACTAGCTTAGGACTTTAGCAGGTCTGATCGCAGGATCAGGTTCCCTGTTACATCGTAGGGATTCAGCTGAGTTCTATCGTAGGGACAGATCTCCTCTCTTTCCTTAGCTCTGGTAGCAGAACATAACACTTGGAGCTTCAACTCCCTCCATAAGTTTTCTATGGGATTAAGGTCTGGAGACTGGCTAGGCCACTCCATGACCTTACTGTGCTTCTTTTTGAGCCACTCCTTTGCTGCCTTGGCTGTATGTTTTGGGTTATTGTCTTGCTGGAAGACCCAGCCACGACCCATCTTCAATGCTCTTACTGAGGGAAGGAGGTTGTTGGCTAAAATCTCGCGATACATGACCCCATCCATCTTCCCTTCAGTATGGTGCAGTTGTCATGTACCCTTTGCAGAAAAGCACCCCCAAAGTATAATGTTTCCCCCATCATGCTTCACGGTTTGGACAATGTTCTTAGGGTTGTACTCATCCTTCTTCTTCCTCCAAATACGGCGAGTTGAGTTAATGCCAAAGAGCTTAATTTTTGTCTCACCTGACCACAGCACCTTCTCCCAATAACTCACAGAATCATCCAGGTGTTCATTGGAAAAGTTCAGACGGGCCAGCACATGTGCCTTCTTGAGCAGGGGGACCTTGTGGGCACTGCAGGATTTTAAACCTTTAAGGCGTAATGTGTTACCAATGGTTTTCTTGGTGACTGTGGTCCCAGCTGCCTTGAGATCATTAACAAGTTCCCCCTGTGTAGCTTTAGGCTGATCTTTCACCTTCCTCATGATCAAGGATACCCCACTAGGTGAGATTTTGCATGGTGCCCCAGATCAATGCCGACTGACAGTCATTTTGTATTTCTTCCATTTTCTTACTATTGCACCAACAGTTGTCTCCTTCTCACCCAGTGTCTTACCTATGGTTTTCCAGCTTTGTGCAGGTCTATGATCTTGTCCCTGACATACTTAGAAAGCTCTTTGGTCTTGCCCATGTTGTAGAGTTTAGAGTCTGACTGATTAATTGAGTCTGTGGACAGGAGTCTTTTATACAAGTGACTATGTAAGACAGCTGTCTTTAATGCAGGTAACGAGTTGATTAAGATTGTCTAATTGGTCTGTAGGAGCCAAAACTCATAATGGTTTGTAGGGGATCAAATACTTATTTCTCACTGCAAAATGCAAAAAAAATGTATCTAATTTATACAATGTGATTTTCTTGATTTTTTTGGATATTCTATCTCTCAGTGTTGAAATTAACCTACCCTAAAAATTATAGACTGTTCATGTCTTTGCTAGTGGGCAAACTTACAAAAACAGCAAGGGATCAAATACTTATTTCCCCCACTGTATATCTCAGGGTAAGGACACAGCGTGGAAAAAACATACATGTAGACATGTCAGGGAGAATACAAAGAAGATATTTTCATATTTAAATTCCCAGAGGAGCATTGTGTGGCCTATAACTTTCCTTACGCTGGCTTGGCTCTCTCCGTAAGGAGAAACGTTCCCCTTAAAACTCATGTGAGAGGCCACTCATATAGCCAAATCAGATCTTCTGCTTTGCATTGATGAGGAGAAAACACCCTGAATAAACGGGGCCTGCAAATGAAGCGTCTGGTTTGACTTTTTATCTTAAGTCATGTGACAAGGCTCGATAAAGGGTTGATATTGACTTTTAATATTGCTACCCCCAATAGGTGGTGTTAGAGTTCTAGTCCTCTTCCTCTCTGAAGAGGATGTTTGCATATTTAAATTCTCAAAAGAGTATTGCATGGCCTTTGCATATCCTTACACCTGCTTGGCACTCTCCACAAGAAGAAACGTTCATTCTTAGAATTCGCTAAATGTTAAGGTAATGACTGTACCACCAGAAACTTGACCAGGTGAGAGTTGAGTTGAGACACAAGTGGATAACTGGGAGCACATGTTTGTTTCTTGGCCGCACAATCAGGTATGGATATGTGATGGTACAAAATAGGAATAGAAGTAGAGTACAGCAAGCAGTAGATGATGATGATGATGATGACCCAGACCAAAAACTATGTGAAGCAAGCAAGAAATGAAACATGCACAGAACAAAAACTACTTGAAGATGCCGTCTGATGAGTGTGAAAGATGAGTGTGATGAGAACAGGTAAGATGACAACTTGACATTTGTTCATATTGGTTGACAGTTTACAATCCCCACATAATCTGCTTGAATTATGTTGATGGAGAGCTATAGTTTCTATGTTGTTTCTAGAATATTTGAGCCAGGACGTCCATGACTTATTTTCCTTCTGTTGAGCCTACAGGCTGAAAAAAACAAGACCACAACACCATGACCACGACAGGAGATTTCAGTCACTGATGAGCCTCTTCCATCAACAGCAATTGCAACATCACCAGCTCCCAAGTTGACTGTAGAAGAAGAAGATCTGCCTGCATAAAATCTTTTGGCTAGACATTGCCTCTGCTCTTTTTTGTCACTGTTTTTAACCACAATTTCTCCCTTTCTGAACAAGAAATGCTAGACACACATCAGAAAAAATATCAGCAACAGGCCGCAGTGTTGGTGGGGCATGTTCATATGTCAAAAGTTTTCAAAAAACAGTCATTTGTGACCCGTACACTTTGCCAGGTAGACAGTGGCATTTAAAAGTCTATATGTTTTAAAATTCTCTTTTTTATATATATATTTATTCTTCCTTTTCCAAAAAAGGATTGAACAAGAAATGCTAGGAACATCTCCAAATAACAGCCGTGAAAATAGGATGCAGTATTGTGTGGCATGTATAGATATCAAATTTGAGTACTAAAGTGTGCAAGAAACATTAATTTGTGACACGCAGAATGAGGTGACCGCTGCATTTCCTACCTCTGCTTTTCTATAGGCTAAGATAGTCCCTCTTTTTTTTCTATGCTATACCATATGACGTGATAGTTGTAAGTCATTATGGGAAATCCTGACCCCTTCCAAACAATGGCTTTTTAAACTTTTGCAGTGTGCAAAATGGTGGTGGGCATTTTTGTTTCTTTGTGGGTCCAGCAAATATTCGAATATTTCGACACAAATTCAATTAGCATCAAAATAATTTGATCAGCTTTACAATTATTACAGCTTAATTCTGATATTGTAGCTTAACGCCGATATGTCTGATATCGCAACTTAACCCCATTCACTTGAGCTGTAATACCAGAAAGGACCATGGTCAAAAGTGGTGCTCTTTCAAGAGAAATGCAGACCCTTTTCTCTAACCTCAGATGACCCCTTTAAATTGGTGTGTAATGTAATGGCTTTCTCATTTTCTAGTAATAAAAGTGGTAGACGTAGGCAAAATGGGTGTGGTCATGGATGACTATAGTCTTTGAGTCCAAGATCCCCCTTTATTCGTTCCCTTCTGTGGAAGACGAGAGAATAAAGAAGAAGACATTTCAGAAAATAAATGCAGCTGTCTATTTCGCCCTTCTATACTCTCCTTTTTTATAAGAAAGAGGAAAATACAGATAAAATCAATTTGCTAAATTGTTCATGAACAAAAAGTCCTCTATGCAAAGCTGACTTACTCATTTAAATGCAAACTCGGCTTCTTTTGTATGGTGTTTTAGACAAATGCTAATTCTGTAATTTAATAGCCAAGTTGTTTTTTTCTTTTTTTTTGGAAAGGTGAAAGGGTTTTTTCTCTGTTGTGTTCTTTAGATGAAAGTATTTCTGGTCAGGAAGATTAAACTAGTCCAAGGAGTTGACATTTTCATCTGACTTCTTTTTTTTTTAAGCAGGTAAGATTTCAGGGAAAGAACCCCACTCTAATTTCACAGCCCAAAAAAAAAAAACCTACACAATTGTAGGAGCAACGTAATCAATAGCGATAGACGGGGGTCTTTGCTCTTCTCTGTGTGCCTTCCTATATCATCATACACACACAACGTATCGACCCGGAGCAAAGGCCATAGGAAATACTTTTATTCTGAGAAACAACAAACAGGTGAAAAGGAGACAAGAGCCGAGAGACTGGTGAAGTCCAACTATTACACCCGGCCAGGTATGCAGTGTACCGAAATCATTGTATGCAATATCCCCTATGAATATGGACTGTATGCATGTATGGGACCTGTGCTGAAAGCAAAGGTCTTATCTTTATAGTAATAGTATTCACCTGTTTGCTTGCAGATGCTGTTTGTCACCAGAACAGTCAGGACTCTATTCCACTGATTTGTTTCCTTAAGTATGTATGATTTTTACTAATGTGCACTATATAGAGTCTTACGAGCTATCTTGATTCATCTTGTATATACTTTGCTATATACTGCATGTACCCCATTGGGGTTTTAAGTGTCACTCAACTCAATACTATAGGATTATACTGTATTATATATATATATATATATATATATATATATGATAATACTCAATACTATAGGATTATACTGTATTATATATATATATATATATATATATATATATATATATATGATAATACTCAATACTATAGGATTATACTGTATCTTATTTATTATATATATATATATATATGTATAGGATAATACTCAATACTATAGGATTCAAGCATTTACAGTGATTTTGGGATGTAAGAGAACAGCAATATAGGATTTTATTTATAGAACTACATAGAACTATATATGATGTCTATGACCCTTGACTAACTATCTTATTTGAGCAACTCTTTTTGGTAGTACTATAAGGCTACATTCCCATTATGAGTTTTTGGTGAGTTTTTTTACTTTGCATATTTTAAAAAAATGCCATTACCCTATTTTACTTAATGGGTGCATGAAATCTGCAACATCAAAAACTCACCAAACACTTATCGTGGGAACGTAAACTCTTGTATTTTTGCACAATGGTCATTGGTGTTATTGTAGATATCTACATTGTCTAGGAAAGGTTCGGCTAACTTTGCTATTTTGGAAACCATTGGTTATGTTCATTTTGAAAATGTATCAGTAAATTATTAATTTATATGTATCACTGGATGGGATAGTTGTATTGTTGGGTTGTGCTCTAGTTTGATCATTGTTTCTGTAGTTTGGAAGTTCTTAAAGAACTTTGGTTATTTGGGTTTTTTTTCACTAGCTTTCTATTGTTACTCATTATTCCCATTACTCATTGTACTTTTTGCAAATGGTCTGATGTTTCTGTTAATTATTTATCCTGGTTCTAATAATAAGGCTTTATTGCTCAAGTTTATTGCAAAAGTCTTCCCTTTTGTCTACGTGCAGTTGAGCCATTTTGCATACTGAACTTGTACTGGGATGTTATGATTTATTAATTTGTTTGCTATACAGTAAATAAATGACTTTCCTGGTTTTATGGCTTATATAATCAATTTACTTATATTGTCTTCAAAATATTAAATGAGATGATTCTGCTCAGTTTTGGTTTTACTGTTGATATTTTTTTTATGTAAGTCTACAGATTTTCATTTAAGGCTGTGTGCACACATTGTGTCTTTATCGCGTTTTTGACGCAGTTTTGGCACAAAACCTGAAAAGTGGATGAGAATCCTGACGTCTCATACACACAATGCTGATTTTTGACTTGCAGACTTAAATCCGCAGCAGGTCAATTCTTTCAGCCTTTCTGCTGCAGGTTTCAACCTTACTAATGAGCAGGGAAAAATCTGCATAAAAAAACGCAAGTAAAAAATGCATCAAGAACGCACGTAATTTACGCTGTGTTTTCCTACCAAGAGAGGCAGAAATGGTGCCGAAAATTCTGCACCAAATGCTTAAAGTGTGCATCCATGGGGTGGCGTCTGAGGACTTTTTTTGTAGAAGTATTGACCCATTGCATTTATTGTTTTTCTCCATACATGTAATGAATCCTTTTTTCAACATTTTATCCTGGCACTCAAATATAACTAATATATGCTTTTTTTATATATATATATATATATATATATATATATATATATAAACTTCTAAGGCCTCATGTAGGCATCTGTTGTTTTTTTCTCATTTGTAACAATGAATCTTTTTTCAGTTTACTGTGACAATTTTCTATAATCTATGTGTCATCCCTTTTTCACGTATGAAAAAAAAAATGGATAGAAGTTTTTTAAAGCTATTGTTGATTAACATGTGTATGTGCCATTAGCAGGAGCACATGGCTAGTACTATAGGATTTAGGTGGACATGTTCTAGCGCAGAGAGATTGTTTCAAATTGTTTTTCACAGCTTCCATTAATTGCTCCGTGAAAAACAGACAGCGCTAAGATGACACACGGAATGGTATACGATAGATATCTATGTCTTCACTGATCCATTTTCATGATTGGACAAGTTTGATCTGGAAATCAGATAAAATATCGAAAAGGTCTCCTTTTTTATGCCAGAAAATCTATCTGCCAAAATCATTCATTCTCAAAATTCTCAATTAACAGGTAAAATGTGTATTCAGTAAATACAGATTTTCCCACTACTGAGACCGAAGATGACAGTTGGTGCTCATAAAGTTCTATGGAACTTGCAGTAAAACGTCTAGATCCTCCCTCCACCCCCCCTCACCTCTCCATAGAATTTTGCAAGCACCAACTGTCATCCCCTATCTCAGTAATAGGAAAGTCTGTCTTAACTGAATACAGATTTTACCCATGAATTGAAAGTAAAAGATATGTCCAGGAGGATAAAGAAGCAGGTTTTTCTGATATTAGTAAGTGGCTTATTTTCATGTGTGCTACTGATTTATGAAATAAAAATTAAAATGACAGTTACTTTTTAATGTATGGCATATACAGTGGCATGTAAAAGTTTGGGCACCCCTGTTAAAAAAATTACTGTTATTGTGAACAGTTAAGCAAGTTGAAGATAAAATGATCTCTAAAAGGCCTAAAGTTAAAGATGACACATTTCCTTTGTATTTTAGGCAAAAATATATAAATATATTGTCATTTTTTACATTTTAAAAATTACATAAAGGAAAATTGTCAGATGTAAAAGTTTGGACACCCTGCATGGTTAATAGCAAGTAGCACTCTCTTTTGAAAGTATCACAGCTTGTAAGCGATTTTTGTAGCCAGACAAGAGTCTTTCATTTCTTGCTTGAGGGATTTTCATCCATTCTTTCTTGGAAAATTCTTCCAGTTCTGTGAGATTTCTGGGTCGTCTTGCATGCACTGCTATATGAGGTTTATCCACAGATTTTCAATGATGTTCAGATCAGGGGACTGTGAGGGCCATTGTAAAACCTTCAGTTTGCACCTTTTGAGGTCGTCTATTGTGGATTCTGACGTGTGTTTAGGATAATTATTTATTTGAAGAAGCCATCGTCTTTTCAACTTCAGCTTTTTTACAGATGGTGTTATGTTTGCATCAAGAATTTGTTGAAATTTCATTGAATCCATTCTTCCCTCTACCGTAAAATGTTCCCGTGCCATTGGCTGCAACACAACCCCAAAGCATGATTGATCCACCCCCATGCTTAATGGTTGACGAGATGTTCTTTTCCTGAAATTCTGTGCCCTTTTTTCTCCACACATACCTTTGATCATTGTGGCCAAAGAGTTCTATTTTAACCTCATCGGTCCACAGGACTTGTTTCCAAAATGCATCAGGCTTGTTTAGATTTTCTTTTGTATTCTTCTTAAGCGGAATTTTATGGTGAGGACGCAGCAGAGGTTTTCTTCTGATGAATCTTTCATGAAGGCCATATTTGTGCAGGTGTCTCTGAACAATAGAACAATGTACCACAACTCCAAAGTCTGCTAAATCTGTCTTAAGGTCTTTTGCAGTCAAGCGAGGGATCTGATTTGCCTCTCTAGCAATCCTACGAGCAGCTCTTGCTGAAATGTTGCTTGGTTTTCCAGACCTTATCTTGACCTCCACTGTTCCTGTTAACTGCCATTTCTTAATTACATTTCAAACTGAGGAAAGGGCAACTTGAAAATGCTTTGCTATCTTCTTATAGCCTTCTCCTGCTTTGTGGGCCTCCACCGTGTTCATTTTCAGAGTGCTGGGCAACTGCTTAGAAGAATCCATGGCTGCTGTTTTTGGCATAAGGTTAGAGGCTAGGTTTTTATAAAGCTGGGAAATTTGCATCACCTTGCCTTTCCTAACGATGATAGTGAATAATCCATAACCGTAAGAGGCTAATTAAGGTCTGAAGCCTTGGTCAAAGTTATCTGAGCACACAAATCTCCAAGGGTGCCCAAATTTTTGTATAGGCCTATTTTTCTTTTTGTAATTTTTAAAATGTAAAAAATGACAATATATTTATATTTTTTTGCCTAAAATGCAAAGGAAATGTGTCATCTTTAACTTTAGGCCTTTTAGAGATCATTTCATCTTCAACTTGATTAACTGTTCACAATAACAGTAATTTTGACCAGGGGTGCCCAAACTTTTACATGCCGCTGTATCTTGAAGAAATATATACAACAGTCTCATTCATTTGATTTGCAGTCACAAAATTTTCTGCAACAAATCTTCACTTCCAGGCAATTTTTTTTCTGCAATTTTTATTTTTCCTTCTTCGTCAAAGACTCATAGATATAGACATGTGCTTGTTTTTTGCAGGACGTGTTGTAGTTTTGAATGATATCATTCTTTTAACCATACAATATACTGAAAAATAGGAATAAAATTACAAATGGTAAAAACAAACAAAAAGAAAACACAATTCCGCCATTGTTTATTTGGATTTTGATTTTACGACTTTCATCTTGCAATAGTAATGACATGGCAACATGATTCTTCAGGTCAGAACAATTATGGGGATACCAAGCTCATATACCGGTAGTTTATTTTTTTAAATCTAAATTGGGAAAAAAACTAGGAAATTTGTAAAAAAAAAAATTAGATTTGTGTTGCCATTTTCTGACACTCAAGCACTGTCATTTTTCAGTGGGGTTTGTTTTTTATGCATGTTGCAAATTTTTTTATTAATACCATTTTGGAGTATTTTTATCATTTTGATTCCTCTTAGTGCATTTTTACAAGACATGCAGTGACTGGAAAACTGCATTTTCCCACTTTACAGCATATACTGCAAGGGTAAATTAATTTAATTTTTTTTATAGCTTGAACATTTATAGATGTGGCATTACCAAACACGTTTATTTTACCTTTTTTTATTTATTTTTAAACTGGGAAAAGGGGAGTGATTGAAACTTTTATACCTTTTTAATTTTCTATATATTTTTAGAAGCTTTATTTCAGTATATAGTGAAGTTGATGGTCTCTATGAAGGCGAGTCTGGTGTCTTCAACAGGCCCCTGGCTGAGATTGGCAGCGGCATTTAAATGGTTAACATTTCTGATCAGAAAGAGAACCAATGACTGCTGTTAGAGGCGTATGCCGATACAGGCACAGCCAGAGCCATTTTGCTACTAAATGCTGGAGGTCCAATGCCTAGGGCGGCAAGATTCAAGGGTGGTGTGATGAACAGGGAATTTATTTTTTGCTTTGCTTGCTTACATCTTTCCCTCCAATCATACCTGCATCTTGTAAAGTTTGGGGTGGGGAATCCAGGTTCAATGTGCATCAATAGGACTGCTCCTCTGATTGGTGGAGCAGCAGAACATTGAGTGCTGCTTCACTAATCACGCAGCCTTGGCTCAATGTAAGTGTATGGAGCGAAGCAATGTCCACTGGCCGGGAGTATGTATAACGCATACATACCCTCTGTTCCCAGGTCTTAAACCGGCGAATCCTCGCAGCGCACATTGCGTGTGCTGGGGGATTCATAAGTCTGCAGTCACACAGAGTGACTGTAGACTTATCGATTTTGGACTGGACAACCCCTTTAACACTACAGTTCTGATTAGCAAGTCTCCATTACTTGCTCAGCGGTTCCACATCCTATTTCTTACACTACTAGCGCCCTGGATCACTTCACTAATCCCCATCTCTCAGTCCTGCTAAGGTCCATTACCTTCTGCGTTACAAGCTCGAGGTCTTGTGGCTAGGTGCCCGTTCCCAGGACCAGTCTCCAGAACGTCACTCTGTCTCTTTTGTCACTTTTCTTAAGAATCACGATATCCCTTCTTCTCTGTCTACTCTCATAGAGTTATAAGGGTCACCTTTTATGCAGCTCAACTCACTCTTCACACCAAACTCTTTCATCCCAACTAACAGGAAGCAATCTCTTTTCCTAACACTAAACCCTCCCACTGTGGGCTAGTCCCAAACAGTAACTCTTACTCTATAGTCAACTATCTACATCACTACACTACCTATCCTCTAACTCTGTACCTTACACTGTGCTATCAATATTTAGCCTACATTACTATACACTATGCATAACCATATCACAATACATTATAATTCACACTATCCAATATTTGCAAAAGAAGACTCATGACATAATACACACCTACAATGTGATTGGTGTCTTCAGGGGTAGGAAAGCGATAGTACCGTCCACCACCATTTCACATACATGTACATACATCATGTATGAGTAAACCAAAAAAGAACACTTTATACACAAAGCCAATATATTAAAATTAGTCAGTGAATTTTATTAGAAGACTAAATACAGAACATATTAAAAACACTTAGAAAAGTGACCCTTGGACGAAGCATTTCAGTACGAAACGTGCGTTGGGTGTGGTGGGCCCCCTGGAACCCCTACTTTGGTAAATATGTGCTGCTAACATCCTTTATCCTTTAAGTGTATTTATTGATTTGCATGGCTATATTTTGCTTTCTGGCACACTGTTGCCTTGCTTACACTATGTGCCATATTGTGCTGTGGGGCTCTATTGTTTTTGCATATATTCGACTCTTGCCTTTATATATGTATGCACATTGCATAGAGGTATGTATACAACCTCTAAGTGAATATGAAATTATGATAATATAATATAAAAACTATTGGCACTTTAAAAATTATTATCTGTGCCCAGGGATTGCCCACCAATGTTTTTCAGTGGTGTATCTCACTTTTCTATGTGTTTTTGATATGTTGTATATTTATTCTTCTAATAAAATTCATTGAATAATTTAAATATATTGGCCTTGTGTATAAAGTGTTCTTTTTTGGTTTACTCATATGTTGTGCTTTATGGCCTTAATTAATTTGGGGTTAATTTTTGGTGAAATACATCAATAGGTACAGATTGTACATACTGTATATAATGTCTGTACAGTCAATATGCACTCACCAAATACATCTATGCACGCTCAGTACATATTGTGCATGCAGCAGTGCTCATTCATGCATAGATACATGTAATGATGGCATTATGCATTAGAATACTAAGTATTGCAAACTATTAACCCCTTAGTGACGCAGCTAATTATGACCTTAAAGACCAGGCCAAATTTTCCAATTCTGACCAGTGTCACTTTATTTGGTAATAAATCTGGAACACTTCAACATATTCCAGTGATTCTGAGACTGTTTTTTTCGTGACATATTGTACTTCATGTTAGTCGTAAAATTTGGTCGATATGATTTTCGTATATTTATGAAAATATCAAAAATTTGACAGAAAATGTGAAAATTTTGCAATTTTCAAACTTTAAATTTGTTAATAAATAACTTTTACCACATGTCTACTTTACACATGAATCATTTTTGAAACATAATTTTTTTTCGCGAAGAAGTCAGAAGGGTTCAAAGTTGACCAGCGATTTCTCATTTTTCCAACAAAATTTATAAAACCATTTTTTTAGGGACCACATCAAATTTGAAGTGACTTTGGGGCTATATCACAGAAAATACACCAACCTAAAATCTGCCCCCTCAGAGTCCTCAAAGCCACATTCAAGAAGTTTATTAACTCTTCAGGTGCTTCACAGTAATTATTGGAATGTGGAGGGAAAAAATAATTTTTTTTCACAAAATTTTTACTTTAGCCCCAAATTTTTCCTTTCACAAGGGTAAATGAAAATGAACCCCAAAATGAACATGAACCCCAAAATGTTTCTTGCAATTTCACCTGAGGACGCCAATACCCCATATGTGGAGGAAACCTACTATTTGGGCACACAGCAGGGCTGGCCAGAAGAGATGGAGCACCGTTTGACTTTTTGAACGCAAAAATAGCTGGAATCGAGAGCGGACGCCATGTCGTGTTTGGGGAGCCCCTGATGTGCCATAACACTGGAAACCGCCCACAAGTGACAGCATTTTGGAAACTACACCCCTCAAGGATTTTATCCAGGGTTATAGTGAACATTTTGAACCCACAGGTGTGACACAGAATGTGTCATCATATTGAATACAGTGGTGGCCAAAAGTGTTGGCACCCCTGCAATTCTGTGAGATAATACTCAGTTTCTTCCTGAAAACGATTGCAATCACAAATTCTTTGGTATTATTATCTTCATTTAATTTGCTTGCAAGGAAAAAACACAAAAGAGAATGAAGCAAAAATCAAATCATTGATCATTTCACACAAAACTCCAAAAATGGGCCAGACAAAAGTATTGGCACCCTCAGCCTAATACTTGGTTGCACAACCTTTAGCCAAAATAACTGCGAACAACCGCTTCCGGTAACCATCAATGAGTTTCCTACAATGCTCTGCTGGAATTGTAGACCATTCTTCTTTGGCAAACTGCTCCAGGTCCCTGATATTTGAAGCGTGCCTTCTCCAAACTGCCATTTTGAGATCTCTCCACAGGTGTTCTATGGGATTCAGGTCTGGACTCATTGCTGGCCACCTTAGAAGTCTCCAGTGCTTTCTCTCAAACCAGTTTATAGTGCTTTTGGAAGTGTATTTTGGGTCATTGTCCTGCTGGAAGACCCATGACCTCTGAGGGAGACCCAGCTTTCTCACACTGGGCCCTACATTATGCTGCAAAATTTGTTGGTAGTCTTCAGACTTCATAATGCCATGCACACGGTCAAGCAGTCCAGTGCCAGAGGCAGCAAAGCAACCCCAAAACATCAGGGAACCTCCACCATGTTTGACTGTAGGGACCGTGTTCTTTTCTTTGAATGCCTCTTTTTTTTTTCCTGTACACTCTATGTTGATGCTTTTTCCCAAAAAGCTCTACTTTTGTCTCATCTGACCAGAGAACATTCTTCCAAAACGTTTTAGGCTTTCTCAGGTAAGTTTTGGCAAACTCCAGCCTGACTTTTTTATGTCTCGGGGTAAGAGGTGGGGTCTTCCTGGGTATCCTACCATACAGTCCCTTTTCATTCAGACGCCGACGGATAGTACGGGTTGACACTGTTGTACCCTCGGACTGCAGGGCAGCTTGAACTTGTTTGGATGTTAGTCGAGGTTCTTTATCCACCATCCACACAATCTTGCGTTGAAATCTCTCGTCAATTTTTCTTTTCCTTCCACATCTAGGGAGGTTAGCCACAGTGCCATGGGCTTTAAACTTCTTGATGACACTGCGCACGGAAGACACAGGAACATTCAGGTCTTTGGAGATGGACTTGTAGCCTTGAGATTGCTCATGCTTCCTCACAATTTGGTTTCTCAAGTCCTCAGACAGTTCTTTGGTCTTCTTTCTTTTCTCCATGCTCAATGTGGTACACACAAGGACACAGGACAGAGGTTGAGTCAACTTTAATCCATGTTAACTGGCTGCAAGTGTGATTTAGTTATTGCCAACACCTGTTAGGTGCCACAGGTAAGTTACAGGTGCTGTTAATTACACGAATTAGAGAAGCATCACATGATTTTTCAAACAGTGCCAATACTTTTGTCCACCCCCTTTTTTAGGTTTGGTGTGGAATTATATCCAATTTGGCTTTAGGACAATTCTTTTTGTGTTTTTTCATTGAAGACAAATTAAATGAAGATAATAATACCAAAGAATTTGTGATTGCAATCATTTTCAGGAAGAAACTGAGTATTATCTGACAGAATTGCAGGGGTGCCAATACTTTTGGCCACCACTGTATGTCGTCATTAGTGTTGAGCGCAAGTACTCTCTACTCGAGTTTGCATCGGGTGCTCGGGTATGCACTGAGTATCGCAAGTGCTCGAGTCTCTGCCCCGCATGTTTCACAGCTGTTAGACATCCAAAAATCATGCTGGGATGGTCGGTGTATGCCCAGTAATAACCCTAACCTTATCCCTGAATAACGGTGATCACGTGATCGGAGACAGGAAAATCCGTCCGGCCATGATTGTGTACCCACGATAGATGAGACCCCGGATGTTTTCCGACTCTGGGGGGTGCTATAGGCTTATTTCCAATCATCGTTTTAAAACGGCAATAAGAGAATAAGGCCCCTAACAGCCGCCGTTTTAATGCGTATCGACGGTCGTCAAGGGGTTAAAGGGATTGTCCACTACTCAGACAACACCTTCTCAATCACTCTATTCCACAATGTAATATAAAAACAGCCTGTACTCATCTCTGCTGCTGTTCAGTGAAGGCAACGTCGGATCTCACCAAGCTCGGAGCCCCAGTCTGATGTTGCTAGAATGGCACCAGCACCGGAAGTGAGTACAGGCTGCTTTTATTTTACATGCAAGAATGTAGTAATTGAGAAGGGGTCTCCTGACTTGTGGAAAACCCCTTTAAGTGATTGCTGGTTCAGGTTTCTAAAGGAGAGTGAGGAGTTAGTAAATAAAAAAAATGCAATAAAGATAACTTATTTATCACTGTAACAAAAAACAATGTGAATTGTTGTGCCATGTGCACCCCGCTCTGAAAAATCTACAAAAGTTAACTGGTTTATTTTACGTTGCTCCAAAATGGTACCAATAAAGACTACCACCCATTCTGCTAAAAACAAGAGGCCACATTGATGTAAAAATAGAAAAGATGGAACATGGTTGAAGAAATAAAAAAAAGACCCTAGGAATGATCAAAAAATTGCTGTGTGATCAAAGCAAATGTCCTTTTTATAGTAATAATATCACTGACGCGCCCCCGGGGCAATGGGGTACTCGGCAGCCGGGCCTATGAATGCTGGGGGGGTATGTCACAGTGGCTGGCCCGGTCCGTGGCCCTGGGCGGTCAAGCAAAAAGGGGATTGTAACTTGGATAGAGATAAAATTAAAGTACAGTAAATAGTTCGTGACGCCACCTGTGGTACCTGGTAAGGTTTACCAGCGCTGCTGCAGACCTCCGGGGGGTGATGGGATGGCAGCTGAGGTGTTTCTGCTCCCCACAGGTGGAGCGGGCCCCCGGGGCAGTGTGGAGTTTGGTGGGTGGTGATGCTGGGACTTGTAGTGCAGTCGGGATGGCACAGCAGGAGTAACTGACAGAGACAGGGGATTCGCTTCAATACCTTTACTGGTGCGGATGTCAGGTTCGGTCCAGGGTACTCAGTAGGATGGGTGCACTTCAGGACTTCTCCCCAGTGAGCGGGTATAAGGCCTCCTGGTCCATGTCTGCCTCTCTGTATGCTCCTGGCCAGCCTGCAACTGGGTCTAGCTTATGTGTCGTACTGTTCCTTCACCTGTCGCTCGGTAGTAGGACCTTCTGCTGGCAACCACTATCCCTGGTAACGCTGGGGCCTTCGTGGTTCCTGGTCCTGTAATGGGTCTAGCTTCAGGTCTGCCAGGGACTTGTAGTCCTCCTGGAATGCCGGTGGTCCCTACTGGGTATAAAGGACCCTGTAGGCGCGGACCCGGTGTCCGGTTTGTATATAGGGGTGAGCCTCTGATGCTCCTCTGCTCCCTCAACTCCTCCCTCCTCTCCTCCTTGCCGTCGGCCACACTCGGGGCCCTCAGAACTCAGCAGCAGACGCGCTGCGTCTTCGCTGCTCTCAGCGTCAGCACGCTCTCTGAACAACTAACTCTGACTCAACTGAGCTGCCTGGCTCCACCTTCCATATGTATATCCCTAATGGGCTCCCTCTGGTGGTGTAAGGTGGAAGGGTGGAGGTGTTTGTATGTAATGAGGGCCTCTTGTGGAGAAGTCCGTCCATGCACCCTGGGTCCTGTGGTACCTGTGAACAGCAGGGTGCCACATTCCCCCCTAGTACAATTCAGTACTCCTGGACTGAAGCATTTTGTAAAACAGGATAACAACAATAACAACAATAAGAATTACAATAACAATAATTAAGTTACAGTAAGTCCCGTAACCAGGTGTCCATTTCACCGATAAAAGAACATGAGGGACCCGCCTGAAAACCCTCAACGTAGGCCCTGGGCATGGCTACTGTTATGATCTGCAACTAGAACTAAGGAAAGATAGGGGAAAGTTGTCCCTACAGTAAGACTAAGCTGAATCCCTACGATGTAGCGGGCTGCCTGTTCCTAGTGAACAGACCCTCCTTCGTCCTCGGCTAGTCTGAGCAAAGACCTATAGAATTAAGGGAGGGGTCCCTAAAAGAACTAAGGACTGGGACAAAAATGGGACACCTCCTAAATAGAAATTGTTGTAGAACACAAAAGACAAACAGACAAAAAGTACTAGAGGTCCCAGAGGACCAAGCAAACTGACAGAGATAGGCACCGAAGCACCAGGCTAGCAAAACAGTCAAACAACACTGAAGTCCAGCAAGGCCAGAAGGGCAGAGCTGGAATATATAAGCAGATGGTCACGTGACCGCAAAACACAAGATAGAAAAAACTAACAGGAGGGTTCTAACAGTACCCCCTCTTTTATGAGGATCCATCGGATCCTAAAGGCCCAGGCCTATCCGGAAACCTCCTGTGGAAAGCTTTAACAAGCCTAGGAGCAGAAACATCATCCATCCTTATCCAGGAGTTGTCTTCGGGACCGAAACCCTTCCCGGAGACAAGATACTGTAATCTCCCTCTATGCCATCTAGAATTCAAGATACGCAAAATTTCATATTCGCCGTCTTCCACCACAGGAGGAACTGTGACAGTGACGTCCCTATCAGATACGTCAGCCTTTTTCAACAAGGAAACACAGGATTAATCTTCCAGGAAGTAGGGACATCCAACCTAACAGCAGACTGGTTAACAACTTGAAGCACTTTAAATGGACCCACAAACTTAGGACCCAGTTTTTTAGAGGGAATCCTCAACCGCAGGTTCTTCGAGGACAACCAAATCATGTCACCCACAGTAAACAAAACCTCTTTACGTTTCCTGTCAAAATACTTCTTGGACTTTTTGTTATCCTCTTGAAGGTTACAGCATACATTAGTCCAAACTCTCTCCAAATCACCGGAAAAATTCTCCTCCTCCGGCACCGCCGACCCCAATTTGGAGAACGAACCAAAAGACGGATGTCTCCCAGTACAAAAAAAAAAAGGAGAACAGCCAGTAGAGGAGGATGTATGATTGTTAAGAGCAAATTCTGCGAGAGGCAGAAATTCCAACCACACCTCTTGATTGTCCGCCACAAAGCAACGCAAAAACTGTTCAACATCCTGGTTCTTTCTTTCAGTCTGTCCATTAGACTCAGGATGATAACCAGACGAAAATGTCAGATGGACTCCCAACCTGTCACAAAAAGCACGCCAAAAGCGACCCACAAACTGAGGTCCTCTATCAGAAACAATATGCGTGGGAACGCCATGGAGCTTGACAATCTCCTTAACCAACGCCTTAGCGAGTGTCTTGGCGCAGAGCAACTTAATGAATGGAACCAAATGACACATCTTCCTAAAACGGTCCACGACCACCCAGATGACAGTAAAACCCTCGGAGAGAGGAAGATCAGTAATAAAATCCATACTGAGATGCGTCTAAGGCGCACTAGGAACCTCCAGAGGGCAAAGCAACCCCGCAGCAGGACTATGTGAAGCCTTTGACCTAGCGCACACATTACACTGACGCACCCACTTGATGACTTCCTTCTGCCATCCAGGCCACCAAAAACTGCGACTGATCAGTCTCGTAGTCTCCGAAATTCCCGATGACCTGCCATCCGAGACTCATGACACTCCACAAACAAATCTCTCCTAAAGGCTCTAGGCACGAACAACCTCCCATGGGGAGTATTAGATGGAGCATCATCTTGAGCTTTCAGAATCCCATTCTCCAAAACGGAGTCCAAAGCCGCCACCACAACTCCTTTCTGTAAAATGCTCTCCTCCTCCTCGGCACCGACCGTAGGAGAGAAGCTGCGAGATAAAGCATCGGCTTTAACATTCTTGGTACCAGGGATATAGGTAACAGAAAAATGAAACCGAGAAAAAAAAAGTGCCCACCTAGCTTGACGGGCATTCAAGCACTTGGCAGCATGAAGATAGATCAAATTCTTATGATCTGTGAAAACCTGAATAGGAAATCTAGCGCCTTCCAAAAAATGACGCCAATGTTCAAACGCAAGTTTAATAGCCAGCAACTCCCGATTTACAACATCATAATTCAGTTCGGTTTCCGAAATTTTTTTCGAAAAGAAGGCACAAGGATGTACTCCACCCTTGTTCTCCTGAGACAAAACTGCTCCAACCCCCACCGATGAAGCATCGACCTCGACCAAAAAAGGCTTGGTCTCATCAGGCTGCATAAGGATAGGGGCAGAACTGAACCTCTCTTTGAGATACTCAAACGCTTCAATGGCCTCAGTAGTCCACTGGGCCGTATTCGCACCTTTCCTGGTGAGATCAGTTAGAGGTTTAACAATTACAGAAAAATTCTTAATGAATTTTCGGTAATAATTGGCAAAACCCAAAAATCTCTGTATAGATTTCAAACCAATAGGCCTAGGCCATTCCTGCACAGCCTGAACCTTCACAGGGTCCATCTCAAAGCCCAAAAAACTAATTTTCTGCACAGCGAACTCACATTTCTCCAGCTTAGCAAAGAGTGAATTATCACCCAATAACTGCAAAACTTCACGTACACTCTGCCAATGGGACTCCAGATCTGGTGAATAAATCAAAATGTCATCCAAATACACAACCACATTCTTACCAATCAGAGGTCTCAGGATGTCATTAATAAGGTTCTGAAAAAATGCAGGTGCATTGGTAAGACCAAAAGGCATCACCAGATTCTCAAAATGACCTACCGGAGTGTTAAAAGCAGTTTTCCATTCATCACCCTCCTTCACACGTAACAAATTGTATGCCCCCCGGAGATCAATTTTGGAGAACCACTTGGCTCCCACTAACTGGTTAAACAAGTCAGGAATTAACGGTAATGGGTAGGAATTGCATACAGTAATCTTATTAATTTCACGAAAATCCAGACATGGACGTAAACCGCCGTCCTTTTTTTTTAAAAAAGAAGAATCCAACTGCCACAGGCGACTTAGAAGGTCTAATGTAACCAGCAGCCAGGCTAGTCTGTATGTACTCTTCCAAGGCCTTTCTTTCAGGGATAGTCAGATTAAACAAGCGACTTTTGGGAAATGTAGCACCCGGAACAAACTCAATGGCGCAATCATAATCCCTATGAGGAGGTAAAACTTGCGACTCCTCCTCCGAAAAAACCCTCCAAAAATCTTGAATAGGTACAGGTAATTCCACTTTTTCCACAGCCGCAATGCGACCATTACAACATTTATCATAGCACTTCGGACTCCAAGACTTAATCACATTAGTAGACCAGTCCAATAAAGAATTGTACAGTTTTAACCAAGGCAATCCTAGAACAACTGGAGAGGGTAAATTATCTAAAACAACCAAGTCCAAAATTTCTTGGTGAACTCCATTGATAGTGAGAGGAAATGCAGCAGTCTTGTGAGTAATACATTTCAAAGGAGTGTTATCAATTGCAACCACAGAAATAGGTGATGACAAAGGTTTGGATTTCAATTTAAGGTTTTCCAAAAACCCTTTATCAATCACATTAAGTGTTGAACCACAATCCACAAATACCTGAAATTCAATCAAATCTCCCTGCAGAGTAGTACTCCCAGAAAGAAATACTCCTGCAGAGCGTAAACAAGCTATACGGGAGTAACTGACCTTTTTTTTTTCTTTACTTAAACGACGCTCACAATACTTAATCAAATGGTCACTTTTACCACAATAAAGACACAATCCCTTGGCGAATCTCCGGTCTTTTTCCTGAGAGCAGAGTAACATCCCCCCAACCTCCATCGGTTCCCCACCATCAGAGCAGATTTTCTGGGGACTAGGACCTGACATTACAGGAGTCTTTAAATCATTGAGCCTGCACCTCAGTCTTCTGTCTATACGAACAGCTAACTGCATAGCTTCCTGCAGAGTCTCAGGTGCAGGGAATGCAATTAGCAAATCCTTAAGCCTTTCACTCAGACCAGCAAGAAATAAACATCTCAGCGCCAAATCATTCCACTTAACGTCTGAAGCCCATCTCCTGAAGTGTGTGCAATAATTTTCAACATCATCAGACCCCTGATTCAAACATCTAAGTTCTGATTCAGCAGATGAGATTTGATCAGGATCGTCATATAATAGCCCCATAGCAGAAAAAAATTCTTCAACAGAACTTAAACACGGATCAATAAGCTGGAGAGAAAAGGCCCAACCCTGTGGTTCTTTGCGCAAAAGTGACATAATAAAACCAATGCGCTGTGATTCATTCCCAGAGGATCTTGGTCTCAAACGAAAATATAACAAACAAGCATTTTTAAAGGAAAAAAATCTTGCTGTTTACCATAAAAAACATCAGGCAGTCCTACCTTGGGTTCGACAAAATGCGCTCCAGGACAGCTACTGACGTGTTGCTGAAGCTCGGCCACCTCCAGAAACAATCCCTGCAGGCCTTGAGCCAACTCCTGGACGGAAACCATACTGATCCCCGAATTTCTTTCCTTTTAGTTTTTTTGGGCTGGACTTACTGTTATGATCTGCAACAAGAACTAAGGAAAGATAGGGGAAAGTTGTCCCTACAGTAAGACTAAGCTGAATCCCTACGATGTAGCGGGCTGCCTGTTCCTAGTGAACAGACCCGCCTTCGTCCTCGGCTAGTCTGAACGAAGACCTATAGAATTAAGGGAGGGGTCCCTAAAAGAACTAAGGACTGGGACAAAAATGGGACACCTCCTAAACAGAAATTGTTGTAGAACACAAAAGACAAACTGACAAAAAGTACTAGAGGTCCCAGAGGACCAAGCAAACTGACAGAGATTGGCACCGAAGCACCAGGCTAGCAAAACAGTCAAACAACACTGAAGTCCAGCAAGACCAGAAGGGCAGAGCTGGAATATGTAGGCAGATGGTCACGTGACCGCAAAACACAAGATAGAAAAAACTAACAGGAGGGTTCTAACAGATACAGGGCATAAGTGATCCAGGTGCTGGACCACATCTTCGGCCACGCCAAACGGGTTTTTGTTCAGTGGTCAATTAAGTGGGCACTTTGATAAGTGCAACTATTTACAGACACAGTTTTTGGCTGCTCACAGTCCTCAGCCTACAAGTCTCTGTATACCCTTACGGGTAACTAAATGCACATATATTATTGACAGTTTATACAATAAATAATAGGCGATACCCAACTGGGTAACTATTTATAATGTAGGCACTTTGTGCTTATTCCCTAAACCTGGCAGGGATTTGTCCTTGTGTGCTGCGTGTGGACCTTCGTAGCTCTGGGGTGTTACTAGTGTCTGTGCATGCACTTTCTGTTAATCTAACAGGTGTACGTGCTGGTAGATTATAGAACTGCCTTAATCTCTCTATGGGACTGGCAAGTGCACTGTCCACTGGGCCTGCAGGCTTTGCTTCAACGGGTGATCCTCCTCTTACTGGGGACTCTTCCTGTTCCTGAGCAGGTTCTTCCAGAGCGCTCACAGGTTCTTCTTGTGGCTGATAGAAGTGTATTACAGGTATAATCACTGCTCCATCAAGCTGAGGCCAGTCCGCAGGGAAATCTCCTAGAACTGTGTGAAGCACTTCTTCCTTGGGTTCTTCCGGTGCTATAGGAGGTACTTCTTCTTCTGTTGTCTTCAGTAGACCTGGGCACACTTTCAGATGGTCTCTTGAGACTGTTGCAGTTGTTTTTCCTCCATCTTTGCTAATCAGGCAAGTTTTACTGTTATCAAATCTGGAGTTCAGCACTGTGTAGGGCTCTCTTTCCCACTGGTCATCGAGCTTGTGACTTCTTCTATTCCGCTTTAGCACTATCTCTCCAGGTGCCAAGGGTTCTGCTGGGGCATGTTTATTGTACTGTTCTTCCTGCCTCTCCCTTACTCTGTTCAGACCGTCTTCGACACAGGCCTGTACTCTCCTGTACTGCTCTTGCCGATTTGTATCCCAGTCTTCAGTGGACATATCTGCTTCAGGTTCTACCACTCCGAGTTCTATTTCCATGGGCAACTTTCCGGGTCTTGCTCTCATGAGGTACGCTGGGGTACAATTTGTAGAACTCACAGGTATGTGATTGTACAGATCTACCAGGTCAGGTAGTTTGTCTGGCCACTGGTTTCTTTCGTCCAAGGGTAAGATTTTCAGCAGGTCTATGACGATGTTGTTCATTTTCTCACACAAACCATTGGTCTGAGGGTGGTACGGCATAGTCCGGATCTTTTTGCACCCATACGGATGACAGAATTCTTTAAACAGCTCGGCTTCAAAGGCAGGGCCTTGATCCGTCAGCACTTTGTCCGGGTATCCATGGGGCCTGCAGAAGTATGCTTGGAACGTTCTTGCTGCAGTTTCTGCTGTCAGGTCCTTGACAGGGGCTACCACCAGGAACCGGGAATAGTGATCCACCATGGTCAGGGCATAGGAGTAGCCTGACCTGCTGGGTGACAGCTTGACGTGATCCAGAGCAACGATCTCCAGGGGCTGTGTTGTCTTGATGGACTGCAAGGGTGCTTTCTGGCTGCCGTAGTCTTTTCTTCTGAGGCTACAGGGCCCACAATTCCGGCACCACCTCTCTATGGAGCTCCGCATTCCAACCCAGTAGAACCGGTCCTTCAGCAGTGTTTCCAGCTTCTTCCAACCAAAGTGACCTGCTTGATTGTGGTAGGCTTCCAACACCATCTGGATATCTGTCCTGGGTACAACAATCTGCCACACCATTTCATGGGTCTTGGGGTTGACGTATCTTCTGCACAGCTTCTCTCTATAGATGAACAGCCGGCTTCTCTCATTCCACAGTTGCTTGGCTTGTGGAGGAGCATCCTTCTCCAGGTGGGAACCTTCCTGGGTGATCAGTCTTTTGATAAGGCTGACAACCGGGTCACTGTCCTGGGCCTCCTTCCAACTGTGGTGGGGTAGAGGATTCAGCGTCCTTCCCTGACGTCTTCTGGTGACATGTTGCTCATGGACCACTCCACTTCGGTGGAAAGCAGGTAATTCAAATTCCTCTAAATCATCCACTTCATCCTCGGTGTCTGACTGGTGAGGCATCCTTGACAGGGCATCAGCATTGGTGTTCTTGTGACCTGCCCGGTACTTGATGGTGAACTGATAATTTGACAGTCTGGCCACCCAACGCTGTTCCATGGCTCCCAACCTGGCTGTCTCCAGGTGTGTCAAGAGATTGTTGTCAGTAAAAGCTGTAAACTTAGTTGAGGCTAGGTAATGCTTGAACCTTTCAGTGATAGCCCAGACCAAGGCCAGGAACTCCAGCTTGAAGGAACTGTAGTTCTCCGGGTTCCTCTCGGTAGGGCGTAGCTTCCTGCTGGCATATGCAATTACCTTCTCTCTTCCATTTTGTTTCTGGGACAACACAGCTCCCAGTCCCTCGTTGCTGGCGTCGGTGTACAGCAGGAAAGGCTGGCTGTAGTCAGCGTAAGCCAGGATTTCTCTTTTGGACTGTCCTACCAGGAGGTCTTGTAGAGGTGCTACCTTTTTGGTATAGTCCTTTATGAGCCTCCTGTAGTACCCGACCAGTCCCAGGAATTGCCGTAATTCTTTGATGCTTCTCGGTTCAGGCCACTTCTGGATGGCAGTGACCTTCTCCGGGTCTGATGCTACTCCCTCCGAGCTGACTACGTGCCCCATGTACTGAACCTTCTGCTTTAGCAAGTGGCATTTAGAAGGCTTTAGTTTCATCCCATACCGGGACAATGCTTCAAATACCTCCGCCAGGTGCTTCAGATGGTCCTCATACGTCCTCGAGTACACGATAGCGTCATCCAGCAGCACTGTCTCAAAGTTCCGGTGTCCCAAGCAACACTCCATCAGCCTCTGGAACGTTCTGGGTGCATTGCAGAGTCCAAATGGCACACTGTTGAACTCGCACAGTCCCATCGGGGTGGTGAAGGCCGTCTTCTCCCGGTCTTCCTCAGCAACAGAGACTTGCCAGTACCCGCTAGTGAGATCCAGTGAAGAGAAGTAATTGGCAGATTTTAGTGCAGCCAGGGATTCCTCTATATGGGGCAAAGGGTATGCATCTTTATGTGTTATGCGATTAATCTGTCTATAATCTACACACATCCTCATGCTACCGTCCTTTTTCCTGACCAGGACCAGGGGAGCTGCCCAAGGGCTACAGCTATCCCTTACTACCCCTGCCTTTTTCATGTCGTGTAACATTTCCTTGGCTTTCTGATAATGTGCTGGTGGTATGGGTCGGTAACGCTCCTTGATGGGTGGATGGTTACTGGTGGGTATGTGGTGTTGTACCCCTATAACCCTTCCAAAGTCAAGTGGGTGTTTACTAAACACTTGTTCATATTCCTGAACCACTCTGTATACACCGTGTTTTTGGTGGACAGGAGTGGCGTCAGTCCCAACATGGAGCTGTTGACACCAATCCTCCAGCTGTGTTTCGGAGTTATTGTCCTCCACTGTATCTGGTGCGGTCAAGGATTCCACTGTGTGTATGGCATCATCATTCACAGTATACAATCTAGCAACAGTGGCGTATCTTGGCAATTTAACTTCCTCCTCGCCACAATTTAGGAGTCGTACGGGCACCCTCCTATTGCGTACGTCAACTACCCCTCTAGCAGTTAGGAGTGTAGGTCTGTGATCCGAGCTAATGGGCTCCACTACCACCTGGTAGTTCTGTCCCTTGAGACCTATTGCTGCCCTACACCAAATCAGCAGCTCACTCATTGGGGGAATCACAATGGGTATCGGGTCTGTCACCCGTACATTACCAATCTCACCACCTGTTAGCTTTACCTGTTGCTGGTACAGGAGGGCTCGAATCTCTCTCTGGAGCACCTTCCTCTGCCCTGGTTTGGCAGTGTCAGCAATCTGTTGGAGTAAAAACAACACTTCTCCCAAACAGTTACCAACAATATTTGTACCAAGTATCATATACAAGTCTGTATCACCAGGGTTAGATTCCACTACAATCAGTCCCTGGTCCTTTAGTTCCGCTCTCCCCACCTTCACTGTCACATCCTTAACCCCTACTAGGTTAAGAGGAAGGCCGTTAGAGGCATACACAGAGAGGTTCGGGGCTGGTGGATGGAGTTCATCTACGGACCAGTACCTTTTGTAGAGGACATCAGTTATGATGGTTACCTGTGAGCCGGTGTCCAGTAATGCAGGTGTTGCTATACCGTCCAGCACGATGGACAGGAAAGGCCTTCCTCCTACAAACCGATGGTACCAGCTTGATGGGCCTGGTTGATGTACTCCTGGGTGTCGGCCCTCGGCCCCAGGGTTTGCCCGTTTAAAGGACAGTTCCGCGCGGTGTGGCCTGCCTTGTGGCAGCGGTAGCAGATGAAGTCTCCTGGAGGGCGACGTTGGTCGTTGGTCCTCCCACGGGGTGGCATTGTCCTCCTACGGGGTGGCGTTGTCCTCCTACGGGGTGGCGTTGTCTTCCTTCTTCTCCTCATCCAGGGGACATCCTCAGGGCTGTCGGCGAGTAGGATCCTTCCTTCCGGTTCGGGCTCCGCCTGTAGCTGCAGAGTGCTCAGGACAGTGGCCAGGGTTTTACTCAGCTGACGCACTTCAGAGTGCAGGTTGTCCAGCTCGCTAGGGGGCACTGTTTGCATTTTTGTTTCAGCGGTTAATGAAGGAGCAGTGGGTGCTGCGGGCACTGGGGTGGCCCCACCCTGGTAACGCTGGATAGCAGTCCCTGATGTTTCCAGGGGCTGTAGACCCTTAATAGCCATGCCCTTCAGGGTGTCAAAGGTGGCGTCTGGATGATTTAAAGCCCACCACCGTACAGTTCTGCTCTCCTCCTGGGACCTCAACCCCCGGATGAACTGTTCCGTCAGCATTTAATTCTCATTTTGTATGCTGGCTGTACTAACCTGTTTCAGGGCCCGCAGGGCTTCCTGTAAGCGCCAGGCGTAGTCCCGGATACTGTCCTCAGGTTTCTGGGCACAGTGGTAGAACCTCATCTGGAGATCTGTCTCAGTGCGGTTTTCAAACACAGTTTGCAGTCTCTTAAAGATAATGGATACTGATTCCTTGTCTGCGGCCAATATTTTTCTCTTGAACCCAGACAGGGTGTCTGGTTTGCCATCATACTGGGGAAGCAATTTCACTCCAGGGATATATGGCAGGGCCATGGGTATCAACGGAATCACGACCCCTGCTGGTGGGGCGGCCGCTCCGGCCTGTGCAGCGCCGGGCGCAAGTTGAGCATCAGGAGCATTAACCGGTGCTCCGGCGGCTTGCTGGTCGTCGGCCATGGTTGCGCCCCCCTAGTGAACCGTAGCCTACCTCCTGTTTCTTTAATCGGGTAGGCCGCAGCTCCGCAGGCGACGGTCTCCTTCCAGGACCTTGCGTCTCCCTCACGGCTGATGTCAGAGCGTGCGCTTGACAACGGTCTCCTTCTAGGACCTGACGCTTCCTGGTTCGGCGTCAGAGCGCGAGTTTGGGCTTGAGCTTCGCGCGCTTCCAGCAGTCAAGCCTCTCCGATTCCCGCGGTTACGTCCCTCTTCTTCCCGCGCGGCGACTCGAAAATGGCAGACAATGGCGGGAAACAGCGGCAATTGGCGGGAAAACTTCACCACGGTATGCGACACAGTTCTTTAAGTCGCACAGTACCCGATGGCAGCGGGCACGCAATCCTGTTCGTGACGCCAGAAGTTGACGCGCCCCCGGGCAATGGGGTACTCGGCAGCCGGGCCTATAGATGCTGGGGGCTATGTCACAGTGGCTGGCCCGGTCCGTGGCCCAGGGTGGTCAACCAAAAAGGGGATTGTAACTTGGATAGAGATAAAAATAAAGTAAATAGTTTGTGACGCCACCTGAAGTACCTGGTAAGGTTTACCAGCGCTGCTGCAGACCTCCGGGGGGTGATGGGATGGAAGCTGAGGTGTTTCTGCTCCCCACAGGTGGAGCGGGCCCCCGGGGCAGTGTGGAGTTTGGTGGGTGGTGATGCTGGGACTTGTAGTGCAGGCGGGGTGGCGCAGCAGGAGTAATTGACAGAGACAGGGGATTCGCTTCAATACTTTTACTGGTGCGGATGTCAGGTACAGTCCAGGGTACTCAATAGGATGGGTGCACTTCAGGACTTCTCCCCAGTGAGCGGGTATAAGGCCTCCTGGTCCGTGTCTGCCTCTCTGTATGCTCCTGGCCAGCCTGCAACTGGGCCTAGCTTATGTGTCGTGCTGTTCCTTCACCTGTCACTCGGTAGTAGGACCTTCTGCTGGCAACCACTATCCCTGGTAACGCTGGGGCCTTCGTGGTTCCTGGTCCTGTAATGGGTCTAGCTTCAGGTCTGCCAGGGACTTGTAGTCCTCCTGGAATGCCGGTGGTCCCTACTGGGTATAAAGGACCCTGTAGGCGCGGACCCGGTGTCTGGTTATATCGGGGTGAGCCTCTGATGCTCCTCTGCCCCCTCAACTCCTCTCTCCTCTCCTCCATGCCGTCGGCCACACTCGGGGCCCTCAGAACTCAGCAGCAGACACGCTGCGTCTTCACTGCTCTCAGCGTCAGCACGCTCTCTGAACATCTAACTCTGACTCAACTGAGCTGCCTGGCTCCACCTTCCATATGTATATCCCTAACGGGCTCCCTCTGGTGGTGTAATTTGGAAGGGTGGAGGTGTTTGTATGTAATGAGGGCCTCTTGTGGAGAAGTCCGTCCATGCACCCTGGGTCCTATGGTATCTGTGAACAGCAGGGTGCCACATCACTATACCTGCAGAATGCAAAACTAGCATAGGTTTGTAACCACAAGTTCTGAAAAAGAGGGAACATTAAAGAGAACCTGTCTTGTGATTCATACCGGCCAAACCACAGGTTGTATTATTGCAGCCATGTATGTTTTCTTCTGAAAACATAACTAGGAACTTCGCAATTTACTTATTAAAAATATCTCTGCTCTCAAGAACCAAGGTTTTTATAATTTTATAGTTTACTGCTTGTTGCCTAGATTATCGGCCACCTCTTCAGTCCCTCAGCATTGGCTGATTTCTATGCTTTTTGCTTTAGAGAGTCACACAATGTTTTTTGGTCTGAGGGTCACATAAAACATCACAGCATAAATATCTCCTAGATGCTGATTCCATTTTTTGGACTATAACCTATCAGGAGGATAGAGGTCCTCTTCTGTTCCATTCACAATCCAGAGAGGAGAGACCAAGGATTCAGCTTTCACCATTGTAGTTTATGCGAGATGCTGGCACAGTTGAGTGTTTCCCTCCTCCCATAAACTATAATATGCCAGTACTCTTCTTTGGCCACTTCTATTCTTCATCTACTCCTTACGGAGATGATGTCATGGTCACAGACATGATCACAAGGGAACCATAATTAGTTGCCCATCCCTGGAGTGTTACCTGACACTCCTCTAATCCCCAACATGCAAAATACATATGAGCAGCCATTAGACACTGTCAGGCATGTCTGTAACCAGATAGTTGAGGGGCCACACAGAAAAGTATCAAGGGCCCCTCGGCCACAGGTTGTGCATCCCTTCTTTACAGCATGTTAGAGCTGCTGTGAGGCTGGCCGAATTGCTGGATTCGGTCCGCTTAATTGCTTCTGCACTTCTCTGATGTTGCAGAGGCAAAGCTATGTTTGCTTGCAACAGCACAGGATGTACAGTCCGGGCCGGTGGTGCATCTTTGCCGCTGGTCTCAGTGGTCAACCAGGCTGGTGTGCCCCTCTTCAAGATGATGAGCGCTACCCTTTAACCCCTTTACAATCATCTATCATACACATACTGTGGATGAGGAGTGCATGTGTATGAACCTGGGGGGCTGTCTTTAACGGTGTCCATCGCCATCACCACTGCCCCCTTGAATCACCAATGGAAGCAGGGACGTAACTTGAAGCTCATGGGCCCCAATGCAAAAGCTCCAACGGGGCCTCCGATTATTGCAAGTCTTTAATAGTATTGGTCATTTTCATATAGGCCAAAGGGACTTTTTAGATTTCTTCGGCTCCAAGGCCCAGGTGCGATTGCAACCCCTGCACCTAATGGAGTTATGCCCCTGAATAGGAGGTATGAACACAAAGAGTGCCCAGGGCAGCATGAAATTTAAATACGTCCTTAAAAAGAGACGGCATCCGACGTATGTGGAGGAAGCACAAATCCTGAGCCTCAATATACACTCATTCCAAGTGTGTGACATGTTTCATGAAGAGTTTAAAGCACACATGTTAAACTATGGCCTGTGGGCCAAATTTGGCCCTCAGGGTGATTATATTTGGCCCGTGACGCCATATGAAGGACTACGTGGTGCCATTATTCTGTATGGAGGACTATGTGGGACCCATTATTCTGTATGGAGGATTATGTGAGGCCATTATTCTGTATGGAGGATTATGTGAGGCCCATTATACTGTGTAGAAGACTATGTGGGGCCATTATACTATATGGAGGACTATGTGTGGCCATTATTCTGTATGGAGGACTATATGGGCCCATTATTCTGTATGGAGGACTATGTGGGCCCCATTATATTGTGTGGAGGACTATGTGGGGCCCATTTTTCTGTATGGAGGACTATGTGAGGCCATTATTCTGTATGGAGGACTATGTGAGGTCCATTATACTGTGTAGAGGACTATGTGGGGCCATTATACTATATGGAGGACTATGTGGGCCCCATTATATTGAGTGGAGGGCTGTATGAGGATCGCAGTTGGGGAATCATACTTTGCCAGGGGAGTTGAGGGGGATGGGGGATACAGTAGGGTGATCGTACCATACATGTGGAGGGTACTGTTGAGGAATTCACCGTGGGGGTATCATACTGTGTTTTGGGGGCACTTTTGTTGGCATCATACTTCATGGAGGCAATGGAAGGGCAATCTATGGGCTTCAATAGGAGGAAAATTGCTCTGCAAGTGCGGCAAAGTTATTAGATATGCTCCTCTGTGACTCCGCCAAGTATTAAGGTTTTTTTTTTTAATAAATATCAAGGTTGGCCCGTGACTTTGTCCAAGTTTTTAATTTTGGCCCTCTGTGTATTTGAGTTTGACATCCCTGGTTTAAAGGGAACCTGTCAGATGATTCATGCTGCCCAAGGTAATGACTTTCCGGTACTGATTAGCCCAATTGTATTTAGCTTCATTGCTATTTGTAACCCTGCTCGGCTGACACCAAAAAGGACACTCATGAGCGGTGGGATGGGAGGCATGTGCAGCTGGTCGTTGTGAGGGATGTTGATAACAGAAGGAGATGAAGTAGTTGCTCTCATGGGGAAGCTCCAATGATAACTGTTCATAGACTAATGCCATACATTGACATCTTTCACCCATCGGCTATCATTTATGCTTGTTTACAAAAACACTTAATGTACCTATTAAGGGTGATAAAGGAAACATTTTAGAGTTGCTATTAACTTAAATGGCTGAATCTTTGTGCTGTTGATTGCATGGATGTTAATCACATTTGCTATGAACCAACAAACACTAATAGCAATGCAAACATAAGCTACATTGTGTTATTTGTGAATTTGTTCCAATCAGTCCTGTGAAAGCCTAACAGTAATTAATGTCTCTTGTTCTAGAATGAATTATTCATCTCTGCTGGGATTGTGGTCTGCACTTTGCTTGCTACAAGGTTAGCATACACTTTGGAAAAAAAAATGTAGTATCAGTCAAAATATAGTAAAGTTCAATAATGTGATATAAAATATGCACAAAAATATTAATGTTACTTAAAAGCATTGGAACTTATGGATTCATGTGTGATTTGCCCTAAAAGTGTAAACCTAAAACATTGCAGCCTTTGTCATCTCAATCACTGCTTATCCAGAGCGCAGGGTCACCCCTCCAAAGAAGCCAGATGTGAAACAGGTGTTAGAGGTGTTCCTCTGTTTACCAGTCCTGACCCTGGGTAATTATGCTATCTCAGAACTACTTAGAGGCTTAGTTTTATATGCCTTAAGGAGGACTACTTGAGCAACATACAGGTGCATCTCACTAAATTAGAATTTCATCAAAAAGATCCTTTATTTCAGTTCTTCAATACAAAAAGTGAAACTCATATATTATATAGAGTCATTACAAACAGAGTGATCTATTTCAAGTGTTTATTTCTGTTAATGTTGATGATTATGGCTTACAGCCATTGAAAACACTAAAGTTATTATCTCAGTAAATTAGAATACTTTATAATAACAGCTTGAAAAATATTTTTAAAATCTGAAATGTTGGCCTACTGAAATTTATGTTCAGTAAATGCACTCAATACTTGGTTGGGGCTCCTTTTGCATCAATTACTGCATCAATGCGGCAATGTGGCATGGAGGCGATCAGCCTGTGGCACTGCTGAGGTGTTATGGAAGCCCAGGTTGCTTTGATAGCAGCCTTCAGTTCATCTGCATTATTGGGTCTGGTGTCTCTCATCTTCCTCTTGACAATATGTGATTTTCTTATTAAGTGCAAGTGTAGGTAAGTGGGCAGTCTCATAGAAAAAGAATGAAGCAAAGGTGCGCATGCCTGGCCACTGATCCACCCAGACGGGGATCTTTGGAGTCCTGTTCTCAGGATTTGTGGGGGTCCATGATATTATTTTTCAGGGGTCAGCCTCGACTCCTGAGTTCAGGTGAATAGAAATCTTAGTGCATCAGCATACTAAGATAGTTTGGACAATTGTGGCTTCCAACTTTGTGGGAAGTGGGAAACTGTTTGGGAAAGATCCTTTTCTGGACTTCATGACTGTGCCCCAGTGCCCAAGGATAGGCCCATAAAGACATGGTGGGGGGAGTTTGGTGTGGAAGATCCTGTCTGGCCATACAGGGCTCTGACCTCAGCTCTATCCAATTTAAGATGAACTAGAACAGAGATTGTTAGCCCGTCCTCTCATCCAATATCAGTGTCTGACCTCACAGATGCTCTTCTAGGAATGAATTCCCAAGGAAACACTCCAAAATCTTGTAGAAATCATTCCCAGAAGAGTGGAAGTTGTTTCATCTGCATAAGCAGGGTGGTCTACTCCATATTATTGCCTATGGATTTAGAATGGGATAGGTGTAATGTGTAGGTATCCCAATACTTTTGACCATATAATGTATTTGAACATGTAGTGTTCAAAAAATAACAAGCTAGTAAACCATAAATCACCTGCAAAATGAAATTATTTATTGCTTTTATTTTACAATTATCTTCGATGCACGTTCATGGACAATTTTTCAATTTGTTACAGCTCATTCAAAGACGATATTATATCCGTTCTGGCAGAATGACACTAAAACACCAAAGGTGGATGATGGGAGTTCTCCTGAAATTAAATTGTCTCTTCCTTTTATTTTTTTTGGCGTTCCATACAAAGCACTCTATGTAAGTAACTAAAAATTACTTTTCAATTAAAGAAGTCTCCCTAAAAAATTAAGAGGATCCATGCTAAAAATAAATGTCTATTTTCTCATGGATTTTGACAGTGTAACATTCCTAAAATACTGTACACCCTAGCAAATTAGAAGATCTGTCGGCTTAGAACTATTGTCATAAAGGTACAGTGGTGCTTGAAAGTTTGTGAACCTTTCAGGACTGTCCACTTTTCTACATAAATTTAACCTTAACCTACATGAAATTTTCACACAAGTCCTAAAAGTAGATACAGAGAACTAAATCAAACAATAAAGTTAAAAATATTAGACTTTGGCATTTTCTTATTTAGGAAAATGATCCAATATCACAGGTCTGTAAGTGACAAAGGTATGTGAACCTTTAGGATTAGCAGATAATTTGAAGTGAAATTAGAGTGTGATGTATTCAATCAATGGGATGACAATCAGATGTGAGTGGGCGACCTGTTTTATTTAAAGAACAGGGATCTATCAGACCATGTGCCCACGTAGCGTTTTTGTTGAATTTTTGCGGCGTTTTTAGGGCTGCGAAAACACTTGTATAACCATCTGCCAAGCAAAGCAATGTGAATTCAGATGTGCTGTGAACATGATGCGCTAATTAGCGCGCCGAATTCGCATTGCATTGCAAAACGCAGCATGACCATTACTACCGCGATTACGCTGCAAATTCGCAACTATTGAGGAACATTGAATATATATGTGGATTTGCTGCGTTTCAATTAAATTCAATGGCCGCGAATTTGCAGTGTAATTGCGGTGCGTGTGGTACCCGGGACGAAGAGGAGGCTACAACTCCTCTTCATCCCGACTACCACGAGGTGAAAAAAAGAAATAAATAAGTTAAAAATAAAAAAAAACCTGTATACTCACCTCTCCGGTCTGCTCCAGGCCGCATCCTCTCTCCTCGGCGTCCCGCGGTGTACTTGCAGGACCTGCAGTGACATCATTTAGTCAGCTGATGGTCATGCGTGATGATCGCGTGACCATCAGCTCACTAAATGATGTTACCGCAGGTCCTGCTAGTACACCACGGAACGCCGAGGAGAGAGGATGCGGCCGGGAGCAGACCGGAGAGGTGAGTATACAGGTTTTTTTTATTTTTAACTGTTTAATTCTTTTTTTTTAACTATAGATGCAGCATTTAAAGCATCTAAGTTGGTCACACAAAGTAAATCCATGCCAGTTACATGGATTTATATTGTGTGACTAACTTGTCAAGCACTTTTCCAAGTGATGCTTAAAATCGCTTGAAAAAACACATGCGAAAACCCATGTAAAAACGCTGAAAAAATGCTTCTCTCTGGCAGAAAAAACGCATGTAAATCTGCATGTGTTTTTTTCTGCCAGAGAGAGGCAAAAACGCTCTGCATCAAAGTCTGGTTTTCACAACACACCTTTGTAAATGTATCACAACAGAAACAAAGGAGATTTCTGAGAAACTCAGAAGAGTTGTTGATGCTCATCGGGCTGGAAAGTTTTACAAAACCTTCTTTAAAAAGTTTGGACTTCACCAATATACAGTCCTATAGAATGTGTATAATGGAGAAAATTCAAGACTATTATTACCCTCCCCAGAAGTGGTCAACCAGCAAAGATCACTCCAAGAGAAAGGCAAGGTCAAAAGAGCTACCCAAGTTAACCTTTAAGCAACTAAAGGCCTCTCTCACATTAACTAATGTCAATATTCATGAGTCCACCATCAGGAGGACAATGAACAACAACTGTGTCCATGGCGAGATTTCAAGGAGAAAGGCACCGCTCTCCAAAAAGAACATTGCTGCCCATCTGCAGTTTGCTAAAGATCATCTGGACAAGCAAAAGGGCTATCAATGTTCTGAGGATGGATGAGTAACTGAAATAGAGCTTTTTGGTTTAAATAGAAGAGTTATGTTTGGAGGAAGAAAAACACTGCATTACAGAATAGAAACCTCATACATCTGGGAAACACGGTTGTGGTACTATAATGGTTTGGCCTGGAAGGACCTGAAGTGAGCAGTTCACAGGAGAAAACCCACCAACCTAAGAGTTGAAGCTGTTTCGTATGGAGGAATGGGCTAAAAATTTTCCAAGTCGATGTGCAGATCTAATCAACAATCACTGAAAACATTTAATTGCAGTTATTGCTGCATAAGTGGGTCCTACTGGATACTGAAAGTAAAGGTTCACATACTTTTGCCACTCACAGACATGTGATACTGAATCATTGTCCACAATAAAAAATTACAAAGTCTTATATATTTCATTCATTTGTCTGATTGATTGATTTTGTTCTCTCTATCTGCTTTTAGGACTTATGTGTAAATCGGATGTAGTTTTAGGTCAAAATGCAGAAATACGAAAAATTCCAAATAGTTCACAAACTTTCCAGCACCACTGTGCAGGTAGAGCAGAAAAAGCACAACAGGGGAATTAATAAGTAGAAAAAGATGTTTCCATATAAGGCTAGGGTCACACGATCAGAGTGTGGTCAGAGTGTGGTCAGAGTGTGGTCAGAGGGTGATCAGAGTGTGATCAGAGTGTGATCAGAGTGTGGTCAGAGTGTAGTCAGAGTGTGATGTGATTTTCTCTGATGTGGATAATTAAAAAAATCTCCATCTTCTCCTTCCAGTGTGTTCATGAAAATCAGACCACACTTGTCCCCCCCTCATGGTCGTTAGGGTTCGTGCACACGACCATAATGATCAGATGAGTGCTATCTGTCGTTTTGACAAACAGCACTTGTCCTCATGTATTCTATGGGGCTGTGCACATGTCCTATTTTTTCCTTGGACTGAATTGGTCCGAGCAAAAAAATCACATCATGCACGAGTTGCCTCTGATCAGATGGCACTCGCCCATTCTTATCTATGGGTCTGTGGAAATCATCAGCCTGCACTCGGATGACATCCGAGTTGTGGTCCAATTTTTACAGAAACACTGAATAGAGAAGATGGAGATTTTTTTTTTAATTCTCCATGAGAATATCGGATCACACTCTGATCAAACTATGATCAAACTTGGATGAGAGAAAGACAGTCGTGTGACCCTAGCCTAAGTGTCAATAATCTATGTACTAAATGGTTACTTTACGTTTAAGGGGGTGTACAAAGTTTTTAAATTACCCGCTATCTATGGGATAGGAAATAATTTTTCAATCACTGGAGGTTTGACCGCTGGAATCCCCACTGCTTCTATGATCGAGGCTCTGAAGATTTTGGTAGCAATATTTGTGGGATTAAAGGTTACAACCATTGGCTAAAGGTTACCAATCAGGGGGATCAATGTCTATATCTTCTAAAAATCTCTAGAACAAAGTGTTTCCTCTTGTGGTTGGCCATTGTCAGAACATGTCATTTTAGACATTAATGAATCATTGATTCTGCCATAATTGAGCTGAAAAAACTGTATTATGCGCCAAGTATGGAATTATCCCTCGATTGCTTCCAATGATTACACTCCAGTTTATTGGCCTGGTTTAATTTTCAAATGTGCCATCCATTCAATAGGTCCTCCTGCCAATTATTGTGTAGCTTTCAACATTGAAATTGCAACACCAAGAAGGTAAAGTCGTGGCAATAAGGAAATTGCAGACTGGATAGGCTTGTTAATGATCTGCAAATTATGAAAAAGTGAAAACAAAATGTTCAAAACATCTTGATTTATTATCGAGTATGAGTGCCACATGGAGAAATCTCCATACTTACATGTCTTGGCTGCTATCAGTGAGGTTATTAATGGTCATCTGATGGACGCTCTGCCACATGGCATTGCCAACGTGGTCTCCATAGAGAGTATGAAGGCTGGAATGGAGCAATGGAAGCTTAAATGGAGGTCTGTTTTCTTCAGAATTGAGTCCTACTTTTGTCTTTAAAGCAATGACAGTTGGAGATTAGTCTGAGGACCACATGGGCAACACTATGAAGAGGCCTTCATTAGGAAATGTCACACCTGTCCTAACCCCAGGATTATGGTGTGGGGTGACATAATGTACTGTAGCTGGACCCCTCTAGTCTTCATTCCAAGTTCACTAACAGCTTGGCATTACATTGTTTTAGAGGTGGAATCAGTGGTACTGCCATTTCTCCGAAGTGTCCCTAGAGCCGTTCTTCAACAAGACAATACCAGGCCCCATGTTGCTCATGTTATTATGAAAGGCCTGCGTGGCCTAAAAATTCTACCATGGCCTGCAATGTTTGTGGTCTTGTGTCCCATAAGTCAATGCCGCATGGCAGAACGTTCCTCAGACAACCACTAATAACCTCACTGATAGCAGCCAAGAAGTGTGGATATTTCTGCATGTGGCACTCATACACGATAAACTGAAATGTTTTGGAAATTTTCTTCCATTTTTTCATAATTTACACATCATTAACATGTCTGTCCATTCTGTGATTTCCATAACTCCCAGACATTTCTTGGTGTTGCAATTCCAACATTGAGAAATTTATGTTTGTTTGGGCTTTCAAATTCATAACTTTATGTGAATTTACAGTGGTCATCTTTTGATCAATAACTTTTCTATTTATTTCCCAAGGTCAACAACAATGGGGTTATCTCCTTCAATGTTCTTGTGAGCCAGTTTACTCCTGAAGCTTTTCCGCTAGCTGATGGGCGTGCTTTCATTGCTCCTTTTTGGGCAGATGTTCATAATGGGATAAGAGGAGAAATCTACTACAGAGAAACCACAGATCCTGCTATTTTGAAGAAGGCATCTAAGGAAATTAGGAAGCATTTCAGGAATCTTACCTACTTCTCAGCCACTTGGGTCTTTCTGGTCACGTGGGATGAGGTCACCTTCTATGGAGGAAGCAGCACCACTCCTGTAATTTTTATAAGTTAGAATATTGCTGAATATATTAAATAATTTATGAAGGGGACTGGACACTGGTGCATTTGGATTGTAACTAGGGCCCATGTTCTACAGGAACTGCTGCTTAATCCAAATGTTTGAGCAATGAGCTTTATTACTGTAGAGTTTATACCACTGTAAATCTGTAGCTACCTTTCAACCAGAGCTATTATATTTTTTCCTTTTTATTAACGCTTCTATTAATTCTTCTTTTTTCAGTCCTATTTGGGAGGCCTGAGCCTGAGATCTCTTGTACAATAAATTGCAATACTTCTGTATTGCAGTGTATTATAATTTTGCCATTCTCCTATGAAGCTCTGTCCTTGACCTGTCTCTTGCAGGACTTCATACAAAACATGGAAGCCTTAAGGTGTGGGCCATCTGTCAGGTCCTAGACCCGCTCCATACACATAGTACACACATCTACCATAGAAGTTTGGCAGAAGTTACTAAAAGGTTACATGCATATTATCTTCATTAAAGTAAATTTGCTTTTAGTTTTTCATGGTCGTGAGCATTTTAGAGGAAAAATTATTTTGGAGAAATAATTAAATTTAAAGTTTTATCAATTCATCTGATTTGCTGCTTAAAAGTCAGTTTGGGTAAAATTAGAAGAATCTTACCAAAACCTTTGTCTCCATACTTTCAGCACATAATCTTTACAAGGGGCTACACCAAGTTCTGAAACTTACCCCATTCATTTGGTAGCCATTAATATTAAAGTGCTAGAGATTAGTCCCGTGACAGCGTGGCAAATCAGGGATGTTCATGGTTGGAGCCGATTTTTTGGCGCGAACTGGCCGGAACCACGAACACGAATTTGAAATGCCGAGCAAATTTGCTCAACACCACTAGAGATCCACTTAAAGGAATCCATAAGCGTGATTTTACATATGTAAGGAGTGGTGTGGCTGTACAGGCACTTGCACTCCAATAAAAATTATACCTTTTAATAGAGAATTGATAAGAGTTGATATGAAGTGATTTGCACATCCCATTGCATTGGCCACAACAGTCATCTGGGGCCTGTGCCCGAGAATGTCGCTTATACCTGATGGCATCCGCGGCTCTAGTTTTGATTAGCTCGCCTGGGTCAATGATGTGCCAGGCCAGCTAATCATAAGTAGAGCCGTGGATGGCGTCAGGTAAGAGCCCGCCCTCTAGTGAAGTGGCCATAGACATTTTTGTTCATAGGTTTCTCCTGTAGAATTTGATGTGTGACCGCTTCCTTTATCCCTCCGCTTGCTATGTGGCATAAACTCTTTTATATTTGCTCTCAGTAAAGGCCGACATACATAAGATAAAGGCTCTAGATTTGAAGTAGCTCTTTGTTAATTGTTGAGTCAGAAGATAATCTCATTGTTCCATGTTCTTTATGTTTCCTTGTTACCTGCCAATCAGAAGGAGATGACAAGAAAAGGGAAAGCTTTTCACGATTCTTTCATTTCATTGACAGGTGAATACATTTCAAGCTCTGCTGATTTCAGATGGCACGTCCAGCTTTGCAATGTTCAATTATGAGGAAATAACATGGACCACGGGGACAGCAAGTGGAGGAGACCCTCTTACAGGCTTAGGGGGTGTTATGGCTCAGGTAGGAAACAGATGTCAACCAGCTTTAAATGTACACGATTATGGAATGGGGAAAATTATTTACCATTGAAATCTACAATGAGGTAAATTTGCTGAAGAAATTTCTGCTTCTAAAAATGTATTGCATGCGTCTGTGCGGACTTGTTTCAAAAGAATGTGGATGCAGTTTTGCAAGATCCATTGACATTAATTTACCAATTTGCAGACATTTCTAAAACAAATTTCTAATATGTGACTGTACTCTTATCCCCTTCCCAACATCGTACGTCAGGGCATGTTGGGTGCGGTTGCACTTAGTGGCTTTAGGGGCTGAACCAACTCCCTACACAGTGGGTGCTAGCTGTAGTATACAGCCAGCACCTTCCTCTAACAGCAGCAAACAGAGCTAGCACCAGTTACTGCTCATGTCTTGTTATCTGATTCATTATGGCATATTCCAGGGGCACACAGGGAGCAGGATGTTGGAGGGCAACCATGGCACATGAACTTGGCGCAGGCTCTGTCTTTCTCCTCTTCTTCTGACTGTACTGCAGAAAGTTACAAAGCCAGGCAGAATGTATTGTATCTTAAAGAGTTATTCCAATCTCAGCCATTCATGAGTAAGATGGGAATAAAAGTGTCTATGTGTCGGTCACAAAAGGTCGGGTAAACTATGCTGTTTCCTTAACCCCTATGAAAATGAACGAGGATTATGGAAAAGTCATTGCTCAGCAAGCTGTTTTTACAAACCCCATTCACTTGTATGGCAGTTATAGAAACAACATAGCACTGCCCCCTTGGCTGTTTCTGCAGTCCTACCTTCCTGTGGATGACGCATACACACAGTTATTCCTATATCAGTCATGAATGGCTCCCATTGGAATGATCGTTTAATTCACCTCTTTATATTGGGAAACCTGGTGACAGGTTCCCTTTAAAGGTATGCTACCATAGACCACTAAATGGGTTCTTTATCTGGATTATTTGATGCTGTCAAAAATGCAAAAATAATTTCTCATTTCTTTTTAGGCTGGATTTAATGGTGGAAATAGTACTAATTTTTTTAGTGTACCCGGGTCCCGGTCACCTGAGATCGTCAATATTGAAGAAAGTACTAATGTGAACATCCCAGGACGCTGGTTATTTAAAATAGATGGGAAGGAAATTGATCCCGCTAATGGCTGTAGTCTAAAAGGTACATAGTTTTCCATGTGAAATCCTATAACGTATGATTGCCCAGCTTACCGATGCTATGGTGTTCTGGCTTTGTACACCGTTCACTTCTGGTGGGAACGAGACCAATCACCAATCTGATAATGATGACTTATACTAAGGAACAGGTTATATCTTAGCCCTAGATTTCACCTTTAATGAAGCAGTGGCATCAAAGTTTTTATCTCCTTAATATAGTGCAATCATCATATTATATAGCACTGTGTACTTACAATTGCTCATTTGGCCTTTGTACCCAGCTAATTCTTCTCTTTTCCATTAGGTCTATGACAGCACGTGATTAAAAACAGGCTAGTTGAATCCTTCTAAGCTCTATGTAGAAACAAGAGGTCAATTTTGTCTCCACAAGTCATGAGTCACTGCAAAAGTCTCTGCGTCACGGGTGTGTCAGAGGTGACAGACAGTTGCCCTGCAGTTGGTTGCAGGAGATCTCTACGTTTGGCATTATAGACATCTTCTTAGATGAGAGGCTGTCGTTAGGACCCAGCGGCTTCTTCCCTTTGGCTAATTAGCTCTCTTGCCTGAATGTATAAATACCTGGTGTGTCTGAGAGGGAGCTGCCGGCCTTATTCATTTCTACTTGTGAGGATTAGCAAGAGCAATACTTCATCCTCTCAGGAGCTTGAGGCCGTGTGCACATTTGGAATCGTCTAAAGCTAAGCAACTTCCCCCTGTTTGTCTACCCTTGTTGTCTATAGAGTTTAGTGGAGATTGACTAGTACTCATCTCCTCCCATCCCTAGCCTTAGCCATATGCCAGGGAAAGATAGGGCGAGGCACGTGTTCAGCGATTGGTGAAGAGGCAATATAGGGACGATAGTTGAGACAGGGTGACACTAGACCAGACTAGGAGGTCTTCACTTTCCCCCCTTTCCCTAATGTCTGGGCTCCCTTTCCCTCTTCCCTCTGTATTGCACTAAGTCTTTCCCACACCTGGCGTGACACCCTGGCAGGGGGAGAAGGGAGCAGCTTGATCAGGAGTTGCAGAGGGGAATGATAAGTGCAGGGAAAAGAGATTTCCCGTGTCTACATAAAGCAGAGAAAAGAGAAGAATTATCTGGGTAGAAAGGCAAATTGAGAAATTGTAAGTACCCAGTCCTATGTAATATGATGACTGCAGTATATTAAGAGGAGAAAGACTTTCATGGGAGAGCTTCTTTAAGAAATTTCCTTCTCATGAATTTTCCTTATATTTTGTCAGATAATATGGCCAAAATTATAGGTATACTGTTTATTGTTTTTCTCAAGGATTAAACCTTTACAACCATATTTTTTTTTCATTCTCTTATTTTTTCCCAGTTGAATATGGTTCTTGAAAAATTGAGTTACCCTTTAAAGTTTCAACAGTCTACATTTAGTCCAACTATTCTTGAAAACCATTCCAAATTTCATACATCTAGATGATGTGTCGGATGCATCTATGAACCAAGAGCTTTAATTCTCACTTTCTTTTCTGATTACCATGTTGTCATGTTGGCAGATTTTTCTTTATAGCAATTTTATTAATAACATTTCCTTAATATTTTCTTTTCAGGTCATTTTGTGCGCCAAGGACAAGTGTTTTGGGAAAATGGTAATTGTACCACCAGGTGTCGCTGCCTTGATTTCAATAATGAAATCTCATGCCAGGAATCAATATGTGGTCCATATGAAGTCTGTGAAGCAAAGGAGAAATATTTCCAATGTCTACCAGTTGAAAGCAGTACTTGTGTGGTCTTTGGAGACCCTCATTATCACACATTTGATGGGCTTCTCTTCCACTTCCAAGGATCCTGTTCTTATCTTCTAGCACGGAACTGCAACCAAGGGAATCACCTACCATATTTTAGCATAGAAGCAAAGAATGAAAACCGAGGAGGGTCTTCAGTAGCATGGCTGAAAGACATCTCTGTAGAAGTCTACTCGTATAACATTGTCATACCCAAGGAAAGTTTTGGAAAAATAAAGGTAAGAATTAAAATAATAGTGATGAAGCTAATTGGTTCCATGCTACAGTCACATCGGGAGATTTTTTATTACTTTTTATAATAGTCACCAGCATCTCTCCATTAAGAATCCTGTATCAGATTCATCCAGGCGGAATACGAGGCAGAACTCCAAATTGGAAATGAGGACAAATGAGTAACATCAGTGCAACTATACATTATGGACCGATTTATCATTTGCGTTTTTTTTAAGACAATTTTTTTGGCTTGTATTAGTTCCAGTTTTTGGTGCCAAATTCATTAGAAAAGCCCATGCAATTCATGGATTTGGTGGAAAGTAACAAAAGGGCTTTCTTCCTTTTTTGAACTGTTTTGTGACTTTTGGTGCCAAAAGTTGCAAAAAATATGGCAAAAATTTTGGTTTACTTAAAACTACTCCAAGGGGGAACTGGAGTGAAGAAATGTTGTGACTTTTTAAAAAGTCACAGTTGATTAATCGGGAAAAGCATCTGAAATCGCTAGACTTCGCCTACAAAGCAGAAAACCAAACAAGAAGTGAGCACATAAAAAATAGACCTCAAAAAAGTTGCAAATAGGCACAAAACTAGACAAAAAACAGGCACAAAGGCAATGATGATTCAGGGCCTATGACTAAGAATATGAGGCTGACTCTTGGGTTTGTGCAACATCTTGAGATTTTTTTCGCCTGTTTGACTCAGATCCTCCTGATTTTCTGCAGTGAATTTTTTGCATGGTGTTTACAGCTAATTTGTAGCAAAATCCGCTAGAAATACAAGTACAAGGGTTGCAAAAGCGAACTTCCAGGCGAATATTCACTGCGTAATTAGACATGCCATAGACTTAAAATCCGCACCGCAGGGTCTTTTCCACATTTCTGAAAAATCGGTATTATTATTGTAATGCGCTTCAGGTTTTCTGTCCCCAAATCAAATTGGAAAATCCACAGTGTATCCGCCTTGTGTGAACATACGTTAAAACTTAAGTCACTTTTTCAAGCATTGTTGAGTGTCTGAAATAGCAGTGCAGGAGCTTTATAATGAAGGCATTCAGAATGAACCCGATATTTCGCAATGTATTTACATTAGGAAAGTGGCATGCAATTACTGATAAATCAGATTCAAAATATAGAAATGTACTGTATATTTTTATTACCCCTATATTCATTTATTGCTAATCTTTCTAACCAAAATAGGAAGCTGTAGTTATCCCCTTTCCCTCAGTACTGTGCTTCATTTTCTCAAGCAGTCCCATAGACAATGAATGGAGCGGAGGTCAAGAATGTGAACTTGTGCTTCATTCAAGATGGGGCTCTGCAGATCCCAGATCCTAAGTTCCAAAATCCCTTTCTCTCGATCACTGCGGTTCACTGCAGTCAGACCACCAGCGGTCAGTGTAAGTGATCCGCTATCTTATGGGGAACTCATTAGGGAACTAATAAATCTACAAAAAGACCCCTGGACCTCCTTCGCCTTCCAAAACTAATCGAAAACCACTCATGCCTGTTCCTGCATGGCACACTTGCTGCAGGCACTCCAGATAATCTAACTGATTTGTTTTTCATTTTTTTACTACTTCCTTTTTGATGACGCTTCATTTGAAAATACTAGTGAATGCTGGATAGTCAATTGGGTTGTCTTCAGGGGGCAGAGGCCGGAGGCAGTGACGCAGCCTCTTTCCCCTCTCTGAAATGAAGCGTCATCAGTGTAGTACATTTCTGGGGCTCGGCTAGTCCTAGTATGTGTCGGTTGTTAATTCCAATGTATGCTCAGTAGATTCTTGTTACTGTGCAATATGCAGAGTGACAGTGCGCTCTCTCGCCATCTCTGATCAGAAGTAATGAGCCGGCAAGAGAGCGCCCAATCAGACATTGGAATAAAATTGGCTGAACCTTTTTCAGCCAGACTGTATGACCATCTAATAACGTACAGTATATAGAGGCTTCCCAACTCTTCCCAGACACATGATACCAGGGAAGAGAGGGATCAGGCAGTTTAAACTGACAGTAAATCCAGATCTTTCTATTCAACGGGGAGATAAAGCACCATCAGAGCTGTCTGGCTGCAGATTTCCATTGGTTATAAAGATAATGCTAGTACATTATTGCTGAAAAATAAAATTGCAACATCAAATCACCCTAAATTGTTATTAACCCCTTCACGACATCCGCTGTACATGTACGGCGCAAGTTGGAAGCGGATGTATGGAGCAGCCTCACGCACCCAGCCCATACCTGGCAGGTGATGGCTGTGTATTACAGCCAGGACCTGCTAACAATCGCGGGTAGAGCGGAGCTCCATGCACAATTGTTAACCTGTTAAATGCCGCTGTCAATTTGTGACAGTGACATTTAACACGCGCTGGTATGCATATGCAACATTCTCCCCGCCTATCAGCTCGCCCCTGACGTGATTGCTGGTCGCCGATGGGTTGTCATGATAGCTCGGGGTCAGCTAATGACCCATGTGCTTGTCATTACGGAGCTCCTTTGAAACCCTGCCTGTAGCCGTGCTTCAAAGGAGACTGTGATTTCTTCTATATGCTGTGGCATCGCTGTATATACAGTAGCACAAGTGATTGGACGATTGCATCTTTAAGTTCCCTAAGTGGACTAACAAAAACAGTACAAAGTAGAAAATAAATGTTTCCAAAAATATGAAAAAAATGTAAAAAAAAAACCTAAAAGTTCAAGTCACCTCCCTTTTCCCTCATTGAAAAAAAGATATTAAAAAAATAAAAAAAATACACATATGTGATATTGCACTGTTCAGAAAAGCCCGATCTATTAAAATATAAAAGAATTAACCTGATCACTAAACACTGTAAACGAATAAAAAAATCAAAATTCAAGAATACCAAAATTGCGTTTCTTTGGTCGCTGGAATTCCACATAAAAGGCTGTAAAAAGCGTTCAAAAAGTCACATCTATACCAAAAAGGTACTAATAAAAACGTTGCCTTGGGGTGCAAAAAAATAAGACATCGCACAAAACCAAAAAATGTTACAGGTCTCGTAAAATGGGGACACAACCCCCCAATTTTTTTTAAAACTGATTTTTTTTCACCACTTAAATAATAAAAAAAATTGGATATGTTTAGTATAGCTGTAATTGTATTGATGAGGAGAATCATATTGTGAAGTCATTTTTACCACAAAATGTACACTGTAAAAACAATTATCCAAAAATGATGTCAGAATTGCATTTTTATCACAATTTCACCACACTTGGAATTTTTTTCCTATTTTCCGGTACACTATGTGGAAAAATGAATGGTGTCATTCAAAAGTACTATTCGTCCCACAAAAAACAAGCTCTCATATGTCTATGTGTATTGAAAAATAAACGTTATGTCTCTGGGGAGAAGGGGAGGAAAGAACGGAAATTGGTCTCAGTGTAATGGGGTTAAACAGAAAAAGTATTAGAAATGGCTGTTTAAACAAGTTTAAGAAAAATATACATTATTATTTATGTAATTACATTTTATATATTGTGTTATATATACATTATGTATATTATATAAATAAAATGTATGTTTTACTGAATCTGTTTAAACATCACTTTTCTAATTTCTTTTACTTTCCTTTTAATTATCAAATAGGAGGACTTGACATTTCACTTCTATTTATATAATGTCATATTCACATAGATGGTAACTACAAAAAGTAGTTTTTACCATTCAGCCATTGGGTCAAGTAAGAGAGGTTGGTAGCTTTTCTTGTCTTAGGGGATTAACCATGAAAATACTTAGGATGTCTAAAAGTCATTGTGATTCTCATGTTTGAAGAAAGTCAGATATCAGAGTCACATATCAAAGTCACACATAATTTCAATTTGGCTTGGAGGAGGTATGTGTGAAATGAAATAGAATGCCTAAGTTTCTTCAACTGAGTGTATAGCTCAATGGTAAGTGTACTGGCTTCTAGACATAGTTCAAGTCCCAGAAGCGTACAGTGAACTTTTTTTTATATTGTTATCAGTTGTAAAAGTCAGATGTCAAAGTCACTTATGTCAAAGTCACACATGTCAAAGTCAAATGTCAGAGTCACATATCAAAGTCACATGTCAAAGTAAAATGTCAAAGTCACTTATCAAAGTCACATATCAAAGTCATTTATCAAAGTCAGATGTCAAAGTCATTTATTAAAGTCACATATCAAAGTCAGTTCTCAGGCAAGGTATTTAGCCTTAAACTGACATTATTCTGATGTTTGACTTTGATATCTGATCATGTCCTAAAATGGACACTGTAAACTTGGATTGGGTCCCCCATGAAGTATCCTTTGCTGCTAATGGGAATCTACGGTCCACATATGCCTCTGTATGCCTATATAATGGCATACAGTACAGACCAAAAGTTTGGACACAGCTTCTCATTTAAAGATTTTTCTGTATTTTCATGACTATGAAAATTGTACATTCACACTGAAGCATCAAAACTATGAATTAACACATGTGGAATTATATACTTAACAAAAAAGTGTGAAACAACTGAAAATATGTCTTATATTCTTGGTTCTTCAAAGTAGCCACCTTTTGCTTTGATGACTGCTTTTCACACTCTTGGCATTCTCTTGATGAGCTTCAAGAGGTAGTCACCGGAAATGGTTTTCACTTCACGGGTGTGTCCTGTCAGGTTTAATAAGTGGGATTTCTTGCCTTATAAATGGGGTTGGGACCATCAGTTGTGTTGTGCAAAAATCAGGTGGATACACAGCTGATAGTCCTACTGAATAGACTGTTAGAATTTGTATTATGGCATGAAAAAAGCAGCTAAGTAAAGAAAAACGAGTGGCCATCATTACTTTAAGAAATGAAGGTCAGTCAGTCCGAAAAATTGGGAAAACTTTGAAAGTGCCCCCAAGTGCAGTTGCAAAAACCATCAAGCGCTATAAAGAAACTGGCTCACATGAGGACCGCCCCAGGAAAGGAAGACGAAGAATCACCTCTGCTTCTGAGGATAAGTTTATCCAAGTCACCAGCCTCAGAAATCGCAGGTTAACAGCAGCTCAGATTAGAGACCAGGTCAATGCCACACAGAGTTCTAGCAGCAGACACATCTCTACAACAACTGTTAAGAAGAGACTTTGTGCAGCAGGCCTTCATGGTAAAATAGCTGCTAGGAAACCACTGCTAAGGACAGGCAACAAGCAGAAGAGACTTGTTTGGGCTAAAGAACATAAGGAATGGACATTAGACCAGTGGAAATCTGTGCTTTGGTCTGATGAGTCCAAATTTGATATCTTTGGTTCCAACCACTGTGTCTTTGTGCGACGCCGAAAAGGTGAACGGATGGACTATTTATGCCTGGTTCCCACCGTGAAACATGGAGGAGGAGGTGTGATGGTGTGTGGGTGCTTTGCTGGTGACACTGTTGGGGATTTATTCAAAATTGAAGGCATACTGAACCAACATGGCTACCACAGCATCTTGCAGTGGCATGCTATTCCATCCGGTTTGCGTTTAGTTGGACCATCATTTATTTTTCAACAGGACAATGACCCCAAACACACCTCCAGGCTGTGTAAGTGCTATTTGACCAAGAAGGAGAGTGATGGGGTGCTACGCCAGATGACCTGGCCTCCACAGTCACCAGACCTGAACCCAGTCGAGATGGTTTGGGGTGAGCTGGACCGCAGAGTGAAGGCAAAAGGGCCAACAAGTGCTAAGCATCTCTGGGAACTCCTTCAAGATTGCTGGAAGACTATTTCTGGTGACTACCTCTTGAAGCTCATCAAGAGAATGCCAAGAGTGTGCAAAGCAGTCATCAAAGCAAAAGGTGGCTACTTTGAAGAACCTAGAATATAAGACATATTTTCAGTTGTTTCACACTTTTTTGTTAAGTATATAATTCCACATGTGTAAATTCATAGTTTTGATGCCTTCAGTGTGAATGTACAATTTTCATAGTTATGAAAATACAGAAAAATCTTTAAATGAGAAGGTGTGTCCAAACTTTTGGTCTGTACTGTATATCAGCGGCTTCAATCAGAGGTATATCTGGGAACACTTTCGTCTCATACTTCTGATGAAAGCAAAAAAGAAGGTCTTAATCAAACCTAACTCTGCAAAGAAAAACAGACCCTTTCTTCTATTACATAAAACAACCCCTTTAACTAAAATAGACAACTCTGCTAAGGTTAGTGTTGTTGAAACAGCATCAAACTTCAATACCGTGTAGATGAATGAACGTCAAATGGAACGTGGAATGATCCCATTTCTCAAGCAAAATCCAAGTAAAAAATGCCACCTTTTTTATTTGAACTCGACTAAAGTTCTGTTCAGACTTTGGATATTTTTTAAAGACTTTTACATTCAAGACATATTTTTTAAATAAGGTTTCTTTTAAATGAGATCTCATTCTAGCCAATTCCTTTAAATGGTCATAGGGTTTAATGTAGACAATTCCTTTGCATAATCATGAAGTTTAATCCTATACAATTACCTACAGTGGATTAAGCCAGAAGGTTAGAGGTTCATCCACATTTTTACCAATACCATGCAGCAGTCATAGTATGTATGAGGCTGTGCTTCCCAAGGCTCGCTACTCTAATATGCTCATTAAATCAGATAAAGGTTTTTTTGAGACACATCCTTGTCAATTTACTTCAACAACCAGAATCATTTGGCTCTATTTAGAGCCTGTTAGCATCTCTGGCCGAGGTCCAGCTTTTTCTTCCAAAGTGATTTTGTTACATCCTGTAACTTAAGGGTTCATTAGGGGTAACAAGAACAGAAGAGAAACAGAAAAGTGGGTTGAATTCTAACCAAATGATTATACAAAAATAGACAAAGAGGGCTTTTAAAAAAAAAATGCTTAAAGCTTGGAGACATTTAACACCCCAAGTCAATTATCTGAGAGATGCGATAGAGAACAGTAAAGAATTTAGAGACGGACGTGGCTATAATACAGTCTGTTACCCGGGAAAAATCTTGCCAAAATCTAGAAAGACAAATTAAGCTGCAATAATGATTTGATACAATGTGCAGCAACTCGGAGGTAAAACTATCATCCTCTTCCATCAGCAGTCGAATTCCTTATTTTACTTCTTCAATAATTATGGGATTTAGAGTGTACTTAGCTGATGGTTAGCAAAAAAGGAAAAAAAAGATTAAAAGATTATGCTATACTTATAATACATTTTGTTATTTCTACATTTCTAGCATGCTGGAGCTAGTAAGAAATAACCTTATACTTAAATGACGACATACTATAAGCATTGATTATCTGTTTTCCCGTTTTTCCTTACAGCAGACCAATAATAATATCATTTCTTCCCTTGTGTACTAGTAGGACAGTGGGAAAAACAAGATAATCTTGCAGTTATGATACCTTTAAATGGCTAACAAAAATAAAATAAATGATGTTACAAGGCAAGCTTTCGGGAAAACTTAGGTCCCTTCCTCAGGCATGGTATGAAAAGATATATGAAGAAACACAAATATATGCACACAAAGAAAAAAAAAGGAAAAGAAAAGCAGATGCATGGCATAATAAATTGACATTTAAATAAACAAGCAAACTGAGCTTGGCGAGTGAGTCCTTAATTGGATTAGATTAGTGGTGTGAAAGTTTTATTGTCCCAATATCCATGTAGGCCTGGTGCCCTCACTGTCCCTGGAGCAGATTCCTCAGATTTTGTAATGAGACATAAATCCTTCTGATAGATTTATTCCTGTGTGGAAGGTGTCAAAGACCCTAATCAGTTTGTATTCCCAGACCCTTCGATGTTTATGTGATTTAAAGTTGCCTTTTAATATGACAACTTTCATATTGTTGATGTTGTGTCCTGGACCACAGAAATGTTTGGCCACCGGTACCTGGGTTTTTTTTATCTGTAATTGTGAGGCGATGAGACCTCATCCTTGCTCTCAATGTCTGTCCTGTTTCTCCCACATAGAGACCCCCAATAGGACATATAGTGCAGAGAATTAAGTACACCACATTGGAAGAGGAACTTGTGAATGTCCCAGGAATCTTATATTCCTGCTGTGTGTTGGTAATCTGTATCCTGTCTTTGGTTTCTATATGAGTGCAGGTTTTGCAGCTCTTCACATTGCAAGGAAAAGTTCCTCTTGGTGTATCTGAGGGCATTGAACTTCAGATCATGATGTTTCTTAAATTTGGAGGTTGCCGGTAGCACAGCAAGGGAGGGTCTTTGAATATTGTTTTCAGCCAGTCATCCTTGTGTAGGATGTGGTGAAGTTTTTTAACAGTTTTTCTCAGAACCTCAAGCTGTGGTTGTAGGTCACCACCAGAGGTACACGATTATTTTCCTCTTTTTCTCCATACTGAAGTAATTGACTTCTACGGATCCTTGTGGCTCTAATGATCTGGTCATCAAGGGAGGAGGGGTGGTAGCCTTGGTTTAAAAATGTCTTTTTAAGATGGGTTAAGTTTTCATCCCTGTCTGTTGGACTGGAACAGATACGTTTATACTTAAGGGCCTGGCTGTAAATGATGGACTTTTTAATGTGTTTCGGGTGGAAGCTTTCCATCTGAGGTATGTGGGACGGTCAGTTGGTTTCCGATACACTGATGTCTGGATGGAACTATTTTGAATATCTCTGGTGGTATTCAGAAAGTTGATTTCCGTTTTTGAGTGCTCCAATGTTAAGTTTATGGTGGGATGAAATCTATTGAATTTGTCATGGAATTTTAGAAGTTTTTGTTCAGACTCAGTCCAGATTATTAAGATGTCATCAATCTAACGAAAATAGGCCAGGGGTTTGATGGAGCATGATGCTAGAAAGTCATTTTCCAGTTTCGGCATGAAAAGATTGGCATACTGGGGTGCCATTTTGGTGCCCATAGCAGTTCCAGTGCACAGCAGCTATAGTTCCTCGTCGAAAGAGAAGAAGTTATGTGTGAGGATAAATCTGGTGAGTCTTAATACAGATTCGGAAGGGATCCCATTAGCTTCAAGAAACATTTGGCAGTTGGATAATCCATCTTCATGTGAGATGTTTGAATATAGGGATTCTACATTCATGGTGGCTAAGATGGCACTCTTAGGGAGAGGACTTATTGTAGATAGTTTTTATAAAAGGTCCGTGGTATCCTGTAAATAACTGGCTGTCTTCCTCACCAGCGGTTTAGGGACATTTTCTACCCACCCTGAGATTTTTTTGGTGAGTGTTCCCACCCCTGAGATGGGTTACCTGGCTTATGAATCTTGGGAAGCATATAGAAAATACATATCCTGGGATTCTCAGGTATGAAGTCCAGAAGGTATGTGGAATCTGTACACATACCTTTGATGACTCTTTTCAACTTCCTCATATATTTTGGAGTCGGGTCCTCATCCAGTTTGGTGTAGTATTGTATGTCCGTCAGCTCTCTGTGTGCTTCTTTAATGTAGTCAGTCGTATTCAGAAGGACTATAGCGCCACCTTTATCCGCAGGCTTAATAGTGATCTCCTTCTTGTTCTTCAGGCTGTGAATTGCCCTTCTCTCCTGCACACTGATGTTAGGTGTTTCCTTTCTTTTTTTAACCAACATCATGGACTGCACCAAATGTCTAAATGAGTCGATATTGTTAGAACTCTCCCGTTAGTTTTTTTCTAGTTTTCTGGTCACATGACCATTTTTGCCTATTTAATCCGGCTCCGCCCTCCTGGCCTTGCTGGACTTCATTGTATTTACTACTCTTGAGCTAGCTTGTTGCTCTGTTACCGTTCTCTGTTAGTTTTGCTAGGTCTTCTGACCTCTATGTTCTTTGTTGTGTGTTTGTCTTTGACTGCTACTATTTCTGCTAGGAGGTGACCAACTTTATCCCAGTCCCTAGTTCTTGTAGGGATCCCTCCCTTACATCTATAGGTCTTCGTACAGACTAGCCTAGGACTTTAGCGGGTCTGATCGCAGGATCAGGTTCCGCGTTACATCGTAGGGTTCCAGTTTAGTTCCATCTTAGGGACAGATCTCCTGTCTTTCCTTAGTGCTTGTAGCAGATCATAACAGGAAGTCCAGCCGTAAAAAATTTCTCTAAGGAAAGACCTCCAGTTTCCATCATGGTCTCGGTTCAAGATTTGGCTCAACGCTTGCAGGGACTCTCTCTGGAGGTGGCCAAGCTCCAACAACACGTGAGTAGCTGTTCTGGAGCACATTTTGTAGAGCCAAAGGTACGTCTGCCTGATCTATTTTTTGGTGAACAACAAGATTTTTTTTCTTTTAAAAATGCTTGTTTATTGTATTTTCGTTTAAGACCCGGATCCTCTGGTGATGAATCACAGCGCATAGGGTTCATAATGTCACTTTTGCGCAAGGATCCTCAGGGATGGGCTTTTTCTCTCCAACCTAGTGATCCATGCTTTAGATCAGTGGATAGTTTTTTTTCTGCTTTGGGTTTGTTGTACGATGATCCTGATCGTGTCTCATCTGCTGAGTCTGAATTGAGACGTTTGAGGCAGGGATCAGGTAATGTGGAAAAATATTGTTCTCACTTCTGTCGGTGGTCTGCCCAGGTGGGGTGGAACGATTCAGCTTTGAAAAGTTTGTTTCTTGCGGGGCTAGGTGAAAGGGTTAAAGATTTGCTGATTGCTTATCCCACACCTGGAAACTTTCAGGAGGCTAACAAAAAATCTAAGAGGTACTTTGATAGGAAACGGCAAGAGGTTTCGTTTACTATTGGTGACATGGTTTGGTTGTCCTCTAAGAATCTGCGATTGAGGATTCCTTCTAAAAAATTGGGTCCCAAGTTTGTAGGGCCCTTTAAGGTGCTTCAGATAGTTAACCAATCTGCTGTTAGGTTGGAGGTTCCTACCTCCTGGAAGATTAATCCGGTGTTTCATGTTTCTCTGTTGAAAAAAGCTGATGTGTCGGTTGGTGACGCCTCTGCCACTGTTCCTCCGGTGGTGGAGGACGGGGAATATGAAATTTCCAGCATCCTAAATTCTAGATGGTATAGAGGGAGTTTGCAGTATCTCGTCGCTTGGAAGGGTTTCGGACCCGAGGATAACTCATGGGTGAGGGCGGATGATGTTTCTGCTTCCAGACTTGTCAGAGCGTTTCACAGGAGGTTTCCTGATAAGCCCGGTCCTAGGGGATCCGGAGGATCCTCTTAGAAGAGGGGGTACTGTTAGAACTCTCCTGTTAGGTTTTTTCTAGTTTGCTGGTCACATGACCATTTTTGCCTATTTAATCCGGCTCCGCCCTTCTGGCCTTGCTGGACTTCATTGTATTTACTACTCTTGAGCTAGCTTGTTGCTCTGTTACCGTTCTCTGTTAGTTTTGCTAGGTCTTCTGACCTCTATGTTCTTTGTTGTGTGTTTGTCTTTGACTGCTACTATTTCTGCTAGGAGGTGACCAACTTTATCCCAGTCCCTAGTTCTTGTAGGGATCCCTCCCTTACATCTATAGGTCTTCGTACAGACTAGCCTAGGACTTTAGCGGGTCTGATCGCAGGATCAGGTTCCCCGTTACATCGTAGGGTTCCAGTTTAGTTCTATTGTAGGGACAGATCTCCTGTCTTTCCTTAGTGCTTGTAGCAGATCATAACAGATATGTTGGTCCAAATTGGTGTTGTGGCCAGGTGGAGGTGTCCAGTCAGATTTTTTCTTTTTCTTTAGTTTGACTTGTGTTTGGCTGTTTAGAAGCCTCAAGTCGTCTTTACCATCAAAAAACTCCTTCAGTCTCAGTCTCCTGAAATATTGTCCCATGTGACTACAAAGTTCTGTCTTGTCTAGAGGTTTTGCAGGACAAAATGTGAGACCTCTAGAAAGTACACTGAGTTCTATTTTGGTGGGTTTGTGAGATGACAAATTGATAACACAGTTGACTGTACCTGTGTCCTTCCGGCAGCTTTGCTCCATACTGTTGTGCTTAGGAGGAACTTGACTGGTGCTGGAATAGAATCCTGCTTTCAGTCAAAGTCTGTGGAGTTTCTTTTTCTACAAACACATTTTTTATTAATCAAAATAAACTCAAAGGTAACCTGTCACCAGGTTTTCCCCATATAAAGTACGGCCACCACCGGTAAGCCCCTTCTAGAGTGTTGTATAATATATATGTCCCCAATCCCCTCTGCAAGCCACATAAAATAGCTTTTTTTATACCCACCTATGAAGCAGTTCGGTCTGATGGGCATTGCTGGGCTTGATCCGGTGCCTCTCTTCTTGCGATCGCTGTCCTCCTTCTTACTTCCTACGGGTGCCTCTTCCTACATCATCCACATAGTTAACTCCATTATGCACCGGCATAGGCGTACTGTTCTTTGCCGTGCCGAGGGCAGAGCAAAGTACTGTCATGTGCATGTGCTGGAAAAGGCCAAAGATCGTGGGCCGCATGTGCACTGCAATGCTTTGCTCTGCCCTCGTGGGGCGGAGAGAAGAACGCATGCGCAGGAGTGCGATGGAGGAAACTGTGTGGATGACATAGGATGAGTCATCCACATGAAACAGGGAAAGAGGATGACGATCGCAAGAAGAGAGGAGCCGCCAGATCAAGACCAGAGACACCCGTCGGACCGGACCACGCTGGCTGTGAGTATAATAGAGGGTCTTTTTTGTGCCCTGCAGAGCAGATTGGTGACTTGTATACAGCATTCTAGAATGGGCTTACAGGTGGTGGCCGTACTTTATATGGGGAAAATCTGGTGACAGGTTGCCTTTAAACTCCTTAGCCTTAAAAGAGGCGTTTCACCCTCCCACAATATGTTTATTATTAAGAATGTAATTTATTAGATTGGGAAACTTGTGCTGAATTTAAAGCTAAAGGAAAACAGATTAACAGAAATTTTGTTACATGGCAGTCTCAAAAAGACAGACATAGCCAGTACTTGAATCTTTAAGTACAATGCACTTAGGCCTTTGTGAAATTCTATCTGAAGGAAGTCTAGTATGTCTGTAACCTGCAGCTTGCTACTATCTACATCTTGAGTAAAATACCCAGCAGAAAAACCTTGCTTGACCCTTGTACACTTCTCCTTCATGGATCTAGCCCTGGTTAGTGGCAAGGTCTGCATGACTGCACAAGAGAACACTGTAGATTGTACAAGGGATGGTCAACCATTAGACTGTCTGGATGAATCGCTCCAGGTTGTGGCAGAATTGAGAGCTCTTAGACAGGAAAAGTCTCCAACAAAATGCACATTAGGGAAGTGTGGAAATATCTTTTTAATTTCCTTTATAAGTGGTTTTGATCAGGTGCCATCTTGTTTGCTGATATAATATTACTTATTTCAAATTGTCTGATTTTAAAGAACCACTCCTCCCATCAAAGCACTTTCACACCTTACAAAGAGAGATCTTGAGAGTCCGTGAGATCACGACCTGGAGGGGTTGAGTAGGTTCACTCTGGCATTTCAAACCCGTCAATTATTCAACGGAGGAAACATCTCAAAGGTGGAAGGCTCTAGATCCAACCTCCTTGAATCGTGTTGTGTATAAGCTAGTTTAGGTGATCACCTGGAGGAAAATACAGTTTGGGATTCAGGTATTTATAAGATTTGCTCTCTGTCACTTTTTTGCTGGATAGAAAGGCAAAATGAGCAATTGTAAGTACACAGTGCTATATAATATGATGATTGCAATATATTAAGAGGATAAAAACTTTGATGTGAGTTCTTCTGTACACAATTATCTTTCCCCTGGATTGGCAAAAAAGTGAAAGAGAGCATATCTTATAAATATCTGAGTCCCAGACTGTATTTTCATCCAGGTGAACACCTAAACTAGCTTAGACACAACAGGATTGAAGGAGGTTGGATCTAGAGCCTTCCACCTCTTAGATGTTTCCTCCATTGAGTGATTGATGGGTTTGAAATGCCAGAGTGAATCTCTTATTTAACCCTTCCATGTTGTGATCTTACAGGCTTTCAAGATCTCTCTTTATAAGGTGTGAAAGTGCCATAAAGCTCAAGGAATTGCCTCAGCACCTATGGACATAGCATCTAAGACCATCTATTGCCAACAGTCTTTCCCACTGAGAGGGAAGAAGGAAAATAATCTTTTTGAAATGTATAACAAGGCATTGTTCTTCCTGGACTTTTCCCAACTTATTTTGCAAACCAAGCTTAGATGTAACTGGACTGTAATTTGAAGATGACACATCTTCTGAAGATGCTTCTATCATCCAGTTATGGAATTATAGTTATCTCCTGTGTTCGTAAAGTGGCCGCTATAGTGACCACTACATCTGTAAGGTGTAAAGTAGAAGGGATCCTGAACAGCAAAGGTTTAAATTGCAGAAGTTTGACATTGCCTCTTAGTGCACTACTATTCTTATATTCAGTGGCATGTAAAAGTTTAGGCACCCCTGGTCAAAAGTACTGTTTTTGTGAACAATTAAGCAAGTTGAAGATGAAATGATCTCTAAGGCTGTGTGCCCACGTAGCGTTTTTCAAGCGTATATGCTGCGGAATTTCCGCAGCGTAAACGCTTGAAAAACGCATGTATATCCGCACCCCATGGTCCCCAATGGCATTCCGCAATGTCAATGCCCATGCTGCGGATTTTTCCGCAGCGTATATGTTGCGGTCAAAAATCCGCAGCATGTTCATTAATTTTGCGGAAGCGCTGCGGAATCAATGTGCGGATGGTACCCAAGTCTGGATGAGAGGAGACTCTCATCCAGACCTGGGTACCAAAGAACCTGTAAAAAAAAGAATAAAATAAAGTTTATACTTATCTTCTGATGTTTTCCCTCCGTCGCGCTGTTGTCTGAAGGACCTGCCACGTCATTGAGTCATGTGACCCACCACATGACTCAATGACGTCACCGCAGGTCCTGCACACAACAGCGTGAGCCGCTCAAGCCTCCGGACGGGGCAGAGAATGCATCAGAAGGTGAGTATAAAGTTTATTTTTTTATTTTTTACCATTCTGAACAAGTTGTCAAGCACTTTTCCAAGTGATGCTTGGAGAAGTGCTTGATAACCCGCATGCGGAAATGCATGCAAAGACGCCTCACAAACGCTTCTACCTGGCGGGAAAACCGCATGTAATATCCGCATGCGATTTTCCCGCCAGGGAGAAGCGTAAAAAATATGCTTCAGGTCCGCAACGTGGGCACATAGCCTTAAAGGCCTAAAGTTAGAGAAGACACATTTCATTGGTATTTTATGCAAAAAATATATATTTTTTCATCTGTTACATTTTAAAAATTACAAAAAGGAAAATGGGACGATGCAAAATTTGGGCACCCTGCATGGTTAGTACCAATTTTTTACAATAGGAGAAACTGGAGTAAACCGGTACAGAAGTATCAAAAAGTAGTTTATTTAGAATATATGATTAAAACACACAATTAAAATAAGTGAAAAGGACAGGTAGAAATAAATAACCATAGGCAATCAATACTCAATAGTGCCTCCCAGGCACCATGTAACCCAATATGCAAAATGCAGTCTACAGTGAATACGCACTTCCAAACGAAGTAAAAAACAAAAACAGAAAGGAAGCAGAAAAGAGCGTAATGGATAAGACCTATTCTTTATTTAAATATTCATAATAAAATATCCAAAGAATCATCTGTTCTTTGGATCTTCTAATTGTTTTTTTTATGAGAATGTGTATTGTGTTTGGTGGTGTGGCACTCTATGTCACTTCTCCTGTTCCCCTTGTTTTAATTAATATTTTATTATGAATATTTAAATAAAGAATTGGTCTTATCCATTATGCTCTTTTCTGCTTCCTTTCTGTTTTTGGTTTCTCCTCTCCCAGGCACCGCAGCTATATAAACTAAGTATAGGCCTATAAGTTACAAAAAAGATGCCAATAATTGGGATACACTGGGAGATGTTAAGAGTGCCAAAGGATAGGGAGTATATGCATAATTAGTGACAAAAAATGTCTAAACGGTCCCCGACGGCCTACAACCGAGCTAGAGCTATCCCTTATAATCAACTCTTATATCAAAACAAACAAAAAGATAAAGGTGTGGATGAACATAAAATCATATTTATCTCCACCTTTAGGCTGCGTGCCCACTGTGCGTTTTTCAATCTTTTTGCCGCAAAATTTCCGCAGCGAAAACGCTTAAAAAACGCTTGGTAATACGTGCCACATGGTCTCCAATGATAATCCACATGTGCTGTGCACATGCTGCGGAAATTTCCGCTGCGAACTATCATTGCGGAAAAATACGCAGCATGTCCATTAATTTTGCGGACACGCAGCGTAATTGCCGCCATTGACTCGCATTGAAACGCATATTATCCGTGTCAGCACATTTGCACATACGGATATTATGTGATTCTATATGCGGATGGTACCCGGGTTTAGAGAAGAGGAGACTCTCATCCAGACCCAGGTACCATAGAACCTGTAAAAAAAAATGTAAAATAAAAAATAAAGATTATACTTAGCTTCCGATGGCCCCCAGTCTCCTCAGCGATGCGTCCGGTCTGTTGTATGGGTCGCGGTGGTGTGAAAGGACCTGCCATGACGTCATTGAGTTATGTGACAGGTCACGCGACCGCTCATGTCGGCGGTCACGTGACCTGTCACATGACTTAATGACGTCATGGCAGGTCCTTTAACACCACCGCGACCCATACAACAGACCGGACGGAGCGGAGAAAATACCGGTTGCATGGATTTATATAGTGTGACCAAGTTGTCAAGCACTTTTCCAAGTGATGCTAAAATCGCTTGGAAAAGCGCTTGATAACCCGCATGCAGAAATGCATGCAAAAACGCTTGACAAATGCTTCTACCTGGCAGGAAAAGCGCATGTAAAATTCACATGCGTTTTTCCTGCCAGGGAGAAGCGGAAAAAATATGCAGCATTTCTGCATCGTGGGCACTTAGCCTTAACCATAGATGGACATGAACAAGAGGGCTGTCCTCGCAAAACATTGGCCCATACTGAAAACTGAACCCTCCGTTGGGTCCATCCTGGGTGATGCACCATCAATGACTCTGAGAAGAATCTAAAAGATCTCCTGGTCAAAAGCCACTATATACCTGCAAAAAAATTTACTTTTTTTGACCGCAACAACCAATCGTGGGGTGTTTCCCCTGCGGCCACTGTCTTGCCTGCGCCAATGTCCTGCACTGCAAAATGTTTGATACAGTGAATGGCAGTTTCAGATCGAACAGTGGATTTCATGCAATAGCACTAATGTCATCTACTATGCTACTTGTGGCTGCCAACTTATATATGTGGGACTCATGTATAGGGAGCTCAGAGTGAGGGTCCGAGAGCATGTGCGGGACATTGGCACAGCCAAGACAGTGGCCGACCCCTCTCAACTTAAAACAATCCCCCAACACTTTCAGAATCACTATGATTGTGACCCCAAATCACTCATGGTGAGGGATATTGATATGATCCATATGGGCATTAGGGGAGGTAATATTAAAAAGCTCCTGGCCCAACGGGAAGCTAAATGGATTGTTGCATTAAATACCATGTCACCCAATGGGCAGAATGAATCTCTTACTTTTTCCTCTTTTTTGTATATGATGTGGACTCATTCTTTCCGCATCCTCCCACTCAGACTGTGTCATTTCTAGTTGATTATCCTTGGATTAAATACCCCCCATACTCCTTTGCTTGTTAAATTGGGTTTTGTTTGTTGGTTGTGTACTTTACTAATTTTATCCCTCTTTTTCATTATTATTTTTAATTCTCTTAGTTGTGAAATCTTCCTTTGATGTGGCACTCTGCATTGAGCTTGCAAAAATGATTCATATATTTATGCTTTATTGCACTGAACAGTATTACTGCACTGTCAATATGTTCTGTTACATCAACCCCCGTTTTCATTGTTGCAATTTACTACCTTTGTCTCTCTATGTCTGTGCCACATCTGACTGTGCCCTCATCAGCGCTGTGGTGCACACGCGTTCTTCGCCTCCTGTGTTCGCTCGATGACGCCCAACATCTTAATGCCCGCAGCACATGACTTGGAGCCTTGGAACTTTTTCCACACTAATGTGCATGCGTGAGCAGGGACTTGTTGGCCAGGGATGGGCGAGCGACACTACCAATGAGGGGCGCGTGCGCCGAATATGCAGCCCGGACTGGAAGCCTAAGGTCACATGTGATACTACGTGGCCAGTTGCCATAGGTACAAGAAGGTCCTGTAACGCCTTGCATATATAACCTCCCCTTGAGAAAGCAAGACTAGAATCCCGCGAAACGTACGTCGGGGACCATTTTTCACACCCGATTTCCCTACTTACCTGGGCTGTCAGCTTATATTTGGGTAAGATGTGCCATATTTCTAACTGGCACATGTGATTGCCACTTGGCACTTTACATACTTTAGACATTGTTTGTCACTAATTATGCATATACTCCCTATCCTTTCGCACTCTTAACATCTTCCAGTGTATCCCAATTATTGGCATCTTTTTGTGACTTATATGTCTATACTTAGTTTATATAGTTGCGGTGCCTGGGAAGCACTATTGAGTATTGATTGCCTATGGTTATTTATTTCTACCTGTCCTTTTCACTTATTTTAATTTAATCATATATTCTAAATAAACTACTTTTTGATACTTCTCTACCGGTTTATTCCAGTTTTTCCAATTCTAGAAAATGTGTTTTGGAGTGGTCGTTTTTTGGTGGGTCATGACATTTTTTGTATGATGCCGTAGGCCCACAGTTAATATACTAATAGGTTTTTGGTTGCTAATGGTTAGTACCGAGTAGCAAGCAACCCCTTTTGAAAGTATCACAGCTTGTAAACGCTTTTTGTAGACAGACAAGGGTCTTTCAATTATTGTTTGAGAGATTTTCATCCATTCTTCCTTGAAAAATTCTTCCAGTTCTGTGAGATTCCTGGGTCGTCTTGCATGCGCTTCTATTTCGAGGTCTAGCCACAGATTTTCAATGATGTTCAGATCAGGGGACTGTGATGACCATTGTAAAAGCTTCAGTTTGCACCTTTTGAGGTCGTCTATTATGGATTTTGACATGTGCTTAGGATCATTATCCATTTGTAGAAGCCATCCTCTTTATAACTTCAGCTTTTTTATAGATGGTATTATGTTTGCATCAATAATTTAGTGAAATTTCATTGAATCCATTCTTCCCTCTACCTGTGAGATGTTCCCCGTTCCATTGGCTGCAACACAACCCCAAAGCATGATTGATCCAGCGCCGTGCTTAATGGTTGGCGAGATGTTCTTTTCCTGAAATTCTATGCCCTTTTTTCTCCACACATACCTTTGATCATTGTGGCTAAAGAGTTCTATTTCAACCTTATCGGTCAACACGACTTATTTCCAAAATGCATTAGGCTTGTTTAGATTTTCTTTTGCATAATTTTAATGCTGAATTTTATGGTGAGGAAGCAGGAGAGGTTTTCTTCTGACGACTCTTCCATGAAGGCCATATTTGTGCAGGTTTCTCTGAACCGTAGAACAATGTACCACAACTCCAGAGTCTGCTAAATCTTTCTGAAGGTCTTTTGCAGTCAAGCTGGGGTTCTGATTTGCCTCTCTAGCAATCCTACTAGCAGCTCTTGTTGAAATTTAGCTTGGTCTTTCAGACCTTATCTTGACCTCCATTGTTCCTGTTAACTGCCATTCCTTAATTACATTTCAGACTAAGGAAGGGCAACTTGAAAACGCCTTGCTATCTTCTTATAGCTTTGTACTTCTTTGTGGGCATCCACCATTTTCATTTTCAGAGTGCTAGGCAACTGCTTAGAAGAACCCATGGCTGCTGTTTTTTGGCAGAAGGTTAGTGCTAGAACCCTCCTGTTTGTTTTTTCCATCTTGTGTTTTGCCGTCACGTGACCATCTGCCTTTATATTTCAGCTCCGCCCTTCTGGCTGTACTGGACTTCAGTGTTTGACTGTTTTTCTAGCCAGGTGCTTCGGTGCCTATCTCTGTCAGTTCACCTGGTCCTTCTGGGACCTCTAGTACCTTTTTGTCTGTTTGTCTTTTTGTGTTCTGCAACAACTTCTCTGTTTAGGAGGTGTCCCATTTTTGTTCCAGTCCTTAGTTCTTTTAGGGACCCATCCTCTTATGCTATAAGTCTTCGTTCAGACTAGCCGAGGACTAAGGCAGGTCTGTTCGCTAGGAACAGGCAGCCCGCTACATCGTAGGGATTCAGCTTAGTCTTACTGTAGGGACAACTTTCCCCTATCTTTCCTTAGTACATGTTGCAGATTATAACAGTTAGAGGAAGCTGGGTTTTTATAAAGCTGGGAAATTTGCATCACCTGGTCTTCCTACTTTAACTTTAGGCCTTTTAGAGATCATTTCATCTTCAACTTGCTTAACTGTTCACAATAACAGTAATTTTGACCAGAGGTGTCCAAACTTTTACTTGCCACTGTACTATTGGTGATGCAGAGTGCTTAGGTTGATAACTGTTATTCGTTTTCCCAAAGACTTAGGACCAAGATTTACAAGAGAGTAAACTTCCGTTCTTTTATCTGTGGTAGGGACCTCTTATAGGACCTTCAGAGATTGTAGAATAGAGTCTTCCAGAAATTAAAATTTATTGAATAGTTGGACTGAACAACATTAAAACACAGGAATGTGAGGTTATGCTTATATGTTATTCTCAATTTCCAGCAAGAAGTATAGCATTTCAATTCAGCTTTCAGCTATCAGAAGTTGGATCAGAATCCATACATCTAGAGGAGACTGCAATCTTATCAAAGAGCCTTGGTTGTCAATGATCTTGTCTAGATCACAGCCAAACAGTCTACGTGACTAAAACTCCAACCCACGCAAGGTGCACTTGGAAGCATTATCTGTGACCCAGGGTTTAGGCCAGAAAGCACATATACCTGCAGCAGAGAAAGTAATAGTCTTGGCTAACATTGTGAAATACTTGAATAAAGCCAACAATACACAGATAGTCAGAGGTCATCTAATATATGTAGACCATGATACAACATCATCTTTTGGATCTATATCTTCTTGGACTTGAAGGATCAGTGTGGGCACTCTAAGTGCACAATGAGTGTGGAAAACTAAAGGGTCTTAAACATTTGATGAATTTTCAGCAAGTGCAATAGTACACCTAGATTGCCATATCAACTTAGAATTCTGCTCCTTAAAGGGGCTGTCCATTTTTCTATTTTAATAAATGTATTGAATTCCTAATTTTGTAGCACATACAGATATATAAGTATTACAGGTCTTCATCCTGCCTTTGTTAAAAAAGTCTTCTTCGCAGACTGCACAGAGCTTCTACTCTCAGAAAGGCAGTCGACTGAGGAGCATGTGACCTCCAAATGAAAAACACTCTGCATGGGAAAGCTGCTTTACAATTAGAGGAAGCTGAACGGACAGGAAAATAGGGATGCAAAATAGTCAAACTGTGTGAAAGAGGTAACAGAAAAGATAATCAGAGTTTCTAAAGGCGCTCTCTAGAAGGAGAAATGTTCTCCCTTAGACACCCTGTCAGAAGACTCTAGTATAGCAACATCAGATCTCTTGGTTTGCACTGATGAGTTGCAAACACCTCAAAACACGTGTCTGCAAATGGAACTTCTGGTTTGGCTTCTTATCTTAAGTCATGTGGAAAGGCTCGTTAAAGGGTCGTTATTGACTTTTAGGATTGCTATATCCAATAAGTTGCGCTAGAGTTCAAGTCCTGTTTTTTCCTGGTTATGTCTATATTTATGCAGTATACTTATGCAATACTATTGTTGTACTAAAGAAATATAGATGACATGCTAATTTCTAATGATAAAGAAATGGCACTGCACATTGTTCCAAGGTTAAACAACAAAGCTGGCAAAAGATTTACAGAGAAAGAGGAATATTAATGTAGTCAATGTGAAAACTGCAATATTTCAAGATTTCTTTTATGTGGATGCCACCATTTTCAAAATATTTTTACTGTAAAAGTTGATTTGAACAATATGTAGTTTTCCAATTATATATTCCCTTTAACTCTTTTAGATGCAAACACTTTTTTAATGCCATACTGTATTTTTCTTATTGCAGGTAAATGATTTGATATTTTCTCTTCCAGTAATTCTGGAATTTGGAGCCATAAAAATTTATCAAAGTGGTTTATCGACAGCTGTGGAGACTGATTTTGGTTTATTAGTAATTTATGATGGGGAACACTACGCCTCTATATCAGTCCCAGGAACTTACATCAACTCTACTTGTGGAATGTGTGGAAACTACAACAAAAATCCAGAGGATGATACTCTTCGCTCAGACGGAAGACTGGCGGTCTCTGTAATAGATCTAGGAGAGAGTTGGAGAGTCTACCACCCAGACTGGAAATGCTCTTCTGGCTGTGTAGATAACTGTAGCTCATGTGACACAGCAATGGAATCACTTTACTTTACCTCCGAATATTGTGGATTTATAAACCTTACAGGGAGTCCTCTTTGGGATTGTGGCACTGTGCTGGACCCCACCGCCTTTGTCCATAGCTGTGTTTATGACCTTTGTGGCGCCAGGGATAATGGCACCAGCCTTTGCCAGGCAATTCAAGCTTACGCTCTTGTATGTCAAGCACTGGGAATTACAGTGGGTGACTGGAGAACTCCAACTGGGTGTGGTAAGAACAATTGTATTCATTTACACTAAAATTCAATCGTCTATATTTTTATTTATGAAAACTTCTCTGGAGGAACATCTTGGAATATTCACCAGTCCGTTCCTCCTCTCAAAACGTGGTACACATGTCTCAGGCGGCCTGTTACAATCAATAATGGAAAATAAACCACTTTTCACATAGCGATGGAAAATGTAATACCTGTTTTCTTCCCGTGAAGCTTCATCTTAGGGTGCAGTCAGACGGCCGTATTGCTCGCGCGATGATCGCATCGCAATCCTCGGATTGGCCGTCGGCTATCCTGACCTGAGCATGACAGAATGTATTTCTATGCAGCTGTCACACTCAAGTTAGGAGAGCCGACAGCCAGTCCGAGGATTGCGATGCGATCCTCGCGAGAGTAAAACGGCCGCCTGACTACACTCTTAATTCCCAGATTTCATCCTGCTTATTATTCCTCTATGCCAGTGGTTTCAAACTTGGGCAGGTAAATGGGCCGCACATAAAAAAAGTTGGAATTTCAGTTATACCATTTTTTTTCAATATGGCTTTTTGATCACTTTTTATTCCATTTGTTTGTGTGTTAGCATAATGAGAAAGCTACATTTTAACTTGTCTTTTTTACAGTGTTCATCATATGAGTTATGGTACAGTATTATAGCTTGGGTCGTTATACAGTTAAATCACGATGATACCAAATGTGTACTTTTTTATTTACTTTCGTTTTTACATAAAATAGTGTTTTAGTGGTGAAATATTATTTTTTTTTATAATATATTTAGATTTTTCTTTTTAATTTTTACATGTTTTTCCTTTTTTACTTAGTCCCTGTATGTGACTTTTACTTGTCTGATTACTGATCTAATATCCCGCAATACTTCTGTACTGCAGGATATTAAATCTGTGCGTTTTACACTGACACTTCATCTATTAGACGCAGCTTATTGCAGGGCCTTATAGCTGGCTGACTCGAAGGCCATTACTTGGCCTTGGGTTGATGGCAACTACTGGCACCCCTTGATCGTGGGGTGTCAATAGGCTTAAAGAGGGAGCCCCTCCCTCAAATAATTATCTAGATACCGCTATTGACAGGGGTATCTAAACAATTAAATGGCCATGATCGGTGCTAATGCCAATCTTGGCCATTGCAGCATGATGTCAGCTGTGATATACCGCTGACTCCTGCTGATGATGGTGCCGACTCTGCTTGTGAGTCGGTGCCATCATCATGTTGTGCTTGTACAGTAGTTTGCGGGTAGTCTTCTCCCGTTGCACCTTACATGTACAGCAGATATTGGGAAGGAAACTGACCTACGACCAGCAATCCAACAGCACGGGAAAGGGATGCCTCCACTCTGAAAAACTGTGCTGTGACACAACACTGTGCTTCGGCATCATGTCATTAAGGGGTGCTGTCATGCTTCTCCTTCAGCCTGCTCCATGCTGTCCTCAGGATGTTCCGGGAACTCTGGTGCCCTATGGGCCACAAATGACAGCCTCAGGGGCCACATATGGCCCTTGGGCTATGTGTTTTAGACCTTTGCTTTATGCTCCGCTATAAATCCCATGATACATTAGTGCAACAACATATTTGCAGTTAGATCCAGTACTATCTCTGCTTGCTGTGGGGACAGTGTGATTTTCCTTCCTTCTGGGTTCCCTTCAATAAGCTAATCTAAGTATATAGTCAGGATGCTGAACCATCATCTACATTAAACCACCTCCTCTGGATCAACACTGTTGGAGAATAGATTGAAGTTGATATTTTTGTGTCCTCTTTAGTGATGGGCGAGCACTAAAATGCTCGGGTGCTCGATGCTCGGGTCGAGTACATTGGAATACTCGGGTGCTAGACCCGAGCAACGAGCTCAATGTAAGTCTATGGGTAACTCGAGCATTTGTCAGGCGGCTCCCCCTGGCGGTCTGCAGAGGACCTAAACATTGCCCAAATCGATGGGAACAATGCTCAAATGGCATGGGAACAGTATGGGGAAGAACCCTGGAAGCATTTCTGGCTCCCAGGTCACTGCTGTCAATAATGTTGTCAGAGATATTACGCCACTTTTACGGACTCACAATAAAACATTCAAAAACTAGACCAAAATGGATTTTCCTGGGAAATATGTTAAGGAACATCCTTTCCAGGGTAATGACTTGTATATAAGGCAAAATAAATAACCAAAAACAAAAATACTCCTCCACACCTTGAGCTATGTTCACACGTAGCGTTTTTGATGCGTTTTTTCACTTTTGTATTGCTTTCAACCGTGACAAATGCATTCACCAGGAAATGTCATTTTAACATTTTACAACCTTATCTGGCCATGTGGTGTGTGAGACATGATCAGACACATCCTGTTTCAATTATGAAGGAGGGACTCTGAAAGTCACAAAGCCTATTTTTATATGGCCATCAGGCGGCCTTTACTATTCTTAAAGGGCCAGCAGTCGGCCCTCACTATTCTTAGAGAACCATCAGCTGGCTACGCTTTGTTGTTCCCATTACTAAAGAGAGGGTCTCCTATACTGTTATTGCGTATGCAGTGAGTGGCAGGGCTGCCCAAAATTTGAACGCACCCCAATAACCCTTTGAAAATTTGGACGCACCCCAATACTCCTTTGAAGAGACTTAGAAGAGGGCCTCCTGAAAACAATGTTCCCATTATTAGGAAGTGGGTCTCCCATACTGTTTGCCTATGAAGTGAATGCAAGGGCTGCCAAAAGTTTGGACCTACTCCAATGCCACTTGGAAGAGATGTAGAGGAGGGCCTCCTGAAAAAAAATGTTCCCATTATTAGGAAGTGGGTCTCCTATTGTGTTTGCCTATGCAGTGAATGCAAGGGTTTCCCAAAATTTGGAGGCACTCCAATGCCCCTTGGAAGAGACGTGCAGGTCAGTGGGCCTCCTGAAAACAATGTTCACATTATTAGGAAGTGGGTCTCCCATTGTGTTTGCCTATGCAGTGAATGCAAGGGTTGCCAAAAATTTGAAGGCACTCCAATGCCCCTTGGAAAAGACGTGGAGGTCAGAGGGCCTCCTGGAAACAATGTTCCAATTATTAGGAAGTGGGTCTCCCATTGTGTTTGCCTATGCAGTAAATGCAAGGGTTGCCAAAAATTTGGAGGCACTCCAATACCCCTTGGAAGAGACGTGGAGGTCAGAGGGCCTCCTGGAAACAATGTTCCCATTATTAGGAAGTGGGTCTCCCATTGTGTTTGCCTATGCAGTGAATGCAAGTGTTGCCAAAAATTTGGAGGCACTCCAATGTCCCTTGGAAGAGACGTGGAGGTCAGAGGGCCTCCTGGAAACAATGTTCCCATTATTAGGAAGTGGGTCTCCCATTGTGTTTGCCTATGCAGAGAATGCAAGGGTTGACAAAAATTTGGAGGCACTCCAATGCCCCTTGGAAGAGACATGGAGGTCAGAGGGCCTCCTGAAAGCAATGTTCCCATTATTAGGAAGTGGGTCTCCCATTGTTTTTGTCTATGCAGTGAATGCAAGGGTTGCCAAAAATTGGGAGGCACTCCAATGCCCCTTGGAAGAGACGTAGAGGGCCTCATGAAAAAATGTTCCCATTAGAAAGAAGCGGTCTCCTATACTTGTAATGCTCATGCACTAAGTGTATGGGCTGGCAAACATTTACCCCTGGGGGGGTATACATGAACTATATTATAGGTATACTGTATAAAAAAAAATTTTACGGGCATCATAAACACCCTTTAAAAAAATTATGTAGGTGTTGCATCAAGGAGCACGGTCACCCTAGTGATGTGGTGGTGGAGGATGAGGCGAAAGAGGAGGACAAGAGCAAATAGCCAAAATCAGGAAGCATATACCCATGTTTGGGTGTGAAAAGGTGCATGGGAATACACCTTCCAAAAAAAGACACTGGATTTGAGTTTATGTTCCGCTGCTATCATTCGTTGGTGTTGAGAAGTCTGGCCCAATCCAGCCCTTGTTCATTTTTATAAGAGTCAACCTGTCAGCATTTTCAGTTAACAGGCAGATGCACTTATCAGTTATAATTCCACCAGCGGCACTAAAAACTCGCTGTGATAAAACGCTAGCGGCATGGCAGGCCAGGACCTCCAAGGCATAGAGAGCCAGTACATTTCACGTATTCAGCTTGGATACCTAATAATTATAAGGCACAGAGGAATCACGGAGGATGTTGGTACGGTCGGCAAGGTACTCCCTCAGCATCTTTCCAAACTTTGCACTCCTTTTGAGAGTACCCCACGCCTCAGGGCCTGTGAGATGGGAGGGGATGAGAAAATTCTCCCAGAGCTTTGACAGTATTTCCCTGCCTCTGCTGGATTGGAGTTGTGTCTCTCTCGCCTGTAGTCCTTGGTTGTCCCATGAAGTGCGACCTCTGCCGCCAGCGTTTTCAGATGGGAAATTTTTTAATAGTTCCGCAACAAGGGCCTTCTGGTACTGCCCCATTTTTGTAGACCTGTCCGCCTCAGGAATAAGAGATATAAATTTCTCCTTGTAGCATGGGTCTTGAAGTGTCACCAACCAGTAATGACTGTCACCCAAAATTTTGAGAATGCGAGGGCCATGGGAAAGGCAGCGTAACATAAACTCAGCCATGTGTGCCAGACTGCTAACAGGCAAGACTTCCGTGTCCTCACCAAGAGGACGAGTGACCATGCTCTCCTCCTCCTCTCTGTCCTCAGGCCATCCAAGCTGAACAGACAGTATGACAGTTGTGCAGGTAGTAACGTCTATAGTGCATGAAACTAGCTCCTGTTCTTCCTCCTCCTCCTCTTTCTCATTGTCACCCAATCCACATTGGGATGAGATGGGGCTGGGCTGTGTGTAATGACCCTGTATGTTTCCTTGCTCCATTTCATTGTGCTCCGCCTGCAATGCATCCTCTTTGATTGTGAGCAGAGAGCGTTTCAGAAGACAGAGAAGCGGGATGGTGATGCTAATTATAGCGTCATCGACGCTCACCATCTTGGTGGAGTCCTCAAAGTTTTGGAGGATGCTACATATGTCTGACATCCATGTCCACTCCTGAGGTCTTATGTGTGGAGTCTGAACTGAATATCGACGGCCTTGTTGATGCTGGTACTCAACAACTGCCCTATTCTGCTCACAAATCCTTCCCAACATCTGCAGTGTAGAGTTCCAACGGGTGGGGACATCACACACCAGTCTGTGAGCTGGAAGCTGCAAACGCTGCTGAAACACGGCAAGGGCGGCGGAAGCTGTAGGTGACTTTCTAAAATGGGCACATAGGCGGCGTACTTTAACAAGCAGATCCGGCAGCTCCGGGTAGGATTTGAGAAACCATTGAACCATGAAGTTAAGCACATGGGCCAGGCATGGTACATGTGTAACACAGGTACTTTAGATGCAGCGACACAGAAACACAGAGCAGCCAATACAGGGTTAATAAACAGGGGAAGTTTATAATATCAGGGTCAATCTCCAGTTTATAATATCAGGGTCAATCTCCACGCAGGGAGTAACAGGGGAAAATATGGGGGAAAACAAGGGAAGTAGCAGGTAAAAGTCTTTAACTGACAGTTCACAGTTTAACTAGATATAGCAGAGTGAAACCGGTTGTAATCGACAGTTTTTACACTTAGCTGACTCTTTTCCTCCACAAGGCAGTTGCCAGCTGATGCCGGTGTTGATTTCTTCAGGCTTCCCCGCCCAAACAATGCTTCGTCTTCTGGCGGCAGCGGGCGGTCCCCGGTTTTACCCACTGAGCCCCTAGTCCATAACACGGCACCTCACGTGCTCGGCTCCACAGACCCTGCGTCTCTTCTACCTCTAATCGGCTTGACTCCTCCAGTCCACTGCACTCGGCTTTTGCTCCCAGTACTGGAGCCAGGAGCACGGACCCTCTCACACTGCTCTCCTGAGCAGGACTCTGCTCTCGCTTTCCCGTGCAAAAGTCCTCGTCTCTCCCTCTCTCTAGCCACGCCACCAGTTTTCCGGTCACCTGACCTCCCAGCTCTTACTCTGGACATGCCCCCAGCTTGCCAGTCACCTGACTCCGGTGCTGGAAGTCAGTCTTCCCCCTGAATCCAGAGGTACGGCCCCGGCAGCTCCAGATACCTTATTCTGAAAGTACTTACACCCCGGTCTTCCCTCTTACACATGTGTGAGCTTGACTAACCTCAAAGCCGCCACCAGGTTCCAGTCATTGTCACACATGACCATGCCTGGCTGTAGATTCAGTGGTGTGAGCCACAGATCTGCCTGCTCTTTCAGAGCTGTCCACAACTTTTCAGCATTGTGCGGTTTGTCACCTAAGCATATTAGCTTCAGCACAGCCTATTACCGCTTGGCCGAGGCAGTGCTGCAGTGCATCCAGCTTGTGACTGATGTGGTCATTTCGGAGATGGAGGCTGAAGAGGAACAGGAGGCTGAGGAGGATGAGGTGCAGGAGCTGTAGACTGTGAAGGCAACCCTGATTTATCCAATCCTTGGCATCGGGAGGACGTGTTCTGCCCAAGGTCCGACTGGGTCCCGGCTTCCACTATGTTAACCCAGTGTGCCGTCAGCGAGATGTACCGTCCCTGCCAACAAGCACTTGTCCACGTGTCCGTGGTTAGGTGGACTTTCCTGGTAACTGCGTTGTTGAGGGCACGGCTAATGTTTTGGGACATGTGTTTGTGTAATGCGAGGACGGCATACCGGGAGAAATAGTGGCAGCTGGGGATCGAGTACCGAGGGACGGCCACCACCATCAGGTTGCGGAATGCTTCCATCTCCACGAGCCTAAAAGGCAACATTTCGAGTGCAAGCAGTCGCGAAATGTGGGAATTTAGTAGTGTGGCCTGAGGGGCGTTGGCTGCGTATTTGCGAATGCGTTCCAAGGACAGGGGTATGGACAACTGAACGCTGCGCTGGGACAAGGACGTGGACGTGCTTCCTGATGCTGCTACTTGAGAGTGTGCAACGACAGGTGCAGGGCAGGAGGCATCTTTGCATGCACCATGGACAGGGGATTGACTTGCATGTCAACAGCGGAAGAAGCAATGGTGCCACCCGCAGACACTGTCCCTGGACCCTGGGGTTCGGCCCACAAAGTCGGGTGCTTTACTGCCATGTGCCTGATCATGCTGGTGGTGGTCAGGCTGGTTGTTTTGCCACCCCTGCTGAAGCTGGCCTGGCAGGTGATGCAAATGGCCTTTTTGGTGTTATCGGCAGAGTCTTTAAAAAACAACCAGACTCGGGAAGACCTAACAGTTGTATTGGTAACTTCCTTCGAGTTGGTGTTACGGGAACGGTTGCCTGCCTTCTGTCTGTGGCCACCACACTGCTTCTTCCTGCCTGTTGGGGTGCTCTGCCTCCTTCCCCCTGTGTGCTGTTGTCCTTGCTCTGCATGTCCTCATGCCAGGTTGGGTCAGTTACTATATCATCCACCACCACGTCTTCCACTTCCGCACCCTGGTCCTCCTCCTGACTTTCTGGCAATTATGTCTCATTATTGTCCACCTCTTGTGACACTTTACCACCGTTGCCTTCGTGTGACCGTGGCTGCTCAAATATTTTCGCATCGCTACATGCAATCTCCTCTTGCCCCTCTTCAAGTGGACCGGGCGAGAGGCCCGAATCTATAAATGGAAAAGTGAACAGCTCTTCGGAGTGTCCAAGTGAGGGATCAGTTGTCTCCGGGCACTCGGCATGGTGGGAAGAAGGAGGATCAGGGTGAGGAATATGCAATCCAGACTCACGGCTACTAAGACTTGACCGTGTGGAAGACAGGGTGGTGGTGGTGGTGGCAAAGTGACTAGAATCATTATCCGCTATCCAACCAACAACCTTTTGACACTGCTCTGGGTTCAATAGTGGTTTGCTGTGGTCCCCTAGGAATTGGGACAGGAAGGTCGGGCGAGAAGATGTGGGTGTTTGTTGTGGCAAAATTTCAGCTTGCCCACGGCCTCGGCCACTGCATGCACCATCACGTCCAGTTCCCCGTCCCTTGCCACGCGCCTTGCCCATTTTAAATGGAGGAAAATATCTTCCACGTTCACTACAAATGGCTGAATTTGGAGCGAAGTTATATGTGATCCGTGTGACGGAGAAAACCCAGTTTTAAATACCTGGCCTGAAGGTAACTATTTTGAACAGCAAACTGGTGTCAAAAACTTCGCTGACACACTGAAAAATGTTTTTAATGGAGGCCAGAAATGGCAGTATTTTCTGAAAACGTATATGTGATCCGTGTGACGGAGAAACCACAGTTTTAAATACCTGGCCTGTAGGTAACTATTTTGAACAGCAAACCGGTGTCAAAAACTTCGCTGACACACTGAAATTTTTTTTAATGGAGGCCAGAAATGGCAGTATTTTCTGAAAACGTATATGTGATCCGTGTGACGGAGAAACCAAAGTTTTAAATAGCTGGATTTTTAGCACTGTAATATGGAAAGGACCTGGCTTTATTCTGCACTGCCAACAAGCAAATGGTGCAGAAAAACGGTGTTCTCTGGATTGCTTCTTAAGCAAATAATGAGGATTAAGATCCAAAAAAAAAATTATTCCTGGCCCCTGAGACCTGGACCTATGTCTAGAAATGTCTAACAGCAGCAGCAGACAGAACTGGAATGGAGCCTCTTATGCTATATGCACTGAAGTCTGCAATATACACTGCCTGCCTGCCTATATACACTGCCTGCCTGATATCTCAGCAGATGGATTAGTCCTCAGAAGGACTGTTTGTTGAGATTGATATCTGTAATATACTTCTGTTCTATCTACACTACCTAATAATCAAGCAAATCTCTCCCTAGCTCAGCAGCACCTCTCCCTACACTGTCTGATTCTGGAGTGACTGTGACGAGCATGGCGACGCCAGGTCTGATATAGACCTGATGACGCTGTGCGGCAAGCCAATCATTGTAATGCCATAGCCAACATGGCTGCGGCATTACAGTAAGTGGCAGGCAATCCCTGCATGTTCATTGACTCTGTAAAGAGCGCCAAACATGTGGGGAGGGGACCCAAGCATCCGCCCGAGCATCTCGCAAGTACTCGGCGAGCTCCGAACATCTCAAGTACTGAGATGCTCGGGCGAGTACCGAGTACTTGCGAGTATGCCCGCTCATCACTAGACCGCTTTCATCACTATTTATTACACTATTTTTATGTTACTGCAAAATAAAGCAAAGCACTACAATCTCAATATGGTTTTGTGACAATTGTGGCAAAGCGTGACATATTGGCAAAGCATGAATCAACCTTTTCTGTCTGTTTCTAGCAAATGCCACCTAAATATTTGCTTCTTCTGGAACATATGCTTCCTCTCTGCCCTTTTTCTTGCTTAGTTATTCTACAAATTTCCCTTTTTTCTTGAGCTTATTGGCAATAGAACAGACCGAGGGCTGCTCCTCCTATCCCTTCAATCTCAGGCTGAAATGAAGACTCCAGATTTTAACTAGGACTCGGTGGAATTGCTGGAATTAAACAGGTTGCGTTAAACAGCCACAACACAGCTTCATATTTCACCTGTCACCCACAATGGGTACATTCATTGGTTTCCAGGTGGTTTGAAATACCAGCGCCTTTCCTCGCAGAATTCCCACATATGTATGGGTTATAAAATATTTTCTTGGGATTTGTAGTTCAGGGAAAATTGAAACTAAAAAAGTTTACACAAACTAAAACAATAGGATTTATAGAAGTACATAAAACAAATGTCTAAGGCTAAGGCACAGTTATAAGAAGTTTTAAGCTATGTGCCCACGATGCAGAAATGCTCCGGATTTTTCCTGAGCGTTTCTGCATCTCCCTGGCAGAAAAAAACGCATGCGGATTGTACATGCGGATTGTACATGCGTTTTCCTGTCAGGGACAAGCGGATGTGAAGCGTTCTTCACATGCATTTCTGCATGCGGGTTGTCAAGCGCTTTCCAATCGATTTTAGCATCACTTGGAAAGTGCTTGTCAACTTGGTCACACTATATAAATCCATGTAAACGGCATGGATTTATATACTGTGACCGAAAGAATGCTAAAAAATAAAAAATAAATATATACTTACCTTCCGATGGCCCCCGGAGTCTTGCTTCACTCTGTCCTGGCTGCCGGCAGATCGCGGTACACTGAAGGACCTGCCGACATCAGCGTCGCATGACCCGTCACATGACTAGGACGTCAGCGCAGGTCCTCCAGTCCATCGCCATCTGCCGGCAAGGGAGGGCAAGCACACCGCGGGCCATCAGAAGGTAAGTATAACATTTATTTTTTATTTTATTCTTTTTTTTACAGTTTTCTATGGTACCCAGGTCCGGAGTTGAGACTCCTCTCCTCTAGACCTGGGTACCATCCGCACATTGAACGCGTGTATTCTGCATGTGCTTATCTAGTGAAACGGAATACATGCGTTCTAATGCAAGTCAATGGCGGCGAAAATGCAGCACTTCCGCAAAATAATTGGTAGTTCTGCGTTTTTTTCCGCAATGATAATCCGCAGCGGAAATTTCCGCAGCATGTGCACAGCACATGCGGATTATCATTGGGGAACATAGCAGACCTTCTACCATGCGTTTTTTAAACGTTTCTGCAGCGTTTTTGCCGCTGCGGAAACGCTTAAAAAACGCATCGCGGGCACACAGCCTTAGACAAGTATCATGATCAAAAACAGTTAGTCGACTAAGAACCTGCAAACAAAAGTCCAACAGGTATGGATTTTATGTTGGCAAATATTATTATGCAATGTTGCACAATGCGAAATTGAGATCTTTATGTCATGTGTCACAATACGAGTAGCCTTAGCCTTATACCCGTCGTATAAGCATTAACTCATTATTATTTTTATTGAAAGAATTTTCCGTATATATATTGTTTTAGAGCCGTACAGTCCTTTTTTTTTTTTACATACAGTACAGACCAAAAGTTTGGACACACCTTCTCATTTAAAGATTTTTCTGCATTTTCATGACTTTGAAAATTGTACATTCACACTGAAGGCATCAAAACTATGAATTAACACATGTGGAATTATATACTTAACAAAAAAGTGTGAAACAACTGAAAATATGTCTTATATTCTAGGTTCTTCAAAGTAGCCACCTTTTGCTTTGATGACTGCTTTGCACACTCTTGGCATTCTCTTGATGAGCTTCAAGAGGTAGTCACCGGAAATGGTTTTCATTTCACAGGTGTGCCCTGTCAGGTTTAATAAGTGGGATTTCTTGCCTTATAAATGGAGTTTGGACCATCAGTTGTGTTGTGCAGAAATCAGGTGGATACACAGCTGATAGTCCTACTGAATAGACTGTTAGAATTTGTATTATGGCAAGAAAAAAGCAGCTAAGTAAAGAAAAACGAGTGCCCATCATTACTTTAATAAATGAAGGTCAGTCAGTCCAAAAAATTGGGCAAACTTTAAATTTGCCCCCAAGTGCAGTTGCAAAAACCATCAAGCGCTACAAAGAAACTGGCTCATATGAGGACCGCCCCAGGAAAGGAAGACCAAGAGTCACCTCTGCTTCTGAGGATAAGTTTATCCGAGTCACCAGCCTCAGAAATCGCAGGTTAACTGCAGCTCAGATTAGAGACCAGGTCAATGCCACACAGAGTTCTAGCAGCAGACACATCTCTTCAACAACTGTTAAGAGGAGACTTTGTGCAGCAGCCTTCATGGTAAAATAGCTGCTAGGAAACCACTGCTAAGGACAGGCAACAAGCAGAAGAGACTTGTTTGGGCTAAAGAACACAAGGAATGGACGTTAGACCAGTGGAAATCTGTGCTTTGGTCTGATGAGTCCAAATTTGAGATCTTTGATTCCAACCACCGTGTCTTTATGCGACGCAGAAAAGGTGAACGGATGGACTCTACATGCCTGGTTCCCACCGTGAAGCATGGAGGAGGAGGTGTCATGGTGTGGGGGTGCTTTGCTGGTGACACTGTTGGGGACTTATTCAAAATCGAAGGCATACTGAACCAGCATGGCTACCACAGCATCTTGCAGTGGCATGCTATTCCATCCGGTTGGCGTTTAGTTGGACCATCATTTATTTTTCAACAGGACAATGATACCAAACACACCTCCAGGCTGTGTAAGGGCTATTTGACCAAGAAGGAGAGTGATGGGGTGCTACACCAGATGACCTGGCCTCCACAGTCACCAGACCTGAACCCAATCGAGATGATTTGGGGTGAGCTGGACCGAAGAGTGAAGGCAAAAGGGCCAACAAGTGCTAAGCATCTCTGGAAACTCATTCAAGATTGTTGGAAGACTATTTCCGGTGACTACCTCTTGAAGCTCATCAAGAGAATGCCAAGAGTGTGCAAAGCAGTCATCAAAGCAAAAGGTGGCTACTTTGAAGAACCTAGAATATAAGACATATTTTCAGTTGTTTCACACTTTTTTGTCAAGAATATAATAATTCCACATGTGTTAATTCATAGTTTTGATGCCTTCAGTGTGAATGTACAATTTTCAAAATCATGAAAATACAGAAAAATCTTTAAATGAGAAGGCGTGTCCAAACTTTTGGTCTGTACTGTATATTATAATATACTTATTGGAATCTCAAGAAATGAAAATCAACTAATAGCAATAGCAAATTTATTAGAATAGAATAAATATTTCATAGAATTTTACAAGGATTAGTTTTCTCCAGAATGCAGATTTTTTGCAATTTACTTCCACGTGAATTCAGCAATATGGTGGCCAGCTTCAGGCTGACAATCTACTGAGAGGTAGAGGGTTGGCAAAAGGTTAAAATAAAATAGTAATAGTACCTCAATGCTCACTTGTCCTGATACCAATCCAACATGCCGTCCAGTTCTCTTCATCTCTTCTTTTAGCCTTCCCTCGCACATTCCTTGTTGTCCGCATCCTCTTTGACTTTCTTCACTACATGCCAGGTCTTCTAGCACTGAGCGAGGCCTCTGACATCATTGCGTGCCATCACGGGGCATGTCATGATGTCACAAAGTGCATCCCCAGAGGCGCTGACTAAGCCTAGTGCGACGCACGATGAGCAGTGACTTCAGGGGCCTAGTTAACACCAGAAGCCCCTATGCAGAGTGAGTAGGGCCAGCTACGTACTATTACGCACGCTGCGATCGTGCCCGTACACAAGTGGTGCGGGGTGATCGCCGCCGTGTGTCAGCTGATTGTCACAGCTGACACCCGGTGCTATGTGTCAGGAGTGGTCCCGCACCGCTGCTGGCACAATAACCCCCGCAATGTCATGACAACATCCGGGTCACCAGACAGCAGGAAGTTACTTCTCCCGGAGTGCAGCGCTGACAGGCTGCAAGGCATAGGGAGCTGCTGCTCTCTATACTATACAGCTGATCAAGCTGCAAAAAGTGAAAGTCCCATAGTGAGACAAAGTGTAACAGTAAAAAAAAAGTGCCAGAAAGTGAAAAAATAAATAAATAAATAAATAAATTGTAAAAATATAAAAAAAAAAGAAATCCCCAAAAAATAAAAATATATTGTACCCATAATATTTATTTATTATGAAAAAAATAAAAATAAACCAATAAAAGTATACATATTTGGTATCGCCGCGCCCGGAACGACCTGATCTATAAAACTGTTCCACCAGTTAACCCCTTTAGTGAACACGGTAAAAGAAATAAATAAAAACAAAGCAAAAAACAATGCTTTATCATCATACCGCCAAACAAAAAATGGAGTAAAACGCGAAAAAAAGATGAATGCAAATAAAAATGGTACCGCTGAAAACATCACCTTGTCCCGCAAAAAGCAAGCCACCATACAGCTCCATCATCCGAAAAATAAAAAAGTTATAGCTCTGAGAATAAAGCGATGCAAAAACATTTCTTTTTTCTATAAAATAGTTTTTATTGTGTAAAAGCGCCGAAACTTAAAAAAATATATAAATATTGTACTGCTGTAAACCTACTGACCCAAACAATAAAGCTGCCTTATCAATTTTACCACAAGCTGAATGGCATAAAAACATTTTAAAAAAACAATTCCGGAATTGTTGGATTTTGTTTATTCTGCCTTTCAAAAATCAGAATAGAAAGCGATCAAAAATGTCACATGCCTGAAAATGGCACCGATAAGAACGTCAACTCATCCCGTAAAAAACAAGCTGTCACATGACTCTGTCAGCCGAAATATGGAAAAATGATAGCGCTCAAAATATGGCGATGCTAAAACTAGTCTTTGACAACTGTCAATCATAAAAAAACAATATGAATCTGGCATCGCTGTAATCGCACCGACCCGAAGAATAAAGTCGTCTAATCACTTATACCACATGAGGAACGGCGTAAATAATAAACTCTATGGTTAGGGTTGTGCTAGGCTTAGGGTTGTGCTAGGGTTAGGGTTGGGCTAGGGTTAGGGTTGGGCAAGGGTTAGGGTTGAGCTAGGGTTAGGGTTGGGCAACAGTTAGGGTTGGGCTAGGGTTAGGGTTGGGCTAGGGTTAGGGTTGGGCTAGCGTTAGAGTTGGGCTAGGGTTAGGGTTGGGCTAGGGTTAGGGTTGGGCTAGGGTTAGGATTGGGGTTAGGGTTTGGTTGGGGTTGGGATTTTTACAAAAGTAAAGAAAAAAAAATGACAACAATATGGCGAATAGTGTTGAGCGCAAGTGCTCGCTATTTGAGTTCGCATCGGGTGCTCGGGTATGCACCGAGTATAGCAGATGCTCGAGTGACAAACTCGAGTCACCGCCCCATATGTTTTGCAGCTGTTATACAGCCAAAAAACCTCACAGATATTGCCTGCCATGCACGAGCGTTCCCCGCATGTTTTTTTTGGGTGTCTAACCACCGTGAAGCATGCGGGGTGGGGACTCGAACATGTCACTTGAGCACCCGCGATACATGGTGCATACCTGAGTACACGATGCAAATTCAAGTAGTGAGCACTTGTGCTCAAGACTAATGACAACTTATTCAATATGATGACCTAATGTCCTAATGTTATCAAATTCTGTGTCGTACCTCTGCGTTCAAAATGTTCACTATACCCCTTGATTAAATCCTTGAGGGGTCTAGTTTCCAAAATGGAGTCACTTCTGGGGGGTTTCCACTGTTTAGGTGCGTCAGGGGCTCTCCAAACGCGACATGGCGTCCGTTCTTGATTCCAGCCAATTTCGCGTTCAAAAAGTCACACAGTGCTCCTTCCCTTCTGAACCCTGTCGTGAGCCCAAACAGTGTATTTTCCCCATATATGGGGTATCGGTGTATTCAGGAGAAATTGCACAAAAGTTTTTGGGGTCCATTTTCTTTTACCTTTGTGAAAATAAAAAATTTGGGGCTAAAGCATCATTTCTGTGGAAAAAGTTTGATTTTTTTTATTTTCACGGCGCCATGTTATAAACTTCTGTGAAACACCTGGGGGTTCAGAGTGCTCACCACATATCTAGAGAAGTTCCCTGAGGGGTCTAGTTTCCAAAATGGTGTCACTTGTGGGGGGTTTCCACTGTTTAGGTACATCAGAGGCTCTCCAAACGCAACATGGTGTCCTCTAATTATTCAAGCAAATTTTACATTCAAAAAGTCAGATGGCGCTCCTTCCCTTCCGAACCCTGCCATGCACCCAAACAGTGGTTTTCTCCCACATATGGGGTATCTACTTACTCAGGAGAAATTGCACAACAAATGGTATGGTGCAATTTCTCCTGTTACCCTTATGAAAATGCAAAATTGGGGGCTGAAAAACATTTTTGTGGGAAAATTGTGAAAATTTTATTTTTATGGCTCAATGTTATAAACTTCTGTGAAGCACCTGGGGGATCAGGGTGCTCACCACACACCTAGATAAGTTCCCTGAGGGGTCTAGTTTCCAAAATGATGTCACTTGTGGGGGGTTTCCACTGTTTATGCACATCAGGAGCTCTCCAAAAGCAACATGGCTAATTATTCAAGCAAATTTTACATTCAAAAAGTCAAATGGCGCTCCTTTCCTTCCGAACCCTGCCGTACGCCCAAACAGTGGTTTTCTCTACATATGGGGTATCGGTGTGCTCAGGAGGAATTGCACAACAAATTTTGGGGTCCATTTTTTAATGATACCCTTGCAAAAATAAAAAATTGGAGTCTAAAGTAATATTTTTGTGAAAAAAAATAAATGTTCATTTTTTTCTTCCACATTCCAAAAATTCCTGTGAAGCACCTGAAGGGTTAATAAACTTACTGAATGTGGTTTTGAGCACCTTGAGGGGTGAAGTCTTTAGAATGGTGTCACTTTTGGGTATTTTCTGTAAAAAAGGCCCCTTAAAGTCACTTCAAATGTGATGTGGTCCCTAAAAAAAAATTGTTGTAAAAATGAAAAATCGCTGGTCAACTTTTAACCCTTATAGCTCCCTAACAAAAAATAATTTGGTTCCAAAATTGTGCTGATGTAAAGTAGACATGTGGGAAATGCTATTTATTAACTCTTTTGTGTGACATATCTCTCTGATTTAAGGGCATGAAAATTCAAAGTTTGAAAATTGCAAAATTTTCAAATTTTTCGCCAAATTTCTGTTTTTTCTCAAATAAACGCAAGTGATTTCAAATAAATTTTACCACTTTCATGAAGTAAAATATGTCACAAAAAATAATCTCAGAATCAGTGGGATCCATTAAAGCGTTGCAGAGTAATTACCTCATAAAATGACAGTGGTCAGAATTTTAAAAATTGGCCTGGTCATTAACGTGAAAACCACCTTGGGGGGTAAAGGGGTTAATCAACATGGTGAGAAGCTGGCCTGTGACGTCATTGGACTAGTCAGGTCTCTCCCTATAGTCTCGACTGGATTTTTAAACTATGTTTTCTCTGAAGCGCCAAAGCGTTCCACAGTAACTACACTTGTGCAGCCAAGCTATGACTCTTGCTACATATAGTTCAGGCAGCATGAATCTAACAACAGATTCCCATTCTGAGCTAAGCATTTCATCTGTATAGCTTCTCATGGATGTGTGTCTCTGTCTGACCCTGTCCTGCTCTGCCCTTATTCACATTGATGTCGTTTGACACATGGTAAGGTTTTAATACTAGAGACAGGGTAGGACCGTCCCAATGGGTACACATTGTCATGATGGGATAGCTTTTATCCTTTTTTGATCAAAATAGCATTATCTAAGTACGCTATGTTATTTACATGTACTATTACTATTTACTTTCTGTAGGGTATATGCTCATTTTGTTTTTTACTTGGGTTTTTTCTATTCAAAGATGGGCAAAGCTAGATGTGTGCCCTTATCAAAGATGGCCATCACTGCTGTGTCCTTGTCTTTGAATTTGTTAAAGATGTTTTAGTATGTTGTGCACATGGATGTGTGCGTATCTGTATAAGGCTGGTGTCGCATATTGTTTGCCACTATGTTCAGTGGCTCCATCTGAACCCTCGCGAAACAGGATTAGGGCTTGTGCGCCATTGACTATAATGAAGCAGACACAGCTTCATTTTCGACCGTATACTCCTAGTTGAGGCAGGCAGGAAGACGTAGCTTCCAAAATGGAGCGTATTACCAGGATAAGTTATGCTCTCTGCTTGACAACCACATATCTTGGCAAGAGCCCAATTTCTGCTCCCATAGAGTCAACATTCCCCCCCAGAAGTGACAGTGACTCCCCGGCGCCTATGCAATAGAACCCTGCGGCGCAGAGCACGCAGAGACGGGGCCGGGAGGAAGCAAAGCGCACTCTATGTGAGCGGTGCTTTGTGCATGCCCGGGAAGTCAGGGAGCACAGTGCACATCACAGGGCCCTGTGACATGCAGGGGAGGGGGGAATATGATAACAAATCATATAGGCGGGGATTTGGGGGAATAATAAGCACATAGGCGGGGATTTCTTGGCGACTGGGGAATGCCAAGCATGTGCAAAATGGAGTTTATAAAAACAGGTTTCTCTGCAATCAAACCTCTGCTATGCGCCATACAGGTATGTATAGATTTACATTTCTATACCCTGTATGCCCATAGTAGAGGCTGATATTGCCCAGGAGGTTGACAGATTCTCTTTAAGAAATATAGTGCTGAATAAAGAGTGCCATCAGACTGTTGTAACAAGTGCTATTCCAAAGTAAAGGAGACGTTACTAAAAAGTTACAAGCCTTGTGCAAAGTGTCATGAGCTCAAGCATTGTGCTGCCAGCCCACCATTGTTATTTATACCAGCTATATGTAACACCTGCACAGGGAATTGTCAGGGCAACTACTGGTATACTGGAACTTACAGACGCTAAGAAGAGCTTTGCAGCTGCTGCTAAACAGGGACCTACAGACATTAACCGTTTTCCCCCTGAGCTGCAGTGGACTACAATTCCCAGGGACCCTTGTTTCAGTCAGATGACACAGCCTGGAAGGATAGAAGGAGAGAGAATGGATTGGATGAGGAGGGACTTGGGGGAGGGAGCTGGGCAGGAAGTGAAAGTGAAAGTTCAGAGAAAGAAAGAGCGTGGCAGCTTGCTGTGAGGGACGGAGTGGTGTGGATCTGCATTCCTCTACGCTGCTGAGTGTGGCGGCCCCCTCTGAGATACCCGCGCTGCTGGAGAGAGCGCGGTCTTGTCACCCTCTGAAGCAAGTTACATCCAGGACTCGGAGAGATCTACCGGCACTCCCACCGTATGAAGGCCTGAATCCTGCCGCCCCCAGCTGGTGTCCAGAGAACCATCTGACACACAGTGAGTACCCTTCTGAGACTTGTGGTTCTACCAGCGATATTTACAGTGAGTACACTAAAACCCAGATTATTGACATTAATATTCATCTAAGTGCACCAACTGTTCTCATTTGCGCGCCAACATCCGCGGCAACTGGGCCCCAACGTTTGGACTGAGTTAATACAAAAAGGGAAAACCTGCTACTTTATATGTGCAGGGTCGGAGTAGAAGTAGATTGTGATGTGTATATGACTTTTAAAGAGCACTATTACATGTATTGTATGTTATTCCTTTAAACCCACCTCAATTCTGCTGCATAGCAATAAACCTGTTAAACGGTTTTACTCCTGTTCCCTGTGAGTGTGTACTGTGCTGTGGCAGGGGCTTCCCGAATCAGCCCCTGGCAGAAGATAACAGTCCTTCTGCAGTCCCAGAGAAAGAGCTCCAATCAGGATTTGGGTGGAGGCTCTGCGCCCTAGAGAGGTGAGACCCCCCCATAACACCCAGTGTACCGTGGTAGCCCTAAAGGGGTGTTACATACATATCTCTGTTCAAAATAGCCTATTAGTTCTGCTGAGCCTGTTACATCAAGCTTGTTGCCTTGTTGATGTGAAGGTTAGAATTGAGCAAAAGCAGTACGAATAAATGGACACTTCCTATCAGACTGGTGGAGGTGGAGTAAGGGTATGTGCACAGTACACACTATCTTTTAAACTCAAGTGAACCCACCGCTGGCAGTGTTTTTTCTGAAGCATCTTTTTTTTTATATTTTTTGCAGCATTTTTTTTTACTTTTATGTATTTCAATAGGACCAGGAGAAAAGGGTTGGTTGGTATGTGCATTTCTCTTAGGTTCCTGCCTTATACTGTGTAAATATGACGCCTCTACTCAAAAAGCCCTTTTCTTTACCCTGGGAGATGGGGGACTCGGAGTCGGGTCCTGTGATGGAGAGATGGGGTGCAGCCGTGGCCCGGACCCGCTCCGTGCTCAGGGCCGTCACATTAAAAAGGATGGTGTGGGCTTATCCGGGTTGAGTGGCTGATTACGACTATGCCACCTGTGGTACCTGGTGAAGGCCACCAGCGCTGCCGCAGTCCACTGAGGCCTGGTGTTAGGGCAGCTGGCGTTGTTACTACTCCCCACAGGCGTAGCAGGGCCTCGGGGCAGAGAGACAGGATGGAGGGGGTAGTAGTAGAGGAGAACGGGTGCCGCGTCGTGCGGTGTAGCGCAGAATAAACAGTCCGGAGGCCATAGGGGTGAACTTCCAAGGCTTTACTCACATTAGAGATGGCAGTAGGAAGGCGACTCCCTGCTCCCCGCGGAGTCCTGCGGTCACCAGGGACAGGGATCCGCAACCTCCAAGCAAGTCCAGCATTCAATCGGGACCCCGCACCAGAGTGTTCCTGAACTACAGACCGTATCCTCTCCTGTCTGTGTGTGTGAATAGGCTGGGTCTCCCTCTGAGCTCCTCTCAGAACAAGGGCACGGGTGGCAGCTCCGCTCCTTCCGATACCCGGTGGGATCCTAAGCGCCTACCGGGCTTTCCCGACCAGGACATGGAGTAGCAAGGTCGGGTGTCGGGGGCCGGTACCCCTCTTGCAGCTGGACTCCCTCTGAATATATCAGGTGGTGAGGACAGGTGGCGTACGCCGCTCCGTCTGCATCCTCCCTGGGATCCATTTGCTGTGGAGCTACACTCTTAAGCTCCGGGCCTTCTTGGTCGTGGTCCTTGACCAGGTTGAGACAATCCTCGTCTGCAACCTGCCCCTCGTCCCAAGGCCGGGGTACGAGGGCTGTGTCCCCATCCGCTGCAGGTCCACACAGGATCCACTTTCAGGGTAGGAGATCACAGTACATGACAGCCAGGCAAGTTGACTAACCAGGACCGTCAAAGAACTAAACTACAAGGACCAAGAACCAAGATGGCATTTTATTAAATATGAAATTTACAGTGTCACTAAATTGTGAGTCCTCCACCCTCACCCACTAACTGGTTCCCCTAACTCTTGGTTCCCCAGTCTCCCTGTAACCAGGAGGGCAGCACCTAGTGCCTTCTAGCCCCCTCTGGTGGAGAAATGTGGTGTTGGGTGCAAAGGTTGGGTCCCGACCATCACGCTGTTCTTACCTCAGAGGAGGAACACTACACTCTATTAGAGAAGTGCAGCATCCCTGTGGCGGTCAAACCCTCAGGGGCGCCACAAATAAGTAAGTCAGGCAGTTTGGTAGCAAGGAACTGTGCATTTTCTCTGCTCCATTGAGTCCCCAGGTGTTTGGGGTGACTGTGGCTAATCACCTGCAATGTTCAGGTATGGTAAAAAGGGCAGAGAGTCCACAAGCTGAGTCCACCTCTTTGCTCCTGGGAAATCTGCTGTGAGTAAAGCAATTGTTTTTTGGGGGAAGCTGTGCACTAGGCCCACCAGCTCTTGTAGGTCAGGATTTGAGTGTGTAGTTAGTGACCAGACCCCCTAGGATTTTATTTTGTATATATTGTGTTTTTCTTTGCTGATTTATATACAGAACCAATAAAACAGGTTACATCCAGTTACATTAAACTTGTCTGGTGTGAACTGTGTCTCATTGTGCCTGAAACGCCCATCTTACCCAGGAGAAGGTGATCCCGTAAGCTAAATCGCTAATATGTTACATATGGTAGAGTTTGCGCTGACACAAAAAAATCAAGCAAATTGTATGTCGTGGGTTAAATCTGTTGCATGTGCAAAACCAAACATTGCTGCAGACATGGAGGAACTTGTTAAGTAGTTGATACTTGTAAACATTAATCAGCAAGAAACTAACCATTTGCTTAAGGAGTATCATAGAATCTGTATCTCCTCATCGGACAGTGCTAGCTTCATTGCAGAAAATGACGCTGAAGGATGATGTGGAACCATTTCTCAATATTTTTGAGAGACCTGGAGAGAGGAACTTCTAGCAGACCAGTTGGTGGATACAGTTGCTCCCTTTCACAATGGGGAGCCCCAGGTGTACTTTGATTTAAAGAGGTTGTCCACTACTTTTAGATTGATGACCGATCGTTAGGATAGGTCATCAATGTTTCATCGGCTGGGGTCCGACATCCGGCATCCCCCTCCGATGAGCTGTTATTGGTGTAGGTGGCAGGCGGGTGGCCGGAAGTATTCACTTGCTGAGCTGCTCTGACTTCTGATAGTGGCTGCCGCTGGGTACTCCACATCTGCCTCCGATTGATTTGAATAGGAGTCGGATGTGCAGTACAAAGCCTCAACCACTACCAGAAGACAGAGCAGCTTGGCAAGTGAGTACTTCCGGCCCTGGACACCAGTAACAGCTGATCGGCTGTTATGATACTGGCATACTACTGCTGGAAACCAGTGTCCGAAGGAGCACGAGTAGGAACAGCAAGCGGTAGTGGAAGTTCTTGGAGTTAGCAAAAGGAGTTGTAGAAAACAATCTGTAGATAGGTGAGAACAGTCTGGGTAAGAATGTTCAGGAGCTGGAGACTGAAACTAGGCTAACAGCTAGACACAATACTCAAGCAATGAGTGAGAGATCCATACGGCTTTAAGTAGGACCAAACAGGAAACAAGATGGATCCTGCTTGTTCAGAATCTGCCATCTTAGTAAAGGGCAATTGCAGAACCCAACAGCAGCCTCCTGTGATAAGGAGTGAGATTGCAGCACAATTATTAAGGTGAACAATAGCAGCCGCTAGTGGTAAAACTGTAGAAGGACAATAGGAAATCTGACATCTGCAGGGGTGCCGGGTGTTGGACCCGGGCCGATCTGACATTGATGTAAAAGTAGTGGACAACCTCTTTAATTAAGTAAGATGTCAGACAATAACAAATTTAAAGGGTGAAGTTCTTGCTCGCTTAGCTGTTACACCTGCTTTTACACCGATGGGAGAACTATGCCTTCAAGTCGCTGCGTGAGTACTGTGCCATGAAGCCTCTGTGTGTACTTTGCACTGCCGCCTGTGGAAGTACTATTCCAAAAAGTCTCTGTGCATTCTGCAGCTGTGTCTATATGAGTATGGGACCTAAAAAATAAATCTACTCTGAAGCCATGTCTTTGCCATTTGTGTGCCAAAACAAATTTTACTGTACCGCTGTGTCTGTGCTCATCAAGAGAATGCCAAGAGTGTGCAAAGCAGTCATCAAAGCAAAAGGTGGCTACTTTGAAGAACCTAGAATATAAGACATATTTTCAGTTGTTTCTCACTTTTTTGTTAAGTATATAATTCCACATGTGTTAATTCATAGTTTTGATGCCTTCAGTGTGAATGTACAATTTTCATAGTCATGAAAATACAGAAAAATCTTAAAATGAGAAGGTGTGTCTAAACTTTTGGTCTGTACTGTACACTTCAACTGTGAGAGACAAAATCTAAAAAAAATTCAGAAAATCACATTGTATGATTTTTAAATTGCATTTTATTGTATGAAATAAGTATTTGATCACCTACCAACCAGCAAGAATTCTGGCTCTCACTGACCTGTTAGTTTTTCTTTAAGAAGCCCTCCTACTCTACACTCATCACCTATATTACCTGTATAACAGATACCTGTCCACACAATCAATCAATCACACTCCAACCTCTCCACCAAGGCCAAGACCAAAGAGCTGTCTAAGGACACCAGGGACAAAATTGTAGACCTACACAAGGCTGGGATGGGCTTCAGGACGATAAGCAAGCAGCTTGGTGAGAAGGCAACAACTGTTGGCACAATTATTAGAAAATGGAAGAAACAAAAGCTGATTGTCAAAAACTTATTTCATGCAATAAAATGCAAATTAATTATGGAGAAATCATACAATGTGATTTTCTGTTTTTTTTTTTTTTGTTTTTTTTTAAGATTCTGTCTCTCACAGTTGAAGTGTACCTACAATAAAAATTACAGACATCTCCAATTTTTGTAGGTGGGAAAACTTGCAAAATCGGCAGTGTATCAAATACTTATTTTCCCCTCTGTATATGCCTGCTGGAAAAAAACAATTCACGCGATGATAGATGAGATGGCACAGGAGAATGAGGAGCAGGGCCAATTCACACCCTTATCAGACCTGTCGTCCACACATGGCTCGGAGGGTGGGTTACTGTCCTAATAGGTACCCAGCTGTACAGCTAGAGGACAGTTTGGGAGGATGATGAGGAAGAACAACTGTGTTCACAGCAGGATAGCACTAACAGCAACTCACAGGCATCACTGGAGCGTGGCTGGGGGGGATACAGAGTACCCAGATGATACACCTCCCACCAACGACAGCTTGTCGTTGCCTCGGGGCAGCCTGGCACACATGAAACAATACATGCTGCTGTGCCTGCGCAACGACCGCCGGGTTGCCCGTATTGTTATTAGTGCAGATTACTGGGTGGCTACCCTGCTGTATCCCCGCTATAAGAATAACGTATCATCATTACTTCCATCACTCAAGCGGGATCGCAAAATGCATGAATACAAGCACACATTGGTAGAGAAACTACTGATGACTTTCCCACCTGACAGTGGGGGGCTCAGTGGAAGAAGAAGGCAAAGGAGGAAGTCGCCAACACAGCTGGGACACCGCCACCACCTCAGAAAGCAGGGTAAGCATGGCCGAAATGTGGCAAAACTTCATGAGCACTCAACAACATCCGGCACCACCATCTGATACAATCCGTATTAGCAAGAGGCAGCATTACAACAACATGGTGGAAGAGTTCCTGTCCACATGTCTCCACATGCTAACTAATTGGTCTGCCCCATTTAACTTCTGGGTCTCCAAATTGGACACATGGTCTGAGCTTGCCCTGTAATGCAGGTGTCAGAAATGCAACGCGCAGAGACACGAAGTGAGGGCAGTCAGAGATGTGTAAAAACAATTTGTATACAGCATAGACCAAAAGTTTGGACTCACCTTCTCATTTAAAGATTTTTCTGCATTTTCATGACTTTGAAAATTGTACATTCACACTGAAGGCATCAAAACTATGAATTAACACATGTGGAATTATATACTTAACAAAAAAGTGTGAAACAACTTAAAAAAAATGTCTTATATTCTAGATTCTTCAAAGTAGGCACCTTTTGCTTTGATGACTGCTTTGCACACTCTTGGCATTCTCTTGATGAGCTTCAAGAGGTAGTCACCGGAAATGGTTTTCACTTCACAGGTGTGCCCTGTCAGGTTTAATAAGTGGGATTTCTTGCCTTATAAATGGGGTTGGGACCATCAGTTGTGTTGTGCAGAAGTCAGGTGGATACACAGCTGATAGTCCTACTGAATAGACTGTTAGAATTTGTATTACGGCAAGAAAAAAGCGGCTAAGTAAAGAAAAACGAGTGGCCATCATTACTTTAAGAAATGAAGGTCAGTCAGTCTGAAAAACTGGGAAAACTTTGAAAGTGTCCCCAAGGGCAGTTGCAAAAACCATCAAGCGCTACAAAGAAACTGGCTCACATGAGGACCGCCCCAGGAAAGGAAGACCAAGAGTCACCTCTGCTTCTGAGGATAAGTTTATCCGAGTCACCAGCCTCAGAAATCGCAGGTTAACAGCAGCTCAGATTAGAGACCAGGGCAATGCCACACAGAGTTCTAGCAGCAGACACATCTCTACAACAACTGTTAAGAGGAGACTTTGTGCAGCAGGCCTTCATGGTAAAATAGCTGCTAGGAAACCACTGCTAAGGACAGGCAACAAGCAGAAGAGACAAGTTTGGGCTAAAGAACACAAGGAATGGACATTAGACCAGTGGAAATCTGTGCTTTGGTCTGATGAGTCCAAATTTGAGATCTTTGGTTCCAACCACCGTGTCTTTGTGCGACACAGAAAAGGTGAACAGATGGACTCTACATGCCTGGTTCCCACCGTGAAGCATGGAGGAGGAGTTGTGATGGTGTGGGGGTGCTTTGCTGGTGACACTGTTGGGGATTTATTCAAAATTGAAGGCATACTGAACCAGCATGGGTACCACAGCATCTTGCAGCGGCATGATATTCCATCCGGTTGGCGTTTAGTTGGACCATCATTTATTTTTCAACAGGACAATGACCCCAAACACACCTCCAGGCTGTTTGACCAAGAAGGAGAGTGATGGGGTGCTACGCCAGATGACCTGGCCTCCACAGTCACCAGATCTGAACCCAATTGAGATGGTTTGGGGTGAGCTGGACCACAGAGTGAAGGCAAAAGGGCCAACAAGTGCTAAGCATCTCTGGGAACTCCTTCAAGATTGTTGGAAGACCATTTCCGGTGACTACCTCTTGAAGCTCATCAAGAGAATGCTAAGAGTGTGCAAAGCAGTCATCAAAGCAAAAGGTGGCTACTTTGAAGAACCTAGAATATAAGACATATTTTCAGTTGTTTCACACTTTTTTGTTAACTATATAATTTCACATGTGTTAATTCATAGTTTTGATGCCTTCAGTGTGAATGTACAATTTTCATAGTCATGAAAATACAGAAGAATCTTTAAATGAGAAGTGTGTCCAAACTTTTGGTCTGTACTGTTATTATATATATATATATATATATATATATATATATATATATATATATATATATATATATACAGTGCCTACAAGTAGTATTTTCAAGTAGTGTTTTCAATTGGGTTAAGGTCAGGAGACTGACTAGGCCACTCCAACACCTTGACTTTTTCCCTATTGAACCAGGCCTTGGTTTTCTTGGCTGTGTGCTTTGGGTCGTTGTCTTGTTGGAAGATGAAATTACGACCCATCTTAAGATCCTTGATGGAGGAGCGGAGGTTCTTGGCCAAAATCTCCAGGTAGGCCGTGCTATCCATCTTTCCATGGATGCGGACCAGATGGCCAGGCCCCTTGGCAGAGAAACAGCCCCACAGCATGATGCTGCCACCACCATGCTTGACTGTAGGGATGGTATTCTTGGGGTCGTATGCAGTGCCATCCAGTCTCCAAACGTCACGTGTGTGGTTGGCACCAAAGATCTCGATCTTGGTCTCATCAGACCATAGAACCTTGAACCAGTCTGTCTCAGAGTCCTCCAAGTGATCATGAGCAAACTGTAGACGAGCCTTGACATGACGCTTTGAAAGTAAAGATACCTTACGGGCTCGTCTGGAACGGAGACCATTGCGGTGGAGTACGTTACTTATGGTATTGACTGAAACCAATGTCCCCACTGCCATGAGATCTTCCCGGAGCTCCTTCCTTGTTGTCCTTGGGTTAGCCTTGACTCTTCGGACAAGCCTGGCCTCGGCACGGGAGGACACTTTCAAAGGCTGTCCTGGCCGTGGAAGGCTAACAGTAGTTCCATAAGCCTTCCACTTACGGATGATGCTCCCAACAGTGGAGACAGGTAGGCCCAACTCCTTGGAAAGGGTTTTGTACCCCTTGCCAGCCTTGTGACCCTCCACGATCTTGTCTCTGATGGCCTTGGAATGCTCCTTTGTCTTTCCCATGTTGACCATGTCTGAGTGCTGTTCACAAGTTTGGGGAGGGTCTTAAATAGTCAGAAAAGGCTGGCAAAAGAGATCTTTAATCCACACATGTGAAGCTCATTATTCTTGGTGCCTGAACTACTTCTTAATACTTTAGGGGGACCAAACAGAATTCTTGTGGTTTGAGGGGTTGAATAATAAATGACACTCTGAATTAACTTTTTACGTTTTTAAAAAAAAAAAAAAAAAATTTGCTGCAGTGCATTTCCCACTTCCAAGCTGATCTACAGTATAAATGTCACAATGCCAAGTTAATTCCGCATGTGTCAACCAGCTAAATCTGCAGGGGGTTGAATACTACTTGTAGGCACTGTATATAAAACCAGGCTTTAGACAAGGGGTTAGTAACAAGAATGAACAAGTAATTTACAATAACAATGAACAATCTCCCAAAATAATGTGATAATGTGATGCGTTCTGGCATGGGAGTCACCACAGCAGTTCTTTAACTCCATGAATGGCCCTAGCAGGGGTCACCGGTTATTCCCGCTAGACCGCAAGTCTTTTTCTAACAAAGTCACTGTCAGGCAAAAGGTATTTTTGCCCGAGTTTTTAAAAATGAGAGATGTTTTAAAAAAGAAAAAAAAAAAAACCCCACCCCCTATCTGTTTGTAAGTGAAGACATAGAACTCACTTTTGCTTTTCCCCAAACCAGGAATTTTTATGACCCGCCATAAAACCTCAGTCCAGGGCAAGCGCTAGTACAAACCGGAAAATCCCTCCAAAAAATCCCATTGTTTAATTGTACAAACGTTTTATGCCAATTTTAATCACGCACAGGTCTGACAGAAACATCGGAACCACGTTTTTTGAATGCTTACCTTTTTCCCATTACAATAGTATAACTTGCATAACTGAGGAATGACCGGGAACTGAGATAATGGATTCTGAGCTTCTGAGCGTCATAGAGGTTTCATATTTAATATCTATCTTCATGAATATTGGTGACGGTCAAGATGATGTCTCCCTCTTGGATGTGGGACCCCCCCACACCAAGATATGGAATCTGAGGGATCTTTTGGGTCTTCTGCAGCTGGGTGGGCTCGCAAAGCCGAGCCCCCCTTGTAAGGTAAATAAGGGGTGTTCCCCAGAGTTTTGGCTGCTTACTAAAAAGCAAATCGGCCATTTTCAGGTCATTCTTCTCAGGGACGTCGAACGCACGCACATCACGCGGCGTAAGAAGAATCACCTCTAATTTCCGGGGAGCCGTCCCTCCCACAGAATCTGAGACCATCACCTCGTGGCGCAGGTTTTGCTATTACTTATCCCTTTTATTTTAATAACTGTTGATGCATACATGTAAATTGTCTCCTTTATAATATCTTGTATATATTTTGTAAACACTGCCCACCTTTTGGGAGTAAATCATTAATTATTTACCAGTTTCTTTCTTCTTGTCCTATGTCGAGCAAACACGTTCCTCACCCGCTAATTCACGTTACCTACCAGGTACCCGATCCACCTGTTAAGCGATCGGTGGTGGCAGTATACCAGTATTTATGTGATATTGTGGTTTGAGGGTGGCTGGTCGGAGGTATATATACGTTCCTGGAAGGAACTGGTGGTATATATACGTCCTGTCACATCACGTGCCGCAATAGTCGACATAAATGAGAGCAGCTGCACCCGTGCTTATCCTCTGTCAATACCGTGTTTGACCAGCAGGATAAGGGGGCGCCAGAGAGCTGCAAGGTCTGACCCAAGAGTGGGTGTTGTTTTCGTGACAAATTGGTGGCAGGCGGTGGGATCATAGGACATTAGTGATCTGGTTTGAGCAATCATTCCTCTCACTAAAAACTTGCACAAAAGTTTTGAAGATCGAACTCAGTGTTTATTAGATCTGAGACAATACTGTATGTGTAGCAGTTACCCCTACCCTTCTTCGCTTTTTCTTTTCTATTTTTATTTTGGTGATCATGGTCGTAGTTGGGGAGTCCTGGTATCACCAGCAGAAAAAGGACACTCTTACTGGAATATGTATAACCAAAGGCATTGACCCCCACGGCAAAAGCAGAGAACAAATGATTTCTGAACTGTTACAAGATGCTGCAGAGCCCGTCCGACAGCAGAGCCCTGATGAGGGGGCGGCCAGCCAGGGCCCGGATGGTGTTGCTGCCGGGGTCCAACCGGTGATTGCCAGCCATACCCGCAACCAGGGTAGTGTGGACCCCCACCTGCAGATGGCCTTGGAGGAGCTCGCCACAGACAATCATGATGGACGACTGGAGCTGATCCTGAAATTCCAGGAGCGGGCTGAGCGACAAGCCCAAGCTGACCGAGAGGCTGCTGAGCGACAAGCCCAAGCTGACCGAGAGGCTGCTGAGCGACAAGCTGACCGAGAGGCTGCTGAGCGACAAGCTGACCGAGAGGCTGCTGAGCGACAAGCTGACCGACAACACCAGCTGGAGCTAGCCCGGATTCAGAAGGAGTCGCCCTCTACGCAGACCCGTGAGTCCAACAGTGCCAGCTGCTTTAAACCTCGTCCTGAGCACTTCCCTGTGATGGAAAAGGATGGGGACTTGGACACATTTCTGCGAGGCTTTGAAAAGGCCTGCAGGCAGTATCAGCTGCCCATGGACCAATGGGCAAGATATTTAACTCCAGGGCTCCGAGGAAAAGCTTTGGAGGTGTTTGCTTCCCTCCCTCGAGAGCAGGATGGAAACTATGAGGCCGTCAAGCAGGCCCTGATAAAAAAGTACCAGCTGACTCCGGAGGTTTACCGGAAAAAATTCAGAACCCTCCAACGTGGACCACAGGACACCTACCGTGATGTGGTAGACGGGCTCAGAATCAACTTTGAGCAGTGGATCCAAGGACTGTCAGCGACCACCTTTGAGCAGCTAAAGGACCTGATGGTGAAAGACCAGTTCCTGCATCTGTGTCCGACTGAGGTACGGCAGTTCGTGATGGATCGGGAGCCACCTGATGCCAATAAAGCAGCGCAGATCGCAGACACCTACGAGGCCAACCGGAGACCAGAGGTGCGGAAGCCGGTCGTCGCCAGCTGGAAAGGGGGTAAGCCATCAACCACCATCCCTGCCCCTGCCAGCCGACCTTCCGGAGGCCTTTTTCCCGTTGCCAAGGCCCTGCCTGCATCCGATGCCCGCAGGTGTTATTCCTGCAACCAGACTGGTCATCTCAGCGCCACTTGCCCAGAGAAGCAGAGGAAGAACCCCCCATCCAAGGCCCCAGGGCCTAATGCTTCAGTTCTTTTGGTGGGTGGGCCGGTTGGGAGGGCCTGTGAAAACTTTCAGTCTGTCAGGGTGGGGGACACTCTCACTGTAGGCCTCAAGGACACTGGGGCCGAACGAACCCTCATCCGACCCGAACTGGTGTCCCCTGAAGCGCTTATTCCAGGAAAGACCCTGACTGTCACCGGGATTGGGGGCGTCCGATGCCCCTTGCCCATGGCCCGGGTTTTTATTGATTGGGGTGCGGGGAGTGGGGTGAAGGAAGTGGGAGTATCCAAAAACCTACCTGCAAATGTTTTGTTGGGAACTGATTTGGGGAGGATGTTTGCTTATTATGTCCCTGACACCCCTCCCCGATCTGATACGGTTGGTAAGGTTAATGCTAATAATGTGAATGTCAATGCTTTACATGATGATGGTGATGATGATGATGATGATGATGATGATGATGATGATGATGATGATGATGTTGTTGTATTGGAAGGTGCAGGAGAACTCAGCCATGTCACTCTGCGGGGTGATGTTGCTGAGGATCCCCTAGCAGGAGCAAATGTCAGTGCCAAGGGTAATGGGGAGAGGCACGAGGACCATGAAGCAGGTGGTGCTGTGCCAGTGACCAGTGTCACAACAGAAGGTGACCTGGCTGATGGTAGCTGCCGCATACGTAGCACTGTGCCTGAGGTAATGGAGGATGATGGAGAAGTAGTTCTCATGGCCTCTCAGGCTAATGAGACGGTGTTATTCCCCGGGGAGACGGCCTATATAGCCGCTGTTACCCGCAGTCAGAGTGCCCAGAATGCAAGTAACGCCCTGCCTTCTGGACCCTCCTCGGACAGAGGAATAACAGGATCAGGTATGGACCCAGAGCCGGTCCCAGAGGGTCCCAGTGAGGACGTGGCCTTAACCTCACTTCTGGCTTCCTCCAGCCAGGAGTTTCAGGCAGCTCTGCACTCAGATGCTAGCCTGGAGACGTTAAGGAGCCTCGCGGAGAAACCCACCTCCGAGTCGGATAAGGAGAGGGTATTCTGGGACCAAGGGAGGTTGTACCGGGAGACAGTTCCCTGTACACCCCAACAGGAGTGGCTGAGGGAAAGACAGCTGGTCGTCCCCTACCCATTCAGGGATGAGTTGTTGCGGATCGCCCATGAAATTCCACTCGCTGGACACTTGGGGGTCAGCAAAACCAAGGCCCGGCTGTCTCATCACTTTTATTGGCCCAAAATGAGGACAGATGTGGTGAACTACTGTCGATCCTGTACCACGTGTCAAAGAGTGGGAAAGTCAGGGCCGGCCCCCAAAGCCCCCCTGATCTCTTTGCCAGTGATAGAGGAGCCTTTCCAGAGGATTGCTGTGGACATTGTGGGACCACTGGCCATACCCAGCAGCTCTGGAAAACGATTCATCCTTACCGTGGTAGACTATGCTACCCGGTATCCGGAGGCAGTAGCCCTGTCCTCAATTAGGGCGGATAAGGTGGCGGACGCCCTCTTGGCCATCTTTTCGCGAGTAGGATTTCCCAGGGAGATGCTTACCGACCAGGGGACTCAGTTCATGTCACGCTTAATGGAGGCCCTATGTAAGAAAATGCAGGTGCAGCATCTGGTATCGAGTGCGTATCACCCACAGACCAATGGTTTGTGTGAGCGATTCAACGGTACCCTCAAACAGATGTTAAAAATGCTGGTTGAGACCCAGGGTCGCGACTGGGAGCGTTACCTCCCACACCTGCTATTTGCTTACAGAGAGGTTCCACAGGCCTCGACGGGGTTCTCCCCCTTTGAGCTCCTGTATGGCAGGCGTGTCCGAGGACCCCTTGGGTTGATAAGGGAATTCTGGGAAGAAGAGCCGAGCTCCCCAGGAGTGTCCATCGTGGAGTATGTCATGCGCTTCCGTGACAAGATGCAGACCTTGACGCAGTTGGTGCATGACAACATGGCGCAAGCCCAGGCTGACCAGAAGCATTGGTACGACCAGAACGCCCGAGAACGGACCTACCAGGTGGGTCAGAAGGTGTGGGTGCTGGTCCCCGTACCAAAGGACAAGCTTCAGGCGGCCTGGGAAGGCCCGTACGTCATTCACCAACAGCTCAACCCGGTCACCTACGTGATCACCCTTGACCACGAGCGGGGTAGGCGGAAGGCGTTTCACGTTAATATGATGAAGGCTCATCAAGAACGTGGAACCTGCGTCCTACCGGTCTGCAACCTGCCCGAGGAAGGGGAGGATGACCCCCTCTTGGACATGCTCGCCCAAGCGAAGGCCAGCGGGTCCCTAGAGGATGTAGAGCTAAGCGACTTGCTATCCGCAGACCAGAGGTCTCAGATGCAAGCAGTGCTGAAACCCTTCCAAGCAGTGTTCACCAACCTGCCTGGCAGGACTGAAGTGGCGGTCCATGAAGTGGACACCGGGAATCATGCCCCACTCCGGCGGACAGCCTATCGAATCTCCGACGAGGTGCAGCATGTCATGCGCCAGGAGGTCGAGGAGATGCTGCAGTTGGGGGTGATTAAGCGGTCCAAGAGCGCGTGGGCCTCACCTGTAGTCCTGGTGCCTAAGAAGGACCGGACCACCCGGTTCTGTGTGGACTACAGGGGGCTCAACGCTATCACCGCCTCTGACGCACAACCAATGCCACGCATTGAGGAGCTGCTGGAGCGGTTAGCCAGCGCAAGCTATCTCTCCATTATGGATTTGAGTCGGGGATATTGGCAGATTCCCTTGAGCCCCGGGGCTCAGGAGAAGTCCGCCTTTATCACCCCCTTCGGATTGTATGAATCCACGGTCATGCCCTTCGGCATGAAAAATGCCCCTGCCACGTTCCAGCGAATGGTCAACCACCTGCTCCAGGGACTGGAGAGGTACGCAGTAGCGTACCTGGATGACATTGCCATCTTCAGTCCCACCTGGGAGGATCACCTCGAGCATCTGCAGCAGGTGCTCGGGCGCATTCACCAGGCGGGCTTGACCATCAAGCCGGGAAAGTGCCAGATGGGCATGAACGAGGTCCACTACCTGGGGCACCGGGTAGGTGGGGGTACTCTGAAGCCAGAGCCTGGGAAGGTGGACGCTATCGTGTCCTGGCCCACCCCCAGGACCAAGAAGCAGGTGCAGTCCTTCTTGGGCACCGCAGGGTACTATAGACGCTTTGTGCAGGACTATAGTAGCCTTGCGAAGCCCTTGACAGACCTCACCAGGAAGAGCCTACCCCATTCCGTCAAATGGACGGATGAATGCGAGGTGGCCTTTAGGGCTTTGAAGACTGCCCTGAGCAGCTCTCCTGTACTAAAGGCGGTCGACGGCACACGGCCACTCTTAGTACAGACCGACGCCAGTGAATTTGGCCTCGGTGCTGTACTCAGCCAGGTCGACTCGGGGAACCACGAACACCCCGTGTTGTACCTAAGCCGGAAACTGCTGCCGAGGGAAGTGGCCTATTCCACCATAGAGAAGGAGTGCCTGGCCATTGTATGGGCCCTCAACCGCTTACAGCCTTACTTGTACGGGCGCCCCTTCACTGTCGTGACTGACCACAACCCCCTGAGTTGGCTGCACACCATGTCAGGTGCCAACGGAAGGTTGTTACGCTGGAGCCTCACCCTCCAGCAGTACGACTTTACTGTTCAACACCGCAAGGGCAGCGAGCATGGCAATGCCGATGGGTTGTCCCGGCGAGGGGAGCCTCCAGACATACGCTTGGAGGAGTACCAGAAGGTCCTACCTCCATAGCGCAGTCAAAAAGGGGGAGGTGTCAGGCAAAAGGTATTTTTGCCCGAGTTTTTAAAAATGAGAGATGTTTTAAAAAAGAAAAAAAAAAAAACCCCACCCCCTATCTGTTTGTAAGTGAAGACATAGAACTCACTTTTGCTTTTCCCCAAACCAGGAATTTTTATGACCCGCCATAAAACCTCAGTCCAGGGCAAGCGCTAGTACAAACCGGAAAATCCCTCCAAAAAATCCCATTGTTTAATTGTACAAACGTTTTATGCCAATTTTAATCACGCACAGGTCTGACAGAAACATCGGAACCACGTTTTTTGAATGCTTACCTTTTTCCCATTACAATAGTATAACTTGCATAACTGAGGAATGACCGGGAACTGAGATAATGGATTCTGAGCTTCTGAGCGTCATAGAGGTTTCATATTTAATATCTATCTTCATGAATATTGGTGACGGTCAAGATGATGTCTCCCTCTTGGATGTGGGACCCCCCCACACCAAGATATGGAATCTGAGGGATCTTTTGGGTCTTCTGCAGCTGGGTGGGCTCGCAAAGCCGAGCCCCCCTTGTAAGGTAAATAAGGGGTGTTCCCCAGAGTTTTGGCTGCTTACTAAAAAGCAAATCGGCCATTTTCAGGTCATTCTTCTCAGGGACGTCGAACGCACGCACATCACGCGGCGTAAGAAGAATCACCTCTAATTTCCGGGGAGCCGTCCCTCCCACAGAATCTGAGACCATCACCTCGTGGCGCAGGTTTTGCTATTACTTATCCCTTTTATTTTAATAACTGTTGATGCATACATGTAAATTGTCTCCTTTATAATATCTTGTATATATTTTGTAAACACTGCCCACCTTTTGGGAGTAAATCATTAATTATTTACCAGTTTCTTTCTTCTTGTCCTATGTCGAGCAAACACGTTCCTCACCCGCTAATTCACGTTACCTACCAGGTACCCGATCCACCTGTTAAGCGATCGGTGGTGGCAGTATACCAGTATTTATGTGATATTGTGGTTTGAGGGTGGCTGGTCGGAGGTATATATACGTTCCTGGAAGGAACTGGTGGTATATATACGTCCTGTCACATCACGTGCCGCAATAGTCGACATAAATGAGAGCAGCTGCACCCGTGCTTATCCTCTGTCAATACCGTGTTTGACCAGCAGGATAAGGGGGCGCCAGAGAGCTGCAAGGTCTGACCCAAGAGTGGGTGTTGTTTTCGTGACAGTCACTTAAATCTAGTTTGGCTCTTTCCACTTCGCCGGTCCCCCTCCCAACCTGACATCCTAAACCCCACTGCCCTCGGTACCGTGGATGATCATTTGAAGTGTCAGCCCTGTTCAGCGATGTAGCCCCTCTGTTTCTGCTGGCATGACTCCTCTGACGCAGTTCTCTCTTATCTCCTCTTTGCTCAGCCATTTGGAGGCTTTCTCTCGCGCCTTGGATAGCGGGCTCTGGACCTTGTCGGTTGACGGGCAATGTTGGGCACTGTGAAGTTGCTCAATACCACAAGCAGATTCTGGCTCTCCTCAGCGGCTGCGGCATTCGGGGACCTCTGCTGTGAATCCTGCATTTGTTCACCGACGTCCGCCTGTGCTGCCTCGTAGGTCTCTTCCTCCGACCTGTCAGGCTGGTTTCCTCAGCGCATCCCGCGCGTGTCTCCTTTTCTCTGCACCTTGGCGCCGAAATCACCTCAGGTTTGGCGTTTTCGTCCGTTATGTTTAAAAACTCCTCACTGGACGTCACCTGACCAGGTGTCATGTTCAAGTCTGTTCCCCCTTCAACATTCCTAAGGCATCTTGGTTCCGTTTGATTGCGGTCAACCAGCAGATGATTATAAGGCTTTTTGACTTCTATTACAGCCCTTTATGCCTCGGAGGTGCTGGCATGCCCTGTGGCAAGTGTACTGTCGGATTGTGTGTTTAGCACGGCAGGGGGTATGATCACAGACAGGCGAATCCACCTGTTCACATCTAACATGGGGAAGCTAAGATTCCTTAAAATTAACCAGGCGTGGATCCCACAGGACTTGTCCATTCATACCTTTGGATGACTAGACAACTATACCAGCCAAACCAAGCCAGTATTCAACTGTATTTGCCATTTGTTTCATTTGGGTGCCTCCTCCCCAAATAAAAAAAATTAAAAAAACTATGTTGGAACCTCCTACTCCGCCTCTTCCACCTACATCGCCACTTCCACCTCCTCCAGTTGAACCTCCGTCCACTGATTGTAACTTGTTTATTTTGGGTTCATTTTACGTTCTTATAAGTCAGTTCCCTAAAAGAAACAAAAAAAAAACAGTGTTGAATTATTCCTCTCTTGCCTCTTTCACCTACACCGCCATGTCCACCTCTTCCTCCACTTGGACCTACGCCTCTTGGTTCTAGATTGCTAGTTTTAGTTTTGTTAATTATTGTTTTTTTTAAGTTAATTCCATAAAAAAATACAAATGCCCCCCACAAAAACAGTGTTGGATTACTCCTGCCTTACCTCTTCCGCCTACACCACCACATCCACCTCCTCCACTTGGACCTGTTCCTTCTGGTTCAATATTATTATTTTTTATTTCTGCTCTGCTTAGCGTAGGGACAGGACGCAGCTGAAGTGAGGGCAGTATTAGGTTTTGTGTGTGCAAGGTTTTCCAAAAAGACTCTCTATGTGTACTCTGCACCTGTGACTGTGATTAGTACTGTGCGTACCCAAAAGTTTTTCTAATCTGCAACTGTGTCTGTGGGAGCCATGTGCGTCAAAACAAATTTTTCTACTCTTAAGCACCCATGTCTCTGATAGTACTGTGCATACAAACACATTTTTCTACTCTTATGCACCTATGTCTGATAGTACTATGCATTCCAAACATTTTTTCTACTCTTATTCACCCATGTCTCTGATAGTACTGTGCATAAAAATAAGTTTTTCTAATCTGTAACCATGTTTGTGGGAGGACTTTGCCTAAAAAACACTTACAAAAAATGAGAGCATCAAATAAGGGACATGGACATGACCATCAAGTTCTTTTTTTTTACATCTTGTTGTGTTTCTTGTTGTGTCATATTGATATCATCTGCTGGAAATGCGTGTTCATTCTGGTTACATATATCTCTTCCACAGTCGACAACATGATATTTTTATTCCATGCATTCATTGACAGATTCATGTTTTTTACTCTGATCTGTAGTCAGAAATTCATCAAAGCAGGCAAAATTAAATTTTGAATGACCATTCGCAGTTTCACTGTGCCATCCTTGTGGCCAAGTCAAATTCTTGCTTTTTGCCATCTTGTTGTATTTCTTGTTGTCATATCAGTATTATCTGCTGGAAATGAATGTTCATTCTGGTCACATACATCTATTCCACAGTTTTTATCTTGATAACTTTCTTCCATACATTTTTGAACAGATTCATGTTTTTTACAGTTGTAGTAAAAATTGTGTTTATTGATTTTACGCACAGTATTTTTTTAACTACATGACGCACTTTTTTCCTCCAAAATTTTGGAGGAAAGTGGGGGGTGCGGCGGAGGAGTGGGTCACAGAGGCAAGCAGGAGCCGTTTGCTGCACCTAACACTATGCCCGCTGTTAAGGAAAATGAATATTCACTGCTCCCCATGCCCATAGTCCCACACACCTCTATGCACTGTAGGCGGCACCAAGAGGTGGGCGGGACTATGGGCGTGTGGAACAGTGAATATTCCTTTTCCTTTATAGCGGGCACATTGTTAGCCGCAGCCACGGCTCCTGCAGCTGCTCGGCGATCACATGTGCCCGCTATTAAAGAGAATGAATATTCACAATCTTGAAGATTTTGAGCTCTCGTGGGCAGGGTCCTCTCTCCTCTTGTACCAGTCACTGACTCGTTTTTGTTCATGATTATTGTAATTGTTTTTTCTATGTATACCCCTTTTTTCACATGTAAAGCACCATGGAATAAATGGCGCTATAATAATAATTCACTGCTCCTTATGCCCTTGGGCATGGGGATCTGTGAATAATAACAATAATCTTTTTATTTATATAGTGCCAACATTTTCCGCAGCGCTTTACAATTCAGACAATTTACAGGCATTATTGGCACTGTCCCCATTGGGGCTCACAATCTACATTCCCTGTCAGTATGTCTTTGGAGTGTGGGAGGAAACCTGAGAACTCGGAGGAAACCCATGCAAACACGGGGAGAACATACAAACTCCTTGCAGATGTGTTCCTTGGTGGGATTTGAACCCAGGACCCCAGCGCTGCAAGGCTGCAGTGCTAACCACTGAGCCACCGTGCTGCCCTGACCTCAGCATTTGAGGGCACGTGTCAGTGACCTCATTCGCTGCTTACACGCTGATGTCAGCTGCTGGCATCAGAACAGAACGCCGCTGGAGCAGAGGGAAGGTGAGTAGAATCCTTTATTTTTTAATGTGTGCGGCGTGAGAGGGGCATATATACTAGGATGGGGGCATATATATATATACCAGGATGGGGGATAATAGTAAAAGAATTGGGGAACATTACCACTATAACAGTATCAGCAGCAGAACCCCCCCCCCATAACGGTGCATCATGACCACATTTTTTGCTTACATTTTTTTTCTATATTCCTCCCCTAAAACCTAGGTGCGTCTTATGGTCTGGTGCGTCTTATAGCCTGAAAAATACAGTATATAGCGCAATTAATTCCACAACGCTTTACAGACATTATCAGCACTGTCCCCATTGAGTCTCACAATCTAGATTACCTATCAATATGTCTTTGGAGTGTGGAGGAAACCGGAGTACCCAGAAGAAACCCACACAAACACGGGGAGAATAAGGCTGCAGTGCTAACCACTGAGCCACTATGCAGGCAAAATTAACTCATTTAATGACCATTCGCAGTTTCACTGTACCATCTGTATGTGCGCGGTAGTGGTGGGAGACTTTACTGCATGCTACTGGAGCTGAAATTACAGTGGATGTGTGGATGCAGATTTTCCCTTCAATAGATGCTCATTAAAGGATTTAACTACTCATTCCAATTACCGAGCCTCTAAATTGTCATGGATGGCTATTGTGTCTTGCAACATCAACTGTTGACTCAGTTGAGGAGTGGTTAATTTGCTTGACTGCTGCCCTCCTTGAATGTGGAACCCGTTTAGCAGGCTGCCTCTCCAGATTCCAACCCTAATTCACTGTACTCTAAGGACACCACCATGTAACGGAGCCCATTGGCATGGGGAATGGGCGGTCGGAAGTGAGAGCAGCTCGCTGTGCGATCAAATCCAGAAGTGGCAGGCTGAGAGAAAACACCCTTTGCACAACGAGGGTGAGATGAATGGCCTCCAGAGGACACAACGGCCGCCTGCTTCTTCAACCGACATACCCATGGCAATGTATAGAGTCGCTCAGAAAAGGGGCGAGGCTGTAAGGGCCTATGCCGTGCCTCTGTCAGGATTTCCATGCATTCCTTTACGAGTTCATAATTTTACTTAGATCTGTAGCCAGAAGTTCAAAACATGTAATCCAAACTGACCGATTTAATGACCATTCAGAGTTTCACTGTGCCATCCATGTGTACATGGCCATTTTGGTACAGGGCCTCATCTTCAAAAAATTTTTTAATACAATCCACTTCACAAACTTTTTAGATTCGAGCCAAAATTTGTCCTTTTTTGGGGGAGGGGGGGGGGGTTCTAAGTAATTTCCCTGTCCAAATTTTTTTGCAAGGCACTTATCCTGCTCTTACCCCCATTTATCTTCTTTTTGTAGCCCCTTAACCCTTACTATGACCATTTTACAGATATTTTAAAGAACCAAAGTTCGGGTCGCCATTGACTTCTATTTGGGATCAAGTTCGGGTTCATGTTCGGATACCGAACCGAACGTTTAACTCTAGTTCGGCTGAACCCGACCATCAACAGGTCTGCTCATCCCTAAACCTGTACTCTTAGGGGAACTTGAAAATGTACAACCTGTATGGGGTGACCTCGGGTGAAATTGAGAGTTCTTCCCTAGAAGTTTTTGCAAGAGATGTTGGTGAACATCCGCCTGAAATTGGTCTCCTTGAGTTGCCAGTCTCCAAAGATAACTTTGGGACAGCCCAACTTAGGGTTTCTATTAGTGTTGAGCGAGCACTAAAATGCTTGGGTGCTCGAAGCTCGGGCCGAGCTCACCGTGATACTCGGGTGCTCGACCCGAGCAACGAGCCCAATGTTAGTCTATGGAACACCCGAGCATTTTTGCGGCGGCACCCCCGGCAGTCTGTAGAAAGCCTAAAAAGTGCCCAAAACGATAGTGACAGTGCTCAAATGACATGGGGACAGCATGGGGATCGCCCCAGGAAGCATTTTTCCCCCCCAGGTCACTGCTGTCAACAACGTGGTCAGAGGTATTAAGCCACTTTTACGGGCTCACAATAAAACGTTCAAAAACGAAACTGAAACTGTTTTCCTGTGAAATATGTTAAGGAACATCCTTTCCAGGGTAAAGACTTGTGTATAAGGTAAAATAAATAACCAAAAACAAAAATACTCTTCCACACCTTGGGCTATGTTCACAAGTAGCATTTTTTATGCGTTTTTGCACTTTTGTAATGCTTTCAACCGTGACAAATGCATTCACCGGGAAATGTCATTATAACATTTGACAACCTTATCTGGCCATGTGCTGTGTGCAAGTCCTTGTCCCAGGGCAGTGTTCAATTGTACCTCCCCCATTCCTTGCAATGCACGCGCAATATGCAGCCAACCACCCACCCACCCGCAGGCTGCAATACTATACTGCTAGCTTGCACTTGAAATGGGGCCTTTTAGTTTGGAGGAGGCCGAAGCTGGCCACTACCTCATGGCTGCGTCGGTGGCGAGGTCTCCATACTCAGTCCCCAGCCGCCACTATTTGTCCCGGGAACCTTCCCCACACTTTTCTTAGCCTGGCCTGCTTTAGGGCTGCATTGGACAAGCCCACCAGACAACCAGAGACTCCTCCGGTGGGCCCTGGCTTCTCCATCAGAGGAGTTGAGAGTGCCAAGGTGAGGAGCATGATGATGATGATAGAAGTTAGCATCTGCTTTGTTTTCTTGGAATGCAAGCGTAAGTGTTCAGCCTGCCACCCACCCACCCCCAGGCTGCAATACCATACTGCTGGCTTGCACTTGAAATGGGGCCTTTTAGTTTGGAGGAGGCCGAAGCTGGCCACTACCTCATGGCTGCTTCGGCAGCGAGGTCTCCATACTCAGTCCCCAGCCGCCACTATTTGTCCCGGTAACCTTCCCCACACTTTTCTTAGCCTGGCCTGCTTTAGGGCAGCATTGGACGAGCCCACCAGACAACCAGACTCCTCCGGTGGGCCCTGGCTTCTCCATCAGGGGAGTTGAGAGTGCCAAGGTGAGGAGCATGATGATAGAAGTTAGCATCTGCTTTGTTTTCTTGGAATGCAAGCGTAAGTGTGCAGCCTGCCACCCACCCACCCCCAGGCTGCAATACCATACTGCTAGCTTGCTTGCACTTGAAATGAGGCCTTTTAGGCTTGTGGAGGCAGACGCTGGCCACCATGTCATGGCTGCGTCGGCGGCCTGGTATCCATACTCAGTCCCCAGCTGTCCCTATTTGTCCCAGTGCGCCTTATACACAAGCGCGCATACCAAAACATTTCCTGTGCCCTCCCCAGTGCATTTAGTGGGAAGGACAGCCTATTCCGCTGTAGTGTGTGCAAGCCAGCCCCCTGTACATGGCACATTCGAAGATGCCTCCCGCCCTGCACCTGTCGTTGCAGACTTGCAACTATCCCCGTTCAAGTCCTTGTCCCAGGGCAGTGTTCAATTGTACCTCCCCCATTCCTTGCCATGCAAGTGCAAGTATGCAGCCTGCCACCCACCCACCCCCAGGCTGCAATACCATACTGCTTGCTTGCACTTGAAATTGGGCCTTTTAGGCATGTGGAGGCGGAATCTGGCCACCACGTCATGGCTGCGTCGGCGGCCTGGTATCCATACTCAGTCCTCAGCCGCCCGGCGGCCGGGTATCCACGCTTGGTCCCCAGCCCCCAGGGGGCGGCTGGGTGTCCATACTTGGTCCCCAGCCGCCCCTATTTGTCTATTTGTCCCGGTGCGCCTTATACAAAAGCGCGCATACCAAAACATTACCTGTGCCCTCCCCAGTGCTTTTAGTGGGAAGGACAGCCTAACCACAAATACGTGGACAAGTGATTGTGGCCAGGGATGGTCCATCTCACTGACGCCTTCACACTGGGTTAATATTGTGGAAGCTGGGACACAGTTGGACACTGGGATGCAACACGTCCTCCAGACATAGAGGATTGCGGGTCCTGGGTCAATCAGGCTTCAACGCAAAGTTCAGAAGGTAGACAGCAGCAGTGGTCGGCCTCCTACACAACGAGTAAATTATTCAAGATCATGAGGCCATCCATCTCCTTAGCTTTTTGATCCTTGGAATGCAAGCGCATGTATGTAGTAGCGGCTAGGCCTGAGGTGGTCAGCGTTTTGGCGCATATCCTACCTCCTCCGAGGATTGCTGGATGTTTTCCTGCTACTATCCCAGTTCTATGACTCCCGTTAAAACAAAGCTTCAGGTGATGAGTGATGGATGAGGTGGTGGCAAAGGAGAAAGAGCAGGAGGAACAGGGACCATTCACATCAATATCAGGCCAGTCAACCACACATGTCTTGTAGGATATGTTTCTGTACCAAAAGGAGCGGTTCGGCTACACAGTTATAGGGCATACAGTGAGTGCAATGCCTACCAAAAATTTCGAGTCACTCCAATGCCCCTTGTAAGTGACATGGAGTTCAGAGGGCCTTAACTAAACCGTTTTTTCCATTTATAGCAACTGGGTCTCCTGTACACTGTTGGCCTAAGCAGTGAATGGAAGGCTTTGCAAAAATTATGATGAACTGCAATGCCCCTTGAAACAGATGTGGATTACAGTGTAATAAAAACCTTCTACCAATTATTGGGGAGTGGGTCTCCCTTAGTGTTCGCCTATGCATTGAAAAGCAAAAGCTGACTAAAATTAGGAGGAAATGCAATGCCCGTTGGAAGAGTCGTGGAGGTTAGAGGTAATTAAAAACAACATTTCAATGCCCCTTGGAAGACCTGTGGAGTTCAGAGTGGTTTGACAAGACGGTTTTAATGCCCCTTGGAAGAAACGTGGAGGTCACAGTAGCTTAACAAGATGGTTTTAATGCCCCTTGGAAGAGACGTGGAGTTCAGAGTGGTTTAACAAGACGGTTTTAATGCCCCTTGGAAGAGATGTGGAGGTCCCAGTGGAATAAAAAGACAATATCAATGCCCCTTGGAGGAGTGGTGGAGGTCGCAGTGGAATAAAAAGACAATATCAATGCCCCTTGGAAGAGTGGTGGAGTTCCCAGTGGAATAAAAAGACAATATTAATGCCCCTTGGAAGAGTGGTGGAGGTCGCAGTGGAATAAAAAGACAATATCAATGCCCCTTGGAAGAGTGGTGGAGGTCCCAGTGGAATAAAAAGACAATATCAATGACCCTTGGAAGAGACGTGGAGGTCACAGTAGCTTAACAAGACAATTTTTATGCCCCTTACAAGAGCCATGCAGTGCAGCATATTAAAAACATTATTCCCATTATTGGGGAGTGGGTCTCCCATAGTCTTTGCCTATGCCTTCCAAGCAAAAGCTGCCAAAAATTAGGACGGAGGAACTTGCAAGGCCCCTTATAAGAGCCATGCAGTACAGTATATTAAAAACATTATTCCCATTATTGGGGAGTGGGTCTCCCATAGTCTTTGCCTATGCCTTCCAAGCAAAAGCTGCCAAAAATTAGGATGGAGGAACTTGCAATGCCCCTTACAAGAGCCATGCAGTACAGCATATTAAAAACATTATTCCCATTACTGGGGAGTGGGTCTCCCATAGTCTTTGCCTATGCCTTTCAAGCAAAAGCGGCCAAAAATTAGGACGAAGGAACTTGCAATGCCCCTTACAAGAGCCATGCAGTACAGCATATTAAAAACATTATTCCCATTATTGGGGAGTGGGTCTCCCATAGTCTTTGCCTATGCCTTCCAAGCAAAAGCTGCCGAAAATTAGGACGGAGGAACTTGCAGTGCCCCTTACAAGAGCCATGCAGTACAGCATATTAAAAACATTATTCCCATTATTGGGGAGTTGGTCTCCCATAGTCTTTGCCTATGCCTTCCAAGCAAAAGCTGCCAAAAATTAGGATGGAGGAATTTGCAATGCCCCTTACAAGAGCCATGCAGTACAGCATATTAAAAACATTATTCCCATTATTGGGGAGTCGGTCTCCCATAGTCTTTGCCTATGCCTTCTAAGCAAAAGCTGCCAAAAATTAGGACGGAGGAACTTGCAATGCCCCTTACAAGAGCCATGCAGTACAGCCTATTAAAAACATTATTCCCATTATTGGGGAGTGGGTCTCCCATAGTCTTTGCCTATGCCTTCCAAGCATAAGCTGCCAAAAATTAGGACGGAGGAACTTGCAATGCTGGCAACACGGACCACGGTCACCCTGGTGGTATAGTGGTGGCGGAGGCTGAGGATAAGGAGAAGAGCAAAAAAACAGCCGAAATGAGGAAGCGTATTCCCATGTGTGGGTGTGAAAAGGTGCATGGGAATACACCTCCCGAAATAACACAGTGGATTTGACTTTATGTTACTCTGCTGTCATTTGGTGGTGATGAGAAGTCTGGCCCAATCCAGCCCTTGTTCATTTTGATAAGGGTCAGCTTGTCAGCATTGTCAGTTGACAGACGAGTGCGCTTATCAGTTCTAATTCCCCCAGTGGCACTAAAAACACGCTCCGATAACACGCTAGCGGCAGGGCAGGCCAGGACCTCCAAGGCATACAGAGCGAGTTCATTCCAAGTGTCCAGCTTGGATACCCAATAATTAAAAGGCACAGAGGAATCACGGAGGACGCTGGTACGGTCGGCAAGGTAGTCCCTCACCATCTTTTGAAACTTTCCACTTCTTGTGAGAGTACCCCGTGCCTCAGGCCCTGTAAGCTGGGCGGGTCTCAGAAAACTGTCCCAGAACGTTAACAGTTTTCCCCTGCATCTGCTGGATTGGAGTTGCGTCTGTCTCGCCTGTACGCCTAGGTTGGGCAACGAACTGTGACCTCTGCCGCTAGCGTGTTCAGATGGGAATTATTTTTAACAGTTCTGCTCAAGGGCCTTCTGGTACTGCCCCATTTTTGTAGACCTCTCCACCTCAGAATAAGAGAGTGAAAGTTCTCCTTGTAGCGGGGGTCTAAAAGTGTCACCAACCAGTAATGACTGTCACCCAACATTTTGACAACGCGAGGGTCACGGTTAAGGCAGCGTAACATAAAGTCAGCCATGCGTGCCAGACTGGTAACGGGCAAGACTTCCGTGTCCTCACCAAGATGATGACTGACCATGCTCTCCTCCTCCTCCTCTTCCTCCCCCCTGTCCTCAGGCCACCCACGCTGAACCGACGGTATGACAGTTGTACAGGTACTACTGTCTACAGCGCATGATACCAGCTCCTGTTCTTCCTCCTCCTCCTCCTCCTCTTCTCCCTCATTGTCCCCAATGGACGTTGGCATGAGATGAGGCTGGGCTGTGTGTAATCGCCCGCTACGGCTTCTTGATCCATCTCATCATACTTTGGCTGCAATGCCTCCTCTTTAATTCTCTGCAGAGAGCGTTGCAAAAGACAGACAAGTGGGATGCTGACGCTAATGATGGCGTCATCGCCACTCACCATCTTGGTGAACTCCTCAAAGTTTGTCAGGATGGTACATATGTCAGACATCCAGGTCCACTCCTGAGGTCTTATGTGTGGAGTCTGACCTGAATATTGACGGCCTTGTTGCAGCTGGTACTCCACAACTGCTCTCTTCTGCTCACAAATCCTTTGCAACATATGGAGGGTAGAGTTCCAACGTGTGGGGACATCACACACCAGTCGGTGTGCCGAAAGCTGCAAACGCTGCTGCAACATAGCAAGGGTGACGGAATCTGTAGCCACTTCCGAAAATGAGCTGACAGGCGGTGTAGTTTGACGAGCAGATCTGGCAACTCAGGGTACAATTTAAGAAACCGCTGAACCACGAGGTTAAGCACATGAGAGGAGGCGGCATCTTTGCATGCAGTATGGACAGGGGATTGCCTTGCTCGCACAACAGGGGTTCTCTTACACGCACAACAGCAGAAAAAGCAGTAGTGACACTGGTCGTGGACCCTGGGGTTCGTCCCACAAAGTCGGGTGCTTTGCTGACATGTGCCTGATCATGCTGGTGGTGGTCAGGCTGGTAGTTTTGTCACCCCTGCTGATTCTGGCCTGGCAGGTGGTACAAATGGCCTTTTTGGGGTTATCAGCAGAGTCTTTAAAAAAAATTCCAGACTCTGGAAGACCTACCGGTTGTACTGGCAAAGTCCCTCATGTTGGTGTTACAGGGAACAGTTGCCCACCTTCTGTCTGTGGCCACCACATTGCTTCTTCTTGCCTGTTGGGGTACTCTGCCTCCCTCCCCCTGTGTGCTGCTGGCCTCGCTCTGCGTGTCCTCCTGCCACATTGGGTCAGTTACAAGATCATCCACCACTTCCTCCTCTTCCACTTCCGCACCACGGTCCTTCGTGGCAATTGTGTCTCGGCATCGTCCACCTCTTGTGATAAATTGCCAGCGTCGCCTTCCTGTGGCCGTGGCTGTTCAAATATTTAGCCATCTCTACATGGGATCTCCTCTTCCACCACTTCAAGTGGAGCAGGCGAGGGTCCCAAATCTGGAAATGGACCAGTGAACAGCTCTTCAGAGTGTCCAACTGTGGGATCAGTTGCTGTCTGACGACACTCGGCATGGTGGGAGGAAGGAGCATCAGGGTGAGAAGGAGTATGCAGTCGAGACTCACGGCTACTAAGACTTGACCGTGTGGAAGACAGACAGGAGGTGGTGGTGCCCAGGTGGCTGGAAGTATTATCTGCTATCCAATTAATAACCTGTTCACACTGATCAGTTCGCAATAGTGGTGTTGTTGTGTGCTTCTGTGGCACCCCAGGGGTCTGGTTCCCACAGTAATAGCAATATTACGTCTGTGAGCAGGTGGGAGGTTTCCTGGTCAGACATCCTATGCATGCCACACCTCCTGCCCAGTCCTGGGAGGGGAAGAACTTCCCCTATATAAAACTGGGGCTGAGGCAGGGTTAGGGAGTTAAGAAGAGGAGAAGAGGAGTCCCAGACAGAGACATAGTCTGGTCTGGAGAGGAGCAGCTATAGGAAAGAAAGATCAGGAGCTCAGTGGGAGCAGTGCTACAAGGAATCAGGGGCTGGCAGCTGTAGAGCTCGCCCTGATTGAAGCATTATCACCGGACCCGGAGTCCGAGGCTGTGGGGACGAATCCTTACCCAGCAGCAGAAACCGACCGGCAGGGGATTTCAGGTCCTCTGGCCCAGAAACCCGAAGGCACGGTCACACGCAAGGGACCAGCACCGCCGTCGTGGAGCGGAAGCTACCAGAAGGCCCCGAGTCACCGGCCATACGGGTGAGCACCACACGGTACACTCAGGGACGTGGGCTACTTTTACCCGCCTCTAGCAAGGTAGCCAGAAGAGTACAATTAGTTGGGGAGGCCTACAACTCCGCCTGGCCAGGGGAAATCCCATCTGCTCAAAGACTGACCAGGCCCCGATCGCTAGCCAGTACTCCGGGAGGGTCTATCTTTATCACCAGTAAAGACCCTGAACTACACCGCATCGTCTCTGAGTGGTTCCTGCTACCCCCATCATCCACGTCGGCTGCCCTGAGGCCATACCCCTCCCGTTGGGGGTTATACCATCTACGCTGCACAATCGTACCACCGGCCTCAGCGGTCTGCCCTGCAGCGGCGGCCTCATAGCCGCATTCAACGGGTGGCGTAGTCGAACACCGTACCATCTACTGCTAAACTCTGCCACTCAGCTTGACTCCCTGGGCACGGACCGGGTCACCGCCACGAGACTACTACCCCTATCGGATCCGGCTCCGGGTAGGCTCCCGCGTGCGCAACGCTGCGCGACTCAGGCCCAGGGGCGCGTCACTTCCCTAGTAATTCGGTCAAGAACTGGGAGCGACAAGATGTGGCTGCTGGTTGTGGCACATTTTCACCTTGGCCACGGCCCCGTCCTCTGCACGCACCATCACCAGAACCTCTAGTTCCACGCGCCTTGCCCATTGTAAATGAAGTAAAATAGCTTACACTTGCACTATCAATGGCAAAAGGGTAATAGAAAGGAGATTAGAACAGTGGAAGAGGAAAACCACAGTTCTAATTTCCTGACGTATACCAGACTTTTTTAAATAGATATATTTGTGTCTGAACAGTCACCAAGACACTCAAACTGTTTTTTTTTGTATGGAAAAAAGGCAAAAAAGTGGATAATACAGAGATATGAACCGTGGAACTGCAAAACCACAGTTCTAGTTATCTGGCCGAAACCAGACTCTTTTAAACAGATATATTTGTGTCTGAACACTCACAGACACACTCAATTTTTTTTTTTGGGGGGGGGGGGAATACCAAAAGGTTAATAAGACAGGTATTTGTACAGTCTGACTGAGGGAAAAAAAAAAAAAAAGAGGATTTAGATGAAAAGAAAAGGATTTTTCCTGGCCCCTGAGACCTGGAGCTAAGTCCAGCAATTTCTGCAACAGGAGCAGCACACAGGACTGTAATGCAGCGTTTGCTGGTATAACCACTGCATCTCCTATACAGCCTGCCTGCCTGATATCTGGGATGGATATTAGTCCTCAGAAGGACTGTTTGTTTGATTTTGCAGGCTTTAGAGACCCTACACTACCTATTTCGCAGTATAAATCTCTCCCTAGCTCAGCAGGACTCTCCCTACACTGTCTGATCCAGAGCGACTGTGTCCAAGATGGCGGCGCCTGGTTTTAAATACCCGAGGTGACGCTGTGCGGCCAGCCAATCACTGTAATGCCCACAACCAACATGGCTGCGATACAGTGACTGGCTGGCAATCCCTGCATGTTCATTGACTCTGTAAAGAGCGACAAACATGCAGGGCGGAGACCCGCGCTCCCGCCCGAGTAACCCGAAAATGCTTGGTGCTCGCCGAACATCCTGAGTAGTGAGATGCTCGGGCGAGTACCGAGCAGTGTCGAGCATGCTCGCTTAACACTAGTTTCTATTAGTGGTGAGCGAGTATGGTTTGTTAACCCTTTCGGCGAGTATGCTCGGGCCGAGCTCCGAGTAGTTACAGCTGCTCGGTGTTATGTTTGAATCACTCCCGTGTGCATAATTTGTAACTGTTTGACAGCTTTGATACATGTGAGGAATGTCTGCTAATTCTTGGTTAACAAAACATACTCGCTCATCACTAGTTTCTATGTTAAACCATGCATGAGTTAAGGTGAAAGCAATAAATGGGGTGCCCCTAGCGTGGTCAAATTTTAGGAGCAGCTAATAGTTCCCTAATCTTATTGCCAAAGAGTGATAGGTCTATCTCACTCTCATGTGCTAGGGAGTAATCCAGCCAGGGGCGCACATATCATTGGTGCAACCCATGTGATCGCACAGGGACCCAAGAGGTGAGGAGACCCATTTTCATTTCCAAACCAGGTGGAATTGTGCATTATGATGAGCTATTGAGGTACAAAGGGCCTACATATTGTTCTTCTCCAAAGGCCCTTTCCTGACTGTGTCCACTAGTGGATCCAGCCTATAGTAATACAAAAGACTGTGAGGTGTTGGTAGCAGTCAACAATACTCACTAAGTGGATTTTATTTCTAGCGCCCTAGGGTACAAATTTCAGACTTGTTATCAGGTGTTCTGGTACAAGAGGTAAATGACTTTGCACAGAACAATGAGGATGTGATTTCTGTTCTCCTAGGTTGTTCAAACGTGATAAAACAGCATAACTGAACCAGGGTTAGAGTAGATTAAAAGCCTTACAGGGTATCTGAGACCACGCAGAAAGCGATTGCCAATGCGGTGTAAATGATGTTAAAATTCAGGGTTATTGAGGAGTCACATAGTGAATGGTCTAGATCTGGGGACATTTTTAATATTTTATATTTTCATTTGGTTTACATGGAGCCCCAGACACAATTCAGAGGATAATGGACATGGTTTTGAGGCCACATGGGAAATATGCTGCTGAAGATGTGATCATACATTGTCTAGATTAGGAGAGTCCCCTTCCCAGGGTTCATATTTTGTGACATGGGGTTAATGCAATTCATCACATAAATGTCCCTCTGGTCTAGACAAGACGAAACAAGAATATTAAAATCTAAAAAAGAGCAGCTTAGCCTATATTGGACCATAGCATGCACTCTTTTACTAATTCAATTCATGAGTGACATTTGGAGCTTATATTTACAAAAATAAATATTCAATCTGCATTAGCAAAATAATAAAAAAAAGTCAATATGATCAATAAACAAGGTCGTATGTCAGTTAGTTACAGAGGTTTTAATCAGTATGAAATATATCAGGAAAGTTATGGTTATTAAAGACTATGGACACTTTTGACATTGAACAAGTCATTTTCTTGCCAGGAAATAAAAGAAAGTTGTTTGAGTGTCCTATCAATCCTTGAAATTTAATGGAAATGGCCAGTTGATCTATTTTTTACATCTTTTTGCAGTAGATAAAAGTTATTAGTGGTTACTTTGAGTTAAAAAGTTGCATCAAAGGGAATCTGTCAATCGATTCATGTTGCCCAAACTACCGGCAACACGACTCAGAGACGGTACAAGTACTGCCAGATATGTTTTTTTCTGAAACACTGAAAGTGGAATTTTTAGAGAAAACTTAGTTTGAATAGCCGGCCAGGGACTATAGGAATAAATGACACTAGTTTGGTGCCTGCCCCTGGGCGGCTTCTCCCCACACTGCTCCAGGTGGTTGACAAGTCTTTCCCTGTTAGGATATGACCTATCCTAAAGATTAGTCATCAATACTATGGGCCCAATTTATAATTTACAATTTATTGACATCACTTTTCTTTTTTTTTCCTTCTTGTGGTTTTCACTGACGTTCTTGAGCCAAATTCCTCAAAATGAATTTGTCTTTGCGTTTTATTTTTGTCTTTGCCAGGTTTTACGACTTTTTAGCACTAAGACTCAAATCCTTTAAAAACATATTCCAAGTAGGGACTGGGATGAGATGCACCAAAAAATAAACATGACATTTGGTAAAAGTCACATTTTATGAATTTGTCTAAATTGTCTGGATAAGCAAAATTGTAGAGGAAAAATAAAAAAAGACTTAAAAAAGAGACTACTTAAAAGTGAGGAAAATAATCCACTATCACAAGTCAGATTGAACATGTGTGACCATTTGTTTTCAGTCAGGGGCATACATAGAAATCATGGGCCCTATTGCAGAAGTCCTATTTGGGCCCCCCACTTCCCCTTTCCCCCTTAAAAAAAAATATTTGCCAGGGTCACAGCAGAGCATATATCAAGAATTTGCAGCCCTTGCAAAGTTACTTTGCTCCTATTGATGGAGTGGAGTCGCATATGCCGCTCCAGTCCAGCAATCAGATCCCCACCAAACAATAAGTTTCACTTATCCTGTAGAGAGGTGATTAATTACTTGTTTTTTGTTTTCACTGGAAAACCCCTGTAAGTGCATCTTGTTCTAAGCGTTTAATCACTAATGGAAATAAAGAATCTTCTCCTAATTAATATCAGAGAGAAAAATTGACCGCCATGCACAACACAATCCACTATACCAAGACCAATAATACCATATACATGGGAGAAATACTGCCACACCATGACCAGACCACATATTACCACCACATAGTGACCAAATAATACCACATACTGTACAATGGAGAAATACCGCCACACCCCATGACCAGACCAGATGTTACCAGCATAGAGCAACCAAATAATTCCACATACAAGGGAGAAATACCACCACACCATGACCAGACAATGGATTACCACCACATAGTGACCGAATAATACCACATACTGTACAAGAGAGAAATACTGCCACACTGTGACCAGACGACATATTGCTAGCATATAGTGAGCAAATAATTCCACATACAGTACAGACTACACAGCTTCTCATTTAAAGATTTTTCTGTATTTTCATGACTATGAAAATTGTACATTCACACTGAAGGCATCAAAACTATGAATTAACACATGTGGAATTATATACTTAACAAAAAAGTGTGAAATAACTGAAAATATGTCTTATATTCTAGGCTCTTCAAAGTAGCCACCTTTTGCTTTGATGACAGCTTTGTATACTCTTGGCATTCTCTTGATGAGCTTCAAGAGGTAGTCACCGGAAATGGTTTTCACTTCACAGGTGTGCCCTGTCAGGTTTAATAAGTGGGATTTCTTGCCTTATAAATGGGGTTGGGACCATCAGTTGTGTTGTGCAGAAATCTGGTGGATACACAGCTAATAGTCCTACTGAATAGACTGTTAGAATTTGTATTATGGCAAGAAAAAAGCAGCTAAGTAAAGAAAAACGAGTGGCCATCATTACTTTAAGAAATGAAGGTCAGTCAGTGCGAAAAATTGGGAAAACTTTGAAAGTATCCCCAAGTGCAGTTGCAAAAACCATCAAGCGCTACAAAGAAACTGGCTCACATGAGGACCGCCCCAGGAAAGGAAGACCAAGAGTCACCTCTGCTTCTGAGGATAGGTTTATCCGAGTCACCAGCCTCAGAAATCGTAGGTTAACAGCATCTCAGATTAGAGACCAGGTCAATGTCACGCAGAGTTCTAGCAGCAGATACATCTCTACAACAATTATTAAGAGGAGACTTTGTGCAGCAGGCCTTCATGGTAAAATAGCTGCTAGGAAACCACTGCTAAGGACAGGCAACAAGCAGAAGAGACTTGTTTGGACTAAAGAACACAAAGAATGGACATTGGACCAGTGGAAATCTGTGCTTTGGTCTGATGAGTCCAAATTTGAGATCTTTGGTTCCAACCACCGTGTCTTTGCTTGACGCAGAAAAGGTGAACGGATGGACTCTACATGCCTGGTTCCCACCGTGAAGCATGGAGGAGGAGGTGTGATGGTGTGGGGGTGCTTTGCTGGTGACACTGTTGGGGATTTATTCAAAATTGAAGGCATACTGAACCAGCATGGCTACCACAGCATCTTGCAGCGGCACGCTATTCCATCCGGTTTGCGTTTAGTTGGACCATCATTTATTTTTCAACAGGACAATGACCCCAAACACACCTCCAGGCTGTGTAAGGGCTATTTGACCAAGAGGGAGAGTGATGGGGTGCTACGCCAGATGACCTGGCCTCCACAGTCACCAGACCTGAACCCAATCGAGATGGTTTGGGGTGAGCTGGACCGCAGAATGACGGCAAAAGGGCCAACAAGTGCTAAGCATCTCTGGGAACTCCTTCAAGATTGTTGGAAGACCATTTCCGGTGACTACCTCTTGAAGCTCATCAAGAGAATGCCAAGAGTCTGCACAGCAGTCATCAAAGCAAAAGGTGGTTACTTTGAAGAACCTAGAATAAAAGACATATTTTCAGTTGTTTCACACTTTTTTGTTAAGTATATAATTCCACATGTGTTAATTCATAGTTTTGATGCCTTCAGTGTGAATGTACAATTTTCATAGTCATGACAATACAGAAAAATCTTTAAATGAGAAGGTGTGTCCAAACTTTTGGTCTGTACTGTATATGGGAGAAATACCGCCATACAGTGACCGGACCACATATTAAGACCAAATATTATAATATTGATCAGTAACAAAAAAACACAATAATAACAACACTGTTATTACCACTGGTTACATTAGGAGGAGCTCTGTGTATAGTATACAGTGTATAGTGTAAGTGTACGGGAAATACAGTGGCTCACCAATGACAATATACACTAGAGCTCTGTATATAGTGTACAGGAAATACAGTGACTCACTAATGACAATATACAGTGGTGGCCAAAAGTATTGGCACCCCTGCAATTCTGTCAGATAATACTCAGTTTCTTCCTGAAAATGATTGCAATCACAAATTCTTTGGTATTATTATCTTCATTTAATTTGTCTTCAATGAAAAAACACAAAAAGAATTGTCCTAAAGCCAAATTGGATACAATTCCACACCAAACCTAAAAAAGGGGGTGGACAAAAGTATTGGCACTGTTTGAAAAATCATGTGATGCTTCTCTAATTCGTGTAATTAACAGCACCTGTAACTTACCTGTGGCACCTAACAGGTGTTGGCAATAACTAAATCACACTTGCAGCCAGTTAACATGGATTAAAGTTGACTCAACCTCTGTCCTGTGTCCTTGTGTGTACCACATTGAGCATGGAGAAAAGAAAGAAGACCAAAGAACTGTCTGAGGACTTGAGAAACCAAATTGTGAGGAAGCATGAGCAATCTCAAGGCTACAAGTCCATCTCCAAAGACCTGAATGTTCCTGTGTCTTCCGTGCGCAGTGTCATCAAGAAGTTTAAAGCCCATGGCACTGTGGCTAACCTCCCTAAATGTGGACGGAAAAGAAAAATTGATGAGAGATTTCAACGCAAGATTGTGCGGATGGTGGATAAAGAACCTCGACTAACATCCAAACAAGTTCAAGCTGCCCTGCAGTCCGAGGGTACAACAGTGTCAACCCGTACTATCCGTCGGCGTCTGAATGAAAAGGGACTGTATGGTAGGATACCCAGGAAGACCCCACTTCTTACCCCGAGACATAAAAAAGCCAGGCTGGAGTTTGCCAAAACTTACCTGAGAAAGCCTAAAACGTTTTGGAAGAATGTTCTCTGGTCAGATGAGACAAAAGTAGAGCTTTTTGGGAAAAAGCATCAACATAGAGTGTACAGGAAAAAAAAAGAGGCATTCAAAGAAAAGAACACGGTCCCTACAGTCAAACATGGCGAAGGTTCCCTGATGTTTTGGGGTTGCTTTGCTGCCTCTGGCACTGGACTGCTTGACCGTGTGCATGGCATTATGAAGTCTGAAGACTACCAACAAATTTTTCAGCATAATGTAGGGCCCAGTGTGAGAAAGCTGGGTCTCCCTCAGAGGTCATGGGTCTTCCAGCAGGACAATGACCCAAAACACACTTCCAAAAGCACTATAAAATGGTTTGAGAGAAAGCACTGGAGACTTCTAAGGTGGCCAGCAATGAATCCAGACCTGAATCCCATAGAACACCTGTGGAGAGATCTCAAAATGGCAGTTTGGAGAAGGCACCCTTCAAATATCAGGGACCTGGAGCAGTTTGCCAAAGAAGAATGGTCTACAATTCCAGCAGAGTATTGTAAGAAACTCATTGATGGTTACCGGAAGCGGTTGTTCGCAGTTATTTTGGCTAAAGGTTGAGCAACCGAGTATTAGGCTGAGGGTGCCAATACTTTTGTCTGGCCCATTTTTGGAGTTTTGTGTGAAATGATCAATGATTTGATTTTTGCTTCATTCTCTTTTGTGTTTTTTCCTTGCAAGCAAATTAAATGAAGAGAATAATACCAAAGAATTTGTGATTGCAATCATTTTCAGGAAGAAACTGAGTATTATCTGACAGAATTGCAGGGGTGCCAATACTTTTGGCCACCACTGTACACTAGAGCTCTGTATATAGTGTATATATTGGAATACAGTATTCTAAAAAGTAAATTATATTACAGCAGTAATGTTCCCTAATTGACCCCTACAGTAATTATATCCATCCACTTGCCACCATAAACTAATCATGAAGGTTCTTCATTTTGGCTTCCATATCCCTGGTCACTGACCCCTATGTCCCTGGCCCCCATGACCCTGGCCTCCATGTCCCTGGCCCAAATGTCCCTGGCCCCCATGTCCCCGACTCCCATGTCCCTGGCACCCATGTCCCTAGCCACCATGTCTCTGGTCCCTGGCCCCCATGTCCCTGGCACCAATGTCCCCCATGTCCCTGACCATCATGTCTCTAGTCCCATGTCCCTGGTCCTATGGCCCCCAAGTCCCTGGCCCCCCATGTCGCTGGTCCTGGCCTCACATCATGTCGCATCCACAGAACAAGTAAAAAAATTCTCCTTACCTGCCTGCTCTCCAGGCGTCCTTTCCCTTCAGATCCGGCCCGGTCATGTTAAAATGGCCATTGACCTATCAGAGGCCGTCGGCTGACGTCAGTGTGCCCGTTGAGGTTACTTTCATGTGCCGTCTGCAACGGGCGCACTGGCATCAGCTGTATGCCATGTTAACTATTGTGTCCTCGGTCGCACATTCAGTTGAAACCAATGGGCCCCCTCTACGCCCTGCTCGGGGGCCCGCCGAGGACCTGGGCCCACCAGAGAATCGTCTGGTGCCCTGGTGCACCAGTCTGACCCTGTATCTGGGTCATAGCTCCAATAGCGACACAAGCAACCCTTCAGATGTTCCAAGACATTTTGTGTGTGTCCATCAGGAAGATGTGACGTCGTACTGATTTGTAGGTATAAAGGGGGCCAATACCACAAGGCGTGGGGAACCACAGGAAGCTAATATTAAGTCATGTGGATTTCCTTGCAGAAGAGCCACAGCATAATAGGGTACCGACTAAGTAAATGATATTTTAAAAGCCACCAGTAGGAAGGGCCCTGGACATTTTAGACTAAATAAGACCCCCCCAGTCACCTGATGTATTATGTGACATGGTGATGGGGAGGGTCATGTTATGGGTCACACAGATGCTCTGTTGCACATTTACAAATAAAAGGAGACTGAGAGCAGCACACTTACAACAAATTATTTTCTATTATGGGCAGCTCTATACATAACAAGAGAAGACAAAATATGTAATAAGGACTGGCGCTATAGATAATGATAAATGTTAAATAATTGGATGCATTAATCAGCCAGCGTCATCTCATCTGATTAGGCTGCGTGCACACGATGCGTTTTTCATGCGTTTGCGCTGCGGAATTTCCGCAGCGGAAACGCATCAAAAACGCATGGTAATCCGCACCCCATGGTCCCCAATGGCATTCCGCAATGTCAATGCACAGGCTGCGGATTTTTCCGCAGCGTTTCTGCAGCGCTCATAAATCTGCAGCATGTTCATTAATTTTGCGGAAGCGCAGCGGAAGCGCCGCCATTGACTTGCATTGAGACACATATAATGCGCGTCTGTACATTTGTACAAGCGGATAACATGCGTCTCAATGTGCGGATGGTACCCAGTTCTGGAGGAGAGAAGACTCTCCTCCAGACCTGGGTACCATTGTACCTGTAAAAAAAGAATAAAATAACAAATAAAGTTTATATTCACCTGTCCGGCGGCCCCTGCAGCGCTTCTCCTTCCAGGACCTGAGATGACGTCGTGGTCATGTGACCGCAGGCTGTCTCGCGAGAGCCCGGCAACCCGGAAGAAGCCAGGACGAGCGCTGCAGCACAAGCCGGGGCATCGGGGGTGAGTATAGCTTTATTTTTTTTATTTTTACGGTCACACTGTATAAATCCATGCCGTTTGCATGGATTTATACAGTGTGACCTAGTTGTCAAGCACTTTCCAAGTGATGCTATCGCCTGGAAAGTGCTTGTCAGTCCGCATGCGGAAACACATGCGTTAACGCATGTGGATACGCATGTGAATCCGCATGTATTCTGCAGGAAAAACGCATGCACAATCTGCATGCGTTTTTTCTGCGAGGGAGATGCAGAAATGCTGCAGAAATTTTCTGCTTCATTTCTGCATTGTGGGCACATAGCCTTAGAGTTGTTTTCTTTTGTTTCTTCTACATCTGGTCAGTTCTTCTTGTTGACATCTTTGCCTCCGGAATAAAAAAATTAACCTTACTGCGCCCCTGAATACAAATATGCACCAAGCTTTTAAATATATAATTTGCCACTGTGCTACCCACCATACAAAATTATAAAATTGACAAGCCAGCATTGTGCACCCCATTAACTATAATTACCCCAAAAATATAAGTTCTTAACCACTCTTTCCCCTATTTCATTACCAGTCACTCTCCTGGTTCTTCAACCCCCCACTGTGCTCTACATTCATTACAAGCCTCTGTCCTGTGTCCCCCTCCAATTCATTACATTCCTTGTCCTATGTCCTCCCCAATCTTTACATTACCTGTCCTGTGTCCTCCCCAATCATTACATTACCTGTCCTATGTCTTCCCCCAATCATTACATTCCCGGTCCTGTGTGTTACCCCCAATCATTACATTGCATGTCCTGTGTCTTCCCCCAACCATTACATTCCCTGTCCTTTGTTCTCCCCTCAATCATTACATTCCCTGTCCTGTGTTCTCCCCCCAATCATTGCATTCCCTGTTCTGTGTTCTCCCCTCAATCATTATATTCCCTGTCCCGTGCTCTCCCTCTATTTCATTACATTCGATTTCCTGCGTTCTCCCCCCAATCATTACATTTCCTGTCCTGTGTCCTCCTCCCAATCATTACATTCCCTGTTCTGTGTTCTGCCCTCAATCATTATGTGGCACCCCAGGGATCTGGTTTCCACAGTAACAGCAATGTTATGTCTGAGAGCAGGTGGGAGGTCTCTTGGTCAGGAATGCTGTGCATGCCACACCTCCTGCCCAGTCCTGGGAGGGGAAGAACTTCCCCTATATAAACCTAGGGCTGAGGCAGGGTTAGTGAGTAGAGAAGAAGCAGAGGAAAGAAGCAAATATAGGAACAAAACAACAGGAGCTCTGTGGGAGCAGTGTTACAAGGAGTCAGGGGCTGGCAGCTGCAGAGCTCGCCCTGACTGAGAAGTGATCACCGAACCCGGAGTCCGAGGCTGTGGGGACTAACTCCTATCCAGCAGCAGAAACCGACCGGCAGGGGATTGCAGGTCCTCTGGCCCAGAAACCCGAAGGCCCCGAGTCACCGGCCATACGGGTGAGCACCACACGGTACACTCAGGGACGTGGGCTACTTATACCTGCCTATAGCAAGGTAGCCAGAAGAGTATCGTTAGTTTGGGAGGCCTACAACTCCGCCTGGCCAGGGGAGATCCCATCTGCTCAAGGACTGACCAGGCCCCAATCGCTAGCCAGTACTCCGGGAGGGTCTATCTTTGTGACCAGTAAAGACCCTGAACTACACAGTACCGTCTCCGAGTGGTTCCTGCTACCCCCATCATCCACGTCGGCTGCCCTGAGGCCATACCCCTCCCGTTGGGGGTTATACTATCACGCTGCACAATCCTACCACCGGCCTCAGCGGTCTGCCCTGCAGCAGCAGCTCCCTGGCTGCACTCAACGGGTGGCGTAGTCGTCCATCATCTACCGCTGATACAGCGCCACTTAGTCTGACTCCCTGGGCACGGACCGGATCACCGCCACGAGACTACAACCCTCAAGAGATCCGGCTCCGGGTAAGCTCCCGCGTGCGCAACGCAGCGCGACACAGGCCCAGGGGCGCGTCAATTACATTCCCTGTTCTGCATTCTCCCCTCAATCATTATATTCCCTGTCCTGTGTTCTCCCTCTAATTCATTACATTCGCTCTCCTGCGTTCTCCCCCTGATCATTATATTTCCTATCCTGTGTCCTCACCCTAATTTCTTACATTCCCTGTTCTGTGTTCTCCCACTCCCAAGCATTCCTGTCCTATGTCCCCAATTTATTGCAATTACATGTTCTTTTCTCCATCTGCTGCTATTTTCTATTGCAGTTTGAAGAGCTGCAGGAATGCGTCCTGTTCGGCGATACACAATGGTGGCACAAAAGAGTTTAATAAGTGCAGTCTGACCATGAAACCCAATAGATACTTGGGCCCTGGGCAGTAGACCAGATTGTCCTTATTATAGCCTTCTCCTGGCTGCAGCAGCAGTGTCAGTGCCCTCAGACCACTGGAGGATCCTCTGGTTCTTCTGGGGGGCCAGTGTGCAGCGGAGATGTATTGGATTATTACTATCAATACGAAGTACCCAGCAGGTTTAAATCATATGTTTGATATACTGTATCATTATTGGTACTGAAACTGATGTATATTTGTATTATTTTATATGTACATATTGTATTGTACAGTTGTGCTCAAAAGTTTACATACCCCGGAAGAATTTTTCCTTTCTTGGCCTTGTTTCAGAGAATATGAATGATAACAAAAAACTTTTCTCCACTCAAGGTTATTGGTTGGATGAAGCCATTTATTGTCAAACTAATGTATTTTCTCTTTTTAAATCTTAATGACAGCCTAAAACATCCAAATGACCCTGATCAAAAGTTCACATACCCCCGTTCTTAATACTGTGTATTGCCCCCTCTAAAATCAATGACAGCTTGAAGTCTTTTGTGGTAGTTGTGGATGAGGTTCTTTATTTTCTCAGATGGTAAAGCTGCCCATTCTTCTGGGCAAAAAGCCTCCAGTTCCAGTAAATTCCTGGGCTGTCTAGCATGAACTGCACACTTGAGATCTCCCCAGAGTGGCTCAATGATATTGAGGTCAGGAGACTGAGATGGCCACTCCAGAACCTTCATTTTCTTCTGCTGTAGCCAATGACAGGTTGACTTGGGTTTGTGTTTTGGATCGTTTTCATGTTGGAACGTCCAAGTATGTCGCATGCACAGCTTCCGGGCTGATGAGTGCATATTTGCCTCCAGTATTTGCTGATAACGTGCTGCATTCATCTTTCCTTGCACTTTTATCAAGTTTCCTGTGCCTTTGTAGCTCACACATCCCCAAAACATCAGCGATCCACCTCTGTGCGTTACTTTAGGAATGGTGTTCCTTCCATCATAGGCCTTGTTGACCTCTCTCCAAATGTAACGTTTATGGTTGTGACCAAAAAGTTCAATTTTGGTCTCATCACTCCAAATTACCTTGTTCAAGAAGTTTTGTGGCTTATTGTAGGCGAGATACTTTGTGGCATTTGCACAGTAATGGCTTTCTTCTGGCGACTCGACCATGCAGCCGATTTTTCTTCAAGTGCCTCCTTATTGTGCATCTTGAAACAGCCACACCGCTAGTTTTTAGAGAGTCCTGAATTTCAGCTGATGTTATTTGTGGGGTTTTTTGCATCCCGAACATTTTTCCTGCCAGTTGTGGCCCAAATCTTTCTTGGGCTACCTGACCGTGGTTTGGTTTTTACAGAGCCTGCTGACTGGCATTATCAATTGCTTGGATATTTTTTTGTATCCCTTTCCTGTGTTATACAGTTCAACTACCTTTTCCCATAGATCCGTTGACAATTCTTTTGCTTTCTCCAATCCAGAAACAGTGGAAACAGAGGCTGGATGAAAGATGCAAGAGTCTGTCTGGATCCCAGAAACTCACTCAGCTTTTATGCACACACACTGATTACAAGCAAATAGGTCAGAGGTGAGAATGCTACCTTTAGTAGCCATTCAAACCCATTTGTGTCAAATTCTGTGCATGTTAACAGGCTAAAATTGAACTTTTGATCAGGGTCATTTGGATGTTTTTGGTTGTCATTAACATTTAAAAAGAGAAAACACAGTAGTTTGACAATAAATGGCTTCACCCAACCAATAACCATGAGTGGAGAAAAAGTTTTTTTGTTATCATTCATATTCTCTGAAACAAAGCCAAGAAAGGAAAAATTCTGCCGGGGTATGTAAATTTTTGAGCACAACTGTACTACTGTAAAAACTGTATGAGGTTTTTATAAGTGTAATATAATGACATACACGCTTATTTGTAAATGTGCGGCATCCGGAGAGGATTGATGTATATGTGCTGACGTAGTGTCCTCGTCCCCTCCCTTTTTGGCTGGCGATATATACAATTTGCGGCTTCTTTGAATACAATGCTGTGCTATCAATAAGGACAAATAATTGTTTGAAATGTGTTGGGTTTGGATTTGATAAAGCTGAAGCACAGAGATCGATTGTGACTTTGTGCTGGATTAAAGGTTACTGGTTTTTGTTGCAAGATCTGGGACACTCAAAAGCTGAATCTGCATCTGCTGAAGAGGGGAGGATTTCTACGAGTATATTTACCTGTTTTTCTAGTGATCTGAGAAACATGAACTTATCTCAATGTTTATATTATTTGTTCATATTTTACCTTAAGTCATATGGCATTATCCAGGACTTTTTATTTATTTTTTTACTATGGGCTTAAAAACTAAAGGGCAGGTAGTTAGTAATTACCTGCCTGTTGTACTTGGCCCCGATCTCTGCCGGCACAGAGTGGTCACAGACGGCTCTTTCCAGTGATTCAGCGACCTCTGCTGATGTCACATCGACAGAGCAGCAGCTTCTCTTCCGCTTTGCTCTGTTGATGGGGTGTGACTGCTGATATCATGAGGATTGACAGCTGACTCCCTGCTGCATAACTGCAGTCACAGACCGCTCCTTCCAGTGATTCAGCGACCTCTGCTGATGTCACATTGACAGAGCAGGGCCTTCTCTTCTGCTCTGTTGATGGGGTGTGACTGCAGATGTCATGCTGATTAACAGCATGCTCCCCACTGCATAACTGCAGTCACACCCCGTCGACAGAGCACCAGAAAGGAAAAGCCGCTTTGTTGGTGTGAAGCAGCAGAATCGCCAGCAGGAGCGATCAGTGGGTAGAACAGGCACATAGTTGCCTCTGTTAGCAACTACCTGCCTATCAGTTTTTAGGCCCATAGTAAAAAAAAAAATTGTCCTGGACAACCCCTTTATGTTTTATATTGATTTAGAGAACACCGCAAAACTAATGTATCTCCGTCACATAGAAATGAACAGTTAAATATTCAGTACATACAACAGCCACCCAGGCAATAGTTATAAGAAAAATGTCATGAAAAGAAAATACTCCCATCTCCATAATACATGAAGAATATTTTTCTTTCTCTGCACATTTGAGTCAGTTTCATAAAAATCTAGCTTAATATGAAAATTTAAGATACAGTGAGGGAGCAATAGTGCGGAGCTATAATAAAAAATCTTATCATGAACAAATCATTTCTGCTCACACACACTTTTGAAATCTCTCCCAATGGCTCTGACAGCTCTCAGAAGTTATTTGAGCGAGGACAGACCATACTTCCCATATGCCCGCAGTTATGACCTATCATAGGTCTATATCAATGGATTAGTAACACATTTTTATTAGCAGAGGGGCAGTAATGTATTGTGGCTTTAAAAAGGACTGGAAGATGGTTGGCACCGCCTGACGATTTTGCTATAATGACTTAATGCTGTAACGTGTTATACTAATGCATTATCTGCTGTGTTATACCTGATACTGCAAATTATCTTTAAATGCTAATGATGAGTATGTATATTTAACCATCTGTAGACCTAAAACAATGGCCCCAGCTCACCAAGACCAGCAATTTTCTCGTGGTCTTGCCCCTCGCCACAAATCTTACATGAGTTGGAGACTGGAGTAGGATTGCTGACGTAAAGAACATCACAGTTCATCATGAGTTAAACAAGCCATGGCGTCACGCCCTCGACGCGCCCCTGTACAGCCCAAGCTCTACCTACTTTGCCGCAACTGGGCAAAACTGGCTTGAAAGTGCCAAAAGTTGCAAAATTTTCAAAAGTGTTGTGACTTTTCAAATCCAGAATTTTGCCATTAAAACTTTGATGAATCAGGACCAATGAGTTTATGCATAATTGCGAACCCGTGTCAAAATGAAAGCAATTCTCTAAATTGGAGTAGGTAAAATTGCCTCCACTGTAATATTAAAGTAATATCAATTCCTATAGAGCGCTTAAGTGCAATTATAGCTGCCAGTGACAGTGCAACCATTTTTAAGAGGGTAGGTATCAACGGCAGGAGAGATCACACTCAGTCAGTGTCGGACTGTGGTGCCAAGGGCCCACCAGTAACCAACTCCAGGGCCCCACTTTTCAGCTACATGCAAATGTGACATTATCCTCAATCACAAATGTATATAACAATGAACTGGGTAGATTGATAAATGAATAAGATGCTGCCCTTGTCTGTACATAGTGAGAAAAGTATATAGTGCCAAGTACTGCTCATATAAGAGGGTGGTGGCGAATCCTGCATGGCGGCCCACAGGTGGATTCTTCTGTTCTCTTGTGGGCCAGTCCAAGCCTGCACTCAGTGGACACAATATTAGACTGTAATGCAGAGAAATTTTGCATACTGTATATAAATTCAGTGTCTACTTTGATATATACGTTTTTAATGAGACATGCGTTTGTGTAGAGGTGACGTGATTCATTTTGTTGATTTCTCTTTCTGCCTTTCAGCTGCTTCGGTGCAATGTCCTGAGTTCAGTCACTATTCGGTTTGCACAAGCAGTTGCCCGGTCACTTGTTCTGACCTGACCGCTCCGCAGCTCTGCAGCACACCCTGTACAGAAGGCTGTGAGTGTGATAATGGCTATGTACTCAGTGCAGATGAGTGCGTCCCTGCGCACAAGTGTGGCTGCGAGATGGACGGGAAATATTATGCAGTCGGCGATTCATTCTGGACAACAGCAGACTGCACTGTACAGTGTTGGTGTGAAGATGGAGGGGACGTATTATGCTTCAACACTACCTGTCGTGATGGGGAGATATGCTCTGTGGAGAATGGATATCAAGGCTGTTTCCCAAAAAGAGAAAGCACCTGCTTGGTCAGCCAGAATCAAGTGATACATACGTTTGACTCAGTAAGTTTCCCGTACCCAATGGAATATTCTTACACTTTGCTGAAGACTTGCCCGGACAAATTGGAGTTTATTGAGATTGACATTAGCAAAAAGAAACTTGACTCGGGGCCCTACTGGCTGCGGCCTCTAAGAATCCAAGTGGCTAAGCAAGAAATAAGAATCGCTGGGGGTAGCACATCTGAAATCAAGGTAAGGAGATTCAAGATTATCAGAACATTTATTGGCACAAATGTATCAATGATTGACATCCGTAACTTTGATAAAAAGGTCCTGAGAACTGAAGCAGGTGGCGAGCAGAATATCCAACAAACTGCTGACTTGTTTTATAGAAACTGGGGTTCTAAGGGGTAACGTTTCTCTTTGTGGAGAGCTCCCAATTGATGTAAGGAGACTTATAGGCCATGCAATGCTCCTGGGAATTTAAATATGCAATTAGCCTCTTCAGAGAGGAAGAGTACAGGATCTCTAGCACCACCAATTGGATGTAGCAATCCTAAAAGTCAATATTGGGCCTTGCCACATGACTTAGGATAATATACAAACCGTAACCTCCATTGATGAGGGGCAAACACGCCAAAACACAAATCTGAAAATAGAGTTTCTCTTTCAGTTTTTTATCCTAAGTCGTGTGGCAAGGCCCTTTAAGTGTCGATATTGACTTTTAGGATTGCTGCTTCCAACTAACTAAAGTTACATTGATCTTCCTCTCTAAACAGGCTATTTGCATATTTTAATTCCCAGCGAAGCATTATATGGTCTATAAATCTCCCTAAACTGACTTGGTGCTCTCTACAAGAAGAAACATTACCTCTTAGATCCCGTGTCAGAAGCCTCCTACCCAGACAAATCAGTTATTTCCTGCTATGCACTGATGAGTGGCAAAAACCCTGAAACATGAGTACACAAATGGACTGTCTGGTTTGGCTTCTTATCCTAAGCCATGTGACAAGGCCCTTTAAGGTTGGCACTGTTACACTGATTAAAATGATACCTGAGGTGAAGAAATCCATGTTGTGGTTCTAGTTTAATCTGTGTTTGCAGTTTGGAGTTAATGAAATGCTCGTGCTCTGGGGCAGGACTGCAAGCAGGTCTTTTTTAGGTGCTCTGGTCTCATAGTCATCATTCTGGGCTTAAATGACAGGTTACTGAACCTTCAGTGACCTGAAACTTCAGTGACCTGCCTCCTATTTTAAATACTGCGCCTGTGCATTTAATATTGTGGTCTTAAAAAAAAATTTGGCTCCAACAAAATGGCACTGGCGGCATGCAATTTCAATTCAGTCAATAGCCCTCTGTTTACTAATGGGTCATCGAACCACTTTTTTAGTAGTTTTTGTGTACTGTGTAATTATTGTGTGATATTGTGATATAATAAAATAACACATTTCTAGAATTTTTTTGTAGTCATTATTATAGGTTTTATGTAGTACTTGTGACTACAAATATGCAATTATTTGTATTTATGTTTCCAATGAGTGTAGGTAGAATTCTTACATTGCAGCATATTGCCACACCTGCCTAAAACGTTTGCACAGAAATATATCTTATTAGAGAAAAATGATTTTCCTAATATCAGTCAGTTTTTCTCTACGCCATCACTGTTAGGGCTCTAAGAAAAAAAGTGGTTTGGTACCCTGTTAGCCAGTTGAAAAAAGATTGCTCTCAGTGGGAAAAACAAGATAATCTTGTAGTTATGATACATTTTAATGGCTAACAAAAATAAAATGAATGATGTTATAAGGCAAGCTTTTGGAACAACTTAGGTCCCTTCTTCAGGCATGGTATGGTATAACATGATATATGAAGAAACACAAATATATGCACACAAAGAAAAAAAAAAAAAAAGCAAATGCATGACATAATAAATTGACACTTAAATAAACAAACAAACTGATCTTGGATAGTGAGTCCTTAACTGGATTAAATTAGGTGTGTGAAAATTTTATGGTCCCAATATTCATGTAAGATCATAGGCCTGGTGCCCTCACTGTCCCTGGAGCAGATTCCTCAGATTTTGTAATGAGACATAAATCCTTCTGATAGATTTATTCCTGTGTGGAGGGTGCCAAAGACCCCAATCAGTTTGTATTCCCAGACCCTTTGATGTTTTTGCGATTTAAAGTTGACTTTTAAAATGACAACTTTCATATTGTTGATGTGTCCTGGACCACAGAAATGTTTGGCCACCGGTACCTGTTTTTTTATCTGTAATCGTGCGGCGATGAGACCTCATCTTTGCTCTCAATGTCTGTCCTGTTTCTCCCACATAGAGACCCCCAATAGGACATATAGTGCACAGAATTAAGTACACCACATTGGAAGAGGAACATGTGAATGTCCCAGGAATCTTATAGTCCTGCTGTGTGTTGGGAATCTGTATCCAGTCTTGGTCTCTACATACTGACCATAAAACTTTCACACCACTAATCTAATCCAATTAAGGACTCACTCTCTAAGATCAGTTTGTTTGTTTATTTAAATGTCAATTTATTATGCCATGCATCTGCTTTTCTTTTCTTTTTGTCTTTTTTTGTGTCTATATATTTGTGTTTCTTCATATATCTTGTCATACCATGCCTGAGGAAGGAACCTAAGTTGTCCCGAACATCATTTATTTTCTTTTGTTAGCCATTAAAAGGTATCATAACTACAATATTTTTCCCACTGAGAGCAATCTGTTAGAGCTCTTTCATACGTCAATGTTTCCAGTATGTGTGGTGACAGTTTCCACACGTACCGGAGACACTGACACATGCAGACCCATTCAAATTAATGGGTCTGTGCACACCTCAGTGTGTTTTCATGGACCCTGTGTCCCTGTGCTTCACACATACAGTGGGGAAAAAAGTATTTAGTCAGCCACCAATTGTGCAAGTTCTCCCACTTAAAAAGATGAGAGAGGCCTGTAATTGACATCATAGGTAGACCTCAACTATGAGATACAAAATGAGAAAACTTGCACAATTGGTGGCTGACTAAATACTCTTTTTCCCCACTGTAGACATGTCCGTTATTTTGCAGATGCATGGTCCGCAAAACGTCCCACACGAATTACATCCTTGTGTCATCAGTGTGACACGACCCGGCGCCTGGGAATCAGCGCTACAGTTAGTGCTGTTCCCAAGTGTCGGGTGCTGAATGCTGCACTCATCATGGTTCCTGCCAGTGCTGCGATCAGCACCAGCAGGGACAATGATGAGGGTAGTAGTGTCTGCTCTTGCAGTGTCCCTGTGTAAAAATAAGAATAAAGTAATAAAATCCTTATACCTATCCGGAGATGTTCGTCGCTGTAATCCTCTGACCGTTGAGTATATGGATTTTATTATTTTATTCTTATTTTTACATAGGGACATTGCCGGAACAGAATACTACTACCCTCATCATTGTCCCTGCTGGTGCTGATCGCAACATCGGAAGGGAACCATGATGAAGGCAGTGTTCAGCACTCGGTGCTTGGGAACAGTGCTAACTGTAGCACTGATTCCCAGGCGCTGGTCCGTGTGATCCTGATGCAGCACACGGGCGGTACACGGTTGCCATACGTGTGACACACACGGTCACACGGACACTGATATCTCCAGTACCGTTTTTTCCGGTACTGGAAATATACAGACATGTGAAACCGGCCTTACCTGCACTGATGATTATTCACTCACAAAACCTACTTGTCAGATTTATCTTCAGTGAGGGACCAAATGATAGCTGCTGTCTATAGAAGTCTATGGAGGGGGAAGGGACCAGATTGAGAGAGAAGCAAAGATATATACAGTTAGGGTACTGCAGTGTCCAGTGACTACATTCTGAAGGATGGAAAAACTGCTAACAAAATGTGGACTACAATGGCTCAAAATAATAGTGTATTTCCTCAAACACACAACTTCTATAACACATCACCTAAAAAGATAATTTTGCTTTAAAGGCTCATTCAGACGAGGGCGTTATATGGACACGTGCTGTCTGAGTAACACTCAGATAGCACACTGACCAATGTTATTCAGTCGTGCTGTTCAGATGACAGTTTTTTCACAAGGACCGAGTGTCCATGTGAATAGCGTTGTAGCGTGCACCTATTCTCCTCCGTATACTGGATGAGACTTGGCTATTCAAGTCTATGAGTGCACAAATAAATCCCATATGGAACATCCATACAGCATTAGATTTTACAAATACAGCGTCATTATTAACCTGGGAAACTGTATTTGATTATTGTACATTTTAAAATGTTAATGTATAAATACGGATGCCACACAGACACATGGAGGGCACACCGATGGAACATCAATAACAATACGGATGAAAATCAGATGATTCTTCATATTCTCGTCTGAGCCTGGCTTAGATACAACCTGTCCCGTCCAATAATACTGTTTGCCTACAGATATAGTGGTAATCTGCAGCTAAACAGCATTTACATCATAGCTGACTGCCTTACTGAAGCAGCGGCTGCAGGGAGAAACTTAAGTTATATCCTCCCTGCGGCCGCTCTCTTCTAGTCATTGTTGCAGTTTAGGGAGAGGTTACAATTACAACGCATCTGTAATCATTTCCTGGCTCGTTACTTGATAGTCAACACTGCAACGTGTGTGTGCAGTGTGTGTGCACAGAACAGTACGTCAATCAATATGTAATGGGCGTGACTACAGCTAACCGCATAGCGAGTGCTGACTGTAACCACTCCCTGCACTGGACTGTAACCACTCCCTGCACTGGGCTGATGACTGGAAGCGAGCAGCTGCAGGGAGGATATAAGATAATTATGTCCCTGGAGCTGCTGTTCCAATTAGGCATCCACACAGGATCTGCATGCTGTTCACCTGCAGATTATCACTATATCTGCAGGTAAATAGTGTTTTTTTTTAGGTAAAGTAAACACTGAAATGATGCAAGGAAAAGTCAATTGATTATTGTGGCCAAAGGAACAGATTGAATTGAGAATATGCGTCTGGGCTGTTGCAAAAGAAATGTATTCTAGTCTCCCTCTAGCCAGAGGAAAAGTATAATAGAAACACGTCACCACTTCTGCATTTATCACCCACTCCTGGTTTTGGCTTACAAATACTGATGTAAAATACTGAACGTGTGAACGTGACCTTACAAAAAAAAAAAGACAGGAAACACACAAGACAGTCCCTCTGAAACGCTGATTACAGTCTTTGAGATTTGAAACACAACGTATATGAGAAAGTTAATTTTCAGTTTATATTATGACCTCTTCTAATGTATTAAAGGCGTTGTTACATTTTTTATAAAATGCTGAAAATGAGTTTTAAAAAAAGTAGTACTCAACTCCTAAATACCTCTCCATGACATTTCCGCTGTGATGCTGTTTGGTTTCTCACCAGTCTCTGCTTCTGGCTGCGGCAATGATGTTCTATCAGTGACATGTGACTGCTGCGGTTAATCACTGGCTGCAGTGGTGATCCACTAGAGCCAGTGATTGGCTGCAGTAGTTTCATGTCCCTGTATTGGGACATCATTGCTGCAACAGAAAGCAGAGACCAGCAGTGGACCAAACAGCATTGAAAAGGAAACAGAAAGGGATCGATGATGCAAGTATTGTTGTTTTTTCACAGTATTTTCAAAAAAATACCTCCACCCAGACAACCCCTTTACCTATATGAAATAATGGTATACGTATTGTGTGATAAAATACTACACTTCTCCCCATTGCACAAAGTGAGTGTGCTTATCGTTTACTTTTTTACCGTCTTTGTGCTTTGCCTCATGTTAACAAGAGCTGCTTTGATGTTCCAGGTTAATGGATTTCAAGTCGAGCTTCCATATTATCTGCCATCGGGTGAGCTGGAAATGTATCGTAACAAAAATGGAACAGTAATAGAGTCTGAAGGACTGGTTAGAATACAGTATTCAGACCAAGGTCTGCTTCACATCACTCTCTCCACATTTTACTACAACTGCACCGGAGGACTATGTGGTTACTTCAACGGAAATAGCGAAGATGAATTCTGCTTCCCAAATGGTAAATGTACAGACAACGTGGCCGTCTTCTTAGAAAGCTGGACCACATTTGATGAGATTTGCAATGGAGAATGTGGAGATCTGCTGAAGGCTTGCAACAATGATTCGGAACTGCTCAAGTATTACAAAAGCCGATCCAAGTGCGGAATAATTAATGATCCCAGCAATAGCTCTTTTCTGGACTGCCATGCTGTGGTTAATGTATCGGCTTACTATAGGACCTGCTTATTTCGTTTGTGCCAAAGTGGAGGGAACCAAACAGAACTTTGTGACTCAGTCAGCCGTTATGCCATGGCTTGCCAAAATGCTGCAGTAGATGTTGGCCAGTGGAGGAGTAGAAATTTCTGCCGTAAGTCCATACATTTTACATTTTAATATTTTAGTTTAGATACATGTTTTTGAGCATTTGAGTGGAATTAACTTAAAGGGGAGTTCTTTAGTTAGAATTGCTTTAGTTAGTTTGACAGCATCAAAATAAGTAGTTTTCAATTGACTTGCTTTTTTCTATCTGTTGTCATTCTCCTGCTATGAGAGCTTATATCTTTTATACTGTACAGCTGGTTTCATGGAACTTGACCTCCAGACCCTGACTGAAAGTGGGCAGTGGTTACATTCCAGGAAAGAAGTTAACTCCTAGCATACCAGCCAGCTCTCTCCAGCTCATTGTATAGAAATACAGCATTTAGCTGCTCACCTCCCTCCCTCCCTCCTCTCTCTCTCATCTTCTGAAGAGATGCAGATACAATTCACCAGCTGGCAGCTTTCACAGCATGTCTAATCACAGCTCTCTGCTCTCACTGTCAGATTCTTCAAATGCTCTGTTATCTCTCTGTGTAAATGCTGAGATAAAAGTGCACACACTCCAGAAAAAAACACTGATATCTGAATGTGTTATAGCAGAACTTGTGCTAAGCTTTATAGTTTTACTAATACTACAGTTCCATAAACTAAAGCTGTCAATTAAAGGGAACCTGCCACCAGAAAAAAAGCTATTAACCTGCAGATATAGGCTTAATCTGCAGGTTAATAGTGTTACTAACGTGCCCGGGGCCTGCACACAGCCAAAAGCTGGGAGAGAAAATGAACTTTTTTCCTCTCGCAGCATTCAGCCGTGACTGACAGCCGGCCCCAATGCGGAGCCAGTGTTTTTCAAGGCCAGGGGCGCAGTTACAACCGTCGCTCTGTATCTCATAGCAATGACTGAACCAGTGCCGGCGCCACCCCCGTGACTGTAGCCAAATGCTGCCGAGGAGAATAAAGTTAATTTTCTCCCTGCAGCATTCCAGAAAATTCAGGTGCCGGGCAGGTTAGTAATGCTATTAACCTGTAGATTACCCCCATATCTGCAGGTTAATAGCATTTTTGCTGGTGACAATTTCACTTTAAGGAGGAGAGCCCGCCTAACTAGAAACCAGGAAATGAGGAATCTGTAAGGCTATTGCATTGCTCTGAGCTTCTCAGAAAGGCAATTTGAGAATACCCCTTTAAAGGGGTTGTCCAGTCAAAAGTGATAAGTCTGCAGTCACTCTGTGTGACTGCAGACTTATGAATCCCCCCAGTGCAAGCACTGTGTGCTGCGGGGATTCACTGGTATGAGACCCGTTAACGGAGGGTATGTATGTGTTATACATACCCCCGGCCAGTGGGCGTGGCCTCGCTCTACATACACTTGTATTGAGCGAGGACGCTCCTTCTAGTCGGACGCGCCCACTGGCCATCCACGTCACTAGATGGAGCATGGCCTCGCTCCATACAAGTGAATGGATAGAGGCAGCGGTGAATGGCCGGGGGTTTGTGTAACGTATACATAGCCTCCAGTCCCTGGTCTCATACCGGCGAATCCCTGCAGCACACAGTGCATGCACTGGGAGGATTCATAAGTCTGCAGTCACACAGAGTGACTGCAAACTTGACACTTTTGACCGAACAACCCCTTTAAGAATTCGGAACATCTTTGACAAGGAAAAAAAAAATTTCACATATGTTAGTGGTTACCTAAAATACCAATTGTCTTTATTTGAATAAGGTTCTTATTTAAATAGTTTTATTCGAAAAAGGAAAACAAATGAAAAATTGTAGTGTTCACACAGGTTTCTGGAGAAGACACACTGACACTGTCCTATTTTTTGTACAGTAGCTCAATTGTCATCTGTGCAGATTGGGACAGAGTCCGCAAAGGGTGAGGGATTACAGATGTATTGCACTGTTGGAGGCCTAAAAGAGGAAGGATAGTAACGCTATATACACAGATGAGGCCCTGTTTGAACCTCTCATGTCACTTCACGGGGAAGGGCAGCACTCCATCACTTCCTGATCATTTCTAACATTTCTGACAATTAACTTCAATTCATTGGAACTGACATACTGTAAAGCCCACTCCCGCTGTACTAGCAACACAGACAATGCAGGAGGGAAGTGTTCACCTCCGATTTGCCCACCTTGGGAATGTTTTAAAAATTGGCTACAATATTTAAAGGGATTGTCACCTACTTTATAAGTTAAAGTTAACGGACCTATAGTGGTGGGAGAAATAAGAAAACCTACTGTATACTCTCCTCCCAAACCTGCACAATTCCTCTGCACTTGGCACTGCAGCTAATCGGTGCCCACTGATCGCCTGAAGTCTTCACTTCTTGCCTGTACAGGAAGAAACATTTCTCTTCCTGTTCGGACAAAATATGAAAGCTGCTACCAATCAGTGGTCGCTGATTGGCAGCAGTGGTCACGTGACCAGATGTTGATGTCATTCAGTCTACATAGTCCCTTGTGCTGAGGAGCAGCAACGGCCCTGTAGGTGAGTACATATTAGTTTTCTATGTATTAACGCTTAAAATAGAGAACAAACATTAGTTTTCTTCTATAGGGTTCTATCTAATAGTTTTTAAATAAATTAAAAACAAGTACAAAATATATTCCCTTTCAGTTATCAAGCAACTTATGCATGATTAAATAGAAAATGATATGCTTACCTGTTTGATGCACACAGGTTGAATTCTGTCACATTACATTAATTTAAAATCTTAATGATTCTTTAGGGTTTTCCAATGAGTCCATAAAACATGTTGGCTGTCCATCATTTGTGGATACGTTTTACAGAATAAATAAAACAAACAAGCTGGCAATCCTGCCATCGATTATATAGCTGGGTCTTAAAGGAAATGTATCAGGACAAAATTATATATTGTTTAAATAAGTATTATGTAATAATTGGTATTAAAAAAATACAAATCTTAGTTTCACCCTGGTCACTGGAACTCATTTATACTTCCTAATATTTTCAGAAGTCTCATTATCATTACAGACAGTATTACATGTATACACAGAGGAGAACACAGGATCCACCAATCACAATAGCTGACCCTGCTCCTCCTCCCTTCACATTGACCTTTGCACACGCTCATTTGATGCTTCAATACAAACAATAGGGTCTGAGTGACTCTATTGCTGCTAATGTACTTGTACATTCTGAAAAAACGGGTAGTATGAGCCCCTAGAATAGCCCCAGTAGCCGGTGTGAAAACTACAAAATTTCAAATTATTCTTATTTTTATATTTCATATCAAAATCTGTATTTACATTACCAAAGATTTTTTAAAAATACATTTAGCACATAAACCTAATTTATACAGTAAATCATTTTTCTGATGATACATTCCCTTAAAGGCAGACAAATAAATTAATGGACCCTCACCAAACCAAATCAGATCTCCTGCACTGATGAAGCCAGCGTCGGACTGGAGTACCTTGGGCCCACCAGAACAAATTATTCTTCATTGAAATTCATTCTTGGGGCCCACTAAATAGAAAGAAATACAAGACCACCAATTGTGTGGTAAAACACGCTAATATCAGAGTATAATATAAGTAAGAACACTTCTTAATGTTATAGAAAGTACTGGCGCCCACATTTTGGTGTAAACTCAATGATAAATTTCCCCTGATGTGTATTAACCACTAAACCAGTGTTTTATAGCACCAGCGTAGTGGATGGGATTTTATGACATCTCATCCATACGCGTGAATTGACTGACGCTGCGGATTTGACATGAACAATGTCTCAATTTATGCTGTGGATATTCACTACTGATTTCATGCTTTGCAATACAAAGGATCAAGTAAGTGGTAAAGGTGCACCATTGTGTAGTAGTAAATGCAGCAATAACTTCACAATATCTGCACAATATTTGCATGGATATTTCCGCTGTTAATTTGCTGTGGGATTTTCATTGTAGAAATTCTGCAGCAAATACATTATGTGAAAGTACCCTCTAATAGTGGTGGGGGCCTTAAATCAGCTATGTATGACATTGAAGTGATATCAGATGAACTTTCCCTTATATCCCCACATACACTTTTTACGGAAATCTCTCTGCCACCTATAAGACCATAACTTTTTATGAAGTGCCTCATTTTGTTAGTGGTGGGGGGAGAAAACTTTTAGTCAGTCAGGGGTGATACAGGGAGAGTCGCTCAGTCAGTCAGTGGTGATACAAGGAGAGAGACTCAGTTAGTCAGGGGTGATACAGGGAGAGGGGCTCAGTCAGCCAGGGGTGATACGGTGAAAGGGGGCTCAGTCAGTCAGGGGTGATACAGGGAGAGGGGCTCAGTCAGTCAGGGGTGATATGGGGAGAGGGGGCTCAGTCAGTCATGGGTGATACAGGGAGAGGGGGCTCAGTCAGTCAGGGATGATACAGGGAGAAGGGCTCAGTCAGTCAGGGGTGATACAGGGAGAGGGGGCTCAGTCAGTCAGGGGTGATATGGGGAGATGAAGCTCAGTCAGTCAGGAGTGATATGGGAAGAGGGGGCTCAGTCAGTCAGGGTGATGCAAGGAGAGGGGTCTCAGTCAGTCAGGGGTGATACAGGTAAAGGGGTTCAGTCAGTCATGTGTGATACAGGGAGAGGGGGTTCAGTCAGTCATGTGTGATACAGGGAGCGGGGGCTCAGTCAGTCAGGGGTGATACAGGGAGAGGGTTTTAGTCTGTCAGGGGCCATACGGGGAGAGGGGGCTCAGTCAATCAGGGGTTATATGAGGAGAGGGAGCTCAGTCAGTCGGGGGTTATACAGGGAGAGGGGCTCGGTCAGTCAAAAGTGATACAGGGCGAGGGGTCTCAGTCAGTCAGGGGTGATACGGGGTAGAGGGGGCTCAGTCAGTTGGAGGTTATACAGGGAGAGGGGCTCAGTCAGTCAAGGGTGATATGGGGAGAAAGGGCTCAGTCCGTCAGGGATGATCCGGGGGAGAAGGGGCTCAGTCAGTCGAGGGTTATACAGGGAGAGTGGCTCAGTCAGTCAAGGGTGATATGGGGAGAGGGGGCTCAGTCAGTCAGGAGTGATATAGGGAGAGGAGCTCAGTCAGTCAGGGGTGATACAGGTAGAGGGGCTCAGTCAGTCAGGGGTGATACAGGGAGAGGGGGTTCAGTCAGTCATGTGTGATACAGGGAAAGGGGGCTCAGTCAGTCAGAGGTGATACAGGGAGAGGGTTTTAGTCTGTCAGGGGCCATACGGGGAGAGGGGGCTCAGTCAGTCAGGGGTTATACGGGGAGAGGGAGCTCAGTCAGTCGGGGGTTATACAGGGAGAGGGGCTCGGTCAGTCAAAAGTGATACAGGGCGAGGGGTCTCAGTCAGTCAGGGGTGATACGGGGGAGAGGGGGCTCAGTCAGTTGGAGGTTATACAGGGAGAGGGGCTCAGTCAGTCAAGGGTGATATGGGGAGAAAGGGCTCAGTCCGTCAGGGATGACCCGGGGGAGAGGGGGCTCAGTCAGTCGAGGGTTATACAGGGAGAGTGGCTCAGTCAGTCAAGGGTGATATGGGGAGAGGGGGCTCAGTCAGTCAGGAGTGATACAGGGAGAGGAGCCCAGTCAGTCATGGGTGATACAGGTAGAGGGGCTCAGTCAGTCAGGAGTGATACAGGAAGAGGGGGCGCAGTCAGTCAGGGGTTGTACAGGGAGAGGGGCTCAGTCAGTGAGGGGTGATTCAGGGAGAGAGTCCCCTTCAGTCAGGGGTGATACAGGGACAGGGGCTCAGTGAGTCCAGGGTGATACAGTGAGAGGGGGCACAGTCAGTCAGAGGTGATACAGAAAGAGGGACCCCATCAGTCAGGGGTGATACATGGAGAGGGGGTGCAGTCTGTCAGGGGTGATACAGGAAGAGGGGGTTCAGTCAGTCAGGGGTGATACAGGGAGAGGGGCTCAGTAAGGCCGGGGTGATACAGAAAGAGGGGGCACAGCCAGTCAGGGGTGATACAGGAAAAGGGGGAACAGTCAGGGGTGATACAGGGAGAGGGGGCGCAGTTAGTCAGGGGTGATACAGGGAGAGGGGACTCAGTCAGTCAGGCGTGATACAGGGAGAGGGGGCTCAGTAAGTCAGGAGTGATACAGGTTGAGGGGGTGCAGTCCACCTAGGGTGATACAGGGGGAGGGGTCGCAGTCCATCTGGGGTGATACAGGGGCAGGGGTCGCAGTCAGTCAGGGGTGATACAGGTGGAAGGGGCGTAGTCTGTTAGGGGTGATACAGGGGGAGGGGGTGCAGTCAGACAGGGGTTATACAGGGAGAGGAGGCGCCTAGTCAGTCAGGGTTGATACAGGTAGAGGGGGTGCAGTCAGTCAGGGGTGATACAGGGAGAGGGGACGCATTCATGGGTGATAAAGGGAGAGTGGGCTCAGTCAGGGTGATACAGGGGAGGGGCTCAGTCAGGAGTGATACAGGAGGAAGGGGTTCAGTCCATCTGGGGCAATACAGGGAGAGGGGTCACAGTCCATCTGCAGTAATACAGGGGGAGGGAGCCCAGTCCATTAGGGGTAATACAGGGGCAATGGGCTAAGTCAGTCAGGAGTTAAACAGGTTGAGGGGCTGCAGTTGATCTGGGGTGATACAAGTGGAGGGGGCGCAGTCGATCTGGGGTTATACAGGTGGAGGAGGCGCAGTCTATCTAGGGTGACACAGGGGGAGGGGGTGCGGTCAGTCATGAGTGATACAGGAGGAGGGGTCGCAGTCTGTTAGGGGTTATACATGAGGAGGGGGCATGGTCAGACAGGTGGTACAGGGCGAGGGGGCACAGTCAGGCAGGGGTGATATAGAGAGAGGGAGAACAATACATCTAGGGTCATACAGCGGGAGGGGCATCATCAGTCAGGGGTGAAAGGAGAAATGAAGGAATGCGGCCTTCATTCATCCCTAAGTGACTGAGCCCCCTCCCCCTCTTTCACCCTTGACTAAAGCCCTTTCTCCCGTATCACCCTTGACTAAAGGCCCCTCATTTACACTTACCCAGTGTTAGGCTGACAAGGGGGTTCTCCATTAGACAGCTCCCTGCTACATCACCAATGACTATCTCCCTTTGCTCCTTACACTGCACCTGCGATGGTACGGGGGAGGGGAATGCTCGCTTTATGAATCACAGCACATCACATTACTGCAGCTGTGCTGTAGAGCCAGAGAAAAGAAGACACAACAAGACTAACACTGATTGGCTGCGCTGCGGCTAATCAGTGTTAGCCTTATTAACAGCAGTTTGTTCAACGCAGGGAAGAGCGATTATAAAAATCCATCATGATGGAACAGTATTCTGTTCCTTACAACTAGTGAGCAGCAATCTGTAGCAAACGATTGTCAGCAGTGACGCGCACACTGCTTCCCTGGGTTGTTTAACACTGGGTTGAGAAGTGATGTACTGCTTGCCGCACCTCACACTGTTAGACAACCTGGGAGAGCAATGCGCGTGTCACTGCTGGCACGATCATCTGCTGCAGACTGCACTCTTTGGTCATGATGGATTTTTATGTCACCGCTTCTCCTAGAATTAGACAACCTCGGAGAGCAGTGCACGGATCACTGACATACATGTGACTTATCTTCGGTCCTAGCAGGTGCCAATGCCTGGGTACACTGGAGAATCCTCTGATCCTTCAGTGGGCCAGTGCGACCCTGGATGAAGGACAAACACCCCAATACACATGTCTGCAAATGGAGTTTCTGGTTTGGTTTCTTATCCTAAGCCATGTGGCAAGTCCCTTTTAAAGGGTCGATATTGACTTTTAGGATTGCTACTTCCAATAGTTGGCACTAGAGTTACAGTCCTCTCCGAAGAGGCTATTTTCATATTTAAATTCCCAGGGGACCATAGCATGACCTATAAGTTTCCCTATGCCACGTGGTGGTCTCCACAAAGAGAAACTTTACCCATTAGCCTGCCATTCTAAGGCCTCTCACTCAGCTAAATTGGTTATCCTGATTTTCTCCTGATTTGCACTAATGAAGGGCCACATCCCAAAACATGTGTCTGCAAATGGAGTTTTTAGTTTGGCTTCTTACTTACTGTAACAAGGCTCTTCAAAAGCTTGATGTTGACTTCTAGGATTGCTACATCCAGTAGGTGTCAATAGAATTCTAGTCCTCTTCTTCTTTGCTGAGGATATTTGCACACTTGCAAAAATTTAATTGTCTACAGTATGTCATTGCAACAAACTTAGTATTATTTATTTGTTTATTTATTTTACTCACTTATATAGCGCCATTAATTCCACAGCGCTTCACAGACAATATTGGTGAATATTTGTGAATATAAGAAATTTCATAATATACCTTATCATAGAAAGCCACTTCTTCCCCTCCCTGCCTTCTGAACTCATCATTCCTTCATAAAAACTTGGTGAATGCACAACGCAATGTCAGCTCACGGAGGAGTTAGAATAATGCTGTCTATGGAAAGGGGTAGAGGGAGAGTGAAAGAGAGAGATACTGACACACACATGCCCTGCTGCTGTTTTTATCACTCCTAGTGATGGATGCACAGGTACACTACTCAGTACTGCAAGAGAGCAGGAATCTCTTATGTTGATGAGTGCAGTTAATGGGAGAAATCATAGCAGCGGCTCTCAACATAATAATTGAAAAACCTACCCTGTTTTTCAGGGGGGGGGGGTTGCTGCATTTTTTTGCAAATTAAAAGCTGCAAAAGCTATGAGATTTCAGAAATCTTATGCACACAATTGCCTTTTTTTCCCGACTGAATTGGAAATCTATTTGTGGCACTGAGTCACTTCTCACAGACAAGCCGTGAGTCAAGATAGTCAAGGAGTCTGAGGTCAAAAGCCAGGAGGGTACGTCATAAACAAAGGAAAGAGACAAAGTAGTAGTCAGGTAACAGTCCGAGGTTAAAATACCAGGAAGATAGCGGATCAGAATAAAAGGGTTAAATAGACAGATGGCCAGGAAGAGGTCCAAGGTCAGGCAATGAAAGATCAACAAACAGAACGCAAGGCTCAGAAAGACAAACCACACAAAAGCTGAATGTACATCTGTCAGAGGTGTGGGACTAACATGTTGCCCAGTTAAGTAGCTGAGTAATCACCTGGGACAATGAACACCTGGAGACAGCCTGCACCTCTCAGTCTCAGATTGGACGGCCAGACTGCCAATGAAAACATTGACGGCTCAGCACGCCCCTGCAGCAGACTGGACACTGAGCTGTCAATCAAAGTATTGACAGCTTTAGCACACCCCTGTACCACATTGGACAGCTGATCCATCAGTAACTGCATCCCAGACACACTAAGGGGTGGAATTGTGACACTATTCTTTCAACATTTTTGCTGCATTTTTTTACCATAGAAAGCAACGAGGAAGTGTAAAAACGCTCCAAAAAACTCAACCATGTGTATTTTGCTGTGTTTTTGGTGAATAAAACTAACTTTATTAAACATGTACTGTAGACAAATGACACATAGAATCCGCAGCAAAAAACACAACAAATAAAGCATCAAAACCTGCTTTTTTGTAAGCAGTTTCCTAATGCCAAGAGAGCAGGTTTTGACAGCAAAAAAAAAAACGCTACAAAAATAACGCAACATGTGAACATAGCCTTACAGGGTACAAACCAATTGGTGCGCAGAATGTGATATTTATTATACAAATATTTTGCTATGACTATAAGTAAAAGATGCTCTTATATTCTTTAAGGAATTATTGTAGAATAGTCACTGTTACTTTGGAGCGATATATTATTCTTAATTTAATGTATTTCAATGTTTCAGCTCTCATGTGCCCTGAAAACAGTCATTTTGAAGAATGCATTACCTGTTCAGAAACTTGTGAAACATTGGCCACAGGCCCAGTCTGTTCTGATAGCTGCACAGAAGGATGCCAGTGTGATGAAGGATTTGCTTTGCAGGGTACTCGGTGCGTCCCAAGAAGTGAATGTGGCTGTAACTTTGATGGCCACCAGGTTTCCACTAATGAGACTTTCTGGATTGACCTAGATTGTAAATCCCTTTGTTACTGTAATGGGTCAGACAACAGTGTGTACTGTGAGAGTATGCCATGTAGGGATGAAGAGTACTGTATGGAAGACAATGGACTCTTTTATTGCCAGCCACGTACAGATGCATCATGCATCGTCTCAGGATATGGACATTACCTTACATTCGATGGACTTCCATTTGATTTCCAGAGCAGCTGCTCTCTAATTCTTTGCACTACAGTTACTAATTCTAAAGCAGACACTGTCCCAAGATTTACAGTTACTGCTAAGAACGAGGACAGAGATGCTTCTCTAGCACTATGGGTGAAGCAAGTGGAGGTAGAAGTTTACAATTTCAATATTGTCATCTATCGTGCATACAAACACACCGTCCTGGTAAGTGAACTTTATGTTTTAAGAACTTTAAGAACACTATAATCAACTGAGAAAAAGTTTAAGAACCTTGTAATTGCATTGCATTACTTATCGTGTGCTCATCCAGTTATAGATCAGCTTGCCTGAACTCATAAACCATCATCCATAGCATTAAAAGCCACTGGCAGGTAAAGCGTATAAATAATATTTACTAACTAGTGAGAAATGACACCAGTCAATGGGTGGGATATATTAAAGGGGTTGTCCACTACTAGGACAACCCCTTCTCACTCTGAATGAGGATCTTGGAGATGGGAATACCCCTTTAAATCTATTATACTTCCATATTCAAGGGAAGGAAACACCCCCCACACACACACTTTAAGATAATGACAATTTCCTCATTGTAATTGTATATTTTCCAAGAAAGCCATCCAGCCCCCTAAGTTTTGTCAATTAATTTATCAATCACAACATGGTCCACATCTATGATGACAAAAAACTCTTTTAAACTAGATTTAGAGCATGGTCCCTTTTAGTTCTTATAGACATAGTTGTAAAAAAAAGATCAATAGAAAGATCTCTGTACTGTCCAATAATATAGATGGACATGGTAATTAGATTTGCTTTTATGGATTTTTAAACTTTTCTTTAAAGGGGATGTACAGGCTTAAAATATTGATGATCTATGCTTAGGATAGGTCACCAATATCAGATAGGTGGAGATCCGACACCAGCACCCCAACCTGATCAGCTGTTTTCAGCTCCAATAGTCGGATGTAAACTGTAAATGAAGCCAGAACAAAACAGCTCCATTTACTGTGCACTGGTGTTTGCTGAGAACATTTATCATAAGTCTGAACAACCCGTTTAATGGTTTTAAATTTGTTTGTATTATAAAATTGAACAAAGTTGACATTATTGGATTTGTAACTTTGGTTTTGTGAGTTATTAACCTTCCTTTCCAACATGACTACACTGAACTATATATGTGCCCTTTCCTTGGCAGGTAAATAATGAAAGACTGTATTTGCCTCTGAAGTTAAGTCATGGAAAAGTTAATATTTTTGCCTTTGGTTTCCATATTGTTATTGAAACTGAGTTTGGATTAAAAGTTGTATATGACTGGAAGACGTTCCTCTCTGTGACAATTCCACGTTACATGCAAAACAGCACGTATGGCCTCTGTGGAAGGTACAATGGTAATATGGAAGATGACCTGCAGACTTCTAGTGGCTTCATAAGTATGAATGTCAATGAGTTTGGCCACAGTTGGGTGAAAAGAGATACCTTTTGCCAAGTTGGCTGTGGTGACAGATGTCCTACCTGCACAAAGGTGGATGGATTTTGGAAAGCCCAACAGCTTTGCAGCTTTATTCCCAACAGAAATGGGGTATTTGCCAAGTGCCATAGCAAAGTAAATCCCAGATTTTTCTTCAAAAATTGCTTATTTGACTCATGCATTGATGGAGGTGCTGTGGAAACTGCTTGTAGCTGGCTACAGAACTACGCAAGTACATGCCAAACACAAGGAATTGCTGTCACTGGTTGGAGGAACCATACATCTTGTTGTAAGTGAGATCACCCCTGGGGTCTTATGTATTAGTCCAAAAAGTAAAATGGCGGAGAGCAGTGTGAGCAGTCTCCTCTTAACTCAGCACCCCTGATATCTCCACTATTAGATCAGATAGATAGGGTAGACAGCAGTGTGAGCAGCCTCTACTTACCTCAGCATCCCAGGTATCTCCAGTATTAGATCAGATTGACATGATGGACATCAGTGTGAGCAGTCTCTTCTTACCTCAGCACCCCTAGTATCTCCAGTATTCAATTAGATAAACAGGGTAGACAGCAGTGTTAGCAGCCTCTTCCTGCCTCAGCATCCCAGGTATCTCCAGTATTAGATTGGATTGACAAGGTGGACAGCAGTGTGAGTGGTCTCTTCTTACCTCAGCATCCCAGGTATCTCCAGTATTAGATAGGATTGACATGATGGACAGCAGTGTGAGCCGCCTCTTCTTACCTCAGCACCACTGGTATCTCCAGTATTTGATTAGATAAACAGGATAGACAGCAGTGTGAGCAGCCTCTTCCTGCCTCAGCATCCCAGGTATCTCCAGTATTAGATTGGATTGACAAGGTGGACAGCAGTGTGAGTGGTCTCTTCTTACCTCAGCATCCCAGGTATCTCCAGTATTTAATAGGATTGACATGATGGACAGCAGTGTGAGCAGCCTCTTCTTACCTCAGCACCCCTGGTATCTCCAGTATTACATCTATATATCCACTGGGTGCACATCTTCCTAGACATGAGGGGGCAGGGACAGAGCTTCCTACAGCACGTGCTCACATACACCTGTCCTATTAAATGGGCTTTCAAATACATAGACAACCCCTTGTTAAATTAAACTGTGATCCATTTCAAGTAAGGGTGCTTTATGTAAAGACACCCATTCAGTGGCTCCATCAGGGCTTTTGTCCAAACCCCCTGTAAAACTGTATTCGAACATATGTGGCTACGGGGCCATAGACTATAATGCTGCCGACAAAGTGAACGTGCGCTCTGCCATGCATCATTTTTGGGCATATACACTTACTGTAGGCGGACACCCAGACACAGTCTGCTAGTCTATAATTGCACATAGGGCACTGTTTCAGTTAAGAAGGTTTTGTCCATGTAGTGGACAATCCCTTTAAAATTCTAAGACAGGTTTATATCAGTGTAAACAAACATTGTCCATCTTAATGTACTAGAGTGATTACCTCCTTACACAAAACAAGTATGATTGGCTAATTAAAGGTATTTAGGAATTTATTTCTAATGACATTTTACGTTTTTTTTTCTATTTCTGTACAATCCCTTTAAGAATTAGAAATATGGCAGTGTACACAGAACAAGTTAGCAAGTGAACCTCTGAGAGTGCTCATGAATTGTACCTGAGATTAATAAAATGGTTAGTGTCCAACCTACGGCATACAAGCTGTTGTAAAGCTACAACTCTTAGTTTGGGATTGGCATCAGATGGGCATCAACCACCTCCGGGGAGCCAATAGATTAAGACCACTGCTTTATAGCATACAGATTCCTCTGTGGTAGACGTAACTGGGCAGAGAAGAGTGAGATTGTCTTTTTCTCCTAACATATGCATCTTGTAACTTGTCTATCTTACTGCAGTTGTGACGTGCCCTGCGTACAGTCACTATGAGAGTTGTGTTAGTGTGTGCCAACCTCGCTGTGCCGCTATTCGACTGAAAAGTGACTGCAATCATTACTGTGTGGAGGGTTGTCAGTGTGATCCTGGGTATGTCCTCAATGGAAAAAGCTGTATCCTCCCTCATAACTGCGGCTGTTATGCTGATGGCAAATACTATGAGGTAAGAGTCTATATTTCTTTATTAAATTTATAAAATAAAAACTGAAACTTTATTAAAGGGAATATGTCAGTAGGATCGTCCCTCCTTAGCCGTCTATAAGGGCATATAGGTCATAGGAAGCTGAATAAAATGATACCTTGATATCTGCCATCCGATGTCTTATTCCAGAGAAATCCACATTTTTCGTAATATGCTGGTAAGATCTATGGGCTGGACATAGATCTCCCCAAGAATCTGCCTCCAGAGCTTATTGTAAATGAAAGGGGTGTTACCAGTGTGATGTGTAATGGCCGCTCTCTGCTCTCCTGATCTCATTGCAGAGCTGTGTGTGGTTATACCTGACACAGGACAGCATTAAAGGGGTTGTCCAACCTTAGGCTAGAAGTCTGCAGTCACTGTATGTGACTGCAGTCTTGTGAATCCGCAATGCTCGCTGTGATGATTCTCCATGCGGTCACATGCCGACTAGATGGGTGCGGCCTCGCTCAAAGCAAGTATATTGAACGGGGCTGGACATGTCTAGTCAGCATATATATGCAAATCACATACTTGCAGTCACATGACCGCCCACTCTCAGCACTGGAGAATCCTTACAGTGTGCACGATGTGAGGATTCACAAGACTGCAGTCACATACAGTGACTGCAGACTTGTAGCCTATGGCCGGACAATCCAATTTAACACATCTGCAGGTTCCTTTCAGCGCTTCAGCTTTCATCTCACAGACAGCCAGTGTTGCAATACAGCAGAGCTGTGAGAGCTGCAGCTGCTATTGTGTTTGTAAGGAGCCAAAGTTCAGTTGTACTGTTGTGTGTTAGTTACATGTCTCACACTGGTAACATCTCGTTTCCTTTACAATAATCTCTGGAGGCAGATTCTCAGGGAGATCTATGTCCGGCCCATGGCCTGGAACAGCTCATTTACATATAAGAAAAACATTGATTTCTATGGAATGAGACATCGGATCACAGATATCAAGGTATCATTTGATTCCGCTTCCTATGACCTGTGTGCCCCAGGCTAAGGCGGAACAAACCTACTAACAGATTTAGAAATCAATTTCGCCAATGGTTTACAGCATTCAAAATATTTGCCGGTGCTTACAGTAATATTTATACATATTTTACAAGTACCCACTTGCCAGTAATCCCGTATTTATCAGGAATTTTGAGATATAATCTTGCCAGTTTGGGGTGTCCTAGACTGAAAAGGAAGCGGTGTGTAAATTCTTGAAATGATGGGTTTGACAGGGTTATTTCTGGGCTGGGGATAGGACATAAAGGCTCTACTACCCCAACAGAAATGTTGGTAAGCATGCAACCAAGGGTTGTTTATAAAGAATGCATGAAATGCACGGTCATTTTTACAGGAGTTTTAAAATGCTGAAATATTTGTGTGTAAAGAAGGTCTAAAACCTTACCTTAGCCAGGACCCCATTGTGCCCAATAGGTATCCATAAATGTAAATTAAAATCTGCAGAGGCCTCAGCACAGCTAAGGTGAGGCTACACTGCAATGGAAAGCTGCGCGGACATCCAGATTTACTGCAGATTGCCTCCGTTTTCAGACTAATAGCTGTACAGCTTTGTGGGTAAAGCTGATATTCCTTGCAAAACCGGGATTCCATTAACCATTTTGAAAACAACAGTAATTTGTAATAAAATATTGCAGTGGCTGACTACATCTGGAATCATTCACCTAATGAACATCATTTTTGATCAGTGCTGTAAGTTTAGAAATCATATGGGTACATTTTGGGAGATAAATAGTTTTGTTCTTATTTTTTAGCCTAAGCAATTATTCTGGAATAGTGACTGTACTAGACGCTGCCGCTGCTTTGGGAGGAATCTCATCCAGTGCGATCCAAGACACTGCAAGTCAGATGAAGAATGTGCCCTAAGGAATGGAGTCCGAGGCTGTTTTAGCAAGAAAAGCTCTTACTGCATTGCTGCAGGAGGTGGCGTCTTCAGGACCTTTGATGGGGCTTTTCTCCGTTTTCCGGCAAATTGTGCATTTGTACTGTCTACTATTTGTCAAAAGCTCCCTGATATCTCCTTCCAGTTGATTATTAATTTTGACAAATGGTCTTCACCGAACTTGACTGTCATATCTCCAGTTTATTTTTACATTAACGAAGAGCAAATCCTCATTAATGATCGCAATACTGTTAAGGTAATGGGTTTTACCATTCATTACAAATGTTTTGTTATTAATTCTTGAATTCTACCTTATTTAACCAGGTTGCATAATAGATATATTTGGCGTTACTCGTTCATATTATTCATGCTAATGTATATGCTTCCGACTGCCGGGACCCCATCAAAAGGATGAACTTCTTCAGCAGCAATGCGCGGAAAGTCAGCATAGCCATAATGATTTGATAGAGCTGTGTTGATGGTCAATGCACAGCAGTTGTACTAGAGCACCACCATGCAAGAAAAAAGCTGTCTATTTGGAGGTCTGCCCCCAAATTATAATTATACTGCATATCCTAACTTTTTTAATTGAAAGAGACTCTCCATGAATGTAATAAAATGGCCCCATGATGTAGTTCAAATAGCAGCCCATCCTAGTAACGTGTCAGTATGGATTGCAGTCTGAAAAAACACAACTCCCGAGACCTGTGTCTCAACTGACTGGAGCTGTATCGTAAGTACACATACAGGATCTACTAGAGAAGTGTGTGACAGGAGAAGAAATAAATCTAATCCTTGGCTGAGTGAGGACTGAAGAGTGAGGCTTGAGAAAAAAAATCCAATGTTCACCTTTCAGCAGGACAACAATCCCAAACATACTGCCAGAGCTACAATGTAATGGTTTAGATCAAAGCATGTTCATGTGTGTGAATGGCCCAGTCACAGTCCAGACCTAAATCCCATTGAGAATCTGAGGCAAGACTTGAAAATTTCTGTTTACAGACACCTCTATCCAATCTCACTAAGCTGGAGATTATTTGCAAAGAAGAATAGGCAAAAATGTCACCGCTAGATGTACAAAGCTGGTAGAGACAAACCCCAAAAGACTTGCAGCAGTAATTGCAGCAGAAGGTGGTCCTTCAAAGTATTGACTCAGGGGAGCTGAATACAAATTCACGTCACACTTTTCAGTTTTATATTTTTTAAATATTTAGAAATCCATGTATTATTTCCTTTACACTACACAAATACTTGTTCTTTGTGTTGGTATATCACATAAAATCCCAATAAAATACATTTAAGTTCGTGAGTGTAATGTGGAAAAGTTCACAGGGTATGAATACTTTTGTAAGGCACTGTACATGTTTTCATATGATTGGTTCAATGGCTTTTAAATCGCAGTCCCATGAGTCTTTGTGATAAACTTTGACTAAGGGCATTTTGTGACAGCTTTTTCACACCATGTGGGATACAGTCTTTTTAATGGATAATAATTAAATATGGACACATTTTTAATTTAGTGGATGTGCCATGAATTCTTTTTTTTTCAATGACTGTCCATGTGTCACGGGTGTGTCAGTAGTGACAGACAGTCACCCTGTAGTTGGTTGCAGAAGATCTCTTTGTTTGGCATTACAGACAACTTCTTAGAAGCTGTATCTCTAGGACCCAGCGGCTACTTTCCTCTGACTAATTAACACCCTGGCCTGCGTGTATAAATACCTGCTGTGTGCAAGAGGGAGGTGCCGGCGATATTCATTACTCCTTGTGAAGGCTTGAGCAAGAGCAGTACTTCTTCCTCTCTGGTGCTAGAGGATGTGTGCGTATTTGTCTGGAGTCGACTAAAGCTAAGCGATTTTCCCTTGTTTGTCCCCCTTGTTGTCTTTAGTGTTCAGTGTGGATCGACTAGCGCTCATCCCCTCCCTTCCCTAGCCTGAGCCTAATGCCAGGGAAAGACAGGGGGCGAGGTACGCGTTCGGCGATTGGTGAAGAACCAATATAGGGATATTAGTGGAGACAGGGTGACACTAGATCAGCCTAGGAGCTCTCCACTCCCCCCTTTCCCTAGAGTTTGGGCTCCATTTACCTCTTTCCTTTGTGTTGCAATTAGTCTTTCCCACACCTTGCATGACACCATGTAATACATGGATGACATGGAGGGGTTGAATCTAAAACGGATGACTTATGTTCAGTATTGGATACAAGAAATTATTTGCGCCTACTCTCTTGAATTGGAGCTGATCTCCTGTACCTCCTAATAATGGATGATCAATTGGGTTGTTGGGTTTTAGACTATTCTCAAAAGGATAGGTCATCAATACTTGCTGCCCAGACATTAAGTAGAAGCTGCTCTTCGTACTGGCTTATAGAAAGAGTTATTGTCACCTAAGAACAAATGAGATTATGCCACATTCATGACTAGAATATAATTCAGTTACAAGAAACCAAAAAATTGACTGCTGCATAAAAGCCAAATTACAAAATGCTAATGGAATACAGAATCATTTTCTAAGAAATATTAATGAGATTTTTCTGATGATAGTAAGGATTATTAACAGCATAAACCAAGATAAATGAGATTTTGAACAATTGAACTATATAGTCATTATTTCAGCATCTCTACTGGATTCTGACCTAACAAGAATTGTGGTGGAGAAGAAAAGCTTGGGGTCCTGGAGGAAAGGCTTTTCTACCCTATTAAATGACACAGATTCTAATCACAAAGGATAAGTGTCAGAATATTGAATAGGCAATAAGAAAAGTAAAAATCCTGTGGCTCTTTTGAAATCCAAATGCTAAACCCATAGAAGATCCGTAGCAAGGCCTGTATACTGGAATCCACAGACAATCCGCTGCCAACTTCAAAGAATAGAGTGGATAAACACTATACTATCCCATTGTTTAAATTTGGAAGACTCTCCACAAAGATCTCTCAAGGATATTATTGTTTTCTCCTGTTCTCACAGGCACTCACTAAGGCGCTTTCATTCATAAAGAGAGCTTGTCACTTGCATGAAAAAATTTATTTAAATACCTTCTAAAAATCCCCAAATTCACCTGATTCTGACGCTCTTTTCCATTTTACACTGAGTTGCTCCATTGCAGAAACATTCACATTTCTTGCTTTTTGAGTGCAATATGTGAAATCTCTGCTTTGCAGTCCAACTGGGCGTTTCTTCGAGGTTTTCTCATGGGGCGTGCCCTTTCAGCCCTCTCTCTCTCAAACACTGCCAATCACAGTTTGGTAGTGTATGAGACTGATAGACTGTTAAATAAGCTGCTGAGCTGAGATTGGCAGGGTCTGGGTGGGAGGAGTGGGGTGGAAATGCACCGCCTGTGAAAAAGTGCCCAGTTGGTCTGCAAAAAGAGATTTCATATGGTGCGCTCCAGAAGAAAGAAATGTGAATATCTTTGCAATGGAGTGACACAGAACAAAATGGAAAAGAGAGGCGGAATCAGGGGAGCATGGGGATTTTTACAGGGTATTTAATGCAGTTTTTTGAGCAAGTGATAAACCTTCTATAAATACATTTTAGTTATCTCTCTAGTTGGCCTTTCACATCATAAATATAGAATGTGCAAAAATCAGTGAGACAAATGACCCATAGCAGGCATTACTAAGACACGTAACACCTCTCCATGAAACTGGCCATGATTGGAGTACACTAACATGATTCCCAAATTGTATTGTGTGTGGTATAGGCAGAAGCCTTCTGCTCTAATACAAAAACTAGAAGGCTATTTGTAAACTTTGCCAACTGCTTGGCATTTGGGAGTTTGGTAGTACTGAGGCACATGAACTATTCACCTGTTAAAAGGTCATGCCCCTCTGCACCTATTTCTTGCTCATTCTATGCCCCGTTTATGCCTTGGTCCCTGCTTCCCAGTGATTTCTGGGAGGTTTTTGGTGATCTCACTGGCATCCAGGAAACAATACAATTCTTCTGGAAGTCTGAGAGGTTTCACTTTTATCCGAAATCCTAGATGTTTCAAGAAAGTTGGCAAGTACAGATGATCAAGATTTTGACATTCAAATTCACCAGCTACGTCAAACTTTTAAACAAAATTTGATTCACAGCTATTCGATTTACTGCGATATGCAAGTACTCCAAAGCCTCCAATTGCCCTGAAAGCACACATGTAACACTCTGAGCTCTCATAGGACTGTATGAAACTCTTTCATTAGTGTTGATCGAGTATGTACAATTAACCCTTTCCGGCAAGCACGCACGGGTGCTCACCGGTTATTTTGACGTGCTTGGCATTTCATTCACTGTCTCCGCACCTGCAAGTGTCACGGCTGTTAGACAGCTGTGACACATGCAGAGATTGCCTGTCAGACAGGCTATCTCTGCATGTGTCACAGCTGTCTAACAGCTGTGACACTTGCAGGCACGGCGCCAGTGAGTGAAATGCTGAGCACACCAAAATACTCGGTGAGCACCCGAGCGTGCACGCGGGAAGGGGTTAATGATACATACTCGATCAACACTAACTTTCATATATTAACATATTTTGGCTGCGAGTAAACAGGTGGTAACTGTGTTTCACTCCTGTCTTGTCACACACTATCTGTAATGTTTATTCAGTGTTTTATGGCTTTCTCTCCCTATCTCTATGGCCAAGCTATGAGCTGTGACAGCCTCTCACCATCCAGATTCATTACAAAATCTCTACTTCATTCCTTGCCTCTACTTCTATGTAGGCTATGATTGTTCCTCCTGATTGACTTTGCTAAACCATGTGATGTGATAGCTGCAAGGCATTATGGAGAAGCTTATATGGCCCCACTTGAAATAATATGAGATTTATCTGGCTCATACAATTGTCTTTTTTGTGTTAAATTTTAGTGGGTAATTTTTGGCAATTGGTGCAAATCTAATTACAAATTGAATTCACTGGGTTCAGAGATTTTCCAAAAATGTGACACTAATAAGAATCGCTCATCGGTATAGGCAAATATGGTAAGCTGAGTCATATAGGTACAGGGGGTGCAGAGACATCAGTATCACCAAGACTCTGGTGTCTTCCACAAAAAAAGACATCAGTAAAAAAATGAAAGCTGAAAGATGGAGTCCATTTACAAGTTTTGGATTGGAATTCAGACACTTCATTTTAGGCCTTTGCATACAAACACTACAGTATGAAACCCATGGACATGTACCGAAAGGAAATACCAAGACAGTAGATAAAGACTTTCTTCGCTCCTTTTCAAAGCAAAAACAATATGAAACAGTTTTCACATTTTTACTTCTGTCACATGTTCTCGTTGTGGATTGGTCTCGCTTTATGTGGCTGCATTCTGACATGATAGCATTACAAAATGTGTAATTTGAAAATTCATTGAATCTTTTTGGTATTATTATAGGTAAATGGAACACAAGTGACAGTCCCCTTTGTTACTGGACTGTCGACGAAGATATATAGCATGGAGGGATTCTTGGTAATTGACACAAGCCCTGACATTCAGATTCACTACAATGGATTTAACATCATTAAAATTACTATCAGTGAGAGACTTCAGAACAAAGTCTGTGGCCTATGTGGCAACTTTAATGGAGATTTAACTGATGATTATGTCACTTTAAGAGGAAAGCCTGTAGTAAGCAGCGTAGTGCTGGCACAGAGCTGGAAAACAAATGGCATGCAAAAAAGGTATATTTCTTCTTGTACTGTGCATGTACTTTGCACTGTGGTGGAGCTATGGGTGGTGTATATAATAGAAATGGAGATCATTTAGTTACTACTTTGAATTTCCCTTCTCCTGGCATTACAGACTGCACTATTTTCAATAGTATTGTAAAAATGGCCAAGGATTAAATCCATCTTCAGTAATCTCTGAAGCTGCAGGCAGCAGAAATATCACCATGTACTTTCATGGCTCTGTTAAGAGAAGTAAGGGAATTGCTAACCCAAGATAATACCACATCTACATCTCAGGTTACACAGGCCTAATGCTTGCCCTCCCTATGTGGTTCATTACTGAAGGGGGCACTAATGACTCTAGGCACGTGGAGCTAACATGGCCAAAACCACACCAGATGCCCAGACCAGCACATTGCTTACGGTGTTTATTAGATGTTAGATAGGCAACTGTCTGGCTATGTCTCTTTATGTCAAACTTTGGTGTCCTGATTTCACTTTCACAACACTGTGATAATCAAATTTACATATACAGTTGAAACCAGAAGTTTATATACACTATATAAAAAGACACATCTGCATGTTTTTATCAATATCTGACATGAAATCAGAATAAACCTTTCCCGTTTTAGGTCAATTAGGATTACCATAATTTTTAATATTTGCCAAATGCCAGAATAATGAGAGAGAATGTTTTAAGGCATTTCTATTACTTACTGCAAAGTCAAAAGTTTCCATACACTAAGGTTACTATGCCTTTAAACAATTCTGGACTGCCCATATGATGATGTCATGTGTTTGGAAGCTTCTTTTGGCAAAATCTGAGTTAATTAGAGACACACCTGTGGATGTGTTTTAATGCACACCTGAAACACACTGCTTCTTTGTGTAGCCTCATGGGAAAGTCTAACGAAATCAGACAAAATATCAGGAAGGGAAACCTACAGGCTTAAAAGTGGCGGCCCTCTATTTCGCCTTAGTTTGGTTTCCTGTCCTTGATGGAGGGAACCTATAGCAGGCTCTCTCATGGAAGGACTCCGTACGAAGCAGGATGTGGCAACGGCTGTCGAGCAGAGCCCCTATCTGGGATTGGCAGCTCCAGCGTCAGCTATGCGAGGGTACCCCTATCTGGGGAATGCCCAGTATCTTTTTTGCACCGGATAGCAGTGGGAGCTGCGCCCCTATCTGGGGTGGCAGCCCTATCATCTCTTGCTACAGTCAGGTCTGCGCCCCTACCTGGGGGGGCTCTCCCTGGGCTGATCCGGACTGCAGTGGGACTGCGCCCCTGTCTGGGGTTGCAGGCCCACCAACACTCTGAGGATGATGGCGGGGATGCGTGGGGTGCCATTTCCATCAACACCCGGCAAAGAATGGCGCTCTGGATGTTCTGGGGGGCTGTGCCCCTGTCTGGGGTGGCAGCCCCGTCAGTTCAGTGGTGGCTGTGCCCTGGGGAGACAGGCCTATCATCCCTCTGGAGAGAGACCCCTACTTGGAGCGGCGGCGGCTGGAGCGTCTCGGCGTTCTCGGTGCTCGCGCGGGCGCGCACTTCCAGCCTTCTCCTGTGAGTTGCGGCTCGATGACGTCACCGCACCCCTCGGTGGTCACGTGACCGGACCCGGAGGGATCCAGGCCTGTCATCAAAAGCAAATTAGTACCCTGGGATCTAAATTTAGTTCTAAAGGCACTAGCTAGCTCACCCTTTGAACCAATAGATTTAGCAACCCTTAAGTCCATCTCCCTTAAAACAGAACTTCTAATAGCTCTAACATCAGCTAGGAGGATCAGTGATATCCAGGCTCTGTCTTTGGCTTCACCTTTCACTCAGATCCTGGCTCAGCGTATCTCCCTAAAGTAGCTTCCCGTTTCCATAGACTCCAAGAAATAATTCTACCCTCTTTCTGCCCTAATCCGAGTAACCAAAAAGAGGCAGAATTTCATGCGTTAGACGTAAGGAGATGTGTGATTAGGTACCTCTCGGTCACCCAGGCTTTCAGGAGAGATAGTTCTTTGTTTATCTCCTACCAAGGGGTTAGAAAGGGGTTTAACGTTGCTAAATTCACCATAGCTAGGTGGATCAGGGAGGCTATTACTCTAGCTTATGCTTCCAGTGCTGAGGAAGTGCCACAGGGGTTTAAGGCTCACTCTACCCGGGCAGTGGCGACCTCGTGGGCGGAGAAGACGGGTGTCTCAATGGAAGACATATGTAAGGCTGCTACCTGGTCTTCTCCGTCTACTTTCTATAGGCACTATAGACTGGATTTGGGTGTTTCATCTAACCTCACAATTGGGAGAAGGGTGCTCCAGGCTGTGGTCCCTACCTAGACTTCTTCATCTCTGCAATTCTCTCGTGGTGCTGGCATGGTCGACCGATAAAGTCATAAGTTACTTAGCGGTAACGGGATTTTTCGGAGACCATGACAGCACCCTTATATTCGCTCCCTTCACATTGTGGGAGCACTCCTTGTTTATTAATTAGAGATTTCACACTTAGTTGGTGCTGTATAAAAATATTGTTTAATGGTTGTTTGCTATGTCTACTAACCTGGTGGTCCTCTCAATGCTCTGTAATCCAAACTGAGGCGAGAGAGAGGGCCACCCCTTTTAAGCCTGTAGGTTTCCTGTCCTTGGTGGGCGGATCCTCTCTCTCATGGTGCTGTCATGGTCTCCGAAAAATCCCGTAATCGGTAAGTAACTTATGACTTATGACCATCGTTATGTCTGGAGGAAAAACGGAGAAGCTTGGAAGCCTAAAAACACCATGCCAACTGTGAAACACGGAGGTGGCAGCATCATGTTGTGGGGTTGTTTTGCTGCACCTCACAAAATAGATGACATCATGAGAAAAGGTGATTATGTGGCAATACTGAAGCAACATCTCAAGACACCAGCCAGGAAGTTAAAGCTTGGGCGGAAATGGGTCTTCCAGATGGACAATGACCCGAAGCATACTGTCAAAATGGTAACAAAGTGGCTTAAGGATAACAAAGTCCATGTTTTACAGTGGCCATCACAAAGCTCTGATCTCAATCCTATTGAAAATTTACGGGCAAAGCTGAAAGGGCAGATGCGAGCAAGGCGACCTACAAACCTGGATCAGTTACACCAGTTTTGTCAGGAGGAAAAGGCCCAAATCCCGACCAATTATTGTGAGGAGCTTGTGGAAGGATATCCCAAATGTTTGACCCAAGTCATTCAGTTTAAGGGCAATGGTACCAAATACTAATGAAATGTAGGTAAACTTTCTTCTTGGCAGTAAGTAATAAAAATGCCTTAAAAAATTCTCTCTCTCTCACTATCCTGGCATTTGGCAAATATTAAAAATTATGGTAATCCTAATTGACCTAAAACGGGAAAGGTTTATTCTGATTTCATGTCAGATATTGAGACAAACATGCATATGTTTCTTTTTATATAGTGTATGTAAACTTCTGGTTTCAACTATATACATCCATAACACATGAATACACAATGCTTATAGATGCTTATACAGACTTTTGGGCATACGTCTATGCTGTGCCTATCAGTGGTTGATTAAAGAGAACCTGTTAGCAGGTTTTTACTATGTAATCTGAGGACACCATGTTGTAGGGGGCTGAGACACTGATTTCAGCAATGTGTCACTTATTAGGTTGTGTGCTGTTCTTTCAATACAATGAGTGTTCTATCAACAGGAGATTATCACTGTCTAACTAGCTGCCCATGTGCCTCCTAGTCCAACTCCACCCCAGCACTGATTAGCAGCTTACTGTCAATAGATGATGTACACAGAAATCAGTGGTGTGGGTGGAGTTAGCTTTCTGAGCTCTGCTACATCTAAAAAACTCTGATTGTATCACAACTGCTGCACCCAGTAAACTAAGTGATGCATCGCTGGAATCAGGCTCTCTGCCCCTACATCATGCTACACTCAGATGACGTAGAAAAAACTTGGTGACAGATTCCCTTTAAGTAGGTCATAGGCCTTGGGCTGTTTTCCAAACTTGACCCTCTTCATTCCCCCACCACCCAGTTCATAAACATCAGTGTCTTCCTATGCTAGCACTGACAACTGGTTATAACCATTTCCCAGGGAAAGGTAGAGTGCTCTTTCACATTGAGTGTGCAGTTAAACGGCCATATAAATCTGATCAATATCGGAACGCAATCTACGAACTGGCCGGTGGTTCTCTCGACCTGAGTGTGACAGCTGCATAGAAATACATGAAGCTGTCACGGTCGGGTTGGGAGAGCCGCCGGCCAGTCCGTGCACTGTGTTCTGATGTCACTCCGATTTATACGGTTGTCTGACTGCGAACAGACAGTGTTGAAGCATCACTAATAGTCCATTTACACATACCGATTACCGATCAGTGAACTGTGACCGATCGATCGGCAGTCGTTTAATAGCCTTTTTACACAAGCAGACTGCAGTATACGATGTGCACTGAATGATCTGCAATATATTGTGTAGTGAACAGAGTCTGCCATAATTCTCTATACTGCGAGTCCTGTATACACAGGACGATGCACCGCCGAGGACGATGATCTTTTGTGCTGCGCAAAAAATCATTTCACCAGATAAATGAGCATTTTGCTTGTTCATAGGGTGATCGGCAGCCTGTTTGCACTGCAAGATTATTGTTACGAACGTTCGTTCACAATTATCTTTCAATGTAAATGCATTCTTACAATATCAGACTACACAAGGACTTGTCCTACACAAGGAATGATAACAACTTGTTGACAACTGGCTCTGAACTACACAGAGACAGTTTAATACACTTTTTGTAAATTGTAAGCATTTAGATGTGTCCTCTAAAAATCCAGTAACCTAATAAGTTTCTTTGATTGTAGCCATCCACTTTCCTTTTCCTCTGCATCTGGCCCAGACCGCCATGACTTCTTCTGATAACTGCTGAGTTTGCTGCTGAAACATCTTCTACTTCTGCTCTAATTCTTGCCCTCTATAGTAACACAAATAAATTGAGATCACACAACAAACCCCATTATAAATTCAGACCCTATAATAATTAAAGCCCCCGGACCAGATCCCAAAATAAAGACAGACCACATAATAATTATAGACCTCTAACCAAACCAACTAAATGAATACTTCCTAGACTATAACAGTCTCCAGATCCCCCTAAATACAAACTATAAAACAATCCTCCGTGACCAGATCCCCGAAATAGAAAAGACTAAAGATAAGACTCCCTATATACATACAGACCCCCAGCTCCCTAAACAAATCCTGACCTATTACCGAAAACCCTTAATCTAACCTAGACCCCAGACCAGAATCCCTAAATTCAGACCCCCAAAAATACAGATATTGATCCAGACCATCTGAACAATTTCTCACCCCAGACACTTACATACAACTACTCATCCTCTGGTTAGTGTAGCCTTGCCCTCTGGCTAAAGACCTGCACCCATATGACCATGTCTGGTTTGTGCAGGTCCTTCTACAGTAACAGGCCTGCGTACGTTTGTAGTTTCCACATAAATTCAATTATTATCCACTATTAATCTGTGTAGTCAGAAAAAATAATTTCAGTAGTAATTTTAATGGAGTAACATTACCTTTCAGCTGCAACGAGCTTCAGTACTCTCAGTATGCATCTACTTGCGACAATGTCCAAATCCAGAAGCTTCAGAGCGACGGATACTGCTTGAAACTGACTGATATGAAAGGCTTCTTCCAGCCATGTTATGGTCTACTGGATCCTGTTCCTTTTTACGAATCTTGTTTTCTGGATGGATGCTACAATAATAAGAAGATTCAGTTGTGTGGCTCTTTGGCTGCCTATGGAGAAGCGTGCCGGTCATTTGGAATTCTAAGTACAGAATGGATTGAGAAGGAGAATTGCTGTAAGTCTGAGAAATATTGTGAATTATGTTTATTTTAAGTTCAACTTAACAACAGGTCTGGACTCCTGATTAGGGTATGTACACATGGTGCCTTTTTCAGGTGGATCCGCCGGCTTCCCGCAGTTCGGCAGTGGGGAGCCTGTTGTCAATCAGCATGGTATCTGCAGTGACGCTTCATTGACAGAGCAGAGCGGAAGAAAACAAGCTGCTTTGTCGATGTAGTGTCACTGAAAGCTGCAGGATAGTTGGCAGGAGTAATCTGTGACCACTTTATGCCAGCAGAGATCGGCACCAGGCAGAACAGGAAGGGAGATAGCAACTACCTGCCTGTAAGTTCATAGCCCCATAGGGAAAAATAAGCTAAGTCCTGGACAACTCCTTTAAGTCGTTTGCAGCTTGGAAGCTGCTCAATAGTTTATATCGAAATGTAAAAGGAAATAAAAATGCTTCCGAAAACAAGGAAACAAAATATCAAAAAGACCCTCAGAAAAAGACGCGTCAAGACAAAAGATGCTGGCATTCGTTAAAGTTTCTTCCGCTGGCAAAACTCAGTGGGTACGCTAAAAGAGGCCATGTGCACATACCCTAAGGGCGCAGACAGGCAGCCACATTTCTTGTGCTAGGAGCTCATTGCAATCCTCGGACTGAACGTCGGCTCCCCTGACCTGAGTGTGACAGCTGCATAGAAATACATCACGCTATCACACTCAGGTCAGGAGAGGTGCCGGGCCAGTCTGTGCACTGCGATGTGATCCTCGCACGAGAAATACGGCCGTCTGTCTGCGCCCTTAGACTGCGGGGATTGGTGAGAGCACTGTTACCTGCAGTTTTCCCCTTAGATTCCATGTTTGCTAGAGACAGCATCAAAATGGATGGAAGAAATAAAACAATGCCAGAAATGCTGTTTCTCATTCTACTGCCTCCCAAACACTAATAATGGAGTGTAAAGGGAACCAATGAAAATGTCAACTCATCCTGCCCTAAACATGCCAGCTCTAATGATGCAAAAATAAAAAGGTTATGGGTCTCAGAATATGGCCGCAGCAAAAGAGTTGTTTTTTGTTGTTTTTTTATTGTACAAAAATACAGAAGCATAAAAAATATATATAAATTATTTGGTACTTGCATTATTGCACTGACTGCCAGGATGAGGATAATGCATACAATGGGGTGAAGGCTGTAAACACCCACCCACTCCTCCACAAATAAAAGAAAGTATTTTTCCATCCCTGCCACCCCCTTCCCAAAAAGATGGATTTATAACACTTTATATATACCTCAAAATAGTGCCATATAACAAATGCAACTTGTCACACAAACACAAGCCCTCAAATGTCGACAGATGGGCAAACAACCCCAAAATTGTTATGTTTTTATGGGATGTAGTTATTTGGCTCTATTTATTGGTGGGTTCCTATATGTTTTCCATCATTATTACAATCAATAACTCAGCATTCAGCACTAAACAAGCTGTGAAAAATGACAGAAACCCTGACGAATACCATCAAGTCAGAGGGCATTTTAGATCTGTCACAACATTGGGATTCCACCTATTAACATAAACCATGGTGCCAGTCTGAACAAAGCCTTATATATGGCTTCACATGTAGTAGGCTATATACTGTATTGCTAATATTAAGAATATTGGATATGGGCAGTATGTTGGCTCAGTGGTTAGCACTGCAGACTTGCACTGCTGGGGTCCTGGGCTTGACTCCCACCAAGGACAACATCTGCAAGGAGTTTGTATGTTGTTGTGTGGGTTTCCTCCAGGTTCTCCGGTTTCCTTTCACACTCCAAAGACATACTGACAGGGAATGCAGATTGTGAGCCCCAATGGGGACAGTGATGATGTCTGTAAAGCACTGTGGAATTAATGGTGCTATATAAGTGAGTAAAATAAATAAATAAGAATATATATGAAAAACACTCATGGCTAAATTTACATCCAAACTGGTGTAAATTTCCTGCATAGTTTAACATCTCATTATTTATGTGATAAGTCAACCCCAATGTCAGAAATCTGGAATATTACATCTAAAGAAAGTTACTGGTCACAAAAAAAGGGAAAATACGCTGAAAATCCTACCTAACCATGGACTAGTATTCTAGGCTGCAATGATGAATTTTCTAAATACTAATATACACCAGATTAAAGGTAGAACATAATAGATTGGTAACAGTGAATGAAATGAATTGGCTCTACCAATAAGAAGAGGTCCAGCTAAACTCGTTAAAATAGTACAATCTTTATTGATAATATAAAAAATATTATTATAAAAAAAACAGGGCAAAAAAACCTCCAGAGAAAGGAGAGAAAACACTACTGTGCAAATATGATAAGAAATAGAAAGAACATGATTGTAACCAATACATTACACAATATGGACAGTTCAAAAAAGCAAAATTGATATAAATCAATATGTAAAGAACCAGTGTAAACAACTCTGCTGTTGCAGGTAGTAGTATGGTCCTGCAGGGCTGGTATATAGGACAGAATGTACTGAACTGAACACATAAAGCCCAAATCGCCACAAAACAGGTCAAATACTGGCTAGTACATACCAAGTGATGATAAGATCTATCAATAAATTCCATAAGTGAAGAAGGTATATTACCAGAAGCGATCTGTGGGCCAACAAAAGGTAGTGTCCTCCCCACAAAGTAGTGTTTTCTCTCCTTCTTCTGGGCATGTAAAATGTTATTATGGAGATCTTTTATCAGATAGGCCGCTTTCAGAGGTGATTTGCAGTAATTATTTACTCTCTCACCTTTGAAGTCTTTGTCAAGTCCACAATTCATGTTTTCAGATAGTGAAGAAAATGCCTAACACAAACACAGACAGTTTTTGTCATTTAAAAAGATCAGTCATCTGCACTGCCCCATTGCATAACATTGGTCCAAATGCTATCCGAGAAAAATTTGTACAATTTATATGGTGGTGTGAGCCCTAAAAATGAAGATATGAGTCAAGTAACACTACAAAATATCAAGCCTGATGTCTAGGAGGGGGATGGTGGTGTTACAGATAGAGATGGACACATCGGGATAAAGTGACGATGGAGGAAAGAAAAGGAGCTCAGTTAGATAAAGATTAAATCTGAGAAAACGAGAAGGCATGGCAGCAGATATAGTGATAAGACACTTACTAGTGAATTAGAAGGGAAGAGAAATGTCCCAATAGGATGTGTTTTTTGGTGTCATATGCATAAAAGTGGTACTAAAAACCAAACCAGCTGATCGTTTGTACGAATGAGATTATGTTGAGAGAAAACAGAATGGGAACTGATATTCAACCTTAGGAAAACCCAACAGAGAGAAGTATAGTCTGCAAAATACGCGTTGAAAGCGAGGCCAGAAAGAGACAATGGACGCTAGGATAATGCAATGTCCTTTAAGCCTTGCCATGGACATCTAGATGAAGAGAGATATTTGGGCGCAGTTGTCAGTCAAAACTCAAAAGGCAAAAGATTATGCTTTAGGGAGTGCACCTCCTGTCTGTACTTTTGTTTCCCAGAAATGTTCATGTACTGTGTCAAAAAGTAGATTGGAGTTCACCACATAGTATGATAAGACAGCTGTTTATTTTTGCATCGCCGAGAGCTATACAAAAAGAACAATATGCAGAAGGTCAGAGCAGGAGAGCGCTTTCTCAGGGACCTTCATGTATTGGTTCTGTGAACTGATAAAGTTCTAGGCATGAGATGAAACTCTAACATAGAAAGTCTTATTTGGCATGTTTTGCAATACTGAATAGACTACATGATATAAGCAAGATTCATTCCTTTAAAAAAATTGATCCCACTGCAATATTTTATGCCTAAAGGGGTTGTCCACGCATCACCCCTCTGATCAGCTTTTTGCTGCTCCAGCACGGCCATATATAAATGCACAAATGGCACAAGTCTATCACCGTGTAGTAGCCGTTCTCAGGCGCTGGAGCTCAGCTCATGGTGAACTAAATAGGAGCTAAGCTTAAGAACCAGAATCCATAGCTGCACACAGCTGATCATAGGGGTGCCGGATATCAAATCCCAACTAATCTGGTGTTGACAGCCTATCCTAAGTGATAGACAACAGCTATGAAAGGGATCAAGTAAAATATCAAAACAGATCAAAACAAAATACCAAGGTTCACTAGAAGGGAAGGGGTGCAAAAATGTACAAACAAATGGACGGAAGTTCTCTACTAACAATTTATCTTTTTTAAAACCGTTAATATGGGCATGGAGTGTTAAAATACTACTAATAATGCTGCATATAATAACTAAAAAATAACACTGTGTCCATTTTTGAAACAGTCTAATTTTGTCCTGCACATCTTTTCTATAGCAGGAGTGATTGAAGACCCTTGTGTAGGTGCGGACTGCCCCAACAGAAGCTGTGAAGTGGACAACGGAGGAGAGCTTTGTGGCTGCATGGACCCTCCTGTCTATGGAAATGGTACATCTAACTGCATTACTTTATGTGAACATACAGCTTAAAATCTTAATAAACCAGATGATTAGATTAGTCAAGCCAAGAGATATACACTATTGTGTTCATGTTGACTTATAATTGTATGTGTATTTCTGTGGCTGGTCAAGAATGTCATACTATTTGTATAAAACTGAATGTTGACTTATCTTCGTTTGGAAACAATGAATGTTTGCTAATTATGCTGATTAACGTTTGTGGACCCTGTGGTTTATTGACTCACAAAGCAGGAGGACAAAATATGGAAATTCATTAAATGCTCAAACAATGAGACAAGAGGTTGCCCTTTCCCCCAAACCTGTGAATGTGTACTTGCATGGAGAACTGTGACTATTTTAAGGGATATGTGCTTCTGTAGAAGTGAGACTTGGGACAGAGAATTAAGGAGAAGCAAGAAGACACACAGACTCTCTGAGACCATCAGCTTGGAAGCATTGATTTAACCAGAGACACAGATTTGGATTCTACAAGTTGCTAGCCTAAGAGTATATAGCCCTGACTGGAAAGATACGGATCTGCCCCTTTAACTATCAGAGCGACCATGGATACAATTTGGGGAGACCAGGTTGGGACGATGAAGTGAAATGGCCCCATGAATATGTTGTCTGGGTTTGCTAGGAGGGACCCGCCGGTCGTCTGGCCCCATGGAAAGTCTCAGAGAGGCCTGTACCTCGAGTGTCCTGGCCTTGTACCTTGATGTACTGCTAGCTTCCTAAGCTTGCCGCTAACTTCTCTCTGTGGGGTCCGCCAGAAGCGGGGGGCCACTGGTTGAGGAAGTTGGCCCTGAAAGTCCTAAAGTCGCAGCTGGTCTATCCCAGGTGGGCAGAGCGGAAGGGTGAGACTGTGTAATGTTGTACCATCTTGGGTATTTTGCTGGGACTGTTCTATGTGTTTATTGTTCGCTTTGTTGTTCAATAAAATATTGCCAAGCTGTTTTACCCTCACCCTGTGTTGTCTGAGCAGTGTTACGCCCACGGAAGACCCAGGGTCTTCACATTTTGGTGGCTGCAGTGGGATACTACTCAGCCCAGCAGATCTGGTGGAGCTGCAGGGGACTGGTGTTAGCACACACCATGCAAGTGGCTCCACAACCAGAGAGGTATATAGACAGACCCAGCAGTCCACAGGCGAGGCATACACAGCGGGTTTTAGATGTTACCATGTCCAACCCCACCAGCCCGGCCTTGGGAGGAGGACCAGAGAGGCTATACAGCAGCAACAAGAAACAGCAACTACAGGAGCTGTGCCAGCTTCAACAGATTGAATACCAGACCACTAACACTCAACAGATTTAATTCAGGAACCACAGGATGCAGAGGGTGGCATGTGTGGACACAATGGATACCAGTCTGTTTTCTTAAATTACGTGTGGAGTTTATTCGCAAGGAAGGCATGGAATATTCTCTGAGGAAACTGGATGATGCAAAGTTTTGTTCTCATGAAGGTGAGACCTCTTACATTTCTGTCTGTGCTTAAAGACATGCTGATGGATTGTCTCCTATAAGTGGAGAAGGATCATTGGGATCCTATCATGTCGGGCTAATTAAGATTGGGGGAGCAATGTGATGATACAGGTTAAAATCTTAATAAGCCAGACGATTAGATTAGTCAAGCCAAGAGAAATACACTATTGTGTTCAGGTTGACTTATAATTGGATGTGTATTTCTGTGGCTGGTCAAGAATGTCATACTATTTGTATAAAACTGAATGTTGACTTATCTTCATTTGGAAACAATGAATGTTTGCTAATTATGCTGATTAACATTTATGGACCCTGTGATTTATTGACTCACAAAGCAGGAGGACAAACTATGCAAATTCATTAAACGCTCAAACAATGAGACATGAGGCTGCCCTTTTCCCCAAACCTGTGAATGTGTACAGAGAACTGTTACTATTTTAAGGGACATGTGCTTCTGTAGAAGTGAGACTTGGGACAGAGAATCAAGGAGAAGCAACAGGACACACAGACTATCTGAGACCATCAGCTTGGAAGCATGAATTTAACCAAAAAGACACAGATTTGGATTCTACATGATTCCGGCCTAAGGGTATATTTCCCTGACTGGAAAGATACGGATCTGCTCCATTAACCATCAGAGAGACCATGGAAACATTTTGGGGAGACCAGGTTGGGACGATGAAGTCACCTGGCCTCCTGAATATGTTGTTTGGGGTTGCCAGGAGAAACCGCCGGTCACTTGGCCCCATGGAAATGTGTCACCCCAGGCCTGGATGCCACAAATATTAAAAGCTGTGTCTGAGAGCAGGAGGGAGGTTCCCTGGTCAGGGACCATTAGCATGCAGCACCTCCTGTCCCAGGCCAGTAGGGGGAGCAGGCTGCCCCTATAAAAGCTGGAACTGAGGGCAGGGTTAGAGGGACCAGTACCCACTTCTGAAGCATCCAGAAGGGTTCCCAGAGGAAAGGGACAGGTCAGCAGCAGCTGAGGAGTCCAGGAGGCAGTGGAGGAACAGCAAGCCAGGGACAGAGGCGACGAGAGCTGGTCCTGGCTGAGAGAGAACTACACAACCGAACACTGGGGTCCGAGGCTGTCAGGGTTGCAAGCCCAGCAGCAGATAACCGACCTGCAAGGGATTTTAGGTCCCTTGGCCTGAGAAGCCTGGAGGCTCCGCCACACAGAGGGACTGGTACAGCACGGAGAAGCAACAGGTACCTAAGGCCCGAGTCGCAAGCCATACAGGCATAGTACACGGCCAGCTCAGGGACGTGGGCTATCACACCACGAAAAGGGGGATAGTCAGCAAGGGCAGAGAGAGAACGGTAGGCCTACCCACTCACCCTGACCAGTGGGGCTCGCCCGAATGCTCTCAGACACCCAGGCCCATTCCTACCCTGTACTCCTGTTGGGTCATTAGTACTAACTACAATAAAGACCCTGGACTGTTTGAAGCAGACTCTGAACCCTTATTATTGCGGCCTGCACCATCACCCCCAGCATCCTATTACACTGCCCTGAGGCTACACTCTTCCCGTGGGGAGTTATCCTATCCCTTTGCTGCATACAAACATCAGCCTCAGCGGTCTGCCTTGCAGCGGCGGTCATCCCTGACCGCAATCCACGGGTGGCGTAGTCGGACATTCAAAACCCTACAAATAGACTGCCACAGCATTTGGTCTGACCACCCTGAGCCACGAGATCGGGTTGCCACTACTACCCCCAACATTGCACCGAAGCCCGGTTCCGGGTGCCCCACGGCCCAGGGGGCGAGTCAGCTTTGGCGTAGTCGGCAGGATTGTGACCAACCCGCCACAAACGGGTATTGCGTGCCTGAAAAAGACTTCATACTTACCTGAAAAAGAGGTTTCCCGCCATCTTCAGCCGTTTCCCGCCATCCTCAGCCGTGTTCCCGCCATCGGACGCCATCTTCGGGACGCCGTGCGGGAAGAAGAGGGGCGTGGACGTCCAAACCGCGTGAGACCTGAAGCCCCGCCCTACGCACAGACGCTGCGCAAGGTCCTGGAAGGAGAGAGAGTGATGCTGACGTCATGAGGACGCGACGCAAGGTCCTTGCCCGGAGCAGCACCAGCGGAGCCGCGGCCTACAGTAGAGGATCGTCGGAAGGTAGGCCACGGTTAACTAGGGGGGAGGAAGATGACGGACGCGGAGGGGCCTTCTACCACCAGTGTGGCTGCAGCAGCGGTGATGCCGTTCTCCATACCCTACATCCCCGGAGCAGCCTGGCTGCCCCAATACTCAGGGGAATCCCATACCTTAACTGAGTTTAAGGAAAGACTGCACAGTTTATTTAAAGTTTATCCCATGACAGAAGAACAGAAAGTGAGCTTTCTGACAGGGCAGCTCACCGGTGCAGCCCAGCGGGAAGTGAAATCATGGTCAGATGAGGAGAAAAGGACTGTAAAGGACATTCTGACCCGGCTGCGGAGTACCTTTGATACCCGCACCTCAGCAGAAATCAAAATGCGGTTCTATGGCTGTAAGCAGCGAGCCCAAGATAGTATTAGAGACTATGCCTTGAACCTGCAAGAAGCTCTGGGAGCAATTAAACAAGCTGACCCTGGCAGTGTGCAGGACACCGATAAACTTTTGACTGACCAGTTCATAGAAGGTCTGCTGTCCAGCGCCCACAGAACTCAGCTGCGCCTCATGGCCCTACAGAAGCCCGATTTGACTTTTGCGCAGTTCAAGGATAGGGCCATCCGGGTGCTCCGAGAACCCGCACCAAGTGGCGCTGTAGTTCCCTGGCGCCCTGCCATCACTTACCACCAGGAGGCAGCGCCCTACCCCGCAGACCTTGTGGGGGCTGATGCACAGGCCCTAAATCCATCCCAGCCTGCAAACCTGCACCATCAGGTCCAAGAGCTAACAAAGAGTGTGGCTGCACTGACCAGGACCGTACAGTCGTTGCAGGTGGAACCATCAAGACCAATCAAGCTGGCTTCCAGTCCGGAGGATGTCCCGTGGCGTCGACAGAGGAGGATCCCGTCGTTCAGAGGGAGGCCCGCCGACCGTTACACTGAGGATGGACAGCCGATTTGCCGCCGTTGCAGTCAGCCAGGACACATAGCAAGGTACTGTACTTTAAATGGGTCCGACCTGGGGCAGAGGGCCAACCCCCAGGCATAAGGTCATCAGGCCCGTCTAATTGGCGTGATAAGTACGTGGGGGGACGCCCGGTCTTACCCGTAGTGCTGGACGGTATCCCCATGAGTGCACTGCTGGACACCGGGTCCCAAGTGACTACCATCCCCTACGTACTTTTCAAGCGGTACTGGAGTGACGCGGATATAACTCGTTATCCAGACGATGACTTAAGCATCCTCGCCAGCAATGGCCAACCCGTGCCGCAGGTGGGGTTCAGAGAGATGACCATCAAGATTGGTAAGGTGGAACTGCCGGCACAGGGAGTGATCATTGTGGACATTGACCGTCGTGAAAGTCACCCTAAAATAACCTTGGGTACTAAATGTGATTGAAAACTGTCTTTCAGAAGTAATTGTGATTTTGCAGCAGGTGGTGATGAATGCGAGCTCCAGCCAACAGAGGGTCCTCCAGAAAGAGATAAGAGCCCTGATGAGACGGCAACAGGTAGAACTGTCTGGTGGTGAGATCGGTAGCGTGAGGATGAGCGACCCGTTCCCCATTGCCATGCCTCCCAAAAGTGAAATGATGAACTGGTGTCGGACTGCAATCGGGTTAAGAGGGAGAGAGTACCAAGCCATGGTAGAACCCGTGTACTCAGACAGCAGGCCCACCATTTTGACAGCCAGGGGGGTGGTTGATGTCCGCCATGGAAGGGTGCCCGTCCGGATCTTAAACATCGGGGAAAGGGAAGTACACTTGCCCCGGTACGCTACACTAGCCAAATTGTTTGCAGTCGAACACAATGCTATCAGGGTCGTGGAACCCTTGCCTCCATCTTCCCAGGTGGAGGTTAATGGCTCCCAGAAACACAAGGAGGACTGGTGCCAGAAACTCCACGTGGGTGCTGACGCCACTCCCTCGCACCAAAAACAAGGAGTCTACCGGGTGGTTCAGGAGTACGAGAGAATCTTTAGTAAGCACCCGCTAGACTTCGGCAGGGTGAAAGGGGTAGAACACCACATCCCCACAGGGAGCCACCCACCAATAAAAGAAAGACACAGACCTGTACCCCCTGCACATTATCAGAACGCAAAGGGCATGCTGAGAGAAATGAAAGAAGCTGGGGTCATTAGAGATAGCTGTAGCCCCTGGGCAGCCCCCTTGGTTCTGGTAAAAAAGAAAGACGGTACCATGAGAATGTGCGTGGACTATAGACAAATCAATCGTATCACCCATAAAGACGCGTACCCGTTACCTAGGATAGAGGAGTCTTTAGCAGCTCTAAAATCAGCTAATTTCTTCTCTACTTTGGACCTTACTAGCGGGTACTGGCAGGTTCCTGTGGCAGAGGCTGACAAGGAGAAGACCGCCTTCACCACCCCGATGGGATTGAGCGAATTCAACTGTATGCCCTTCGGGCTCTGCAACACACCAGGGACCTTCCAGAGGCTGATGGAATGCCGTCTAGGGCACCGAAACTTCGAGACGGTCCTACTTTACCTGGACGACGTGATTGTCTATTCGAAGACTTACGAGGACCATCTAAAGCGCCGACGTGTTCGAAGCCCTGGCAGGCTATGGCCTGAAGGTGAAACCCTCAAAGTGTCACCTGTTGAAACCGAAGGTCCAGTACCTAGGACACGTGGTGAGTGCAGAGGGAGTAGTCCCCGACCCCGACAAGGTTACAGCCATCAAGAGCTGGCCAAGCCCCCCTAACATCAAAGAAGTGAGGCAGTTCCTTAGGTTGGTAGGCTACTACCGAAGGTTCATCCCCGGGTTCACAAAGATGGCAGCTCCAATGCAGGACCTCCTGATAGGCCAGTCCAAATCCAGAAGTTACAAGCCACCCTTCAAGTGGGACAAGCTGGAAGAGGAGGCCTTCCGCCAGTTGAAGATGGCCCTCACGGGGGATGAGATCCTGGCCTACCCCGATTATGGCCAGCCTTTTATCCTCCACACAGACGCCAGCAATGTGGGGCTGGGAGCCGTACTGTCATAGAACCAGCAGGGCAGAGAAAGGGTGATCGCGTACGCCAGCCGGAAGCTGAGGCCCACTGAAAGAAACCCGGAGAATTACAGCTCCTTCAAGCTAGAATTCTTGGCAGTGGTGTGGGCCGTCACAGAACAGTTTAAGCATTACCTGGCCTCCGCAAAGTTCACTGTGTACACGGACAACAACCCGCTGACACACCTGGACAATGCAAGACTAGGTGCCCTAGAACAGCGGTGGATGGCCTGGCTATCCAATTATGACTTCACAATTAAATACCGGGCAGGCAGAACTAACGCCAACGCAGACGCTCTATCAAGAATGCCCCACCTACCTGAAGGAGAAGAAGACTCGGAAGAGCTGGAGGAAGTAGAGCTCCCTGCGTTCCACCGGTATGGGGCCACTCAGTATGCTCACCGGGTAAGAGACAAAGACCTAACCACCGTCATGTTCAACCCCTTACCCCACCACGGCTGGGCTGAAACGCAAGATAGTGACCCTGCAATAAGCCTGGTGAAAGACCTGTTAACCCAGGCTGACGCTATCCCTGGCCCGGACGCTCCAGAGGAAGTCAAGCAGATATGGAAGGAGAAAAGCAGGCTATTCCTCTACGAGGGTAAGCTGTGCAGAAGGCTTGTCAACCACCGGACGCACGAGCTGACCTGGCAGATAGTGGTCTCAAGGCGAGATGCAGCGATGGTCCTGGAGGCCTACCATGACAGAGCGGGACACTTCGGGTGGAAGAAACTGGAGTTCCTACTGAGAGAGCGGTTCTACTGGATCGGTAAGAGAGGGGCCATAGAGAAGTGGAGCAGGGACTGCGGCCCATGTCACCTCAGAAGGAAGGACCGTACCAGCCAGCAGACACCCTTGAGGCCCATCATCACCAGGCAGCCTCTTGAGTTGGTAGCTCTGGACCATGTGAAATTGGCTCCAAGCCGGTCAGGCTACGTCTATGCCCTGACAATTGTGGACCATTATTCCCGGTTCCTGGTGGTGGTTCCTGTTAAAGACCTGACAGCCCAAACAGCGGCCAGAGCCTTCCAGCAACACTTCTGCCGTCCACACGGGTATCCGGAACAGGTCTTGACAGATCAAGGTCCAGCGTTTGAGGCGGAAGTCTTCCAGGAGTTCTGCAACCTCTACGGCTGTAGGAAGATTCGGACAACGCCTTACCACCCGCAAACCAATGGGCTGTGTGAGAAAATGAACAATATCGTCATTGATCTCCTCAAGACGTTGCCCCTGGAAGAACGCAGCCTGTGGCCGGAGAAGCTGCCAGACCTGATTGACTTGTACAACCATATCCCGGTGAATGCTACAAATTGCACCCCGGCTTACCAGATGCGAGCAAGACCAGGTAAGCTGCCGATAGACCTGGAGATGGGAGTCCTGAAACCCGAGGACACCTCCCCAGACGCGGACTGGGATGCGGAACGGCGGCTACAGTACAAGAAGGTACAGGAGAGTGTGGAGAGGAGTCTGGCTCAAGCGAGAGAAAAGCAAGAGAGGCTCTTCAACCAACACGCCCCTGCTGGTCCCCTGGAACCTGGTGAGCAGGTCCTGAAGCGGAAGAGAAGGCTTCACAAGCTGGACAACCAGTGGGAGAGAGACCCGTACACAGTACTGCAGTCCGACCACAACAACCCGAAGGTATGTGTGATTACCAAGGATGGAGGAGAAACCACTAGCACCGTCTCCAGAGACCACCTAAAACGGTGCCCTGAGCAGCTACAGGGTCCAAGTGAAGAGCAAGATGACCTTGAACCCGCAGAGGACAAGGAAGAAATGATCAGCACAGTTCTCGGAGAGTTCCCCCGCACCTGGACTCGAATAAACGATGCCATAGTGGTACCCGTCCTACACTTCCTTCAGCCTATCCAGCAAGAGCCTACAGGAGAGCAGGAAGAACAAGAAGAACAAGCAGCCCCAGAGGCAGAAGAACCCTTGCCAGCAGCCCAGAGGGAGTCAACCCTCTGCTGACAGTGAGCCTGCCATGCCTGCGGTAAGCCAAAGAACCCGCAGACAGCTGCCTGCCCTGCCTGTAAACCCAGCTAGTAGCTGTACCCTTAATACTAGTGGGGAAAGCCAGGTTAGACCACCACCAGACAGTGGGTTACGGAGGTCAACCCGGAGCACTAGGGGTCAAATACCAGCTCGCTGGAAGATCTAAATGTATAATGTATATATTTAATGTGTTATGTTTGTACCCTGGTTATTAATAATATTTCTCCAGTTTTCCTAGATATCTGGACTGACAGGTTATGGACAGTGAATAACCGGAACTACCATGTAGATAGTTGCACCTGGTGCCCTCTTTTGAAGTTGGCCACAGAAGAAAAACTTGTCCTGCGTGGCCTCCTTGTGGTCCAAAGTAGGTAGCTCAGCCTTGCCGCCACGCCCAAGGCCAGGAACTTGGGGTTTGTAGGGACAGGTCCCCACATCGCTCAAAAACTTCGCCTTATTGGGTGAAATGGACACCCGGTCACAGACCACACTGTGACCTAAAGAACTCAATATGTGGTGTTGTTTGTTATTTCCTTCCCTGTTGTGTTTATGGTCATGCATTTATACCCTGTATTTGTGTTTCTTGTTTAGTCCCGGAGTACTAAAATTTACTAGGGGGGAATGTGTCACCCCAGGCCTGGATGCCACAAATATTAAAGGCTGTGTCTGAGAGCAGGAGGGAGGTTCCCTGGTCAGGGACCATTAGCATGCAGCACCTCCTGACCTAGGCCAGTAGGGGGAGCAGGCTGCCCCTATAAAAGCTGGAACTGAGGGCAGGGTTAGAGGGACCAGGACCCACTTCTGAAGCATCCAGAAGGGTTCCCAGAGGAAAGGGACAGGTCAGCAGCAGCTGAGGAGTCCAGGAGGCAGTGGAGGAACAGCAAGCCAGGGACAGAGGCGACGAGAGCCGGTCCTGGCTGAGAGAGAACTACACAACCGGACACTGGGGTCCGAGTCTGTCAGGGTTGCAAGCCCGGCAGCAGATAACCGACCTGCGAGGGATTTTAGGTCCCTTGGCCTGAGAAGCCTGGAGGCTCCACCACACAGAGGGACCGGTACAGCACGGAGGTACCTAAGGCCCGAGTCGCAAGCCATACAGGCATAGTATACGGCCAGCTCAGGGACGTGGGCTATCACACCACGAAAAGGGGGATAGTCAGCAAGGGCAGAGAGAGAACGGTAGGCCTACCCACTCACCCTGACCAGTGGGGCTCGCCCGAATGCTCTCAGACACCCAGGCTCATTCCTACCCTGTACTCCTGTTGGATCATTAGTACTAACTACAATAAAGACCCTGGACTGTTTGAAGCAGACTCTGAACCTTATTATTGCGGCCTGCACCATCACCCCCAGCATCCTATTACACTGCCCTGAGGCTACACTCTTCCCGTCGGGAGTTATCCTATCCCTTTGCTGCATCCCAACATCAGCCTCAGCGGTCTGCCTTGCAGCGGCGATCATCCCTGACCGCAATCCACGGGTGGTGTAGTCGGACATTCAAAACCCTACAAATAGACTGCCACAGCATTTGGTCTGACCACCCTGAGCCACGAGATCGGGTTGCCACTACTACCCCCAACATTGCACCGAAGCCTGGTTCCGGGTGCCCCACGGCCCAGGGGGCGAGTCAGAAACTCTTGAAGAGGCCAGGGTGGGACCATCCGGTCTCCTGGCCTTGTACCTCGATGGACTGCTAGCTTCCTAAGCTTGCCGCTACCTTCTCTCTGTAGGGGCCCACCAGAAGCAGGGGCCACTGGTTGAAGTAGTTGGCCCTGGAAGTCCCAAAATCGCAACTGTTCTATCCCAGGCTTGAGAAGCGGAAGGGTGAGACTGTGTAATGTTGTACCATCTTGGGTATTTTCTGAGACTGTTCTATGTGTTTATTGTCCGCTTTGTGGTTCAATAAAGTATTGCCACGCTGTTTTACCCTCACCCTGTGTTGTCTGAGTAGTGTTACGCCCACGGAAGACCACGGGTCTTCACACTTTACTAAGTCTTTACAATGCTCTCGGATCTATCGCTATGTGCTTTTACATCTGCTTACAGTTATTGCATGAGAAAATTTATCGGTTACTTCTAGAAGCTATAAATCAGTCCTGGTCACGTGATGGACACATGAATGGCTGAACGTGATGCGGAAAGAATATTAGAAAGTGGTGTACTGTTAAAGAATGAGAGATGTGATACCCTGTGCTTAGCACTATTTTATGCTTTGTTTCTATGTGCCTTTCTAGACACCCACGACATCATTGATGCCGAAGTTACATGTAAAGCTGCTCAAATGGAAGTATCAATATCAAAATGTAAACTGTTCCAGCTTGGTTTTGAGAGGGAAGGAGTACGGATTAATGACAGACATTGCCCCGGCATTGAGGGAGAAGATTTCATATCGTTCCAAATAAATAACACAAAAGGCAACTGTGGGAATATCGTACAGGTAGAGGAATACCGATCTTCTTGTACAGAAGCCTGATTTATTTCTAAGGTTAAGTGCCCACGATGCAGAAGTGCTCCGGATTTTTCCTGAGCGTTTCTGCATCTTCCTGGCAGAAAAAACACATGCGGATTTTACATGTATTTTTCCTGCCAGGGACAAGCGTAAGTGAAGCGGTTTTCACATGCATTTCCGCATGCGGGTTGTCAAGCGCTTTCCCAGATTAAAAATGGTAAAAATAAAAAAAACATTATACTTACCTTCCGATGGCCCCCGGTCTTTTCTCCACTGCGTCCGGTCTCTTCTACTGCTCTCGGTGGTCTGAAAGGACCTTCCATGACGTCATTTAGTCATGTGACAGGTCACGCGACCCCCGACGTTGGTGGGCGCGTGACCCATCACATGACTAACTGACATCATGGCAGGTCCTTTTAGACCATCGCGAGCCGTAGAAGAGACCGGACGCAGTAGAAAAAAGACCGGGAGCCATCAGAAGGTGAGTACAATTTCCGCAGCAAGTGCACAGCACATGTGGTTTATCATTGGGGAACATGGTAGGCCTTCTACCAAGCGTTTTGTTTTTTTTAAAGCATTTCTGCAGCGAAATTGCCGCTGCGGAAGCACTTAAAAAATTCATAGTGGGCACACAGCCTAAGATTTGCATTAGACTTTTCTACAAACAGCTCGGCTTTTGTACATGGGTTGCATCTGGTGTTGGATCTCATCCCATCTCCGTTTGCAGTGTCCAGACATAACCCATCTACAAAAGCTGAGCTGTTTTTTTAAAAAAGAAAACATCTTTAGGGGATGAACATTCTTACATTTGTTCATTCCCTAAGGGTATGTTCACACGTGGAGTTTTTGCAACACTTTTTTGCTGTTCTTTTTTCTGCTGCAAAAACGCTGCATTTTACAGCAACAGCAAAATGAATGACATTTTAAAAATTCTCATGCACTTGCCTGTTTTTTTTTTCCTTGCAATTTTTGAGCTGCTTGGATTTTTTTGCAATCTGCAGCATGTCAATTCTTTCAGCGTTTTCTAAATAATGGGAAAAATAATGCAGAAAAATGCACCCAAAATACAGCAAAAATATGCATAATTTACACAGTGTTTTTTCTGCCAAAACTGTTTTTTGCTACAAAAAGACCACATGTGAACATACACGTAATGCTATAATTGAGTGATTCATATAATGGTTGGTGTGAATTTACACCTGTGCATTCTGTCACTAATAAAGCTGGAGTTACACAGAGACTTTAGCCACAAAATACGAGACCAAAGATTGCACTTTGCCACTGAATCATAGGCAATCAGAGAGGAAGCCACAGGGCAAACAGGAACTGCATGCCATAATCCATAAATATTTCCTATGACAGCTCTGATCTCTCTGTCCTAATCTTGGCCAAAAAATGTTAATATGATCTGTTGTTGCATTAAATGGTATCAGGAAGAATTGGGCTTTTTATGCTTTACCTTACAGTCTAATGGCACTCATATAATGTACAAAAACACTGTCTGGATAGAGAGTGCAAACAACACCGGTAACATCATCACACGGGACCGGACTATCAATGTGGAGTTCTCATGTGCATACGAATTAGACATCAAAATTTCTCTGGATTCTGTCATTAGACCTATGCTTAGGTAAGTCCTTATACCACAGGTAATCTTTACAAATGCATACTGAATGTGGCTTATTGTCATGTAAATATACATGTTTTTGGCCATTATTGCACCTTAAAATTTGTCACAGTAAAAATAAATGAATGACTACATTTTGATTTTTCAAAGGAGTTAATCAGCACAAATGACTGTTCAAACCAAGCACAGCACCTTGTAGGACACATAACTCTAGAAAAAATGGTGCTTTTAGTGTCACTCATATATATATTCAAATCTGATACTGAGGCACTCTGTGCACCTTGGGCATGGCCGAGGAGTGTCCACCAACTAGTTGAGGAACATTTCACTGTCAACAAAGGCACGGCTCATACATAGTTTGGTCTTTTCTGTATTAACATTTGGATGCGAAACCTGGACGATAAAGAAACAAGACAGAAGAATAATCGATGCCTTCGAAATGTGGTGCTGGAGAAGAATGTTATCAATATCATGGATGGCAAGAAGAAGCAACAAATTAAGCCAGACATGTCACAAGAAGCAAGGATCACCAAGCTATGACTTGTCTACTTTGGAGACATCATACGAAGAGAGTGATCACTGGAGAAGGACATCATGGTCGGAAGAATAGAAGGAACAAGGTGAAGAGGAAGATCAGCAACCCTATGGTTTGATACTATCAAGATAACGGTGGAGAAGACCCCTGGTGGACCTATCTAGGCTTGCACAAGATCAATCTTCCTACAAATCGATCATCCATCAAGTCTCGATGGCTCAGGATCGAGCAGAAGGCCGTTAAAAAAGAAAAAGTTTTCCATGTATAGGCTTTCACAAGAGACAGTGAAAGAGTCCCAGGAACCGCTTTTCAACTCATCAACACTAGCAGCTTGTGTGGCTAAAACGTGCTATCATGGCGTGCGGCATCTCTGGACTTGTCTCCCATTGTGCACATCTAGGACGTCATTGATTGGCAATTACAAAGGGAGCTGCCATCAGCGGATCTTGATGATTTGCTCCAGTGCATTCAGAGCAGCAAAACTTTCCTCAGGCAACCATTAATAATCTCATTTATAGCAGCCAAGATGTGAAAATTCATGGATTTCTCCATGTGACGCTCATACTCGATACTGAATAAATAGGGATGTTTTTAAAATTTTGTTTCCATTTTTTCATCATTTTCAGATTAGTAACATGTCTATTGATCCTGTGACTCCCATAATCTCATGAGTTTTGCTTCTTGGTATTGTGATCTCAATGTTGAGGAATGCATAATTGTTGGCTATTGTGGAATGAATGGAATGATTTGTATTATATTTCACATGAATGGGAATGAAAAAAAAACAGTTTAGATGTCTTGAGTGAATATGTCATATGTAAACATTAATCAATTAATTTAATCTCCTTTTCAGTGTAATAAACCTGACAGTCCCCACTCAAGAAGGAAGTTTTACTACCAAGATGGCGCTATATAAAAATGCCTCATATAAGCATCCATATCGTCAGGGGGAAGTGGTGCTGACAACTCGAGATGTCCTCTTTGTTGGTGTCTTTGTGGTTGGCGCGGACTCTACTCATCTTATATTGATTCTAAATAAATGCTACGCGACTCCATCCAGAGACAGTAATGACAAGCTGCGCTACTTCATCATTGAGGGAGGGTCAGTACATGATGTACATGGTGTTCGGAATATCAGAATGTTGGGAAAATACTTAGAAGGGGTTGGCTACTTTAGTTTATTTTTACAATTGTGTTGGGTACATGATTTTGTGGAAAGTGTTAGAGGTTCTCCTCCTGCTTTCCTTACTGTGGCTTTCTTCACAGACTTCACAGCTCTCCGATTCTCAAAATTGCTGCTGATGGAGGAGCATGTGACCTGTACAAAAGTCAGATGAAGCAACTAACTCTTTACAGGGAATCTGTCAGCAGGTTTTACTGTGTACCCGGCAGCCGCTATAAGGGGAATTCTCATTGTTGGGAACCTATCTAATGTGAATCCTCTCAGGCTGAAACCTACATTTATGTGGGAAGGCTCCTTATCGCGGTTGCCGTGTACAGATGAATTGGCCAATTTATGCACTAAGTATTCTCAATTTTTCTTATTTTCTGCAGCAGTAATGCTATTCATATTTCATGTTCACATGCTTAGCGTTACAGAGTGCTACTTTATTTGTTAGTTGTATATGGAGATGGCTACTCTTAGTAAGCACCTGTACACTCCTGTTTTTTCTTTGGAAGTGACAGACAGTCTTTTGATATAGTGCTGTTTCTTGTCATTGCGATGATGATGTCATAATGCTTTCATGGTGACAGTGATGTCATAGTGTTGTGTGTTGTCATGGTTACGATGATGTCATAGTGTTGACATGAAGAGTATGATGTCATAGTGGCGTCATGGTGACAGTGATGTCAGTGTTGTCATGGCAACGATGATGTCATAGTGTCGTACGATGTCATGGTAACGATGATGGCATAGTGTTGTCATGGTGATGATTATGTCATAGTGTTTTCATGGTGACGATTATGTTATAGTGTCGTGTGTTGTCATGGCGACGATGTTATAATGTCGTCATGGCGACAATGATGTCATAGTGTTGTGTGTTATCATGGTGGCGATGATGTCATAGTGTTATCGTGGCGACGATGATGGCATAGTGTAGTGTTGTGTGTCATCATGGTGACGATGATGTCATAGTGTTATCGTGGCGACGATGATGGCATAGTGTTGTCATGGTGACAATGACGTCATAGCGTTGTCATGGAAACAATGATGTCATAGTGTCGTGTTGCCATTGCGACGATGATCTCATAGTGTTGTCATGGCAATGAATATGTCACAGTGTTGTGATGGCGACGATGATGTCATGGTGTTGTTATGGCGATGATGATGTTATAGTGTTGTCATGGCATCAATGATGTCATAGTCTTGCCATGGTGACGATAATGTCACAGTGTTGTCATGGCAACGATGATGTCATAGTGTCATGTGTTCTCATGGTGACGGTGATTTCATAATGCTGTAATGGAGACAATGATGTCATAGTGTTGTTATGGCGATAATGATGTTACAGTGTTGTCATAGCGACAGTGATGTACTTGTGTTGTCATGGTAACAATGACGTCAAAGTGCTTTCATGGCTACGATGATGTCATAGTGCTGTTATGGTTACGATGTTGTCATAGTGTTGTCAAGGTGATGATGATGTCACTGTTCTGTCATGGCGACAATAAAGTCAGTGTCGTGTGTTGTCATGGTTACGATTATGTCTTTATGTCATAGTGTTGTCATGGCTACGATGATTTAACCCCTTCACTCCCGGGCCATTTTCCATTTTTGCGCTTTCGCTTTTTGCTCCCCTTCTTCCCAGAGCCATCATTTTTTTATGTTTTGGTCAATATGGCTGTGAGTTGTTTTTTTTTTAGGGACTTTTGAATGACACCATTGGTTTTATCATATTGTATACTGGAAAATGGGAAACAAATTCCAAGTGCAGTGAAATTGCAAAAAAGGTGCAATACCACAGTTGTTTTTTTTGTTTTGTTTTTTACCATGTTCACTAAATGCTAAAACTGACCTTTCATTATGATTCTTCAGGTCATTATGAGTTCATAGATACCAAACATGTATAGGTTCTATTTTATTTAAGTAGTAAAAACAATCCAAAGTTTGTTAAAACCCGTAGCGTCTCCATTTTTCAGGATCTGGGGCTGGGTGAGGGCTTATTTTTTGCACGCTGAGCTGACATTTTTATTGATACCAATTTCATTTTATAGGATGAAAAAATCTCTAACTCTCGCTCTAGAATATAAATGCATACATTGTACATAGCAGTGTATTTCTATCAGTATAATATGCCTGTGGAGTCAGAGTCTGCAATACAGATCAAGTACACAAAAAGAGTTACATTTTTGTAATTGCTTATTATTTTTACTACTTTTATAGGAACAAAAAAAAATCTTTTTCTTCACCTCAGTATGCAGGGACCATAGAAATACATTGTTATACACAATGTATTTCTATGGACATATATAATTAAAATTTTTGTGGGATGTGGCTCCTAGATAGAGCAACAGCCTGAGAACATGGAGATGCAAGTTTGAGTCCTGGGGAAACCTGATCACAGGATGGAGAGGAAGTGAATAATACAATTTATGCGCTGATCAGACAGCAGCCCCGCCCCTGGAGAGGAGGAGCTACATAGCGATGAAGACCTCGAAGTGAAGAGAGGTGAGTATAGAAGCCGGGACAAAAGCTCTGACGTTGCGGGATTGAGCCCTCAAAGCAGGACAGTCCAGCTGAATCCGGAATCGTTAAGAGCTATGGATTTAGGATTATGTCATTTTGCCCAGACAAATATCTTGATTTTCTCATGTCGTTCATAACATTGTCCTTTATTGTTACTTCATTATTTTATATGAGATTATATTATTCTCATTTTTATTAGGTGTCCGAATATCAAAGACAACACCATTGGAATAGAAGAGAATGGGATTTCTCTAACCTGTCGCTTTCATGTCACAGTATTTAAATTCATAGGGGATTATGATGAAGTTCATCTCCATTGTGCGGTGTCTTTGTGCGACTCCGAAAAATACTCCTGTAAAATTGTAAGTACAAAGCTTCTGTGGAAATATTACTGGTAAAAGGATACCCCTCCGACCAATCAAAGCTGACTAAATGGACCCGCGTGTAATGTATGGTGACTCTGGGGGTCTCTACTCCTTTTTTACGTAGCTTTCAGGGGGAGCCTGAGGCTTGCTTTCTTTTCTCACTGTGCCTAACTGTTGTTTTAATTTTTATTTCACAAATCAATAGTACACATGAAAATAAGAAACTTTGTAATATATCTTATCAGGGAAAAATCGGCTTCTTTCTCGTCCTGGACTGATCATTCATTCTCAATGGGAAAAATCTGTATTCAGTGGAGACAGATTTCCTCATCACTGAGATAGGTGATGACAGTTGGTGCTTTTAAAATTTTATGGAGAGGGGAGGAGCTAGAGGCAGACAAGGACATTGTGCTGCAGGTTCTACTGAAATGACAGTTATGGTTCTCCATAGACCTTTATGAGCACCAACTGTCGTCTCCTATCTCATCCTGCCCATGAATTGAAAATGAATGACCAGTCTGGAAGGAGAAAGAAGCAGATTTCTCTGATAGGATATAGTAAAAAAGTTTTTTTATTTTCATGTCCACTATTGATTTATGAAAGAAAAAAATAACGGTTACTTTTTAAATACGGAGATTGTCCAGGATGTAAAAAAAAAAGAAAAAGCTGGTAAAAAAAATGAACAATACTGATCTGTTCAAACCTCTTTGATGTACAATTTCCAACAACTTATTTAAAAATTACATTTATTGAAATAAGCACTGTATATGTTTTTACCACCTATTAAAATAAACGCTTTGGCCATCCTGGGCTTAGCCCCTCTTTAGACGCCCCATAGAAGCCAAAAGGCAATCCATATGTACAGTACACAGCGTGATTCCATTTAAAAATGTAACTATTATATGTTTTATTTCATTTTTTTACTAATACAATCCAGCATTGGAGTGCAACCAAGAGATCTTTTCTAATTCCCCTATTATGTTATACAATAACAAAGAACAGAGCTTTTAGCTAAAAAATATTTTTATTAGAATAACATGTGTAAAGAATTATTTAAGAAACCAAAAAACATGAAAACCAGAACATTGGCAACCATGTGGTGCATGTGGCAATATAAGATATTTACAATTTATGTAAATATATTAAACTCCTAATAATAGACCCAATTGTCAGAAGCTACATTTTAGGGCTCCCTCACAGGAGCGTATAAGACAGCCAAGTACTATGCGATATAACATCACATAGCACTTTGACCAGAGTTATACTACGGGGCAGCTCAGATCTGCGATTATTTTCTCATGCCGATACAGCATGAGAAAACAATCGCAGCATGCAGCGAGAATCGGATCGCACTCACCTGTACAAGTCTATGGGTGCGTGTGAAACAGCGGACTGCACTCGGATGTCATCCGAGTGCAGTGCGATTACCAAGGATGCTGACAATGGAAGAGATGGAGAAATTACTTTCTCCGACTCCTCCACACCTGTGCTGCGAAAGGATTGGAGCACAGAGCACTGACACTCAGCTTATACCCGTAGCAAAGTTTGAGCCGAGTGTCATTAGCATATCTCATCCGATGCTCTCGCATTGGTGTACCCAGCCATTCAGATGCATATGGCAAAGATGCTCTTACCCATAATATAATGCACAATGGAGGGTTACCACAGAGACATATTCCCCAACGCGTGTTTCGCGTGAATTGGTCTTGCTTCCTCAGGGGGTATGAAATTAAGAAATCATTTCTAATTCCCCTACTATATACTTATACAAATGTATAAATGCTCATGTAATTCTATATTTTTACACTTTGGCAGAATTGTCCACAGAATTCCAGGAGTGCCAATGATCATGTGCAAGACTCCAAGGAGCAAATCATTTCTGTTGGCCCTATTAGAAGAAAACGTCAGTATTTTCTATGATTGCTTTTCACTCTGTGCTGCTTTTCTGTTCTCCCTCTTCTTTACTTTTCTTTTCTTAATACAGATGTGCAATTACCTTGTATTTAGCACCAAAGAAGTTTTGATGCATCTACTGTAGTTACAAAGAAAGTTTAGTTGAAGTTTCTTTGTTTCCTTGTTTTTTATTTCTGTTTACTCCTTGTGTTCTACTTGAGAATAGGACTTGTACAATATTCATTTGCATTCAGGAGAGTCTACAAAGTAGATATCCTCTTATTACCTCTTAGGTTTGGACTGGTGTGAGGAAAATGGAGGGTGTGAGCAAATCTGTACAAGTAGACTGGACGGACCAATTTGTAGTTGTGTGACTGGGACCCTTCAGGAAGATGGAAGAAGTTGCCGAGGTAAGGCAAATCCTTGCTAAGTATGAAAGAAACAATTTACCTGGGTGTCTTAAGGTAAAAAAAAATCTGTTTTTGAAACTTCATTCATATCTGCATCGTAACAACCTGTCCAGATTCCATCAGATGTGACAGAAAGCATTATATTTTTCCATAAAAGCAATGCATGCCTCAGAGGAATCTGGTGAACACCACTGGAAGCCAGTGCACATTGGTATCAGTCATATAACTAATCCGGCTATGCATTTTGGTTTTTGTAATAAATGGAAACCATGACACAAATGTGAACAGAGCCTTATATATAGAATATTTAGTAGCAGGTCATTTTCATAGTATTGTATTAATTTATTTACATTGAAATACATGGGCAATGTCTGTTCTTAAAATGATCAATCAGCAGCCCACATAGCATACAGACAGTCAAGACAGCTGCAATGTTGCCCATTGAAAGAAGACAGGACCCAGCTCCGGCCAGCCTCCACCACGGCTTCTTCTGCAATGTAAAGATGATCACGGTTTCCCTTATTCTCAGACTTCACATTTTTAGGAAAATCAAAAACAGGTGAGAGGAATGGCATGTCAAAATGCCTCAGCTCACACAGATGACCTCAAGCTTTAGCTGGAAGACGGATTTAAGAAATCTTGTATGTGTCAATGTATCTGAAAATATCTTGGTAATGGTTTCATTATTTTTTCCCAACATATTGCAATATTTTAGGAAAAATGTCTATTTTTGTTCTTAAAAAAAGAGCAAGAGAAGTTTAAAGAATGGGAACTATTAGACTGGTGTTAGTCGATTTGCAAGTCTTAGTCCATCAGCCCCAACAGTGGTCTGTGGCCATTGGATGGGAGAGGGAGAACCGCTTCTTACCCCACACCATCTGCAGCTCATCACCTGGTGTGATGTCATTGTTGCAGTATGATGCATATGTGATGTCACAGCAGGTCAGCAAATAGAGAAAAAGAGCTGCTCCCATGCAGTGGCTACCGACCACTGTCATGGCCAATGGACTGGGACATGCGAATTGCTTCACTCTATTGACAATATTATTATATAGAATGAAATATTTATGGTGCAAAAACTGTTAAAAGACAAGTAATAAAATGCATGTACTGTATATATACAGTACACTACTAAAAAATGGGAACACTTAAATCACACATCCAATCTGATGAGCAAGATTGAAATTGAAAATCTTTACTGATTAAAATTTTCATATGTTGAGAAAAAAATAGTTTTCAGCAGTAAATGGAAACTGATTAAAACAGGATTCCAAATCAGCCCAAAATCCAAGTAAAGCAATTTAAACGTCAGATCCAATTTGTGTGAGTTTTATAATGACCAGGGGCGTAACCATCACAGGGGTCGCAATCGGGCCCGTGAGGGAGGGGAACTTGCTGACGTCAGCAGCACAAACTTCAACTGGATGTGCATCCTTGGACACACATTCAGCTGAAGGACCCGCCAGGTCTGTGCGCTGCAATACACACTGCCCTCCATTCAGAAGCCAGCAGCAGACGTCGGTGTGCACGTGACTGGGGGTGCATGGCAGTGATGCCATTTGCTCCCGTGGCTCACTCTTCAATGGCTGGGCCCAGGATGGCGGACATTACTACATAATGGGGGAGGGGGCAACGTCTATGTCCTTATAGGATTTAGAAACTTGAAGGGCCCTTACATCCGACCAACATGCGCGGGGGGGGCAGGTTAAAATTTTGCACCGGAGCCCATCCGACTGTAGTTATGCCACTGATAATAACAACTCACAAGACTCAGTAGTGCACAGTAGTGTGTATGCCCACCCTCACATGCCTATATGCACTCACAAAATGGTCTAGGCATGCTCATTATGAGACAGAAGATCCTAAGCTGAGGGATCTCTGCAAAAAATGGGTGAGCCGCTAGTCGCAGCACCACCGCCACTGGAGGAAGCAGAGGCTGTAATAGAATATACGTCACATTGTTTGTCTCAGTCACAGCAGGATGATGTAGCATCTGACAGTGACACCATCAGCCTGAGTCAGTATTCTGCTCAGTCTCCCTCTTCTTCCATAACACTTAGTGTTTTACATTGAAGAATTTCCATTCCACTAATAACACCTATTTATGCTCTACAATTAGTCCCCTAATCCACAGCACTTCAGAGACTAGGTAGGATACTTCACCAGAATAACTTCTTGCAGTTGATTTATTGGAAGAAATGAACAGTCAACCAACCTTTGTGCTCAGAAGAAGTGGGGTTCGGTGGCATGGTTGACCCAACTCTTACGTCAAGCGGTGTTGCTGGCTCTGCAAGCCATTGTGATAGGGATACTAGCAGTGGAAGTAGCACTCTGAGCCAGGGCAAATCTTGAGGTGGGATCAGGTGAGGTGGGGGAGTAGAGAAGCAAGGAGCTTAGGCCATGTTCCACACAGTGACAAATGTCAGCTAAGTCATGGATAATGCTGATGATTATTGAGAAGGAAATCAGGGTGCCAAGGGGGTAATGTAATCAGAGGGTGGTAGAGCATTAAAGAGAAGAGCCAATGTCTGGCAAAAATATCTTCTGGGGAAGATTAGCCTTTTGTGCTATAAGCTCGGTAACAGGCAATGTTGTGAGTGACGTTGGTGTAAGAGGCTCAACAGTGCCTAAAAGCTCTGGTTGTGGTTGTGATGGTGGCAATTCCTAAGTATCGGCATCTCAGGTGTAGGAAATCTTTTTCATGTTTCCAGAGAACCACTCTATTTCATTATGCAGGCTATGCTGTTGGAAAATAATCCATGTATATCCTGTCACACATCGAATAGGAACTATATCACTCCATCAGGACATGAAACGGCATCACCTGCTCATGTGGAGAAAAGAAACTGACCAGCAAGATGGGCAATAAAATTCTGTGAATTACCTGTGAAATCACAATGTTTATCACCCACCTAGATGAATTAATTTACTGTAGGAATGTAGTTTGTGAATTTGGATGATTTTTGGGGGGGTTCTTCTTTACTAGCACCTCAGGGCTCTTCTAATGTGACATGGCATCCATAAACCATCCCAGTAAAATCTGCAGTCTAGAAGACACTCGTTCCCTTCTGAGTTCTGCAGTGTGCCCAATAAGTAGTTTCCGACCACTGGGGGTATCTTGCCGCACTTAGAAGGAATTGCATTACAAATTTTGGTGTCCATCTTTTCTTGTTATACCTTGTGAAAATAAAAAAATTAGGGATAAACCAACATTTTAGTGTAAAAAAAATAATTTTTAGTTCTCATGTATCAATGTTATAAAATTTTGCAAAGTACTTGTGGGATCAAAAAGCTCAATATACCACCAGATGAATTCCTTACAGGCGTTATTTTCTAAAATAGGGTTAACTTGTGGGGTTTTCTCCTGTTTTAACACTTCAGAGTCTCTGCCAGTGTAACTTACCATCCACAATCTATTCCAGACAAATTTGCAAAAGTCAAATGGTGCTCCTTCCCTTCCGAGCCCTGCCGTGTGTCCAAACAGTAGTTTATGACCGCATATGGGGTATTGCTGTGTTCAAGAGAAATTTCGTAACAAATTGTGGGGTTTATTTTCTCCTATTACTCCTTGTGAAAACAAAATCATTGAAGCTAAAATAATACTTTAATGGAAAAAAATAAATTTTAACATTTTTAATTCCACATTGCGCTAAAGAGTCCACTACTTTTACACTGATGACCTATCGTTAGTAGACGGAGCAGCTCGGCAAGTGAGTACTTCCGTCCAGCGGCCACCGCCGACACCGATGACAGCTGATTGGCGGGGATATCCTAGGGATAGGTCTTTAATTAAAAAGTAGTGGACAACCTCTTTAATTACTGTAACGCACCAGAAAGTTTAACCGGTTCCCGACCGCCCACTGTAGATAAACGTTGGCGCTTGCTGGGCTCTGTGCAGCGCCGACGTTTAAAAACGGTGGGTGGTCTCGCAGCGCTCAGGACCCCCAGGGTCCTGCAAGCGCTGCGATTCCGGTGCAGAGCGTTAGCTCTGACAGGGTACATCATCGGGACCTGATTAGATCAGGTCCCAGTGATGTTAACCCCTTGCTGTCTTCTATATGCTGTGATCTATAGTGATCGCGGCATATAGGAGACAGCAGGAGGAGAGGGGGTCGTCTTACCTCTCCGAAGACCTCCGTTTCCTTCCAGGACCTGGGGTTGCTATGGCAGCTGGAGGTCACATGACCGCCTCCAGCTCTGCCATATATGGTGTCCTGTCTGGCTCAGCCTGCAAGCTGAGCCAGAAAGGAGACTGACTTAAACAGTCAGGGAAGATCTCATGTAATGTAATATATGTCTATTACATTACATGAGATCAGTGATCAGAAAAATAAAAATTAATGTCCCATACAGGGACTAAGTAAAAATGTAAAAAAAAGTAAAAAAAAAGTTTTTAAACTATTAAAAAAAAAAATCACAAAATAAATAAAAATAAATAAATAAAATATTAAACCAATAAATCCGTATATTTTTACAAAACCAAAAAAAGTACACATATTTGGTATCGCCGCGTCCGAAACAACCCGAGCTATAAAACTGTCTCACTAATTAACTCCTTCTGTGCACACCATAATAAAAATAAATAAAAAACGGAGCAAAAAAATATGCTTTTTCATCATATCGCCAAACAAAAAGTGGAAAAAAATGCGATCAAAAAACAAAATAGAAATAAAAATGGTACCGCTGAAAACGTCATCTTGTTCCACAAAAAAAAAGCTGCCATACAGCTCCATCAGCCAAAAAATAAAAAAGTTATAGCGCTCAGAATAAAGCAATGCAAAAAAAATATTTTTTTCTATAAAATTGTTTTATTGTGTAAAAGCGCCAAAACATAAAAAAATACAGTAAGTGTAGTATCGCTATAAACGTACTTACCCCAAGAATAACGCTGCCTGATCACTTTTACCACACGCAGAACGGCATAAAAAAAACCCTCAAAAAACTATTCCTGAATTGTTTGTTTTTGTTAATTTTACCTCCCAAAAAACGGAATAGAAAGCGATCAAAAAATGTCACGTTCCCAAAAATGGTACCAATAAAAATGTCAACTCGTCCCGCAAAAAACAAGCCATCACATGACTCTGTCGGCCGAAATATGGAAAAATTATAGCTCTCAAAATATGGTGATGCAAAAACTAGATTTTGCAAAAAAAGCGTATTTTAGTGTGTGACAGCTGTCAGTCATAAAAACCCGATATAAATCTGGTATCTCTGTAATCGCACCGACCCAAAGAATAAAGTAATCTCATCACTTATACCGCACGAGGAACGGCGTAAAAAATAAATAAAATCAATTCTTCACCTGCTACTGATTTGTTTATTATGTCTCCCAAAGATCCCAGTAAGGCTCTGCTCACATTTATCCTGTGCTCTGCGCTGAGCACTTACACCAGAGTTTCCGTGTAAATCTCTGAAATACGTGATTCAGCCGGAACCCATGATGGAAGATTCCCTGTAATGAGGCAGATATAGGCCACGGTGTCATTTGTTTTAGGCGTGCATAAAAGTGCGGTTGGCCACAGTTTTGTGCACTTCTGAAAAAAAGGACACCGCTAAACAGAGGCCAGAAGGAGTCCAGAGTAACTCTGCTGCCTCATTATAGTGAATGGATCCTGCAGGGGTTTCATCTGAATTACATCACTTGGAAATTTAGATGGAAACCCCGATGTAAGTGCTCAGCCTAGAGCGCCGGATAAATGTTACGTAAAATGTTCCCAATAAAGGCTTCAACTCAGTCCTCAAAAAAAGCTAGTCCCCACTCAGGTCCGTCATCTGTTAAAAATATAAGGGACTTCCAAGTTACTGGTAGCAGAAAGGCTCTGGAAAAGCAAAATGACCCTTGCCCCCCTAAAGAAATTCAGAAAATTTCGTGCTCCCAAATCCAAATGCCTATTCTACAATAATTTGTTCTCCAATTGTCAAATAGCGCTCCGTCCCCCCCAGATCTCGCCGTACGGCTGAGCGGTACGATACAGCCACATATGGGGTATTGCCACTTTTAGAAGAAATTGTGTGACACATTTCGGCACCATTTTTACCCATTGCCCTGTGTGAAAATGTAAAATCTGAGGGTAAAACATTTTTTTGTGGTAAAAATATAATTATGCTTTTTTCACTGCCCAATGGTATAAATTTAAAAATTAAAAAATGCTCACTACTTCCCTAGATGAATTCCTTGAGAGGTGTAGTTTACAAAATGGGGTCACTTGTGGGGGTTTCTGCTGTTTTGGCATGTCAGCGACTCTTCAAATGTGACATGGTGTCTGCTGCCTATCCCAGCCAACATAGCGCTCCTTTCTCTTCCGAACCCTGCCGTACACCAAAGCAGTGGTTTTCCCCAACATATGGGGTATCGGCGTACTCAGGAGAAATTGCACAACAAATTTCATGGTGCAATTTATCCTGTTACCCTTATGATAATGCAAAATTAGGGAATGAAAAACATTTTTTATGGGAAAAATGTGAAAATTTTATTTTTACGGCTCAATATTATAAACTTCTGTGAAGCAGCTGGGGGTGCAAGGTGCTCACCACACATCTAGATAAGTTCCCTAAGGGGTCTAGTTTCCAAAATGGTGGCACTTGTGGGGGGTTTCCACTGTTTAGGCACATTAGAGGCTCCCCAAATGCGACATGGCGTCTGCTAATTATTCAAACAAATTTTACATTCAAAAAGTCAAATGGCGCTCCTTCCCTTTCAAACCCTGCCATGCGCCCAAACAGTAATTTGCCTCCACATATGGGGTATCAGCGTGTTCAGGAGAAATTGCACAACAAATTTCATGGTGCAATTTATCCTATTACCCTTATGATAATGCAAAATTAAGGGATGAAAAACGGTTTTGTGGGAAAAATGTGCAAATTTTATTTTTACAGCTCAATATTATAAACTTCTGTGAAGCACCTTGGGGTTCAAGGTGCTCATCACACATCTAGATAAGTTCCCTAAGGGGTCTAGTTTCCAAAATGGTGTCACTTGTGGGGGGTTTCCACTGTTTAGGCACATCAGGAGCTCTCCAAACGCAACATGGCGTCTGCTAATTATTCCGACAAATTTTACATTCAAAAAGTCAAATGGCGCTCCTTCCCTTTCAAACCCTGCCATGTGCCCAAACAGTAATTTGCCTCCACATATGGGGTATCGGCGTGTTCAGGAGAAATTGCACAACAAATTTCATGGTGCAATTTATCCTATTACCCTTATGATAATGCAAAATTAAGGGATGAAAAACGGTTTTGTGGGAAAAATGTGAAAATTTTATTTTTACAGCTCAATATTATAAACTTCTGTGAAGCACCTTGGGGTTCAAGGTGCTCACCACACATCTAGATAAGTTCCCTAAGGGGTCTAGTTTCCAAAATGGTGTCACTTGTGGGGGGTTTCCACTGTTTAGGCACATCAGGAGCTCTCCAAATGCAACATGGCGTCTGCTAATTATTCCGACAAATTTTACATTCAAAAAGTCAAATGGCGCTCCTTCCCTTTCAAACCCTGCCATGTGCCCAAACAGTAATTTGCCTTCACATATGGGGTATCGGTGTGTTCAGGAGAAATTGCACAACAAATTTCATGGTGCAATTTATCCTATTACCCTTATGATAATGCAAAATTAAGGGATGAAAAACGGTTTTGTGGGAAAAATGTGAAAATTTTATTTTTACAGCTCAATATTATAAACTTCTGTGAAGCACCTTGGGGTTCAAGGTGCTCACCACACATCTAGATAAGTTCCCTAAGGGGTCTAGTTTCCAAAATGGTGTCACTTGTGGGGGGTTTCCACTGTTTAGGCACATCAGGAGCTCTCCAAACGCAACATGGCTCTGCTAATTATTCCGACAAATTTTACATTCAAAAAGTCAAATGGCGCTCCTTCCCTTTCAAACCCTGCCATGTGCCCAAACAGTAAATTGCCTCCACATATGGGGTATCGGTGTGTTCAGGAGAAATTGCACAACAAATTTCATGGTGCAATTTATCCTATTACCCTTATGATAATGCAAAATTAAGGGATGAAAAACGGTTTTGTGGGAAAAATGTGAAAATTTTATTTTTACAGCTCAATATTATAAACTTCTGTGAAGCACCTTGGGGTTCAAGGTGCTCATCACACATCTAGATAAGTTCCCTAAGGGGTCTAGTTTCCAAAATGGTGTCACTTGTGGGGGGTTTCCACTGTTTAGGCACATCAGGAGCTCTCCAAACGCAACATGGCGTCTGCTAATTATTCAAACAAATTTTACATTCAAAAAGTCAAATGGCGCTCCTTCCCTTTCAAACCCTGCCATGTGCCCAAACAGTAATTTGCCTCCACATATGGGGTATCGGCGTGTTCAGGAGAAATTGTGCAATTTATCCTATTACCCTTATGATAATGCAAAATTAAGGGATGAAAAACGGTTTTGTGGGAAAAATGTGAAAATTTTATTTTTACAGCTCAATATTACAAACTTCTGTGAAGCACCTTGGGGTTCAAGGTGCTCACCACACATCTAGATAAGTTCCCTAAGGGGTCTAGTTTCCAAAATGGTGTCACTTGTGGGGGGTTTCCACTGTTTAGGCACATCAGGAGCTCTCCAAACGCAACATGGCGTCTGCTAATTATTCCGACAAATTTTACATTCAAAAAGTCAAATGGCGCTCCTTCCCTTTCAAACCCTGCCATGTGCCCAAACAGTAAATTGCCTCCACATATGGGGTATCGGCGTGTTCAGGAGAAATTGCACAACAAATTTCATGGTGCAATTTATCCTATTACCCTTATGATAATGCAAAATTAAGGGATGAAAAACGGTTTTGTGGGAAAAATGTGAAAATTTTATTTTTACAGCTCAATATTATAAACTTCTGTGAAGCACCTTGGGGTTCAAGGTGCTCACCACACATCTAGATAAGTTCCCTAAGGGGTCTAGTTTCCAAAATGGTGTCACTTGTGGGGGGTTTCCACTGTTTAGGCACATCAGGAGCTCTCCAAACGCAACATGGCGTCTGCTAATTATTCAGACAAATTTTACATTCAAAAAGTCTAATGGCGCTCCTTCCCTTCCGAACCCTGCAGTGAGCCCAAACAGTGGTTTTCCCTCACATATGGGGTATCAGCACGCTCAAGAGAAATTGCACAAAAAAATTTGGGGTCCATTTTTTCCTGTTACCCCTGTGAAAATAAAAAAAATTGGGTCTAAAGTAACATTTTTGTGAAAAAAGTTAAATGTTAATTTTTTTCTTCCACATTCCAAAAATTCCTGTGAAGCACCTGAAGGGTTAATAAAGTTCTTGAATGTGGTTTTGAGCACCTTGAGGGGTGCAGTTTTTAGAATGGTGTCACTTTTGGGTATTTTCTGTCATAAAGACCCCTCAAAGTGACTTCAAATATGATGTGGTCCCTAAAAAAATGTTTTTGTAAATTTTGTTGGAAAAATGAGAAATCGCTGGTCAACTTTTAACCCTTATAGCTCCCTAACAAAAAAAAATTTTGGTTCCAAAATTGTGCTGATGTAAAGTAGACATGTGGGAAATGTTATTTATTAACTATTTTGTGTGACATATCTCTCTGATTTAAGGGCATGAAAATTCAAAGTTTGAAAATTGCAAAATTTTCAAAATTTTCACCAAATTTCTGATTTTTTCACAAATAAACGCAAGTTATATCGAAGAAATTTTACCACTATCATGAAGTACAATATGTAATGAAAAAACAATCTCAGAATCAGGGGAATACGTTGAAGCGTTCCAGAGTAATTACTTCATAAACTGACAGTGGTCAGAATTGAAAAAATTGGCCCGGTCACGGAGGCAAAAACAGGCTCTGGCGCGAAGTGGTTAACAAACTTCTGGAATACGGTTTTGTATTAATTAAGGGGTGCTGCTCTTAAATAGGGGTCTTGTTAGGGTTTTTTTTACATAGGCATTTCAAAATGATGTGGTCCATAAAAAATATTTTTTACATTTCTTTGAAAAAATGAAAAATTGGTACTAAACTTTTCAGCCTTCTAACATTTTAACAAAATAATGGGACGTTTCAAAAATGATCCTGACGTAAAGACAAAGGGCAAACCTTAACTATTAACTATTCATTTGGGCATAACTATCTGACTTGAGAGTATAAAAATGTAAAGTTTTAAAACTACTAATTTTTCTATATTTTTATCACCCTTGATATTTTAATAACTAAGCACAAATCACATTGACTTAAATTCACCAAATGCATAAAGTGCAATGTGTTACAGAAAATAATGAGAGAATCATTGGGATGGGAATGAGCATTCCAAAGTTATTACCACATAAAGTGACAAATGTCACATTTTAAAATGATAGCCTGCACAGGAACGCCGAAACTAACTGCGAGGGGTAGGGTTTAAATGTGGAAGTAGAATATTGTGAATATGCACTAGAAAAGGGACCTGCTTTTTACAGCTTTAGGTGTACTTCACTAATATGTGTATGAAAACAGTTTAAAAGCGGTTATTAATCATTAAACTCTTACTAACATATGACGTACTGCAACATCATATGTCTGCTCCCTGACTTTGATGCGGGCTCGCGCGATGATTTAATCGGCCATCATCGGGTGTCATTACGAATCTCCTGTGAAAGCCAAACTGTAGCTGCCATTCATACGAGATTGTGGTTTTTACTACAGACAATCACGGCTTCAAGTCCCCCAAAGGGACTATTATATACAATAAAAAGTTTTCTTAAAAAAAAAGTTTAAAAAAATATGAAAAAAACCCACAAAATTTCAAACCACTCCCCTTTTACCCGATTAAAAATAAAACAAAAATAAAACAATTAAAGTAAAGTAAAAAATACACATATTTGGTATTGCTGCATTCGTAAAAGTACAATCTATCAAAGTATAATGTAAATTAATCCGATCGGTAAACAACGTAAAGATAAAAAATATCGAAATGCTAGAATTACATCGTATGTACCCTAAAATAGTATTAGTAAAAATTTCCGATCAGGGAACAAAAAATAAACCCTCACACAGCCTCAAATACTGAAAATTTAAAACGTTACGGGTCTCGGAAAATGGCGACAAAAGCAAATTATTATTATTATTTTTTTTTTTACATATTTCTGATTTTTTTTTCACCACTTACATAAAAATAAACCTATACATGTTTGGTATCTGCGTAATCATATTGACCTGGAGAATCATAATGGCAGGTAAGTTTTACCATATAATGTACATGCTAAATAAAAAAAATGGTGAAATTGCACTTTTTTTGCAATTTTAACGCACTTGGATTCTTTTTCCCTCTTTTCAATGCACTATGTGGTAAAATGCATGTTGTCATTCAAAAATAAAACTTGTTTTGCAAAACACAAGCCCTCATACAGTTATGTGGACGGAAAAATAAAAAAGCTATGGCTCTTGGAAGAAGGGGAGGAAAAAAAAATAAAACGAAAAAAAGGAAAATAGCCTTGTCATTAAAAAGTTACACAATATTAATTTTGTTAATGATTAGTTCAAAGTTCTCATATGAAAGTTATTACTCAGATTTGTCTAGAAGCTGCATTTTCAAGCTATATGGTGGTCTGTCAACACAAAACAGATTTCTTAAACTGAGGATCTGTTATTGTTTTGTAAATTGATGGCTGTTCTATGTGTCAGAAAAAAATTTGGACCTTGAAAAAATACAGATGGGAGGGAATAGGGGACCCAGGAGGTAGCCAGAATAGGACTAGAGGAGGAAAATCTGTATATACAACTTCAAAAGAGCATAATCACAGGAACTAAATTGTTTCCTAAATAAGTGTTTTCCAAAGCATTTTTAAATATTTAACCCCAATAAAAAAAAATTGCTACAAATATTTTGGGGAAAAAAAGCTAAAAAACAGTAATAAGAAAGTACTTATCCACTGAACTGGAAAAAATGTACCTTTTTTATAGGTAGAATAGGAAATAAATAGTGAGAGTAGCGTACATAAATTCCCCATTATCCCTCCTCCAATGGCATTATAAATAATTAAAATAACATAGTTAAAACACACATTAAGCTAAAAAAAAATCACATTGTAACCAGTACACATGTTAGTACAGAGGGGTGTATTAACTCCACGATCAAGTAACCTCATCGGCCGTGTATGATCTAGCCTATTATAGTGTGAACGCTCTCCAGTTTACTCAAGTCATCAATCCTGTCAAAATCACCTGGTGTCCCCCCTCGAATCTAAGGGCAAATCACAGCCACCAAAAAAAGAGGGTCCAGGTCCTCCTTACATCCAGCTGTGACTCGCACTCACACAATACAGGTCAGATCATACATGGACTAATTATGTCACTTGAGCCTGGAGTAACTTCACCTCTCTGTACAAACATGAGTAGTGGTTACAATGTGATTTTTTTTTTAGCTTAATGTGTATTTTTGTAATTATTTATAGTTCATATGCCATTGGAGGATAATGGGGAGGAGTTTGCATGAGTTACCGGTTGGTCCATCTGGATAAATATCTCTATTTGTCGTGTGTATAATTGTCTTTTTTTTAATCTGTTCTAACAAAGGCTAAAATATTGCTGTTTTTGGGTTGATATGTTATTCATCTGAATATTGATTCTAGTTGCCAAAAAATTCTGGTCTCTTTGATACATTTATACTGGAATTGCTGACATTTGATGGAGAGCCGCCCCAAGATACAGTAGCACAACGCTATAGGAGTAGTGCAGGGAATTCAGCTATAGAAATATAGTCAACAGGGTTAGACCCAAGGATTTAACTATCTGATATACTTTGAATTACTTTGCCGTGTGAAGGTTAGAGGGGGGAGGCTTATGATACAGGGGTTTGTAAATCATCACAGAGAATCCCAAGTCAAGGGGCATCATGCCCTCAGACCCATGACATAACACAGGGCATCAGTTTTGCCTGAAGTCTCACTTTAAGATTGAGGCTATATGGCAATTTTGGCAAAGATCAAAAATCACTCTATGATCATATTTCAGGTGAATGGGATTAAATTGGGACCTCTAGAGTACCTCGACAAGTTAGTCTCAAAAATTCCAACTTGTTCTGGCTTTTTGCAATTTCCTTGTTGTGGTACCCAAAGGGGACGCAATGCACCCCCATTCACTTGCATTACTCTGTAATGTAGTAGCTGCACAGAGTGATCTTTGGCCATACTTCCTGTGTCGAAGCCTATGTCACTGTGTAACCCCAGCCTAAATTGTACACTAAAGTGGTTTTTTAACACCTACCTAGCTCATATTTCATCTGAACTTTGAAGTACTTGCTGTGAGCAATTAAATGACCTTGTTCTGTGAAACAGACCTGTGTGAATTACAAGCCTTATTACTGGTTACTTACTGTATGTTAGTAATTGTACTTTATTCTCGGGAAAAAAAAATTGACATAAACATTAACTTACCGTAATTAGTGAATATTTTTCATAGCCATTTTTTAGTCTTTTAGTCCCAGTAAGTCATTTGTACATGCTGAAAATAATATTTGGGTGTTTTCTATAGAGAAGCTGGAACCAGTTCGGAACCGCTTGCTAATAATTCTGGTCATCTAATTACAGGCAATCCCCGGGATACAAACAATATAAGTTCTGTAGGTTTGTTCTTAAGTTGAATTTGTTTGTAAGATGGAATAGGTAAATTTTTAAGAGTAACAGCAGACACATTTTTTGTTTGTTTTGGATAGCATACAGAAAGGTTAACACTAGAGTTGGGCAAATTTATTTGAGTGGAATTGAATTCTACTCAAATTTCGCAAAAATCTGTATACTCCAAAAAACAATTTTTCATAATTTGCTCCTGCTGAACGCCGTTTTGCTGAACCATAAAGGTCTGGCAAATGGTAAAAAAAAACATAATACTCACCTCATTGCTCACCTTTCCATGTGCCCCACTACTTGCTGCTCCCTGTCTGGTCCCCTTTTTTCCGTTGTTGTATTTCTGTCCATTTCACTAGAGGCCAGAACTTCTGGATGCATCCAGAACTTGGAGGTCATCACAAGTTCTAAGGTCGCAGCACATATCTTGATGCCACGATCTTGGAACACGCAGTGACCTCCAAGGCCTGGATGTGGCCAGAAGTCATGGTTTATAGTGAAAAGTCCAAAGATACAGCGCACTATGGCGAAAAGAAGAGGACCGGACAGAGAGCAGCAGGGCAGAAGGAGAGGCGAGTTATGAAATGAGTATAAGTCCATATTTTAAATAATTTTTTCTACATCTTACATTCGTAACTACAAGTCTTATGTAAGTCGGATGGTCGTACCTCGGGGACAGCTTGTATGTACTAAAACAGTTTCAACACAGTCTGCCCTGGAGTTTGTGCAGTGATTACCATTTTCTTAAAAAATCAAATACCATCTTCAATAAAAATGTTGTGTCCGGCTCTTTAGACAAATGTTGCTTGGTCTGTTAGGGGTTAATAAAGTCAAGGAGCAGAGTATGTCAGGTTGACCAATTGTGACCTAGGAAATGTATATAGGGCATTATAATATGACTGAAAAAAACGTCTTCACCGCTCACAATTCTCACGCATTTGATCTCCCTTTTCCAGGTTCCACAATTTCATTAAATTTCCTCCTTTTGTCTCTTGTCCTTTATGACAAAGGGAGTCGGATTCTTTCCACATGTCTTTACCCTGAGCACTGAACCGTCTTACAAATTGGATTGTTACCAGTCCTCACAACACAATCCTGTGCTATTTGTACAAGCTAACCAGAAAATCTGATTTTTGTTCTTTATTTATTTATTTTTATTTTTTTAGAAATCATTAATTTTTTTAAACTTCTTAATTTACCGACTGAAATATGTCGTCTATGTTTAACCCTATGTTTCTCTTCTTACTTTCTTTTAGCCTCCAGCTCTTCTCCAGTGCATCATAATACCTGGTTGTTCTGCCTACTCATATGCCAGATCACCGTACTCGGATTTTATTTATAAAACTGAAAATTAACGTAACAAAGGGACTGAAAACAAAGATGTTATTTGGGAAAATGTAGCCCCGGAAGCAAAATTCTGCAAGGTGCAAGAGAAAAAAAAAAAGACATTCTTACAATGTATACTCAGATATTTAATTAAACGCAGTTTGAGTGATTTTTCCAAGCAATAAATGGCTGTTAACCATTATATGGAAACTGTCCCCAACTTGGGTTCGTCAGGTTACTCTTATCACATTTCTCGGACCACCCGTTTATCTACACTTTAAATTCAAGACTTCACAAAACTTTTTTTTTTTTTTTTACTTATTTAGCTTCCGTTAATTAAATCTTTTTTTTGTTGGGGCCATCTCATTGCATTTCTTGAAATGATGTACGGAAACATTAGTTGTCTAAAAATTTACAGAATAGTAGGAAACAATGTAAAATAGATCACAAATTGTACGTAACCATTAAAATATTATATAACCGAAAATGAAGTAACAGAAGGAAGCTGCTGTTACAGCGGAGAATTTCTTAGGGCAGAAGGAAACATAACTGAGTGAATCTGAGGTTGTGTGCTCTATTATATCAATATGTGACTATAAGGAAACTCAGGAAAAGCTTGAACTTACACCATATAGACATTGCATCCTAGCTAATAATACGAGATAGAAGCGATAATGATGAAATGTCACATTAATATTGGCTGCCACCAGTTATTGTGCTAGAGTTTAGATTAATACATCCAGTGACCATATCAGCTGCACGTCATAGAAGAAATGCGGCTCGGAGCACATTTTTTTATATTTAATGTCCTTAAAAACGATCGAATATTAGGCACCACCAATAGGACATTATTGTTTATAGGCAACATTATCTTTTTCTTTTTGCATTCCTGTGTCATGTAGGACACGGAAAATGATTGTGCTGAGCTTTTTTCAAAGAAACAGCGCCACTCTCGTCCATAGACTGTGTCTGGTATTGCAGCTCATCCTTATACAAGTGCAATATCGGACACAGGCCATTGGCAAGAGTGCTGCGATATATGGCAAAATAATCATTTTTTTCATAATCAGCCAATATGTCTGCAGTGCAGCTTGTCATTAGTAAGAGGATTTATACTTTTGTGTAACACCTATGTTCCTATAAACTATGCAAATTGCCTTTTCAGAGAGGAAGAGGACTAGAACTCTAGCGCCACCTATTGGAAGTCGCAATCCTAAAAGTCAATATCGACCCTTTAGCGAGCCTTGCCACATGACTTAGGATAAGAAGCCAAACCAGAAGCTCAATTTGCAGACACAGTGTTTCGGGCTGTCATGTGGCAAGGCTTGTTAAAGGGTCGATATTGACTTGTAGGATCGCTGCTTCCAATAGGTGGCGCTAGAGTTCAAGTCCTCGTCCTCTCTGAAGAGACAATTTACATATTTAATTTCCCAGCGAAGCATTGCACGGCCTATAAGTCTCCTTACACCAGAATGTCACTCCCCGCAATAAGAAAGGTTACTCCTTAGATTCCTGTAAATTATATCACACCTTACACTTAAGGACCAAAAATACTATATACTGTACGCAGATCACATTTGTACATTTCAGCATTTACCAATTCAGCTTCCATCTACTTACACAAATACAAAAGATCATTATGTATCATGCGTTACTGACATTCTGTAGTGATAAGACTGTCAGTACACTTCTGCACGTACCATTGTAGAAAAGCAGACGTCAAAGTAAATGTCATTGGGCAGACCAATATGTACAGTATTTCTCATTATTGAAAATGCATCAGTTTCCCAAGCAGCTCCCTCTGTCAGACTCATATTAGGATTTCATGCTTTAAAGGAAATCTATCAGCAGGTTTTGTTATGTAATCCAAGAGCAACGTGTTGTAGGGTCAGAGAACCTGATTCCAGCAATGTAGCAAGTAACTTACTGTGTGCAGCACTTGTGATAAAATTATAGTTTTCTCTGCTGTAGATCTAGCGATGCTGAGCTCTGTATAAGCCCGCCCACACCACTGATTGGTAGCTTTCTGTGTACACTCAGGCAGAAAGCAGCCAATCAGTGGTGGGGCGGGGTTGGAAAAAGAGACCCCTAGTCTTCTAGTGATAATCTCCTGCTGACAAAACACAGCCCAGTAAGTGACACATTGCTGGAATCGGGGTGTCTGTCCCTACATCATGCTGCTCTCAGATTACATAGCAAATACTTGCTGACAAATTCTATATGCTCACACCTATAAATACAGATAAAATCACACCCATTCCTAAGGCAGATGTAGATGTACAGTGGGGAAAATAAGTATTTGATTCACTGCCGATTTTGCTAATTTTTCCATATACAAAGAATGGAGAGGTCTGTAATTTTTATCGTCGGTACACCTCACCTGTGAGAGACAGAATCTAAAAATAAAAACCAGAAAATCACATTGTATGATTTTTACATAATTACATTGCATTTTATTGTATAAAATAAGTATTTGATACATAAGAAAAAACAGAACTTAATATTTGGTACAGAAACCTTTGTTTTCAATTACAGAGGTCAGACGATTCCTGTAGTTCTTGACCAAGTTTGCACAACCTAGAGCAGGGATTTTGATCACCTACCAATCAGCAAGAATTTTGACTCTCATAGACCTGTTAGTATTTCTTTAAGAAGCCATCCTACTCTGCACTCATTACCTGTATTAATTGCACCTGTTTGAACTCGTTACCTGTATAAAAGACACCTGTCCACACAATCAATCACACTACAACCTCTCCACCATGGCCTAGTCTAAAGAGCTGTCTAAGGACACCAGGGACAAAATTGTAGACCTGCACAAGGCTGAGATGGGCTAGAGGACAATAGGAAAGCAGCTTGGCGAGAAGGCAACAAATTTTGGCATAATTATTAGAAAATGGAAGAAACACAAGATGACTGTCACTCTTCCTTGGTCTGGGGCTCCATGCAATATCTCACCTCATGGAGTAAGGATGATTCTGAGAAAGGTCAAGAATCAGAACAGAACTACATGAAAGGACCTGGTCAATGACCTGAAGAGAGCTGGGACCACAGTCTCAAACATTACCATTAGTAACACACAACGCCGTCATGGATTAAAATCCTGCAGGACAAGCAAGGTACCCCTGCTCACGCCAGCACATGTCCAGGCCCATTTGAAGTTCACCAGTGACCATCTGGATTATCCAAAGGAGGCATGCGAGAAGGTCATGTAGTCAGAGGAGACCAAAATACAACTTTTTGGTATCAACTCCACTCGCTGTGTTTGGAGGAAGTAGAAGGATGAGTACAACCCCAAGAGCACCATCCCAACCATGAAGCATGGTGGGGGAAACATCATACTTTGGGAGTGCTTTTCTGCAAAGGGGACAGGATGACTGCACAGTATTGAAGGGAGGATGGATGGGGTCATGTATCGCAAGATTGTGGCCAACAACCTTCTTCCCTCAGTAAGAGTATTGAAGATGGGTCGTAGCTGGGTCTTCCAGCATGACAATGATTCGAAAAACACAGACAGGGCAACTAAGCAGTGGCTCCGTAAGAAGCATTTCAAGGTCCTGGAGTGGCCTAGCCAGTCTCCAGACCTGAACACAATAGAAAATCTTTGGAGGGAACTGAAACTCAATGTTGCCCATCGACAGCCCTGAAACCTGAAAGATCTGGAGAAGATCTGTATGGAGGAGTGGGCCAAAATCCCTGCTGCAGTGCGTGCAAACCTGGTCAAGAACTACAGGAATCGTCTGACCTCTGTAATTGCAAACAAAGGTTTCTGTACCAAATATTAAGTTCTGTTTTTCTATTGTATCAAATAATTATTTCATGCAATAAAATGCAAATTAATTATGTAAAAATCATACAATGTGATTTTCTGGATTTTTTTTTTAGATTCTGTCTCTCACAGGTGAAGTGTACCTACGAAAAAAATTACGGACCTCTCCATTCTTTGCAGGTGGGAAAACTTGCAAAATCGGCAGCTATCAAATAGTTATTTTCCCCACTGTATATTAGATGTAGAGCAGTCAGGAACTGTCGGCCTTACTTGTATCGCTGTTCATGTAGTTACTTGCACTCCTGAATTATGTACACATAACTTCTATTGATATTGTATTCTTCTATATATAGTTTTCTATTCGCTTTTAGGCTATGTGCCCACGATGCAGAAATGAAGCTGAAAATTTCCGCAGCGTTTCTGCATGTTCTTGGCACTCAAAAACGCTTGCGGATTTTGCATTCGTTTTTGCAGCGTTTTTACATGCGGATTTGACTTATGTTTTTCAAATGCATTGGGACCTCAAATCCGCATGCAGAAACGCACAAATAATGGACATGCTGCGGATTTTTCCGCAAGGAAAATCTGCTGCAGAAAATTTCGCAGCATGGGCACAGAACATGCAGATTTTCATTGGGGATCATCGGCAACGGATTACCAAGCGTTTTGCAAGCGTTTACACTGCGGAAAATCCGCATCAAAAACGCTTGAAAAACGCATAGTGGGCACACAGCCTAAAGAGAATCAGCATAGGATGACTGTGCAAACCAAGCACCTTGTATGGGGCATAGCCCTAATGGAAATCATGCCTTTTGTGTCCAAATCCATTACTGTGTTTGCCAGTACTCTTTCTATATGCACATATGCTAATGAGATGCTCGGTGCACCCTTGTCATGGCCAAGCAGTTCAGTGCAGCTTCCAAGCTACTTGTTTTCCATCCATCTACGCCCCCCCTCTTCTTTGATTGTCAGACCTGGCAGTAAAAGAGCCAGAGGACATAAGTAGATGAGAAAGTACACTAAGCTGGTCGACCAAGGGTGCACCAAGCGCTTCATTAGCATATCTAAATAAAGAACTATTTCTGGCAGGCAGCAATGGATTTAGACACTAAAGGTCTGATTTTTATTAGGGCTTTGCTCTCTACAAAATGCTGTGCTTGGTTTGAACAGTCATTTTCTGCTGACAGTCTCACTTTAGAGTTGACTCTGTGATGGAAAAAAAATCTGTCTGTGAATTCTGTGGCAAAATACTGTATTAGATGTGGACTTTGTCGCAGATTTTGGTTGTGGATTAACAGTGTATTGACGATTTGTGACCTCAATTGTCAGGCGGATTTAAAATCCACACACTTGTGCAGATTCCACATGGATCTATTTGCGACATATTGATGAGATTTAATAAAATCTGATATAGAGCAATACACTGCACATTTTCTACTCGGAACATAATTAGCATATCCGCCCCGTTTAAGCATACCCTAAATGGTGCCAAACGTGATTTCAACAGAATGAATCACTACTACTTGTCTACTACCGCTGTACTCCATACTTACCAGTACAAATTCCGTTTACGACATGTCTTTTCTATAATATTTTAGGCTATCTTTTTCCAAATGTTCTATGAATAGTCCAGCACTCTTCCTCAATTATGTCAACTACAAACATAATTTTATACCCAGCTCCTGCAAGGAAAGGGATGGCAAACAAGAAGCCAGGAATACCCAAGACAATGCCCGAGAGTATCAAGATCAGATGCTCTAAAAAATAAGATGTAAGCACCAATATGTTATAATCATACATCGATACGCTGAACCTGATTAGCAAATGAATTGGTTCATCGGAAGCAGGTAACACAAGTGTTGTATCTAGGCACCCGAACTTAATTATGTGCCATAATATGTAAATATCAATATAACATCTGGTATTTATTGCTTTTCTGTGCAGATTCTTATTTTTGGCAAAAAAAAAAATATCCCTCTTAACTCTACAAGTTCATGCTTCAGATTCATAACGTTCATTATTCTGATTTTCAATGTTAAATTAATAAAATGAAGGCAAAAATAACATTGTGTCTTTATTTATTGAATATCATGTTTCTATATTGTGTGTCAATAATATTTAAATAAAATAAATATTAGTGATCAATATTTACCTGATAAACAAAACTGAGCCCGGTGCATGGAGGCTTTATAGAGGTACAAATAGAGTTACACATTAAGTGGTTACTGTATTTATTTTATGCAGTTATATAGCGCTGCTAATTCAGAATACAGTGCTGTATAGACATCATCACTGTCCCCATTGGGGATCACAATCTATATTCCCTATCGGTATGTCTTTGGAGTGTGGTGGGAAACTGGAGAACCCGGAGGAAACCCACACAACATACAAACTCCTTGCAGATGTTGTCCTTGGTGGGATTTGAATCTAGGACCCGCAACCATGCTGCCCACTGTATGGTGCCCTCTGTGCCAGCATATTCTCATCTAGAAAAAGAGGGTGAATGTACTAAGGCTTCATTTTGTACAGAGCTGTAATATGTCTGAAATAGACACGCATTAACCCTATTTTACATTTCTATATGCCTCATATTTTATACAGAGGCATAAAGGTTTTTCTGTAATTTCCATTTAAAAATTGTGGCACGCTCCTATGGACTCCATATGTATAGAGGTACTCTCCTCTATAAACCATGCATGTACAGTGGCTTGCAAAAGCATCCCCCCCCCCCTTGGCATTTTTTGTGTTTGCCTACTTCACAACCTAGAATTTTACTGTTTTTTTTTTTTTGAGGGTTTGCATCAGTTCATGTAAAGAACATGCCTACAACTGTGAATATTTGGTTTCCTTTTTATTGTGAAGCAAACAACAAATAGGACCAAATAACTGACATCTTCAGTATGCATAAATATTCACCCCCTAAAGTCAGTACTTTGTAGACCCTCCTTTTGCGGCAATTACAGCTGCAAGTCACTTTGGATAAGTCTCACATCTTGCCATTGGGATTCTTGCCAATTCCTCAAGGCAAAACTGCTCCAGCTCTTTCAAGTTAGATGGTTTCCTCTGGTGAACAGCAATCTTCAAGTCTGACCACAGATTCTCAATTGGATTAAGGTCTGGGCTTTGACTCAGCCACTCCAAAACATTTACATGTTTCCCCTTAATCCACTCGAGTGTTGCTTTAGCAGTAGCTTTGGGTCATTGTCTTGTTGGAAGGTGGACCTCCGTCCCAGTCTCAAATCACTGACAGACTGAAACAAGTTTTGCTCAATAATATTTCTCTATTTTGCACCATCCATCTTCCCCTCAACTCGGATCATTTTTCCTGTCCCTGATGCTGAAAAATATCTCCACAGCATGATGCTGCCACTACCATGTTTCACTGTGGGGATGGTGTTCTTGGGGTGATGAGCTGTGTTTGTTTGGCACCAGACATAGCGTTTACCTAGATGGCCAAAAAGTTCTATTTTGGTCTCATCTGACCGCAGCACCTTCCTCCATACATTTGAGGAGTTTCCCACATGTCTTTTGGCAAACTCAAAACGAGCCTTACAATTTTTGTGTATGAGGCTATGTGCCCACGATGCAGAAATGCTCCGGATTTTTCCTGAGCGTTTCAGCATCTCCCTGGCAGAAAAAACAAATGCCATTTTAGCATCACTTGGAAAGTGCTTGACAACTTGGTCACACTATATAAATCCATGCAACCAGCATGGATTTATATAGTGTGACCGTAAAAGAATGGTAAAAAATAAATATATACTTACCTTCTGATGGCCCCCGGTGTCCTTAGCGATGCATCCTGGCTTGCCGGCAGCTCGCGGTACACTAAAGGACCTGCCAACGTCAGCGGTTGCGTGACCCGTCACATGACTAAATGACGTCATGGCAGGTCCTTGAGTCCACCGCGAGCTGCCGGCAAACCAGGACGCATCGGATTAAGATACCAGGGGCCATCAGAAGGTAAGTATAATGTCAATTTTTTATTTTATTATTCTTTTTTTTACAGGTCCTATGGTACCCGGGTCCGGAGGAGAGTCTCCTCTTCTCCAAACCCGGGTACCATCCGCACATTGAAACGCATGGAATCTGTATCTGCAGATGCAGTGATGCAAATGTCATGCGCTCCAATGCAAGTCAATGGCGGCGAAAACGCCGCGCTTCCGCAAAGTAATTGGTAGTGCTGCGGATTTTTCCGCAATGATAATCCGCAGCGGATATTTCTGCAGTATGTGCACAGCACATGCGGGTTATCATTGGGGAACATGGCAGACCTTCTACCATGCGTTTTTTAAGCATTTCTGCAGCAGAATTGCCGTTGCGGAAACGCTTAAAAACGCATAATGGGCACACAGCCTGAGTAAAGGCTATTTTTCTGCCCAGTCTTCCATAAAGGCCACCTCTATGGAGTGTACGGCTTATTGTGGTAGTATGGAGAGATACTCTAGTCTTGGGAACTCTGCAGCTCCTTCAGGGTTACCTTTGGTCTCTGTGCTGCCTCTTTGATTAATGCCCTCCTTTCCCAGGCTGAGAGTTTTGGTGAGCGGCCCTCTCTTTGCAGGTTTGTTGTGGAACCATGTTCTTTCCAGTTGATGATAATAGATTTGATGGTGCTCCAGGGATCATCAGAGATTGGGATACTTTTTTATAACCCAACCCTGACTTGTACTTCTCAACAACTTGTCCCTGACTTGTTTGGAGATCTCCTTGGTCTTCATGGTGTTTGGTTAGTGGTGCCTCTTGCTTAATGGTGTTGCAGCCTCTGTTACCTTCCAGAAAAGGTAAAGTATATATACTGACAGGCATGTGACACTTAGATTACACACAGGGACGTCCTGTCACTAAGCATGTGACTTATGAAGGTTATTACTTGCACCAGAAATTTTTAGGGGCTTCATAACAAAAGGGGTGAATACATATGCACATGACAATTTTTATTTATTTTATCCCATAAATTTAATTTGTGCCTATATTTTTCTCACTTCACCAACTTAGACTATTTAGTGCTGATGCATCACACACAAATCGGATTATAAAAATATTTAAACACAGCTTGTAATGTAAAAAAAATAGGTAAAAAACCAAGGGGGGTGAATACTTTCGCAAACCACTGTAGGTGAGAACCTCTGTATCCCAAAAGTCCGATGGAATTTGTTCAGCAATGTACAGTGGCTGTAGACATATTTCTACTGCTGGGAGCCCCATTGATCCAAGAACGAGGCTCTAAATGGAGCGGCCGCTGGGCATTTCCACCACAACTCCGTTCTTTCTCCGTACTCTCTACTTGGCTATCTCTAGCTTCATTCACATCAGGCATTTTAGAGCTCTGTTCAAGGGATCAGTGGGGGTCCCAGCAGTTGGTTCCCCCCCAGTCAGCAAGTTATAACCTGTTGTTCAGATAAGTGATAATTTCTAAAGATGGGAATTACCTTTGAAAGAGTCATACTGGCTTCTGCCATGTACATGAGACCTTTGAAAAAAAAAATCACTATATGTTTTTAGGATATAAATATATAAAATTTACTGATACACTTGCATATCAATAACAAAGACAGCCAACTTCTCTGTCATGGCTGATAGAAAAGGGTTTCGGCATTGAAATGAGCCGTCATCCAGCCCCCTTCACGCACAGCTCGGGTCATTGACTATGCAGGAACCTCTCTTAAGTCGGAAGTAGAGCTGCTGCGACCTGCACTGATATTTTGAGATTGAAGGTTTCTTAATACAAGAATATTAGTAAATTTTGTAGATTTATATTTTAAACAATGTCTAAAGATTTTTGGACAACCCCTTTAATTGGAGTATTTAGCTAAAAATTGCAGCCATGTTATATTACATACATGTACATGCGTCCAGAAAAGTAAATGCAGCGCTGTACATACATGCTGAGCAAAATGCACTTCTAGGTATTAATTAAAGAGGGATATTTATTTTTATATCTATGAAAACTGAATCTTCAGTGTCTGGTGAGATTATTCTTCAATCATTTAGATATATTATCAGGTGTCCTTTGTTAAAACAATAGCGCATAACCATTAGGACAGGAGAACAGTCAGACTTTGAGAAAAACTGTTTATTTTCTTATCAGCCCCCCCAAAATCCCAACATATGTGGATGTATTGTTAGACAGATATTTTTTTATTTATATTTTTATTTTTTTATTCCGCTCCTGGCAAGATACAATTAGCGGAATTCACTTTTCCGCAAAGAAATGAATTGCTTACATTTTTTGAGCATGAACAAAATAAAAGCCCTCAAAATCCGAGTTACCAAAGTCCGCGTCTTCTGGCTTCCCGTAAGACACCAGTTGTATGATCTCATAGCCGCTTTCACTGATTACTTTTTTCAGAAAAGTCTCATTAACAGGCAGAGAAAAAACTTTATTGGGACCAACTTCATAGTAATTGGCCCCAATGTCTCCTGCCATTAGCAAGTGCCCCTTCGGTTTAAGAAGATTAGAAAGATTCTTCAGGGCCGTCCCATAGGAATCGTAGCTCCGGCAGGCGGCCTCCAGGCAGACGGATGTAACAAGGCAATCGGCTTTGGGAGCTTCATGAGGGGCCAATGGGTTGCTCTTACTGACGTCACACATCAAAACTTGTTTTATCCTTCCTTTAAGTTTCTCCTCCTTCGCTTTCTGGTCCATCCTACAGAAGAAAATGAAAACACAATTTTTATAATAAATCTTTGAAACAAAATGATGTAGTTTCATGATTCTCTTCCTGCCTATATTGGACCTTGGATAACACAACATGATATTTCCCATTTATGATCAAACCCTATAATTTAAATCTAGCACAATATACTGTATGCTGTAATTCTAGAGTTTGCTGCAATTAAAGGGTTTTTATAAAAAAAAAAAATGATTACATATCCATAAGTAATAATTGTTAGATCACTGTTGGTCCGCCATCACTATTCCTCTCATTTTTTTCCATGGCAGTGACTATAAATGCCGTATCATCCAACTCTTGCTGGCGTTGGCCTTGTGATCAAGAGAGAAGGGGATAAAAGTTCTGGTAATCGGTGGGAGTTCTGACTATTGAGGATACTTTTTGTACACTGAAATACCCGGATGTAGATAATTTTGACCTGAAGACGCAGCAACTGCATTTTTTTTTATATATGGGGTATTTTATTTTTTATTATAATTTTTCACTACATAAAATGTATTGGTTAATTTTTACTTATTTCTTAAAGTGGAATGTGCAAAAAAATGTTATTCTACTATTGCTTTTTAGTAGTTTTCGGCAATAACTGTGTGATAATTTTGTTGATAATGCATACAAATGTATCTGTCTCATATCTATCTATCGATCGATAGATAGATACATTTATGGATTTCTGTGATACCACGGATTTAAAGTGGGACTTCACAGTGGTTGAAGTTACTTATTTATTTTATTATTTTTTATTATTATTTATTTCTGATATGTATATTATTTATTATTATTATTATTTGTTATTATATTATTATTATTGTTTATAATATATTATTTATTTTTTATTATTATTATTTTTTTATTATTTGTATTTATTTTTTTAATATTTTTTATTATACTTACTTATATACTTACTTTATTATTAGAACTACAAGTCTCAGAAACATAATCAGTGAAAAAACACCTGCAACGGGTTGCAGATGGATATCACTGAAGCAATCACTTCAAAACGCATGAGATTATATAGAAAAAAATGAAGTCTTAAAGGTTGATGCAAAAATATAACAACTTTATTAGTGCAAAACATACATATAAAATCTGTAGGTACAAAGGATGTGTGTAAAAGAATAGCAATAAAGAAAGGCAGCATGGGCACAAGGAGGTAGAAAAATAATGTGGCAATTATCAAAATAGATGGAACTTGATGTCAAGTAAAATATAGGGGGGAGGACAGGGAAAAAAGGAAACTAGGGAAATAAATATCAAACAATACTGTGGAGCTTAGTGCCCCATCTCCTAGTAGTACAAGGCAACAATTAAGGCTACAATGCCCCTCTCATAAGCCTACAGCATAGTGGTTTGGCTATGTAGTCTCAAAAAGAATCCCCACACATCCCCAATAAATGTCCATAAGATAATTACCTCAAAGAGTAAAAATGCGCCACACCAGGTGGTAAGAAAGACTAGTGCCTCTTCCCTCCCGACGCGCGTTTCGTGGGGAACACGTCCAGCTTTCTTACTTACTTTATTATACTTAACATATTCCACAGTGCCTTTCACATAGTCATCACTGTTCCCATTGGGGCTCACAATCTATATTCCCTATCAGTATGTCTTTGGAGTGTGGGAGGAAACCGGAGAACCCGGAGGAAACCCACACAAACACGGGGAGAACATACAAACTCCTTGCAGATGTTGTCCTTGCCTTGGTTTAGATAATAATAAACATAAGTGCAATTGTTACAATTATTCTTTCTTACACTCACAGTATACAAACTCTGTACCTAGATAGATATACTCACAGCGGAGAAGTGGATACAATTGTATCTGGTCTGTACTAAGACTGTGAGCTAAACAGTCCGTACTTCCTAGGAAACCAGCAGAGAGATTTTTCCTGCTTCTTCCGATCCTTTTAGCTTTTTGCATAGATACATGGTTTGCACTTCTCTGCTGGGAGCAGATGCCTGGTAAGTCCTTGGTAAGAGATTGAAAAGCATTGCACTAATGTTTTATTGAGACTGGATTTCCACATTATTGAGTTGTGCCAAACATCATGGCACAATGAAGCCAGTGACGTTTTTCCCGTTTTTCACTATTTGAGTTACTTCACTCGTTCATTGGTTCCTATCAATAATACGACCTGTACGTGATGCAATGAAGCAAATAAAGTAGCTGGACCTTGGATTTGTAAAACTATAGTTTGGGCCGTCAGTAATTCCCCCTAGTTGACCCAAACTACCCCAGTCTGACATGTCCTCAAACGACAAAGTTATCAGCAGGATTTATCGCCTTGCACAAGCACTGAAGGGGTCAGCTCTGGTGTAACCCAAAGGTGATTGCTCTTATCAAGGCAGCGGCATCTGCAGATCTTGTCATAAAGCCAAAGACTTCACAACAAGCTGTAAAGTTCATGAGTTCTGATCATTGTAGTGGAGGTTTAGGTTCAAATCTGATACTTTGTTAGCAATACACAAAATGTTATATTAATAAATTAAGACATACTGATCGGGAATGTAGATTGTGAGCCCCAATGGGGACAGTGATGATGTCCGTGAAGTGCTGGGGAATTATTGGTGCTATATAAGTGAGTAAAATTAATGCCAAATACAACTTATAGTATTAGCCATTCTCTACAATATTATCACTAACATCTTTCTCATGTCTCTCACTAAACCGTCCACATCGGGATCTCCTGTGCATAAATCATGGCCATCTTTCTTTTCACATTTTTTGTCCTGAGCTGCAATATGGTCCATCAGCGACCAGAAGTGACCACATTGATCCCTATTCATTAAGGCGTTTTCGTCAGTTTTCTGCCTTAAAACATTTTATCAAGTCACAAAATTTTTGCAACTTTTGACGTTTTCAGGCCAGTGAGTTTCACCAAAATGGGAGACGCATGGGCAGAACAGGGTGAGGCTATGCCCACCAGTCAAACTCATGAAAAGTAAAGTGGTGTAATTTTCTCCAGAAAAATATTCACATCCAGCTGCTGAGGTGGGAGTGCCGAGTGTCAGACCCTATCAATCCGATAGTGATCCCAACAATACGGTCATCTGATCTTGTGACCAGAAGACCTCTTTAAAGAAGAACTTCCATAAAAGTTTTTATCCTCTTAATAAATTTCAGTCATATTATATAGCACAGTGTACTTACAATTGCTCATTTTGCCTTTCTACCCAGTTAATTCTTTTCTTTTTCATTAGGTCTATGACATCACTTGATTAAAAACTGACTAGCTGAATCCTTCTAAGCTCCATGTAGAAACAGGAGGTCAATTGTCCCTCTATGAGTCAAAAGTCATTACAAAAATCAATGGCAGAGGGGAGGAGGGAGCAGCTGGGTCAGAAATTGGAGATGGGAATGATTTATGCAGCAAAAGAGACTTCCTGTTTCTACATAGAGCAGAGAAAAGAGAAGTATTGACTAGGTAGAAAGGCAAAATGATCAATTGTAGCCATCTATGAGCTTCTTGCACTTCTCAGCTGGAATTTTCTCCCACTCTTCCTTTGCAGTTTGTTCAAGCTCTTGAATGTTTGCAGGGTTCTTTTTCCCAGATTTCAGCTCACCCCAAAGATTTTCAATGGGATTAAGGTCACGACTCATTGTTGGCCATTTTAAAACAGTCCATTTTCTATTTTTCAACCATTCCTGTGTACTTTTGGATATGTGCTTTCGGTCATTGTCTTGCTGGAGGACCAATGATCTTTGACTCAAACCAAGTTTTCTTACACTGAGTAGGTCATTTTTCTGTAAAATCTCTTGAAAATTCTCTGATTTCATGATTCCTGTCATAAGGTCAAGGCCTCCAATCCCAGACACAGCAAAGCAACCCCACAGCATTATGGATCTGCCACCATGCTTAACTGTTGGTAAGGTGTTCTTTTCCTTATAAGCTTCATTGTGCTGTCTGTAAACAAACTGTTGTGGTTTGTCAAGGTACTCTTTGGCACAGCGCAGTTGTTCCCTTTTATGTCTTTTCTTCAGAAATGGTTTCTTCCTTGGCCTGCGCCCATAAAGCTCTGCTTGGTTTAGTGTGCGGCGTTTGGTACTAGTTGAAATCATGACATCAGACTGTTCCAGGTTGGCCTTCTTGTCTTTGGATGTTTGACGTGGTGTTTTTTCCACCATTCGCACCAACCTTCGAAGACATCTCTTGTCAATTTTCCTCTTTCCCCCACGTCCAGGGAGGTTCTTGATGGTTCCATGCTTGGCAAACTTCTTAATAACATTGTGTACTGTTGAAACTGGGATACCAAGGTCTCTGGAGACGGCCTCATACCCTTTAGAAGTCTTGTGTTTGCTAATAATAGAAGTTGTTATGTCCTCAGACAGCTCCTTTGTCTTCACCATTGTGACAAAGGAACAGGGCCTACCATGTGGCTTTTTAAAACTGAAGTCATCATTCATTGGCTAATTCATGTCACAAGGGCACCGACAATTAATCACAGGTGAATCTCTTTTGTTATTTACCACAGGTGAGCCAAAATGTGTTTCCATATTAAATTAATGTAAAAGGTGCCAATAACAGTGACAAAGCAATCTTTAGGTTTTTATATTTTTCCCTCCCATTGTTTTTGGTTTTAAATTATTGTTTATATCTTTTGCTCTTTTGTATTTAACATGAGTGCTTTATACAAAAAAACTGTTTCACTTGATTCATTTTTTTCAGGAGATATTCCACATTATGTACTTAAATTTCATGGGTGCCAATAACGATGGGCAGGACTGTACATATAGCAGCACCACAGCTATATGTGGGTTTTGGGTCTCAATATAATTTTTCACCATTTTTTAATAATATTTTGGTCCTGTTGTTTTACCTGCATAAAATATTAACTTTATCACTAAAGTTAATATGTTAATAAACATATTATCAGATTTAGTCAATGGTTTATAGGGATATAATTGAGGCAGTCATGTTAATAAAAAAGATATGGCACAGTTATGTCAATGTGAGACTTTGCTGTCAACAATGCAGATGTGACGTGCTAAAGGGACATATGGGAACTCGGTGGGAACCTCGACTATTTGCTTTTGGCTTCCTTGTATTTCTATTTCTGCAAGTTGTTTAAATGTAATCTGTCATTGCACTTCACTTATTCATGTAGCGTGCCCCGGCATGATACGGGAGCTCTTTGTCCACTTTAGGCAAGGCTGAGAATAAGAGATTAAGGCTATGTGCCCACGATGCAGAAATGCTCTGGATTTTTTCCTGAGCGTTTCTGCATCTCCCTGGCAGAAAAAATGCATGCGGATTGTACATGCGGATTGTACATGCGAATTCTGCATGCGGATTGTACATGCGGATTGTACATGCGGATTGTGCATGCGGATTGTACATGCGGATTGTGCATGCGGATTGTACATGCGGATTGTGCATGCGGATTGTACATGCAGATTGTACATGCGGATTGTGCATGCGGATTGTACATGCGGATTGTACATGCGGATTGTGCATGCGGATTGTACATGCGGATTGTACATGCAGATTGTACATGCGGATTGTACATGCGTTTTTCCTGCCAGGGACCAGCGGATGTGAAGCGTTCTTCACATGCGATTTCACATGCGGGTTGTCAAGCGCTTTCCAGGCGATTTTAGCATCACTTGGAAAGTGCTTGACAACTTGGTCACACTATATAAATCCATGCAAACGGCATGGATTTATATACTGTGACCGAAAGAATGGTAAAAAATAAAAAAATCATTTCTAGTGCTGCGGATTTTTCCACAATGATAATCCGCAGCGGAAATTTCCGCAGCATGTGCACAGCACATGCGGATTATCATTGGGGAACATTGCAGACCTTCTACCAAGCGTTTTTTAAGCATTTCTGCAGCGGAATTGCCGCTGCGGAAACTCTTAAAAAATGCTTAGTGGGCACACAGCCTAAGACACACACAATTTTACTATATACTATAACATGGACTAACTGCTAAGTCTTCATTTACATTGTATGTAACGTTTACATTCATGAGCTCTGTCTGAATCCTCTGGTGCAGCCATTGACTACAATGAGGCAAAAAGAGCCCAAAGTTGCAGACAGATTTCAAAGTTTATGGTGGTGTCCAATCTTTAAGCTTGGCACAATAGTTTGTTACGCTAATGCATACAACTAAAAAGACGGGTACTGCCGTTTTATGACTTGTATCCTCCATTTTCACCAGTCTGCCACCCTGTGCAGGCTCTATCTCTTAATTTGCAGTTGCCTTTGAGCTGATGGGGGGAATTAGCTCACAGACAATTCCCATACACAGCACAGCACACAGAGAGGGATTCCTGTTCTTCATTTCATAATTAGCACAGGCAGAAGCATCAGCATGGAGGATGCCTTACAGCTGTACTGGGTAGTGTAGGAATAGTAGATCTGCAGTACCCAGCAGTGGCCACTACATCACTGAGGGAACTATGCTATTTGGCTTAACAACTGCTAACCTCCAACAGTAGGGATGAGCGAACCCGAATGGTAAAGTTCGGGGTTCGTACCGGAGACCTAGTGCCCGGTGCTGAACCCCGAACATGGACTTCTTCCAGAAGTCCATGTTACTGTTTGGGCTCGCCAGCAGGATAAAGCTTGTTGTAAGGCTGCAGCGCAGCCAATCAACAAGCTTTAAGGCTGTGGGCACTTCCGGCCCCATTACGGCAATGCCAAGTATTGGCATGTCTGATTGGCCGGCGCACCAGGTGCCCCGTACTCTATAACCGTGTTAAAAAAATAAATGATTTAAAAGAACGACGTGTGGCCCCCCTATTTTTTAAAACCAGAAAAAGGGAAAGCAGACAGCTTTGAGCTGGTCTTATTATGCTGCGAAGGGGCCAATATCCTTGGACCTTCACAGCATATTAAAATTAGCCTGCAGCTTACTGCTTAGCCTTTACTGGTTATTAAAAAAAGAGGGGACCCATGTCGTTTTTTTAGGATCCCCCCCACATTTTTTATGACCAGCAAAGGCAAAGCAAACAGCCCCTTCCCAGCCTAATAAGATCAGCCCTCAGTCTCCCCAGAAATAGCGCATCCAGTAGATGCACCAATACTGGCGCTTAGCCTCGGCTCTTCCTGATTGCCCTGGTGCATTGGCAATCAGAGTAATGGTTTTGGAGTTCATGTTAGCAGGTGTCGCTGACATCAAGCCCAGGGGTTAGTAACGGAGAGCCATCTGTCAGACACCCCCATTACTAACCCAGTAGTCAAAAGAAATAAACACTTAAAGTCCTTTGTTTGACAAAAAAAAGCCCCAACAAGTTCCCTCTTTCACCCATTTATTAAAAAAAAAAAACATGCCGGTCCGCTGTAGTCCACATCGAGGTCTCACAATGATTCCTTTCTCCGTGGTCCAGTGTATGGAGCCCCGTTCAAAGAACAAAGCACCATAGACTGGAGCAGCAGATGTTGCCAGGTCTCACGCTGCACTGCCCAAGGCCCGGCCACTGTGAACTGAGGTGACGTTAGTAAAGTTACCTCAGTTCACAGTCGCCGAATCTCATGAGGACAGCGTGAGAGCAGAAATGATGAGTGGTGACGTCAACCTTAATGACATCACCTCAGTTCACAGTGGCCGGGTCTCGTGGAGTGCAGCATGAGACCAAGCAGTGGCTGATGCTCCAGTCTTTGGAGCTTCATTCTCTGAATGGGGCTCCATACACTAGACCAGGGAGAAAGGAATCATCATAGGACCTCAGTGTGGACTATGACAGACCGGCATGGGACATCGATGTGGACTACCGCAGACCGGCATGGATTTTTTTCTTTAATAAATGGCTGGAAGAGGGAAATTGTTTTGGAGTTTTTTTCAAATAAAGAACCTTTGTGTGTATGTTTATTTCATTTGACTACTGGGTTAGTAATGGGGGTATCTGACAGACGCCTCTCTATTATTAACCCCTGGGCTTGATGTCAGCGTCAGCTGCTGACATCAACTCTAAAACCATTACCTCGATTGCCAACGCACCAAGGCAATCAGGAAGAGCTGAGACTAAGTGCCAGAACTGGCGCATCTAACGAATGCGCCATTTGTGGGGCGGCTGAGAGCTGGTCTTATTAGGCTGGGAAGAGGCAAATATCCATGGACCTTCCCAGCCTATTAATATCAGCCTGCAGCTGTCAGCTCTGCCTTAGCTGGTTACTAAAAATAGGGGGGACCCCACATCATTTTTTTTAGTGTCCCCCTTTATTTTTCATAACCAGCAAAGGCAAAGCAGACAGCTGCGGGCTGATATTAATAGGCAGGGAAGGTCCATGGTTCATTTTCCCTTCCCAGTCTAAAAATACCAGAACGCAGCTGTCTGCTTTCCCTAGGTGGTTAGTAAAAATGGGGGGGCCCACGTTGTTGTTTTTTTTAATTATTAATAGGTTAAATAAGGCTAAAAACACCCTTTAGAGCCACATGAAATGCACTAAAGGGTGCAAGCTTATTATATGTAAGGGGCTTGTGACATTAAATTACTACAGGACATCTATCCTATCTATCTGTCCATCTATCTATATATCTATCCATCATTTCCCTATCCACATTTGTTTGCAGGGCAATTGTCTCAATTGTCTTGCTCTTACCCTCATTTTTCTTCCTTTTGCAGCCCCCTACTCCTTACTATTCCCATTTAACAGCTATTTTACAGCACCAAAGTTCGGGTCCCCATTGGCTTCTATGGTGTTTGGGGTCAAGTTCTGGTACCCGAACCGAACTTTGGACTAAAGTGTGACCGAACCCAAACTTTCACGGGTTCGCTCATCGCTATCCAGCAGCCATCACAATTAAGAACAGCTGGTTGGTGGGAGTACTGAGCGTCAGACCCCCTCGATCTAACGTAAGGATCGGTCACCAATAGAAAAGTAGTCCAGCAACTCTTTAATTGAGGGCAAACAGGAGTGCAAAGGTATATTTTACATTTATAAAGATTATTTAACATTTATAAAATTATAAATATTCTATGTTTTTGTTGCAAAAAATGTTGCGACCCAAAAATCCAACCAATTTATGTAACTGAGGTTATTCCTATACATGGATTCGGATAAACCGGATCAACACCACAGTGTAATAGATGAATAATTCATTTCTTATTCCACTTTAAGGGCAGGTGCACACGTGCGTATCTGCTGTCTGAGTGTTATCCGACAAAACATTAGATCGCACTCAAGCCAATGTTATTCTATGAAGCCGTGCACATGTCCGATTTTTTCCTCGAACAGAGACTGTCCAAGGAAAATATCTCAGCATGCCCGATATTGATCTGATATTCGTCTCGCACTTGGCCATGCAAGTCAATGAGCCCATAGGAAACATCAGACTGCACTCGGATGACATCTGAGTGCAGTCCGATTTCTGCAAATTGACACAATGGAGAAGATGGAGAAAAAAAATTCTCTATCTTGTCCTCACCTGAGAGAATTGGATTGAACTATGCTGACACTCTGATTAAACTTTGATCAGAGTGTCATTTGCATACTCGGCACTATTCTCTCAGACAAGAGAACCTACGGCCGTCTGCGCCTGCCCTAACAACCATAAATTAAGTATAAGACTTCCAATAGCACTGCTAGCAATGAATATATATTATTGCTGCTCCTGAAATAACCTCCGTATGGACTGAGGTCCATACAGTGTTCTCCACCCTTACACTGTGCTAATGCTGTACGTGCTGTGGTTTATCTGAGCGTGGTATCTTCATACCAACCTGTTTCCTTCTATTTCACAGACATGTTTCACTACAGACGACCAATCAAACGCGTCCGGTTCGTTATTCAGCCATTTCTGCAGTTCGTGCAGCTCTCTCTTAGTATGCCACGTAACCGTAATATCATCAAAGTTTTCACACACTGATAGAAGTTGGTAGATGGAAGGAGCTGTGCCGATGTCGATAAGTGTAGACCCTTTCACAGCACCTGGTGAACAGAACGAATGGTTATGAAAACTGGGACGTATAGAGTCATAAGATAAGTCTACAAAGAGAATCTCTCCTCCGTTTTGGAGGACCCAGTATGGCCACCCATCACATTACATAGGAAGGCAAATGGTGAAATGATTCACTTCTCCTGTGATTGAGCTGCAGAAAAATGTGAATGTAGACTTCTCCCTCCCAACACAATCCGCGGAGAGAAGGATGTTACAGAACAAGCATTTGTATTATGCTTTTCTCCCAAAGGGCTCAAAACACAGGGTGCCCTGTGATAACAACTCGTGGCTAAAGGGGATTGACTAGCGGAAACTTATCATTCCAGCAATGTCAGTGACAATCTCCCGAGGCTCGTGTGACATTGTTATGCCTCGGGAATTGTTGTGCCACGTGAGCCCTGCAGCCACTGATTGGCTACAGGGCTCACATGGCACAATTGTGTGAGCCCCGGGAGACTGATGGCGGCATTGCTGGAATGGTGCTGGTGTAGGAGATGGGTATAGGGTATTTTTATTTTACCAGGGTTAATATAATTTTTTTTCTCATTAAAGTACACTCTGCACCCCATCTTGACTGAAAAAAAACAGAAATGTAGACATTTTTGCAAATTTATTAAAAAAGAAAAACTGAAATATCACATGGTCATAAGTATTCAGACGGTTTGCTCAGTATTGAGTAGAAGCACACTTTTGTGCTAGTACAGCCATGAGTCTTCTTGGGAATGATGCAACAAGTTTTTCACAGCTGGATTTGGGGATCCTCTGCCATTCTTTCTTGCAGATCCTCTCCAGTTCCGTCAGGTTGGATGGTGAATGTTGGTGGACAGCCATTTTCAGGTCTCTCCAGAGATGCTCAATTGGGTTTAGGTCAGGGCTCTGGTTGGGCCAGTCAAGAATGGTCACAGAGTTGTTCTGAAGCCACTCCTTTGTTATTTTAGCTGTGTGCTTAGGGTCACTGTCTTGTTGGAAGGTGAACCTTCGGCCAAGTCTGAGGTCCAGAGCACTCTGGAAGAGGTTTTCATCCAGGATATCTCTGTACTTGGCCGCATTCATGTTTCCTTCAATTGTAACCAGTCATACTTTCCCTGCAGCTGAAAAACACCCCCATAGCATGATGCTGCCACCACCATGTTTCACTGTTGGGATTGTATTGGGCAGGTGATGAGCAGTGCCTGGTTTTCTCCACACATACCACTTAGAATTATCACCAAAAAGTTCTATCTTCGTCTCATCAGACCAAAGAATCTTATTTCTCATAGTCTGGGAGTCCTTCATGTGTTTTTGAGCAAATTCTATGCAGGCTTTCATGTGTTTTGCTCTGAGGAGAGGCTTCCATCGGGCCAATCTGCCATAAAGGCCCGACTGGTGGAGGGCTGCAGTGATAGTTAACTTTGTGGAACTTTCTCCCATCTCCCTACTGCATCTCTGGAGCACAGCCATAGTGATCTTTGGGTTCTTCTTTACCTCTCTCCCCAAGACTCTTCTCCCATGATTGCTCAATTTGGCTGGACGTCCAGATCTAGGAAGACTTCTGGTGGTCCCAAACTTCTTCCATTTAAGGATTATGGAGGCCACTGTGTTCTTAGGAACCTTGAGTAGTGCATAAATTCTTTTGTAACCTTGGCCAGATCTGTGCCTTGCCACAATTCTGTCTCTGAGCTCCTTGGGCAGTTCCTTTGAGCTCATGACACAGCTGGACTCCAATGAAGGAATAGAACCATCTCAAGGAGGATCACAGGGAAATGGACAGCATGTGACTTAAATATGAGTGTCTGAGCAAAGGGTCTGAATACTTATGGTCATGTAATATTTCAGTTTTTCTTTTTTAAGAAATTTGCAAAAATTTCTACATTTATGTTTTTTTTTCAGTCAAGATGGGGTGCAGAGTGTACTTTAATGAGAAAAAATGAACTTTTCAGAATTTACCAAATGGCTGCAATGAAACAGAGTGAAAAATTTAAAGGGGTCTGAATATTTTCCGTACCCACTGTATATCATTTACCTTTAGCTTAGCAGCTGTGATAGAATCAGAGTTTTTAGATGTAGAATGTAGCAGAGCTGAGAAAGCTAACCCCGCCCCCACCACAGATCTCTATGTACATTGTCTATTGACAGTGAGTTGCTTATCACAGGAGGAGGCGGAGTCCGACCACTGCTCTGTTGTCCTGGCAGTGATTATCTCCTAGTGATAAAACCTTCAGTGTAAGTAAACAACAGCACACAGCCTGATATATGACACATCTTTGAATTCTGTGTTTAATCCCTACCTCATGCTGTTCTCAGATTACATAGCAAAAACCTGCTGACAGATTCCCTTAAAGAAGGGATTGTCCGAGTAGTGGACAACACCTGTATTATTATTCCTGTATGACTGTAGTAGTTAGACCTTTATGGTGAAGCTGCATATGCAAGGCTTCAGCTGACCTCCTATTCATTGTCTTTAATCAAATAGTCACATTGACTAAAGCGCTAAATAAAATTATTTCTTTTCATGTTTTTCAAATGTTTTTGTGATCATTATACAGAATAGAATAAGGAAATTCATAACACCGGTGCAAAGGCTGCCTTAACTGGTTATTCTCATCTCAGTCATTCATGGTTAAGGCTGGGGTAAGGCTGAGTACACATTGCATTCTGCAGTGATTTGATGTTTTCTGTCGTAATTCCTGAAAAACAGAATTCAGATGTGCCCCTGATGAAGCCCCCATTACAATGAGACAAATGGCATACTGGTAGGCTCCGCTTGTGCCATCATTTCAGACAAGCAAAAGAGCTTGGAAGCCACAGGAGGAGGAAGCCTTGGAAACAGTCGAGAGTAGCTACGTTTTTCCATAACTTCCATTCAGTTCTATGGGAGTTACAATGTAGCGTGGTGGCTCTTTGCTATTTCCATAGCTCCGTCTCCAGTGGTCGGCACCTGGACACAGTCATTTCTGCCTCAGCCACGAAAGGCTGACGGGGATGATCCCTTTAACTGGATAAGGTACGCAAAATAATGGGCAGATCTTTTCAGATATCGAATGATCGTATATGTAAATACATCGGTGTGATTATTTTTTTCTAACTGATAATTGGTATTTTTCTGTTTTTGTCTTTTTCTTAAGCAAAGTAACTCTAATTTGCTGATTTGAACGTTGAAGCCTCTTATCTAAGGCTAAGGCTACACATACGCTGAATTTCCACTGAGCGCTGCAGTGGGGTTCTGTCTACATACCCAAAAAAGTGGATTGGTATGAAAACTCCAAAGTGGCCATTAACTATTAGGCCGGTTTCACACGTCTTGATTTTACGGAAAAACCCGTACAGGAGAAATCCATGTACGCGTGTCCGTGTGTGGCACACGTGTGGCAGCCATGTGCCGCATCAGGAGCACACATACCGGCGCCTTGGAGTCAGTGTACAGTTAGCACTGTTCCCAAGTGCCTGGTGCTGAACGCTGCCCTCCTCATTGTCCCTTGCTCGCGCTGTGATCAGCACGAGCAAGGGACAATGTTGGGAGTAGTAGTCTGCTCCCACAGTGTCCATGTGTAAAAATAAGAATAAAATAATAAAACCCATATACTCACCTGTCCGGAGATGTCCCCCGATGTAATCCTCTGACCACTGACGCCGTGGAGCCGGGGAGAATGAGCAAGCGAGGCCCTGCACTGAGCGGAGCTCACTGAGTGACAGGACAGCGCTCCTTAGCTCAGCGCAGCGCTGGGGCTCGCTTGCTGGAGCGGCTCATTCTCTCCGTCTTCTTGGCATCACCGGTCAGAGAATGATCACAGCGCGAGCAAGGGACAATGATGAGGGCAGCATTCAGCACCCGGTGCTTGGGAACAGCGCTAACTGTACACTGATTCCCAGGCGCCGGTACGTGTCACACTGATGACACACGGATGCCATCCGTGCGTGTTCAGTGTGGGACATTTTGAGGACCGTGCAGCGTGTATAAAATGGACATGTCAACGTGTGGAGCACACGAACACACGGTCCATGGAAACACACTGACATATGAACAGACCCATTCATTTGAATGTGTCTTTGAATGGGTCTACATGTGTCAGTATCTCCAGTACGTGTGGAAACGGTCACCACACGTACCGGACACACTGACATGTAAAAGAGCCCTTATGGGTACTGTGGACTCCGACTGGCCTCCGTCCCAGGAGTGATTTTTCTTAATCACATGTGCATAAAAACATGTTCTGCCACATATTTGTGTCTTTCTGAAAAACATAAAGACAGCCGGGATGGAGGCCAGATGGAGACCAAACATACTGTCTGCCTCACAATATGGTTCCATCGGTGGGCTTCTATTGGAATCCCTATTTGGGGGCTCCCAATGGAAATCCCAATGCAGTGATCAGCGTCACCCATCAACCCGTCAAATGTTAATTCTATCCTTTTTATAATTCATGTTAATAAGTGTGTCCTCAGAGGCGTCCTGTGTGGTTCTAACTCACGTGATTGAGATCACAATCTTAGCAAGTGGTGTGAGCTGAAACCAATTTTCCTTTCATGTACGCTGTCCATTGAAGGACTTCACATAATTCATTACAGATGACAAATTAAGGATTTTTTTCCAGTATTTTGTAGATTTTGAGACAATTAGTTCAGCAGAAGACAACCCTGTTGGCAGCTGATCAAGTAGCCACTTACTTACCTTCAAGATCTACAGTATTTAAAGGGAATCTATCATGTCCCAAAACACTATTAACCTGCAGATATGGGGTTAATCTGCATGTTGATAGCGTTCCAAAGTCATGTGGCTACTGCACTGACTGAAAGCCTGGCTACCGGGAAGAAATTAACTTTATTCCTCCCAGCAGCCTGGGGCTTTCAGTCATAGAGGCGCGGCCTCAGTCACAGCTCAGTACATAGTGAGCTGTGGATGTAACCACTCCCCTGGGGTTGACTGACAGCCGGCTCGGCAGTGCATCAGTTCAGAGCCGGCTGTCAGTCGGTGCCTGGGGTGAGCTACCACTCACTATGTACTGAGCTGTGACTGAAGTCGTGCCGGCTGTGCCTCTATGACTGAAAGCCAGAGGCTCCCGGGAGGAATAAAGTTCATTTCCTCTGGTAGCCACACTTTCAGTACGGCAGTCACACGACTTTAGATCACTATTAACCTGCAGATTAACCACAAACCTACAGGTTAATAGTGTTTTGTGACGTCACAGGTTCCCTTTAATTGAATTCATTCAAAAATAACCTACCAGACCTCATCGATGAACTGGTCACATAGTTATAATGCGATCACAAGGAGTGATATACAAGATCTGTACATTTAGCCAAAAAATAAAGTTTATCATTAGATTCCATACCTGATTTTAAAGTCTTGTTAAAATTTCCAAGAACAAATTTGAGGAAATCATCACCCAGGCTGCCGGATCCCAAATGGAAATATGTTTCCAGATACAGTCGTGGATCAAACTGCTCTTCATATTCACTTGTATTTGTAAAATCCGACATATTGATCGGGAGCTTTATAACAGGCACAAGCAATGTGGACGAGCTGTAAACTGAGCAGATCCTGTCTGTGTGTTATGTCCAAAGTACTGCTGGGAAGGCGTAGTCTGTGTCTGGCATGAAACCTTGTGGAATGCGGGGGGAGCTGGCCAGAAATCTTTGTAATAATTTACTTCAATATAAACTGAATGTTCCTACAGAGGGGGGTTGTTCTGCAATTGGAAAGATAATGTAAGTCTTTACTTATGAGGCTGGGGCAGTTTTCAGGCTTGGGACATAGGCTGTGTGCCCACGATGCATTTTTTAAGCGTTTCCGCAGCAGTAATTCCTCAGCAGAAATGCTTAAAAAACGCTTGGTAGAAGGTCTGCAATGTCCCCCAATGATAATCCGCATGTGCTGTGCACATGCTGCGGAAATTTCCGCTGCGGATTATCACTGCGGAAAAATCTGCAGCATGTCCATTAATTTTGTGCAATCGCAGCGTTTTCGCCGCCATTGACTTGCATTGAATCGCTTAATATCCGCATGAGTACATGTGCACAAACGGATATTAAGCGATTCAGTGTGCGGATGGTACCCGGGTCTGGAGAAGAGCCGGGTGCCATAATACCTATAAAAAAAAAAAAAGAATTTAAAATAAAAAATAAACATTATACTCACCTTCTGATGACCCCCGGTCTCCTTAGCGATGCGTCCTGGCTCCCCGGCAGCTCGCAATGGTCTAAAAGGACCTTCCATGACGTCGGCGGTCGCGTGACCTGTCACATGACTAAATGACATCATGGAAGGTCCTTTTAGACCACCACGAGCCGCCCAACACACCGGACGCACCGGAGAAGGAGACCGGGGGCCATCAGAAGGTGAGTATAATGTGTTTTTTTTACTATTAACTTGGTCACACTATATAAATCCATGCCGGTTGCATGGATTTATATAGTGTGACCAAGTTGTCAAGCACTTTCCAAGTGATGCTAAAATTGCTCGGAAAAGCGCTTGACAACCCACAAGCGAAATCGCATGTGAAGAACGCAGGACATACGCTTGTCCCTGGCAGGAAAAACGCATGTAAAATCCGCATGTACAATCCGCATGTACAATCCGCATGTACAATCCGCATGCGTTTTTTTCTGCCAGGCAGATGCAGAAACGCTCAGGAAAAATCCAGAGCATTTCTGCATCGTGGGCACATAGCCTAAAGTAGTTAAGAGTGCTTTCAAAGGAATCTGTCACCAGATTTTTGCTACACAAACTGAGAGCCGCATTATAAAGAGGCAGAAATGCTGATTCCAGAAGTGTCACCTATTGGGCTGCTTGCTGAAGTTTTGATAAAATCCCTGTTTTAGCTGCAGAAGATTATTATAAGTGGTCTAGCAAACCTGCTCCATATTTATGACCTCTGTATAACCCTTCCTCACCACTGATTGGCAGCTTTCTGCCAATGCATAGTTTACATATAAAGCAGCCAATCAGTGGTGCAGGCGGGGTTATACAGAGCTCAGCTTTCCGAGAACTGGTAGATTCGCAGAAGATAAAATAATGATTTGATCAAAACTGCAGCAAGCATCCCCGTAAGTGACACATGGCTGGAATCAGGGTCTCTGCCCCTACATCATGCTGCTGTCATATGGCATAGAAGAAACCTGCTGACAGATTCACTTTAAAGGGCTTAAGTGATGCCAGTAATTTTAAATAATAAAGACAGATAGTACTCACCCTCCTAATCCCAGGGCCAGCTCCTTGCTGCAGTCTCAGTGCTTTCACTACAGCGGTGATGTCACATCAACAGAGAACTTCACCACTGCAGCCAATCACTGAGCTTTTTTTGTTTGTTTTCTCGATTGAATGCATAATAAAAGTTAATATAAATGTAACGATAACATATCTGTGTGGTTATATGGCAGCGAAAGACATTGCAGCAAAAACAAGATCTGACAGCAAAGTTGATGAAAAAATAATATAGTTATTGCTGTTACAGTTATGGATGTGAAAAGTTGAAAACAAAAATATTCTTCTGGTCACTGGAAAAAAATAACATTTGCATCATACAGTTGTGTACATGTTCAATTATTGCGCAGTTTTGGTCATTTTTCCAAGTATGTCAGGGAAATATGCCATATGTGTAATATGTATGTATGTGTAATGTGTATATATGTATGGGTAATGTGTGTGTATGTATGTGTAATGTGTATGTACTGTATGTATGTGTAATGTGTGTGTATGTATGTGTAATGTGTATGTACTGTATGTATGTGTAATGTGTATATATGTATGTGTAATGTGTGTGTATGTATGTGTAATGTGTATGTATGTGTAATGTGTATGTACTGTATGTATGTGTAATGTGTATATATGTGTATATGTATGTGTAATGAGTATGTATGTGTAATGTGTATATATGTATGTGTAATGTATGTGTATGTGTAATGTGTATATATGTATGTGTAAAGTGTGTGTATGTATGTGTAATGTGTATGTACTGTATGTATGTGTAATGTGTATATATGTATGTGTAATGTGTGTGTATGTATGTGTAATGTGTATGTACTGTATGTATGTGTAATGTGTATATATGTATGTGTAATGTGTGTGTATGTATGTGTAATGTGTATGTACTGTATGTATGTGTAATGTGTATATATGTATGTGTAATGTGTGTGTATGTATGTGTAATGTGTATGTATGTGTAATGTGTATGTACTGTATGTATGTGTAATGTGTATATATGTGTATATGTATGTGTAATGAGTATGTATGTGTAATGTGTAATGTGTATATATGTATGTGTAATGTATGTGTATGTGTAATGTGTATGTACTGTATGTAAGTGTAATGTGTATATATGTATGTGTAATGTGTGTGTACTGTATGTATGTGTAATGTGTATATATGTATGTGTAATGTGTGTGTATGTATGTGTAATGTGTATGTATGTGTAATGTGTATGTACTGTATGTTTAATGTGTATATACAGTGCTGGCCAAAAGTATTGGCACCCCTGCAATTCTGTCAGATAATACTCAGTTTCTTCCTGAAAATGATTACAATCACAAATTCTTTGGTATTATTCTCTTCATTTAATTTGCTTGCAAGGAAAAAACACAAAAGAGAATGAAGCAAAAATCAAATCATTGATCATTTCACACAAAACTCCAAAAAAGGGCCAGACAAAAGTATTGGCACCCTCAGCCTAATACTTGGTTGCACAACCTTTAGCCAAAATAACTGCGAACAACCGCTTCCGGTAACCATCAATGAGTTTCTTACAATGCTCTGCTAGAATTGTAGACCATTCTTCTTTGGCAAACTGCTCCAGGTCCCTGATATTTGAAGGGTGCCTTCTCCAAACTGCCATTTTGAGATCTCTCCACAGGTGTTCTATGGGATTTAGGTCTGGACTCATTGCTGGTCACCTTAGAAGTCTCCAGTGCTTTCTCTAAAACCATTTTATAGTGCTTTTGGAAGTGTGTTTTGGGTCATTGTCCTGCTGGAAGACCCATGACCTCTGAGGGAGACCCAGCTTTCTCACACTGGGCCCTACATTATGCTGCAAAATTTGTTGGTAGTCTTCAGACTTCATAATGCCATGCACACGGTCAAGCAGTCCAGTGCCAGAGGCAGCAAAGCAACCCCAAAACATCAGGGAACCTCCACCATGTTTGACTGTAGGGACCGTGTTCTTTTCTTTGAATGCCTCTTTTTTTTCCTGTACACTCTATGTTGATGCTTTTTCCCAAAAAGCTCTACTTTTGTCTCATCTGACCAGAGAACATTCTTCCAAAACGTTTTAGGCTTTCTCAGGTAAGTTTTGGCAAACTCCAGCCTGGCTTTTTTATGTCTCGGGGTAAAAAGTGAGGTCTTCCTGGGTATCCTACCATACAGTCCCTTTTCATTCAGACATCGACAGATAGTACGGGTTGACACTGTTGTACCCTCGGACTGCAGGGCAGCTTGAACTTGTTTGGATGTTAGTTGAGGTTCTTTATCCACCATCCGCACAATCTTGCGTTGAAATCTCTCGTCAATTTTTCTTTTCCGTCCACATCTAGGGAGGTTAGCCACAGTGCCATGGGCTTTAAACTTCTTGATGACACTGCACACGGAAGACACAGGAACATTCAGGTCTTTGGAGATGGACTTGTAGCCTTGAGATTGCTCATGCTTCCTCACAATTTGGTTTCTCAAGTCCTCAGACAGTTCTTTGGTCTTCTTTCTTTTCTCCATGCTCAATGTGGTACACACAAGGACACAGGACAGAGGTTGAGTCAACTTTAATCCATGTTAACTGGCTGCAAGTGTGATTTAGTTATTGCCAACACCTGTTAGGTGCCACAGGTAAGTTACAGGTGCTGTTAATTACACAAATTAGAGAAGCATCACATGATTTTTCAAAGGGTGCCAATACTTTTGTCCACCCCCCTTTTTTAGGTTTGGTGTGGAATTATATCCAATTTGGCTTTAGGACAATTCTTTTTGTGTTTTTTCATTGAAGACAAATTAAATGAAGAGAATAATACCAAAGAATTTGTGATTGCAATCATTTTCAGAAAGAAACTGAGTATTATCTGACAGAATTGCAGGGGTGCCAATACTTTTGGCCAGCACTGTATGTATGTGTAATGTGTGTGTATGTATGTGTAATGTGTATGCTTCTATATATCATGTAGATATGTGTTTATTATGTATATTTGTGTGTTATGTGCACATGCATACATAATATGTATATACAAATTTTATGTTTTGTGCATGAGTGTACTACGTATATACATGAGTAATGTGTGTATAATTATTAACACATACATATTTTATATATAACGGTCCAATGGATGTTCATGTTAATGTGCATGTGACATACGTCACACATGATGAGTGTGAACATTTGACTACAGAAGTACTTCTGAATATTATCAGGGTAATTCTGTCACAGTGGTGGATTCAGTGTAAAGATTTTATGAGTTTGCCCCAAATCTGATTATTATGCATTAAAAACAGCTCCCCCGCCTCTTCCCTCGCTTAGTGTATGTAATATAGAGCTAGTGCAGCAGGAGTGATGTTTCGGGCTGAAAACGTCATTTTGGTTTTGAAAGTCCCTGCACTGAAAATGAGATAAGCCTGAAGTTTATTGTAAGTGATGTACATACAGTCATGGCCAAAAGTATTGAGAATGAGACAAATAGTAATTTTTCCAAAGTTTACTGCTTCATTTTTTGTAATGGCAATTTGCATATACTCCTGAATGTCAAAGAGTGATCAGCTTAACAGCAATTACTGTACTTGCAAAGTCAATATTTGCCCAGAAAATGAACTTTAACCCCCAAAACACATTTCAACATCATTGCAGTCCTGCCTTAAAAGGAGCAACTAACATCGTTTTAGTGATTGATCCATTAACACAGGTGTGGGTGTTGATGAGGACAGGGCTGGCGATCAATCAGTCATGATTAAGTAAGAATGACATCACTGGACACTTTAAAAGGAGGCTGGTTCTTGGTATCATTGTTTCTCTTCAGTTAACCATGGTTATCTCTAAAGAAACACGTGCAGCCATCATTGCACTGCACAAAAATGGCCTAACAGGGAAGAGTATCGCAGCTACAAAGATTGCACCTCAGTCAACAATCTATCGCATCATCAAGAACTTCAAGGAAAGAGCTTCCATTGTTGTCAAAAAGGCTCCAGGGCGCCCAAGAAAGACCAGCAAGCGCCAGGATCGTATCTTAAAACTGTTTCAGCTGCGGGATCGGACTACCAGCAGTGCCGAGCTTGCTCAGGAATGGCAGCAGGCTGGTGTGAGTGCTTCTGCACGCACTGTGAGGCGGAGACTCTTTGAGCAAGGGCTGGTTTCAAGGAGGGCAGCAAAGAAGCCACTTCTCTCCAGAAAAAACATCAGGGACCGACTGATATTCTGCAAAAGGTACAGGGAGTGGACTGCTGAGGACTGGGGCAAAGTCATTTTCTCTGATGAATCCCCTTTTCGATTGTTTGGGACATCTGGAAAACAGCTTATTCGGAGAAGAGGAGGTGAGCGCTACCACCAGTCTTGTCTCATGCCAACTGTAAAGCATCCTGAAACCATTCATGTCTGGGGTTGCTTCTCAGCCAAGGGAATTGGCTCACTCACAGTCTTGCCTAAAAACACAGCCATGAATAAAGAATGGTACCAGAATGTCCCCCAAGAGCAATTTCTCCCAACCGTCCAAGAGCAGTTTGGCGCCCAACAATGCCTTTTCCAGCATGATGGAGCACCTTGCCATAAAGCAAAGGTGATAACTAAATGGCTCATGGAACAAAACATAGAGATTTTGGGTCCATGGCCTGGAAACTCCCCAGATCTTAATCCCATTGAGAACTTGTGGTCAATCATCAAGAGACGGGTGGACAAACAAAAACCAACAAATTCTGGCAAAATGCAAGCATTGATTATGCAAGAATGGACTGCTATCAGTCAGGATTTGGTCCAAAAGTTTATTGAGAGCATGCCAGGGAGAATTACAGAGGTCTTGAAGAAGAAGGGGCAACACTGCAAATATTGACTTGCTGCATTAACTCATTCTAACTGTCAATATAACCTATTGGTACTCATAATATGATTGCAATTATATTTCTGTATGTGATATAAACATCAGACAAACACTAATAAAAACCAGAGGCCAGCAGATCATGTGAAAATATAATTTTGGTGTCATTCTCAATACTTTTGGCCATGACTGTACAATATATAATAATCCATCAAAGGAGGCAGAAAGAAACAACCGGTGTTATGTGTATCATGTGTTTGTGATAGATACATTTCTGTTTCTGATTACCCAACATCTGCGGAGGAGGGATCTTGGGAAAGTAGCACGTGAATAGAGGGAATGTGGACGTCCACAATCCCAGGCACTTACAAGTATTCAAGGAAAGAATTCTGTAGATTAATGTAAAAAATGTCCTACGAGCTATCCAGAGGGGGCTACATAGTCAATATACATGGGATCTGAACTACCCACCACCTTGGGACTGAAAGTGACTATACATTTTGCCTGTATGGTCACCCTAACTGGTGTCCTCCATTTTACTCCCTCGGCCTCCTCAGCCCAGATCAGCGCTCCATTCCTCCTTTCTTTTGATATGGCCACCACAATTCATGAGAAGGGCAGTTGGACGTCTTTACCACACTTCTCCTGCCTGTTCCTATCCCACAGAACAGGAAACCAGGATTGAAGGCGTACAACCAGAAACTCCTCTTCTTCCAGACCCGGGTACCATCCGCGCATTGAACCGCATAACATCCGCATGTATAAATCTATGCATGCGGATGTTATGCAGTTCAATGCAAGTCACTGGGTGCGATTTCGATTTTTGTGCTGCAGATTTTTCCACAATGATAATCCGCAGCGGAAATGTCCGCAGCATGTGCACAGCACATGCGGATTATCATTGGGGAACATGGCAGACAACTTAACAAGCGATTTTAATGCGTTTCCGTGGCAGAAATTCCGCCGCGGAAACGCATTAAATCCGCATTGTGGGCACACAGCCTCACAGTCCTCAGTCTTCCAAATTTTCCTTAACAGGGTTCCGAGATCCAGACATGTCTAGTGAGCCCACCCCCAAATCCGGAGACATTATGGGATCATCACACTTACTGATTGCTCCCGAGCAGGAAAGGCCATCCTGATTATTCTACACTCCTCCAACCTCAGTCATCCCCTTTATCCCAGACACAAATTCACTCTCGAACATATTTATTTCATTTAAAAACTGCTCTGGGGTAGATTTCCCTGACAATTTCCAAGTATGTCCGGCCCATAGATCTTAATGGCTAATTTACATATTAATAAAACGTGGATTTCTCTGGAATAAGACATCAGATCGCAGATATCAGGTTATCATTTTATTCATCTTGCTATGACCCACATGCCCATACAGACAGCTAAGGAGGATTCCCTTTAAGGATGATTATGTTGCACCCTTATAGGCCATGCATACACATTACGTAAAGTCAGCCCAACGCATAAATTCGGCAGGAATGGAATACCATCTAATGCAGGGATGTCAAACTCACAGGGCCAAAATGAAAAACTTGGACAAAGTCACGGGCCAACCTGTATACAGTATAATGGGCCCCACAAAGTCCTCCATACAGTATAATAGCCCCCACAAAGGCCTCCATACAGTATAATGGGCCCCGCATAGTCCTCCATAAAGAATAATGGGCCCCACATAGTCCTCCATACAGAATAATGGGCCTCACATAGTCCTCCATACAGTATAATGGCCCCACATAGTCCTCCATACAGAATAATGGGCACCACATAGTTCTCCATAGAGTATAATGGCCCCACATAGTCCTCCATACAGTATAATGGGCCCACATAGTGCTCCATACAGTACAATGGCCCCACATAGTCCTCCATACAGTATAATGGGCCACACATAGTGCTCCATACAGTATAATGGCCCCACATAGTTCCACATGGTTCTGGTGTTGCAGGCCAAATAAAACCACCCTGAGGGCCAGTTTCACATTTATGATCTAATATGTATGGGGACCTCCCAACTCTCTCATGTCAGATGATGTTGGGGGGAGAAAGAATTGGACAGTTGGAATTGCAATGGCTGCTTCTTTCGTCTTCAGGGCAGATTAGATGCTCGTAAATGTGTCTGGCAGCGCCTTTCTCCTCCCTCCCTGTGTTTAGCCCAGCTGCCTGCCGGGTGAACATTCAGGTCACTGCTATCACATGGGTATGGCGAGCTTGAGACATCACCAGTTGTCATAATCAGGCGGCCCACAACAGTCCTGAGCAGGCTGAGGACATGAAGCCTTTGCCGTCACTACGCTGATGGTTCAGGTGCTTAGATCATGCTGCATTCACATCTGTGTTTGTGTCGCAGAGAAATGACACAGCCCTGTAAACTCCTAGCACCCTTGCAGACCCCATAAGTCAATGAGATCTGTCTGGCATCCATGGTGTCCATCTTGTGACAGATCCCGGCATAAAGTGTGGTTTATTGTCCTTAATACAGAACAGAATGACACTGATGTGACCACAGCCTTACAGGCAGGATGTCATTTTGCGGCACCTATAGTCCTCAGCAGGGGCGGACATATCACTGGTACAACCTGTGCAGCTACGCAGGGGCCCGCAGGGGCCCAAGAGGTAAGGGGGCCACTTCCATCCCCAAAGCAGCTTCTGCCATAGATGTAACTATTGACCTGGAGAGGGCCCACACATTGCTCTTGCACAGAGGCGCTTTCTGTCTCCGCCACTGACTCCGGATGTGTCAGCAGTGGGGTCCCATTTTATCCACCCCCATTAATTTCTAGAAAGGCCCCCAGTTCTTCCTCACTGTACAGTGCTGAGTAGCAGCTTGAATGAAGCATTATTCCCGGTGAATCCGTTACTACATACTACAAGTCGGGGCTGATGGTAGAAGCCGCTCTTATACTCCTATACAAATGAATATAGACTTTTGCAGGAACAATTTATTGGTAATAACAAAATTCAAAATAAGCAACTTTATCAAACATGTAAAACTTTCCTTTGCTCCAAACCTTCCCCCAATTAACCTGGAAGAAACAACCAGCACTTGGGTTCTACAAATGAAAGTATATAGTAACAAAGCCGGGCCTCTGTGCTGGACACTCCGCTGATCCTCGAGAACTCGCACTCCTACTTCTCATCCTACACCTTCTTAAAAACGTGCTGCCTGTAAAAGTGAAGTTCTTTGATGCTTTCTCGGATATCATCCAGAGCTCTGAAAAAGGCAAGAATGAAGCATGAGTAAAGCAGATGAGCGTGGAGGGCAGGAAGGTCTTATCCTGGAAAAAAGTTTATTAAAAAGATCCTGCCACCAGGAAATGCCGACCAATCTGCAGGCAGCGTGTTATAGAGGAGATTAATACAACCTGCGCTTTCATCATTTCATCCTCTGCTGTTTCTGGGATTTCCAGTCCAGTGGGCGGACTGACAGCTTTCTTTGTACAAGTGTGCACTGATAGGACCGGCCACCGGACTAAAAATCACAGAAACAGCAGAGGTTTAAAGAGAAACGGTCGTGTCCCAAAACGCTATAAACAGCAGCTATAGGATTAATCTGCAGGTTAATAGCGCTCTAAAGCTGCACCAGAAGCCCAAATACTGGGAGGAAATTAACTTGATTCCTCCAGGGAGCCGCCGGCTTTTCAGTCATAGAGGCGGTGGCCAGAGGGGCTGCAGTCACGGCTCAGTACACAGTAAGCAGCAGCTATACACATGTTGAGGAGAGCCATAGGATCAAATACTTAATTAACCTCAAGACATAGGAGACTGAGAGAAAAGACCCACAAAGTGTATTATTTCACCTTACATAAGCTTATTTAGATCAAAAGATGGCTGCCATTTCCAGTTTCATCACACCATGCTCTGTTATGCAAGATGGACTTATGACTACATCTTGTTGTACAAGGAAGTTCTGGGAGGAAGCTGAATTCTATAGGACTACCCAATCACAGAGAAACACATCACTTGGAGACACCCACCCTGATAACCTCATGGATCACGCCCCCTGATGACCTCATGGATCACACCCCCTGATGACCTCATGGACCAACCCACCCTGATGACCTCATGGATCTGCCCATGGACAACCAATCAATACATCTGGTTACTCCCATTCTGGGGCTAACTGAGCCCATATAGAGAGTTTATATAAATCTATGTTGGAGTTGAATAAAGGACACTTGGAGCTGTGTCATAGCTGATCAAGGAGAGCTTACATCTGTGTGTGTGTGTGTGTGTGTGTGTGTGTGTGTGTGTGTGTGTGTGTGTGTGTGTGTGTGTGTGTGTGTGTGTGATGTTATTCTTTCTTGCATGCACTTGACCATATCCATTAGGCCAGGAGCAGGCAACTAGTGAACATACCAAAGAGTTCACCCTAACATTTTTGGCACCCAATGTGGGGCCAGCAGAGGAAGAAACACCCTGAGGATCGGCAAGTGGAACGGCAGGATGCACTGAATACCCCGAGCCAGGAGACTTGATCACCTCCATAACCAAACACGGTAAGTCTGCTGATTTTTATAATCAGTAATCTTTTCCTGTGTTCCTTGAGGTATCCTGTGCAGATTGCCTGACTGTGTCCGGTTTTCGAGGTATCAGTAAGACAGCAGAAGGGTCTCTCCGCTGCTGGCCATTTAATTGTGGAAGAACCGTCACATGCTCAGTTGCCTGCTGCCTGTTATGTGTTGTGTTAAGGGGAGATTGACTGGTATTTAAAAGGGAGCAAGTGGGTTTTTGAGTGGTATCTGGAGAAGTAAAGGATATTGTCTGTGGTACAGTTCACGTTTGTCGCCTGTGATACGATTTTCAGTTCTGGTGGAGAAAGTAGGGGTACTTAGCCTGGAGTGAGTGACTCGGTGTGGCCTAGAGTGAGTGATTCGGCCTGGTACTGGCACAGAGCCTGGAGTGAGTGACTCGGCCCGGAGCCTAGTAAATTGAGTTTCGGCACGTAGCCTAGAGTGAGTGACTCGGTACGGGGCCTGGTAATTGGATTAATACGAGGTGTTTTATTTATTTATTTATATATATGGAAATCAGACAGGGACCACGTGGCAGGACGGAGACAGATAGAAGTGTGTGCTGCAGACTCAGTTTTCCTTTAGAATCTCAGGTTTGAGTCATTCTCCCCCATCTTATTGTTTGTTTTGTGTTTATCTTGGTCTATATAGAGAAAGATGGAGAAATTAATGCAGTTTTGTTGTATTGGCACTAAGCCAAATTCAGATGGCAAGTTAGACCCGTGTGCATTAGTTGCGACTCGTGAAGGGAAAAGTCATGTTAAACAATGTAAAAAGCTTATGAAGTTGTGTGGAATGCCAGAAGGGGGGAGGTTAATGCCCCTGGAGTGGAAGACTGTCTTAAAAGAGAGAAAAGGTATTCTAGAAGATAATGGATTGTTGTCTACTGCTAGGGCATGGGAAGGAGTCTCTGAAAGTTTGTATAGAGAAAATTGAGTAGAAGAGGAAAGGAAAAAGGACAGAGTTTTGAGTTATGTGTATTACAAAAATGTATCCTGTGAACGGCCACCGCCGTATAATGGAGGTGATGGTGGCACATTGCCATGTGCTGCTTCTGGCGGCAGCCATTTTGTGGATGGCAAATGTGCTCCTTCTGGCAGCAGCCATTTTGTGGATGGCAAATGTGCTCCTTCTGGCGGCAGCCATTTTGTGGATGGCAAATGTGCTCCTTCTGGCGGCAGCCATTTTGTGGATGGCAAACGTGCTCCTTCTGGCAGCAGCCATTTTGTGGATGGCAAAAGTGCTCTTTCTGGAGGTGGCCATTTTGTGGATGGCACATGTGCTGCCTCTGGTGGTGGCCATCTTTGAACGTTGCCCCAGATCATACAAACTGAGCCATATCATCATGTAACTGACATAGATCTGGCTAAATCGAGTGAGGCACAATCCAGAAATATACACATGACTTTCGCTGGTGAACATAATAGGCCAATGCTACACACCACAAGACCAGATCCTTTTTGCCCAGTAATGACCACTAGTGGCCAGTACAATACTCCTTCGGGAAGTGAACAGGCTTTACCCATGTTCCCTGTCACAACGGGGTCCAGTGGGCCACCAACCCTTTCACCTAACACTCCCATCGTGATCCCAGATATTCTCCCACCTGGATCATCCCCAGCACCGACCCTTTCCACTGTCACTTCCACTGGCAACTCAGCCGCACGTCCACATGAGTTAGTTCAAGCAGCGACCTATCCTCCCAACACTTCCGCTACAACAGCACTCTCACGCAGTCTACTTAACTCCATTCCCAGTACGTCACAGCCCCTCTCGCAGTCGAGCTCACACCTGTATGGAACGGTTGGTAGCCACTGAATCAAGGAAGGGCTCAATCTGGCGGGGGGGGGGGGGCACCAACATCACAGGAAGCACAAAGGGGAGGGAATGTTGGCAACCCATTTTTGAAAAAGAATTTCCTGAGGGACGCTTGTTAGTGGTGGGTAAGGGTGACATAACGGCAATGGAATCGGATGCTATTGTTAATGCTGCCAACCCTAGGTTAGCGCACAACAGAGGTGTGGCTGGAGCTATAGTGGAAGCAGGTGGGGCGACTATTCAAACTGACAGTCGAATCATTGTTGAATCACGTGGTCAGATAGCTGTTGGGGACCTAGCGGTGACTAAATCTGGCAATATTCCTTGTAGAATGATCATACATGCTGTGATCTCTAGTTTTGACCCTATTCATCCAGATGTCAGTGCTCGACAACTACGCGCTGCAATAACTCGTATCTTAGAGTATGCGAATATTAGTGAGCAGATTGAGACCTTGACAATTCCTGCCATTGGTGTTGGCATCTTCGGGTTTCCTGTTCATGCGTGTGCAAGGGAGATTGTTGGAATTATAATGAACAAGTGTAGCCCCCCCCCCCAAGCATTTGCTGCCTCTCTGAAATCAGGTTAATTAGTAATGAGGACAGGACTGTTAAAGCTTGTAAGACTGCCTGCGTCACCTGGACTCCACCCCATGATATAGGAGCTGCCCAAATAGAGCCCCTCATTCCAGGACTGTTACTCCTGCTCCTCATATACAAGTAATTACACCTGTACTTCCGGTGCCATCTCTACTCCCGCCTCAGGTGCCACCACCAACTGTGCCAACGCCCATGTCTGAGGATCCCATCCTTTATGTCAAGTGTACACCCCAGCAAGATGCTACTCTGCTGAACCAACTCCCAGATCCAGAAAAACAGCCGATGCCTTTCTATACAAGCATGCTTCAAATCCAAAGGAATTACTCCACCACATGGCAAGATCTCATTTCCCTGGCAAATCTTAAAGCAGGCGATGCATATTGGCCTGTTATGGACACTGCATTTAATGATGCCTCACTTGTCAGTGACACCACATGGGACTCTGGTGCTCAGTTCTGCCAACAACTTAAGCTCCGAGCTGTTAACGCAGCAACCGTACTAGAAAGTCCCATTGTGCCCAATCCACATACATTGTTGTCAGAAATACCATCAGATGCAAAATGTTTCACGGTCATCGATCTGGCCAATGCTTTCTTTAGCGTACCACTACATCCAGAATATTGGTACCTGTTTGCCTTCACTTACAGTGGATCACAATACACCTGGACACAAGGAGCACAGAACTCACCAAGTCATTTCTCTCAGGCCCTTGCCTCTTGTTTACGGCTGTGGAGAGAGACTAACCATCAAGTTGTCCTTCAGTATGTGGATGATCTCCTACTATGTTGTCCGGATCAGGCGACAGCTGAAGAATCGAGTCTGTCTTCTCCTTCACCTTGCACAACAAAACTGCAAGGTGTCACTCAACAAAATTCAGTGGTGTCAGCCTAAAGTTGTGTTTTTAGGCCACTGTCTCTCTCCAAACGTGAAATACCTAACGGGTGAAGGGAAACTTGCTATTGAGACCGTTCCTCTACCAAAAGGACCTAAGCAATCACAAGCTTTCTTAGGACTTATTACATATTGTCGCCAATGGATTCCAGATGCCTCAAAGCTGATGCAACCGTTGTACGATAACGTCAAGACATCAGCTTTTCCACTACGTCCCAAATCCGTGGAAGCATTCTACGCTCTTAAACAGGCCATATAGTCTGCACCAGTCCTTGGAATCCCAAATTATCAACTACCTTTTTACTTGTTTGTAAGTGAAGTGGCAGGACATGCTTCCGGAGTCCTAGCACAGAAACATGGGGGAAGAACAAGACCCATCGGCTATTACTCTGCCCGCCTGGACTCAGTGTCTCAAGCTTCCCCGACCTGCCTCAGAGCCGCACATGCTGCACATATGCTTCTGGACAAAACTTCTGATATCATCTTAGGACATCCGGTTTTCTTAATGGCTCCACACGACATAAAAGCTATTCTTGACCAAACTCAACCTAAACACCTGTCGCTGCTGCGTCATATGAGACTCCAATGTTCCCTCTTGATTCCAGATAATGTCACTCTTGTCCGCTGCACCATCCTCAACCCGTCCACGCTACTTCCTCTTCCCAGAGGGGATGTGGATGATGATACTGATGCTCTCGGTGAAGACACCTTTACAAACTCAGGGGATCATGATTGTCTCGAACAGATGCAGGAAGAAGCAGCCTTCAAGAGAAATGTGTCTGAAGACCCACTCCTGCATGCTGACCTGGCGTTCTTCACCGATGGTTCCAGATTTGTAGATGAAACAGGAAGATTCCATAAGGGATATGCCGTGGTTACACATGACCAGGATTCATTTAGGAAAGAGAAAGCAGCGGTGTACGTGTCTCAAGACACTGAAGGAGGGCCTCAAAGCTCTCTTATGAAGTTTTATCCATTTACATCAAGACAAGACACCGGATGATGAAAAGAAGTTGTGGCAAGAAGCAGGAGCTAAAAAGGATGAAGATGGCGTCTGGAGGAAGAACAAAAAGATCTGTCTACCTCGTAATCTGTACCCCTCGGTGACAGAATGGGCACACGGTATCACCCATAGAGGCAAGAATCAGATGAATGACTTGATTTGGAAGACTTATATGGCACATGGGATTTCTACTGTCACCCAAAAATATTCCAAGTCCTGCTTTGTGTATGCAACATGCAATCCAGCACAGCCTCAGAAAGTTACTCAGAAACATTTGGCTAAACCACACTATCCCTTTCAAAGAATTCAAATCGATCATATTCAAATGCCAAAAGTAGGGAAGTACGAGTATGTACTGGTAGTGACTGACATGTTCTCGGGATGGCCTGAAGCCTATCCAGGAACCAATATTACTGCCAGAGTGACTGTTAAGAGACTGGTGACTGAGGTAGTGTGCAGATATGGAATCCCAGAAGTAATTGAGAGTGACCAAGGACCCGCATTCATTGCAGCACTGACTAAGGAACTATGGACCTTGGTAGGGGCCGATTTGGGTTTACATACTCCGTATCACCCACAGAGCAGTGGTAAAGTAGAAAGGCTAAATGGCACCTTGAAAAACAAAATACTGAAAGCCAGTCAGGAGGTCAAACTTCCGTGGACAGACATTTTGCCCATTGCCTTATATTCAGTCAGAAACACTCCGAGGGGTCCCGCTAAACTTACACCATATGAGATTCTTTTTGGGGGGCCTCCAAGGTTGGGTCAATATTTTCCACAATAGCTAGCCTTAGGAAGTGATACTCTTGTAAATTATGTCATTGCCCTTACTAAAGAATTGTCAGTAACACATGCACGAGTTTTGTCATCCATAACAGATCCAGATTTCAGTGAAGGTACTCACACTTTCCAACCTGGTGACTACGTGCTGGTAAAGAAGTTCACCAGAAAGACATCACTAGAGTTGAGATTTGAGGGTCCCTACCAAGTGCTCCTGACCACTCCTACTTCAGTCAAACTTGAAGGAAGGCCGACGCGGATACATGCCTCCCACTGCAAGAAGTTCATGCCTCCATCAGAACCTTCTACATAATGTTACATATCCTCTACTTTGTGTGTCGTGCCATTCTATACTCATTTGTAGGAGGACAACAGGTCGCAATTACCCAAGCAAGGGGGGTGATCACGCACTGATGGGTGAGGGAACCACAGTAGGGACAGAAGGTTAATAAAGTAATTAGGGGAGACTGTTGAGGAGAGCCATAGGATCAAATACTTAATTAACCTCAAGACATAGGAGATTGAGAGAAAAGACCCACAAAGTGTATTATTTCACCTTACATAAGCTTATTTAGATCAAAAGATGGCTGCCATATCCAGTTTCATCACACCATGCTCTGTTATGCAAGATGGCAACTGGACTTATGACTACCTCCTGTTGTACAAGGAAGTTCTAGGAGGAAGCTGAATTCTATAGGACTACCCAATCACAGAGCGACACATCACTTGGAGACACCCACCCTGATGACCTCATGGATCACGCCCCCTGATGACCTCATGGATCACGCCCCCTGATGACCTCATGGACCAACCCACCCTGATGACCTCATGGACCAACCCACCCTGATGACCTCATGGACCAACCCACCCTGATGACCTCATGGATCTGCCCATGGACTAACCAATCAATTCATCTATAAAGAGAAAGCTTCAGCACTCCAATTTGAATGTCAAATAGAACAGTTTATTCATATACAGATCCTTGAAGGCAAAAAATCATTGCATATGCATGTGCAGAAAAATACTTGGTAATCATGAACCATAAACAAAACGTTTTCGACCTATGTTGGTCTTTATCAAGGTTTCTTTGCTAGGAGGTTTGGATTCAGTATAGGTAAGTATCAGACGCTAAGAAATTCAATGGGATTCTCTGGTTCATGGGAAGGTGCCCCTAGGTGAAAGTGCCGACAACGGATGGTCTGTGTGCATTGAATTTCTTAGCGTCTGATACTTACCTATACTGAATCCAAACCTCCTAGCAAAGAAACCTTGATAAAGACCAACATAGGTCGAAAACGTTTTGTTTATGGTTCATGATTACCAAGTATTTTTCTGCACATGCATATGCAATGATTTTTTGCCTTCAAGGATCTGTATATGAATAAACTGTTCTATTTGACATTCAAATTGGAGTGCCGAAGTTTTCTGTTTATATATTGAATTTTTTCCTTCAGAGAACCCTTTTTCTGTTTTTTAAGCAGTGAGCGACCCCTCATTATACTACAATCAATACATCTAGTTACTCCCATTCTGGGGCTAACCGAGCCCATATAGAGAGTTTATATAAATCTATGTTCGGGTTGAATAAAGAGACTTGGAGCTGTGCCATAGCTGATCAAGGAGAGCTTACATCCGACTGTGTGTGTGTCTGATGTTATTCTTTCTTGCATGCACTTGATCATATCCATTAGGCCAGGAGCAGGCAACTAGTGAACATATCAAACTGTTCACCCTAACACACACACCCCAGCACTGACTGACAGCTCACTCTGCTGCAGTGAGAGATGACTGCCTGCACCGGTAACCCCTCTATGACTGAAAGTCAGCAACTCCGGGGAGGAAAGAAGTTCATTTTCTCCTTGTAGCCGCACTTTCAGTACGGCCTCATTCAGACGTCCCTGCTGCACATACCTGCTTTTCACGGATATGACATGTACCTATGAAAATCTATGCTGTTATTCACACGTCTGTTTTTTCCAGCAGCAGGGATGAAAAGTACCAACACAAGTCTATGGGTCTGTGAAAATCAGCACATGGATGGCATCAGTGTCAAATCTGTGTGCTGCGTGATTAACTTTATAATGAACAGGAGATGCTCTGTTATTTATTTATCCACCAGTAATTAAACACTGATCACACACGTACCATTTATTTACATATATGAAAACTACTGAGTGAGGTCTAATCCTATACCTGCAGGTTATGAGCCGGTATGGTTCATTTTAATAATAGTGCTGCAATTTCACTCCTCACCACTGGAGGCTGCGGTTGTGTTCTGAAATTGCCCTTTACTAAGATGGCAGATTCTGTACCTGTGGGATCCATCTTGTTTCCTGTTTGGGTCTACTTAAAGCCGCATGGATCTCTCACTCATTGCTTGAGTATTGTGTCTAGCTGTTCTAGTCTAGCTCCAGTCTCCAGCTCCTGAACTGTCTTCTCCAGACTGTTCTTACTTATCTAAGGATTTGTTTCCTGCAACTCTTTGCTAACTCCAAGAACTTCTACTATCGCTTGCAAATCCTGCTCGGTCTTCGGCCACTGGTTTCCAGCAGTGCTACGCCAGTACCATAACAAGACCATACTGAATCTTTTCCCACAATAGTATATATACAGTCTTCTCAGCTCCCTCCGCTCTATAACACAGTGCCTGCAGATTGGACGGCATTTTCATAGTGACAAGTTCCCTTTAAATGACAAATTGTAAAGGGATTTTCCAAGTCTTCGATATGTATATGGTACTGTGTCAGGTAAAGATCAAAGTCGCCCTTAGTCAGCTGATAGGTGGGGGTGTTGGGGGTCAAACCTCTCACTCCTCTGACCTCACTGACCTACTCTCAGCACAGCTCGTCTCCATCAGATCATTGGCGGCTGCACACTCTTCACTCTTTAGACTAACATGTAACAGGTCTTCAGCTTGTCAGTCTGTCCTAAGGTTAAGGCTTAGCAAAGACGTGAAAAAATCTTTAAGAGATAGGCACTTTCGGGGCAATTTTTGTTTTTACTTAAAGGGGTTATCCAGTGAAAATAAGTAATCTATCCACAAAATAGGCGATAACTTGTTAACCAGTGAGGGTCTGAACAATTGGACCAGCACTGATCAGCAGAACGGGGCACAGTTATGTCCCTTAGAATAGAGTGGTAGTGCACACCTGTGACCGCAGCTCCAGTTATTCCCTAGGGGCTTCCGAACGCTGCCCTCTGCTTTTTCCGGTAGTCCCATAGAGAACAAATGAAGTGGCGGTCGGGTATCTGACCTGCAGTTCCATTTTGTTAAAGGGATAAAAGCTCCCCGTCAGTGATAAATTTTTTTTGCCAATCTACCAATCAGCGTGGGTTTGAATGGTCGGACACCCACCAATCAGTAAGTTAACACCTAAGAATAGGTACTTGTTTCCACTGAACAACCTCTTTAAATTCATGTATTTCGAGCTAAAAATAATTAGGGTTTCATTAAAAATGTTGCACTGTTTGCCTTCTATAGCCTCGGTGCTGCCGCATCTATTGCTGGCTGCAGAAAGGGTTAACTAAGAATCCCTCAGTGAGCTGGTTCTGCTGGTAAGTCTTATCGGCCTTTTACTGAGACGAGAAAAATCTGCTACAGATCTGTTCGAAATACTGATGTGATTGCAGGGAAAAAAAAAAGCACATGTTTTTACTGCGTTTTTTAATGTGTTTTTTCCATTAATTAAAGTGGATGAAAAATGCTGAAAGAATTGACATGCTGCAGATCTACAACTGCAAGGAAACAATTAGCCATGTGTGAATGAGACTTCAGAAATCTCACTTGGCTGGACAGTAAAATGCTGCATTTTTCACAGGAAAACCATGGAAAAAAGCAGCGTGTAAACATAGCCTGAGGGTGTGCCACCCATGAACGCTTCTTTGCCTATAATTGTGCAGTGTAGATCAACTGACGAATGAGCAAAACACTCGTTTGTTCAGTGAAATGATTAAGCTAGGTGAAAAATAATCACTCAGCAGCACATTGTCCTGTGTAAACAGGAACTGTGCTGCCGAGAACAAGGACAGTTCTGTGCACATCTGTAGGCAAGTCGGCTCGTCTAAATAGGCTGCCAATCTTTGTAGCCAGTGTAAACCTACGCTTGCAAAGTACCGTCAAAACAAGATTATTGAGCAAAAACATTCTACTGCTTCAAAATAGCGAAAATCCCTTAACATTTCTCTAAAGTGATCCATTTCTGACAAGAAATATGCAGAGGAAATCCCGGCCAATATAAAGTCACGTGACCCAAGAAGGGAGGTTTCATTCACCTTTTTAGAAAACTCCCTGGCCCTCTGCTGACATCTAGTGGGGATTAAGGGAACTACACATTTGGATGTAATCGTAGATTTGGGGGAGAACCTAAGACCCAGTGATCGCCTGACTGTCACCTACCATTTAGAGCATATACTCCTTTAAATGCCGCAGAAGGGGGCTCATTATCAGCCCATCAATACCGCACAATGCTATTGTGAAATAAAGTTGAATTAAAAAATAAAAATAATAATAATATGAGACATATTGTTTACCAGAGCTGTTAAAGGGAAAATCTAATTTATTGATCAACCTTATTTATTTGGAGGGGGTACAGAATAGATTTTTTTTGTCTTTTCTTTTTATTATGGTCGCTGTAGGTATAAATAACTTTATTAAGCAGGCTATAATGTGTGTTTTTTCTGAAAACCAATGATTTTATTGTTTGTCTATGGAAGAGGTGGATCTGTTTTCGGTGGGGGTGAGATATTGCACGTACCTATGAGAAGCTGCTTTCATTGGTGCACGCTCATAGTCCGCAGGATACCAACGTCTGAAAAGAGAGGAGAATCTTTGTGAGTTTCTAATTCTTTCCTTTATGATTTCTTCATTGCTGGACAAAGAGAAACACTTGGAAAACGTTCCCAGATGGGAATAGCCCTTCTACACTTTCCTTCACCTTACGTATCTAATAACACATTTCTTTAGGTGTTATAAATCAGGCTCAGCAATTACTGTCAGACCGGGGTACAGAGACATGTACTGCGTATCTGGAGAGGAGCCGTACTCACGTCACGCTTGGGGTGTCCCTATACATTACTGTGTGAGGACAAGAAGAACTCATGGGCCGGCATCTGTACGCTGGCGATAAGTCACATGGCCAGACTAGAAGTGTGTAATAAGGCGGCCTTCCCTGCTGTGGATCATCATGGCATCTGTGCGTGCTCCAGTTTTATATATGGATCTGGTAGAAACTAATCTCCGCTATGCTGTAATATGAGAATGTCAGGCGTGCAATTACAGCAAGTGCTATGCCCACCTGACATTGCCGTACCATAGAACTTATGGTCTGGCTGCCGTCTGAGAGGCTTCCAGGTCATCTAATTTGTGACAGATCTTAAAGGGATTGTCCGGGTCAAATACAATATTGACCCGTGGCTTGCCATACTCAACTGCTGTCATCCCATGGGTTCAGAGCAGTCCGATCCCCACCGGAAGCAATGACCATCACTTCCGATGCCACCACAGAGCAGTGTCCATGGGGTGACAGCAGGTGAGGATGGCAGATTGGTATATCAAGATAATCAAAGCTACAGGTCGACATTGTATTGAGCATTTAGTAGAGTTTTTAGAGCTCAGATGAGTGTGTCTTTTTTCAGAAGTCTCGCAGCTGCAGGATCTTGGCCCTCAATGCCATGGCCCTCCATGGAGACTAATGAAGACCAAGGGTCACCAGAACCACATGACAGATAGCAGTGATCCTACTGTCCGGCAGAAGCCCCATCTGAAGAGTAACAATCAGACGTGAAACATTGAAGGCTTTTTACCACAAATGATCCATCAGCGTTCCTTCCCAACCCCTAACCCTCTATGTGCCTGACTCACAGGGACAGCAAAGCATGAAAGGCAGCTGGAGGGGAGAAGTGCAGCCGTATGGACGACCGAAAAACCATTCGCAGCACAATTATCACTTACCTGCATAACTCTTTAACAGAGCTGACATCAATTATCCTGTAATGCAGATGTCTCATAAACTGAGGCATATATTTGTTCAGAAACACTTTATCCACGTGCACAGAATTCCCTAAGAAACAGAAAAATTATACTTCAATGGTTTTGTCACGTTATGCAAATTACTACTAGATGAATATTACTGGATTTGTGAAACAGGAGAAAGAAATGGAAAAAAGCGGCACTCACCCCTGATATGTGAGAACACGGCAACTTTATCATGTCGTCCCATGAGGAGAGGACACAAAGGATGAACGAGCAACAACTATCTGAGAAGAAGCGTAGATTAAGCAAAACCATTGTAATGAAGTTGCCTTTTTCCACATACCAGGGGTGAGCGCCGCTTTTTTCCGTTTCATTCTCCTGTTTCACAATGACATCACTTTTTACAAGCCGTGCACTTTTTCTGCCATAATTTGCTTCAGGATTTATGCGACAGAAATATTGCAGCAGCGCCAACATTTTGGCCACATTTCTCTATATTTTACTGAATTTGACCCAAACTGCAGCAAAGGTGGACATACCTTCTCATTTAAAGATTTTTCTGTATTTTCATGACTATGAAAATTGTACATTGACACTGAAGGCATCAAAACTATGAATTAACACATGTGGAATTATATACTTAAAAAAGTGTGAAACAACTGAAAATATGTCTTATATTCTAGGCTCTTCAAAGTAGCCACCTTTTGCTTTGATGACTGCTTTGCACACTCTTGGCATTCTCTTGATGAGCTTCAAGAGGTAGTCACCGGAAATGGTCTTCCAACAATCTTGAAGGAGTTCCCAGAGATGCTTAGCACTTGTTGGCCCTTTTGCCTTCACTCTGCGGTCCACCTCACCCCAAACCATCTCGATTGGGTTCAGGTCTGGTGACTGTGGAGGCCAGGTCATCTGGCGTAGCACCCCATCACTCTCCTCCTTGGTCAAATAGCCCTTACATAGCCTGGAGGTGTGTTTGGGGTCATTGTCCTGTTGAAAAATAAATGATGGTCCAACTAAACGCAAACCGGATAGAATAGCATGCCGCTGCAAGATGCTGTGGTAGCCATGCTGGTTCAGTATGCCTTCAATTTTGAATAAATCCCCAACAGTGTCACCAGCAAAGCACCCCCATACCATCACACCTCCTCCTCCATGCTTCACGGTGGGAACCAGGCATGTAGAGTCCATTCGTTCACCTTTTCTGCGTCGCACAAAGACACGGTGGTTGGAACCAAAGATCTCAAATTTGGACTCATCAGAACAAAGCACAGATTTCCACTGGTCTAATGTCCATTCCTTGTGTTCTTTAGCCCAAACAAATCTCTTCTGCTTGTTGCCTGTCCTTAGCAGTGGTTTCCTAGCAGCTATTTTACCATGAAGGCCTGCTGCACAAAGTCTCCTCTTAACAGTTGTTGAAGAGATGTGTCTGCTGCTAGAACTCTGTGTGGCATTGACCTGGTCTCTAATCTGAGATGCTGTTAACCTGCGATTTGAGGCTGGTGACTCGGATAAACTTATCCTCAGAAGCAGAGGTGACTCTTGGTCTTCCTTTCCTGGGGCGGTCCTCATGTGAGCCAGTTTCTTTGTAGCGCTTGATGGTTTTTGCAACTGCACTTGGGGACACTTTCAAAGTTTTCCCAATTTTTAAGACTGACTGACCTTCATTTCTTAAAGTAATGATGGCCACTCATTTTTCTTTACTTAGCTGCTTTTTTCTTGCCATAATACAAATTCTAACAGTCTATTCAGTAGGACTATCAGCTTTGTTTCCATCAGACTTCTGCACAACACAACTGATGGTCCCAATCCCATTTATAAGGCAAGAAATCCCACTTATTAAACCTGACAGGGCACACCTGTGAAGTGAAAACCATTTCCGGTGACTACCTCTTGAAGCTCATCAAGAGAATGCCAAGAGTGCGCAAAGCAGTCATCAAAGCAAAAAGTGGCTACTTTGAAGAACCTAGAATATAAGACATATTCTCAGTTTATTCACACTTTTTTGTTAAGTACCGTATATTCCGGCGTATAAGACGACTTTTGAAGACTGAAAAATCTTCTGTCTAGTCTGGGGTCGTCTTATACGCCGGTAATGCTTTTGAACTTTCAGAAATTGACATGCGGGGATACTCTGGGGGTGTTAATAAGCTGCCGTGGCCGTATCCCTGCCATGTCGGAGTTAATATAAGGTGGAGGGAGTTAAAATACGGCGGCGGTAGGTCCAGACAGTCAGCGCTTCTGTGCTGAAACTGACACATCGCTGCGTATTCCCAGCTCCGGACACAGCGCAGGGCTTCTGTGCCGACAGCTTTCACTTGTCACAGAAGCGCTGCGCTGTGTCCGGAGCAGGGAAGTTCGCATCGCTTCTGTGACAATATATAAAAAGCCGGCAATTCAGCAGCGGCATAAGCCGGCACCCGACAATTTAGAATAGAAAGAATAGAGCTTCACACATAGATTAGATAGATAGAAACATGTCAGTCACATATATATGAAGTACAGTGACAGTGTTGCTTACTGTACTTGTCATCTAGTGTAAAGGATTTATTAAAACAAATAATAGTGTTTTCATGCACCGTCTCTTTAAAAAAGCCGGCCGGCAATTCAGTACCCGACAATTTATAACAGACAGAATAGAGCTTCACACATAGATTAGATAGATAGAAACATGTCAGTCACATATATATGAAGTACAGTGATAGTGTTGGTTACTGTACTTGTCATCTAGTGTTAAAATAAAGGATTTATTTAAAAAAAAATTGGCGTGGGGTTCCCCTTAATTTTAGGCTCTAGCGGAGGTTAAGCAGACAGCTGGGGCAGATGTTTGAAGCCTGGGAAGGGGGTAATACCCACGGAGCTTCCCAGGCTACTAATATCAGCCCCCAGCTGAATACCTAGCCTTTACTAGCTATTAAAATGGGGGACCCCCCCAAAAAAAATGACGTGGGGTCCCCCCTAATTTAATAGCTAGCAAAGGCTAGGCAGACAGCTGGGGGCTGATATTAATAGCCCAGGAAGGGAGCCATGAATATTGGCCCCCTCCCAGGCTAGAAACACCAGCCGTCAGCCGCCCCAGAAATGGCGCATCCATAGGATGCGCCAATTCTGGCACTTAGCCTCGCTCTTCCACGCTGCCCTGGTGCGGTGGCAGGGGGTAATAGGGCTGGGGTTGATGTCAGCTTATAATGCCAGCTGACATCAAGCCCAGGTTAGTAATGGAGAGGCGTCTATAAGACACCCCCATTACTAACCCCATAGTAAAAGTTTAAAAAAACACAAACACCCAGAATAAAGTCCTTTAATTGAAATAAAGACACAATTCTTTATTGTTCTAAATTAAACCATACTTACCATCACGCCCATTCCAGCTGAAGCCAACGATCTCCTGCAATAAAAGTAAAATAATAAAGCAACCTCATCCTTACCTTTCCATGGTTCCCAGGACGGGTCCAGCTCTGCTACATCGAGATGACAGGCTGGACCGCAGCAGAACGCTGCCATCCAGCCTGTCATCCCGCAGACACTGAGAAGCGCAGGCATGCTTGCGCTCTGCAGTGTCTGGCTGTGACGGCATCCAGATGAGCCGACAATGAACTCAGCTCACCTCCTGGACGTCCGTCACTGACAGCGTGGGAAACTTCTACTGCGCATGCGGGGAGCAGGAGAATTTTCCCACGCTGTCAGTGACGTGCATGAGGTGAGCCGAGTTCATTGGACATGATCTCGGCTCATCTGGATGCCGTCACAGTCAGACACTGAGGAGCACAAGCATGCCTGCGCTTCTCAGTGTCTGCCGCATGGCAAGCTGAACGGCAGCGTTCTGCTGCGGTGCAGCCTGTCATGTGAATGTAGCAGAGCTGGACCGGTCCTGGGAACCATGGAGAGGTAAGGATGAGGTTGCTTTATTATTTTACTTTTATTGCAGGAGATCGTTGGCTTCAGCTGGAATGGGCGTGACTGTAAGTATGGTTTAATTTAGAACATTAAAAAATTGTGTCTTTATTTCAATTAAAGGACTTTATTCTGGGTGTTGTGTTTTTTTTAAATACTTTACTAGAAATTCATGGTGGTCATGTCTAATATTGGCGTGACCCCATGAATTTCGGGCTTAGGGCCAGCTGATAATGCCAAGCTGGCCTTAACCCCTTTATTACCCAGTGAGCCACCGCACCAGGGCCCTGGATGAGTTGGGTACAGCGCCAGAAGATGGCGCTTCTATGAACGCGCCATTTTCCGGGGTGGCTGCGGACTGCAATTTGCAGCGGGGGGGGCCCAGAAAGCTTGGGCCTCCCTGCGCTGCGGATTCCAGCCCCCAGCTGCCTAGTTGTACCTGGCTGGACACAAAAATAGGGCGAAGCCCCACGTCTTTTTTTTTTTAATTATTTCATGAAATAATTAAAAAAAAAAGGGCTTTCCTATATTGTTGTGTCCGGCCAGGTACAAATAGGCAGCTGGTGGTTGGGGGCAGCCCGTTCCTGCCTGCTGTACCTGGCTGGACACAAAAATATGGCGAAGCCCACGTCAACATTTTTGGGAAAAATTAATTACAAAATTAATAATAATTTAGGGACTGCATCTTTATTAACCCCTCAATTGTCATTTAGTGTTAAAATAAAGGATTTTTTAAAAAGAAAATTGGCGTGGGTTCCACCATCATTATAGTCTCTAGCGGAGGTTAAGCAGACGGCTGGGGAAGATGTTTGAAGTCTGGGAAGGGGGTAATACCCACGGAGCTTCCCAGGCTACTAATATCAGCCCCCAGCTGAATACCTAGCCTTTACTAGCTATTAGAATGGGGGACCCCCCAAAAAATGACGTGGGGTCCCCCCTATTTTAATATGTTTATGAGTGACAGTTTTCCTGCTATATACCTGCATGTCATAAGAATTTAAATTAAAAAAGGACCATGTTAAATTCAAATCTGTTTTTTTTTAATTTTTACCGGTGTTTGGTATGTGTTGGAAAAGGGGTAGTCTTATACGGTGAATATATCCTAAACTCTATATTTTAACAGGAAAGTAGGGGGGTCGTCTTATACACCAGGTCGTCTTATACGCCGGAATATACGGTATATAATTCCACATGTGTTAATTCATAGTTTTGATGCCTTCAGTGTGAATGTACAATTTTCATAGTCATGAAAATACAGAAAAATCTTTAAATGAGAAGGTGTGTCCAAACTTTTGGTCTGTACTGTATATATATATATATATATATATATATATATATATATATATATACTGCATCCCAATTAGAGCTAAAGGGGTCCCTGCCATGTATAAGGTCCTGGGACCCTTCCTTACCATCCCAGCAGATCCCCCACGTCATCCGAGAGATCAATGTGACAAAAACACGCTAAAAAAGTGCAAGTATAAAGGCAATTCTATATCCTGCTGTTGACGCGTCCCGCACGCTGCTTTTGGGTGTTTCTTGTCTCATTTGTGCACAGGGGTTTCAGCCACTGATCTGGGAAGCTTTATTAGGTGATATCACTGGTAATATCCCAAAGCTGGAGGTGAGCAGCACAAACCCCTATATTCAAAAATGGATGCATTGACTTGCAGATCCCCCCTCACCCACACAGGGATGCTGGCATTTTTTACGTTACTTGACAAGTCATGTGAACAGGAATAACCTTCCCCCTACATCTTTTACTGACCAGATGATGTAAAGTATGTATGTTCCTGTGCTATAGAACTTAAAGGGGTTGTCTGGGACTGAGATATTGGTGACCTGTCCTTAAAATAGGTCATTTATTTGGGGATTGGTATGGTCAGACCCCCAGGACACCTTCTCCTCCGCTGATACCTGGTGCTGTGGCCGCCGGAGGTCAGAGCAGGAACACCACAGCGCCATAAAACATGCAGTGGCTATACATGAGTACTGCAGCTCAGATCACAACACTGCAATAGGAGCTGTGCTGTTCAGAGCTGTTCTGTTCCCGAGGACGGCTCCTTATACTTCACTTTTTGGCTTGTTATAGTAAACTGCTGGTTGAGGATGACAGCCCCCACTGATCGGGCATTGATGACCCATTCTAAGGACAGCTCATCAATATACTCTTCCTAGAAAACCCCTTTAACCAGGCATCAGAAGTCCATTTTTTTTATATTTATCAAACACAATAAGTTATAACCTAATTGCAGAACAGCAAGATCAGCCGTGACGAGCGGATGATGGTAAATGTTGGTGCAGATGTGAAACGGTGATACAGGCAGACATTGCTGTCACTAATTTTATATCACAGTATATAAAAGATACAAGATCAGAGATTTCTTCTTTTTCTATACATTTCTTGGCTCTATCTAATATGATACTGCAGCATTGTGCAGGGTCCGAGCGCTGCGGGTGCTCAGCACGAGGCTGACGGCTGCTCCCTGAGCTCTAATGTGTCCGACTGTATGAAATACAACATCTGTGTGCAGAAGGGCTGGCACGTAACCAGCAATACCCACCGGCCAGGGGGCAGATGCCAGGCGGAGTGTGCTTCCTAACGAAAGACAGGAACTCGTACTCTGCTTGTGCTAGCGATATCTTGCTGTCCCTCACAGCTTGTGTAAGGCCAGACTGCAATCAGAGAACAAAAATGGAATTAGTGGTGGAAGCAGCTCTAATAACACATTGTGTAATGTCTCATGAAAATCAGATATAGGTCCACACTCTAGACTCGAGATCTGCGGGACGTCCTCTGATCTCTGTGCCTCTGTGTATCGAGTCCACAATTGGAATATAGAAGCGTATGTAATGTGACGCAGCTAAACTCAGCTGCACTGCCCCTCCCACCAACAGTGACTCATGCAGGAGGTTAGACCAGGAGATCAGAGCTGTATCCTTACATCTCACACACTGAGAAACCCGCTCTAAGCTACATTGGGGGCATGGTTTTTCTTCGGTGTGTTGCTGCCTGCTTAGGATTGGTCAAAAAAAAAAGTTTTATTCACTATTACATTGTGTGTCCAGTTCAACATGAAAAATTTAGCAAAAAGTTCTTTGTAAAGATGGGTTCACACAGGCATATTTAACAGTCCATACTATCCATGGCTGCAATGCCAGGAGTGACAATGGGTCTTCTGACCCAAACTTACAACCTCATAGATACATACAGTTAGGTCCATATATACAGTACAGACCAAAAGTTTGGACACACCTTCTCATTTAAAGATTTTTCTGTATTTTCATGACTGTGAAAATTGTATATTCACATTGAAGGCATCAAAACTATGAATTAACACATGTGGAATTATATACTTAACAAAAAAGTGTGAAACAACTGAACATATGTCTTATATTCTAGGTTCTTTAAAGTAGCCACCTTTTGCTTTGATGACTGCTTTGCACACTATTGGCATTCTCTTGATGAGCTTCAAGAGGTAGTCACCGGAAATGGTCTTCCAACAATCTTGAAGGAGTTCCCAGAGATGCTTAGCACTTGTTGGCCCTTTTGCCTTCACTCTGCGGTTCAGCTCACCCCAAACCATCTCGATTGGGTTCAGGTCTGGTGACTGTGGAGGCCCGGTCATCTGGCGTAGCACACCATCACTCTCCTTCTTGGTCAAATAGCCCTTACACAGCCTGGAGGTGTGTTTGGGGTCATTGTCCTGTTGAAAAATAAATGATGGTCTAACTAAACGCAAACTGGATGGAATAGCATGCCGCTGCAAGATGCTGTCGTAGCCATGCTGGTTCAGTATGCCTTCAATTTTGAATAAATCCCCAACAGTGTCACCAGCAAAGCACCTCCACACCATCACACCTCCTCCTCCATGCTTCACGGTGGGAACCAGACATGTAGAGTCCATCCGTTCACCTTTTCTGCGTCGCACAAAGACTCGGTGGTTGGAACCAAAGATCTCAAATTTGGACTCATCAGACCAAAGCACAGATTTCCACTGGTCTAATGTCCATTTCTTGTGTTCTTTAGCCCAAACAAGTCTCTTCTGCTTGTTGCCTGTCCATAGCAATGGTTTCCTAGCAGCTATTTTACCATGAAGGCCTGCTGCACAAAGTCTCCTCTTAACAGTTGTTGTAGAGATGTGTCTGCTGCTAGAACTCTGTGTGGCATTGACCTGGTCTCTAATCTGAGCTGCTGTTAACCTGCGATTTCTGAGGCTGGTGACTCGGATAAACTTATCCTCAGAAGCAGAGGTGACTCTTGGTCTTCCTTTCCTGGGGCGGTCCTCATGTGAACCAGCTTCTTTGTAGCGCTTGATGGTTTTTGCAACTGCACTTGGGGACACTTTCAAAGTTTTCCCAATTTTTCGGACTGACTGACCTTCATTTCTTAAAGTAATGATGGCCACTCGTTTTTCTTTACTTAGCTGCTTTTTTCTTGCCATAATACAAATTCTAATAGACTATTCAGTAGGACTATCAGCTGTGTATCCACCAGACTTCTGCACAACACAACTGATGGTCCCAACCCCATTTATAAGGCAAGAAATCCCACTTATTAAACCTGACAGGGCACACCTGTGAAGTGAAGACCATTTCCGGTGACTACCTCTTGAAGCTCATCAAGAGAATGCCAAGAGTGTGCAAAGCAGTCATCAAAGCAAAAGGTGGCTACTTTGAAGAACCTAGAATATAAGACATATTTTCAGTTGTTTCACACTTTTTTGTTAAGTATATAATTCCACATGTGTTAATTCATATTTTTGACGCCTTCAATGTGAATGTACAATTTTCATAGTCATGAAAATACAGAAAAATCTTTACATCAGAAGGTGTGTCCAAACTTTTGGTCTGTACTGTATTTGGACAGAGACAACATTTTTCTAATTTTGGTCCTAGACATTACCACAATGAATTTTAAACAAAACAATTCAGATGCAGTTGAAGTTCAGACTTTCAGCTTTCATTTGAGGGTATCCACATTAAAATTGGATGAAGGGTTTAGGAGTTTCAGCTCCTTAACATGTGCCACCCTGTTTTTAAAGGGACCAAAAGTAATTGGACAGATTAAATAATTGTAAATAAAATGTTCATTTCTAGTACTGGGTTGAAAACCCTTTGTTGGCAATGACTGCCTGAAGTCTTGAACTCATGGACATCACCAGACGCTGTGTTTCCTCCTTTTTGATGCTCTGCCAGGCCTTCACTGCGGTGGTTTTCAGTTGCTGTTTGTTTGTGGACCTTTCTGTCTGAAGTTTAGTCTTTAACAAGTGAAATGCATGCTCAATTGGGTTGAGATCAGGTGACTGACTTGGCCATTCAACAATATTCCACTTCTTTGCTTTAATAAACTCCTGGGTTGCTTTGGCTTTATGTTTTGGGTAATTTTCCATCTGTAGCATGAAACAACGACCAATCAGTTTGGCTGCATTTGGCTGGATCTGAGCTCACAGTATGGCTCTGAATACATCAGAATTCATTTGGCTGCTCCTGTCTTGTGTCACATCATCAATAAACACTAGTGACCCAGTGCCACTGGCAGCCATGCATGCCCAAGCCATCACACTGCCTCCGCCGTGTTTTACAGATGATGTGGTATGCTTTGGCTCATGAGCTGTACCATGCCTTCACCATACTTTTCTCTTTCCATCATTCTGGTAGAGGTTGATCTTGGTTTCATCTGTCCAAAGAATGTTCTTCCAGAACTGTACTGGCTTTTTTAGATGTTTTTTAGCAAAGTCCAGTCTAGCCTTTTTATTCTTGATGCTTATGAGTGGCTTGCACCGTGCAGTGAACCCTCTGTATTTACTTTCATGCAGTCTTCTCTTTATGGTAGATTTGGATATTGATACGCCTACCTCCTGGAGAGTGTGGTTCACTTGGTTGGCTGTTGTGAAGGAGTTTCTCTTCACCATGGAGATTATTCTGCGATCATCCACCACTGCTGTCTTCCGTGGGCGCACAGGTCTTTTTGCATTGATGAGTTCACCAGTGCTTTCTTTCTTTCTCAGGATGTACCAAACTGTAGATTTTGCCACTCCTAATATTGTAGCAATTTCTCGGATGGGTTTTTTCTGTTTTTGCAGCTTAAGGATGGCTTGTTTCACCTGGATGGAGAGCTCCTTTGTCCGCATGTTTACTTCACAGCAAAACCTTCCAAATGCAAGCACCACACCTCAAATCAACTCCAGGCCTTTTATCTGCTTAATTGAGAATGACATAACGAAGGGATTGCCCACACCTGTCCATGAAATAGCCTTGGAGTCAATTGTCCAATTACTTTTGGTCCCTTTAAAAACAGGGTGGCACATGCTAAGGAGCTGAAACTCCTAAACCCTTCATCCAATTTTAATGTGGATACCCTCAAATGAAAGCTGAAAGTCTGAACTTCAACTGCATCTGAATTGTTTTGTTTAAAATTCATTGTGGTAATGTCTAGAACCAAAATTAGAAAAATGTTGTCTCTGTCCAAATATATATGGACCTAACTGTATGAAGCTGACAGTTTGGGTCAGGAGATCCCCGGTCAGTCCGGGCATTGCAGCCAGTGTACGGATTGTGAAATATGTTGGTGTGAATCTGACCAAAGGCTTTGTTCACACTTCTATCTTGGCTTTTGTATAGAGAGTCATGATGTTGCATTAAAAAAAAAAAAGAAAAAAATCACCGATTGAGCCTATTGACTTTAATGGGATTATCAGTGCTCCTATGTTTTCACTGAAAAATAGAGCTACAAGATTGCGATTTTTGCTGTCAGAAATAGGGGAAAGCTCGCGGGAAGGCCTCAACACAGATTCATAATGCATCAGTGACTGAGCGGGCGTGGTGCGTGGCGTATAACGTTACCTTCCCATGATGCTCCTTGCACCAATTGGACATGCCGTCCAGTAACTCATCTGGCTGCTTAATAATCAAGTTAGGACCCTGCAAAAAGAAAGGTTACGGCACCATTACAGCTGCTCAAGATCACATATATATATTATTCAGATGTTTCTTATTTTCTAATTATATGGATATTCTGACAGATCTAGCAGAATGAGACATAGCCCAAAGGCACACGACAGGCTCCATGTGCTGCCAAATGGTGCTGGGGGGCAGGTGAGTCCGAGATATTCACCCCTACAAATCATCATACTTTATGACCAGCCATAAAAAGGAAGCCTGACATATAAGAGTCCGTCTCAGTACACCCTGGCGGCGGCAAACACTCACCTCGGCAAGTAAGTTGAGGTCAGAATCTGTGATTAGACAGGCCATCTCTATAATCTGGTCCTTCTTTATGTCCAGTCCGGTCATCTGCAACACAGAGAAAGCAGCAGACATAGGAGCAACATGTTGCATCCCACCATACTATAGAGACCCCCCAGCCAGCAGAGTCAGGCCCAGAGAAATCCCGGATCACTGCACCCACGGGGGCAGCCCTAGCCCTACACCAATAATGGTGGCAGAGAGTCCTGGTCACAATGACTTTATACGTGACAGCAATATCTTCCTACAGCCGTCACAGGGGAATCAGGAACATGTGGGAATTCTTGTCATTGCTTATGATTTCAGTGGATGTGGGGGCCATACAGAGTGCGGGGGTCTGTGGAGGCCATAATACTGAGTGGGGGTCATCATACTATGTATGGTGGGCTGCGGAGACCATAAGTCTGTTTTGCGAACTATGGGAACATTATACAGTGTCGGGGGCACTGTGGCGGCGCTATGCCGTGTCGGGGGCACTGTGGCGGCGCTATGCCGTGTCGGGGGCCACTGTGGCGGCGCTATGCCGTGTCGGGGGCCACTGTGGCGGCGCTATGCCGTGTCGGGGGACACTGTGGCGGCGTTATACCGTGTCAGGGGCACCATTATGCTGCGTCAGGGGCACCGTGGCAGCGTTATACTGTGTCGAGGACACCATGGCCGCATTATACCGTGTCAGGGGCACTGTGGCAGCGCTATATTGTGTCGGGGGCACCGTTATGCTGAGTCAGGGGCACTGTTATACTGTGTCGGGGGCACCGTAGCAGCGTTATACTGTGTTGGGGGCACCGTGGCAGAGCAGCATTATACTGTGTGGGGAGCACCGTGGTAACGTTATACTGTGTCGGGGACACCATGGCAGAATTATACCGAGTCGGGGGCACCATTATGCTGTCAGGGGCACCGTGGCAGCGTTATACCGTGTCGGGTGGCAACATTTTACCGTGTCGGGGGGAACCGTGGCGGCATTATACCGTGTCGGGGGCACCATTATGCTGTGTCAGGGGCACCGTGGCAGAGCAGTGTTATACTGTGTGGGGAGCACCATGGCAACGTTATACTGTGTCGGGGGCACCATGGTGGCGTTGTACCGTGTCGGGGGGCATTGTTATGCTGTGTCGGGGGCACCGTGGTGGCGTTGTACCGTGTCAGGGGGCATTGTTATGCTGTGTCGGGGGCACCGTGGCGGCATTACAGTGTCGGGGGGCACCGCGGCGGCTTTATGCAGGGACTCTGGAAGTTGATGTGACATCAGTGGCGGCTGCAGCCAGGGTCATGTGATGTGGAGCGATAGTGCCACTCACAGGCAGATTTATAAAGACTTATTGGAGTGGTGCAGGTGGAGGGCGCAGTGCACACCTCTATATATATATCCACATCAGCCATCTACATCGCCAGGTAGGATTTCTGTAATTCGAACTCTTGCTGTGGGGTTCTGTGATTCCTGTGCGCTCCTGGCTGCAGCCAATCACTGGTGATTTCTATTTGGTAGAAAAACGCAGAGCCCAAGATTGCAACAGGGGTTATCTTTACTGCAGTCACCGCTGCAGCCGGTCAGCGGAGGGAGAGGAAGGAGCAGTCTGTTAATTTTAAGCCTTGCAGTACCGGGGGCCCCGTGCGGGGTGGAGCAGCGATGGCCCCGGCTGTATAGGCCCGGGAATGCCCCCGCATCTCCTGCGCCATGCAGCGGCTCTCACCTCCAGATCCACCCACACCATGCGCTGCACCATGTCCCCGGACATGCCAGCACACGGTCTGACTGCCGGGAGTGGCGGGAACTTGTGGCTGCCAGCAACGACCCGAGACACTAATGTGGTGAGAAGCGGCCGAGCAAACAGCATCACCGGACGGCCCCGCTGCTATGGCTACACGGCGCCCAGGAGCAGCGGACACGGCCGGCAACGGGCACTGCGCAAAGGCGAAAGCGGCCACTCAGCTCTGCGTACCGAGCCACGCCCCGCATAGCTGATTGGTTCCTAGAACTATCGTAAGTGGGCGTGGTCTGATGATGTCAGCAGGTCAACCCTTGTTGATGTGATTGATCTTCAAAATGCGCAGACAGCGGCGTGTACTACTTGTGGATCACGTGACGATCACCGCTGCTGAGGCCAGTGATGTCACAGGGGGCGCTATAGATGTCTGTGGGCTACCTTCTAGTACAGCAACATGTGATCACCCTATGCTAAATGTGTAGTATATATGTGTGTATATATATATATATATATATATATATATATATATATATACATACATATACACTACCGTTCAAAAGTTTGGGGTCACCCAGACAATTTTGTGTGTTCCATGAAAACTCATACTCTTATTTATCAAATGTGTTACAAAATAAATAGAAAATATAGTCCAGACATTGACAAGGTTAGAAATAATGATTTTTATTAGAAAGAATAATTTTCTCTTTCAAACTTTGCTTTCGTCAAAGAATGCTCCTTTGCAGCAATTACAGCATTGCAGACCTTTGGCATTCTAGCTGTTAATTTGCTGAGGTAATCTTGTGAAATTTCCCCCCATGCTTCCTGAAGCCCCTCCCAGAAGTTGGATTGGCTTGATGGGCACTTTTTGCGCACCATACGGTCAAGCTGCTCCCACAGCAGCTCAATGGGGTTGAGATCTGGTGATTGCGCTTGCCACTCCATTACAGATAGAATACCATAATTTGGAGGTGTGCTTTGGGTCATTGTCCTGTTGTAGGATGAAATTGGCTCTAATCATGCGCTGTCCACAGGGTATGGCATGGCGTTGCAAAATGGAATGATAGCCTCCTTATTCAAAATCCCATTTACCTTGTACAAATCTCCCACTTTACCAGCACCAAAGCAACCCCAGACCGTCACATTACCTCCACCATGCTTGACAGATGGCAGCAGGCACTCTTCCAGCATCTTTTCAGTTGTTCTGCGTCTCACAAATGTTCTTCTGTGTGATCCAAGCAGCTCAAACTGTCCATAAAACTTTTTTCCAATCTTCCTCTGTCCAATGTCTGTGTTCTTTTGCCCATATTAATCTTTTCCTTTTATTAGCCAGTCTCAGATATAGCTTTTTCTTTGCCACTTTGCCCTGAAGGCCAGCATCCCGGAGTCACCTCTTCACCGTAGACGTTGACACTGGCGTTTCGCGTGTACTATTTAATGAAGCTGCCAGTTGAGGAGCTGTGAGGCGTCGATTTCTCAAACTAGAGACTCTAATGTACTTGTCTTGTTGCTCAGTTGTGCAGCGGGGCCTCCCACTTCTCTTTCTACTCTGGTTAGAGCCTGTTTGTGCTCTCCTCTGAAGCGAGTAGTACACACCATTGTAGGAAATCTTCAGTTTCTTGGCAATGTCTTGCATGCAATAGCCTTTATTTCTAAGAACAAGAATAGACTGTCGAGTTTCACATGAAAGTTCTCTTTTTCTGGCCATTTGAGAGTTTCATAGAACAAACAAATGCAATGCTCCAGATTCTCAACTAGCTCAAAGGAAGGTCAATTTTATAGCTTCTCAAATCAGCCAAACCGTTTTCAGCTGGGCTAACATACTTGTGCAAGGGTTTTCTAAACATCCATTAGCCTTCTTACACAGTTAGCAAACACAATGTACCATTAAAACACTGGAGTGGTGGTTGTTGGAAATGGGCCTCTATACACCTATGTAGATATTGCAATAAAAACAAAACGTTTGCAGCTAGAATAGTCATTTATCATATTAACAATGTATAGCGTGTATTTCTGATTCATTTAATGTTAGCTTCATTGGAAAAAAATGTGCTTTTCTTTCAAAAATAATGAAATTTCTAAATGACCCCAAACTTTTGAACAGCAGTGTGTATATATATGTGTGTGTGTGTGCGTGTTTTATATATATATATATATATATATATATATATATATATATATATATGTGTATATAGATACACACACTGTATCTTTCCAAATTCTAAGACACTATTTTTCCCTCCAAATTTGGGAGGAATATGGTGGTGTGTTTTATAATCCAAAGTGAGCTTACTCGCCAGCGGCAGGCGATGTCATCTCCCAAGATCTCAATCTGCTCTTGTGACACCTCTGGCAGACATTTTTCCAAAACCCACCGCAGGGGCCTGAATGGGAAAGAGGACTCAGACATCTGATGAGCGCCCAGGCACCGCAGCATCACCCCACTCCTGCCTCTGCAGCCTCCTGTGACCCTGCGTCACTGTCGCTGACCCCCCAGTAAGCTCACTTTGGATTATAAGACGCACCCCCATTTTCCTCCCAAATTTGGAGGAAAAATGTGTTTTATAATCTGAAAAATACGGTGTATATATAAACATATACACCAAGGACAACATCTGCAAGGAGTTTGTATGTTCTCCCCGTGTTTGCATGGGTTTCCTCCAGGTTCTCCGGTTTCCTCCCACACTCCAAAGACATCCTGATAGGGAATGTAGATTGTGAGCCCCAATGGGGACAGTAATGATAATGTCTGTAAGCACAGAGGGATATGATAGAGCTATATAAGTGAGTAAAATAACTTTTTGTTTATCCATTGACTCTTAGGGTATGTGCACATGATCAGTGTTCGCTGTGGACTGGATGCAGCACAAGTGTGCTGCGTGCAATCCGCAGCATCCAGATGTTACAGCATAGTGGATGGGATTTATACAAATCCCATGTCCACTATGTGTCTGCGGCACACCTGCGAAAACAGACATGTGGCGCGTGTTTCCAGACCGCAGCATGTCAATTTTCTGCGGGCTTTCCCCATAGACCTAACCTCTATGAGGAAAGTCCACATGTAGAAAAAAAAAAAAAACGGCCACCGCTAATTAGCATAATGAGCTGAAGCCAGAGGCGGCTCGCCTGCAGGCTCGGGGCCGCAGCCAGCTCCCGATCGGGTGGACGTAGCCTTACAATGGAACAGCTAAAAACTGATGGATCTGAAGTACAAAGTCTGTCCTCCATGTGTCATCAGTGTCTCACAGATTGCCATAGACTTTTATAGCCAAGTCTGATCTGCAAATCGCCAGAGAATAGACCCTGCTCTGTGTCTCTTCGACTGGAGAAATGAATGCATTTTAAAAAATGATAGGTTTATGGCTGAATGAAGCTATGGGTCTGTTGGGCCTCTAAGGGCCGAGAAAAAAACGGGCAGCACTAGAACGTGTCACACGGGTATGTTAATGTAGGCGAACTTGTATTTTATTAATTGAATAGAATAAAAGCCATTGTGTTTATAGCGTATGAGTCCAGTAGGCGGTCCTACTAGTGACTGACAGCTATATCTGCATATCAGTCATACAGGGAGGAGTGTCAGTCAGTAGTAGGACCGCCCACTGGACTCATACATACAAACAGTTTTACTGGGTCTTTTCCCACAAGCATGTATATCCTCCTGATCATCCCCACCAGCTCTATACCATCCTGCCTGCAGATCAGACACCATTTGCAACATGACAGGTAACCTTTAAAGGAAAACAATAAGTTGGTTCTGCCTTTTAAAGTAAAAAAAAACACTTAAAAATGCTTAGAAAATAAAGTGTGGTGTGGGGGAAGGGTAAGCATTAAATCATGTGCCATCTTGATAGTCTAAAATAGATTAAAATAAAAAGAACAATCTTTCTTCTATTTGTTCATTTCCTTCTGATCCCTAACTCTTGGCTTCAGGAGAGTCTGTCACCCCGAGAGTGCAGACTAAGCTGGCTGTTCAGTGACATAAGGGACTTATCCCCTATGGAAACCATGCCAGTGCAGTGCAAGAGAAAATTACTTTTTATGCAAATGAGGGGGCATTGGGGCACGGCGAAGGGCTCAGTGCACTGTTACACCCCCTCATCATTTTTTGGACTCCCCCCTACTCCTGATTAACAACCTAAGCGCTGACTGAACTCAGCCCACATGTAGGCTCGTGCACACTGACACTGCCTGAGCCCGGCCACAGACACATACGCCCCAATTTCTCAAAATGTTTTCACCGGATTTGTGGCGTAAAACACTTTGGAATGTTGCAAAACTTTTACACAACTTTTGGCGTTTATACGTCACTCCCAGCAGGATCCACCGAAGTGGGCAGAGCAAGGGTTTGATGGGGTGTGACTTAGCCCCCCCGACAAATTCTTCAAATGCTACACCACTTTGGTGGCATAACTTACATCAGAAATATACTCCCGTCCGTGGCTGGACTAACATTTCTGGTGAGGTGCACGCTACTGATAAAATGTGCCTAGTGGTGTATCTTATTCCTGCCCTTCATTAAGAGTGGCATGCACAATGTCAGCTTTAAAGGGGTTGTCCAGGTTTTACACGAAAGTGTGCAGACATTCTGTATGACTGTGAATCCTCACAGCTCAGGGCCCACGGTCAGTATTCTCCTGTGTTGGGAATAGGCGGTCATGCGATATACATACTTCCAGACACATTCCGACTAGAAGTGAGTAGTATTAAGTGAGGCCGCACACATCTAGTCGGAATGTGGCCGAGAGTATGCATATCGCATACTGGTGTCACATAACTGCCGGAGAATCCTGACAGTGCGCTGCGCACTTTGAGCATTCACAAGTCTGCAGCCACAGACTTTCATGCCAAACCTGGACAATCCCTTTAATGAATCGGCTCCCTAGTGCCATTGTCGGTGCGTACACAGTGTGGGCAGGCGTATTGTCCTCCCTGGCTCGGCTTCAGATAGGAGCCAGTGTGGGCGGCCGGGGTCAGGCAGTTTCAGGGCAGACCTGCGGGCTGAGATTAGGGAGCGCTCGCTCTAATCAAGTGAGTGTTGTCAATCAGAAGCAGAGGAAGTCCTCAAATGCAAATTGAGGGGGCACTGATGCATTGGCCACCCGAAGCCTGCAGGATAGACCCCTCATTTGCATTTAAATAATTTTTTTCAGGCACTGTATCACTAAAATGTACAGTGCCCAGTGTGACATATCACTGCCCAGGAACATTTTATTTAAACACATCCAATTGTAGAAATTATTATTATTCCAAGATCTATTGATTAAAATGAACTTTTGTTCGTGAGAAAACTCCTTTAAGACCGATGCATCCAAATTCAGTTGAAGCGTTTCCGGGATTCTTCTCCCTACTATATGTCTTGCTATGGGGGTGTTTGGAAAGTGTTGCGGGAAGGTGCGAGTTCAGGCACCGGTGCAATTGCTCCTTTTACTCTTGCTAATCATATATACTTTCCCATATAAAGACTTAGTGCAGCTTCCATATTGGTGTTGATTTTTTTATTTATTGAAAATATATTAAAAATACAAACAATTTATTTGCAGTGAAATGTATAGTAAAAAAAAATAAAATTACAGGCACGTGATGTCCCAATTGTATAAACTCTGCCAATGCATTACTTCTAGACGTACTGGTATAAGGTGCGTCTTTCCAAACATTTCCAATGGCTTAAACCAGGTATCAATGTAACTATTCTACAGAAGTCAGGCCCCTTTGCTGTCCAAGTGTAAATGAATAGACAGGGAAGGGGGCTGGCTTAGCTATTTAAATGAGTAGTCAGCCTGCCCCCTCTACAGAGCACTGATAAAGGGCTAAAAACAGGAACAGCCCTACTGCGCCGAGTACATGGCAAAGCTCCGAAAGTTAAAGGGACAAATCAGTGCAACTTTCACGGGTAAACGGCAGATTTTTTGTAATTGAACAACCAACCCCTTCAACTAGAACATATGACAGAGTATAAATGACAAATAAGACCAAAGAAGATGGTACTGTTGAGTTGATCATCTCGACAGATTTTTTTAGGCAGGGAATGTGCGAGGGGCTGGGGGGGTTATAATTAGTAATGTGCTATTCTGACATTTTTTATATGATTATACAGACTGAAAAAAAACACAAATTACAAAGAAAAAATATGCAGAAACTATAGACAGGCAGATAAAGGAGAGAACATGAGACAATTACGTGAATTAGTGTATTGAAAGTAGCAGACGAGTGTTTACAGACAAGAAGTGATGAGCAATAAGGGCAACATGAGAACGATGGCAGAGAAGGAGGTGCTGATGGCAGAGCTGGTCAGGCGGGATCTGTAGAGGTCCAGCAGCTGCATGATCACTCCATTGGTCCATCCAAAGCCCAGCTGCAGAGGAGAAGACCGTATGGTAAGAGGATGGCTATCACAGGGCTTATAGTGAGCGCGGGATTCAGAACGCCCGTTTTTGGCCAACAGCAGGTGTATACGTCGGTTTACTACCAAAAGCTATTCCTATGTTTTTGTTATTTAAATATAGTATGCTACTTCCCCTTTAAAGGAGCAGTTCCTCAATGGACATGGCTGACCGAGGTCTTATAACTTGGACCCCCACTGATTCTGAGCACTCCTCATTGTATGACCACAGAGAGGAGGAGTGTGATCGAGATCTCTCACTCCACGGAGGAACAAGTGGTAGTGATTGCGGAGGTGTGAGTGGTGGGGCTATCATCAATTAGAAATTTATCATGGATTCTGTAGAGTGGGAATACCTGTCCACTGTGGGACAACCCCTTAAAGGGAATCTATCATCAGGTTCTTGCTACCTCATCTGATTCCAGCGATGTATCACTTAGTTTACTGGATGCAGCACACCACAGCTTTCTGTGGACATTGTCTATTGACAGGCTGTGTGTCCACGATGCAGATTTAATGCGTTTCTGGCTTGTTAAGATGTCTGCCATGTTTCCCAATGATAATCCGCATGTGCTGTGCACATGCTGTGGAAATATCCGCTGCGGATTATCATTGCGGAAAAATCCGCAGCACAACCAATTTGGGTGCAATTTCGCAGCAAAATCGCGCCCATTGACTTGCATTGAACCACATAATATCCACATGTATACATGCGGATGTTGTGCGGTTCAATGCACGGATGGTACCCGGGTCTCGAGAAGAGGAGACTCTCATCTGACCTAGGTACCATCGTACCTGAAAGTAAAAAGAGAATAATAAAGTAAAAAATAAAAAAAAATATTCATACACACCTCTCCGGCGGCCCCCGGTCTCCTCCCGGCCGTGTCCTCTCTCCTTGGCGTCCTGCGGTGTACTGGTAGGACCTGCGGTGATGTCATTTAGTCAGCTGATGGTCACGCGACCATCACCTGACTACTGACGTCAGCGGTTGCGTGACCATCAGCTGACTAAATGACGTCACCACAGGTCCTGCCAGTACACCACGGGCCGCCGAGGAGAGAGGACGCTGCCGGAGGAGACCGGGGGCCGCCAGAGAGGTGAGTATAAGGTTTTTTCTATTTCTTTTTACTTCTTTTTATATTTATATTGTGTGACCAACTTGTCAAACCTTTTTCCAACTGATGCTCAAAATCGCTTGGAAATGCGCTTGAAAAAGCGCATGCATAAACGCATGTAAAATCTGCATGTGTTTTTTTCTGCCAGGGAGATACAGAAATGCTCAGGAAATTTCTGCTTCAAATCTGCATCGTGGGCACATAGCCACAGTACGCTGCTTATTAGAAGGGGGGCATGCTCGGACCAAGACTCATGCCAGTTGTTCTCCTGACTGATAATCTCCTGGTGTTAAAACCTTCATTGTCTGGAAACAACAGCACACAGTCTAATAAGTGACACATTGCTGAAATCAGTTTCTCAGCCCCTACATCATGCTGTCCTCAGATTACATAGCAAAAATCTGCTGACAGATTCTCTGTAAGAAAAAGTAAGTGTTACTCTGTACCAAGTTTACATTTTTATTTTTTATTTTATGTTAATCCTCCAGTTATCTTACCTGTACTTCATATTCCCCTCCTCCACCTGGTTTGCCATCACCTTCAACATTATACTGAGGAAAGACAACGAAAGCAGCAGTTAACACAATGTGGTGTCAGGACAATCTTCCATTGGGCCCAGCACCGTGTACCGCAGCTTTCACCTCCGAGTAATTATTGTTCAAATATTTTATTGAGGATTTAGATTTAACAAAAATAAAAAGTTCAAGATAAAGACAATTCCTGTGGGTAACCAATTTAGTATCCCAAATTTAGGCTCCAAAATTATAAAAGGGGTTGACCGGCCTAAGGCAACAAGTCTGCAGTCACTGACACAGACTGCAGACTTGTGAATCCTCACATCACGCGCACTGCACGCTGTGAGGATTCTCCAGTGCTAGGAGCAAGCGGTCAGTGTGACCGCAAGTATGTGATAACTGGTATACTGGAGATCACGGTCACGCTCCTGCCACAGAGAATCCTTCCAGTGTGCAGTCACAGACACTGACTGCAGACTTGTAACCTAAGGTCGGTCAACTCCTTTAAGAAATATGCAGATGTGAGGTCTGTGAACGTAGAAGAGAGGAGGGGTAGACTAAAAGTGCTGGATGTGGCATCACTGGGGAGTTTGGCATACGTGACTTGGTGGGAGGCTGCTGGTTGGGTAAGAAAGGGCTGTTATAGTGTGTGAGCGAGGGGCAGCTAAGAACAGCAGCTTACAGAGAGCTGCCACAGTGGCTCTACTAAGGAGTGAATAATTCTGAGACTGCAATAGTCACTAAAAGTGGCATTTTGGTCCTGATTCATCAAAGCAATTATTCCAGAATTCTGACGTAAATTGCTTTGAAAAGTTGCAAATTTTTCTGAAACTAGAGTTGCGCACACTTTAGCGAGTTTTGTTGGGTTCATGCCAGTTTCTCCCAGCTCATCTAATTTGTGACAAGTTATGGTGCTCCTTATGTCAGAAGTCTTACTCCAGTTAAGGGCTGGAGTAAGATATCCAGCATGGCGTACACCACTTGACAGATGCTCCTGATTGATTAAGAGACGCATGCCTCTTAATGAATCAGGAGCATCTGACTCCCTCATCAAAACCGGGAATAAAAAAACTCCAGTCTTGATTAACTGGGGCCTACGAGTTCAATCTGAAGTCACTTGTTATATTAGTTGTGTTGAGCCATTTAAAGGCTTCCTAACCATGGGCAGCATCAACCGGAGTCTGGCTGTACGACTGCAGCCATGTTTTTTTTTCTGCTTCAGAGAAAATATAGCTAGAGAAGCAGTCTGGAACCAGAGAGGAGTCTAGTCCGGCATTACCCCCAGCCGGCTTCTTCCCACAGGTTCCTCCCAGTAGCATAGCTCCTGGAGGAGGCAGTTATACCGGGCCCCACGATCAGAGGGGCCCTCCCGGAAATACCGTTACTCCTAACTATATCGGTGTGTACAGCATGATCTCCCTGCACGACCGCTCTCCTTTCTGTAGACTGCAGGTTGCTTTAAGCCTACAGTCTACTGAAGTGGCCGAGGCGTCGGCACAAGATTGGAACATCAGAGTCTTGGTGCGGGGACGTCATTACCATAGGCAGATAATAATGAGGGCAATCTGGGCTACCGCCCGGGGCTCCAGGGGGGCCTGGGGCTCTGGGGGGTCCATGGCCAGATTACCCTCATTATAATATGTGCAGCGCCGCGGCACATACCGGCAGGCAGAGGCGGGGGTGGGCACTTCACCTGTTAACTTCCCTGTGCTGACCCGGACGCGTCACTGCTAGGAGACACGGCCCTGTGCGCGGCCGTGTCTGCTAGTGTGACGTCATGCAGTGCGCGCTGCACTGCTGCACCGGAGAAGAGCTGGAGGACTGGAGCCGAGCCGGGGGATGGTGTGTGTGAGTGTGTCTGTGTGTGTGTGATTGAGTGAGTGTGTGTGTGTGCAGGCAGATATCATTGTGTGATATCTGTTTATATGTATTTTTTTGTGTTTCAAATGTGTTTATGCGTGTATGTATATGTCTGTATATGTTTGTGTGGGTGCGTGACTGCGTGCAGCCTCCTGCTGTGTATAGATGGTTACGTGCGGCCTCCCGCTGTGTATAGATGGCGCCGTGCGGCCTCCTGCTGTGTATAGATGGCTACGTGTGGCCTCCTGCAGTGTATAGATGGCTACGTGTGACTTCCCGCTGTGTATAGATGGCACCGTGCGGCCTCCCGCTGTCTAGAGATGGCTACGTGCAGCCTCCTGCTGTGTATAGATGGCTACGTGCGGCCTCCTACTGTGTATAGATGGCTACGTGCGGCCTCCTGCTGAGTATAGATGGCTACGTGCGGCCTCCTACTGTGTATACAGTGCTGGCCAGAAGTATTGGCACCCCTGCAATTCTGTCAGATAATACTCAGTTTCTTCCTGAAAATGATTGCAATCACAAATTCTTTGGTATTATTATCTTCATTTAATTTGTCTTCAATGAAAAAAACACAGAAAGAATTGTCCTAAAGCCAAATTGGATATAATTCCACACCAAACCTAAAAAAGGGGGTGGACAAAAGTATTGGCACCCTTTGAAAAATCATGTGATGCTTACCTGTGGCACCTAACAGGTGTTGGCAATAACTAAATCACACTTACAGCCAGTTAACATGGATTAAAGTTGACTCAACCTCTGCCCTGTGTCCTTGTGTGTACCTGTCATGGGTGTGTCGCCACGAAGATCGTCGCGACTACACAGCCTGACTTCTCGCAGCTGAGTTTTTGGTGCTTTGTGTTTTTTGGTTGTGAGGGAGTTAATTCTCTCTCTCTGTGCTTGACGAGGCTCAGCCTCGCCCAGCTGCAGTTAATGCTGCAGTATTGGGATTCCTTCAAATACCTGCTGGTCTGATAGGGAAGTTGTCGGTGAAAGCATTTCTTGCAGACCTTCAGAGTGGATCGTTGTTTGGTGGAGTTCGGAGCGAGGAGTATTGGGTGAACTGGATGGACGCTTGTCTTTTTTCGGCCTTAAAAACTATGTAACTATGAGAATGCGGTGTGGTTTGTTCCCTTCCTCCCTTTATCATTTATCTCCTAACCTGTTGTTGTTCCCTCTGTAATTGTGGTGTTAGTTTTTGTATGCAAGGTGGTTTTTGGTTTTCCCCTTGTACTGTCTCGTTTGTCTAGTACTGTGTTTTGGGCATTTTCTATCCTGTTCCCCATTGTTGTGATCGGGGTCCTTCTCAGGACTAGATTACTTAGGTTCAGGGATATTCAGGAGTTTAGGGTTACACTGGCGGCCTGGACCTCTGTACCATTAACAGTACCTCCAGGTTGAGGGATTAGTCAGGGCCCCCGTCTAGGGTCAGCTCAGGCCCCTGACCCCCCTGTACGCTGAGACAGCGTGACAGTACCACATTGAGCATGGAGAATAGAAAGAAGACCAAAGAACTGTCTGAGGACTTGAGAAACCAAATTGTGAGGATGCATGAGCAATCTCAAGGCTACAAGTCCATCTCCCTAGATGTGGACGGAAAATAAAAATTGACGAGAGATTTCAACGCAAGATTGTGCGGATGGTGGATAAAGAATCTCGACTAACATCCAAACAAGTTCAAGCTGCCCTGCAGTCCGAGGGTACAACAGTGTCAACCCGTAATATCCGTCGGCGTCTGAATGAAAAGGGACTGTATGGTAGGATACCCAGGAAGACCCCACTTCTTACCCCGAGACATAAAAAAGCCAGGCTGGAGTTTGTCAAAACTTACCTGAGAAAGCCTAAAACGTTTTGGAAGAATGTTCTCTGGTCAGATGAGACAAAAGTAGAGCTTTTTGAAAAAAAGCATCAACATAGAGTGTACAGGAAAAAAAAGAGGCATTCAAAGAAAAGAACACGGTCCCTACAGTCAAACATGGCGGAGGTTCCCTGATGTTTTGGGGTTGCTTTGCTGCCTCTGGCACTGGACTGCTTGACCGTGTGCATTGCATTATGAAGTCTGAAGACTACCAACAAATTTTGCAACATAATGTAGGGCCCAGTGTGAGAAAGCTGGGTCTCCCTCAGAGGTCATGGGTCTTCCAGCAGGACAATGACCCAAAACACACTTCCAAAAGCACTATAAAATGGCTTGCGAGAAAGCACTGGAGACTTCTAAGGTGGCCAGCAATGAGTCCAGACCTGATTCCCATAGAACACCTGTGGAGAGATCTCAAAATGGCAGTTTGGAGAAGGCACCCTTCAAATATCAGGGACCTGGAGCAGTTTGCCAAAGAAGAATGGTCTACAATTCCAGCAGAGCATTGTAAGAAACTCATTGATGGTTACCGGAAGCTGTTGTTCGCAGTTATTTTGGCTAAAGGTTGTGCAACCAAGTATTAGGCTGAGGGTGCCAATACTTTTGTCCGGCCCTTTTTGTGGAGTTTTGTGTGAAATGATCAATGATTTAATTTTTGCTTCATTCTCTTTTGTGTTTTTTCCTTGCAAGCAAATTAAATGAAGAGAATAATACCAAAGAATTTGTGATTGCAATCATTTTCAGGAAGAAACTGAGTATTATCTGACAGAATTGCAGGGGTGCCAATACTTTTGGCCAGCACTGTAGATGGCTACGTGCGGCCTCCCGTTGTGTATAGATGGCTACGTGCGGTCTCCCGCTGTGTATAGATAGCTACGTGCGGCCACCCGCTGTGTATAGATGGCTGCGTGCGGCCTCCTGCTGTGTATATATGGCTACGTGCGGCCTCCTGCTGTGTATATATGGCTACGTGCGGCCTCCTGCTGTGTATAGATGGCTACGTGCGGCCTCCTGCTGTGTATAGATGGCTACGTGCGCTCTCCCGCTGTGTATAGATGGCTACGTGCGGCCTCCCGCTGTGTATAGATGGCTACGTGCGGCCTCCCGCTGTGTATAGATGGCTACGTGCGGCCTCCCGCTGTGTATAGATGGCTACGTGCGGCCTCCCGCTGTGTATAGATGGCTACGTGCGGCCTCCCGCTGTGTATAGATGGCTACGTGCGGCCTCCCGCTGTGTATAGATGGCTACGTGCGGCCTCCCGCTGTGTATAGATGGCTACGTGCGGCCTCCCGCTGTGTATAGATGGCTACGTGTGGCCTCCCGCTGTGTATAGATGGCTATGTGCGGCCTCCTGCTGTGTATAGATGGCTACGTGTGCTCAATATTAAGCCATACAATTAATGTAAGGCTATGTGCCCACGATGCAGAAATGCTCCGGATTTTTTTTGAGCGTTTCTGCAGCTCCCTGGCAGAAAAAACGCATGCGGATTGTACATGTGGATTGTACATGCGTTTTTCCTGCCAGGGGCATGCGGATGTGAAGCGTTCTTCACTTGCATTTCCGCATGCGGGTTGTCAAGCGCTTTCCAAGCGATTTTAGCATCACTTGGAAAAGTACTTGACAACCAGCATGGATTTATATAGTGTGACCGTAAACAAATGGTAAAAAATAAAAAAATAAATCTATACTTAACTTCCGATGGCCTGCCGACGTCAGCAGTCGAGTGACCCGTCACATGACTAAATGACGTCACCACAGGTCCTTTAGTCCACCGCGAGCTGCCGGCAAGCCAGGACGCATCGGATAAAGACACCGGGGGCCATCAGAAGGCAAGTATAATATTTATTTTTTATTTTATTCTTTTTTTTACAGGTTCTATGGTACCCGGGTCCGGAGGAGAGTCTCCTGTCCTCCACACCCGGGTACCATCCGCACATTGAAACGCTTGGATTCCGCATGTACAGATGCAGTGATGCGGATTCCATGAGTTCCAATGCAAGTCAATGGCGGCGAAAACGCAGCGATTCCGCAAAATAATTGGTAGTGCTGCAGATTTTTCCGCAATGATAATCCGCAGTGGAAATTTTGATCAAAACTTGAGGTGTAACTAGGGGCATCTTAAAGTATGTTGGGACCATTATACAGAGTGAGAGCTAATATGGGGGCCATTATACAGTGTGGGAGCTACTGTATGAGCCATTATACTGTGTTTTGATGGAGCTGTGGGCCTATCATACTGTGTATGGGGGAGCTGTTGGCCCATCATACTGTGTATAGAGGAGTTGTATATTGAGGAATCAGGGGACATTATTATATGTTAAATGGAAGTATTATTATTATAGGGGCCCACAGGGTATTGGGACAGTCAAAGGTGCACATGGGGCATTATTATTTTCTAGGGGCAAAAGTGTACACTGTTTTCTAGGGCACTTGTACAGGGCATTAATATTTTATAGGGGGAAATTTTGCCATCCAGAGGGCACAAAGGAGGCACTTTACTTTATAAGGGGCACAGTGATAGGCATTATTATGTGGGGCACAGTGGTGGACATTATTATGTGGGGCACTAAAAGGAGCGCTGTTATTGTGCCAAACAGCAGGTGCAGTAATAGGGACACATACGACACATACGGCATGGAAATAGATGGTGTAAAAGTGAGAAGTTAAATATGTCTGTGCTGTAATCTCTGCAGACGAGTTGTGGCTGGAAGATGTCATCTCAGTCTGGGCCAAATGGAAAAGACGGGAAAAGTGAACGACTCCATCAGAAAGACCTTAGAATAACTAATGATTCTCAAACTAACGACTTACTTTTTCAAACATAGCTTTATACTTCTTATAAGCATCGTAGTTGACCTTGACCCATTTTTGTGCTAAACTGAATGCGATCTCCTTTGCTTTTTTAGACTCGGTCTTCTCCAAACCTGCCAGAGATAATACAAAGATTATAAGGCATACATAGGAGATCTGGTGATAAACCTCATTTTAATCAGTGAGATGTTAAAGAGGACCCATCACCTGGTCAAAAGTGTCTAGTTTTTGCACCTATTTTATTCCCACTGCTCCCGTTAGTTTTCCAATTTTTATTTATCTTTTGGGGGGAAGCCAATTAAAAAAAAATTCAAAACGCTAAGGGGAGCAAAGGAGAATAAAATCTGGCCATTTTTGACCTGGTGATAGGTACTGCCGAAATCACCGCCCCTCTTCCCTTAGCCACCATACTATACAGTAGTGTTCCTCAGCCACTAGCTTCGGAGCACCATACAACTTTTGGACCTCCTGATTATGTCTCCCCAGCTGTTGTCCTCTCCAGATAGTGAACTTTATCATTACTTAGTACTAATGTGATAACAATATCGCTGTGATCTCTAGTCTACAGATGTTCACACGGTGGATACACTATGGTTGTTCTATTCTCCTGATGGAAAATCCTCAGTATATGAGATTTTTTTCCCCCAAAATGCTTCCAGTGATGTCCATTATGATGGCTAGAAACACTTGGATTGCGCAAAGAAAATCTTGTACCGATGTGAACTTACACTTCTGCCGCCAACTATACAACACTGAGAAATTTGTCAGTCATCTCAGAAATTGCACAGAACTTGTTTTGCATCTAAAGTGTTTCTCACCTTCAATGACCATGTGCTGTAAAGGAGGCCAGGCATTCGGAAAGTCCCACTGCTGACCAGTTTCTTTTAAGGACGTTGGAAGTCCGTTCTGATAGGATAGCGCTTTACTTTTCTGCCAAAATTCATTACTACATTTTAGTTTCAATACAAAGAAAATAAATGCATAAAAAAGTGATGAACTCAAAAACATAATATTAGCAAGGGGCGCGCATGTCAGTCATTACTCGTTAAAGGCTTTGGACACTTATGATACGAAAAAAAATATTTTATCTTGTTACATGTAGTTAATAAAACTGCAAAACGTTTCAGGCTGTAATCTTTACTATTCCCTTCATTTTCATATGCAGTTTGCAGCCTGATCCAAGTTTCCAACTTTTCTGTTGTCTGAGTGTCCTTTGCAGTAATATAGGCTGGATGTGACGTCTGGGTAATGCTGTCTTCATTAGCGTCTATATTTCACTTATTTTATCTCCAAGTGCTTGTTGTTTATAGATTGTTTTCTCTGCCCCCATAAGACTTTGGATGCTTTCTCCCCTTTCCTCTTACTATCTCTAAGAGAACGGGGAGAGCAGAGTGCCGTCAGAACCTGAAACGTGCTCTGATAGATTAGGACCAACTTAGCAAAACGCTCATATAGATAAAGAACTTATAGATACACCGCAGCAATAAACTGATAGAAATGTTTAAATGAAGACTAGTTAGAAAGTTGCTTAACTGCGCGTTCAATTCATTAACTCCATGGCCTATAATGATTCTGCACTACGGGATTGACGGACGTCTGAACTGAGGCCGAGTCATTCGCAGATCCTCTCTACAGCAGCAGGAACAGAACAGAGGTGTTCCCGCTTAGCAATCCCTTTCAATTCCACAAGTCACAATGGAATTCACAAAATGTAGTATCCCCATTAGTAATCACACATCTGTTCCCAAAGGATTAGCTAAAAGAAGTGCATTTCCCCCAGTAGACAATCCGTTTTTTTCTGGATGGAAATTGGACACTTTTTTTATAGGCTAGTGTGAACTTAGCCAGACCACGAGGGAAAAAAAGCAGAATGCACTAGACTCCTCTGTTTTTCAGATGATACTTGGTTATTGAATTCAATGAGCGGATTTAAAAAAAATAGATGCCATGCTGACTCCATAGATTAAAAGGGGGGATTTTTCGACTCTCGTTTCAACTTAAAGGGGTATTCCCATCTCTGAAATCCTATCCCAGTATGTAGTAGGTATAATATTAGCAAATACCTCCAATTAGAAATGTAGTATAGTTTTTCTGATTTGCTTTGTCTCTTTGCTCATGTGCTGGGCCTTGCAGGACCTTAGGTATCCATGGTTACAACCACTAACAACTAGCTAACTAACTGTCGCTATATCAGTGGTCGTAACCTTGGATACCTAAGGTCCTGCAATGCCTGAACATGAGGAAAGAGAAATAGTGAATCAGAAAAACTATACTACATTTCTAATTGGAGGCATATGCTAATATTATTATTATTACACCTGCTACATATTGGGATAGGATCTTGGAGATGGGAATACCCCTTTAACCTTAGTTATGGATGGCTCTCTCTGTCTATGGTGAAAGAAAACAATAATAAGATAGTTATTGAGATTTCTCACTGACCTTATACAGGGTATGTTATAAAGTTTGAAACATCAATATTAATAAAAGAAAATGGACAAACCTCTAAATAGGAGACAGCTTTATCTACAACTGCGGAGTCTGTATAGCATGAAGCCCAAAGTGGAGCCAAGTTGCTTGGGTAGAAGTTTTGATTTCTTCGAGCATCTTTTATATAATAGTCCAGCCAGATCCCCAGACCCTCGTCCCACAGGACAGCCTGAACGGCCTCAAGGCGCTGATCCAGAGCAGACGAAAATTTAGATGCCTTATCAGTCATACCTATGGTAAGGAACAGAAAATAAAGCATGCAGTTATACAAGGTGTAGAAATGTTAGGTATGAATATATCACAGAACTCGGCATTCAAGTAGATTCAAGAGCCATCCAGTGGAGGTAGAGAGAACCATCTAATGGAAGTAGATAAAACTATCCAGTGGAAGTGGAGAGAACCATCCAGTGGAAGTACGGAGAGAACCATCTAGTGGAAATAGAGAGAACCATCCAGTGGAAGTAGAGAAAACCATCCAGTGGAAGTACAGAGAGAACCATCCAGTGGAAGTACAGAGAGAACCATCTAGGGGAAGTAGAGAGAACCATCCAGTGGAAGTAGAGAGAACCATCCAGTGGAAGTAGAGAGAACCATCCAGTGGAGGTAGAGAGTACCATCCAGTGGAAATAGAACCATCTAGAGGAAATAGAACCATCTAGTGCAGTAGTTCTCAACTCCAGTACTCAAGACCCACCAACAGATCATGTTTTCAGGATTTCCTTAGTATTGCACAGGTGATAATTCCATCACCTGTGCAATACTAAGGAAGTCCTGAAAACATGATCTGTTGGTGGGTCTTGAGGACTGGAGTGAGAACCACTGATCTAGTGGAAATGGAGAAAACCATCTAGTGGAAGTAGAGAGAACCATCTAGTGGAAGTAGAGAGAACCATCTGGTGGAAGTAGAGAGAACCATCTAATGGAAGTAAAGAGAACCATCAAGTGGAGGTAGAGAGAACCATCCACCGGAGGTAGAGAGAACCATCCAGTGGATGTAGAGAGAACCATCCAGTGGAGGTAAAGAGAACCGTCTAGTGGAAGTAGAGAGAACCATCTAATGAAAGTAGAGAGAACCATCCAGTGGAAGTAGAGAGAACCATCCAGTGGAAGTAGAGAGAACCATCTAGTGGAAATAGAACCATCTAGTGGAAATAGAGAGAACCATCTAGTGGAAGTAGAGAGAACCATCCAGTGGAAATAGAGAGAACCATCTAGTGGAAGTAGAGAGAACCATCCAGTGGAGGTAGAGAGAACCATCCAGTGGAAGTAGAGAGAACCATCCAGTGGAAGTAGAGAGAACCATCTAGTGGAAATAGAACCATCTAGTGGAAATAGAGAGAACCATCTAGTGGAAGTAGAGAGAACCATCCAGTGGAAGTAGAGAGAACCATCCAGTGGAAATAGAGAGAACCATCTAGTGGAAGTAGAGAGAACCATCCAGTGGAAGTAGAGAGAACCATCCAGTGGAGGTAGAGAGAACCATCCAGTGGAGGTAGAGAGAACCATCCAGTGGAGGCATTATTCAGATCAAAAGGAATCTGTAACTAGAAAATCTCAATCTCATTTAAATAATAATATGTGTGTGTGTGTATCTCATATCCCAGTTTTAACTAAAAGGACTATGGGATTGATATAAATAATCAGTGTCTCTGCCTGTGACACCAATATTAAATGTGGTAGTGCTACATGGCCACCGCTCCATCCAAACGGGACATAGGACATGAGTGGAGACCCAGAGGTCATCCATTTATCATCTACGCTGTGTATTGGTGATATTTTTTGTAGGCCAGTCCCTTGTAAGTAAGATACATTACAATGTCAGTATATAGAGACATATACTTGTGCGAGGTAGAGCTTCACGTCCTATTTTGTGGTTCACTCTACTCCATATTTTGCAGCTTTGACCACTAGGCTTTACATTTCTTCTGCGAAACTGTGCTGTAATTTTCTTATGTGAACACAGGCATACATAATGATTTCAGAAACACCCTCTGCCCCTGGGTCATTTTTTCATTGACATCAGTTCAGGTGATGGCTCTTTAGTTTTGGAGGTTTCTCACCCAGATCAGTGTAGAATTTAGCCAATGCTCTCTCTACCCGACACAGGATGGCATTAAGGTCGACAGGGATGACTTCGTTGGTTTTCGTGTCCAGCAGGCTGTTTGTAGAACCGTAGAACCAACGTGACGAGAAATCCCAACCGGACTCAGCCGCTGCTTTCAGCTCTGAATATAAAAGCTGTTTTGCATCTGAAGAAAGAGCAATAAGTTGGTGAGAATACATAAGACAAGCCTGACTCAATAGAAGGCAATCTACAGAGGGCCATACCTGCTGCGAGATTTTCAGCCAGCTCATAATCCTTAGAATAGGACTCGGGTCTAAAGGAATATTTTTTTAGAAATGGCTTAGCTTCATTTAATTTTAGCTTAGACAAATTTCCTAGATCTAATTGTTAGCATATCTCTAACGAGTTGTTATCACAGATATAATGGCCATTACTATCCTGCATGAGGCGCTCCAACTCACCCAAGACTTTGTAGGTTGTGCCCCAATTCCCTACATCAATAGCTAAAAAAAGAATAATTTTATCAATATATTTATGTTTTTGAGTAAATAAGTTTAGGGCCCTGAATGACGGAGACCACTCTATTAAAGGGGCTGTCCACAGGATATATGATAAATGTATGGGGTCCAACCGATCATGAGACTGGAAGTCCTGTGTGAATAGAGTAGCAATGTTTATTTGTGACCATGCGTGATTCAATATCTATGGGAGCGATGATCACATATATACACGTCCACACCTGGTGACCCACTGAAGTCAATGGAGTGGTGGCTATGAAAGAACACTACCTTCACATTGGACCCTCATTTGCAGGATCTCTGGGGGTCTAACCATTCATAATGTTGTTCATGGCATAACCCCACAGAGATCCCTAATTCCATAATTACGCAAGGCAACCACTCTTGTAGATGTACATGATTTTTGCTTCCAGTGAAAACCACTGCTTTTATATTCCATGATTTTGTTCTCTATACAGACTCTTGGATCCATACCTTGGTCCCCCTGCCGGTACATAATAGCGATTTAGTGTATAGTTCTTTCCATTCTGCGTCACTGAAATACTTCGTTTTGTCATCCAAAAATCATACTCTTTTTCCAAAATGCTGATGTTATTCCTTAGGGAGTAGAAAAGTGTTGTTATTAATAGGGATGAGGGTACCTGTGGAAGTTTGGGTTTTGATACCTAACCTGAACTTTATTCTGAAGTTTGGTTCTGGTACCAGAACTGTACTCCAACTTGGACCAGATCCCGAACCCCATTGAAAATAATGGGGACCCGAACTTTTGAGCTGGAAAAGTCTCAGTCTCTCCTCCCCTTCCGGATTTCACCGAACTTCTCCGAACATTGTAACGTCACATAGTGTCCGGGGCTAAACGCTGAACACGGACTTAACAGTCCAGTATGAACCCCGAACTTTTAAGTTCGGGTTTGCTCATCTTTAGTTATTAGTGTTCATAATCAGACGGCAGACTAGATACGTGACGTCAATACCTGAGAAAGGTCTCATCATTGCGAGTAGCCATGTAGCTCTCCATCATCAGGGTTAGGAATGGAGGCTGGCTCCTATTCAGATAATAAACCCTGCCTCCATTGGGGATAAATCCATAACTGTGTGGTAATAAGAACATTTCTGAATTAGTTTTTATTTTTTCCATTTTAATTATAAACTACCAGTCTGTCATACACAGGTGCATCTCACTAAATTATAATACCATGAAAAAGTTAATTTATATCAGTTGTTCAATACAAAAAGTGAAACTCATAAATTATATAGAGTTATTACACACAGAGTGATCTATTTCAAGTGTTTATTTCTGTTAATTCGGATGATTATGGCTTACAGCCAATGAAAACACAAAAGTCATTATCTCAGTAAATTAGAATACTTTATAACAACAGATTGAAAATGTTTTTAAAATCTGTAATGTTGTCCTACTGAAATGTATGGTCAGTAAATGCACTCAATACTTGGTTGGGGCTCCTTTTGCATCAATTACTGCATCAATGCGGCGTGGCATGGAGGCGATCAGCCTGTGTTATTGCTGAGGTGTTATGGAAGCCCAGGTTGCTTTGATAGCAGCCTTCAGCTCGTCTGCATTATTGGGTCTGGTGTCTCTCATCTTCCTCTTAACAATACCCCATAGATCCTCTATAATAGATTCTCTATGGGGTTAAGGTCAGGCGAGTTTACTGCCAATCAAGCACAGTGATGCTGTTGTTTTTAAACCAGGTATTGGTACTTTTGGCAGTGTGGACAGGTGCCAAGTCCTGCTGGAGAATGACATTTCCATCTCCAAAAAGCTTGTCGGCAGAGGGAAGCATGAAGTGCTCTAAAATTTCCTGGTAGACGGCTGCGCTGACTTTGGTCTTGATAAAACACAGTGGACCTACACCAGAAGATGACATGGCTCCCCAAACCATCACTGATTGTGGAAACTTCATACTAGACCTCAAGCAGCTTGGATTGTAGCCTCTCCACTCTTCCTCCAGACTCTGGGACCTTGATTTTAAAATGAAAATTGGAACTCTGGGACATTGTGGAGTGTGTCAATGACTGCCTTCTGGACATCTGTCAAGTCAGCAGTCTTCCCCATGATTGTGGGTCCTACTGAAACAGACTAAGAGACCTTTTTAAACACTTAGGAAACCTTTGCAGGTGTTTTTGTTAATTATTCTAATTTACTGAGATAATGACTTTTGTGTTTCCATTGGCTGTAAGCCATAATCATCAACATTAACAGAAATAAACACTTGAAATAAATCACTCTGTAATGACTCTATATAATAAGTTTCACTTTTTAGATTGAAGAACTGAAGAGCTGCTCTCCTGAATGACGTTGCTTATTTTTTTTGTTCCTGCGCCCCTCCATTCCTGAGATATAGCCCATCTTCGCTGTATATAAATCTAGTCTTTTTAGCCAAGTGGGTGTGGACGTCATGAAGCCTCCCACCAAGAAAATATATGACCATGCCCACTTGGATAACATGAAATTGACATACAAAGAATAAAAGGCCATGTTTCAGGATTGGAGAGGTGCAGGAATAAAAAGAAAAAAAAACAGATTCAGGAGAGTGGTGGCATTTTCACCATGTAAAATAAAAATACATATTTATGGTAAATGGCAGGTCCTCTTTGATTATTACACAGGTGTAGTTGTGTTTTGTTCATAATTCATACATTATTTGACAACTTGTAAGTTCTTTTCTTTTTTTTTTTATCTAAAGAGCTCCAAATTCCCTGTAGGGCTATTTGGTGTCACCACTAGAGGGAGCTTATGAGCTTTCTGCATACTATTTATTCATTGGACACTCATGGTATGCAGTAAATTTCCAAGCTCCTCCCCTGCAGAATGTTAGTATTTAACCCTATGCAGGGTTTTCGGAGATCAGCATCAGAAAAATGAAGCATGAACCCATCTAAAGACATACATTACTCCAGCAGAAAATAGTGATTCTTTCAATATGGAAATTAAAACTAGTTTGTTAAATTAAATACAAATTTGATCTTTCCCTCCCGGTCCATCACCTGTCCACCATGTACAAGAAGTTTTCTATCATCCCTCTGGCCGTGTCGTACATCTCTGACAAAAGAAGTCCATTGATCACCCAGTAGGAATCCCTAAGGAACAATTTATGGGAAAAAAATCATGCGGTTTTACTTTAAAGGAAAAGATAAAGCAAAACCAGAAATTGTACGCAAATCTGACTATATGACAGTATCTCACAAGTAAGGAAACACCCGTATACACCTGTTGGGTCATGTCACCATCTTGGCAGCCACCTTGAATGACGCCATCATGGATTCAACTTCAATTTTTTAAATGGTAACGTAGATGTGTGACACATCAAACTGGTAGAGAATTTTACCAAAAAAAGAATGGTATGCTTCATGGTAACCTCATCCTATTTGTTTTCATGTTACAACAGAGATTTCTCTTCTGGTGGGGTGCTGTGAAGGATGGCATTATACCACGCAGAATGTGCTTAGATCACGGGCTGCCAAACCATTTTTGTTTTTTGTGGGTGCTTCTTTACTTTTGAGACCTCCTGTATATTAGTTTAATTCCGGTCCATTATTTACAAGTGAGTTACTCATGGACCAAGCTACACTTGGATGTCTGTAGAAATTCATTTTCAGTTTAAAGATAGCTTCACCTTAAAGATAATCTGTATGATGTAGGGCAAGGAAGACTGATTCCAATGATGTGTCACTTACTGGGCTCCTTGTTGAAGTTTTCATAAAATCACTGTTTTATCTGCTGTAGCTCTAGCAGTTCTCTGAATGCTGAGCTCTGTATAACTGCGCCCACACCACTGATTGGTTGCTTTCTGTATACACTGTGCATAGGCAGAAAGCTGCCAATCAGTGGTGGGGACAGGGTTATACAGAGCTCATGAGTATGGAGGACTACACAGCAGCAGGTTTACTAGTCCTCTAGGGACACTCTTTTATTAGTAGGAGATTAAGTGACACATCGCTGGAATCAGGGTCTCTACCCCTACGTTATGCTGCTCTCCTATTAGGTAGCATAAACCTGGTGACAGATTCCCTTTAAATTTATAATTCAGAATTCAGAACTGCCCCAGATTTTTCACCCACCAGTAGTAAAATTCTATGAATCGACCTCCTGGTACTATAACTGGGTTTGGGACATAGATTTGTGAGTGGCGATCTGGTTGATTCTTAACGTTTTGACTTATCTGAAAGATAAATAAAGAAGTCTCTGTTATGATATGCACCTAGTCATTATGACTTGAGACAATAAACTGTAATTTTGATTTTTTTTTTTGCTCACCTTTCTCCCCAAAGACTTCCAGAGATCATGAAGATCAGCAGCCCACGAACGCAATTCTGAATCAGTGATATGATTCAAGAATTGAGGACTGTCAGGAAAAAAATTGAAAAAAAAAAATTAATAATCAAAATTTGTTTTAGCCTGCCGATTCTTTCATACAAAATCAGTATAAATCAGGGACTTGCTGCCTTCGTCCCCAAAACAAGTCAAACTGCTTTTGGCCCATATGGCAGAATAATATGTATAGCAACTGTCCCGATTCTCATGCTTTGTAGCCTGCCATGTGCTCTCTCTGAATGGGCAGTTTCTCTTCATCAGCATTCCACTGGCACTATAGGTGCTAGACCTTCCTAAACCTCACTTCACACCATGCATTGGACCTGTCATTGTCTAATGGCTGGCCTGTCTGAACCAAAAGATCACCTCTTTGTTATGCCTATATGTAGTATGATAGACATACAAAAGAAAATGGTCTTAAGTGAAATGCATATGAAAGTGACAATGGTCACACTCTAGAATATACTATGTAAACCAAAGCTCTGAGAGCAACCTCATAACGAGTGAAGAAATGATGCACATGTGAGTAAAAAATATATTTTTTATTGAAAATAATTAAAATCTCAAAAACATAAAAAAGGCAAGGTATAGCTCAAAAAGGGATGAAAATAATCACGAAAAATGGTGACGCCTGTAATAGATAATAGTTGTTACAAGTATGTAAGGACCAGTACATAATAAGCCAGGCGATAGAAATATATATTATTTATTGGTACCATTTATTGGAAGAAATTTCACCTTTCCCTATTTTCTATGTATAAGTCAATAGGGCAAGGTGAAACTGCTTCTAATAAATAGTACCAATGCATAGATCTTTAAGGAAAGCCACAGCAAATACAAAGTCACATAACATACTTAACCGCTGACAAGACGCACCATCCCCCCCAATGCACGTTTCACCTTGCTTCCTCAGGAGTATGATAGACAGGAGAGGAGGAGCATGGAGGCAAGGACCGTACACTACTTATTGTAAGCCTTTAACAACATTTTAAAATAAACTGATAGCCTATATAGCACAATATCCAAAAGTACAGTAATGATAAATGAAGACTTGTTAGTTCACCAAGCTCGCACCGATCCGGTCGGAGCAGACACACTGTCAGGAACCAGCAAGTTATTAAAAGATCCAGTGTGTACAAAGTCACAGTTAATATGAACAAAACTTAACACTAATGAAATTGTTTCAGATCTCCACGGTATCCAATAGGGCAAGTAAATTAGTACAAGTGGCTTAATGGACATATGCGTTTCACCTAGACCCATGATCATGAGTAATAAGGCATCTAGCTGAAACACGTGGGTCCATTAAGCTACCTGTAACTATTTAGTTACGTGCCAGATTGGAGATTTTAAACAATTTCATGAAATGTTAAGCTTTATTCATACGTACCTGGAACTTTGGACACACTAGATCTTTTTCGAACTTGCTGGTTCCATAAGTTCAGTGACCATTTAGGTTCGGTAAAAGGGAATTGTACAAATCCTTTAGTATATACCTCTTGTGCCAGTCCTGGGGGCTCCACTCTTCAAATTCGGTTCCAGGAGGAGCAAAAGTCGTGTTGACAAACTCGATAATCTTAGACCGATCAATTGGAGGGTTTTTCAGCAAATCCTGAAACTTGCTTATTACTTCAGCTGGAATGATGATATGTGTGATATTTAGTGCATTAGTATATTTGCTTCATTGCATACAATATGTTATGTCTATGAGTAGCTTATTTAGGTCACAGTTAGGGTTATGCATATGACAATATTATGGCAAGCTCTGGATTTAATACCCGCAGTAGTCTATGGAGCCATACTGTACATCCATATGGATGTATCCATGATTTCTCGACATTCGTCATGTTGCATTGGATACTGTAGTACAGAAGGGGCAATCCCCCCCTTACTGCATTGCTTAATACAGAGGCATTCGAATTGTCTGCAGTTCAGTAGTGCAGAATTATTTCTCCTATTTACCAAGACCTAGAATTGAAGTTTTATTTATAAGAAAAACTTCCATCTTAATTCTACAAATGTATCAAGCACAAAAGTGAATACTTATTCCAGCAACACTTCACTGGACAAAGGTCTCTGATGTGATACTGCCCCGGACCTTTGTCCAGTAGAGCCTGGCATGTCATGTACTTCTCTGTGTTATCGGGCTGTTTTCACACTGTAATCTTACTCAGCTACAATAAGATATGGCAATTTATTACTATGTGCACACGTATTTGCTGCAGAAACTAGAGTGTTCGCAGGAAAAAAATACCCATGTACTGTATTATACACGAATTTGGTGCATTTTTTATGCATTTTTACTTACATTTTTTCCCCATTTACTTAAACAGGTGAAAAACACTGAAAAAAAATGCTAAAAGAGTTGAAATGCTGCAGATTTGAGGTTTCAAATTCACAAGGTAAAAAATAAGCAGCGTGTGCTAGATTTCAGAAATCTCATTCACCTTGCTGGTGCTAGAAAACGTTTTTTTTTTCCTTAGTAAAAAAAAATATTTTTTTATTTGTCCTTGGAAAAAAAATGCAAAATGGGAAAAAGCCCTTAGAAAAATAGAGATAGTGATGTTTTGTTTTAGGATGATGAAAACTTAAGACCCCCATACACATTAGATTAAAGCAATCTGAACCCGCTGATATAGGTGGGATTGAGCCTCCATTTAATAGCTATGGGGGCCTCCTGACTTTTCCATTCAGGCAACGGCCCCACTATCAGTATTCGGTCAGTATTGTTTCTCAGGAGTAGGAGCCAAAACCAGGAGTGGGTGATAAATGCAGAATTTGTGATTTGTTTCTATTCTACCTTTTCTCTGATTGTTCTTCACCGGGTTTTGTCTCCCACTCCTGAGAAAAAATACTGACCAAATACTGACAGTGGGGCCGTGGCCTTAGAGCGCAGTCAGATGGCCGTATAACACAGACGATGATCACATCGCAATGCTCGGACTGGCCGTCGGCTCTCCTCACCCAAGCGTGACAACCTGTATTTCTATGCAGCTGTCAGGAGAGCCACCAGCCAGTCCAGGCATTGCAATACGATCCTTGTCTGTTATACAGCTGTCTGTCTGCGCCCTAAATATGATATTGGGGGAATTTCAACGGCAGATCCTTTAGTCTGGCACTGAGATAAGCCTCTCTCGTAGAGCACACAGGAGCCAAGAAGAGTATTCCTGCGTATCGAAGCGACGGTAGCGATAGCTGCGGCCGTCAGCTATCTGATGTGTATGGCCAGATTTACTCCTTAGCTCTAAAATGTGTAATCCACTTTTAAAAAGAAATAGATCTAATCTCAGTTGCTTAAAGCGTGTCTACGCTAATTGATGTTTTTGCTTGAAATGCCCTGAAAATTGGTGAGGGTCCGTGTCCTGAGTCGCACAAAGATTCTTCAAGACACTTGTGACAAATGCTCAGGAAGAAGGAGCGCTCTGCTGTGTATGAGCGGGCACACCAAAAGTCTATCAGCCCAGACTCCTGCTTCTTGACAATGTTTTGAACAATCAGTGGGGGTCTTGGGACCTAAACCCCCCCACTGAACTTTAGGGCTTTTCAGACCCAGTGACATATTAAAAAAAAAAGTGCACATAAGCTTTAACTATACTGTATAATATTGGACTCGTTAACAATATCATCTTGAAACTAGAATTTCTAATATATTTCCAAAATAAAAGAATCATTGCAATGTAAGGGCATATATCAAGAAAGGCCGAAAACAGAATGTATACAACATAGGGAGATATCTTCATTCTTTACTTATTTGTCAGCTCCATACAAATCCATTTCTATCCCATTTGGTTTTTGTGTGATTTTTTTCCTATTATACCAAATTCTGTTTTTCTATATACCAAACCTTACCATATAAAAAAAAGACTACTGATCTATACGCAACATGAAAACATGGGAGACTTATTAATACATGACAATTGTTATACACACTGTATGTACTTTTCTGTATACTTAAAAAAGGTATGTGTGGTATATACCAAACATAGAGAGAAAACTCTGAAGTGGTCAGTAACTTAAAGGGAATCTGTCACCAGGTTTTGCTACCCAATTTGAGAGCAGCATAATATAGGGACTGAGAGCCTGATTCCAGAAATGTGTCACTTACTGTGCTGCCTGCTGTAGTTTTAATAAAATCCCTGTTTAGTATCTTGCAGTTCTCAGAATGCTGAGCTCTGTATAACTCCGCCCACACCATCGATTGGCAGCTTTCTGCCTATACACAGTAAGCTGCCAATCAGTGTTGGGGTCATACAGAGCCCATCAATATGCAGGACTACATAACAATTCTCTAGTGATAATCTGCTGAAAAATCAGAGAAAAGTTACATCAATCAGCCAAGTAAGTGTCACATCGCTGGAATAAGGGTCTTTACATTATGCTGCTCTCAGATTAGGTGGCAAAAACCTGGTGACAAATTCCCTTTAAAGGAAGTCTTTCAGCTCAAACGGACTGTATAAAATAAGCACACTGCCTTGTAGAAGATATAGCCGCTATAATAATCGCATATTTAGGGATCTAACTGCTGCCTCCATTGTACAGAAACTGTAGTTTCATCAAATATGCTAATTAGGCTTATTTGTGTACCCTGAGTGTGGCCAAGAGACTCACCGTTCCACTCACTGGTTTTACATGACCTGGTGATTGACAGTTGCTGGAGCAAGCACAGTCTGCAGAGCAAGCTCGGATTAGCCAGTGCTGTGAATCACCGGTGAGGGAGGCAGAACAGTAAAACCAGTGGACAAAAAGGTGCTCTGAGCCTCTTGGTCACAACAAGGGTGCACCGAGCATCCTAATTATTATATTTGATTAAACTTCAAATTTTTGCAGAACGGAGGCAGCGATAAAATCACTAAAGGTGCCATTTTTATAGGGACTATATCCCCTACAAGGCTACGTGCTTAGTTTATACTGTCAGACTCCATCTAGTAGGTAAATAGTACATACTGTATACTAAATAAAACATGAAGCTATTATTAATGTAGATTCCAAAATGAAACTGACCGGGTGCATACAGGAGGCCCATGTCTACAAAATGTTTATCATCGGTGAAAATCTTGGCAAGCTGGACATGATGCAGGATGTCCCCTGTACAATAGATGTTACTGAGAAAAAGAAGGAGAAATCATGTTAATGATCATAACTTCTATGGGAGGAGATATGGGAAAGAGCAGGGAGCCCGTCATGTCCAGAAACACTATTTAGCTGTTTATATAAGGTTAATCTGCTGATATATAGCATCAAAATCCTGCCCGGCTGCCTGCCCTACTGAAGCAGCGGCTACAGGGAAAAAATATCTTAGATTCTCCCTGTATCCATTCACTTCCCATCATCGGAGCGGGGCAGGGAGCTGTTACAGTCATCACTCACTACACGGTGAGCGCGCTGCAGTCACTCCTCAGCACTTTGACTGACTGGCAGGTAGATCTGCACACACACGATGCTGAGCTGGCTGTCAATCAAAGTGGGGAATGATTACAGCGCGCTCACTGTGTGCTGAGAGCTCAAAGAAGGAGAAAAACCGACAAGAAGAGTCCATGGTAAGTGGGAACTCTTAAATACAACTTTATTAATCAAGTATAACAAATAAAAGGGTGGGAAAAACAACCAGATAGAAAAGTGGACAGAACTCCAAGTGACAATCACAAAGGTAAATATACTGTATATCCATTCAGATGTCTGACAAAAAAATAATATAATAATAATAAAAAAGATGTAGATATATAGATATAGGTTGATAAAATAGTTTTAGTAAGATGGAGATCTATATGGGTATCTATGAATATATTAGGAATCAAATAAAGTGCAATAGTGCATAGATGCATAAAAACTGCAGTGATATCTAAATGCCAAGACAAAATGTAATAGTCAGGGAGCATTAGTTGACCAGGGTTGTGTCTGACAAAAATACAGGTAAAGGTATGTAGCTATGGGCAACCTATGTAATTAATAAAGTGCAGGTGCATAGAATCCACATGGTTGCTGCTGAGTATGACAACTACTCCTATAGAGTTATCATGGAACTATACCAATTATCCATATAATGGTGAAAATAACATAATTTAAACTATACCTGTGAAAGAGGGTCAGTGGTGATATGTGATATGTCACAAGGAGGCATCCACCCTGACGCACGTTTCGGCGTCTGCCTTTGTCAGGGGATGTGCTGAGCAGTAGCTGTAACCACTCCCTGCACCTTCCTAATGACTGAAAGCAAGCGGTGGCAGGGAGGATACCAGTTCATTTTTTTCCTGCAGCTGCTGCTCCTGTAAAGCAGCCAGGAAGGATTTTAATGCTATTTAACTGCAGATTAACCCTATATCTGAAGGTAAATAGTATTTCTGGACATGACAAGTTCCCTTTAAAGTGGTTGTCAAAACATTATTACTTTTCACCTATGCAGTGAATGGGATATAAGTGTCTGAACCCCACAGATCACAAGACCAGGGGTCTGTTTTCTCTAAATGAAGCAGCAGTCGCGCATACAAGATGCTTTTCCATCTTAAATTTTATCTCCATCAGCCTCATGGACTGTGAATGACGCGGCACTGCTAAGTGTCTCCATCCAAACTAAGCAAATGGGACCCCAATTCTAGTGATCAGTGGGGGTCACAGAGACACTTATCTGGTTCATAGCTGATATGTGTCAATCTTAGGACAATCCATTTAATTATGTAAGTCATCAGTAATTACATGGAAGAACTACAGTATGTAGTAAATGAGGTAAAAAATGAGGGTATGTTAAAGGGAGTCTGTCACCAAGTTTTTGCTACCTCATCTGAGAGCAGCATAATGTAGGGACAGAGACCCTGATTCCAGCAATGTGCCATTTAGTGTACTGGGTGCAGCTGTTGTGATACAATCAGTTTTTAGATGTAGAAAGTAGCAGAGCTTAGAAAGCTAACCCCGCCCACACCCCTGACTGAGCAGCTGTGGTTGGACCAGGAGGCACACTAGCACCAGTCTGGGCAGTGATAATCATTTGCTGATAAAACATTCATTATATTGAAACAACAGCACACAGCCTAATAAGTGATACATCACTGAAATCGGAGTGCCGATGGGAGTCAGTATGTGCGAGCAACCACATATGTTCCATTTAAATGCTGCTGTTGGAGGTGGCCGGAGCTCAGCTCTGCCTGCGGCTTTACACTGGGAATGGGAAAATCTGTATTCACTAAAATAAACTATAAATAAGCTGATTTCTCAAATAAAATATATTAAAAAGTTTCATATTTTCATATTCATTTATGAAAAAATAAAATTGCAGTTTCTCATTAAGAATTGGATGTGAATATAATAGCTTTGTGTTCCTGTTTACATTTGTTTGTTTTTTTACTTTGATTAATTGTATGGCATAATTATGCTAATGAGAGATATCGTATAAAAACTAGCTAGCTACACTGTGTCTTTGCATGATAAAGGCTTACATGTTTTGGAGCCATAACCTTGCCACCTGTTCCCATGGACTAATAAAACACCATCTTTTTGAGTTGGAGCCTGTTATTGAGTGTTGCCCTCTTTCTTTGAAGTTGTTGGGTTAGAACATGATTACTGGCACCAACATATCTATTCCAATTATATAAAGGTGTTCAGATTATACACTTCACAAATGTCACATAAAATCCCAAAATGTGGAAAACTTCATGGGGTATGAATACTTTTTCAAAGCACTGTATATATTAGTTCTTCGGCTCTACCACTAAGATAATCAATTGTAATGTGCCATCATTAAAACCAATCAGAATGTAGCAATAAGTAGATTTACACTCTTTATGGAAATTGGAAATAATACTGATTTCTTACCTCTCACATGGAGGAGGAAGGTCTTCCGTGTGAATATTTTTCTGTAAGACACCAAATAGCACACAGAATGATAGCAGCCATCGCGTCCAGTCCATGATATGTCATAGAGACTACAACAAGCTACGTTCCTTCTGGACAGTCTAGGCAGTGAAATTATTGTCATGCGTTATTAATAGTTTATCTTTGGCACTCATCCCTGTGCCTTCTTTCTCCTGCACCCATGTGCTTCGTCACTTTGTCACCCTTTATTTCTTGACAGCATTAGGTCCTGACTCCTGATCTAAGTGCAAAGTCTCAGCCCTGCCGAGAAACTTTTCCTGTAAACAAGGGTTGAAGAAACCATGAAACATAGAACGAGAAGACAAGTGTGTCCTGTGCAATATCTTTCATGACCTAAAATTGATTTTTTTTTATTTTTTTTTTACATTAACATAGACTAATATAGAACATTAATTGAAAAACAAGTTCTATTCCAGCATTTGTTATAACATGCTTTTGTGCTGGAGAATCTTTTAGAAAACTTATACGTCTAGAAAAAAATACATGTTCTGCCAGACTGAGAGTAAGGAGAAATAGGCCATGCTGAAAAGGGAGGACTGAGATAGCAGTCGCACTTGGGCCTGGAGTCTGGGGGAGGTGGAGGCCCCACCGCCCAAACAAGACATGTATATTATAAATAGCACATAGTGATTGGGAGACTGTGTTACAGATTTTGCATTCAAGTTACTCTTCTAGCTGCAGCTAATTTTATTTTAAAAGAGTAACTGTCATTTTAATTTTTATTTCATATTTCAATAGAACAGATGAAAATAAGAAACTTTGCAATATATCTTATGAGTGAAATCTGCTTTGTTTTTCTGCTTTGTTTTTCTTCCAGGACTGATCATTTGTTTTCAAAATTCACAAGTCACTGGTAAAATCTGTCTTCAGTGAAGACAGATTGTTACATTACTAACATAGAATCTTATCAGCACCAACTGTCTTTCCTATATAGAGGAGAGGGAGGAGCTAGAGGCAGAGCTCCTCCCTCACCTCTATATAGAATCTTATCAGCACCAACTGTCTTTCCTATGTAGAGGAGAGGGAGGAGCTAGAGGCAGAGCTCCTCCCTCACCTCTATATAGAATCTTATCAGCACCAACTGTCTTTCCTATGTAGAGGAGAGGGAGGAGCTAGAGGCAGAGCTCCTCCCTCGCCTCTATATAGAATCTTATCAGCACCAACTGTCTTTCCTATGTAGAGGAGAGGGAGGAGCTAGAGGCAGAGCTCCTCCCTCACCTCTATATAGAATCTTATCAGCACCAACTGTCTTTCCTATGTAGAGGAGAGGGAGGAGCTAGAGGCAGAGCTCCTCCCTCACCTCTATATAGAATCTTATCAGCACCAACTGTCTTTCCTATGTAGAGGAGAGGGAGGAGCTAGAGGCAGAGCTCCTCCCTCGCCTCTATATAGAATCTTATCAGCACCAACTGTCTTTCCTATGTAGAGAGGGAGGAGCTAGAGGCAAAGCTCCTCCCTCACCTCTATATAGAATCTTATCAGCACCAACTGTCTTTCCTATGTAGAGGAGAGGGAGGAGCTAGAGGCAGAGCTCCTCCCTCGCCTCTATATAGAATCTTATCAGCACCAACTGTCTTTCCTATGTAGAGGAGAGGGAGGAGCTAGAGGCAGAGCTCCTCCCTCACCTCTATATAGAATCTTATCAGCACCAACTGTCTTTCCTATGTAGAGGAGAGGGAGGAGCTAGAGGCAGAGCTCCTCCCTCACCTCTATATAGAATCTTATCAGCACCAACTGTCATATCCAATTTCATTAATATGAAAGTCTGTCTTCACTGAAGACAGATATTATCCGTGACTTGTGAATTTTTAAAACAAAATATCAGTCCTGGAAGAAAAGGAAGCAGATTTCTCTGATAAGATATATTGTATAGTTTCTTATTTTCACATGTGCTATTGATATATGAAACATAAATTAAAATGATGGTTACTCTTGAAGTTTATTCCTGATGTCTACACTAACCAAGAAAGTATGTGAATGATACCTGCAGTTTGGTCCTACTTGGGAACCATATATATAATATGCCATATGGGTTCACATTATAGCACCATATGAGGGAACATGGTTTGTTTTTGTTTGTTTGTTTGTTTTTTTTCATTAACTCCTTCAAGACTTATTGATTTTTTCATTTTAGCACTTTTATTTATTTTTTTTCTTCCTTTCTTCCAAGTTATCCATTCACATAGCCAAATGAGGGTTTATCTTTGGCAGGATGAGTTGCAGTGTCAAACGACACCATTCATTTTACTGTATAATGTACTGAAAAACAGTAAAAAAAAAATAACCCAAGTGGTGAAAAAACCCCGCAATTTCGCCATTGTTTTTTGATTTTTTTGTTTTTATAGCATTCAGAATGCACTAAAAATGATCTAACAATCCGATTCTTCAGGTTAGTAGGATTATAGCAATACCAAACTTATAAGTTTTTTTTTCCATATTTTAGCAGTTAAAAAAATATGAACTTTGTAAAACAAATTCTTTGTGTTGCTACCTTCTGAAATGTGTAACTTTTTTAATTTTTCTGTCTATAGGGCTGGATGAGGACTTGTTTCTTCAGAGTTGTAGTTTTCATTGTTAGCATTTTGGGTTACAGTCAACTTTTTGATGACTTTTTATTGCATTTTTGGGGGGGTAGGGGGAGGTGGCGACAAAAAAAAAATGGCGATTCTGGCATCTGATTTTTTTTCTTTTTGGCAGCTCTCTTAATATTTTTTATATTTTGATCGATTAGACTTTAACAGATGACAATTCCAAATATGTTTATTTTTTAAAATGTCTTTAGTTGTGAATGAGGACAAGGGTGGAAATGTAAATGTTTTATGTTTTTTATATTTTAAAACTTTTTTATATTTATTTTTTTTAGTCCCCTTATGAGCTTAAACATGCAATCTTTTCATTGCTCATACTAAATGCTGAAATACTATATAGTGAAATCGACATTCTCCTATGAAGTCCATACATTATGCATGTCACCTGAGATGAAAATGTATGTCATTGGGATTAAAAAAGAGTAACATAATGTTGCAGCCATCACATCACCAATTTTATTGCTAGAAGCCAGCAGGCCTAGAGGTTTTCATTTGGATGCAAGGCAATGTAAGGGGGCAATATTGACTTATAGGATTGCGAGAAGCAATGTCGGCTCACCAAGTCTGCAGCTTTGCTCCTCCCTGGTGCGCGGCAGTAAGGTGGTACTGGTTCCAAAACATCAGATATACCTGACGTCCCACACTCCTGATCCTCGGTCTCTTTAAACCCTTCCCTTTATCCAAACAAATAAAAACAGGTTAATAGGACACCATTGTCCCCCCTAATATGCGTCTTGTTTTGTAGATCTTCTGCAGCAAAAAGTGTTGGCAGGAAAAAAACTGCATAAAATACGATTTTTTTCACAATTTGACACATTTTTACTTACCGTTTTTCCCCATTCATTTGAGTAAGTGGAAAATCCTGCACAAACACTGAAAGAATTGACGCTGCAAATTTTTTAAAAAAAACGCTTTGACGGTTCAAATCAGTAAACTAAAAATCAGCAGATTTCAGAAATCTCATTCAATTTGTTTGTACTGTAAAATGATGTGGTTTTTTTTCCGCATTGGCAAGAACGCAGCATGTGAACAAGCCTGAAATGTTTATTATCACAGCCTGACACCACACAGGAAGTTTTCTGATTAAATACTTCCCCAATGTATGGAGGTTGTCACACGTGATTAACACCAACTGCTAAACACAGACATTGTATATTTAAACACAGCAGATTAGATCAGGAAACACATTGCACAGAGGACACTTCTGGATCGTGACATAGTGTAACCGTTATGCTATAAACTAAATATATCAATGCTAATATATAGGACAGCCTGATGTTTAATCCCCAGGACGTTCTGGTCTTTGATGTGAAGATCCAGGATACCGGCCAGTTCAGCAACAGTCGTTTTCTATTTCCTCCTTTGCTGCTAATATTAAAACATAATCTTTGGTATAATTAATATAATTTTTTGAGTGATTGGTGAGGATTAGTGATGAGCGAGCAAACTTGCAAATACTTGCCCGAGCATGTCAGTACTCGGGATGCTCGGCGCTCGCCAAGTACTTGCGAGATGCTCGGGCGGATGCTCTGGTCCCCTCCCTGCATGTTTGGCGCTCTTTACAGAGCCAAGGAACATGTAAGGATTGTCTGCCACTCATTGTAATGCTGTAGCCATGTTGGTTGTGGCATTACAGTGATTGGCTGGCCGCACAGCATCATCAGGTCTATATCAGACCTGGCGCCGCCATGCTCATCACAGTCACTCCGGAATCAGACAGTGTAGGGAGAGGTGCTGCTGAGCTAGGGAGAGATTTGATCGTGTATTAGGTAGTGTAGGTATTCTACAAGATTCTCTACATATACATCTCAACTAACAGTCCTAATCTAATCCAGCTGCAGAGATATCAGTGCTAGGCAGGCAGGCAGGGTATATAGCAGACTGCAGTGCACATAGCAAGAGGGTCCACTCCAGTTCTGTCTGCTGGTGCTTTTACAGATATTTGTAGAAATAGCCCCAGGTATCAGGGGCCAGGAATATTTTTTTTTATCTTAATCCTGATTATTTGCTTAAAAAGCTTGGTGGCACTGCAGAATACAGCCAGGTCCTTTCCATATTACAGCGCTAAAAATCCAGCTATTTAAAACTGTGGTTTGTCCGTCACACGGATCACATATAATTGCACTGAAAATTCTGCCATTTCTGGCCTCCATTTAAATTTTGTTGCAGTGTGTCAGCGAAGTTATTGACACGAGGTCGCTGTTAAAAATAGTTACCTACAGGCCAGGTATTTAAAACTGTGGTTTGTCCGTCACACGGATCACATAATTAGCGTCACCATCCCGCTTCTCTGTCTTCTGAAACGCTCTCTGCTCACAAACAAAGAGGATGTATTGCAGGCAGAGCACGATGAGAAGGAGCAAGGAACCATACAGGGTGATTACAAACAGCTCAACCTCATCTCATCCCAACGTGGATTGGGTGACAATGAGGAAGAGGAGGAGGAGGAAGAACAGAAGCTAGTTTAATGTGCTATGGACGACACTACCTGCACAACTGTCATATCGTCTGTTCAGTGTGGATGGCCTGAGGACAGGGAGGAGGAGAGCAAGGTCAGTCGTCCTCTTGGTGAGGACACGGAAGTCTTGCCTGTTAGCAGTCTGGTACGCATGGCTGAGTTTATGTTACGCTGCCTTTCCCGTGACCCTCGCGTACTCAAAATTTTGGGTGACAGCCATTACTGGTTGGTGACACTTCTAGACCCACGCTACAAGGAGAACTTTTTATCTCTTATTCCTGAGGTGGGCAGGTCTACAAAAATTGGACAGTACCAGAAGGCCCTTGTTGCAGAACTATTAAAAAAAATTCCCATCTGAAAACGCTGGCGACAGAGGTCACAGTTCTTGGACAACTAAGGAGTACAGGCAAGAGAGACACAACGCCAATCCAGCAGAGGCAGGGGAACACTGTCAAAGTTCTGGGAGAGTTTTCTCAGCCCCTCCCATCGCACAGGCCCTGAGGCTCGGGGTTCTCTCACAAGAAGTGCAAAGTTTGGGAAGATGCTGAGGGAGTACCTTGCCGACCGTACCAACGTCCTCCATGATTCCTCTGTGCCTTATAATTATTGGGTATACAAGCTGGACAAGTGGAATGAACTGGCTCTCTACGCCTTGGAGGTCCTGGCCTGCCCTGCCGCTAGCGTTTTATCAGAGTGGGTTTTTAGTGCCGCTGGTGGAATTATAACTGATAAGCGCATCCGCCTGTCAACTGAAAATGCTGACAGGCTGACTCTTATAAAAATGAACAAGGGCTGGATTGGGCCAGACTTCTCAACACCACCGAATGATAGCAGCTTAATATAAACTCAAATCCAGTGTCTTTTTTTTCACACACACACATGGGTATACGCTTCCTGATTTTGTCTATTTACTCTTGTCCTCCTCCTTCTGCTTATCCTCCACCACCATATCACCAGGGTGACCGTGGTCCGTGATGCAACACCCACATCATTTTTTTAAAGGGTATTTATGATGCCCATAAAAAAAAAGTATACAGTATGTTCATGTATACCCCTCAGGGGTAAATGTTTGTCAGCCCATACACTTAGTGCATGGGCATTACAAGTATAGGAGACCCACTCCTTTCTAATGGGAACATTTTTTTATGAGGCCCTCCTCCACGTCTTTTCCAAGGTGAATTGGAGTACCTCACAATTTTTGGCAGCCCTTGCATTCACTGCATAGGCCAACACTATGGGAGACTCACTTCCTAATAATGGGAACATTTTTTTTTCAGGCGGCCCTCCTCTACGTCTCTTCCAAGGGGCATTGGAGTATGTCCAAATTTTTGGCAGCCCTTGCATTCACTGCATACGCAAACAGTATGGGAGACCCACTTCCTAATAATAGGAACATTGTTTTCAGGAGGCCCTCCTCTAAGTCTCTTCAAAGGGGTATTGGGGTGCGTCCAAATTTTCAAAGGAATATTGGGGTGCGTCCAAATTTTGGGCAGCCCTGCCACTCACTGCATACGCAATAACATTATAGGAGACCCACTCTTTAGTAATGGGAACAACAAAGCATAGCCGGCTGATGGCTCTCTAAGAATAGTGAGGGCTGACTGCTGGCCCTTTAAGAATAGTAAAGGCTGCCTGATGGCCCTATAAAAATAGGCTTTGTGACTTTCAAAGTCACTCCTTCATAAATGAAACAGGATGTGTCTGATCATGTCTCACACACCACATGGCCAGATAAGGTTGTATAATGTTAAAATGACACATCCCGGTGAATGCATTTGTCACGGTTGAAAGTGACGCACCCCCTGGGCCGTGGGGTACTCGGTAGCCGGGCCGGTAGGTGCTGGGGGATGTCACGGTGGCAGTGACCCGGTCCGTGACCCAGGGCGGTCAATAAAAAGGGAATAAAATAAAAGGAATAACGTTTTTGTAGTTAATGTTCGTGACGCGACCTGTGGTATGTGGCTATATGGGGCCGCCGCTGCGGTGCAAATCCTCTGGAGCTGGTGGTGACGCAGCAGAGTTGGTTCAGCTCTCCACAGGTAGAGCTTAGCTCCAGGGCAGGATGTAGTGATGTTATGAGGTAGATGTTGCTGGTGCTGTGTAGTGCAGGGCTGATGATGGCGCAGCAATAATTCTAGGACAAAGTGAGGTGCAGTGTTCAGGTTTACTCACAGTTGTCAGATTCCAGGTTCCCAGCGCCAGGGTAACCTCCCACACCGTCCTGTGTTTACCAAGGAAGGGGTTCAGCAATCTCCCAGGTGTTTCAGGAATACATAAAGGGACCCCATTCTGTGTGCCTTCCTTGGTCGTCTTCCTGCGCTGGCTCTCACCCTCCTGCTCTGCGCCTTGAAACCAGTGTCCCAAGCCGGTAACCTCGGATTTTGGTGGGCAACGTGCAGTCCCTTGAATCCTATGCGGCTACCTTTTTAGCGATTTAGTTGCGGTTGTGAGCAGCTGCACCTTGAAAGTGCAGTAGCCTCCGGTTTCTAGCTGAGCCTTGTAGTTCTCCACTAGTTAGGGGCCAGTCCCCTTTGCGGCCTGATCCCTCCATGTTCTGGTAGATTCGGGCGCACGGTGTCACGGGTGTGTCGCCACGAAGATCGTCACGATTACACAGCCTGACTTCTCGCAGCTGACTTTTTGGTGCTTTGTGTTTTCGGCAGTGAGGGAGTTAATTCTCTTTCTCTCTGTGCTAGACGAGGTCCAGCCTCGCCCAGCTGCAATCAATGCTGCTGTAGTGAGTCTCCTTCAAATGCCTGCTGGTCTGTTTGGGAAGTGTCGGTGAAAGCTTTTCATACAGACTTACAGAGCGGATCGTGGTATTTGGAGTTTCTGAGATAAGTGTATTTGGAGTTTATTTTCCCTTCCTCGCTTTATCATTTATCTCCTTTCCCGTTGGTGTTCCCTCTGTTGTAGTAGTGTAGTCTTTGTATGCAAGGTGGTTTTGGTTTTTCCCTTGTACTGTCTCGTTCGTCTAAGTACTGTGTGTGGGCATATTATTACTTGTCCTCTTTTGTTGTGATCGGGGTCCTTCTCAGGACTAGATTACTTAGGTGCAGGGATCCTCAGGAGGTAGGGGTTACGCTGGCGGCCTGGACCTCTGTACCTTTAACAGTACCTCCAGGTTGAGGGATTAGTCAGGGCCCCAGCTTAGGGTCAGCTTAGGCCCCTACCTCCAGTATACAGAGACAGTGTGACATTTTCACCGACCCACTTAGTTTTTCTCCAGCTACCATGGATCCAGTAGCCGGTCTAGCTCGGCAGTTGCAGAGTTTGTCCATGGAGCTGGCGGACGTTAGGTCCAAGGTTTTGCATCCTCTGGAGCAAGCCGGACCAGAACCTAAAGTAGCTCTCCCTGACAGGTTCACTGGGGGGCGGGACAAGTTTTTTGTTTTCCGGGAGGCATGCAAATTGTACTTTCGGCTGCGGCCTCGGTCATCGGGGAGTGAAGAACAAAGGGTGGGAATTGTCATCTCGCTCCTACAAGGGGACCCACAATCTTGGGCGTTCTCTCTTCCCCCGGGCTCCCCGGCTCTCCAGTCAGTGGATAGGTTTTTCGCTGCTCTGGGACTCGTATATGATGACCCAGATCGGATCTCCCTTGCTGAGTCTAAGTTACGTAGGATCCAGCAGGGAGATCGTCCGGCGGAGGAATTCTGTTCGGAGTTCCGTAGGTGGGCCACGGATACCCAGTGGAATGACCCGGCTCTTAGGAGCCAGTTTTGTCAAGGTTTATCCGACAAATTACAGGATGTGTTGGCACAGTATGACTCTCCCGCGTCACTGGAAGCCGCTATGGCCCTGGCTATTCGCGTTGACAGACGGCTTCAGGAGAGGTGCGGGATAACTCGACCCCCTGTGATGACTTCACCTCCTACAAGGTCCCCTCATATGGTGGTTCCCCTGGTCAGTCCAGAGGAGCCTATGCAATTAGGAGGGACATCATTTCGGGGGAGGGGACCGGTGGTGCGCCATAAGACAGGAAGGTGTTTCTTCTGCGGGAAAAAGGGACATTTTATTGGGGGGTGTCCATCCCGTCCCTTGCAGAGTGAAGAGTCGTCGGAAAACTGTTGATCCCAGGTTGTGTGGTGGACGGCAATCTGGGAGTAGGTATTTCGTCCCTAGGTTCGTCTCAGTTTCTCGTACCGGCGGAGGTGGTGGTGGGTACGAGAACTGAGAGGATATCTGTTCTTCTGGATAGTGGGGCCGGGGCTAATCTGGTTGATGCTCGGTTTGCCCGGGTTCAAGGTATGCGATTGAGTGAGTTGGCTAAACCCATCCCCATATTCTCGATCGATGCCAGGCCTCTCGGTCAGGGAAGTTTTTTGCAAGCTGTGCATGACGTAAAACTTCAAGTGGGGGCGATACATAAAGAACTGTTGTCTTGCTACGTGTTGGAGGGTCTTCCCACTCCTATAGTGTTGGGCCTTCCTTGGTTAACTAAGCATAACCCGGTTATTAATTGGCAAACCAGAGAGATAAGCCAATGGAGTAAATTCTGTAATAAAAACTGCATGAACACGGTCATCGGTGCGGTTACTCCTTGGGTCTTACCTCCATTTCTGGCGGACTTTGAGGATGTATTCTCGGAGAAAGGGTGTCAGGAATTACCTCCTCATCGCGAGTATGACTGTTCTGTAAAACTGCTCCCTGAGGCCAAGTTACCTAAAGCTAGGTTGTATAACCTTTCTGGTCCTGAGAGGCAGGCCATGAAGGATTATATTTCAGAAAGTCTGGCTAAGGGGCATATTAGACCTTCATCTTCACCGGTGGCTGCGGGGTTCTTCTTTGTTAAGAAGAAAGATGGAGGCCTACGCCCTTGCCTGGATTTCCGTGAACTTAATCGGATTACGGTCCGAGATCCGTATCCACTCCCACTTATTCCCGATCTCTTTAATCAGATCGTGGGCGCCAAATGGTTCTCTAAGTTGGATCTCAGGGGGGCGTACAATCTGATTAGGATGAAGGAGGGGGATGAGTGGAAGATGGCGTTTAACACTCCGGAGGGGCATTATGAGAACCTTGTCATGCCATTCGGTCTGACTAATGCCCCGGCGGTGTTCCAACACTTTGTTAATGACATTTTTCGCCGCCTGGTGGGACAGTTTGTTGTCATATATCTGGATGATATCTTAATTTACTCGCCGGATCTGGTGTCTCATCAGGAGCACGTTAGGCAGGTGTTACAGATCTTGCGGGATAATAAACTGTATGCCAAATGGGAAAAGTGTGTGTTCGCCGTACAGGAACTCCAGTTTTTAGGCTTCCTGGTTTCAGCGTCCGGTTTTCGTATGGACCCTGGGAAAGTGCGGGCAGTTCTTGAGTGGGATCGGCCAGAGAATCTTAAGGCACTACAACGTTTCCTGGGGTTTGCTAATTATTACCGGAAGTTCATTCGTAATTTCTCGTCCATGGTTAAGCCTCTCACAGACATGACTAAAAAGGGGACGGATTTTTCTAGGTGGTCTGACAAGGCTTGTCAAGCATTCTCCTGCTTGAAAAAATGTTTTGCCTCGGCACCCATACTCATTCAACCTGATGCGTCACAGCCATTCATTGTAGAGGTAGACGCTTCCGAGGTAGGGGTGGGAGCAGTATTGTCACAAGGTTCGTCCCCTGGTAAGTGGCATCCGTGCGCCTTTTTCTCTAAAAAATTGTCGTCCGCTGAGAGGAATTACGATGTCGGCAATAGGGAACTCTTAGCCATTAAGTTAGCTTTTGAGGAGTGGCGCCATTTTTTGGAGGGGGCAGTCCATCCGGTCACCGTCATCACCGATCACAAGAACCTGCTATATCTGGAGTCCGCGAAACGTCTGAATCCCAGACAAGCTAGGTGGTCATTGTTTTTTACCAGGTTTAATTTTGTCGTTACATATCGTCCTGGGTCAAAAAATGTAAAGGCGGATGCCTTATCTCGTAGTTTCCCTGGGGCCGGGAATACGGACGACCCGATTCCTATCCTTCAGGAGGGGGTGGTGGTTTCGGCAGTATGCTCTGAGCTGGAGGAGGAGGTATTGGAGGCTCAGGGGGACGCCCCTGTTGGACCTCCGGGGAGACTGTTTGTTCCAGATCAGTTGCGACAAAAGGTGATCGAGGCACACCATAACTCAGTTTTGGCAGGACACCCGGGGAGTAAAGCAACTGTGGATCTTCTCTCGCGTCGGTTTTGGTGGCCTAACTTACATAAGGAGGTGGTAACTTTTGTCGCGTCCTGTGGGGTTTGTGCGCGCTCTAAGACCTCACATACCCGTCCGTCTGGGGCCCTCTTACCTTTGAAGATCCCGGAGCATCCTTGGACTCATCTGTCTATGGACTTTATTACGGACCTCCCTCCGTCTTCGGGTAAAACGGTCATACTCGTTGTAGTGGACAGGTTCAGCAAGATGGCACATTTTATCGCTCTTCCGGCTCTCCCTAATGCTAAAACTCTTGCGCAGGTGTTCATTGGGGAGATTGTGAGGCTTCACGGGGTACCCTCCGATGTGGTGTCTTATCGGGGGTCTCAGTTTGTGTCCAAGTTCTGGAAGGCGTTTTGTGCACGGCGGGGGATGCATTTGTCATTCTCATCGGCTTTTCACCCTCAGACCAACGGTCAGACGGAACGTATGAACCAGAGCTTGGAGACATATCTCCGGTGTTTTGTGTCAGAGAACCAGGAGGACTGGGCTTCTTTCTTACCTCTGGCAGAGTTTGCTCTCAATAATAGGCGGAGCGAGTCCACTGGTAAGTCCCCGTTTTTTGGGGCATATGGTTTTCACCCCCAGTTTTGTACTTTCAGTAGGGGGGGCTCTTCGGGGGTTCCTGAGGAGGAACGATTTTCCTCATCACTCGCTTCAGTATGGAGAGGGGTGCTGAAGAATCTGAATACTATGGGGAACCGATACAAACGTATGGCTGATAGGAGGAGAGTGTCTGGTCCGGACCTAAGTGTGAACGATCGGGTATGGTTGTCTACCAGGAATATTAAACTTAAGGTTCCCTCCTGGAAACTGGGTCCCAGGTTCATCGGGCCGTACAGAATCAGTTCTATTATTAATCCGGTGGCATTCCGTCTTGACCTCCCCCCTACGTTTAAAATTCACAACGTGTTCCACAGATCGTTGCTTAAGAGGTATGTGGCGCCGGTGGTACCGTCACCTTTACCTCCCCCTCCAGTGGTGGTCAATGGTAACTTGGAGTTCCAGGTATCAAGGGTCATCGATTCACGTTTTAATCGCCGGTCCCTTCAGTACCTGGTTCATTGGAAAGGGTATGGTCCTGAGGAGAGGATGTGGGTTCCTGCGTCGGATATTAACGCAGACCGATTAGTTCGGGCCTTCCACACGACTCACCCGGATAAACCTGGCCCTGAGGGTCCGGAGGCCCCTCGTAGAAGGGGGGGTACTGTCACGGGTGTGTCGCCACGAAGATCGTCACGATTACACAGCCTGACTTCTCGCAGCTGACTTTTTGGTGCTTTGTGTTTTCGGCAGTGAGGGAGTTAATTCTCTTTCTCTCTGTGCTAGACGAGGTCCAGCCTCGCCCAGCTGCAATCAATGCTGCTGTAGTGAGTCTCCTTCAAATGCCTGCTGGTCTGTTTGGGAAGTGTCGGTGAAAGCTTTTCATACAGACTTACAGAGCGGATCGTGGTATTTGGAGTTTCTGAGATAAGTGTATTTGGAGTTTATTTTCCCTTCCTCGCTTTATCATTTATCTCCTTTCCCGTTGGTGTTCCCTCTGTTGTAGTAGTGTAGTCTTTGTATGCAAGGTGGTTTTGGTTTTTCCCTTGTACTGTCTCGTTCGTCTAAGTACTGTGTGTGGGCATATTATTACTTGTCCTCTTTTGTTGTGATCGGGGTCCTTCTCAGGACTAGATTACTTAGGTGCAGGGATCCTCAGGAGGTAGGGGTTACGCTGGCGGCCTGGACCTCTGTACCTTTAACAGTACCTCCAGGTTGAGGGATTAGTCAGGGCCCCAGCTTAGGGTCAGCTTAGGCCCCTACCTCCAGTATACAGAGACAGTGTGACACACGGGTGGCTTCCGCACTCACCGTGCCCCTGGGATCCCCTCACTCCTGGAGCCTTCCCTCTGCTCCCGTCCTCTTCCAGCCTGTCCTCCTGGGCCTCTCAATCTGGGCCCGCTCCTCTCTTTCCGAGCAGAGCTCCTACAGACTTCCTCCTCAGACTCATCTCTCTGACTGAACTCTTTCAAGATGGTTCCCCTTTTTATACTCCTACTCAAGTGCTCCCCTGATCTGCTTCCTCCACCCACACCCACTACATGGTTCCCCCTCTCTCGGTTCCCCCACTTCCAACCAGGGACAGGGCTCAGCATAAGCCACTGCATCTTGCCCTGCCTGCTGGTCTGGAATGGTGTAGTGTTGGATGCAGGTGGGTGGGTCCCGGGCAGTACTCCCTCCTTACCTGAGAGTCGGATACCTCTGTGGCGACTGAACCCGCAGGGGTGCCACAAAAGCAATGCAAAAGTGCAAAAACGCATCAAAAACGCTACGTGTGAACATAGCCCAGGGTGTGGAGGAGTATTTTTGTTTTTGGTTATTTATTTTGCCTTATATAGAAGTCATTACCCTAGAAAGGATGTTCCTTAACATATTTCCCAGGAAAATCCATTTTGGTTTCGTTTTTGTATGTTTTATTGTGAGTCTGTAAAAGTGGAGTAATACCTCTGACAACATTGTTGACACAAGTGACCTGGGAGTCAGAAATGCTTCCAGGTGCCTTCCCCATGTAATTTGAGCACTGTTGCCATTGATTTGGGCAATTTTTAGGCCCTCTGCAGACCGCCGGGGGGGGGGGGAGCCGCCTGAACATCAAGTTTCCCATAGACTTACATTGGGCTCGTTGCTCGGGTCGAGCACCCGAGTATTCCAATGTGCTCGACCCGAGCAACGAGTACCCGAGCATTTTAGCGTTCACCCAGCACTAGTGAGGATCTCATTACCTGGTCCCCCACCGATCTGTTCAGAAAGAGCCTAAAACATATAAAAAGTTTACTTTAACTTTTTCAATCTCTATCACTTGTAGCACTGATGCGCTCTTCAATATGCTGAGATGCTTTGACACCGCTGATCCATTACTTGTATTTTCTTTTGTACTGTCAGAAATTTGTTTTCTTACATGAGTTTTTACTGGGCATGTGGTATAACCCGCATTTTGTATAGAATTTTCCCTGTGAGGAAAAAGGTATGCTGTGTGTTCATTTTTGTATGACCTAAAGCTATGTATAATCCATGCTATGTAGAAAAGAAAAAGCTCGGCACAGTCACAAAATAAAGGACTTGCAGGACTCACCCTCTGGCTAGTGGATCCGGTGGTGGTCTACTTGTAAATATAGGTATGAATAGTCCATCAGATCCAGAAAGTGGCATTCACCATCCACTTATTATATATAAATCACTGTTAAAAATACTTAAACCTCTAGAAGCGCATATTACAGCGCGAAACGACCGTCATCTTCACGAATCCCACTAACTCCACAGTTATGCATTTTTAACGGTGATTTGTAATAACAGCTTTTTTATAGATGGTGGATGCCACTCTTTTGGATCAGATAAAACTATAGTATTTTTCAGACCATAAGACGCACTTTTTTCGCCAAAATTTTGGGAGGAAAATGGGGGTGTGTGTCTTATGGTTCGAACGTAGAGCTTACCGGGGAGTTGCGTGGTGGTGGAGCGGGATCGCAGAGTCCCTCCCTCCTTCAGGAACCCGGAGGCTGCAGCAGAAGCGGTGAGATGCTACGAGGCCGGTGTCAGCAGTCAGGCAGAGCGGAGTGCATTGCTTTTCCTGAAGCTGTGATCTACAGGGAAATGGCCGCCCGAGCCAGCACATGTGCAGAGTGGGATCTCGGCTTCCATTTCCCTGAGGCCAATGGCTTCAGGAAAGTGGCTGTGGCTGCCGGAAAAGTAATGCACTCCGCTCTGCCTGACTGCCGAAACCAGCCCTGCAGCATCTCACCGCTTGTGCTGCCGCCGCCAAGTCCCTGAGGGAAGGACCCAGCTCCCTGCGATCCCACTCAACCACCACCACAACCCCCCACTGCTGGGGCACCCCCTTCTCCCACCCAGGGCCCGCAGCATTCCTCCACTTCTGCCGCCGCCGTCTTCCTGAGGGACCATGCCTCCTGTGACCCCGCTCCACCGTCCCTTATGTAAGATACCTATTCATACTATAAGACGGACCCCATCTTATAAAAAATATTTTTTTCCTATTTTCCACCCCAAAATTTGGGGTACGTCTTATGGTCCGGTGCGTCTTATAGTCCAAAAAATACAGTATGTGTAATATCGCTGTTGCCAACCATATTTTTCTTGTTGTACTAAAACGGTTAAATCGACAGGGCTTGTGCACTTTCGTTTTTTGATGCACTTTTCCCCTGCGTTTCTTACCACTGAAAAAATGCAAAGTGAATGACCTTTCTGAAATCTCATGCACACGCTCGCTGCTTATTTTTTTCTTGCAGATTTGAACCATCAAAGCGTTTTTTGTTTTTTTCAAATCCGCAGCGTGTTAATTCTTTCAGCGTTTTTGCTGCGTTTTTCACCAATTCAAATGAATGGGAAAGAAACACAATATCAAATTTTACTTGTGTTTCACAGATTGTGATATGAAAAATAAAAATATTGTCAACATTTTTAAAAAAAGACATGTAAGGCTGTGTGTGCACGTTCAGTATTTGCGGCAGATTTTTGTGCATAAAAAAAACAGTGTCTTTGCAAGAAAAATGCTTTGTAAAATATGTGTGTTTTTGGTGCATTAGAAATAATTGATATCCAGCACCCCCACCAATCAGCTGGCTGTGAAGAGTGTATGAAGCGGAACCTCACTGCTCCGTTACCGTTTAGTGGCCAATCCTGGGTTCCGCAGATCGGCTCTGGAGCTGGTAGCCGCTGATCAGTGGGAGTGCATGGTGTTGGCCGCCCATCTACCTGATATTGATAAGGATCCCATCCACTGGTTAAATTGCTAGAGTCCAGCCGGCCTAGAGGTTTTCATCAGGAGTCAAAGCTCTGTTAGCCAATGGGCACACAGTGTCTTTTTCAGGCGAATTCTGCCTGAAAAAGCTCCACTAAAGTGTCCCATAAAATGAATATAATGCACAGCTATCTCAAAACGACATGTTCTGTCTTATTTCACTTCTTTTAACCTCTTCAGGGTTTGGAAACAATAACAAAATAGCCAGAGAAGCCGCCTCAGGAAAAAAACGGCTGGCGTTTTCCTGATGCCATTTGGACTGGGAATGCTCAGTGGCTGCATTGGAATGACATTGTGTGTACGTAGACTACGGGATCAATATTGATGTAAAGGATTGCTACCTCCAATAGGATGCACTAGAGACCCTGATCTCTTCCTATATGAAGCCACTGTTAGCATATTATAATTCCCAATATGCATTGCATGGCCTATAAGTCTCCTTACACCAGTTTAGAAGTCTCCTTAAGGAGAAACTTTACCCTTAAGATCAAAAAGACTCCATTGTAGAAATTTCTATAGCTAAAAAGTCAACTCTGTGAATGGGGTTGTCTCTGCGGCAAGTACTAGCATTTTTGCAAGCCCTGTTTAGTTGAATAATACAGTTACAGCTTTCAGCGAAAACAGAACGCTAAAATTTTACAAAAGCTGAAGAACAATAATCCTAAAGGTAGATTATCAATAGCATTGTAATGGAAAACCTCTATAAATCCAAAATATTAAACTCTGAATATCTCCAGTGAATTGTAGATTCAGGGGGTTAGTAAGGAAATGACTTATAAGATGTGATATGGTTGTCACATCATTGACCCATATCATTAATCAATGTAATAACCATAGCAGATCACTTACCTGCCAAAAAAACAAATCTGATCGAAATATACGGTACATTTTCTTTCTCAACATGTCATAACATATATATATTTATATTTTTATATATATATATATATATATATATATATATATATACATACAGTGCAGACCAAAAGTTTGGGCACACCTTCTCATTTAAAGATTTTTCTGTATTTTCATGACTATGAAAATTGTACATTCACACTGAAGGCATCAAAACTATGAACTAACACATGTGGAATTATATACTTAACAAAAAAGTGTGAAACAACTGAAAATATGTCTTATATTCTAGGTTCTTCAAAGTAGCCACCTTTTGCTTTGATGACTGCTTTGCACACTCTTGGCATTCTCTTGATGAGCATCAAGAGGTAGTCACCGGAAATGGTTTTCACTTCACAGGTGTGCCCTGTCAGGTTTAATAAGTGGGATTTCTTGCCTTATAAATGGGGTTGGGACCATCAGTTGTGTTGTGCAGAAGTCTGGTGGATACACAGCTGATAGTCCTACTGAATAGACTGTTAGAATTTGTATTATGGCAAGAAAAAAGCAGCTAAGTAAAGAAAAACAAGTGGCCGTCATTACTTTAAGAAATGAAGGTCAGTCAGTCCGAAAAATTGGGAAAACTTTGAAAGTGTCCCCCAAGTGCAGTTGCAAAAACCATCAAGCGCTACAAAGAAACTGGCTCACATGAGGACTGCCCCAGGAAAGGAAGACCAAGAGTCACCTCTGCTTCTGAGGATAAGTTTATTCGAGTCACCAGCCTCAGAAATCGCAGGTTAACAGCAGCTCAGATTAGAGACCAGGTCAATGCCACACAGAGTTCTAGCAGCAGACACATCTCTTCAACAACTGTTAAGAGGAGACTTTGTGCAGCAGGCCTTCATGGTAAAATAGCTGCTAGGAAACCACTGCTAAGGACAGACAACAAGCAGAAGAGACTTGTTTGGGCTAAAGAACACAAGGCATGGACATTAGACCAGTGGTAATCTGTGCTTTGGTCTGATGAGTCCAAATTTGAGATCTTTGGTTCCAACCACCGTGTCTTTGTGCGATGCAGAAAAGTTGAACAGATGGACTCTACATGCCTGGTTCCCACCGTGAAGCATGGAGGAGGAGGTGTGATGGTGTGGGGGTGCTTTGCTGGTGACACTGTTGGGGATTTATTCAAAATTGAAGGCATACTGAACCAGCATGGCTACCACAGCATCTTGCAGCTACATACTATTCCATCCAGTTTGATTTAGTTGAACCATCATTTATTTTTCAACAGGACAATGACCCCAAACACACCTCCAGGCTGTGTAAGGGCTATTTGCCCAAGAAGGAGAGTGATGGGGTGCTACGCCAGATGACCTGGCCTCCACAATCACCAGACCTGAACCCAATCGAGATGGTTTGGGGTGAGCTGGACCGCAGAGTGAAGGCAAAAGGGCCAACAAGTGCTAAGTGTAGCACCCTGAGGATTCGGCTGCTACAGGGGTATTGCACCTCAACCCAGAGGTGTGATATTCCACTCCCGGGTAAGGATGGAGTGTGGAACTGAGCTCGGTGGGCTGCATGCACTACACACATCCCATTTCCGGGGAACAGGCCGACGGTACTCCCACTTGGAAATGTGCAGGTACGACCGAGTCTGTTCCTGGCTGGAGTGGGAGGGGGGTGGTACATCCCATGTAGTGTAGGGGCAGATAGGGGGAGCAGCCTGGGTAAAGATAGGAGCTCATTGGGTGCTGGTCACCTGAGCTCACACATAGAGGGTGTATATAAGGTGGGCACCAACTAAGATCAGGGTCAGATGCAGAGGATCAGATGCAGGAAGTGAGTCAGCTGCAGGGAACAAGTCAGGAGCAGAGGAGAGAAGAAAGACCAAGACCCAGAGTGAGAGAGGAGCAGAAAAGAGAGAGACCCAGAGCACAGAAGAGAAGGACTCTGAGATCCCAACTAAAAGCACCGGGTGAAGAGTCGGCATCAGGGTACCGGAACCCAAGCTGGTGGGGGTAAAAACATTCCCCAGCCAGAGACCGGAGACCGTGGGCAGCGTCTGCCACGGTCACCCATCACATCCACCCCGAAGGCACACCACATGAAGGGTCAGGGAACCCAGGGCCAAGGGTGTCCCAACAGAAGGCCCGAGGGAGCTGGACCTAGGTGGATTACTGGTGGGGACGGCCAGAGAACGGGACAGAAGGAGAGCTCAGGGCCACGCTCCGGACTTGTTTGGGGGTTGGCTGGATCCAGGACCTGGTGGACGCAGCACGGCTCGGGTGGTCACTCGGAGCTGGAGTGACCAGTACAACATCTGCAGTAAGTAAACACCCTTAACTGCACAACCCGACTCTGTCTTCATTGCCGTCTGCACTGCACCACCACAACCCCCATCCTCTGCACCTGTCCTCCCTGAGGCTATACCCCTCCCGTTGGGGGTTATCCCACCAAGCTGCGCACCCACCATCAGCCTCAGCGGACCCTGCTGCAGCGGCGGCCACAGTGACCGCATCACAACGGGTGGCGTAGTCGACACAAAAGAACTTTAGTAACATCTGTAGAACTGCCACATCACACTGAGCTTGACGCCCTGGGCACGGGACCGGGTCACAGCCGCTCGGAGACTACAACCCCCCCCCCCCATCTGATCCGGTGCCGGGTATTCCCCTCAAAAAAAGGAATATGTCCCAGGGGGCGCGTCACTAAGCATCTCTGGAAACTCCTTCAAGATTGTTGGAAGACCATTTCCGGTGACTACCTCCAGAAGCTCATCAAGAGAATGCCAAGAGTGTGCAAAGCAGTCATCAAAGCAAAAGGTGGCTACTTTGAAGAACCTAGAATATAAGACATATTTTCAGTTGTTTCACACTTTTTTGTTAAGTATATAATTCCACATCTGTTAATTCATAGTTTTGATGCCTTCAGTGTGAATGTACTATTTTCATAGTCATGAAAATACAGAAAAATCTTTAAATGAGGTGTATCCAAACTTTTGGTCTGTACTGTATATATAGTATGATACATAATATGAAACCTCCCACAGTGCTGTCCACGCAGTATGATGCCCCAGAGTATGATTTTCCCACAATCCCCTGACATAGTATGATTCCCTAACAAAGTGTTATGCCCCCACAGTCGCCCAACAGAGTATGAGGCCTCAACAATCCCTTCCACTCACAATATGAGGCCCCCACATATAGTATGAGGCCAGACTCACTTTACATATATTAATAGGCCCAGTGTGCCTAACACAAGTAATCTCTAACAAAAAATTTAACTATTCACCTAGCCTGCACTCAGTCTCAGATGCACAGGCTGGATGGTGTAGCTGGGGGCCTACAGTTCCATCTTTCACTATATCTGCAACCTGAAAATACCAATACTGTTGAAATCAAGACACCGGGAATGGGTGTGGAGGGAATGGGTGTGGGATTTTGGCACTGAACATTCCCAAGTAATGAACCTTACAGCAACTGCATGGTCTGCCGCTATTAGAGGTACACCACTGGAATGAAGATTGTAGACTGAAGACTAGGGCAATTTAATTAGTTGTCCACTACAATAAATAATGCCCCCATCGATTTAAACATTGGAAAGAAGTGTTTTTGTAAATACCTTCCATTATCATTTGTGCCACTGGGCATCACGTGACCCCTGCTGCAGCCTCCTCTGACATGCGCTGATGTCACAACAAGTTCTGGGAACCCAGAGGCATGATCTTGTAACACGCACCCCCCTGATTGACTTGGCTGTGGGCGGCGTTTCACAGCCCAGTATCCACAGCGTACTAGCGACCAATGATAGCAGAGGAAGAAGGGAAAGCGCGCGCTGGATACTGGGCTGTGCCGTGCAGTGAAACGCTGCCCACCGCCCAGTCAATCAGGGGGTGAGTGTCACTAGGTCACACCTCTGGGAACTTGACATGACATCAGCGGGCGTAAGAGGAGGCTGCAGCAGAGGTTACGTGATGCCCAGAGAGCTGTCAGCGATAGCGCCTCTCACAGGCACAAATGACAATCGAACTTTAACTAAAGGTAACCACTAGCATGTGTTGCACTCTGGTATGTGCTTAGTACTCTTGAGTAGGAACTATGTGCTTTGTGGTGTTTGTCATCTCTAGGGAGGTATGTTGTGGTTCTGTAAGAGGGTGTGAAATAAAGTTAATAATCCCCAGTGCTGTGTGGCATTTGTACTTGAGGACTGCCATCTACTGTCCAAACGGGAACCTGCGGAACCGACCAGAAGAGGGAGAGTTTCAGTGGGACAAGTTTAGATGGAACACCGGGTCAGGTGACCTTGATGACGCAGCTCCCTGGCATAAAATGCCAGCGCCAAAACGGGAGCGGATTTGGCGCTAAGAAAAGGGACGGACAGGATGTGTGTCACAGGAGACGCAGAGGCTAGAGTGCAAGGCCGTGACAGGAAGCGTGAACCAGCGGCTTGTGGTGCGCCTGGAAGCAAAGCATGTTGCGGCGCCAGATGAGCTCCGGAATCCAGATGATATCAGACAAGCCCCAAAGACCAGACCTGCACCAGGCAAGTTCCAGAGACCAGACTACACTGATCAAGCCCCACAGACCAGACCCGTGCCGGTCAAAACCCAGAGCCCAGACGATGCCAGCAATCTATTGTTATGGAACTGGGTGGAGCAACTGAAGAGCATGCTATGCGTGTATTCTATAACCCCTGCCATACAGGCGGAGTTGGGCCTATTGACCCTGGACGGAGAGGCACAACATATGGTCATGTACCAGCCAAAGAACCATGACACCATAGATAAAATAATAAGAATTTTAGTGGACATAAACGGTGACACCACGGATCTATACAACATACCCATGCGCTTATTCCGTTCCGTCCATACAGTTGGACCCGAGGAAATCGCTATCACGACAGTAAGGAAGTGTTCCAGCAGCTCGTGCGGGTCAGCCAAATCCAGAAGTTAGCCACCTCCCAGCACCTTAGTAAGATGGTGGTGCCCCCAGAAGCTACAGTGACCTCACCATTGGAACAGACCGTATTCACTATGCCGGTGGGGGCCCATGTGTGGCTAGAAGGAGTGGATGTCCAAATTGAAACTACAGAAGGTGACAAAACAACCCCAGGACTGCTTGTTGCCCGCACCCTAGCCACGGTAAGTCAAGGATGCGTACCCATATACTGTAAAAAGTTAAGCGAAACAAGCCAGCAGTTGACCCGACAAAGGGGGGTAGCTCAAGTGTACGTGATGCCGGAAAACTTCACAGTTGCCCATGCTATAGATTTGACGTCTGTGAAGGGGGACCAGTAGAATTTGTCGATTTCCTTCAATGCCAAGGAAGATCGGTGTAAAGCCCAAAGTCAACATCATGGAGTTCTCCGTGAGACAAGTGGGGCAGGTAGAAAATTTGCTACAACGGTATCAGGGAGTGTTTGCATGAAGACGATTTTGGGTGCACCAAACCCAGACAATACGAGATGCCCAAAGGAACTACTGCTCCTATCCAAGAAAGATATCAGCAAATTCCACCTCAAATGTACCAGAAAGTGAAGTAATTACTGTCACATATGCTGCGAAATGGAGTGATATGGGAGAGCCATAGTCCCTGGGCTGTGCCTATTGTGCTAGTTTGAAAAAAGTAAGTAACATTGAGAATCTGTGTAGACTACCGACGGCTGAATGCCTGCTCCATACGGGACTCTTACACTTTGCCAAGGATTGAAGAACCTTGGGAAAGGCTAGGTACTTCTGATCTCTTGATCTAGTCAGTGGCTACTTGCAGGTTCCTGTGGCTGTGGAGGATCGGCAGAAGACTGCCTTAGTCCTCCCCATGGGGCTATTTGAGTTTAATCAGATGCCTTTTGGGTTGACAAATGCACCATGAACGTTTCAGTGCTTGATGGATAGATGCCTAGGGGACCAGAACTTTGAAGCGACCCTGATATTTCTTGATGACATCATAATTTACGCACTCACCTTTGAAGACCATCTTATTTGGTTGGAACAGCATCAAAGGCACAATCTGAAGGTCAAACCTCAGAAAAGTCACTTGTTCTCGAGGGAGACTGAATATATCTGGCACACAGTTTCCAGCGCCAAAGTCTATCCCACCACGGAGAAAGTGGCTGCAGTACAGAAATGGCCTACCCCTACAATGCTGAGAGAGGTGAGGGTGTTCCTGAGACTGGCCGGGTATTACCGAAGATTTATTTAAAAACTTTGCCAAAATTGTAGCACTGCTTAATGAGTGGGACCACAGAGGGAGAGGGACCACCGGGGGAGCAAATGGCAGCCAATCCAGCTGGGCCCCAGGCAAGAAGAAGCTTTCCAGGCTCTGGCATAGGCAGCTGCCCCCATCTTAGCCTACTCTGATTTCTCCCAGCCCTTTGTGCTGTATACCGATGGGAGCTTGTATGGGTTGGCGGCGGTGCTGGCTCAAGTGCAAGAGGGAAGCGAAAGAGTGATCGCATACGCCATCCAGTCATTGAGGGAATCCAAGAATAACCTGGACAGCTACAGTTTGTTCAAGTTGGAGTTGCTGGCACTGGTGTGGGCTATGACTGAAAAGTTTTCAGAATACCTGTCGGGGTAAGAAAAACATGTGTGGACTGATAACAATCCCCTTGCCCAATGAGGAATCCAGACCTACCCAAATTCTGAGCCACCCCAGAGATGAGTAGGTGCACATACAGCAGCCTGACCTCAAATTAGCAGAGCTGAGAAAATAGGTCACTCTGGGGCAGAAACCTGACCAAGAGGTAAGGACAGCTCTACCCGCTATCACGCTGAAGATCCTGGGCCAATGGCAGAGGCTCTTCATGAGAAACGGGTTGTTATCTCAGAGGATCCAATTATCTCAAGAATTTGATGACACATGGCAAGTGGTGGTCCCAGAAGGGTTATAGTGGTCAGCCTAGCCAAAGAAGCTCATGAGAAGAGTGCCTACCTTGGTACTGAGAAGACCTTCCGATGGTTGCAGCGGCTGGTGTGTTGGCTTCAACTATGACAAGTGGTCGAAAAGACCTGCCAAAGATGTTGCCAGTGTGAGCTAACTAAACCTCCAGAGCAGAGGGCTACTATCAAAGCTATCCAGACCTCCACACTTTGGAGGTGTTCATGGTCGACTACTTGATGATCTAGATGTCCCACAATGCCTACAAATATTTCTTGGCGATGACTGACCCCAATTCGGAACCAAACAGCAGAAGCAGTGGCTTGAGCCATCTGTCAGGACTTCATTCGTGTATATGGGTGCCCGTAGAGAATTCACTCAGACCAAAGGGCCTGCTTACAAGGAAGGGTAATAGAAGAGTTGCATCACCTCTACGGTATCAATAAATCCCAGACACACCATACCACCTCTGCAGGGGAACAGAGCTTGTGAACGCTTCATCAGAACCTTGTCTTCCTCTAATGTTTGCAACATTTGCAACAAGAAAATGAGGTGGCCCGAATTAATCTCTGAGTTGGGGTGGGTGTACAATAATTGATTCCACGCAACTACGATACACATACCATATATGCTGCTGTTCGGTTGGAGTGGTCAAGAGATTATAGAGTTGGAGCTGGATCCAGAAGACACTTATCCGGGAAGTAGCCCAACACCTGGGTCCAAGAACATAGATACTGACTTCAGACAATGAGGCGGCAGGTAGAGCAGAAGATTCGAAAAGTGGAACATTCGAATAGGTCCCCAACGCAGGAAGAGCAGCTCCAGCTGGGGGGACCATATGCTAGGATGGGCCAAATGGCCCAAGAACAAACTAGATTACCACTGTGAGGCAGTACCCTACCGAGTATTGAGGTGAGTCCACCCTGATAACCCAGTCTATGAAGTAAACAAATGTGAATAGGAAAATGACTTAAAGTGGTTCTGTCACCATAGCAATCATGGTAAAATAGGAAGTAAATGAATAACATAAAAAATGTAACAGTGCCCTCACAGAAACTGAGGCTAGCTACTTCTAGTCCAGTCCAGTAAAATACATACCCAAGATAACCTTAGTTCACAGCCTCCAGGTGTTCCAGCAGCTGAAACCTCCAGTAACCTTAAAATGTCCCTCAAAGTTTCCCATGAGGTTTCTGGGCCTTGCAGCTGCTCCTGTAATTTTCATAATCAGCAGGGGGAAAGCCAACAGCTGGGGGCTGATGTTAATATTCTGGGAAGGAGCCAATAGCCATAAAGGTTCTCAGGCTATTAACCCTCTGTCAGGGGCAACTGATCTGACAGGCGCAGCTCACTTAGTTTCATTTCTCTATTTTCAGTGGTTTGTCTGGGAAACACCCTCCTCCCTTTACCTTCCTAACTTTAAAGGCTGTGTGATTATGTGTATTCTCATTTATTACATTCCTATTAAGGTAACTGATCACTTTTAGAGCATTGAAATTTAAAAAAAAGGAAAATATAGCCAATTTTCTAGACTGTGCCTGACAGGCGCAATGCCCCTAAACTCGTTATGAAACATAATGCCCCTGACGGAGGGTTAATATCAGCTCACAGCTGTTTACTTAACCTTTACTGGTTATTATAGGGGAGACCCTCCAAAAAATGACATGGGGTGCCCCTATAATCAATAATCAGCAAAGGCTAAACAGACAGCTGTGGGCCCATATTAATAGCCTAGGAAAGGGCCATAAATATAGGCCCCCTCCCAGACTAAAAATATCAGTTCTCAGCCACCTCAGAAATGGCGCATCCATTAGATTCCAATTCTGGTGCTTAGCCTCGCTCTTCACACTTGCCCTGGTGCAGTGGCAAGTGGGATAATAGTTGTGGGGTTGATGTCAGCTTTGTAATGTCAGCTGACATCATGCCCACAGGTTAGTAATAGAGAGGCATCTGTAAGACACCCTCATTATTATCCCTATAGTCAGATTGTAATAAAGACACAGCAAGAATAAAGTCCTTTAATTGAAAGAAAGACACTTTAGTAGGAATAAACCTCCCCACCCTCTTTCACCCATTTAATCACAAAAAATAAAAATAAAAAAAGCAAACTTATACTCACCTGTCTGACGATAAGATAATCCACTGATATCCCCTGTAAAAAACAAAAAAATAATAAACCACCATATTCCCTACCTGTCTGACGAGAAGATAATTCATATAGATCCCACGACGATCCAGATGATTTGGATAGCTGTCACATCAGTGATGCAACCGCTATCCACGCCAGCCAGCCCACACTGAAACAGGAGCGTAATAATGCTCCTGCAGTGTGTAATGCTGAGCTGTTGAGAGAAAGGTCACCGGAGTTCATAGCTGATGAACCCCGGTCACCTCACTTATGGCACCACTCGCTGCATGTGAACTTTTTCATGCAGCGAGCAGTGCCATAACTGAGGTGCCCGGGGTTCATCAGCTCTGAACTCTAGTGACCTTTCTCACTGGAGTGCTACACACTATAGGAGCGTGATTACGCTCCTGTCTCAGTGTGAGCGGGCTGGCTTTGATAGCTGCCTCATCACTGATGTGACCACTATAAAAATCAGTTGGATCGTTGTGGGACAGATATGGATTGTCTTCTCGTCGGACAGGTGAGGAATATGATGGTTTATTTTTTTTATTTATTTTTTTTTACAAGGGACATGGGCATCAATAGATTATTGGCGGAAAGGTGAGTATAACTTTTCTGTTTTATTTAGAATAAAAGGGTCAGTGTCTTTATTTCAATTTCTTTATTCCGGGTGGGTATTTTTTACAATCTAACTATGGGGTTAGTAATGCAGTAATGGGGGTGTTTTATAGATGCCTCTTCATTACAAACCCATGGGCTTGATGTCAGCGGCCATAAACAACTGACATCAAGCCCAAAACTATTACTCCTCTTGCCACCGCTCCAGTGCAAGTGGGAAAAGTCAGGCAAAGCGCAAGAATTGATGCATGTAATAGATGCACCTTCTCTGGGGCGGCTGTGGGCTGCTATTTTTAGGCTGGGGATGCCAAATATACATGGCCACTTCCCAGTCTGAGAATACCAGCCCCCAGCTGTCCGCTTTAGCTTGGCTGTTTGGGGGGGAAATCCTACACCGTTTTTTTTAATTATTTATTTAAATATTTTTTAAAAAAAAAAAAGACGGTGTGGGACCCCTCTATTCTTGATAATCAGCCATGATAAAGCTGACAGCTTGGTGCTGCGCTGGTTGGCAAAAATAGAGGGACTGCAAGTCTTTTTTTTTTATGCATTTTTTCATTGCACAGGCGACGGCTAGTGAATACTCCCATCATCATACACCTGCTATGAGTGAGAGCAGGCGTAGGATGATGAGGGTAATACTCTCATCAGTCGATGTCTGTGATCAGCGGTAACCTTTTTGTCATCTATGTGACAGTGTGGGAACCGCTGCACTCGGACCTGCAGCAATGAACTTATCGCCAATTAGGGCTGGTGTTTCTTGTGCTGTCACACAAGAGTCCGTGTTCGGAGTCCAGGCACGAACACTAGGTGTTCGATACAGACCCTGAACTTTAGTGTTCGGATTCACTCATCTCTATTCATTGTATACCTGATATTGTATATTTCATGCTGTAATTACCCTGTTCTGCATTATTTACTGTTGCTATTGTTACTGCTATTTCCTCTCATGTTAGGGACATAAACAGTTCCTTTGGTTACTTCCACCTTGTCCCTGTGTGCGCGTTGTATACGGTCACTTGCTTACACTTAACCGTATTAGTCAGCGCTGCTGGCGAAGCATCTAGTTCTGCACTGAAGTATTTTGTGCTTTATTCCAACCATGTTAAAATCCATATATAGAGCCCATATAGTTAGCCTAACCAATGCACATATGAAGCCTGTGTATACATCTTAGCTAGCGCGTTTTGGATGGCTTATGCAGCATACAAAAGGTGTACCCTGCCTGAAAAGCTTAGTAAAACACAATGCAAAATCTATGTCAATGATTACGCTACTCGGCTGTTGAATCCGCCTACTAAGTGGTGTATTTGGAGCCCCGATCTCGTGTTCAGTACAGAAAGTGAAACCACATTGTAGACTGTTACAGAAATACATACATATTAATAAGGGAAACTTCTAGAGCAACAAAACTCATATAGAAGAGAGTGCAGAAAAACTTATAGCAGGACAATGTCCAGAACTCTGGTCATGTGACTGCACATAAGTCATAGATTACAGAAGGAATGGATGGATATCTCTCGGGTAATACTTACATGGCCGAATGTCCCAACAGGGAGGAGGGAAAAGCTCTGAGCAAACATTCCTAACCTGATGACAAGTCAGCCATGTCTGATGCACAGGAGGGACTGCAACAGCTGATCTGTCATGTGACTGCTGGTAGATCTAGGAAGAGACAAATCCTGGACTGGAATTTGCTCTGCAGCAGGGTGTAAGGTTTCAATACAAAAAGGGTAAAATGTAATGTAACCATATAATTATCTAAAAGATTCAGTACCATATTATAGTTGCTATATACACTGCTCAAAAAAATAAAGGGAACACTCAAATAACACATCCTAGCTCTGAATGAATGAAATATTCTCATTGAATACTTTGTTCTGTACAAAGTTGAATGTGCTGACAACAAAATCACACAAAAATCATCAATGGAAATCAAATTTATTAACCAATGGAGGCCTGGATTTGCAGTCACCCCCAAAATTAAAGTGGAAAAACACACTACAGGCTGATCCAACTTTGATGTAATGTCCTTAAAACAAGTCAAAATGAGGCTCAGTATTGTGTGTGGCCTCCACTTGCCTGTATGACCTCCCTACAACGCCTGGGCATGCTCCCGATGAGGCTGAGTATTGTGTGTGGCCTCCACGTGCCTGTATGACCTCCCTACAACGCCTGGGCATGCTCCCAATGAGGTTGCGGATGGTCTCCTGTGGGATCTCCTCCCAGACCTGGACTAAAGCATCCGCCAACTCCTGGACAGTCTGTGGTGCAATGTGACGTTGGTGGATGCTTCGAGACATGATGTCCCAGATGTGCTCAATCGGATTCAGGTCTGGGGAACGGGCGGGCCAGTCAATAGCTTCAATGTCTTCATCTTGCAGGAACTGCTGACACACTCCAGCCACATGAGGTCTGGCATTGTCCTGCATTAGGAGGAACCCAGGGCCAACCGCACCAACATATGGTCTCACAAGGGGTCTGAGGATCTCATCTAGGTACCTAATGGCAGTCAGGCTACCTCTGGCGAGCACATGGAGGGCTGTGCATTGTAGGAAGGTCATACAGGCACGTGGAGGCCACACACAATGCTGAGCCTCATTTTGACTTGTTTTAAGGACATTACATCAAAGTTGGATCAGCCTGTAGTGTGTTTTTCCACTTTAATTTTGGGGGTAAATCCAAATCCAGGCCTCCATTGGTTAATAAATTTGATTTCCATTGATGATTTCTGTGTGATTTTGTTGTCAGCACATTCAACTTTGTACAGAACAAAGTATTCAATGAGAATATTTCATTCATTCAGATCTAGGATGTGTTATTTGAGTGTTCCCTTTATTTTTTTGAGCAGTGTATATAGTTACAGTGGGTACAGAAAATATTCAGACCCCTTTAAATTTTTCACTCTTTGTTTCATTGCAGCCATTTGGTAAATTCTAAAAAGTTCATTTTTTTCTCTCACAAAAGTACACTTTGCACCCCATCTTGACTGAAAAAAACAGAAATGTAGAATTTTTTGCAAATTTATTAAAAAAGAAAAACTGAAATATCACATGGTCATAAATATTCAGACCCTTTGCTCAGTATTGAGTAGAAGCACCCTTTTGAGCTAGTACAGCCATGAGTCTTCTTGGGAATGATGCAACAGGTTTTTCACACCTGGATTTGGGGATCCTCTGCCATTCTTCCTTGCAGATCCTCTCCAGTTCCGTCAGGTTGGATGGTGAACGTTGGTGGACAGCCATTTTCAGGTCTCTCCAGAGATGCTCATTTGGGTTTAGGTCAGGGTTCTGGCTGGGCCAGTCAAGAATGGTCACAGAGTTGTTCTGAAGCCACTCCTTTGTTATTTTAGCTGTGTGCTTAGGGTCAATGTCTTGTTGGAAGGTGAACCTTCGGCCAAGTCTGAGGTCCAGAGCATTCTGGAAGAGGTTTTCATCCAGGATATCTCTGTACTTGGCCGCATTCATGTTTCCTTCAATTTCAACCAGTCATCCTGTCCCTGCAGCTGAAAAACACCCCCATAGCATGAAGCTGCCGCCACCATGTTTCACTGCTGGGATTGTATTGGGCAGGTGATGAGCAATGCCTGGTTTTCTCCACACATACCGCTTAGAATTGTCACCAAAAAGTTCTATCTTCGTCTCATCAGACCAGAGAATCTTATTTCTCATAGTTTGAGAGTCCTTCATGTGTTTTTGAGCAAAATCTATGTGGGCTTTCATATGTCTTGCACTGAGGAGAGGCTTCCGTCGGGCCACTCTGCCATAAAGGCCTGACTGGTGGAGGGCTGCAGTGATAGTTGACTTTGTGGAACTTTCTCCCATCTCCCTACTGCATCTCTAGAGCTCAGTCACAGTGATCTTGGGTTTCTTTTTTACCTCTCTCACTAAGGCTCTTCTCCCACGATTGCTCAGATTGGCTGGACGGCCAGGTCTAGGAAGACTTCTGGTGGTCCCAAACTTCTTCCACTTAAGGATTATGGAGGCCACTGTGCTCTTATGAACCTTGAGTAATGCAGAAATTCTTTTGTAACCTTGGCCAGATCTGTGCCTTGCCACAATTCTGTCTCTGAGCTCCTTAAGCAGTTCCTTTGAGCTCATGATTCTCATTTTGTCAGACATGCACTGTGAGCTGTGAGGTCTTATATAGACAGGTGTGTGCCTTTCCAAATCAAGTCCTATCAGTTTAATTAAACACAGCTGGGCTCCAATGAAGGAGTAGAACCATCTCAAGGAGGATCACAAGGAAATGGACAGCATGTGACTTAAATATGAGTGTCTGAGCAAAGGGTCTGAATACTTATGACCATGTGATATTTCAGTTTTTCTTTTTTAATAAATTTGAAAAAAATTCTACATTTCTGGTTTATTTCAGTCAAGATGGGGTGCAGAGTGTACTTTAATGAGAAAAAAATGAACTTTTTAGAATTTACCAAATGGCTGCAATGAAACAAAGAATGAAAAATTTAAAGGGGTCTGAATACTTTCCGTACCCACTGTATATATACTATAAATAATAAGTGCTGCTCACCGGGCACCAGCTAACTGAACCGCGCTCCCGCACGGCAATAGTTAACAGCCGCCAGCCAATAACAGGCCAGGCAGGCTGGTGGTGATGAGACACGTGGGGGCAGGCTGGTGATGATGAGACACGTGGGTGCAGGCTGGTGATGATGAGACACGTGGTGGCAGGCTGGTGATGATGAGACACGTGGTGGCAGGCTGGTGATGATGAGACATGTGGGGGCAGGCTGGTGATGATGAGACACGTGGGGGCAGGCTGGTGATGATGAGACACGTGGGGTCAGGCTGGTGATGATGATACACGTGGGGGCAGGCTGGTGATGATGAGACACGTGGGGGCTGGCTGGTGATGATGAGACACGTGGTGGCAGGCTGGTGATGATGAGACTCGTGGGGGCAGGCTGGTGATGATGAGACCCGTGGGTGCAGGCTGATGATGATGACACACGTGGGGGCAGACTGGTGATGATGAGACATGTGGGTGCAGGCTGGTGATGAGACACGTGGGGGCAGGCTGGTGATGATGAGACACGTGGGGGCTGGCTGGTGATGATGAGACACGTGGGTGCAGGCTGGTGATGATGAGACACGTGGGAGCAGGCTGGTGATGATGAGACACGTGGGGGCAGGCTGGTGATGATGAGACACGTGGGGGCAGGCTGGTGATGATGAGACACGTGGGGGCATACTGGTGATGATGAGACACGTGGGTGCAGGCTGGTGATGAGACACGTGGGGGCAGGCTGGTGATGATTAGACAAGTGGGGGCAGGCTGGTGATGATGAGACACGTGGGAGCAGGCTGGTGATGATGAGACACGTGGTGCCAGGCTGGTGATGATGAGACATGTGGTGGCAGGCTGGTGATGATGAGACACGTGGGGGCAGGCTGGTGATGATGAGACACGTGGGGGCAGGCTGGTGATGATGAGACACGTGGGTGCAGGCTGGTGATGAGACACGTGGGTGCAGGCTGGTGATGATGAGACACGTGGGTGCAGGCTGGTGATGATGAGACTCGTGGGTGCAGGCTGGTGATGATGAGACTCGTGGGGGCAGGCTGGTGATGATGAGACACATGGGGGCAGGATGGTAATGATGAGACACGTGGGGGCAGGCTGGTGATGATGAGACACATGGGGGCAGGATGTATATTATTTTTGAGAATACTGCTTTCAGTGGGGCGGTCCTGTTACTGTGCATGGCGACACTGTCACTTTTTTTGTTCATCTGGTGTAATGTAGAAGTTAGGGAAAAAGCTGGATGAAAAGGGAAGATGAAGGACCTCAACTAGAGACGTCACTGGTGAGTCGGTGTGTTACCTGTTCACTGACACCATACACTGCATACTATGTACAGAGCTCCTGTGTATAATGTCACTGGTGATCACTGTATTAAGCCACAGCCCCACTATCAGTATATGGTCAGTATTCGGTCAGTATTTTTTATCAGGAGTGGGAGCCAAATCCAGGAATGGGTGATAAATGCAGAATTGGTTCACTTGTTTCTATTATACCTTTTCTCTGATTGTTCATCACCTGGTTTTGTCTCCCACTCGTGAGAAAAAAATACTGACCAAATACTGACCAAATACTGATAGTGGGGCCGTGGCCTTATGTGACACCCCTGAGGGTTCGACCGCCACTGGGATGCTGCACTTCTTTAATGGAATGTGGTGTTCCTCCTCTGAGGTAAGCCCAGTGCGATGGTTGTGACCTAACCTTTTGCATCCAACACCACATTTCCACCAGAGGGAGCTATTATGCACTAGGTGCTGCTCCCCTGGTTACAGGGACACTGGGGAACACAAAGTAGTAGGAACCAGTTAGTGGGTGAGGGTGGAGGAACAACTAGATAGTGACACTTTAGATTTCATATTTAATAGTATGCCATCTTTGATCTTGGTTCTTCTTCGGCTGTTCTAGTGGTCATACTGTGCTGTGAAACTACTGTGTGTTAATGTGACTTCCCTCCGGGAGCGCAGATCCTGTGTGGGCCTGCACCGGCATGGGACACAGCCCTCGTACCCCGATCTATGGGACGAGAGGGAGGTTGCAGACAAGGAATGTCTCAACCCGGCCAAGGACCGGGATAAAGAAGGCCCGGGAGCTTTAGAGTGTGGCTCCCTAGCAAATGGGTCCCGGGGAGGATGCAGACGGAGCGGAGTACGCCACCTGTCCTCGCCTACCTGATCTATTCAGAGGGATTCCGGCTGCAAGAGGGGTACCGGCCCCCGACACCCAACCTCGTACTCTACGTCCAGGACGGGAAAGCCCGGTTAGACCCTGAGGATCCCGCCAGGCGTCGGATGGAGAGGAATTGCCACCCGAGCCCTACACCTGAGAGGAGCTCAGAGGGAGACCCGGCCTATCCACACACGCACAGACGGGAAAGGGTGAAGTCTGTAGTGCAGGAACACTCTGGTGTAGGGTCGCTACCAAACACTGGACTTCCTCGGAGGTAGTTGGACCCCCGTCCCTAGTGGCCGCAGGACTCCGCGAGGAGCAGGGAGTCGCCTTCCCGCTAATATCTCTGAGTGAGTAAAGCTTTGGAAGTTCACCCCTATGGCCTCCGGACTGTTCATTACGCGCTATACCATGCGACGCGGTGCCCGTACTCCCCGCGCTACTGCTGCCCCCCTTCATCCTGTTTGTCTGCCCTGAGGCCTTGCTCCGCCTGTGGGGAGCAGTGAGAACTTTGGCCGCCATGCCACCGGGTCTCAGCGGACTGCTAGCGGCGCTGGTGACCCTTCACCAGGCACCACAGGTGGCGTAGTCATTAATCAGCCACTCAACCCGGACAAGCCCACACCATCTCTTTCTAATGTGACGGCCCTGAGCACGGGTCGGACCCGGGCCACGGCTGCATCCCATCTCTTCAACACAGGGCCCAACACCGAGTCCCCCAACACCAAGGGTAAAACACGGGCTTTCTGAGTAGAGGCGTCACACTTACCTGTACACTGACAGTATATACAGAGCTCCTGTGTATAGTATCACTGGTGATCCCTGTATTACCCTTACACTTACAATATACACTGTATACTACATACAGAGCTCCAGTGTATAATGGCATTCATGGTAATATTAGTATTGTGTTTTTTTTTTATTAATGATCAGTATTGTAGTATTCAGTCACTATGTGATGGTAATATGTGGTCTGGCCATGGTGTGGCGGTATTTGTTCCTTGTATGTGGTATTATTGGTCATTTTTAAAAAATGTATGTAATACATTCCCATAAAGAAAAATATATCAAAGAGAGTATTGGATATTATAAGAAATGTTTAATAGGTTAGAGTAGAGTAGGGCCCGGCCAGAAGAGTCTCCTTGTTGTGGTGGTGGCTTAAAAATTCTTTTGGCCAAAACAAAATCTGATGGCTGATATGGTATTCAATGGAAACTGTTAATGTGTGATTGGTGAGGACGTGGTGCAAAAGTGGAGTTTTTCCAAGAGTGGGCGGTGGCACTGTGGAAGGTTTGAGGGGTGGAGGCGGAGCTGGGGTGGAGCCTGGGCGGAGTCTCAAAGGGGCCTGGAAATTTTGCCAGTATGGGGCCCTGAAATTCCTGGTGGCAGCCCTGGTGCAGTGTATACAGTGGGGAAAAAAAGTATTTAGTCAGCCACCAATTGTGCAAGTTCTCCCACTTAAAAAGATGAGAGAGCCCTGTAATTGCCATCATAGGTAGACCTCAACTATGAGAGACAAAATGAGAAAACAAATCCTGAAAATCACATTGTCTGATTTGGAAAGAATTATTTTTCACATTTTGGTGGAAAATAAGTATTTGGTCACCTACAAAAGTTCATCTCAATACTTTGTTATATATCCTTTGTTTACAATGACAGAGGTCAAACATTTTCTGTAAGTCTTCACGAGGTTGGCACACACTGTTGCTGGTATGTCGGCCCATTCCTCACTGCAGATCTCCTCTAGAGCAGCGATGTTTTGGGGCTTCTCCAGGACAGGAGAAGTGGTACTGTGCAATATATATACAGAAAAAGTGGTACTTTGCAGTGTATATATACATGACAGGAGATGTGGTACTGTGCAGTGTATATATACAGGAGAAGTGGTACTGAGCAGTGTATATATTCAGGAATGGAGAAGTGATACTGTGCAGGGTATATATACAGGACAAGAGAAGTGGTACTGTGCAGTGTATATACAGGATAGGAGAAGTGGTACTGTACAGTGTGTATATACAGGGCAGGAGAAGTGGTACTGTGCAGTGTATATACACAGGATAGGAGAAGAGGTACTGTGCAGTGTATATATTCAGGATGGGAGAAGTGGTACTGTACAGTGTATATATTCAGGGTAGGAGAAGTGGTACTGTGCAGTGTATATATTCAGGGTAGGAGAAGTGGTACTGTGCAGTGTATATATTCAGGATAGGAGAAGTGGAACTGTGCAGTGTATATATATATATACAGGATAGGAGAAGTGGTACTGTACAGTGTGTATATACAGGGCAGGAGAAGTGGTACTGTGCAGTGTACGTATACAGGAGAAGTCGTACTGTGCTGTGTGTATATACAGGATAGGAGAAGTGGTACTGTGCAGTGTATATATACAGGATAGGAGAAGTGGTACTGTGCAGTGTATATAATCAGGATGGGAGAAGTGGTACTGTATAGTGTGTATATACAGGGCAGGAGAAGTGGTACTGTGCAGTGTGTATATACAGGACAGGAGAAGTGGTACTGTGCAGTATATATAATCAGGATGGGAGAAGTGGTACTGTGCAGTGTATATATTCAGAGTAGGAGAAGTGGTACTGTGCAGTGTATATATTCAGGATAGGAGAAGTGGTACTCTGCAGTGTATATATATAAGATAGGAGAACTGGTACTGTACAGTGTGTATATACAGGGCAGGAGAAGTGGTACTGTGCAGTGTATATATACAGGACAGGAGAAGTGATACTGTGCAGTGTATATATTCAGGGTAGGAGAAGTGGTACTGTGCAGGGTATTGTGAGGCAGTGACCGGGATCGTATACGAGGGACGTTATATATCCCCCAGAATGTGTACAGAGACTTATTAAACCCATTGAAGTGCATTGCAGTCACAAACTCACCTGTGGCTGCAATGCAGGAATGAAGGTGAGCAATGACCTGGTCAGGCTATCTGGCTAAGGCAGATTAGTAAACCCAGCAGGGCCTTCATTTCCTGGAGAATGTTACAGGAAGGCAGTGGGGCGTCCTCCTCCCTCCAACCCGGGTTTTCCAGTGGCTCTTGCCACAGGTCCTTTAAATACCCTGCACTAAGGATTGGTGTTGTTCAGTGTTGAAACATAGCAGGAAAGCTTGGGAGGCCTGTGAGCAGCTGAACCCATACCTGGGAAGGCTCTGCACTCGTCAGGCTCTGAGCGGCCTGGCGCGGCCGTTGCCCACGGCACCCGTTGTTTAGGACTCACGTTAACCCGGCTGCCAACCGGAGGACTTTGCTGTTTACCCGTGAGTTGCTGAATAAAGCTGATTATGTTGGACTTACTTGGGTCACTGCCTCAGTTACTGCACGGTGTGAACACCGCTGCCTTACAGCTTGGTGGAGAAAGCGGGCATCGTGACTGAGGCATACCCCCACCGGCAGCTGCATGACCACAATTCGGCCTGCCACCTTTCAGTTCCACCCTGTGGACAAAATGGAGGAGCTGTTAAAGCAGCTGGTACTCACCCAGCAGCAGCAGCTGCAGTCTCAGCGGCAACAGCAGGAGTGGGAGCAACAGCATAATCAGCAGCAGTTGCTACTGTACCAGCAGCAGCAGAGAACAAACAAACTGTTGATGCAACAGATTGCTGCTCTGCGGGAGACGCCGACGGCAACAGCCCCGGAACATCGAGAGACCCGTGACAAGGTTCGCTCAGCGTTGAGGAAGATGGGACCGGAGGACGACGTGGAAGCCTTCCTGACCATTTATGAGCGCACAGCAGAGTGGGAAAACCTATCGGCCGGCCAATGGGCAGAAGTGGTGGCTCCTTTTCTGGTCGGCGATGCCCAAAAGGCCTACTTCGACCTCAGTTGGGAGGACGCCCAGGACTACCAGAGGCTCAAAGGTGAGATCCTTGCCCGACTGGGGGTCAATACATACGTGAGGGCTCAGCGCGGATTTTCATGGGCCTATATGGAGACCCGACCCACCTGGTCTCAGGCTTATGACGTTTTGCAGCTGGTAAAGAGGTAGCTCCAGCCTGAGTTTTTGACTCCAGCCCAGATGGTGGAGAGGGTGGTGGTCGACCGGCTGGTGAGGACTCTGCTGGCCGCTATCCAACGTTGGGTGGGGCAAGGTGACCCTGGCATCCTCGACCAGGTGGTCAGCCTGATCCAGCGCTACTCAGCCACTCAGGACTTCGTCCGAGACTCTGCCCCCTCGCGGCTGTCACGCCGATCCCTGCCATCCCAGGAACCGGGAAAGGGGTCGCGTCCCTCTGCTGAGGACAGTCAGCACCATACCCATTCTGAAGGGGTACCCCGGAGTGAGAGTGGCAGGAGACCGGTTACCTCCCAAACGGTCACAAGACCTAACAGTACCTCCACCATTAGGTGCTGGCGGTGTCAGGGGCCGGAACATGTGGTTGCTAACTGCCCCCTGACTACAGAGCCCATGAACTGCGGGTATAACCGCTGGGTCTCAATGTATGCCCAGACCGTCTGCACGGCGAGCGCCAACCCCCTGGACAGTGAACCCCAACTGTGCAGGTACTGGTTAATGGGTACCCCACGGAGGCCCTCCTAGACTCGGGGAGAATAGTGACTTTGGTACATGGGTCGCTGGTGGCAGGAGACAACCACAGTGGATGGACAGTCGGGGTTGTGTGTATCCATGGGGACCTCCGAGAGTACCCGACCGCAGAGATAGTTTTGTCCACGCCATGTGGTGACATAAAATATGTGGTGGGGGCGGTAAAAACTCTTCCCTATGGGACTATGTTGGGAAGAGACTTGCCCCTGCTCTGGACTCTGGAAAAGCAAAATCCACTCTCCCCTGGTAAAATTTGTTACAGGCGCTGTACCCTACGAACCAAAGTCAGGGGTACCTGCCGTAGGGGTGTCCAACCTAGGGACAGAGTGTGACCCCGATAGGTCTCCCCTAGAGGTGCTGGCAGGAGAGGTCGAGGCGACCCCATCGATCCCCGAGCTGGAAGTGTCCCGGGGCACGCTTGGGACAGCTCAACTACAGGATCCCACTCTGACTCGAGCGCGGGAAAGGGTGTTAGAGGTAGCTCAACAGCCCGGTGCAGATACTGTATTTCTACGTATGGTGGTCAAGGGTGAGTTGCTCTATAAGGTAGACAAAATCAGGGACGAGGTCGTGGAACAGTTAGTGGTACCTCAGTCGTACCGTCGGGCGGTTCTGGAGATGGCACATACACACCTGCTGGGTGGACACTTAGGGGTTAAAAAGATGCAAGAGCGTATCTTGCAGCGGTTCTTTTGGCCGGGGATTTACAGGGGGGTTCAAATGTACTGCGAGTCCTGCCCCGATTGTCAGCTGTCCACACCCACCGCAAGCTTCCGTAGCACATTGGTACCTCCGCCAGTGATAGAGGTACCTTTTGAACGGATTGCAATAGACTTGAAAGGGCCCATTGTAAAATCCGCTCGTGGCCACCAATATATACTTGTGGTTGTCGACTGTGCCACCCGATACCCGGAAGCTATACCGCTACACCACACCTCGACGAAATTGATTGCACGGTAGCTGTTTGCCATGTTCTGTTGCCTTGGACTACCTAAGGAGATCCTGACGGATCAAGGGACCCCTTTTATGTCCAAGGTGACAAGGGAACTGTGCAAACTGCTAAAAATTCAACAATTGCGCACCTCGGTGTACCACCCACAAACCAACGAGCTAGTAGAACGATTCAATAAAACCCTCAAGTCCATGTTAAAAAAGGTGGTTTCTAAGGACGGAAGGGATTGGGACACGTTGCTACCCTATTTGATGTTTGTGATGTCCGTGAGGTACCACAGGCTTCTCTCCCTTTGAGTTACTGTACGGCAGACACCCTAGGGGTCTGTTGGACGTAGCCAAAGAGACGTGGGAACAAGAGCCGACTCCACATAGGAGTATAATTGAACACGTTGCTAGTATGCAGGACCGGATTGCGGCGGTCAGGCCCATCGTGAAAGAACATCTGTTATATGCCCAGGCAGCCCAGAGGCGCACATACAATAAAAGAGCTACGGTCAGGTCTTTTAACAAGGGCGATTGGGTGTTAGTACTGGTACGCACAGCTGAGAGTAAGCTCATGGCCAAGTGGCAAGGGCTATATGAGGTTCGAGAAAAGGCGGGGGAGGTAATACCGGGTGTATCAGCCCGGGAGAAGGAAACCTGAGCAGCTTTACCATGTGAACCTGCTAAAACCTTGGAAAGATCAAGAGTGTTTAGTTACAGAAGTCACTCCGGGCATGTCGTCAGAGAGTTCTCTACTTTCAGACAGGGATGCATCCGGAGGAGAGGTCAGGATAAGTGATGCTCTCACAAAACAGCAGCGACGGGAGGCTCGCTCGCTGGTGCAGCAGAATACCGACGTGTTCTCAGAGCTACCGGGTAGGACTACATTTCTCCAACATGACATTGTCACCGAACCTGGGGTACGGGTGCGAATAAGACCGTACCGGGTACCCGAAGCCCGGAGGCAAGCCATCACGGCTGAGGTAAAACAAATGCTCCAGTTAGGCATCATCGAGGAATCACGGAGTGAGTGGGCTAGCCCCATCGTACTGATTCAGAAACCAGATGGATCGTTACGCTTCTGTGACGATTTCCGGAAATTAAATGAAGTGTCGAAATTTGACCTATATCCAATGCCCAGGGTGGATGAGCTGATTGAGAGACTAGGGCAGGCCCAGTACTTTACCATGCTCGATCTCACCAAGGGTTACTGGCAGGTACCTCTCACGAAATGGAATCGGCGAAGAAAAAGACCGCCTTCATAACTCCGGAGGGTCTATATCACTATGTGGTCTTACCTTTTGGGTTACATGGATTAACGCGTCTGCGTATCTAGATGACATTATCATCTTTAGCACCGACTGGCATATACATCTATCCCAGGTACAAGCGGTGCTGGATTCTCTCAGAGCCGCGGGGTTAACGGCAAACCCCCAAAAATGTGCGATAGGGCTAGAGGAAGCCCGATATTTGGGGTATGTGATTGGCCGAGGAGTTATCAAACCCCAAATCAATAAAGTTGAGGGCATAAAAAACTGGCCTAAACTGTCAAGTACAAAGCAGGTGAGGGCATTCCTTGGAATCCTTGGGTATTACCGCCGGTTTATACCTAATTTTGCTGGGAGAACGGCGGCCTGACCGATCTCTTGAAAGAAAAAAAATCGGTAATGGTTTAGTGGAACCCTCAAGCAGTGTGTGCAATAATTTTCAATATCACCTGACCCCTGATTCAAACGCCTGAGTTCTGCCTCAGCAGATGAGATTCGATCAGGATCGTCATGTAATAGACCCATAGCAGAAAAAAATTCTTCTACAGACCTTAAGCATGGATCACTAGGTTGGAGAGAATAGGCTCACCCCTGTGGTTCATTGCGCAAAAGTGACATAATAAAACCAATGCGCTGTGATTCATTGCCAGAGGACCTTGGTCTCAAACGAAAATATAACAAATAAGCATTTTTAAAGGAAAAAAAATCTTGCTGTTTACCATAAAAAACATCAGGCAGTCCTAACCTTGGGTTCCACAAAATGCGCTCCAGAACAGCTACTCACGTGTTGCTGTAGCTCGGCCACCTCCAGAGACAATCCCTGAAAGCGTTGAGCCAAATCCTGGATGGAAACCATACTGATCCCCGAATTTCTTTCCTTTTAGTTTTTTGGGCTGGACTTACTGTTATGATCTGCAACAAGTACTAAGGAAAGATGGGGGAAAGCTGTCCCTACAGTAAGACTAAGCTGAATTCCTAGCGAACAGACCCGCCTTTGTCCACGGCTAGTTTGAACGAAGACCTATAGCATAAGGGGAGGAGTCCCTAAAAGAACTAAGGACTGGGACAAAAATGGGACACCTCCTAAACAGAGAAGTTGTTGCAGAACACAAAAAGACAAACTGACAAAAAGAGGTCCCAGAAGGACCAAGCGAACTGACAGAGAAAGGCACCGAAGCACCTGGCTAGAGAAACAGTCAAACACTGAAGTCCAGCACAGCCAAAAGGGCGGAGCTGGAATATAAAGTCAGATGGTCACATAACCACAAAACACAAGATGGAAAAACAAGCAAACAGGGGGGTTCTAACACATATAGTCTAGATCACATTAAGTAATTATCCCCCTCTACTCCTCCTTGGTCAGATCTGATCTGGAATACTGTGTCCAATTCTGGGCACCACATTTTAAAAAAAGACAAGAAAAAACTGGAGCAAGTTCAGAGAAGAGCGACCAAAATTGTGACTGGTCTGCAAACAATGTCCTATGAGGAATGGTTAGAGCAGGGGTCCTCAAACTACGGCCCACGGGCCACATGCGGCCCACGGAGGATTTTTATCCGGCCCGCCGGGCTGTGGGCGGAGGACAGCGGTGTCAGCGTCCGCTCCCTCCCGCTTGCTCAGGGCCCCGGCTGCCGGATACTTACCTTTCCCCGTGCCTCTGCAGATCCGCTGTCTTCCTGCTGTGCGCTCCCTGTGACGTCTCAGCTCAGAGGGTGCGGTGACGTCTTTCCACCGCGCCCTCCCCTGAGCCGTCACAAGCAGCGCAGAGCGGGAAGACGCCGGCAACGCTGGAGTCCGGACCCGAGCAGCGGCAGCAGGTGAGAAGTGAGGTGAGTATTATGGGGCATAATGTTAGGGGTGACATCCTGCATGGGGCATAATATGGCGGGGTGACATCCTGCATGGGGCATTATATGGGGGAGTGGCATGCTGCATGGGGCATTATAAAGACAGGGGAGTGATATCCTGCATGGGGCATTATATGGGGGGGTGACATCCTGAATGGGGCATTATATGGGGGGGTGACATGCTGCATGGGGCATTATATGGGGGGTGACATCCAGCATGGGGCATTATATGGGGGGTGACATCCTGAATGGGGCATTATAAAGACAGGGAAGTGATATCCTGCATGGGGCATTATATGGGGGGGTGACATCCAGCATGGGGCAATATAAGGGGGGGTGACATCCTGCATGGGGCATTATATGGGAGGGGGTGGTGACATCCTGAATGGGGCATTATAATGACAGGGGAGTGATATCCTGCATGGGGCATTATATGGGGGGTAACATGCTGAATGGGGCATTATATGGGGGGGTGACATGCTGCATGGGGCATTATATGGGGGGTGACATCCAGCATGGGGCATTATATGGGGGGGTGACATCCTGAATGGGGCATTATAAAGACAGGGGAGTGATATCCTGCATGGGGCATTATATGGGGGGGGTGACATCCAGCATGGGGAATTATATGGGGGGGGTGACATCCTGAATGGGGCATTATAAAGACAGGGGAGTGATATCCTGCATGGGGCATTATATGGGGGTGACATCCTGCAGGGGGCATTATATGGGGGGGTGACATCCTGAATGGGGCATTATAACGACAGGGGAGTGATATCCTGCATGGGGCATTATATGGGGGGGGTAACATCCTGAATGGGGCATTATATGGGGGGTGACATCCAGCATAGGGCATTATATGGGGGGGGGTGACATCCTGAATGGGGCATTATAAAGACAAGGGAGTGATATCCTGCATGGGGCATTATATGGGGGGGGTGACATACAGCATGGGGCATTATATGGGGTGGTGACATCCTGCATGGGGCATTATATGGGGGGGTGAAATCCCGAATGGGGCATTATATGGGGGGGTGACATGCTGCATGGGGCATTATATGGGGGGTGACATCCAGCATGGGGCATTATATGGGGGGGTGACATCCTGAATGGGGCATTATAAAGACAGGGGAGTGATATCCTGCATGGGGCATTATATGGGGGTGACATCCTGCATGGGGCATTATATGGGGGGGTGACATCCTGCATGGGGCATTATAAAGACAGGGGAGTGATATCTTGCATGGGGCATTATATGGTGGGAGAAAGGGACATCCTGCATGGGGCATTATATGGGGGGTGACATCCTGCATAGGGCATTATAAGGGGGGAACAGCCTGCATGGGGCATTATAAGGGGGGAACAGCCTGCATAGGGCATTATAAGGGGAAAACAGCCTGCCTATTGAGGACCTATGCTGCCTATTGGGGACATTTACCTCCCCATTGAGGACCTATGCTGCCTATTGGGGACATTTACCTGCCTATTGGGGACATTTACCTGCCCATTGAAGACCTATGCTGCCTAATGGGGACATTTACCTGCCTATTGGGGACCTATGCTGCCTATTGGGGACATTTACCTGCCTATTGGGGACCTATGCTGCCTATTGGGGACATTTACCTGCCTATTGGGGACCTATGCTGCCTATTGGGGACATTTACCTGCCTATTGGGGACATTTACCTGCCTATTGGGGACCTATGCTGCCTATTGAAATACAGGTTGATTTAACTTTACTTGTTCTTCATTTTAAATATTGTATTTGTTCCTGTATTGTTTTTTTTACTTCAAAATAAGATATGTGCAGTGTGCATAGGAATTTGTTCATAGTTTTTTTTAAAAAATTATATTCCGGCCCTCCAATGGTCTGAGGGACAGTGAACTGGCCCCCTGTTTAAAAATTTTGAGGACCCCTGGGTTAGAGGATTTGGGAATGTTTAGCTTGCAAAACAGAAGACTGAGAGGAGACTGTAACATCCCTGGAGGCGTGCTGGCATGACTTACCATCTCCCACCATGCAAGACCGCCAACTTACCTATCAGTCCTGGCTGCTCACTTTGCTCCATTACTTGCTATGTGCATGTCTCTTGTCTGATTGCTTAGGGTGGCGGCGATGTTACTTCCTGATTCTTAAAGTTACAGTGTGCACAGTCCTAATGCGTCTCCAGCCTATTGCTGTTAGTCACTGGATACTTAAACCCCCTCCACCTAGTAGGAGGTGCCTGAACAACGCTTTCTTTCAGTGTGTTCTGTGCAACTGAGTTGCCAGGTCCTGTCCTATATCTTGTCTGTTTCCGCCACCCTGGGGGCTGAGTACCCAGGCCCGTTACCTGTATCTTTGACTTCTAGTCTGTTTCTGCCACCCTGGGAGCTGAGTACCCAGGCTCGTTCCTGTATCTTGTTCCAGGTTCAGTTCCTGTCTGAACTGTGCCCTTGCCCATTACCTGTTTGTCTCTATGTCCGATTCTTCCCTTTTTTTCTGCAGTGTCTGAACCTCCACCTAACTCCAACTTGTTGTCTCTGTACTTCTGTTTGTGAGTTTTGTTTCGTTTCCCTGCGTCCGTATCTACCTCCTGTGTTCTAGCCATCTTCCTGTGTTTCCCAGTCTGTTCCATGTGAACAGAGCCCTGTATGCCTACACCCGCGGTTCCGCTCTGCTCTGCTTGTCCCCCGCGCCTGCGGTTCCACTCTGTTCTGCTCCTCTCGTCCTCCGCGCCTGCGGTTCTGCTCTGCTCTGCTCATCCTCCGCGCCTGCGCTTCCGCTCATCCTCCGAGCCTGCGCTTCCGCTCTGCTCCGCTCATCCTCTGCGCCTGCGGTTCCGCTCTGCTCGTCTTCCGCGCCTGCGGTTCCGCTCGGCTTCGCTCCGCTCGTCCTCCGCGCCTGCAGTTCCGCTCTGCTCGTTCTCCGTGCCTGCGGTTCTGCTCTGCTCGTCCTCCGCGCCTACGGTTCCACTCTGCTCCGCTTGTCCTCCGCGCCTGCAGTTCCGCTCTGCTCCGCTTTTCCTCCGCGACTGCGGTTCTGCTCTGCTCTGCTTGTCCTCCACGCCTTCGGTTACGCTCTGCTTGTCCACCGCACCTGCGGCTCTGTTCCTGTATCCCAGTCTGTACTAGTCTCTATCCAGCCTGCTTTCCTACCTGCCAGTACCCGCCTGTCTGCATACCTGCCGTGCCTGCCAGTACCCGCCTGTCTGCATCCCAGCCGTGCCTGCCAGTACCCACCTGTCTGCATACCAGCCGTGCCTGCCCGTTCCTGCATTCCCCGGTGTGGGTCAACAGCTGTGACCGGGGTCTGACCTGTAGTAGCACCTAGGCCACCTCCCACGTCCCTCCTCTGACCACGGAGTTGATTAAGCTGCCGTGTATTCGTGGTCGGATCTGGCGAGGCCCCTAGTCACGCCCCTACAGGCACTCCTCGGTTCGTGGCCCAGTGGGACCACTAACCACGCTCACGCCAGTCAGTCCGGCATGAGCGTAGCAGTTTGCTCAGGCCATGGTCCCCGTTGAGTCCCACGGCCCTTCGCTCTCGGAGACATTTGAGTCCTTGTCTGGTGAATACGTGCACTAAGGAAAAAAAATTTCTCATGCTGAGGTCCAGGCGATTTACGCACCAGCCCAAATGGAGCTATCAGCACTTGTTCCTGCGGATCCACCACGGTACTATGGGGATCCAAAACAAAGCCGTGCGTTTGTGGAGCAATGCATTCTGCATTTCAAATTCTATGCTCACTATTTTCCCACCAATCGGGTTAAAGTAGAATTTCTGATGTCCCACCTAGCGTGTGATGCCTTGACTTGGATCACCCCGGTATGGGAAGCATGGGATCCTATCGTCTCTGACCTGCAGGCCTTCCTGGTGGCCTTTCTAGTGGTCTTTGATGACCCTAACCCTGAAGCTTCTGCTAAAGCTTCCCTTTCCAATATCCTGGAGCAGTCCCGATGGGTGATGCCTGTAGGTAGCCCACCAGTTCCCCAGCCTGAAGAGGCTGCTGCCCACGCAGAATCCACACAGGATGACAATGCTCCGCAGAATACTTCTCTTCCCAACCTCAAGAGGCAGTCCAGACGTGCAAGGCGTAGAGGTAAACCGTCACGTCAGGTTCTGTCCTCCCAAATACCTCCTGTTCCCCAGCCTGTAGAGGCAGCTATCCACACAGAATCCATGAAGGTTGACCATGTTCGTCAGGCAAAGCAGAGGCCGGAACTCAGTCATAACATCGGATTGCGGACCCGCTACTGTTGTTTGGGACACCCTGACGGTCTTTGTCCAGCGAAAGTTGGAGAGTCCCAAGACATTAGGCCTGTAGGAGAGGCTACCCTTGGCGTTAGTGTTTCCTCTCCACAGATGACCATGACTGTCTCTGTGGCAAGTGAAGGCCTCGGATTAACCGGAAGTTTCGGGCTTAAAGCCTTGAAGAGTCGGTGTCTGATTCCTGTCCGACAACTCCAGAATCTGGTTTGGGCATGGTCAGCAGGAATACGAGCCCTACTCAAAAACAGTCAAAATATGTCTGTACAAATTAAGCTCCAGATTGGAGCATTACACATGAAGAAGTTCACATTCTAGGTGCTGTCTGGTTTACCCACAGGTCGTCCAGCGCCGAGAGATCTAGTGTCCGCTCAGGTCTGGAGATCCTGCATGGTGTTTCCTGGGGGACTGCTGAGGTACAAGGGGTGCCAAGTCCCCATACCTTCAGGACAGTCAGCAATATCTTCTTCTTCACCAGATCTGCTAGTCGCTGACTCACTGTGAGCTGAAGTCTCCGAAGGAAGGGAAGCAGAGGCAATGTCCCCACACAGTCTCAACGATTGTACCAATGATCTGGCTTCAGGTACCGCCCTGCCTCGCTGATGTGTCATCTCAGAAACCTGACTGAAGATGGTCCCAAAGCAAGGATCCTCCATCTCTAATAAATCTGGCAATAAGTCCATCAAGGCGGTGGCTACCTCCAAGTCTCTGCACCCCTCCAACCAGGCAGAGGACCTCCAGTTGTCTCTTGAATCCTCCAGGGTACTACCTGATAACAAATGGAGACTTTCCTACACCCTGTACCTGGTACTTTGCCCACTTCATCCAGTAAGCTTGGCAAAGTGTACGTCAAGGCGATGGTTACCCACGAGTCTCTGCACCCCTCCAACCCGGTGGAGGATCTCCAGTTGTCCCGTGAATCCTTTGGGGTGCTACCAGATATTAACAAATGGAGACTTTCCTGTGTCCTGTTCCCGGTACTTCGCCCACTTCATCTGATGCCGAGGATGGCTCAATGGGAGGAAGCATCCTAGTCACCAAGATGGTGACACCAGTCTCGTTCCCTCTAATGGACAGAAGAGGTAATCTTATTGAAGAGAAGGATCGGCCTCCAAATTCTCTGCAGAAAATCCTTGCAGGCTTCAAGAAGATGGGGCGTAAAGGGGGGGGGTACTGTAACATCCCTGGCGGTGTGCTGGCATGGCTTACCATCTGCCACCATGCACGACCGCCAACTTACCTATCAGTCCTGGCTGCACACTTTACTCCATTATTTGAGGTGTGCATGTCTCTTGTCTGATTGCTTAGGGCGGCGGCGCTGTTACTTCCTGATTCTTAAAGTTACAGTGTGCGCAGTCCTAATGTGTCCCCAGCCTATTGCTGTGAGTCACTGGATACTTAAACCCCCTACACCCAGTAGGAGGTGCCTGAGCAACGCTTTCTTTCAGTGTGTTCTGTGCAACTGAGTTGCCAGGTCCTGTCCTGTATCTTGTTTGTTTCCGCCACCCTGGGGGCTGAGTACCCAGGCCCGTTACCTGTATCTGTGACTTCTAGCCTGTTTCCGCCACCCTGGGAGCTAAGTACCCAGGCTCGTTCCTGTATCTTGTTCCAGGTTCAGTTCCTGTCTGAACTGTGTCCTGGCCCGTTACCTGTTTGTCTCTATGTTTGATTCTTCCCTCTTCCTGCAGTGTCTGAACCTGCACCTAACTCCAACTCGTTGTCTCTGTACTTCTGTTTGTGAGTTTTGTGTCCACTCGCTACTTCATTGCAAGTACCTTGTGTGTCTCTGGTTCTTCTTGTCCCGTTTCCCTGCCTCTGTATCTACCTCCTGTGTTCTAGCTATCTTCCTGTGTTTCCCAGTCTGTTCCATGTGAACAGAGCCCTGTCCTGTCTGCCTGCACCTGCGGTTCCGTTATGCTCGGCTCCGCTCATCCTCCGCGCCTGCGGTTCCGCTCCGCTCGTCCTCCGCGCCTGCGTTTCCGCTCTGCTCCGCTCGTCCTTCACGCCTGCGATTCCGCTCTGCTCCGCTTGTCCTCCGCGCCTGTGCTTCCGCTCTGCTCGTCCTCCGCGCTTGCGCTTCCGCTCCGCTCATCCTCCGCGCTTGCGCTTCCGCTCTGCTCATCCTCCATGCCTGCGCTTCCGCTCTGCTCGTCCTCCGCGCCTGCGCTTCCGCTCTGCTTATCCTTCGCGCCTGCGCTTCCGCTCTGTTCCGCTCGTCCTCCGCACCTGCGATTCCGCTCTGCTCCGCTCGTCCCCCGCGCCTGCGCTTCCGCTCTGGTCCGCTTGTCCTCCGCACCTGTGGTTCCGCTCTGCTCTGCTTGTCCACCGCACCTGCGGCTCTGCTCTGCTTGTCCACCGCACCTTTGGCTCTGTTCCTGTATCCCAGTCTGTACTGGTCCCTATCCAGCCTGCTTTCCTACCTGCCAGTACCCGCCTGTCTGCATACCAGCCGTGCCTGCCAGTACCCACCTGTCTGCATACCAGACGTGCCTGCCAGTACCCACCTGTCTGCATACCAGACGTGCCTGCCAGTACCCACCTGTCTGTATACTAGCCGTGCCTGCCAGTATCCACCTGTCTGCCTACCAGCCTAACCTCCCCTTTCCCGCATTCCCTGGTGTGGGTCAACAGCTGTGACCGGGGTCTGACCTGGAGTAGCACCTGGGCCACCTCCCACGTCCCTCCTCGGACCACGGAGTCGAGTAAGCTGCCGTGTGTTCGTGGTCGGATCTGGCGAGGCCCCTAGTCACGCCCCTCCAAGCACTCCTCGGTTCGTGGCCCAGTGGGACCACTAACCATGCTCACGCCAGTCAGTCCGGGCGTGAGCGTAACAGAGACTTAATAGCTGTCTACAAATATCTCAAGGGCTGTCACACTGTAGATCGATCAGCTTTATTCTCATTTGCACAAGAAAGACTAGAAGCAATGGGATGAAACTGAATGGGAGAAGATACAGATTAGATATTAGTGTCTTCGCCACATAATGTGGGACGTTCTGAGACATTGTGCCTGTTTCAAGTTAAATTGTAAAATTCAATTATGTGCACGGAAGAGCCACGACTAATACATTGAGCATCAGAGAAGATCTGAGTTTATTACATCATTGGTCACTTATATAGGTTGTTAATAGTCATACATGGTAACAATATAATTGTCTCAGCTTGTCTCTACATAGGTGCTGGCATTAGCATACATACATCTCATTGGCTAAAGGTAATTCTGTCTACACCCAGCTTCTGGATTTTAGGAATCTCTCACTTTTGTTTCTCTTTCCTATATTTTATGTAAGTCTTTAAACAAAGACATTCCAAAGACTCCCTATCTCACACATACTGGCTCAAACTCCATTCTGGTAAGCAGAAGATACACGTAGAAAAATCAAAATGGAGTCAGGATACATAAAGTATAAATACTGCTCTCACAATTCCGTTCTCTTGTGGCAGTGGGTGGCTGTTCCAGCCGCAGTGCCAGTCTACAGACACCCCCAGATACATTCTCCTCCCCTAATAGAAGAAGCCGGTCTTCCTACACCACTTCACTGGATTCTCCAGATCGGTCTGTCTGTCACACCATCGGATGGACACACACACACAAGCCACAACAAGCAAGGAAACTATACGGGTGCCACATTCATGTGCTGGTCAGAGTTGGCATCCAACCGTTTGTCATTGTAGATATCATTTATCCAGTCCACATTTTTATTCACTGTAACCATGGGGAATAACTATTCAAGTCCTGCTGCTACTTGATCTCTGGCTTTGAACTCGTCTGGTACTCCTCTTGGAACCTCAATAAAGTCAATGTATACATGAGGGTCGAAAGAAGTAGGAATGCTGGTGTCACGCTTGTGTCTCCGATTTTCTGTTGCATATTCATGGAGCTTGTCTGAATTTAAAGTCACAATCTGGAGTGGTATCAGGAATTTAACAATAGCACAAGAGCTCTCCCATCCCACTGGCAGTACTGAATAAAAGTCACCATTTTCCCCAAGCTAGCCCTAGCTACCGTCTGATTTTAGAGGGCCTTGTACCAAGTTAGGTGATATTGGTGTTGAGACTGCAGTAGGAGGAACCTAAATGCTTTAGGTCAATGGTACATGTTAAATTCTGGAAACAAGTGTAATTCTCGGGCCCATTGGCCTTTGCGTTTTTAGGGTTGATAACGGGACACAACTGCTGGAGCAGATTACATTCTGAAGTATTTTCTTCTTCTGTAGCAGAAAATAGAATTAGGTAGGAGAAAACAATGAGGTTGGTCTAGTCACTTATAGGGAAGGGCACCAGGAATAAGTCTTTGAAAGTCTTAAGTTGCAGGATCTCAGTCTTATTTAGAATAGGTCGGTCCCTGATATATTTAAGGTAAAAGTGTCCTAATTGGTAGTTGCCCCCCAGGATATTTATGCCCATGACATATATAGTCCTGCGTCCATAACAGAGGGATTCTCTATCGTCAAGTATAGGGGAAGACAGTTGTCAGACTTACAAGTAAGACAGGACCCTACTGTACAACGTTTGGACACTTATTCTGGTTGTAGCAGAGTCATTCTAGTAAGGAGGCATCTACCCGTTTTGTCTGTCTTTTCTCAGGCAATGGAAGGATTGTAGACCCAGTCTTCCCCAGTGTTCAACCCCACCATATTCCAGGACTTACAATCAGACCCATAGCCAGTATTGGCAGTGGTGACACATATATACTTATGGATGAGTCTATAGGTGTCCCCACGCTGCCACTCCTCCCTAGGGCAGGAGACCATGTTACACAGGTCAAATGTATAACGGACTACAGGGTCTGAGGTATCAAACCACAAAGTGGTAACTAGCTCCCCATTCTTTCTCTCTTGGGACATAGTCCTTGATGAGTCCCCATTTATCTGGAGAAGGCACAGGGTGTGTGTCTACATCACTCGGTAGCTTTCTTGGGCTCAGCTGTCCTCCTTCAGTGTGAGGCGTGGATCCAGTTAGGCTTTCTCTCAAGCTTTACAGCCGTCTCAGTTGTCATCAGTCCTTGGAAGGGTCCATCAAATCGAGGCTCAAGGGCTCTCCTCACGTGTTTTTTGACCACCACTCAGTCTCTGGGCTGCAGTGGGTTGGCACCCTTCCAGAGAATCTGGATCTAGAAAACTTGAGAATATATGTTAGACAAGCGTTTTGTAATTTCAATAACATAAGAAGACAGCCTATCGTGTTGCATCTGGAGCCACTGTGGAAAATACAACCCTAGCCTAGGGACTGACCCAAATAACACCTCATATAGGCTGAGGCCTGTCTTTTTTTTGGGAGTATACCTGACTGAGAAGAATGCAAGGGGCAAGGATTCAGCCATGGTCTGTCCATTTCGGCCATGGCTTTCTGGATTTTCAGTTTCAGGGACCCATTCAATCTCTCTACTCTACCGCTACTTTGTGGATGGTACACTGTATATAAGGCCTTTTTCACTCCCAGGGCGGACATTATTTCCTGCATTGCTTCTCCGGTAAAGTGGGTGCCTCTGTCACTCTTTATGGTCTCAGGCACCCCGTATATTCAGACGACTTCTGAGATTAGTCTCTTTGCTGTAGCATTGGCGGTGGTGACACATGGGGTATGCTCCTGTACATCCTGAGAAGATGTCGACACACAAAAGTACATACTCGTAGGTTTGCATCTTGGGAAGTTGAATTTAGTCCTTCTGAAGATGCTGGAACAAGTACAGGTGCCTCAGTGTGTGTCTCATAGGTGTCTTTGTGGTGCGTCCTATGTTGTTGAGTGCACAGGTCAGACAGGCTTGAACGTGTTTGGCTGCAGTGACATTGAACCCAAGAGCATACCAATTGCGGTGAACGAAGTCTGTCATGGCAGTCTTTGACTGATGGGTATTGCCGTGGGTAGCTTGAGCTATCATGGGATACAGATCTTGGGGAAGGCAAACCTTGTCCCCCACGTGTCACAGTCCTTCTGGTGACTGCACTGCTACCTTCTCTTGTCATCTGGCGAATTCTTCAACACCAGCCGGTTGTTGTAGCTCCTGGAGAAGGTCGTAGGTCACCGGTGGGTTTGCAGCGGAAGCCACCTGTGCAGCAGCCACCCTGGCAGGGTTGTCTCTTGTTTGGTAAGCTGCAGAGTTTGCAGTCTGGTCGGGCAGGTGGTTGCCTTTAGCTGCAGTTGAGTTGTCCTTTGTATGGCCTTAGACTTTCACCATGGCAACTTACTCGGGTAAAGGTAGGTCCTCCATCAGGCGTTTGATGGATTTATCATTCTTGATAGGCTTACTTGCCGTTGCGAGGAAAGATCAAGCTCTCCATGAAATGAAAGAAAAACCCATAATGGTCACAGAAATAACTTGAATCTGACTAAAGTAATAATAAATTAAAAATCTATGAAAATGAACAAATGAAAGTCAGACATTGCTTTTCAACCCAGCTTCCACAGAATTTAAAAAAAAATTAACTCATGAAATAGGCCTGGACAGAAATGATGGTACTCTTAACTTAATATTTTGTTGAACAACCATTTGAGGCAATCACTGCAATGAAACGATTCCTGTAACTGTCAATGAGACTTCTGCACCTCTAGACAGGTATTTTAGCCCACTCCTCATGAGCTAACTGCTCCAGTTGTCTCGTGTTTGAAGGTTGCCTTTTCCAGACGGCATGTTTCAGCTCTTTCCAAAGATGCTCAATAGGATTTAGGTCAGGGCTCATAGAAGGCCACTTCAGAATAGTCCAATGTTTTCCTCATAGACCTTCTTGGGTGTTTTTAACTGTGTGTTTTGGGTCATTATCCTGTTGCAAGACCCATTACCTGCGACTGAGACCAAGTTTTCTGACACTGGGCAGCACATTTCTCTCTAGAATCCCTTGATAGTGTTGAGATTTCATTGTACCACCCTGCACAGATTCAAGACACCCTGTGCTAGATGCAGCAAAGCAGCCCCAGAACATAACAGAGACTCCTCCATGTTTCGCAGTAGGGACAGTGTTCTTTTCTTGATATGCTTCATTTTTCTGATTGTAAACATAGAGCTGATGTGCCTTGCCAAAAACTTCAATTGTTGTCTCATCTGTCCATAGGACATTCTCCCAGAAGCTTTGTGGCTTGTCAACATGTAGTTTGGCAAATTCCAGTCTGGCTTTTTTATGATTTTTTTTTTCAACAATGGTGTTCTCCCTGGTCGTCTCCCATGAAGTTCACTTTGGATCAAACAACGACGGATGGTGCGATCTGACACTGATGTTCCTTGAGCTTGAAGTTCACCTTTAATCTCTTTAGAAGTTGTCCTGGGCTCTTTTGTTACCATTCGTATTATCCGTCTTTGATTTGTCATCAATTTTCCTCCTGCGGCCACGTCCAGGGAGGTTGGCTACAGTCCAGTCCCACGGATCTTAAATTTCTGAATAATATGTGCAACTGTAGTCACAGGAACATCAACCTGCTTGGAGATGGTCTTATAACCTTTACATTTAACATGCTTGTCCATAATTTTTTCTAATCTCCTGAGACAACTCTTTCCTTTGCTTCCTTTGGTCCATGTTGATTGTGCTACACACCATGTCACCAAACAGCACAGTGAGTATCTGTAGCCCTATATACAGGCCCACTGACTGATTACAAGATTGTAGACACCTGTGATGCTAATAGTTGACACAACTTGATTTAACATGTCCCTTTTGTCACATTATTTTCAGGGGCACCATCATTTCTGTCCAGGCCTATTTCATAAGTTTAATTTTTTCTAAATTCTGTGGAAGCAGGGTTGAAAAGCAACGTCTGACTTTCATTTGTTCATTTTTATAGATTTTTAATGTATTATTACTTTTTGTCAGATTCAAGGTTATTTCTGTGACAATTTTGGGTTTTTCTTTCATTAAACGAAGGGTACCAACAATTTTGACCATGTGTGTAGGTCCATAACCATGAAAGGATAGCAGCTATCTATATAAATCGTGGCAGTCTGGTCTTTAGCATGTCTGCAGGCTTCTTCAGCCTAGGCGAGCGCTCGTGAGGTCAGCAGCATAATTACACATAGTACTTTGGATCTATCAGTAAGGAAACGGTCAGCATGCACATCAAAATATAGTATACACTGAGTCACAAAGCAACGAAATTTGTCGCGGTCACCATTAAATCTGAATGGTGGCAACTTAGGTGGCTAGCTGGTGGCGGTTGCCCAGAGGGTAAAATCACTTGTGCCTCCATTTGAGTACTAATGTCCTGAAAAGCCCGTCCGTACTAAGACTCCAAGCCACCAAGTTTGTTTTCCTGGGCCGCCATTCGGGTACTTAGGTCCTGTAAGTTTTGTCCAAACACTTGTTGATTGCGTTCAATGCCTCCAAGTTTCTTTTGCACACCTTCCACATCCTTCTGCAGAGATCTAATTATGGCATACACCTGCTCTAATTTGCTTTCTGCAGACATTGCTCCAGCGGACTCCTTTTAATGGCTTGAGTATCCTGTAACAATTATAATGGATACCTCGGGAGTCCTCTTGCGTGGAGACACAACAGAACACAGTTTATAGGTGGAAAGTCTATATTATTAACACACGGTGAATAAACACTAGTGCAGAGAAAACCTCAAAGTCCATAAACACTTGAAGATGCTTGACACAAGAAGGTCTTAGTTTAGTTCAAACACAGTTAGGTACATATATATTCAAGCAAGTCCACACATATATATATATATATATATATATATATATATATATATATATATATATATACACAGTTATATGAAAAAGTTTGGGCACCCCTATTAATCTTAATGTTTTATAAAAATTGGTGTTTTTGCAACAGCTATTTCAGTTTGATATATGTAATAACTGTTGGACACAGTAAAGTTTCGGCCTTGAAATGAGGTTTATTGTACTAACAGAAAATGTGCAATCTGCATTCAAAGAAAATTTGACAGGTGCATAAGTATGGGCACCCATATCATTTTCTTGTTTTAAATACTCCTACCTACTTTTTACTGACTTACTAAAGCACTTTTTTTGGTTTTGTAACCTCATTGAGCTTTGAACTTCATAGCCAGGTGTATGCAATCATGAGAAAAGCTACTTAAAGTGGCCACTTGCAAGTTGTTCTCCTGTTTGAATCTCTTCTGAAGAGTGGCATCATGGGCTCCTCAAAACAACTGTCAAATGATCTGAAAACAAA